>NC_081824.1:57464881-59864881 GCF_030867095.1 Alligator mississippiensis
CCATACCCTAATATGTAGGATGGGCCTTGATTTCTTTAAGCTCTTGCTTTTCTTTCCATGTAAATGAGAACTATACTTAGGAAGCTGAGGTTGCAGTATAAAAAAGAATCAGAAGAAAAAATGGCTTTGAAGCATTACAAGTTTTCACATACTGAATTTCTCTATGACTTTTCTTCCCCCTAAGGGTTTTCATGGTAAGAAACATAAAGTCTTTATTTTTTCAAGAACAGTAGGTGAAAAAATTTGGTTGCATTGATTTGTATCATGTAGACATTTCTAGTTCTATTATTTAGACACTTATCAACCTACAGCTACAAAGATTGAAACAATATTTAAAAACCAAGCTGCAGTTGGGCTTAGGGGCATGATATCACATGATTCATTATTTGCAAACCTCTGAGACCCATCAACCAGTGAGGTGAAATTAAGCTGAATAAATTCTACAGTGCATTTGATATGAATCTATGCAAATTTACTGTAAAACATCATAATGTTTATCTAGAATTCCTTGCAAGTAAATGTGTTGGTAAAGAAAGAGCCACGCCTATTTTATCTTACATGAAACTTGTATCTTGATACAATATATCTATTTTTTTAATTGGAACAAAACAACCCCTAACTGTGAGCATATTATACCAAAATAAACTAACACATGACATCAGTAGTTAAAAAGGGGAAAACATAGGTACCTTAAACCAATATAAAATATATTGCATTATTGTCATTTTCCTTCCTCAAAATATATTCCCAAATGTCCATATCTAAAGCCATACTGGTATCTCCTATTGTTCTACAGTAGATTCTTCCACAATTCAGCCATAGAACAAGTTTAAAGTAGCTGCCACCCTGATTGTATTTAGAAATAGAGATGTTAATTATGAAGGCAAAATTTAGAATGATCTCTCAATCCACAAAAGGATTGAATTTGGGACCATTCCAAAACAAACTGAGAAACTTCCAGTCTACAGTGCTGAATTTGCCTTTTCCTGCAAAAGATTTCCATTAGTTTTAGGGAAAGATTATGGCAAAGACACAAAAAGGTATCTTTCATCTCTTGTTTATAAGTTTTAAGCAATACTAACTGTATTCAACAGGAGTCTTTCTACTGATATCAGTGGGGATCATAATGCAAGGGATTTTTTTATCTTTCTGTGAGTGTTGCACATAAGATTTTGCAGTTGCAGGTTTGCAGGCCCCATTTAGTTAAAGAACTATTGATCATTTCTCAAACACAGAAGAAAGTTCACTTGCATAAACTCTCCCTCATTCAAAAATTCTGGCTGTTTTTAGCCTTTCCTTTAAATTACACACAAATCTGTTTCTGAAAATGTTCACCTGCCATAGAATAGATCTCCCAGTATTTATATATGAGGTGAGCCATGACTATTTTTGATGGAAAGGCTACCAAATATCGTTGCATACACATGGATGCTACACATGCCTTCATTTATGATAAAATGTATTCTCTCCTGGGGTGAAATGATTTTCACTTCAACCTAGCCAAGAGAATGTAATAACTTTCCCAATGTGATATCCTTATATTTTGCATATGCATGTACATGGAATACATAGAATTGTGTCAGTCTTATATTCCCACCAGACAGCCTAAGCATTCACATGCCAGGGACCAGAGACATTAACTTAAGATGTGCTTACTGATAGATAGAGGCAGCATATGTGTTTTGCCATATATATTACAAATTCAATGTTTTAACAAGCTTGTAGTGTATTGTACAGTATAACAAATTGTAACGCCTTCTTACATCATTACAGAACTGTCACAGTCACAGTCACAATTCTAACCATTAAAAATGTATAATACACTGCTGCATCTTTTTTAAAGTATCTGTTTTTAGTATACCATAAGTTGAAAATTTTCACAACAAACAGATTAAGTATATAGAAGATAAACATAATTAGAAATACAGTGCTAAGTATAAATTTAACACAAATTGTAAGATGTAAATTAGGTAAGTTTTGAAATTATTTTCGTATATTTATTTATTTATGTATTTACTTTAGAAATATATCAACACAGAAATAGTGCATAACTATCTCAAGCTTCAATTGACATGCTCTTGGGGTATATAATGACATGATAAATCCTCAAAATATTCTATCTTTGGCTTATTTGTTTATTTGGGGCTTTATGGCTAAGGTTGCTGTTTCCTTGGGGCGGGGGGGGGGGGGGGGAGTGTTAATTAATTAATTTATTTGATCTATACATGCCCTACAGGCTCAGAGCAGATTACAGTAATAGACAAAACAACCCACAGATAGGAAACAAGAGTTGATCTAAAAAAACTTCTAGATACGAAATTGTTTACTAGAGACAAAACAACTGAGACTAAGTTTGATGAACCAAGAAAACTTTGATATTTAAGCAGATGTTTTGTGTATACTGCTTTATTCCATTTCCTTCTTTTGATATATTCTGGTAGGAAAAGGTTTTGTTGTTAAGATGGAAAAGCACAACACGAACATGTAGCAGAGTAACACTTTAACACTGAAATGTAGAAGATACTGGGATCATCTACACGTGACACTATATCGCCATAGCAACACATGATGGCAACATAGTGTCAGCAAACACAAACCATGACAGAACAGCTACATCACAGTATCACACTCTCTCTTTATAACACATTGCTAAAGTGATGTAGTGGCTAAAAATAACTAAAAGGAAGTACTAAATGATGGCACAGTAACAATGGCACCATAAGGGCATATGTAGATGTGCCTACTCACATTCACAAAATTTAACTATAGTTGGCAGCTGACAACTATCACTGGATTTATAATGAGACCTCACACAATCTATTAATTTATAGTGCTATTTACAATTAAGGCATATCACACGTATTTACAAACGTATAACTTTTTTTGTAATTTTCACAGCACAAGAACCATTAGAGTTAAATCACTGTAAATGGAGATTGTTTCATCTCCATGTATTACCATTGAAGCTGAAATCAGCTGATACACTTGGACAGTCAATGGGGTAACTTCTGTATTAATTTCAATGAATATCAATATTAATATAAATTTTAAAAAAGCAGATTTACTTTATTCATTTATAGGATTCTTTAGGAATAACATTCCTGCATTCATGCTGGTGGTTGGACTGATTGACCCTCCAGGTCTCTTCCAAACCTATGATTCTATGATTTTCATCATGTAAGCAACTGAAAATAATTCATATAATTTGTCTGCACAACATCCCCAGATGGAGAATTATTATACTAACTGTGTGAAGAGAGTATAAGAGTGTAAGTATATCAATTTCACGCATAGAACTTTTTTGTGGGGTAGGAAATACACAAAAGCAGACAGAGGAAATGTTTATTGGTTAATTCAAAAGATGGGAAAAGATATCTAGGATTGAGGACATAAGTTGGAAAAATAGAGTTACTTCCTCTGAATTTGGAAGATCCATAAAAGGGAGTTAATGAATTGGAGGAAGCCATGTTGGTTATAGGATTTTCATCATAGATTCCTGAGACCAGGAGTGGAAGAAATAGATGTTAAGAATGAAACAGGTCTGAGGACTGTCAAGAAGATCAAGCTACCTAGTCAATCAGGCCAGGTGAGAAGCCTGCAGGCTTTGTTCCAAATCAATGGCTGAGGCTGAGCAGTGTAATAAAAAGCCTTTGTGAATGCAAGAAGCAGTGAAAAAAAGAGAAGAGAAGCTATCAGAGGGAGTTTTCTTAGACATTTGTGTGAGGAAGTAGTGTTTTATTTTTCTTTTCTTTTTTTTTTTTCTTTCTCACTACCAGGGATTCTCAAGGAAACAACGAGACAAAAATGGAGAGATAATCAGCAGAGAAAAGGCACCACATTCATGTTCTTTCCTTCAGGCTGAGTTGACTTTGCTGGCACCAAGTACAAGCTAGTGGCCATCTTGGATGAAAAGTAAATTATTTTGCAGTAAAGGGTCAGCATCTATATGTGTGCAGCATTTACTGTGCAGAAAAATTATGCTAGTACAGTTTTCTTGTACCAAGAAATATAGGTACTAGATTAGCTTTTGTTGCACATGTAGACAGCTGACTAGGGAAAGTTAATCCTTGTCAGCCCAGACATCAGGGGGTCAAGGTGGTAGAGGGAAACTACCACTTGTGGGGCAGCTCCCAGCCAGCCCTATGGCAAGCTCAGTATGGGGCTCACAAGATGCTGCACAACAAGTGGAACAATTCCCCCTTGGCCCAGGCCAAGCAAAGGAAAGTCCTGATCTGAGTGGGGCTGCCAGGGAGTTGCTCCAGAAGTGACACAGCTCACCTTCCCTGCAGGCCAGGCCTGATGCCCATGTCCCTGTCAGCCTAGAGCTGACACCTAGGGGAAACTGGAGTTGCCCCTGGCTTCTAAAGCGGGGCAAACCAGGTCTGGAGCAGCTCTGCACTGAACTGCTCACGCTGGAAGCAAATTTGCTCCCAATGGGCACTTCCACATGAGTGCACACGTGCCTTCTGCCCCACCTCAAACCCCTTTTCCATTGTATATCCAGGGGTCTAAAAAAATTGATGTTTAAAGAAGTGGAGGTAACTGAAGACTGGTTCCTCCATGGAGACACTCTGGCTGCCAGAGCATCTCTATGGCCAGACCAGGCCAGGCCACGTGTTTCAGCACCAAGGCTCCAGTGCCAGTGTTCTCCCCTGCCCTCCCCTGTCCTGTGCTGCTTAGGTGGGGGGTTCTGCCAGGAGGCCCTGGACCCCACCCCACAACTGTGCTTCTAAGGTAAGGAGAGGCTTTTTTCCCCATTTTTTCTGGGTTTTTTCTGTGTTTTTTTTTAAAGTCATGGTGCCTGGGGTTGTGAGGGTAGCCATGGGGGTCTGGGGGTTCAAGTTGGGAGGTGAGGCTGAGTGAGGCACCCGTTGGGGGACCTGGGGGAGCAGGGGTGGGGATGGGTGGGGCAGGCATTGGGGGGCTGCAGCAACTGATGGGGGATGGGGCCAGGTGGGGCAGCAATTGGGGGGCTGGGGTGGGGCATGTGGGCCTTATAAGGGAGGTGGTAACCCCTGTGGAGGACCATTTGGCCCCCATTGGGGGGGGGGGCTGTACCCCTTGTGTGGGGGCTGAGTACCCTGTTGCGGGGCTGAACCCCTTGTTGGGGGCCCATACCCCTTGTTTGGAGGTTGAAACCTCTGTTGGGGGCCAACACCCCTGTTGGGAGGCATACCCCTTGTGTGGGGGCTGAAACCTCGTTGGAAGGCCAAGCCCCTTGTGTGGGGGCCATCACCTTCTGGGAGTGCAGCAAAACATGTATTCATGAATTCATGAAACATGTATTTAGAGTTCACATTATTATTGTAAGAGTCTTACTTTGACACTATAAGATATATCAATAAAACATTGTCCAACTGATTGCTGTCTCTGTCTTGCTTTCTGTCTTTATACTGGTCACATGGGTTTGGGCGTATTTTACAGAGTGACTTTGGGGTTTGGTTTTTTTATCAGGGATTTTTCAGTTTTCCAATAGGTAACACCAGAATTCCTGCTAGGGAGGCCAGTAGCAGGACCCTGCCTGCTCAGAGCTGGCACCTTGGACCCATCTGGCTCTGGCTGACCTCCTGGCCAGATGAGGCCAAGAGGACATGCTTTGACAGTTCAAAGCAGGCCACCACACTCAGAACATCTTCCAGGTGATGGCTGCCCAGATGGCTGGGCAGGGGGAACAAATGGCAGTAGTGCCACACGAAGGCCAACCCTGCAACTGCAGTCCACTGGCAGCTGGTCCAAAGGAGCAGATGCCTCTACTGGCTGTGCAGTCCCCATCCAAGTCTGGCAGGTGCACAGCAGGTCACAGCCAGGCAGCATCCCCTATGCCAGACTGCTGCAGTGGGTAGAGGGTGCAGGGAACTCTCAGGGCTGCTTCAGCAGTCCAGCTGGCACAAGGAGTAGTGTCCCCAGGTACCAATTGGCTGGACCCCAGAAGTTCCTGAGAGCTAGTAGATCTGAGCTACTTGCAGGGCAGCTTTTTAAACTGCTAGGGACAGCACAGATGCTGGCCCTGAGCTCTAGCTCCCCCTGGCTGAAGTTCCAGGAGGAGCCAAGCAGGATTATTTTACCCCGAGTGGTACAATTTACTTCACAACAAAGTGCATTTCCAAGCATGTGTGCTGAAGCAAAAAGCCCTTGCTCACATTTGCACCACTTCTATTTGAGCTGCTGCAAGGGCACATGCTTGCATGTGTGGACATGCCCAATGAGAGAATGCGTAACCGCATTCCCAGCCATATGCTAATTTGCCTTACGATATTGTGTTTTAACCTTAAATGTGCATTAACTGCATGTGTAGACACGCCCAAAGAACATTTTCTGAATATAAGTCAGGAGACGTTAGTGCAGGAGACACTGAAAAACAAGAAAGTGACGTGGTAGCATGAAAATGCTGGAAAAAGAAGGGTCCTCAGAATCCATAAGACACAGAGGCATTGTTCATATGAGTTCAGACATTTGGTTTCCTGGGGACAAGAAGTAGTGACTCTTCTGGCACAGCAGCTACTTGTCCCTGGGGAACACCTGTGCTACATGTGCTTTGGCACTCAGCAAATTACCTCGAGGGTGGTAGAAGAGTCTGAGGCCAGCACTGTGCTGGCCCAAGAAGCCTTACCTGGAGTCCTGGGGGGTCTCCTGGGGGTCTCCTGGGGCTGATGTAGAAGCAATCCTGCTGGCTGGTAGCCACAGTGAGGCTCCAGGTGCCCCAGCTCCACTTTTCAGCAATGTGTGTTGCCCATGTGTGTGCTGCTCCATTTTTTTTTTTCTGCAGGCGTCAAAAAACCCACAGAAACAAAGGTGGAGCAGTACACACATGGGCAGTGTGCTCTTGCAGCATGGAAACACCTGGCTGTGCAGTATGTGACACTGCAGATGTGTTTGCAGTGCCACATACCACATGGCCGCACTCATCTGGATGTGCCCAGAGAGTGTGTCCACACATACAGGCATGTCTGCTTGCATGTGACAGCCAGAACCAGGAGGATTAATAAGCAATAAATATGTGCTTCTTAGAGGCGTTTGGTATTTTGCCTAAACAGGTAATATTAGTTAATATAAAGCTTGTAAATTTGTAAACTGCAAATGTAACTTGTCTGTCATAAGTTTAACCAAAATGATAAAATTAACTGTTCATGGAACTGACTGGGCCCCATAGGCAAGGCTGTAGATGCAAGGTTAGCTGAACTAACAATTTCTGCTCAGGGTTCAGCTTTAACGATAAAAAACGGGATCCAACTGCCTGGCACACCCAACACATTACAGGAAAGCACATCCCAAGAAAGCATATTCAAATGAAACCTAAAAGGGGTTGGGGCTTAGGCGGAGCAATGTCAATTTCAAACCTAAAGGTGCTGCATTGTAATTTGCTTATTGGATAAACCTGAGTTTGGGTAGTAAGCTTTTATGATAATTTTAACACCTTTCAATCCCATAGGATAGCAGCTATAGGGCAACATTGTGAGTGGCTCTAAAGCCTACAGATTAGCAAAAGACTAGGTACAAAAAGCATGTGCACCCCTATTCTCAGAACACCCGCCATGACACAACATGAACACCCACCACCATGACTGCCGGAGAGGTGTAACCACAGGGAAAGGAGACCCGAAGGAAAATACAGTGTCCCGCCCTGTGGGGACTCTGCGCTCTCCTGGTGCCTCAGTGTTCCTAGGCCCGGGCACCCTGAGTCTCGGCCTGGGCTCTTGCCCCAGTTGGGACTCTTCTCTCTCCCCCTAGGCTCTGCTTCTATTCAGGGTTGTAGGCCCTTTCACCTGGGGTCATATCACTGTGGCTGGCTCTTCCTGGGGTCACTGTGGGTCCCTCTGCTGGTGCCCTTAATCCCCACTGGGATTCTCCAGTTCAGGATCTCCCGCTGCTTCCACCACAGCTATCACAGCTGGCACTCCTGCCAGCTTCCCTTCTGTCATCTTTACTCGCCGCCGTTCCTTGGTTCTGAGCTCCCCTGTAGTTCCTATTGCTTCCCCGGTGCTCACTGCTCCCACAGGTCTTGCTGCTCTACTGGTCCCATGGCTCTCGCTGCTTTTGCTGCTCCTGTGGGCCTCGCTGCTGCCATGGCTCTCACCGCTGCAGCATCCACTGCTGCCCCTTTTGCTGGCTTTTCTGCTGGTGTCTCTGGTCCCTGCCGGTCTTCTCTGGCTCAGGGATTCCCCACCGCTTTTCTCACTGCTGCTGCCATCGCCATTGCTGCAGCTGCAGTTGCCTCTGCTGTCACAAGCTGCCAGCCACCGCGGGCTGCACGCCTCCAGCCTGGAGGTTCCTCGGGCATCGACGGGACTCCTGTGCCCTATATATCTGCCAGGTGGCGTCTCCTCCTGACGTCACCTGGCCCCAGCTGGATATGAGCGAGGCTAATGAACCGCGCGGGCGCTCCCTTGCCCCTCCCAGCCCCTACAAAAGGTATGTTGGTGCTTTCTTTTCCTTCAATTTTGAACTGGGGTTTGCCTGCAACCCCAGCTTCCCCCTCTTCTAGACCTGCATCCCTGGGACTCAACCCCCTCCTTAAGATGCCTTGGGGTGTCCTGTTATCCCTTTTCCGGGTCATACCTGGTGGGCTGGTAAGCCCCTAGGTTTGATTTTCTAGGTCTCCAGTCTGGTCCTCGCCTTCACACCTGGATAAAAAATCTGCCATTGTCTTAGTTTTTTCTGGTCAGTGTATTATATGGAATTTGTATGGTTGAAGTGCAAAGGCCCACCGGGTAATCCGGGCATTGTCTGTCTTGGCCATGCTCAGCCATCTTAGGGGAGCATCATCTGTCACCAGCTTAAATTCTCTACCCATCAGGTAATACCTAAAATGGTCTACCACCCACCAGATCGCCCAACACTTGTGTTCTATTGTTGTATACCTCTTCTCTGCCGGTAGCAGCTTGTGGCTGGTGTACGCAATGGGTCTCTCGTTATCCCCTTCCTCCTGGGTGAGGACGGCTCCCACCACCCTCTCTGAGGCAATGGTCTGTAAGATAAAGGGTTTCCGGAAGACAGGGGTGTGTATTATAACATCTTCACACAGCGCCCGTTTTCACATCTTAAAACTTTGCGACATCTCTTCCATCCATCTTATCACCCTGGTCTTTTGCCCTTTAATAGCCTCTGATAGGGGTGTTGCCAATTGTGAGAAATGTGGTACAAGTCTCTGATAATAATTGGTTAACCCTAGGAATGACCAGAGTTGGCAGCAATTTTGGGGGGCGGTAAAGTTGCGGATAATTTCCACCTTGTCCGCCAAGGGCCTAATTGTGCCCCTGCCGACCAAAAACACCAAATATTTTGCCTCCTTTTGGGCCAGGGCACATTTCTGGGGGTTTGCTGTCAGTCCTGTGTGCCTCAATTCAAAAAAGATTGCCCTGAGGGCTCTCTCATGCTGGGCCCAAGTCTGTGAGAATACGACAATGTTGTCTATGTATGCCGCTGCATATTCAGCGTGGGGCGCTAAGATCTGGTCCATTAAGTGCTGGAATGTTGTGGCTGCACCATGTAGCCCAAAGAGCATCCTTAGAAGTTAGTAGAGCCCCCACGGGGTACCAAATGCCGTCTTTGGTCGATCTTCCTTGGCTATGGGGATTTGCCAGTATCCCTTTGTGAGGTCTAGGGTTGATATATACTGAGCATTCCCAATCCTCTCTATTAGTTCTGCCACATGGGGCATGGGGAATGTGTCGAAGACTGCCAAGGCATTCAGCCGCCTGTAATCAACTCAAAGCCTCAAAGACCCATCCAGTTTATACACCGGGACCAGAGGGCTTCTCCAGGGGCTCCTTTAAGGTCAAGTGACCCCTTGCTCCAATATTGAGTCAATCTCTTTCCGAACAGCTTCTAGGAGGTGGTGGGGAATGGGTCACCGCCTTTCCCTCACTATCGCCCCAGGTGGGGTCTTTATAGCATGGAACGTGTCCCGAACCCATCTGGGTTCTTCACGGAATACCTTCCAGAACTCCTTTATCAGGGGTTGTGCCTCCAGCTTCTGCAAAGGGGACAATTCTTCCCCAACCCTGACTACGGTTCAGTCTTTAGAGGGTTCGGTTCCTTTTCTTAACCCCTGGGGTCCCAGGTCCTCATTATCAGTCTCTGAAAAGGCAACCCACCCTTCAGCCTCTCGCCACTCTCAGAGGAGATTTACATGGTAAATTTGTTTTTCCCCAAGATGGCCAGGCCTATGTACCTCATAGTCCACCAGCCCGATTCGCCGGAGTATCTCAAATGGCCCCTGCCATTGAGTCAGGAGCTTACTTGTAGAATGGGAAGATATACCAGGACTTTCTGCCCTGGCATGGCTGTCATATTTCACCTTTTGGCGGGTCTGTGCTTCCCGCATATTCTCACTTGCTAGGTCACGGGCCATCCTTATTCTCTACTGAAACTCCTGTTGTTATGTAGTTGGGTCTCGAGTGGGTCCTCCATCCTTCTCCCATTCTTCTCTCAAGACTTGTAGAAGACTCCTCGGGTGATGTCCTAATACCAGCTCAAATGGAGAGAAATTTGTGGTGTCTTGAGAGGTGTCCCTGAGAGTGAACAGCACCAAGGGAAGGAGGAGATCCCACTTGCAGGGGTCTCCTTGTATGCAGTGCCGTAATATCCATTTTATTGTTCCATTTAGGCATTCCACCAGACTTTTGGTCTGGGGATGGTAGACCGAGGTGCAGAGAAGTTTTATCCGCAGCATAGATTCATAGATTCATAGATTCATAGATGTTAGGGTCGGAAGGGACCTCAATAGATCATCGAGTCCGACCCCCTGCATAAGCAGGAAAGAGTGCTGGGTCTAGATGACCCCAGCTAGATACTCATCTAACCTCCTCTTGAAGACCCCCAGGGTAGGGGAGAGCACCACCTCCCTTGGGAGCCCGTTCCAGACCTTGGCCACTCGAACTGTGAGGAAGTTCTTCCTTATGTCCAGTCTAAATCTGCTCTCTACTAGCTTGTGGCCATTGTTTCTTGTAACCCCCGGGGGCGCCTTGGTGAACAAATCCTCACCAATTCCCTTCTGTGCCCCCGTGATGAACTTATAGGCAGCTACAAGGTCGCCTCTCAACCTTCTCTTGCGGAGGCTGAAAAGGTCCAGTTTCTCTAGTCTCTCCTCGTAGGGCTTGGTCTGCAGGCCCTTGACCATACGAGTTGCCCTTCGCTGTACCCTCTCCAGGTTATCCGCATCCTTCTTGAAGTGTGGCGCCCAGAATTGCACGCAGTACTCCAACTGCGGTCTGACCAACGCCCTATAGAGGGGAAGTATCACCTCCCTGGACCTATTTGTCATGCATCTGCTGATGCACGGTAAAGTGCCATTGGCTTTTCTGATGGCTTCGTCACACTGCCGGATCATGTTCATCTTGGAGTCCACTAGGACTCCAAGATCCCTTTCCACCTCTGTGCCACCCAGCAGGTCATTCCCTAGGCTGTAGGTGTGCTGGACATTTTTCCTCCCTAGGTGCAGCACTTTGCATTTCTCCTTGTTGAACTGCATCCTGTTGTTTTCTGCCTACTTGTCCAACCTATCCAAGTCTGCCTGCAGCTGTTCCCTGCCCTCCAGCGTGTCCACTTCTCCCCATAGCTTTGTGTCATCTGCAAACTTGGACAGAGTACATTTCACTCCCACGTCCAAGTCGCTGATGAAGACATTAAAGAGTATCGGTCCAAGGACCGAACCCTGCTGGACCCCACTGCCCACACCCTTCCAGGTCGAGACCGACCCATCTACCACGACTCTTTGGGTGCGACCCTCTAGCCAATTTGCCACCCACCGGACTGTGCAGTCATCCAAGTCACAGTCTCTTAACTTGTTCACCAGTATGGGGTGGGATACCATATCGAAGACCTTCCTGAAGTCTAAGTATACGACATCCACCCCTCCTCCTGTGTCCAGGCGTTTCGTAACCTGGTCATAGAAAGAGACTAGTTTGGCCAGGCACAATCTACCTGCCACAAACCCATGCTGGTTTCCCCTCAGCATAATTTGTCCTGCCGGGCTCTCACAAAAGTGAGCCTTGATAATTTTTTCAAATACTTTACCAAGGATGGAGGTGAGACTGACTGGCCTATAGTTGCCCGGGTCCTCCTTCCTCCCCTTTTTGAAAATGGGGACCACGTTAGCCCTTTTCCAGTCCTCCGGGACTTGGCCTGTGTGCCACGAGCATTCGAATATTCCCGCCAGTGGCTCTGCAATGACGTTGGCCAGTGCCTTCAGCACCCTCGGATGGAGCCCACCCGGGCCTGCTGACTTAAAGGCATCCAGTTCTTCCAAGTGACTCTGCACCACCTCAGGATCTACGCATGGAAGTCTGGCGCCTTGCTGCTGCCTCTCTACAACCCCAGTGAGAGACTTGTCGTGCTCCTCGCTTAGGAACACTGAGGCAAAGAACTCGTTTAGGAGTTCAGCCTTGTCCCCCCTGTCTGTCACCAATTGTTTCTGCTCATTTAGCAGGGGTCCTATTCCTCCCTGGGCCTTCCTTTTACTCCCAATATATCTAAAAAACAATTTCTTGTTGTCCTTTACTTGGGTTGCCATCCTCAGCTCCATGGTAGCTTTGGCCCGCCTAACTGCCTCCCTACAAGCACGAGCAGAGGAGGTATATTCATCTTTAGTGATCTCACCCCGTTTCCACTTTTTATGTGCTCCCCTTTTGGCCCTTAGGCTGCCCTGGATTTCTCTGGTCAGCCAGGGAAGCCTCCTGGCCCCTTTCCCTCTTTTGCCTTGCTCGGGGATCGTCTTGCTTTGTGCCCAAAGGATCGTTTCCTTTAGGCACAGCCACCCTTCTTGGGCACCCATCCCATCAAAACTCCTACTCTGCAGTGCTTCCTTGACTAATCGCCTGAGTGCAATGAGATCAGCTTTCCTAAAGTCTAGCACTTTCACCCTACTAGTTACCTTACCCACTCGCTGTCTTATGTTGAATTCTATTATAAGGTGATCACTGTCTCCCAGATAGCTACCGATCTGGAGGTCCCCTATCATGTCATCTCCCGTTGCCAATACCAGATCCAGTATGGCATTCCCCCTAGTGGGACCATACACCTCCTGTGTCAGGTGGAGGTCCTGTACACAAGTTAGAAACTTGCGTGAGTGATGGGACCTTGCTGTCTGCGTCTCCCAGCAGATGTCCGGGTAGTTTAGGTCCCCCATGACTACCGCCTCTTTAGCTTTTATGGTCTCCGAGAGTTGCCTCAGGAGCCCCGCATCTATTTCTTCCCCTTGGTGTGGGGGTCTGTAACAGATCCCTACCACCAAATCCCTTTCTCCTTGCCCCCCATGTAGCCTAACCCACAATACTTCTACTTCCTCAACCTCGGATTCTGTCTTGATGAGGGTTGATGTGTATTGCTCACTGACATAAAGTGCAACCCCCCCCCCCTTTCTTCCCCGACCTGTCCTTTCTATACAATCTATAGCCCTCAATATGTACCGCCCAGTCATGGGATGAATCCCACCAGGTCTCTGTTAGCCCCACTAAGTCATAGGTGTTTAGTGCAAGCAGGAGCGCTAGTTCATCCTGCTTGTTCCCCATGCTCCTAGCATTAGTATATAGGCACTTGAGCCCTGCGACTGGTGCCTTTGCTGCCCCCCCCGCTCCCAGTCCAATGGGGCCCATTGTTTCTTACCTTCTTGTTCCTTACCTGTTCTGTAGTGCTGGCCTCCCCATGGCTTTCAGGTTCCCAATGTTCTCCTTCTTCAGGCTGGGCTGTCCTTGTGGGTGCCACATGGTTTGGTGGTCCACAGCTTCCCCTGCCCTCATACTCCCCTCCCCCCGACGAGCCTAGTTTAAAGCCCGCTGGAGGAGATCCGCGAACCTAGTAGAAAACACACGCTTACCTTTGGGGGACAGGTGAAGCCCATCCCAGCTGAGCATGTCCCTCGTCGTGATGTGCGGGTCATTGTCCAGGAAGCCGAAGCCTGCCTCGAGACACCACTGCCGAAGCCGCCAGCTGCCTGCATCTGGCACACTACCCTCAGGACCCCTGACATAAAATTCCTTCCTTGGTTGGTTAGTATTTCTTGTGGGATCCCCATCCTGGCTATTCATTTTATCAGCTCCTCAGCAATACATGGGGCGGTCATGGCTTGCAGGGGAATTGTCTCCGGGTACCAGGTCGCATAATCCATGATGACCAATATGTATTGGTGGCCGGAGCTGCTGCGGGGAAGCGGCCCTACAACATCTAAGGCTATCTGAGAGAAAGGGGTGTCTATAATGGGTATGGGTTGGAGGGGAGCCCGTGCGGGACATTTGGCCCTCATTTTTTTTACATTCAGGGCAGGCTGCACATTGGCGGGGCACCTCCTCCCCCGTCGTGGGCCAAAAAACCCACCTAGTCACCCTTGTGAGGGTCTTGTCTCATCCCAGATGCCCTCCTGCGGGGCTTGCTTGTGCCAATCGCCAAATAATCTGATGAAACTGGGCAGGCACCACCAGTTGCATGCCCTCGGTCCCCTCCCACCTGTCCCTTTGTACATGGTAAAGGAGATGGTTCCTTACCTTGAACCGGGGAAGTTCATCAGGTGGTGGGGTCAGGACGTCTCTGGTGTCCTGGGCCTGCTCCCAAAGTGTTCTGAGTTCCCAGTCTTCCTCTTGCGCTTCCTGGAACTGCAGGCAGCTGGTGAAGTCATTGAGGTCTAAGCCTTCTCTCTCTTTGGCCAACTCTTCATTCTCCTCTATTTCACCTAGCCACCCCTCATGGTTCTGGATTTATTTGCGCACCATTTCCGCATCCCGTACCCTATCCAGAATGTCATACAATGGTGCCCAGTCTCAGCCCAGTAGCATTTCACAAGCTAACTGGGGCACTATCCCCACCAGGAGTTCCCCCTGGGGCTCCATCACGCGGAGGCGTATCCATTGCCGCTCAATTTGCTTGGCTTCCCCATAGAGGCAGGCCACCTTCATGGGGAGGGCCTTCCACCTGGCTTTTGGTTGGACCAAGTTGGATCTTACTAAAGACTGAGCACATCCAGAGTCCAGGGTAGCTTTCATGGGGCACCCTTCCACCCAGGCCTTGATGACGGGGAGGTTCCAGGTCACATTCTCCTCCCCAACCACATAGCTGCAATCCATCGGCTCGCTGGACTCGGGACCCCTCCACCTCTCTGCTGGAGCCCTTGACCTGTTGGCTGGGATCCAATGTTTGGCAGACTGACTGGGACAGTCCCATGAGAAATGGCCATTCTGTCTGCAACAGAAGCACATGGTGTCCTTGGTAGCCCCCCAGCTGGATGGACGCCGGCGTTCAGGTTCTTTTGGTGCTCCCACAAGGGGTACCAGGTTCCTTCTCTCCCTGGGATAGCTGGCCTCTGAGGCAGTAAAAGCCTCCGCCAACTTTAGGGCTTCCTCACAGGTATGAGGGGTGTGCTGGCATACCCAGCGTTGCATCCATTCTTCTAAATCATTTTGGAAACTGATCAAGGATGATCTGGTCTGCCAGAGTTTCTCTATCTTGTCCTGCTGGGCTTACCCATTTGTCCAGGAGATCCCACAGCAGTTGTAGCAGCACCCTTGGTCACCTCTCATCGGGCCCTTCGATAATGCTCCGGGTTGATATCCAACCTGTATAGGATGGCTGCCTTGACACGCTTGTAGTCTCTTGTGTCATCTCTCGAGAGGGCTCAGTAGGCGGCCTGGGCCTTGCCTACCACCCGCACTCCCAACTGGCTGGCCCAATATCCCTTGTTGAGTCCGGTCATGAGGGTGTGGCATTCAAAAGCCTCGATATCGGGTCATCATCCCTGGTCATCTTAGGCATTTTGAAAGATACCAGACTGTGCCAGAGCCAGTCTTGCTGATGGGCTAGCATTTGCTGCTGCAAAACCAGGATCTGGGTAAGAACCTGTAGGTTCTGCCCAAGAATATCCTCAGGGGCTATGGCCGCAGGCTGCACATTGGTGTAGGCTGCCAAGTCGGGGTTCTCCATGTTCCCGGCCAATGCACCACTTTGTGCCCACCTTTGCTCTATTAGGTGTTCCTGAGCCACCTTTGCCCAGGCGGTCGATCTGATTTGTCCTGGGCCTGCATGTGGACCCCAGAGGGTACCTCGGCTGACGTCAAGGAATCCCCCTAATTCACCTGCCATGACTTTGAATGGATCCTCAGTGGAGGGGGTCCCCTTCAAGGGAGCCTCCAGGGTTGTCATGCCCCTTGGCGGGCACTCACGGGGCTCTGACCTCCCCTACACCCTGGCCAAGTGCCACTTTCTGCAATGGGGTTTCAAGCCTCTCTTTATAGCTAGCCCCTTCTGGTTTCATCCCCTGGTCTTCACGTGGCCCCTCAGCAGCGAGCCCTGGTGTTCTGGCCAGGCTCCGGTGTGAAGGTTAAGAAGCCCTCAGGTTCCAGCTCGACTACCCAGTGTCCCTAGCCTCAGTGTCCACTGGCAGTGGCTCCCCATGCACCCCTTGCCCAGAACTGAGGGCTCTATGGATCTGTCATACCAAAAGGGACCATGGCACTTGCCTTGACCCTTACCCCTATTCCTAGAACACCCCATGTTACAAGACGTGAACACCCACCACTGTGACTGCTGGAGAGGCATAACCACAGGGAAAGAAGGATCCCCAAAGGGCAATAGAGTGCCCCTCCCCATGGGGACTCTGCACTCCCCTGGTGCCTCAGTGTTCCTAGGCCCGGGCACCCTGAGTCTCGGCCTGGGTTCTTGCCCCAACTTGGATTCTTCTCTCTCCCCCTAGGCTCTACTTCTATTCGGGGTTGTAGCCCCTGTCACCTGAGGTCATATCACTGTGGCTGGCTCTTCCTGGGTTTGCCACAGGTCCCTCTGCTGGCACCCTTAATCCCCACTGGGATTCTCCAGTTCCGGATCTTCCGCTGCTTCCACCGCAGCTATCACAGCTGGCACTCCCTTTGGCTTCTCTTCCATCTTCTTAACTCTCCGCCGTTCCTTGGTTCCGAGCTCCCCCATAGCTCCTATTGCTTCCCTGGCTCTTGCTGCTCCCATGGCTCTCGCCGCTGCAGCATCCGCTGCTGCCCCTTTTGCAGGCTTCTCTGTTGGTGTCTCTGATCCCTGCTGGTCTTCTCTGGCTCAGGGTTTCCCCACTGCTTTTCTCACCTCTGCTGCCCTCGCCATCGTCGCAGCTGCAGCTGTCTCTGCCATCACAGGCTGCCAGCTGCCACGGCTGCGTGCCTCTGGCCTGGAGGTTCCTTGCTGGTTCCCTGGGCATTGGCGGGGCTCCTGTGCCCTCAGGGCCACTCTATCTCTACCGGGTGGCATCTCCTACTGATGTCACCCAGCCCCAACTGAATATGAGCGTGGCTAATGAACCACGTGGGTGGTTTCCCAGTGCGTGCTCCCTTGCTCCTCCCAGCCCCTACAAAAGGTATGTTGGGGCTTTCTTTTCCTTCAATTTTGAACTGGGGTTTGCCTGCAACCTTGGCTTCCCCCTGTTACAGGGTCTTTATAAAGTCCTTGTCAAATTTAAAATTTAATAGCTTTTTAGATACACATGATATAAGTAAACTGTGAATGGCAATTGAAAGCATAATTCATTATGTTTTTAGTATAGCATAAAGTATTTATAATGCAAAAATCAGAAATACAATTCATGAAGTCACTCATTAGCAACTGAAAAATGTTTTCTATGAATTAGAATATCAGATTCAATAATGCAACATGAGAGATGGTGGTTATGTTGAGGTGCTGAAATTTGAACTGTATTGAGTTAAAACTTAGTTTATTATGCTTTTAATTGCTTTTTGCAGTTCACTACTGTCATGTGTTATTAAAGTTTAAAGTTGCACAAGGACTTTATGAACACCCCATATTTATATATAATCATTACTGGTCCTGGGATAGGACTTATTCAATATCATCATCAACAACCTAGAGGATGGGATGGAGTGCACCCCTCGGCAAGTTCACAGATAGCACCAAGCTGTGGAGAATAGTAATAGATACACTGAAGAGTATGGCTAGGGTTCACATAGACCTAGACAAATTGAAGGATTGGACCAAAGGGAATCTTATGAGGTTCAGTAAGGACAAGTGCAAAGCCCTGCACTTAGGACCGAAAAATCCAATGCACCAGTACAAGCTGGGGGCTATCTAAGCTGCAGCTCTGCAGAAAAGGACTTTGGGGGTTACAGTAGAAAAGAAGCTGAATATGAGCCAACTGTGTGCCCTTGTTGCCAGGAGGGCTAATGGTATACTGGGCCACTTTGGTAGGAATGTCACCAGCAGATCAAGGAAAGTGATTATTGCCCTCTATTCAGCACTGGTGAAGCCACATTTGGAGTACTGTGTCCAGTTTTGGGCCCCCCACTACAGAAAGGATGTGGACAAATTTGAGAGAGTCCAGCAGAGAGAAACAAAAATGGTGAGGAGGCTAGGGGGCACGACTTATGAGGAGAAGCTAAAGGAACTGGGCTTATTTAGTGTAGAGAAGAGAAGACCAAGAGAGGATTCAATAGCAGCCTCCAACTACCTGAAGGGAGCTTCAAAAGAGGATGGAGCTAGATTTTTCTCACTGGCAGAATAAGGAGCAATGGTCTCAAGGTGCAGCAAGGAAAGTTAAGGTTAGATATTAGGAAGAATTTTCTCACTAGGAGGGCAGTAAAACAGTGGAACAAGTTACCCAGAGAGCTGGTGGAAGCTTCATCCTTGGAGGTTTTCAAGACCCATCTAGACAAAGCTTTGGCTTAGATGGGGATGATCCTGCTCTGAGCCGGGGGTTTGATTAGGTGACCTTCTGAGGTCCCTTCCAAGATTAATTTTCTATGATTCTATGACAGTGGGAAATAAATTATGCTCCCTTAACACTGAGGGTAGAACATTTGGGGAAAAAAAAATAAAAAATTAGAAAATAGAATTAGATCAAATCTCAGAGGCGGGGGTTGGAGGGAGCTTCTGAATTGTAAGAAGAATAAGGCAACATAACAAGCTGCTTAGGGAAATGTTTTTAATTTCCTTCACTGGAAATTTTCAAGAAGAGGGTAGATGGACATCTGTCTGGAATGATTTAGGAATAGTGAATCCTGTGTTTAGGATGGGGTCAGACTACATGAAATTGAAGTACCAATGATTCTAGTGTTGGTATAAATAAAAGAGCTAAATATATAAATCTGTTAATGTGTTATGCTTAATGGTAAAGAATCAGGTTTTCTGTACCTGTTCTATGCACTGTTAGATGGCACTTGTTAAAATGTTAATTGTTTCTGGAAGACCTTCCTATATTAGTTTTCCACCATTGCATCTGAAAGGGAAGCTTCTGGAAGTAAATAAAAATGATCTTGCAGACAACTTTCAAGTCTTGTCACACTATAATGGTCTCTGCAATTCTCATTAATGTGTTAAAAGGCCAGGTCAAAAGTTCTGAAAGAAGAATCTCTTCTCTGAAGAATGACTGTCTTTGGGTCTCTGATGGAATACAAGGTAGCAGTGGAAAGGGGAAAATGGCATGAGGGAACAGAAAGAGAGGTATTTATGTCTATTCTGTGGGACTTTAAGGGCGGCATTCCACACTTCCCTGGTCACATAAGTTGCCTTTTTCTGGATGTCTACAGGGCATTTTTGATACTTACATATCAAGAGCTACTATATGCCTGGACACATAGCCCTTCCTCTTAGAGTGTTGTGCTAAGTAGTTAGAGAAACCCTGGTTCAAATCCACTCTAGGCAAATGTGGGCCAATTTAGGGGAAAACATAAATGATTGATTTATCTCTTTCATTTTGTTGCTGCACATCTGGGCACATCCAGTGCTACATACCGAAGTGTCATCATGTGTTATTAGTGTTGCTGGCTTGGTTTGTCAAATATTTGACCAGGTTTATTGTTTAAAAGCATAGCCTTAACATGTCTTGGCTTAACAAGTACATCAGACTAGGAGCTAAGTCAACAGTCAGCAATGTTTTTGGGCAGAATTCAAAAAACACCCATAATCTCAACTTGTAAGATGATGGCATACCAGGGGAAGATGGAAGGTGATTCATGAGAGGCCTAAACCTTGTTGTAGCAGTGCATTCCCATCCCATCCCCACTATCTGACCCTAGGTGAAGGTACATCTGCCTCCAGCAACAAGCTGGGCCAGGGCTCCACATACCCCTGTGCAGCCATTGGCAGCTTCCCATCCCAGGCTTTGAGCAGGCCCCTGCCACCTGCCATGGAGCCTGGCCTGCTTGCAGCAGAAATTGGGGAGGCTTCAAGCAGCTGCATCAAGGTCTGTAGAGGCTTGGCTCAGCTCGTTGCTGGTGGCGGGTGCACACACACACACACACCTTAGGGCAGATGGCAGGAAAAGGGCTGGGGCTGCAGTGCCACAACAATGATCAGGCCCCTCATGGCTCCCCCGCTGTTTGCCCTAAGATGTACATGCCAAGCAAAATGCTTTCATGTGTCATGCTCTGGCACACATGCCAGGGGTTGTCTACTCCTGAGCTAAGGCATTTTTTTCTGTGACAAGGTAGCCACTAGCCAGTGCAATATCATGGCAGGCTCCCCCAGGCTGCTATAAAGTTTTCCTACTTTTCAATTTTCCATTTATACAATAATCAAAACAGATTACAGATTGCATGTGATGTGTATCTTAAATGTTTCAAACTATTCTGTACCAGGGGCTTCTTTCACATTCTCACCTGGGTGTTCCCATTTCAGCCTTATCATCCTGGTACTGAATTATTCTAAACCTTCTAAACTGCAATCTCCACTCCCTCCCCACCACCTCCCCCGCTGCCACTCCCCGTCTCTTTGTGGAAATGCACAGCTGGCCCACGTGTTACATTTTGTTTATGTGAGGAGTTTATACAACTGTAAAGTTTGCTAATGAGGCCTACTTTGGCCAAAACTTTAGCACAGGCTTGGTGTAAGTAATATATATTAATCAATATTCCAACAAGGCTTTCACCATGAAGAGAATACCTATGGATGTGTAAGTACTAAAAATGGCTTATGAACTTAAAGAATAGAATACCTCCTTTATAAGTGGATATTTTTTCAGAAGACAACACCAGAGACGTCCAGGGCAGAATCTTATTCACTTTACACAACTAAATGGCATTTATCCTGCTGTGTAAGTGTTGGTTTAAGCATTTACATGTAGTTTGCAATCCTATTTTATATGCACTCCGCATGCATAAATGCCCAGAAGGCTACTGAGCATGTGCAATACACTTTGCTGTAGCTGGGAGGTATATGGCTCCTTACATACATACCTAAGACAAAGGCTTGACATTCTGGGATGGCAAAAAACAGTAAGAGAATGCCCTTCCATATTTTAGCCAATAGCCAAGTAGTTTGGGTATTAACTCAGGAAACATGCCCTGGGATCCAGCTCCAGATCTCAAAGCTGTTTTTGAATTCGGTATTTTATATCGTGGAGTCTTAGCAGACCTTTTCTTCTTCATTGGACAAAAGGGAGGTAGACTTGGTATTGTGTACATCATAGCTGAAAGGGTCCTAGAACTTTGGATTCTCACCTCATGGGGGCATACCCTAACCACGAAACTCTAGATGGGAGTCTCTACTACCTTTGTTTTTTCTCCAACTAAAGTTTCAGGTGCTTACACAGAATTTTGAACTTCCCAGACAGAACAGGATTGCAACTAAGTATAAGTTTTGAGCATGCTGGAAAAGATGCATTGGGCGCATCTACATGAGACCTTTACTGCAGAATAGATTAATTAGCTCCACAGTAAATGTCTCATGTCTACATGTGTGGCCCTATTAGCCTGCAGGAAACTAATAAACTCAGTAGCAGGATAGTACTTGTAAATACTTCACTGTTGCAGAGTTTGGGTTTTTTTACCACCCGGTCCCCCTGCCAGCTGGGGCTCCTCTGATATGGTTCAGTATGTTAAGAAGGAACTAGTAGAGGCAGCCCCCACACTGAAGCACCCCCATGCCTCGTGTGGTGCTGCAGAGTAAAAAGCACAGTAGGATAGCTTACTGTTCCTAGGCACACTGTTTAAATGTGCACCTGGGAGCAATAAACTCCAGCATGGTATACACTGGAGTTTATTGCTGCATGCTAATTGCAGATGTAGTACCATAAGTGGATGTAGGTTCTGAAATCTGCATAAAGCACACTTGCCTTTTCACTTTTAAATGCATAAGTAGAATTAAGATGCTTAAAGGTTAAATTAGATTTGGGTCAACATTTTGGGTCAAAAGAAAAGAAAAGAAAAGAACTAGATCAAAATGAGGACGGACTAACTGGATGGAGTAGGAAAAAAAATCAGTAGTACAAAATGAAAAATCATTCTCCTGGGGAATAATAATAGAAATTTGTGCTTTAAGCTGGGAACTTATCATCTGAAAATGACTGAGGAGAAAGACCTGGGTGCATTAGTCAATCACAAAATGGTTATGAGACAGCAATGTGATGAGATCATGAACAAGGGAAATATGATTTCAGGAGGTACCAAAAGAGATAGGGAAATATTATAACACCATTATACAAGGCTCTGGTAAGACCTCATCTGAATAGTATGTTCAGGTTTGGTCATCCATATTCAAGAACAATGAATTCAGTCTAGGTGCAGAACAGTTTGGCTTGTTTTGCCCAGCAGAATGAAGGCTTAAAAGAGATTATTAATTCTGTCTATATATGCATCAGGGAAAAAAAGCAACAGGGAGGGAGGAGAGGTGAAGGACAATGCTGGCACAAGAATACATGGGTATAGAGTGAGCATGAATGTGTTTACACAGGAAATTAAAAGAAGGTTTCTAAGCATCAGAATATTGTTTCCAATTCTCCTACCTTGATTACTTTTGAAAATAAGAAATGAGTGTGCCACCTTCAGAAATGCTGTGGCAAACTTCATGTATTTTCCGTACTAATGTGAAATAATCTGTTTATTTGTTTTTTTGGTTTGGATTCATAGGATTTTCTCTTTTTTCTTTTCTTTTTGGTATGTTCTTTTTTAAATGTTTCTTTTCTTTTCTTTTTGGTATATGCATTTTTTATTTATTTATTTTTTTTATCATCAAACACTCAAACACTCACTTTTCAAGGAATGCCTCTAGCACTGCTGTTCCGAAGATTTTAACACCTACTTTCTATATAAATGATGACATTTGTTTGCAGATGCAATCAGGTCTGGAAAAATGCATTTTCTGTGTTGACTTGTACAATGTTGGTGGGAAAGCAAAAAATAAGCCTGAAGTCTATTTGAAAATCATGCCCAATTCATTTGATAAGATATCAAATGTCTCTTCATTTCTACATCCTTTCAAATCTGTTGAAACATTTTTTCTCTACTGCTGGACTTCAGCTAAAATGCAATACTTAATATAGGTATGAACATAGGCTAAAAGATGAAAAACCTTATCCTGGTATTTTGGGGGTGGAAGGGAGCTTATCATATCTATAGTTTTTATGACTTTCCTACTTACAGTGAAAGCAACTTCTGAAGATGAAGTCCCAGTTTTTATGCATTTTAATAGAATGTTTGTTACTAGAGTTTTCAAATTCAATGTGCTGCATTTTGCAACAAGAATTTCCAGATTACAGTATTAAATATTACACATGCAACATGCACACTATACATTGACAAATAAAGTTTTTCCCACCAGCAATTTTTGCCTTTTTAAATGCCAATGCTATTACAAAGGAAACTGGAACTTTCATGAAATTTCAGATCTGAACTGGACTTCTGGTTTTCTCTGTTGAACATATTTCCCCTTTGGCCTCCTTTCCCTATATAGTGAATTATATTTATCTCCAAATGTAAATAAATAAATAAATATTTCATTTAAAGTTTGTTATAAGCCTTAGGAGTGTCATATTCAAGTTAGGATTTCACACTGGGGTTTTCTTCCATGTCCATTTGCCGTTATGTCTACTCTTGATCATAGATGACATGCAGCATGGGCATGGGGGGGGGGGGGGGCATGTGCCCCCCTTGAGAATGCTGGTGCCGCCCCTAAAATTGGCTCCTCCGGTAGCAAAAGTGCCAGCACTTCCACCGTCACTGTGCTACATGCGGAAGTGCTGGCACTTCCGTCACTTCCGAGCCCCCAGCAACCAGCCAGACACCCCTACCCTGGTAGTGCCAGCTGGCTTCTGATGGACCCTACACCCCCAGTCATGCTTCACTGGTGCCCACCCCCAGACTTGGGAGGCACCAGTCACCCTTGCTCTTGATACACTTTCCAGTAAGATTTTATGCAGAATGATGTCCTGATGTAAACCTGGAGATGCCAATGGTATTTTCCCTTATACAATGGAGTAATTGTTAATTCTGTTAACACATAGGATCTTCTTTATTCTAATGTTTAATTTTGCTGTATCTCTTCCTTCTTTCGGCATCTACCCTTTGTTCTCCATCCCAGTCATCCCATGTTATATCCTTAGACTGCCTTTTCTTTCTCTTCCTCTTTGAATCCCTTTGTCTCCCTTCCCTTAAAAGCAACAGAGATGTTCCCAGTCTTCCATCTGTGACCTCAAATTTCCCAAAAATGCCCCAAGAAAATTGATTCTTCCTTTTGACAACTTGTAATTTATTAGTCTAGAAGTTATTAAGTTATGTATCAGTAGTTTAGTGACAGGTTTAGAGCAGCAGTTTATCAGTTCAACTACTTTGTAACTCTCACAAAGTCGGGTCACAATCTACTTTCTTAATGCTATAGAGATATTATTCATTAATGAGAGTAGGCTTCCTGAACTCAAAGAGTAATTGAAAGTTCCTGCTAGAAGCTGTGACAAGTGTTCCTTACAAAAAAGATAAAATTCATAAGAAAAATCCATCATTTGCCCTTTTGAACAGATTTTTGTGCTCTACTTAACTCCGCCTCTTAAATTAAACTCTTCAGCAGTTCTCTTCCATTTGCTCTAAGAGACAGAAAATCCTTTGAGACCCTAGGTTGCTGTGACTAGAGCAATCTGATGAAATTGTCATTAGGAATTATAATGGAAATTGTTGGGGAACTCTGTTTTTACAGTTTAACCCTAACTGCATTTTGATGTTGTTCAGTGTTTCCAAGAAGTTTAGAGCTTACAGCATTGTTTGGCACCTCACATATTTCCTTGGACTAAAATGGGTCAGTTAGACATAGTCGGTCCCTTTGCATTTTTTTCACCTGGTTTTATCTACTTATTAGTTGAGGTTGGACAGTTCAGAATCTATTCTCCTACTCATTCCAATTTCTTTTTGTAATCCCATTTTGAGCATGCACCATTATATGGCACTTGATTCTTGACTCTAACATATTTTATATGAGAAACAGGAAAGAATCTCTACAGACTTAGGTTTCAATTATGACAATTACCACAGTTGAACAAAGTTTGGAATAAAATGTAATTTTGCATTCTTCCATATTATAATCATTAAAAGTAAGTCATACTTAACCAACCTGAATATCTTCTTTGTCAAGGTGTCTGACTTTGAATGGGGGAGATCAGGGGATGTAATACACCTTGATTTAGCAAAGTTTCTGATGCTGTCTTTCACAACTTCCTCATAAGCAAGCAAAGGGAATACAATCTAGAATAAACTACTGTAATCATAGAATCATAGTAAATTAGGACTGGAAGGGACCTCAGAAGGTCATCTAGTCCAACCTCCCACTCAAAACAGGACCAGCCTCAACTATACTATCCCAGCCAAGGCATTATCTAGCCAGGTCTTAAAAACCTCCAAGGCTGAAGATGAAGATTCCATAACCTCTCTGAGTAACCTTTTCACCAGGGTTTTCCTATCCTCCTAGTGAGACAGGGTTTTTTTCCCTAATACAGCCAGCTCCCCTACACTCCTCTCCCCCTCAGGCTGGCTTTCTAAGGGATCCTGCCCATGAGTTCCCTGAGCGAGTCAAAGTCTGCTTTTCTAAAGTCCAGGGTCTGCTGCTTCCATCCTTCCTTTCCTCATGATCCTGAACTTTGTCGTTTCATGGTCACTGCTGTACAAGTTGCCATCTCCACTAATACATTCCACAAGTGGAAAAGCCAAGAGCTCCCCAGTCCCAGTGCTGCTTGGCTCTTGGCTCCTGTGGGAAGCCAGGAGATGAGCAGGGCTGGGGCAGGGGGAGAGGAGCTACCCCATCCCAGTGCTGCTTGACATCCAGCTCCTGGGAGAAGCTGGGAGCTGAGCAGTGCTAGGAGTAGGGGAGTTCCACATCCCCTGTCGCCCTCTGGTGTTGGGGCTGACCAGGAGCAAATTTGCTCCCAGTGAGCTGAGCATCTATACATGCACTACTGTGCACTATCTACTGTGCAGTTAATTTACTACCTGTATTTAAAAGTAATAGCTAACTGCACAGTAGATTAATTTATTGTTTAGTAAATGGTACACACATGTAGATGGTGATGCTTTACTGCACACTAGAATAGCCTACTGCATAGTAAAGTATGTTGTGTAGACCCACCTACTGAGTTGTACCATAGCCCTCAAAACCCTCTTGATTTAGTGCTCTTACTAAGCCACATATGCCTCATTTTGTATTTGTTCACCATATTTGTTATTGTTATCTATAGTAGACATGTGCTTCTGTGAAATGTTGAGGAAAGCAAAAAACAAGAAAAGAAAGTATAGACAGGACTTTTTTGTTTTCCTTTACGTATACATTAGTATTTTTAATTATTTGCTTTTGCACTAACATTCCATTCTCATTCCCTCCCCACCACCCAGGACACATGAATTGCCTAGATATTTATACTAATATGATTTTTTTGTTTGTTTTTGCTTCAAACAGTCCTTTTCTTTTATATTAATTTGTAAGCACTTTCTTGAACCTGATGTAGAGAGGTTAAATCACTGAGTCATTAATATTTAAGGGAGACTAAATGGAAAGAGATGCTTATAAAGTCCAGACATCTTTGTCACTGATATAGTGGTATAAGGAGACAATTTCACTCATAAGAACAGGACAGTGGTTCTGTCTGTTTCATGCTGGATCATTTATCTCTGTTACATTGATGAATTCATTTTGATGACAATACTTTGTCTGAATAATGAGAAGCTGAATGAGATAGCCTGATGGTCAAGATGGAATACTTAAATTTGCTCCCAATTACAGAAAGCCTATTTTTTAAGATTCACTGTTCAGGTAATCCATCTTTCTTCCTCTGTGAGGCATATGCGCTGATTTTTTTATTATTGTTATTATGTTGCTGGGGATCCGATTAACATAAATCTGAATTATTGTTTTGCTGATGTTGACATTTTTTTCTGCTTTAGATAATTATTTTATCTGCTAAGTTTGCTAAGCAGGTCATCATTACACACTGATCATTCTATCCTCTCATGATTTTTTGTAAAAAAATATTTTACCATATGCATCATATATACTGTTAGTTACAACAAGTTGCATGAGTGTAACTCAAAGCAGCACTATCTAATGACTCTTATCTTGATGACAGTTCAAAATTACAAATTTAAATTTTAATATAAGCCAAGTCATTGAACTCTGTGAGCCAATATAGTGATTACATAGATGCACAAATTTTGCAGCCAGATCATACACTAGATGATCTAATTAAACTTCCTGATTAGCATACATAGGCCACATAATTTGTGGCCTATATTAAGCCTAATAAAGTGTTTGGCTAAAGCACATCTTTCATAAAGGCATCCATTCTTATCTTGAAGCTATGAAGAGAGTCTGCCACTTGCCTTCTTATTTTCTTTCAAAGGTTAATTGGCTTCTCTGTTAAAATTTGTCTTAATTGAATTTGTCTATCTTTACCTACCAGGGCCATTTTTTAAAATGTCTTTTTCATTAAATTGAATACGCCTTTCACAACACAGTATTTTCTCTCTGTGAAGGTAAATTGACATTTTAAACAAGTCACCTTTTTTAGTTTTCTTTTAATACACTAAACAGTTTGGCATACTTAATAAGGAGAATGGAAAGCCATATAGATAATATGGCCCCAGTGTTCTCTATGAGTTATATCCAACAGCTGTTAAATGCAAAATGCAGAAATACCACTAGGGACAGAAGTCATAACTCAGAGGCCACTCCATTTCAGGAAAGTACCCATCACACAGTCACAGACCAAGGCCAGATGTGACTAGCTCTCCTTCTTGTCCAACAAATCTTTCTTACTCAGCTGCCCTAAGATGGGGTTAAGGGCACCCTTGACTATGCTTAGCCCAAGGCCCCATGATAAGGTCATTATCCTGGAAAGTGAAAAATGAAGCTTTAATTCCCCTCTAGGTGGGGGGGGAGGAGAGGGGAGGGGAGGGGAGGGGAGTTCCTAGAGGCTGTATTTTGAATTCCATTGAGCGATGGCCTGAAACCATAGGTTATGTTAAAACATGAGAAAACCTGTTTTTCTGTGCCTAACTTTAGCTTATAATTGCTATATAAAGTGCTATACATACTATAATGTGCTACATAAAGCTAAAGGGGGGGTTTCTTTAGATCTGAGATTATCGGTCAGTTATGCAACCCTTATTTGCAATGAAATTACTGATTTCACAGAACTACCCATAACTGATCACTACTGGATTAAATTTGCCACTATGCAGAGACCAAGCATGTACTACATAAGTGACACATATATCCTAGTTTGGAAGAATAAGGGGTGCCTGAGCCTTGTTTGAAATCTTTGTGCAAACATGAATTTCTCTTTAATGATTGCAGAGCTTGGGCTATAATCATCCTATATTTTTTCAAACAAAGATTCTAAGGAATAACTTTAATCATATCACTACAGTTTCTACATGATTGTCAACAGTATCATCTCATGGCTTCAGTACACATTCAAAAACCTACACTAGTTTGCCCCTCAGTTCTCAATACTGATGTTTTTGGTTTCTAAACTCTTCCCATAAATTTGGGATTCCCTCTTCCTTTTTCTCAGGCCTTTCTTCTGGCTGAGTTTTTTTTTTTCCTTTTAGGAGCTGTCTTCAGCAACTCTCTGCCTGTTATGAGAGCTACCTTCCATGTTACCTACTCAGTCATCTAATCATTCCCAGTAGGGGTGCATGGATGGAGAATTTTTGGGCCAATACCACTGGATGATTTTTAACAAGCCATATTAGTCAATATGTACGGTAAGTGTGTTGTAAGGGAAGGGGCATGGGGGGGGTAGTTGGAGGCCTCTGTGGTGATGGAGGGAGTGGGACTGGGGCAGGGGCAGGCACTGCACAGCTGAGGCAGACTGGGGGACAGACAGTCCCCCAGCAGGGCGGGGGGGTGCAGGGGAGATGGCTCCCACCACTGCACACACACTAGGAGGGCATGGGGGCCCCCAGATCTGCATGTGGGGTGAGGGCGAGCTGCCACCAAGGGCTGGGACTGGGGTGGTGCTGGGCTCTCCTTGGCAGGGAGCTGAGTTGGGCTGTGCTAGGGGTGGGCAGTGGCAGTGTTGGGAAGGGACTATGGAGGGACTGCAAACACCCCAAAAATTGACATAGACCCCTCAAACTCCCCTCACAGAGCCACCGCTACCCATCCCGAATGCACCCTGGCCCAGCCCCCCACTGGAAAGAGCCCAGTGCCACACGAGGCCCCAGCCGAGAGGCCCACACGAGGCCCCAGCCCATAGCAGCAGCCCACTCTCACCCTGTGTGCAGCTCCAGGGGTGCACACTCCTCCATGTCCTCCTGGGATTCACTTCGCAGCAGAGGCTACCCCAGATAAGCCATTCGCATCTCCATCCCTTGCTCTGCTCTAGATGTGCAGCACCTTCTCCTGCCCCTGCCCCAGCCCCACTCCTTCCCTTACTTCAGAGACCTTGATCCATTCCCCTCTGCCCCATATGCCTTCCCTTCACAGACCTACCAGCTGGACCTGGCTGCTTTCCACACTGCCAGGCTGTGCTCTTGGCCACCTCAATGCTGCGCTGTGGCTGTGTGCATGCATGGGGAATTTATTGGTAGCATTACCAGCTACATTAGGCAAAAAAAGCCAATTGCCAGTTCAGTCAATTTTCCTTATATTGATGATGATCTGATATGGGATCAATGTATCAGTGCACTTCTAATTCCCAGGTATCTAGAATAAACCCAAGCTTCTGTCTCTGGTGGTTGAAAGACAGATCAGACTTGTATACATACTCAACAAATGTCCATACACTAACCAATTCCTGGGACCATTTTGCTCTTTCCCAGGGGCTGCTTCATATATTTTTGGATTTCATCTACTTTTCTTGACATGGGGAACAGTATTTGGTTTTGTAAATCATCTTTTCTTCACTAAAATATCCAGCCTCGTATTGCAATGATAGACAAAGGAAAATCTCAAGAACTTGGGTTATGTAAGATTATTTGCTTTTATACAATCAACTACTTTATACCTAGATGTATTTATATTCTATCTTTTTTTTGAGAATTCAAGGCAATCATTAAATATATTAACTGTACTATGTTTTTCTTAGTCATTAATTTATATTCATTTTCTTCTTTAGAAAAGTAGTGATTCTTTACTTTAAAAAAAACACATTTAAATCCCTTTTAGTGTCAAATTTGAAGAAATTCAGTATGCCTATCAGCACTTCTAGCCCCACCCCCTGAATTCTTATAATAATTGTCCTTCTAATCCTCATATATAAAATGTTTACACATCTCTGACATTGTTCCTATTTATTTTTACTACAGTATCGCCTGCTAACTCTAAACAAATAAGAAGATAGTGAACTTCTAAATAAACATATTAAAATGAAAAAAAAACCCGAAAACCCATTATATAGGGTGTTTATAAGGGCCTTGTGCAACTTTAAACTTTAATGACTTTGGATGTACACATGATAGAAACAAACTTTAAATGGTGATTGAAAGCATAATTCATTAAGTTTCAACACAATACACCTTAAATTTTGGACTTCAACATAACTGCCATCTTTTGTGTTACATCATACAAGCTGATTTTCCAAGTCATAGAAAACATTTTCCAGTTGCTGCTGAGTGATTTTATGAATTTCATTTGTGATCCTTACCCTATACATAGCTTACACTATGCTAAAAAACTTAATTTTACTTTCAATTGTTGTTTACAGTTTGCTTCTATCGTGTATGTATTTACTTACTTCTATTGAGAGGGTAATGATTTGATTATAAAATATGGGATTTTATACATCAAAAGAATATAAATGTGATTATCAATATCTACTTAGAAGGCTGAGTAATATACCTTGTTAATTCCACTAACAAATGTTCAAAAGTATAAGGAGAAGTTGTCTTGACATTTCCTTAACAATTTCAAAGTTTTATCATCTCTCCAGAAATATAACCTCAATCACTTAATTCTAATTAAAGTGATAACAATATTTAATTTCAAACAACATTCTTGACCATTTAATTGTTAAATAATCTTACTTCTATATTGATCATAATCCATTATAACAATGGAATGCCCTTTTATCCATGGATTTAATTATAATAATGTTATCATTGCAAAGATTCAGTATTACTTCTTTTTCCTCTTTACTAATATTATTATAAATTCAATGATTAAATATAATTTTCAATCAATCTTTGTGAACTAATTAAGTATAAGACTTTACCAAATAATAGGAAGAAGAAAACATCTACTGTGAAGCTTACATTTTTATTTCCCAAATTCTCAGTAGGCTCAGAAGCTTCCCTATTAATATTATTATTAACAGTTGATTTAAAAAACATTTTAATCAGATTTTCAAAATCAGTCTTCTCCAAGTGAAACAAGTAAATATCTATGCAAAACCCTAAAAATGTAATAAAACAACTCATATTACTTAACTTACAATAAAATTATTTTGTTTTTCCATTGTGCAACTTATGGGGTGAATAAGATATATGGTAATGTATCAATGGTAATATTTGATTTATGTTCATGTACCCCAAATTAAGAAAAAGAATGAAAACCACTGTGTCTCAGAAAAATAACAAACAACCTCTGATTTTGGTTTAAATTGTCAGCAAAAATTGTAAGAAAGGATTTCTTTTTACCTCATAGTAAAATAAAACAAAGTCAGTAAGTAAAACCTTGAACTTAGTTACCTCACATTTTCTACACTGACATTACATTGACTTCTGAAGAAATGTCAATTTCTGCCCCATTTCAGGAAAACACACAAACACGTTCATCATATTCGTAGTTAAGTACTTTGTTAAATGGGAATGGACTCAAGTATATGTAGTTGTGTGCTTATCTGAATTTACCCTGGTATAAATTTCTATAACCAATATACACTTGGATTTAGGAAGTGTTTGTATTATTTCTACTGGTCACAACACTCAATGTATATATCAAACATTAATAGAAATTGTAAATCAACAAACAGCACTGAAAAATTATCTATTATGTATAGCAAATATCTAACCAATATCCACCTTGTTGCATGAAAATGATTAATCTTTTCCCAAGACCTATGTTCAGAAATGTGGGCAAACACATAAAAAGGGAGAGGGGGGCTTAAATCATTTTTTGTCAGCCATTTTTCAAATAACATCAATGACTGGTGTTTTCCCTGCCAATCTGAAAAAAAAATAAATAGAATGTATCAAATCTGTTTGCCAGTTTACATTCATAGTGGGTCGGTATAGAAATGATATCCTATTTCTTGAATATCTCCACCAAGATTGTCTTAAGAAACACACTATCAACTTTCTGGTGTCTTCTGCTCAATAAGCATATTTTAAAATCATTTTATGATATGCCTCATCAAGCTGCTGCTTCATTTCTTACTGCATAATTTTGACAGGACCGTTTGGAAAATCAATGCCTCAGAGCTGTGTTTGGATTTACTGCTGAATCCAATTACAGTGTATTATCATAAAAAGCATCAAAGTGAAAATTATTGATAGTGCTTGTTTAGTGAGCGTGCAACTGTTAACTCTAAATATAAATATTTTAATGGCATGATTTCTCACCATTACAGAAGAGCTAAGAGAAATATGCTTTGTAATCTGGCATGACAAACCACTTAAACTCAGATTTAAACAAAGACCTAACATGAGCACTATGCTATAGAAAAGTGTAGTATTTCTAGAAAGACCTCTCAGACTGAAGCACAGTTTTAAAAATCAATAATAATGATTATAATAATAATTATTGTTGGGGGGGGGGTTGTTGCTATTGTTATTGCTATTGTTATTCTTGTTTCTATTCCTAACTTGAGAATCTAAGGTACCAAAAATATATACTATTATCCTCTCCAATATATATGGAACAATAGAAGATTCAAAATATATCTACCGCTAAGGAAGGACCAACATTTGAAGCTTTTTTACAGCTACTCTACAATTATTATTCTGATCTGAGGACTAAAATATGAGCTGGGTCCCTTTATGCCAGTTGCACAGGGTCCTGCAGTTAATGGATAAAGCACATCACCGACCATTGTCAATATAAAGAGAGCCAACTGAGACCTCCTGCCAGAAATGAGAGGTTGGGGAAAAACTCAATAAGACCCCCTGCCCAAATTAAGGACTTTGATAAAGACTGATAGACATGCTTACACATAAGCAAAAGTAGGCCATATATTTAACTTAATGCCTCAGAATGCCTTACATCCCATAACTATGTACTAATGCCATTACCATGAATGAGGTTCCAGCTCTCTCACAACCATAACATCATGTGAACATTTCCTATTCTATTCCAGGTAAACATATACTACATGATTAACTAATTGATTAAAGCTGCTTTAACATCCTACCACTTTGTACTCATGTAGCTACCATGTATGAGGGCATGGTTCTCTTACAACTCTACCACACGTTGCAAAGATTGCAACATTAACATCTTTTAAATAAAGCTTTTAAATCTGAAACCCTTTCCCTGACTTGGATCCTGTTGTAGTGTGTTCTGCTGGTTTCTGAAAGATCAGAAGAAACAGTGCTTTTATTGATGGTGCACAACTAGCCCTGTAGGGCTGCTCTGGTATCACCTCCAGACTATCAAGTGTCAATTTAGGCCCATATCACCAGCAGTACCTGATGGGAGCAGATTGTTCTGGACACTTGAGATGATGAACAGTGAGTCCAAACCTTCTGCACCAGGCCACCTTCATGGATAGCATCACCCAGGTGGTCCCCCATATCACACACCAAGACATCATGCAATCACTCCTTATTCAAGAAAAGCAGGTGGTTATCACCATATTGAGGCTGGGCACCCTCAGAAGTCTCCACTGTCACCAACCTCTTTAGTGAGGACAAGTCCACAGCTGGAGAGGCCATATGGGAGGTGTGTCTGGTCCTCCAGAATATCCTGGCAAACTACTTCATTCACCTTGTCAACCCACAAGAAGTGGTCACCAGGTTCCACTGCATGAGCTTCACCAACTATGCTGGAGCTGTGCATAGTAACCACATCCTTATCCTCTGCCCACCTCAAGGCACTTAGCCATTCATGAACCACAAGGGATAATTCTCCATCATCCTGCAGGGTATTGTCAACCACTAGAGTTGCTTCACCCACAACTTTGTCAGCTGGGTGGGCAGCACCCAAGATGACCATATTTTCTGCAACTGACCTCTCCCCGGTTCATGGAGAATGGGTGCTACACTCCAGAAGTCCCTAGTTTTGTCCTCGGGACCAACCTTATATCACCTGCTGACCCTAACATCTATGAATATGAATCTATGAACCTCAACCCTCCCCTTATCATCAGGTACCCAGCTTACCTGATCCGGCCTTGGATCATGAAACCCTACACTGGGCAGTGGGACCACCAAAAGGAGCACTTCAACTACTGCTTAAGCAAGTGCCACATGACTGTGGAGTGCTCCTTCACCTACCTCAAGGTGTGCTAGTAGGCTCTAAGCATGCATTTTGAGGTGGAGGAGAAGAAACTGATGCTTCTCATCATCTTCACATAGATTCTTCACAGCATCTGTGAAACCAGGGGGGAGCTCTTCTATAAAGCCTGAGTGGAGGAGGCACAGCAAACAGACCAGGTATGGCACATCAAGTATGTGTGGTACAGGGAGGCTGGGTAGAGTGAGCCACACCCCTCCCCATGGTATTAGGAGCACCAGTCCTGGACAGTGGCAGGGAGTCTGGGTCTTTGAAGCCCTGGCTGACTCCCACCTGGCCCTTGGGGATGAGGAACACTTTCCAAATGAGTAGGGTCAGAAGTCTTAGAGTCTCTGACTGCCCATGCATGGTCACCAGGCAATGGATCTCCTGCCCTGGGCTCCTCTGGCAATGCACCTCAGGCTGTGCCACCCACAACCCTGGCTACATGGAAAGCATTCCCCTAGGGGCACACACCGGAAAGCAGTAGAATGCAGTGCAATGGAGATCCTTGTCTCAATTTACAATGTTGCAGTTGACAAACTTTTCTTGTTTTTAATTAAAAAAAAAAAAAACCTGATGAACACTGCCCATGTGAGAACTTGGTCTCTCTTTCCATTGGTGCAAATCAGCAAACCTTTGAAGGGGACAGGTGTGGGAGTGGGGGAGTTTTGTGAAAAGGGAAAAATAAATGGGAGGGGCAGTTAGGACAGAAAATGGGGTGGGTTTGGGATCAGAGGGAATGTGGCAGAGACAGATCTCAAAACAGAAACTTGGAGGGAAAGTGTGGGTAAGGGATCTGGCACACCAATTCCCAGACTTGGGTGTGAAGATCAGGGACTACTTCACTTGGGGGATGGACAGGTGGGTGATCTGTGAAGGTGAGTGTGTTGGGTCCAGCGACCACCTTCTGTAGACAGGCTTGTACCAAGGGCTTTGGGCTGGTGGTGCATCATTGTGCTGCTAACTTCCCACACTGCTGGCTGTGGGTAAGTTCCACCTACTTCTCTCCCTCTCCTCTTCCCCCCAGGGGTTTTACATTTTCTCTTAGTGCCTTGGTCTCTGCCACAGCCAATGGAGTGGGATAGGGCTGTACCATCTTGGGTAGCAAGACACTCATCACTCAGTGAGGGAATCTTTACTAGAACTGGACATGGATGCTTTGGGTGATGCTCATCCAGAATTCTGACTACTACCCCATGCTGCTCATGATGTGGTTGGAATAATAGACTTGGTGGGGTAGCTCACATGACTGGAGCCTTGATTTTAACAAGGATTTTGAAACAGTCTCCCACAACATTCTTGCAGGCAAGCTAAGGAAGTACAGGCTGGATGAATGGATTGTAAGGTGGATAGAAACTGGCTAGGTCATTAGGCTTTGAGAGTCATTATCAATGGCTCAATGTCTATTTGGCAGCTGGTATCAAGTGGAGTGCCCCAGGGGTTGGTGTTGGGGCAAGTTTTGTTTAATGTCTTCATCAACAACCTGCAAGATGGCATAGAATGCACCCTCAAAAGTTTGCAGATGATATCAAGCTGAGGGGAGTGGTAGATATACTGGAGGGTATGGATAGGATTCAGAGTGACCTAGATAAATTGGTGGATTGGGCCAAGAGAAATCTCATGAGGTTCAACAAGGACAAGTGCAAAGTCCAGCACTTAGGATGGAAGAATCCCATGCACCAGTACAGGCTGGGGGATGACTGGCCAGGCAGCAGCTATGCAGAAAAGGACCCTGGGGTTACAGTGGACAATAAGCTGAATGTAAGCCAACAGTGTGCCCTTGTTGCAAAGAAGCCTAATGGCATACTGGGCTGCATTGGTAGGAATGTTGCCAGCTGGTCAAGGGAAGTAATTATTCCCATCTATTATGGTGAGGCCCCATCTGGAGTACTGTGTTCAGTTTTGGAACCCCCACTACAAAAAAGATGTGGACAAATTAGAGACGGGTCCAGCAGAGGGCAACAAAAATGGTGCAGCAGCTGGGGGACATGGCTTATGAGGAAAGGCTGAGGGAACTGGGGTAATTTAGTCTGTAGAAGAGAAGACTGCGAGAGGATTTAATAGCAGCCTTCAACTACCTGAAGGGGGATTCCAAGAGGATGGAGCTAGACCGGGGATGGGGGGGGAGGGGAGTGGCCAGTGGGCCAGATGCAGCCTGCCAGACCATTTTATTTGGCCCACTGGGCACCTAAAATTTTATAAAATTAATATTTATCTTCCCCTGGATGCCTGTCATGTGGCCCTTGATGGCTTGCCAAAATTCAGTAAACAGCCCTCCACCCAAAATAATTGCCTTGCCCTTAGCTAAACTGGTCTCAGTGGTGGTAGATGACAGAACAAGGAGCAATGGTCTCAAGTTGCAGAAAGGGAGGCTTAGGTTAGATATTAGGAAGAATTTTCTCACTAGGAGGGTAGTAAAAGAGTGGAACAAGTTACCCAGAGAGGTGGTGGAATCTCCATCTTTGGAGGTTTTTAAGACCTGGCTAGGCAAAGTCTTGGCTGGGATGATCTAGTTGGGGGTGATCCTGCTTTGAGCAGAGGGTTGGACTAGATGATCTCACTGCCAGTCCCAATTTTCATGGTTCTATGATTCTATGGTGTGGCAGGGGATTGAGGCGCATTCTGTGTATCTGGGATGGGGCAGTGAGGAGATGTTGGAGGAGTGGGAGAAGATCAGCTATGGCAGCTGTGTTTGAAATGATGTCCCAGGGGATGCATGTTCAGCCATGGTCAGTAGGGTGGCGGCAGAACTGCAGCAAGGTGATGGGCATGGGGTCAGGCTCCAGGTCCTGGGGCCCAATAACCATGGCATTGGAGCTCTCCCTGTGGTCCTGCATGCTGTGGTCTTTTTGCTTGACCATTCCTGAGAAAATAATAAGAGAGCTCAGGTCCAGCTGCAGGTGCACCTGCACTGCTAGATCCTGAGATATTCTGGGGACCAGCACCATTAGACCAGAGTTTTGGGGGAATACCTCCAACAACACACTTTGTGCCCTTTGGCCCTGGGGACATGATTCTAAGCACTCCATTGTCTTGTCATCCTGGGGCCATCCTGCTCCTCCTTCAGTGGTGGGAACCTTGCTCCCTGGTACATATGCATACAAACTGGCAAAGAACCTGTCTATGGTGAGAAAGTGGGACAGCTCCTCATAGAAGAGCATTCTCTACCTCCTGCTCTCAGACTTTTTATTGGTATCATGTATGCACTTGTACTTGATCTGAATCCATTTTGTCTTGGTCTGGCACTGTACCCAGTCCCTGTCATGGCCCCATAATCTCATGTGATGAGCAATGCACTTGAAGAAATCTCTGTTGCAATGCCCTTTGTAGAGCTGGTTCTGGTTCTTCTGCTCACCCCAGATGACAAGGAGATCCCCATTTTCCCATGGCCCCAGTTTTATGACTAGGGTTGGGTACAGGAAAAAGAAAGAACAGGGTCTTCCAATGTCTGTGGTGGTGCCAATGGGGTCTCATCATATACAAGTGGCTGAGGGTTCAGCTGTAAGGAGGTGGAAGGAAGAACTTTTAACTTCTTTATTCATGGGTTCAGGGATACAAAAAGTTTGGCCACTTACAAAGCAAAAAAACAAACAAATTACTATCAAACCAAGAACACCATGTCATTGCATTCTTCACATCACACAATGACAGACACCTTCGCTACATTCCACATCGTGGCTTATATGCTAGTTATGTGGTCGGCGTGCTGGCCACACGGTCATAACTATATATAAACAATTCACACCCTGCTCTATCCAATCATACACATGACAACACCTTCAACTTCCCACACAAAAAGAAAGTAAAAAAAGCAGCCTGGTGAGGGCCCAGGACACGGCATGAGCTGGAAGTTGTAGTCTGACACCGAGCCAGCCCGATTGCCCAGACCGGTCATGACATCAGAGCATGTATTTGAGATGGCCATCCTCCACATGGCACAGCGCTCCCTCAAGGGCCCAGCATGTCTCAAAGGTGGGCACTGCCTGCCAGAGCACAGCGTACTCAAACTCCAGCAAGAGGTGCACCTGCACCAGAAGGCAGAAAAGCTGCAGGGCATCATCTGAGCCAGTCCCAGCAAGATGGTTTTGGTGGCTCTTGAGGACGGCCATATTGTACTGACCCAGTAAGAAGTTGACCAGGCACACAGGGACCTTCTCAGCTACCCGGTATGGGTAGGAGCAAACGTAAGTGGTCTCCAAGAAGCTCCTGCCCAGCGCTTGCAGCAGCAGCTCGAGGGTGACAAAAAGCAGCTGCAAGCAGGGACAGTCGAGGAAGGCATGAAAAGAGGGTTTCCTCAACACCCCCCAGGCAGAAGGGACAGGCCACCAAGGCGGCTGGGTCAAAGTGGGATGCACACATGCCAGTGGCTAGGATGCCATGCAGCAACCGCCACTGCAGATCACCAGTCTTCTTGGTGGTTGGCAGCTTAGACAATGTGCACCATGCTGGGTAGGCTGGTGGGGAATCTGGCAGCCCTGGGTGCTGTCACCACGGTGTATCAGGGCGGCCCGCCAGCACTTGGGCATGGCGGACATGAACCACCCAGGCATATAGGCTTCTAAGTGACAGAAAAGCAAAGGGGCAACCCGTGTCACTATTAGGAGGCACAGGGAGCATCAGCAGGGTGCCAGGGCCACTGGCCAGCTTGCCAGCCACAGCCGGGATGACTGGTAATGAAGGAAAAACCTCACTTGGGACATCTGCAGTGCAGGGGACCTGGCCCGCCCAGAGATGCTAGATCCAGGATGACTGCTGCCTCCAATGGGAGGGCAACCCGGATGTCACACAGGAGACAGCCCACTCTGTGGACATAGGGCATGCCCAATAGGGTGGTCAAGGCCTCGGGTGAGAGCCAAGCCAACTGATCAGGGTCAAGAGATGGCTCAGGAAGAGGACACACGCCTGGATGAGAATGGCTGTGAGATTGGCAGAGGCCAGGGTCGGCACAGGGCACCTCAGAGCTGGATTATGCACCAGGGGTTCCCTCAGCAACTGCGGGAACTGCAGGTGATGGGCCTGGGACTGGAGGTGGAAAGTGGTTCACCAGACTCGTACCATGCCATGGTAGAAAGCCAGAAGCACCGCCCAGTTCAAAAGCTTGAGGTCCAACAGGAAGAGCTCCCGGTGAAAGCCAAGGGCCCCCACCCTCTGCAAAAACTGGCACACCAGTTGTTGCCAAGGTAGGCACTCCTCACTGTACAGGAGTTGTTGAAGGGCCTGCAGGCAGCAGGTGACCACCTTGCTTGCAAGGTCAACCAAACTCTGGCCCCCCTCAGCTACAGGTAGGTAAAGAACAGCTCGCGGGAGCCAGTGGCACCCAAGCCAGAAAAAAATTGACCAGGAGGCACTGCAGTCTCTCAAGTAGGTCCTGTGGTGGATTGAGTACAGTGCACCAGTGCCACAAGGTCACCACCACTAGGTTGTTAGCAATGAGGACACGTCCATGGTAGGAGAGGCTGGGTAGGCTCCAGTGCAACCTTTGTAGGTGGGCCTCCATTCCTTTCTCGAGGCCATCCCAGGTGCGCACCATGAAGGTTGATGGCCCTAGGAACATGCCCAGGACCTTAAGGCCCTCTCGGTGCCAGGTGAGGCCCCCTGGCAAATCTGGAGGGGGCATGGTGATCCACGCACCAAGCAGCAGTGTATCACTCTTGGCCCAGGTGATACAGGCTGAAGAGGAGTGTTTGTAGGCTCACTGGCAATCTGTCAGGGCCTCCACATCTTCCTGGGTGTTAAGGAAGATGGTCACGTCATCTGCATATGCTGATAGCCGAAGTGGAGGGGCAATAGACAGGCCCATGGCCTGTGGTAAGGCCACACCACCCAGGCAGTGCCACAGTGCATGCAGCAGTGCATGCAGCAGTGGCCAGGGCATAGAGCATGCCTGACAGTGGGCAGTCATGATGAATGCCTCTGCATGTGGGGAACGGGGCACAGAGCACCCCATTTACCATGAGCAGACTGGAAGTGTCTTGATACAAGACCCGAAAGGCCCCGGTGAAAAGGGGCCCAAAGCCAAAGGCTTCCAGAGTCTGAAAGAGGTAGGCATGATCCACCCAGTCAAAGGCTTTCTCCTGATCTAAAGAGATGAGGCCAATGTCTAGGCCAAATTGCTCACTGGCTGTAAGCAGGTCATGCAGCAGAAACAGGTTGTCTTGGATGGTTCTGCCTGGCACGCAGTAGCTCTGCTCAGGCCCAGTGGCAGAGGCCATGACAGTGCGGAGGCAGGTGGCCAGCGCTTTGGCCAGAATCTTGTCGTCTGCGCACAGCAGGGAGACTGGCCTTCAGTTCTTAATGCAGCCAAGGTCTCCTTTCTTGCTCAGCAGCGTGAGCACTGCTCGGCAGCAACTGATCGGCAAGACCTTGTCGGCAAGACTCTCCTGGAAAACACACAGGAGACAGGGACCGAGAAGAGGCCAGAAAGTCTTGTAGAACTCAGCAGGTAACCCATCAAGGCCTGGGGCTTTGCCGGATGTGAGGCCAGCTGTGGCAGCTGCCAGCTCCTCCAGAGACAATTCCTGCTCAAGCTCGCTGGCCTCCAGGGCACAAAGGCCTGGCAGGCCCACATGGAATTCCCACGTGGACTCAGGGCAGGATGGCTCGGCTGCAAACAGGTAATGATAGAAGGCAATGGCGTGTTCACATACTTCACCTGGGTCAGTGATTACCCAGCCCTCAGGGGTCTTGAGGTGATCTAAGACTTTGCTTGCTGCCCATTGTCACTCCAGGTTGAAGAAGAAGCGTGTTGGGGCATCTGTTTTGGCCAGCTCTTGGCAGCAGTCATGGAGCCTCACTCCATGGGCCGCACTCTCCGCCAAGTTATTCAGGCACTTCCTACGGAACCAGAGGCTCTCGCTCAGCACTGCATCACTGCCAGCAGCCCGCAGGGCAGCCTCAAGCTCTACCACATCTTCTTCCAGCTCTCTGATATGGTGGCATAGTTCATGGGTGGCCAGCTGTGTGTACTGCTGGCAAAAAGCCCAGATCTGTACCTTGCCCACATCCCACCACAGCTTCCAGGAGGAGTAATTCAGTCTTGTGGCCTCCCAGCCCTGCCAAAAGTTAGCAAAGCGGTCCCAGAAGTACGAGGCTTGAAGTAGGCTGACATTGAAGCACCAATAGGGTGCTCATGTGCAGGTTCTCCCTGGCAGGCTCAATTCACAGCAAGCCATGCCATGATCTGACAGGCCTGAGGCAATGATGCGACTACTGTGTAGGAGTGGCAGATGGTGCCTGGTGACATAAATGTGGTCGAGGCAGGCCATAGTGAGACTGCCAGCACTCATCCTGGCCCAGGTGTACTGGTGCACCTTGGGGTGCAGGGCTCACCAGACATCAATGAGGTCTGTAGTCTCCACAATGGACTGCAGCTTGTGAGCTGAGGGCAGGTGAGGCCCAGGCTCCATACAATCGAGCGAGGTGTCAGTAGTGCAATTAAAGTCCCCACCTACAAGGAGCAGGTCATCATTCTCACTAGCATCACACAAAAGGGCAGCCAAGGTCTCGAAGAAAGTGACCCTCTCCTGGCCATCAATAGGTGCATAAACGTTGATGAGTAGCAGGTGGTGTTGTGCTAGGGTCACGTGGATGGTCAGCAGGCGTCTGGGACAATCTCCCGTTCCACTGCCGTGTCATGCTGTAGTTGTGACAATAGAAGAGTCACAACCCCAGCGCTAAGGTTGGTGCCGTGACTCAAAAACAACTGGCCTTGCCAGGCAGCATGTCAAGCCAACTGATTGAGCCTGTCAGAATGCGTCTCCTGGAGGAAGGTGACAGCCAGCCACTTCTGGTGCAGGAGCTCCATGACGGCCTCCCATTTCACTGGATCTCGACAGCCATTGATGTTAAAAGTACCAATGGATGTGGCTGCCATAGGTGTGGGTATGGGAGAGGAAGAGTGAGGTAAGGTGTAGATAGAGGAGCAAGCCCCCGAGAGCAGAGCAAAAAGCAGAGACAGGTTAGAAAAGGCCTATCATGCCCTACTCTACTCCAAGGACCCCTCTAGGCCCCACTCATCTCTCACTCACTGTGCAAGCTTCTCCAGACGATAAGCCATCTGCCGAGTGCCTAGATCTTGTTGCATAAGTTTGGTCACAGCTCTGGCAGCCTTGATAAAAACTTTAGGATCTGTGCACCATTGGGTTATGCATCCCGCTATGTTCTTCTGTCCCTTAGTCTGTTTCAAAAATGTCAGGAGCCCCCCATAGTTGGGACCAGCCCATGGGGGTTCTGCCAACTTGGGCTGCACATTTCTGACAGATGCACGGCGAGGCTGCACCCTAGTTGGGAGCTCAGCATCTACAGCCTCAATATCTAAACCCATCAACCTCCTCTGATTGTCCAGGTCAAGGTTGGGCTCTCAAAGAGCAATCCCCATCTTCTTGGAGGGAGAGAAGTAGTCCCACTCTCAAGGTCACTTGTGACACTCAGAAAGATAGATTTCCATCTCACTAGCCTCCTCATCTAATTCCATAGCCTAGGATGTGACCAAGAGGTCAGCAGACTCCTCTGCTGCCCCCTGGGTCAGATCTCCAGAAGAGAGACATTGAGCTATTGGCATAGCTCTTACTGCCACCCGCCTCCGGAAACTGGGAGACAGGCGAGGGGTTAGTAACCCCTGCCTTTGCCTCCCCCACCTCGAAGCTGCTCTCATCCGCAATCAACAGGGTCATTGACATGACAGCCAGAGTGGGGCCAGGCTCTCCAGCAGGGCCCCCCCAGCACCAGTTGAGGAAGGTCTCAGCGGGGATGGGAAGTCCTGCGTGGTCCCTTTCATTTTCTTCTCTTTGTTCTTCTTCTTCTTTGTGGCAGGTGGCCCAGCCTTCATATAAGATGTGCCAGACTGCTTCTGGGCTGCCCCTCCAGGGTCATCCACCTTAGACAAGGCCACGGTGGAGGGCAACTGGGAGGAGGCCTGAGCCCCATCATCCTACAGGGCCTTGGTGCCACAATCACTGACCACCCCAGACACCTCAATCAGGGTAGTCAGAGCAGGCAGGGGGGAAGTGGAGGCATCAGCCTCTCCACCTAGTGGTGTCTCTGTATTGGGGGGGGGTAGGCACTGTAGGTGGAATGAGTGGCGGGGAGGGTTGGGACCTAGTTCCAGTCCCTCTGCTGGATGGCACTTTCATGCCAGACACTCCAACCCCCTCAGATGGAACAGGGGTAGAAGGAGGTTGGGAAAAGTTCCTGGCCTCACTGGGTGGCACCTGTGTCCCAGAAGTGGATGTGCCATCCATCAGCTCTGCTGTAGTCACTGATTTACTAGCCAATCTCTCCTGCAGGCACTGAGCTGCTAGGTGGGAAGAGCTACCACACTGAAAACATGTGGTCTCCCCAAAGGAAAAAATAGATCACAAACCTCGGCCCATTGAACGTGAGGTTCAAGGACTGAGGCAGAGACCGTGGGCCCTCCCTGAGAAGCATGAAAACTTGCCTTCTAAAAGACAGGACGTGCCTCAGTATTGGGTTCTTACTTCCTATTGTCATTCGGTGAAAGGGGCTCGTAAGAACCCCATAGGGCTTGAGTTCCTTGGCCAGCTCCTGATCAGTCACATGTGGGGGCTCATTAGAAATCACCACCCTCACTGCTGGAGTGTCTAGGGGTGGGGCAAAATAGTGCGTGCCCACAATGTCAAGGGCCTCTGCACACACCCTGTTAACTAGGTTGGAATTGCTCAGGTAAATCATTGGGACCGTGTTAACATGACCTGCATAATGTATGTTATGCTGTCCCAGGAGACTAGCAAGGGCATCTATACAGACCTCGACCCCGATGTAGGAAGGGGTATGAACCCTCAAGGCATGGGTAATGGGGAGGTTCTGAGATGCATCCTCATGCCAGCTACTGGGTGTAGGAGCAGTCCTTCCTACTAGAAGAGGGTTAATTTTAAGCTATAACTAAGCAAAAGAAAACAACAAAAACATTAAACTAACTAAAAAGATAAGTGTCTGGGAATATGGCCACAAAACTCTAGATGGGAGGGGGAAAGGGGCAGTGGAAAAAAAATGGGGGAGAAAGGGGGTTGAAACAGCGAAAAATAAAAGAAAACAAAGGGGGGAAGAAGGGGTCATTAAGAGCACCCCTCTTAAGGCAAACTATTGGAAAAGATAACTCCCCACAACAAGCAAACAGAAAAGAAAGAAAGAAAGACTTTTGACTTTTAAGAGACCTTTATTCCCCGGAGGGTGATGACTCGGAGCCAGTCAAAAGCATGTACAAGGATGCCCGAAGCTCTGGGCCTCATGGACAAGGCCTGGGCTCATGGCCTGCAAGGCCTGCCCGTACACGCTAGACAAAAAAAAACAACCAACACAACGAACATAAGGACTATTTACAGTATTTACAGTTCTGCCAGCAGGGACACCCATGGAGGCCTCCGGGGTCGACCCGCACGAGCAAAAGTCCAGGGCCTCGGCCCGCTTGACGCGTCTCTGCGGCTTGAGCGGCCGGTGGCATCACAGAACGAGGATCAGGCGTCCCGCCTCGACCCGGCACAGCACCCCCTCGAGGGCCCAGCGCTCCTCAAAGGCGGGCACCGTCCGCCGGAGGACAGCGTGCTCAAACTCGAGCGAGAGGTGGGCCCGCACCAGCAGGCGGAAGAGCTGCAGGGCGTCGACCATCCCGGTGCTGGCGAGCTGGTTTCGCCGGCTCTTCAGGGTGGCCATCTTGGCCTGGCCCAGCAGGAAGTTGGCCAGGCTGACCGTGGCCCGCTCGGCCGCCCGGTATGGAAAGGAGTGGACGTAAGCGTCTTCGGAGAAGTCTCGGCCCAGTACCCGAAGCAGCGCGCCTAGGGCGGCAAAGAGAGGCTGCAGCCGGGGGCAGTCGAGGAAGGCGTGGAAAATGTCGTCGTCCAGCACCCCCGGGCAGAAGGGGCAGGCCGCCGAGGCCGCTGGGTCCAAGTGATGCACAAAGGTGCTGGTGGCCAGGATGCCGTGCACGAGCCGCCACTGCAGGTCGCCGGTCTTCTTGGCGATGGGCGCCTTATACAGCGTGCGCCACGCCGGGGTCCCGGGCCGCGCCAGGCGCCGCCGCCACGCGGTGTCAGGGCGGCCGGCGAGTACCTGGGCGTGCCGGGTGCGCACCACCCACATGTAGAGGCCCTTGCGGGGCAGGGTGCCAAAAGGGCAGCCCGTATTGCTGCTGGGGGGCACCGGGAGCCTGAGCAGCGTGTTGGGCCGCTCGGCCAGCTCGCCGGGTACCGCTGGGATGACGGGTAGCGGTGGGAAGGCGTCTTCTGCGGCGTCTGCGGTGGGGAGGGGCCGGCGAGTCTGGAGATGGGCTTCCAGGGCGGTCGCTGCCTCCATCGGAAGGGCGGCCCTAACGGCCCGCAGAAGCCGCCCCGCGGTGCGGACGGAGCGCATCGCCAGCCGGGCAGCCAGGGCCTCGGGTGACAGCCAGTCCGACCGAGCGGGGTCCAGGAGGTGCTCCAGGCGGGTGGAGCACGCCTCGACGAGAGCTGCCGTGAGGCTGGCGGAGGCCAGGCTCGGCACGACACGGTGCAGGGCCGGGTTGTGGACCAAGGGCTCTCGAAGGAGCTGCGGGAACCGCAGGTGCCTGGCCTGGGGACAGAGATGGAAGGCCGCCCGCCAGGCCCGCACCACGCTGCGGTAGAACGAGGGAAGGACCGCCCCGTTCAGGAAGGTGAGGTCCAGTTGAAACAGCTCCCGGTCAAAGCCGAGGCCCCCCACTCGCCGCAGGAATTGGCACGCCAGCTGTCACCACGGGAGGTGGCCTTCGGTGTACAGGAGCCGCTGGAGGGCCTGCAGCCGATAGGCGGCCACCCTGCTGGCCAGATCGATCAGGCCCTGGCCCCCCTCGCCGGTGGGCAGGTAGAGGGCAGCTCGTGGGAGCCAGTGGCGTCCGTCCCACAGGAAATCGACCAGGAGCCGCTGCAATCTCTCCAGTAGCTCCGGCGGAGGGCCAGCACCGCGCAGCGGTGCCACAGGGTGGCCGCCGCCAGGTTATTGATGACGAGGACGCGCCCCCGGTAGGAAAGGCTGGGCAGGCGCCAGCGCCACCTCTGCAGGCGGGCCTCCACTCCCTCCTCGAGGCCGTCCCAGTTGCGCACCATGAAGGTCGTCGGCCCCAGGAACACGCCCAAGACCTTGAGGCCCTCGCGGCGCCAGGCGAGGCCCCCCGGCAAGTCCGGCGGAGGCCTGCCAGTCCATGCGCCAAGCAGCAGAGTGTCACTCTTGCCCCAGTTGATGCGGGCGGAGGAGGCGCGCTCGTAGGCCCACTGGCAATCTGCCAGAGCCCGCACGTCTTCCTGGGTGGCGAGGAAGACGGTGACGTTGTCCGCATAGGCAGACAGCCGGAGACGAGGGCCAGCGGACGGGCCCGTGGCCGATGGCAGGGCCACCCCACTCAGGCGGCGGCGCAGCGCGTGTAACAGCGGCTCGATGGCCAGGGCGTAGAGCATGCCCGACAGCGGACAGCCCTGGCGAATGCCCCTGCGCGCGGGGAACGGAGCGCAAAGCACCCCATTCACCTTGAGCAGGCTGGAAATGTCCCGGTACAAGACCCGGAGGGCCCCGGTGAAGAGGGGCCCAAAGCCAAAGGCCTCCAGCGTGCGGAAGAGGTAGGCGTGGCCCACGCGGTCAAAGGCCTTCTCCTGGTCGAGAAGAGGCCGATGTCGAGGCCAAAGAGCTCGCTAGCCATGAGCAGGTCCCGCAGCAGGAACAGGTTGTCTTGTATGGTCCTGCTCGGCACGCAGTAGCTCTGCTCGGGCCCGGTGAGAGAGGCCATGACCGCGCGGAGGCGGGTGGCCAGCGCTTTGGCCAGAATCTTGTAGTCCGCGCACAGCAGGGAGACCGGCCGCCAGTTCTTCATGTAGCCCAGGTCTCCCTTCTTGGGCAGCAGGGTCAGCACCGCTCGGCGGCAGCTGATCGGCAAGACCTTGTCGGCGAGGCTCTCCTGGAAAACGCGCAGGAGGCTGGGGCCGAGGAGAGGCCAGAAGGTCTTGTAGAACTCGGCAGGCAGCCCGTCGAGGCCCGGGGCTTTGCCGGAGGCGAGGCCGGCCGTGGCGGCCGCCAGCTCTTCCAGGGACAAGTCCCGCTCCAGCTCACCGGCCTCCAGGGCATCGAGACGTGGTAGGCCCTCGTGGAGTTCCCGCGTGGCCTCGGGGCACGACGGCTCGGCCGCGAACAGGTCGCGATAGAAGGCGACGGCACGTTCGCGGACTTCGCCCGGCTCTGTAATGACCCGGCCCTCAGGAGTCTTGAGATGGTCCAAGACTTTGCTCGCTGCCCTCCGCCGCTCCAGGTCGAAAAAGAAGCGGGTCAGGGCGTCGGTTTCCACCAGCTCCTGGCAGCGGGCGTGGATCCTCGCCCCGCAGGCCGCGCTCTCCGCCAAGTCGCGCAGGCATTTCCTGCGGAGCCGGAGGCTCTCGCTCAGTGCCGCATCGCTGCCAGCGGCCAGCAGAGCAGCCTCAAGCTCCGCCACGTCCTCCTCCAACTCCCGGATATGGCGGCGCGTCTCGCTTGCGGCCAGCTGGGTGTACTGCTGGCAGAAGGCTCGGGTCTGGACCTTGCCCACGTCCCACCACAGCTTCCAGGAGGAGTGGCTCGGTCTCGCAGCCTCCCACCTCCGCCAAAAGTGGGCAAAGCAGTCCCGGAAATAAGAGTCCTGGAGCAGACTAATGTTCAAACACCAATACGGTGCCCGTGCACAGGCTCTCCCCGGCAGGCTCAGTACGCTGAAGGCCAGGCCATGATCTGATAGGCCCGAGGGAGCGATGCAGCTGCTGCGCAGGAGTGGCAGGTGATGCCTGGTGATATAAAGGCGGTCGAGGCGAGCCATGGTGAGACAGCTGGCACTCACCTTGGCCCAGGTGTACTGGCGCGCATTGGGATGCAGGGCTCGCCAGACGTCCACGAGGTCTGCCCCCTCCAGGGCAGCTTGCAGCTTGCAAACAGAGGGCAGGTGGGGCTCAGGCCCCGTGAGGTCGAGGCGCGGGGCAGTGGTGCAATTGAAATCGCCCCCGAGGAGGAGCAGGTCATCATCCTCGCTAGCGTTGCACAGGAGGGCAGCCAAGGTCTCAAAGAAAGCGACCCTCTCCTGGGCATCGGAGGGCGCGTAGATGTTGATGAGCAGCAGACAGTGTTGCGCGAGGGTGACGCGGACGGTCAGCTGGCGGCCGGGGACGACCTCCCGCGGCACCGCCTCGTCAAGCTGCAGCTGCGGCGATAAGAGTGTCGCGACTCTCGCGCGGAGGTTGGTGCCGTGGCTCAGGAACACCTGTCCTTGCCAGGCAGCCCGCCAGGCCGCCTGGTTGAACCCGACAGAGTGGGTCTCTTGTAGGAAGGCGACAGCCAGCCTCTTCTGTCGCAGGAGCTCCAGGACGGCCTCGCGCTTCACCGCGTCTCGACAGCCGTTGACGTTGAAGGTGCCAATGGTTGTGGCTGCCATGGGTGTGGGTGTGGGAGAGGAGGAGCAAAGCAGAGTGCGGGTGGAAGAACGAGCACCCAAGAGCAGAGCAAGGCAATACAGACAGGTCAGGGAAGGCCTACCGTGCCCTACTCTAGTCGAGGGACCCGCCCAGGCCCCACTCCACTCTCACCCTCTGGGCAAACTTGTCCAGACGGTAGGCCATCTGACGTGTGCCCCGATCTTGCTGCATGAGCTTGACTGCCACCCTGGCAGCCTTGACAAACACTTTGGGGTCTGCACACCACTGGGTGATGCGCCCCGCTACATTTTTCTTCCCCTTGGTTAGCTTCAGCAAGGACAGGAGTCCCCCATAGTCAGGAGGGACCCAGGGGGGCTCCGCCAGCTTGGGGTGGATGTTGCCTACGGAAGAACGGCGAGGCCGCACCCCCGGCGGGAGCTCGCCCGCAACTGCAGCGTCGACCCCCTCGATGTCCAGGCACATCAGCCGCCTCTCGTCGTCCGAGTCGAGGACCGGCTCCGCGAGGACATTCCCTGTCTTCTTGGGGGGGAGGGGCCATCCCGCTCACGACGTCTCTTGCGAGACTCCGAGAGCTGGATCTCCATCTCGCTAACTTCCCCGTCTGCTCCGGTAGGCTGGGGCGTGACCAAAGGGGCAGCGGGCTCTCCCGCCACCCCCGGGGCCAGGCCACCGGAAGAGAGACATTCACCACTATCCCTGCTGCCGCCCGACTCCGGAGGCTGGGGGACAGGCGAGGGGAGGGGGACTCCTGAAGGCCACTCCCCCCCACCCATTAAGTCTGCCTCGTCGGTGGCTACATTAGACGGGGCGGGTGGTGTGGCAGCCGGAGTGGGGTCCGGCTCTGTAGTGGGGGGGCCCTCGGCACTGGCCGAGGAGGGGTCTGTCAGGGATGGGGTGTCCTGAGAGGCCCCCCTCATCTCCCTCTCTTTGTCGGGTGGTTGGGAGGATGCCTGAGCCCCATCATCCGATAAGGCTCCAGCACCGCAGTCCCCGGCCACCCCAGCCACTTCGGCCGGGGCAGGCAGGGGGCAAGGGGAAGCATCCGCCCCTCCACCCGGTGGGGCTGCCGCACCGAGGGCAGGGGGCGCCACAGATGGGGGAGGGGGCGGTGGGGCCACGGTAGTAGCACCAGCCCCTCGGCTGGACGATGGCTTCCCGCTGGAGACCCCGGTCCCCTGAGATGGAATGGGGGGGGAAGGAGGTCGGGAGGAAGAGCTCCCAGCCGCCCTGGGCCTGCTGCGTGCCCCAGAGGTCGACGCGCCGTCTTTCGGCGCTGCCGCAGGCGGCGATGGTCCGGCCGCCTTGCCCCGAGGGCACTGCGTGGCCAGGTGGGAGGAGCCCCCGCACTTGAAGCACGTGGTCTCTCCCACAGAGAGATAGATAATAAACCGCCGCCCCTCGAGCGTGAGGCTCAGGGAGCGAGGCAGCGACTGGGGGCCCTCCTTGAGGAGCATGAAGACCTGCCTCCGAAAGGACAGGACGTGCTTGCCCTGAGGGTTCTTGTTTCCCATCGGCAGGCGGCGAAAAGGACTCGCAGGAACCCCATAGGCCTCGAGTCCCCTGGCCAGCTCCCGATCGGAAACGTGCGGTGGGACGTTGGAAATCACCACCCTCACTGCCTGAGTCTCTAGGGGCGTGACAGGGTAGTGGATGCCCGCAATGTCCAGGCCCTCCGCACACACCCTGTCAACCAAGGCAGGCTTGCTCAAATAGATCATTGGGACCGTGTTCACGCGCCCCGCGTAGCGGATGGTACGCCATCCCAGGAGGGCGGCCAGAGCCTCCACGCAAGCCTCGAGCCCCACATGGAGAGGGGCATGAACCCTTAGGCCATGAGACAGTGGGAGGTCCCGAGAGACATCCTCATGCCAGGTGCCAGGCGTAGGAGCCGCCATTCCTCGCCAGGACAGGGTTAAACTGCGAAGCGCAGCCAAAAAAAAAAAAAAAAAAAGCCTCAGGCTGACACGGGGGACTGGGACTGGGAGGGGGCTGAAAACGCCCCAAAATCGGCCTGAGGGGGGGCAGAGCAACCCCGCAGCGGTTCAGGGCAAGTCCCAAGGCAGGGGCAGATGGCAGGGACCAAGGGAAGGGGCCCTAGGGGAGGGAGGCAGCAGAAATCAAAGGGAGAACTCAGGCGGGGGTGGGGGAGGGGCAGAGACAAACGAGGCTGCCAGAGCCCAGGGGAAAAAGGCTCAGAAAGTGGGGGAAGGGGCAGGGAGGGGTTCCCCAGGGACAGGGTGGGGAGAGGCAAGGGTTTTTTTTGGGGGGGACAGGAAAAGGGGGGCAGGGAGTGCGAGGCAATGAGCTGAAAGCACCTTAGCTGGAGGAGCTTAGAAGGGCTTCAGCTGTCGGCGGCCATCTTGAAAGAAAGAAAGAAAGAAAAGAAAGAAAGACTTTGACTTTTAAGAGGCGTTTATTCCAGGGAGGGTGACAAATCAGGGCCAGTAAAGAGTATGTACAGGTTGGCCCGAACACCTGGGCCTCACAGACATGGTCCTGGGCTCACGGCCTGCAAGGCCTGCCTGTACACTCTAGACTAAAAACCATAGTGAGCCAAAGGTCTATTTACATATTTACTTTTCCGCAAGCGGGGACACCCATGGGGAGCCTCAGGGCTCGACCCGCGTGAGGCAAAGTCCAAGGCCTCGGCCCGCTGGACGCGTGTCCGCAGCTTGAGCAGCCTGGGGTGTTACAGGGTGAGGAGCAGGCGCCCTGCCTCGACTTGGCAGAGCGCCCCCTCGAGGGCCCAGCGTTCCTCGAAGGTGGGCACCGTCCAGAAAGAAAGAAAGACTTTTGACTTTTAAGAGACCTTTATTCCCCGGAGGGTGATAACTCGGAGCCAGTAAAAAGCATGTACAAGGATGCCCGAAGCTCTAGGCCTCATGGACAAGGCCTGGGCTCATGGCCTACAAGGCCTGCCCGTACACTCTATAGAAAAAAAAACAACCAACACAACAAACATAAGGACTATTTACAGTATTTACAGTTCTGCCAGCAGGGACACCCATGGAGGCCTCCGGGGTCGACCCACATGAGCAAAAGTCCAGGGCCTCGGCCCGCTTGACGCGTCTCTGCGGCTTGAGCAGTCGGTGGCATCACAGTACGAGGAAAAGGCGTCCTGCCTCGACTCGGCACAGCACCCCCTCGAGGGCCCAGCGCTCCTCAAAGGCGGGCACCGTCCGCTGGAGGACAGCGTGCTCAAACTCGAGTGAGAGGCGGGCCTGCACCAGCAGGCGGAAGAGCTGCAGTGTGTCGACCATCCCGGTGCCGGTGAGCCGCTTTTGCCGGCTCTTCAGGGTGGCCATCTTGGCCTGGCCCAGCAGGAAGTTGGCCAGGCTGACCACGGCCCGCTCGACCGCCCGATACGGAAAGGAGTGGACGTAGGCGTCTTCGGAGAAGTCTCGGCCCAGCACCCGAAGCAGTGCGCCCAGGGCGGCAAAGAGAGGCTGCAGCCGGGGGCAGTCGAGGAACACGTGGAAGATGTCCTCGTCCAGCACCCCCGGGCAGAAGGGGCAGGCCGCCGAGGCCGCTGGGTCCAGGTGACGCACAAAGGTGCCGGTGGCCAGGATGCCGTGCACGAGTCGCCACTGCAGGTCGCCGGTCTTCTTGGCGATGGGTACCTTATACAGCGTGCGCCATGCTGGGGTCCCGGGCCGCACCAGGCTCCACCACCACCTGTTGTCAGGGCGGCCGGCGAGCACCTGGGCATGAAGAGACAGTAAGAAAGATTGCTGTAAAGAAGCAACTCACAGACATAGAAGCCGGAAGAACGGGGGGAGGGGACAAAGAGAAGAGAAAAAGGGGAGAAAAAAAGCTACAAAAATGCAAGAAAAGAATCAGAAAGTGAGATAAACAGTATCTAGAGACCTTAGAGAGGTGGGAGTCAGAAAAGGAAAGAGATAGGAAGCCGGGGAGTCTTATGCTCAGGATTGCCCCATGCAGCTCCAAGTGAGCCTGGTCCGGTTCGTCCAAAGTGGAAGGAAGGGCATTTTACTTTTTAACTATTTTATTCAGGGGTTCGGGGTACAAAAAATTGGCCCCTCTGGGGTCCAGGTCTAATATACAAAGCAAAGAGAAACAAATTACCATCAAACCAAGAGCCCCATGTCATTACATTCATAACATCACACCGTGACAGACACCTTCACTATATTACACGTTGTGCCTAACATGCTGCTATGCAGTCGGGACACCAGTCACACAGTCATATAGACCAAAGCCTTCTATAAACAAATGATTCCTACCCTGCTCTATCCAATCATACACATGACAAACCCTTTGACTTCTCACACAAAGAAAAATACAAAAAGCAGGCTGGTGAGGGCCCAGGGTGCAGCACGAACTGGGAGTCACAGTCCGACACTGAGCCTGCCTGGTCACCAAGACCGGTCATGACATCAGATTGTGTATTGAACATGGCCATCCTCCACATAATACAGCATTCCCTCAAAGACCCAGTGTGCCTCCAAGGTGGGCACTGCCCCCTGGACCACAATGTGCTTGAACTCCAGCAAGAGACATGCCCACACCAGGAGGCCAAAAAGGCACAGGGCATCCTCTGAGCCAGTCCTGGCAAGCCAGTTGCAGCAGCTCTTGAGGAGAGCCATTTTGGCCTGACCCAGTAGAAAGTTGGCCAGGGAGATGGCGCCGTGCTCAGCTGCCCGATACAGGTAGGAGCACATGTAGGTGGTCTCCAAGAGGCTCCTGTCAGTGCCTTCAGCAGTGGCTCAAGAGTAACAAAGAACGGTTGCAGGTGGGGACAGTCAAGCAAGGCATGAAAGAGGTTCTCCTTAATGCCCCTGGGGCAGAAGGGGCAGGACGTTGAGGCGGCTGGGTCAAAGTGGGATTCAAATGTTCTAGTGGCTCAGATGTAGCAATTGCCACTGCAGGTCACCAGTCTTCTTGGTGGTTGTTGGCTTTCACAAGATGTGTCAAGTCAGGTGGGGTGGTGGGGAATCTGACAGCCCCAGGCGCCATTGCCATGGTGTATCGGGGTGGCCCACCAGCACCTGGGCATGGTGGCTGTGAACCATCCAGGCATACAGGCTTCTACATGACAGAAAAGCAAAGGGGCAACCCATGTCACTGTCAGGAGGTGCAGGGAGTGTCAGTAGGGTGGCAGACCTGCCAGCCAGCTCGCCAGCCATGGCCAGGGTGATTGGGAGCATGGTAAAAGTGTCACTCAGGGCATCCGCAGCACAGGGGACCTGGCGTGCCTGGAAATGGTCATCCCACTGGATGTATTGCAGAAGAAGGCCCAAGCTGTGGACGGAGTGCATGCCTAGCCAGGTGGTCAGGGCCTCAGGCAAGATCCAGGCTGACAAAATGTGGTCAAGGAGATGTCTCAGGCAGAGGACATGCAATTGGATGAGAGTGCCCATGAGGCTGGCAGAGGCCAAGCCCGGGACGGGGGGCCTCAGGGCTGGGTTGTGCACCAGGGGCTGGAAGCAGAAAGTGGCCCAGCAGGCTCGTACCTTGTCACTTCTGACCACAGCACTCTTCCCTGCCCAGGGTAGGGGGCCAGACTCAATGACGTACTGAGGTCCCTTCCAACCCTAACATCTATTAATCTATAAAAAGGCAAGAAGCACCACCCAGTTCAGGAACATGAGGTCCAACAGGAAAGGCTCCTGGTCGAAGACAAGGGCCTGCACCATCTGCAGGAACTGGCATGCCATTTGTTGCCAGGGTAGGTGCTCCTCGCTATAGAGGAGTCACTGAAGGGCTTGCAGGCAGAAGGCATCCACCTTGCTCATGAGGTCGACCAGGCTCTGGCATCTCTCAGATACAGGTAGGTAAGGGACTGCTGTGGGAGCCAGTGGCACCCATCCCAGAAAAAAAAAAAATCTACCAGGAGGCACTGAAGCCTCTTGACTAGGTCCTGTGGTGTGTTGAGTAGGGCGCACTGGTGCCACAGGTTCATTCCACCAGGTTCTTTGGAATGAGGGCATGACCATGGTAGGAGAGGCTAGGTAGATGCCAGCACCACCATTGTAGGTGGGCCTCTACCCCTTCCTCAAGGCTGTCTCAGTTGCATGCCATGAAGTTCGGTAGCCCTAGAAACACACCCAGGACCTTGAGGCCTTTGCGGCACCAGGTGAGGCCCCCTGGCAAATCCAGGGGGGTCGTGCTGATCCACACTCCAAGCAGCAGGGTATCACTCTTGGCCCAGTTGATATAGGCCAAGGAGGCACATTCATAGTCTTGCTGGCAGTGTGTCAGGCCCACACATCTTCCTTGGTGTTAAGGAATTTGGTCACATCATCTGCATATGCTGACAGCTGGAGCTGAGGGTCCATGGATGGGCCCAAGGCCGATGGCAGGGGGTGCTATCTGCAGCTCCTTTGCTCCCCTACACCACATCCCAAGCCTCACAGATGGTATCCACGGTTCTTAAATTCACTGGCCTCACACTGGGCCCCAGTATCCTCCAGTCTAGACCCCAACAAGATCCCTCCAATCAGGAGGCCCACTCCGCCCTCATTCTGGGCTGCCTAGCTCCCTGAACTCTTCCCCTTCTCAGGTGTGGCCCCCTGGGACCTTTGGCTACACAGGTCCTGGCCTTACCTCCAAGGCCAGTCAGAAACTGCAGGCCCTCAGCTCTGGGCATCCCTCACAGTGCGGTGGGCCCCTGGCCCTTTTGACTGTTCTGGTCCTGGCCCCAGCAATGACCAGTTGAGGGTCCTCTAAGTCAGGCCTCTGAGCTTCTAGCCTCACTCTCTTTCCTGGCTCCACCTTCTGGCCCCTACTAGGGGTAACCCACCCAGTTGTGGGAGCTAGGGTTATTAAGGCACCTCAACCCACCTTTCATCAGGGTGGTAACTGGCCTGGCATTTCCTAGGGGCTCCTGCACCACTGAGAGCCCGACCAGGCTACCTACTCCCAGCAGGGTGCAGTTTTAGGTCATGCCTAGGACCGGGAGCCTCCAAACCATCCCCTACAGCTCCTGCCCTTATCTCCAGGATGTTGCATGCAGCCTTGCAGCCAGGCAATGTTCTGCCTGGCCTGCCAGCTGCAAACTGCTCTGTTTATATAGAGGCAGCCAGAGATCTAAAATGTCCACTGCAATCAAGCACCTGCTGGTTGTTTGGCTGAGCCCTTAAACTGGCAGGCACCAATAGTGCCCTGCCACAGGTGGACACCAAATTTTGTACTTGAGGGAATATGGATGCAATGCTTTTTAGCACTAGGTTCTGCTATTTTAATGTTTTCATTTCTATACTGTATATAGTAATTACCGTATTCTACATCTGACTTAAAATATGTTATCTTCCTGTTCTAAAGTAATAGTCCTTTCATTGTTTCCACTTATAAGCAATAACATTTTTACTGGAATAGAACTTGATCACAAAAAGTGAACAAACAAACAAAAGCAGAAATTCATTTGTGAAACAAGCTAATTTTAAAAAGCAAGCAGTATATTATAGATTTTATTCAGCAGTATATATACATCTCTATTAATAAACAAGAGTTGATCTATGCATCAAAGTTACAGTTCTATCTCATAAATATTTAGTCAATTGGATTATTTATTTCTTCATCCTGCTCACACTAATGCCTATTCCCTTAGAGGATAGATATTTTTCTGTAATACGATAGCCTTGTCCATTCTTCACTTCATTTTACTAGTTGTCTCTTTGGTCATGGAATTCTGTGTGTATTAATTTGTACATTTTGTTAGGGCTCCTTGTACATGTGCAGGAGACTCGAAATGCATTTCTTCTTTAAAAGACATTTTAACTACTTTAGAAATCTTAAACCTTACAAACATTTACCCTAATATATGTGAAAGTCAAAATGTGTCCTTAAACCACCTAACTGTACCTTATGTTGTGTTTAAATATTTGTTAAACTGGTCATGAAATTTTATTGAGTTGCCTTCAGCACTAAAATAAAGTTTTCTTCTTTAAGAGTTACTTTTTGACTGCAAAATTAAGGTACTTTTTAGTACACTCAGGTAGAGCAGTAGTGACACCCACTGACCCAGGCAGTAAATCTGCTTGTATTTAGGAAAGTATCGTATTCAGAATCTTCCCGCCCTCCCCCAGCTTAAAGGTTATCATCCAAATTTGTATGAAGTGCCAGTAACTTGCCCAGTTCAGTACATTTCACCATTATATCTTTATTGATTAATTAGTTATGGTAAAAGTATGCAATATTAATTGTTATTAACCAAGGATTATTAAAATTAGATATAACCGGCCCATTATCTGATCACAACCATTAAAACAAAAAACTAAGCATTTAATTTAGCACAAGTGTCTTAATTTGCTGCATGTTGTCTGTCCTAGGGGACTGTATTGATTAATGGAAAGAAGCCAAATGTTGGAAGTCAAAATTGGAACTGCACTACTGAATTAAAATAATATGCAAGTGCTGACTATACTTACTTAGTTCTTTAGCACAATCAGCGTTTAGAGAATTACAAGTCACTTAAGTGGCAGTACTGCAAAACTTGAAGATGTTTGAAACACAAATATAAAAGCTCTTTAAGTGTATTACTGGTTTGTAGAATAATCTCCAGTCTAATCTATACCTAAAATAATACCCATCATATTGTGTTCCATTTATTAAATTTTCAATACAAAAAAAAATGAGCATGCACAAAAGAGGTATTTATTATTACCTCTTTGTATGCAGTATTTAAAAAATATAAGCTACTTTTTGGAAGTGATAAGTGTAAGAAGAAAAGTAGAAAAGAAGTATGTTGAAATCATTATTAAGAGGAAGATGGGGTATCATATAGGAAGGATTGGATTTATTAGAGTAAGAAGTGCCATACTGGGCAAGACCAGTCTGGCCATACTGGTCCATCTAAGCCGGTATCCTGCCTCTAACAGTGGCAGAAATGAATTTTCTCCAGGGAGAGCATCATACTGGATGAGACATAATTCAGTAATAAAAAATGCAGAATCAAACACTTTAGAGAATAATTAAAACATTTTCTAATGAAGAACCAAGAATAACCAATGTGATAAGGACATGAAAAAACATATTATATCAGACTGTGTCAGACAAGATATTTCCAATAGACATAAGGACATATTATTGTACAAGGCTCTAGTGATACCTCAGCCAATACTGTGTACAATTCTTTCTATATACATTTAATATTCAACATTTGCTTGATAATAACTTTTATTGGACCAACTCTAATGTTGGGAGATATGCTAAGTGCTCTCTCAGACACCTCTCTTCAGATCTGGGATAGCAACTGATATACCCTATGATAAATACCAGATAGAACAATTATTTTGTTTAACCCCAGCTTGTAAATAAAAATGATAATTTTAAAATGGAAGTAGGCAGTAATGCAAAGAGAAGTTATTTACCAGTTAGTTAATTAGTTACCCGTAGTAATAGACCAAATTAAATGGAGTTGAAATAGATAATGCTAATTATGTAAAACTATCAGACCATTTGCAAGGAAAGGAACATCATTACTTGTGGAGAGAAATCTAACTCACGATTTTCTCAAAAGTTGCAATTTTTTGTCCTCAGGCCCACTTCCTGGAGGTTTTCAGTTACTTTTTCTCAAGGATAAAGATTGTGATATCAATGATAAAACGTTACTTTTATGAAAAAAGTGTTCTTCAAGTGGTAACTGGGTGTTTCCTTTATCATTCTTCTGTGGAAGTTAATTCGGGAGTCTAACAATGATTTAGTTTTTTACCACAGAGTTTATAGAGGCATTTGGTGCACTGGTTGAAACATATCAAGTGTATGTAAATATAAAATTATGATGAAAAATATAGCTTGATGGGCACGTCTACACAAGATGCTATGTCACCGTAATGAAGAGCTATGGTGATGTACATTGTCACTATGGTGAGGTAGCAATGGCGGGCTCTAACCATGATGCTGCTGCTACTGTGCAGTAGCAATGAGCATCTAGTATTGTGCAGTCAGGGGCACGTGTAGATGTGCCCAGCATGCACATGACTTATTTCTGTAAATCTGATTTTCCACTACCTTGTACCTTGCACATCCAAAGTCACACAAAACATTAATGCTGTTATGGTGTTTGTGAACATGGACAAAAACTTCTGCTGTTTTGGTTTGAAGAATGGGCATATTTAAGGTTTTAGATATACCCAAAGCATGCTTACAGGATCAGTCGTCTCTGTTGCATAGATAATTCTCCACTAGCTTAAGAATTCTGCTTTACAGTCTCTAAGGCATTGTCTTGAGCAACTTATAGCTGCTTGTCAGCTGTAGGATGATATTTAAGCAGCTTTTTTGTGTGAATGCATGCCATTGGAATCTTAAGTGCTTAGGGCATACAGGTGGTCAAAAGATGTGAAAAAATGTGCTTTACCAGAAGAGGCAGCGCATTAGTTCAGCCTGGCTCTGCAGCATCTGTATAGACTACATGCTTTGGCAGGGCTTTTTGGTGCTTTTATCTAAAGTTGATTGAATTAGCTATTAGATAAAAGCATCAAAAAAAAGTCCAGATGAGGCACCTGATCTCTACAGACATTGGACAAGTTGAGTCAAACTAATGCAATACCTCTTCTGGGCATGTGCTGAGCTCAGTGTGGGGACACACCAAGTTTAAAATAAAGCACCATTTTGTTTTGTTTTATTTTTATGTCTGTAAGCAAGCATAGGTATCAATGGGACTAGGCAGCTGAACACTGGTTTGGGAATGCAAGTTCCATCTTAGAGGTAGAAAACTCAGATGAACTGGGATATGAGTTTATTAGCGTTATGTTCATGCTGGCAGCTCTCCACAAACCTTCTTTATGACTAATAAAATTTTCTGGATTCCATTTCTAATAATACTTCACCCCTGTAGAGTTGCCTAGAATCATGAATGAGGAAAGCTCTCTTCATCCCAACCAACACTGGAGTATACCGTACTCTTTGCTTCAGAGTTGCTGAGGGTTGCATCCCCTGAAGAAAAGTCTCGATCTTGGAAATACTTCCCACTGGAAACAGTACTTATTCCATTCAGCACTTCCACTGAGGTTGTCTTCCAGATGCAAATACTTTGCCTGTAATAAATGTTTGCAAGGTCAAAATCCAGTTTTCATATAACCAATTTGAACCAGGTAAAAATACTTAATGGAAAAAAACGAAACGATGTTCCCTCTATAATTAAACTCAAATCAAAGAGTAACAAACCTCACTGAAAAAGATTACTACATTATAAAATAAAAGATTTCAGAGAATACTATGACTGCCCTGGTATATTTGGCCTATTAAGTTATATAAACTGAATCAGTTGAGGGAAAAGACCATCCATACATTATTTGCCTTCAAGCTTCTATGACAAGGTTTATATACAGCAGACTGTTTGTTTACATGAATAATTATTTGTTCCCACAAGTGAAAACAATCATGTATTCATTTGAGCCCTGATTCATGATTCATATGAATATAATTAAATAGATCTCAACAGTAATGCTATACATTCAGTTATAACTGAATGTACAGTTGAAATAACTGCATGCACAAAAGCAGACTGAGGAAAGATTGGCTATGCTATGGTACTGAAAAGAAGGAGCTGAGAGTTACAGTAGACTATAAGCTGAATATGTGCCAATGGCATGCTCTTGTTGCAAAAAAGGCCAATATTAGATTGTATTAACAGGAGTTTCATTTGCAAACCATGGGAAGCAAGTCTTCCACTTTATTCAGCACTGGTGAGGCCTTTGCTAGAGTACTATATCCAGTTCTGGGCCCCACACTTCAGGAAGTATATTGGCAGATTGTAGAGAGTCGAGCATAGAGTAACAAAGTGATTATGGATTTGGGAAGCAAGATTTATGAGGGAAGTCTGAAAGAACTAGGATTATTTGGTCTGGAGAAGAGAAGAAGGATGGGGGGGAGGGTGCTGATAAGAGTCTTTAAATACTTTAAAGGCAATTACACAGAGGACAGAGACATTTTTTTTTTTTTCTTCTGTGACCATATGGGACAGGACTAGTAAAAGTGGCCTCAAGCTGCAGCAGGGAAAATTTAGGTTGGAGATGAGCTGGAACTTACTGATTGTTAGTGTAGCCAAGCATTGGAACAGGCTACCTAGAGAAGTTGTGGGATCTCCATGCTTGGAACAATTCAGGATCAGGCTGGACAGACACTTAGCTGGTTAAATCAGGGATAATCACGCCTTGAGCAGGCGGCTGTATTGGGTGACCTCCTGAGATCAGGATGGAGAGATTGGATGGATAGAGATGGATAAGCTGTTCTATTAAATTTACAAATAAAATATGATCTAGGAATAAATGTCTCTTTTTTTTTTTTTTTTTCTGTTCACCAACATACTGCCTTTCTACAATATTTATAGATTCATAGATTGTTAGGGGCTGGAAGGGACCTCACAAGATCATCGGGTCCAGCCCCCTGCACTTAATCAGAAGATTACCAGTATCCCTTGGATCAGTTTATTCCGGAGGTCCACAATTTGCATCTCATTTCTTTGACATGCACATTATTAAGAACTCTACTCATGTATAAATAAGCAATACCTTTTAGACTTTATAAATATATAAATGCTACAATATCTCTCAGTATCAGTATGATTTATTTTATCTATTTTTATATTGCTAGACTTCCTTATCTTACCCATTAATTGCTTTATCTTACCTTCAACAGATTTAAAAATGGGACTTCTGTCATTCATTTATTTCATCTGGTTAATTTAGACAAAGTTTTGCTTATGGACCCTTTTCACTTCAATATAGGATATTGGTTAGTAGTGATTTATGGTAATGTAGCTGTTTATTAAATGCTATAAAATTATAGACAGAATGTCTTAAAGGAAATTTGAGTACTCAAGCACTCAAAAGTTAGGCATTGTAAGCCTTTCAATCTTAACTTGCCCCATATTTGTATAGGAGTAATGAAACAGTTTTTTATTGATCTTGTTGAACACTATTATTTCCAAGTATCCTTGTCTCATTCCACAGGAACTTCTGGATGCCACAGCAGCCCCTGACAACCAGGATGAATAACTCCAGTAACAACTCTTACTCATCCCTTTCCATACAAGGGACAAGACATGCTTAATTACTCTGTGGAGGCCAGCCACATATAGAAAATGTGTGAGAATAGAAGTCAGGGAATACAAGATTGTCAAAGAATTTAGCTGCCAGCTTCTAACTAACCTTTCTTTTGATTTTCATATAACTAAGCCAATTTGTGAATATTTGTCTTAATCAAAGAACTAAAGGAGTTTGTAAAAAAGAAGTAAAGAAGAGGTGTCTGTTTCAAGATTTTGCTATAGCCACTCAGTGAAATGGTTGAAATAACTTTTCAGCATGGATAAAACAATGAATGACATCCTATTGTTTCTTGGTCTTCTAAGTGTCTAGATGTGGTCATCTGTATGACACTTTCGGTTGTTCATATGCCAAAATTGCACGAGAGAGTGTATGGGGGAAACTCCAAGGCTAAAGAAACTGAGCTTCTGGCATAAGTACTGGAGACCCCTAACTATAAGTGATTACACAGACTGGACATGTGCCATAGTAGCCAAGGTCCATTGGAGCACAGCTTTTGAATATGTAGCAACCCAAAAGTACTCAGCCAAAACCCATTACTGATGAAAAGAAAAAGTCTGTTTTTGTCTATTTATTTTTTTCCTCTTATAGTTAAGTCATTCGTACTAAGGAATTCATATCAGAAGCATGTGCACGTGCCCTGAATTTAGATGACCAGGAAGGAATGCTATTCTATTCCATCCAATGTGTTATCCTTTCACATTTTTGAATTTGTTGAATAAATGTAGCTGAAAGCATAAAAAAAAAAGAAAGAAAATTCCAAATTAAATGGTTGATCTATAATAGTCTTCAAAGTAACTGAAAACATGGTTCTTTAATGGAAAGAAAAAGTCAATCATCCCTATAGGTGCTACTCTATAATGTGTCAGTGATCTCAACCCAGCTGCAAAAGCTTGATTTTATGTCCATTGAAGTAAGTAGGGTAGGGCTAGGATTCAGTGACCTAGACAAATTGGAGGATTGGGCCAAAAAAACTCTCATGAGGTTCAACAAGGGCAAGTGTAAAGGCCAGCACTTAGAAAGAAAAAAAAAAAATGTATTAGTACAGGCTGGGAGGCTGATTGGCTAGGAAGCAGCTCTGGGAAAAAGACCTGGGTGTTACAGTGGACAATAAGCTGAATATAAGCCAGCAGTGTACCTGTGTTGCAAAGAAGGATAACAGTCTACTGGGCTGCATCAGTAGGAGTGTTGCCAGCAGAACCCCCTTGCAAGTGAGTCTTCCCTTCTATTCAGCACTGGTGAAAGCCACATCTGGAGTACTGTTTTGGGCCCCCAATGCAGAGAGCATGTGGACATATTAGATAGGGTCCAGCAGAGGGTAACAAAACTGGTGAGGGGGCTGTGGGCCCTGACTTATGAGAAGAGACTGAGGGAACTGGGCTTATTTAGTCTAAAGAATAGGAGACTGAGAGAGCATTTAATAGCTTTCAACTACTTGAAGGGGAGTTCAAAAGAGGATGAAGCTAAACTCTTCTCAGTGATGGCAAATGACAGAACAAGGAACAATGGCCTCAAAGTGAAGCAAAGGAAGTTTAGGGTAGATATTGGGAATATTTCTCTCACTAGGAGGGTAGTAAAACACTGGAATGGGTTACCCAGAGAGGTGGTGGAAACTCCATCCTTGACGCTTTTCAAAACCTATCTAGACAAAGCCTTGGCTGGAATGGTCTAGATGGGGATGGCCTGCTTTGAGCAAGAGGTTGGACTAGATGACCTCCTGAGGTCCCTTCCATCCCTCATTTTCTATGATTCTGTAAGTGTAAAGACTCTCTTTGACTCATTAGCTTGGAAGTAGAATACTGAATTACACACTTCAAATCAGTGTATAGATAAATACACTTGGTACTTTTTTGGAAGACTTGGTAGAAAGTGCAAGAAGAAAATAAGTATAGAAATTTTCATCCTAAAGAGGAAAATGTTTTGTGACTGATGTGGGAAGTTAACATTATCACTGTGTATGGTATGCTGTTTCTGAGTTTATCCTTACAGAAAACCCCATGTATGCAATCTTCCCCTGCCTAATTGGTATATTACTCAGACAAAATAAAAACAGTGACCACAAAACAATTTTAGTAGATATGAGAGAGAGAGAGAGAGAGAAAGAGAGAGAGAGAGAGAAAGAGATTCTATCTATCTATCTATCTAGTGTAGATGTCTTTCTTGGATTCGTAATACAAAATCTAGCCTTCTTGAGCATTATGACAATGCATTCAACATTTCACTGTTAATGTACACCAAAGTTAAAACTATACATGACACCTGAGTTAAGATTTTTAGCTGGAACTAAAAATCTGCACACCCAGCAGACCTACTGGTTTGCCTTCAAAGCCTACCTGCAAGCCTGGCCACCTACATCTGTACCAAACCCTCACAGTACTTCAGCTTTCAAAATCTGTTTTACATGCCTTTTCTCATTGTTTCTCATGATATGTATTTTCCATTTCATCCTCTGTACCCATTTCATAAGCCTGTTGCTTAAGAGATCAGATCTTTTGTAAAGGTCCTCAAACTCTTCATTATATCTTCTCCTTCATACTTTGTTTTCTTGTACTACACAAAATATTTTCCTTAGTAGTTTGTTTTCAAACACTTGTAGCCTTTTTCCATTTAACTTTGTTAGCATCCAGGATTCACATACTTATAATAGATTGAACAATTGCACTATAAATCTGGATTTTAAGGATTCTTGAGATTTTCTTGGATTCCAATATTTTACAAAGCCTCAACAGGCACATATTATCACTGTAAATTCTTTCCCATCTTGATGTAGATGAGTAGCTTTCATGTCTCTGTAACCCTGAGAACTATATCAGTAGTAGCATGGTGTAGCTACTAGCAAGGCCTCCCATGCTGACCAGATTGAAGGGTGGGGACCAGACTAACAGGAATACACTGATCCTTCAGGTTGGGGGTTGGGCATGAGGCTAACAACCTCATCTTGTGAAAAAAGCTAATGTTATGAAAGCAAAACTAAAGCCTTGGACAAACAATAAAGAATTCATATATTAAATAATCCAAAATTCCTACTTATATCTGTTTGCCTTTATAATATTTTACAAGCATTATTAATTTATAAATTGTCAGAAACATATTACATTTTTACTACCCTATATATTCTATAAGTGTTAATATCCTTGTGGGTTGCATAGTGCAACAGCATGTTCCCTCCACAGAACTGCTCTGGGATGATATTTTCAAAAAACTCAGAAAACTGTTGTAATTTATTCCTGATTCACACTTTTTCCTCCATGAATTACATTGAATAGTGTGTGTAATTCTGCAGTTTACAAAGTAGGGATCAGAAGTAAGATAGGCTCAAATGGTAGATATTAATTATTGTATTAGTTGACATCAATCTGATAAACATAACAAAGATTTGTTGGCTGTGGAGAGTTTAAAATTGTAATGGAGGTGGATGAGCAGCTTCAGTGCATGCATCTTCAGATTAAAAGATACAATAACATAGAAAATGTCCTCAAATGTGTTGTCCATATGGGTGGTACTGACACAGAATGGAATTCAAGACAAAAGTGAATAATTTTTTGAACTTGCACATATATGCATACAACAGGATTTGTTTTAAATATTATTTTGGTTCCAGGCAGTTTTGAAAACTATTGAGTTTATCTTCTTTTTGCATGGTGAACACAATCTTGATTCCTTACTTTTAGCCCTGAAGGAGGCCTGTGTTCTCCCTTCCCATCTGTGGTCAGTCTCTTCCATATAATAAATGAGATCAAGAAATGGGACATTCTGTCATTCTGTTTTTGTCTTCAGGTGCTATAACTCATTGTCTTGGAAGTTTCTTTTTTTTTTTTTTTTTTTTTTGCTTGGGGAAACCCGGCTGCTACTATGCTACTGTTTGGTTTCTTTTTCCCTTTCTGCTGCACCAGTGAATAGCCAAGAGTGAGACCCTTGTTTCCAGCCATCTGCTCTCTCAGAAGACTAGATAAAAATGAAATCTTATGATTTGATTATTAGATGTGCTACATTGTAATTCTGCAAAAGAAAAGAAAAGGAGTGACTGAGATAGAGGACGGGAATATTTCATCAGCTATCACTAAAATATTCCAAGTAAAAGAAAAATAAAATTAAAGAACAGAAGGGAACATTATATAACCCAAGTAAAATCTTTGTGGATGTTACAAACTCTGTTTTTCATCCAGTTCCTCACTTTGCCCATTATTGTATGATGATCATGATAATGGTGTTGAATATTTGTATAACTATAACAGAGTCAAAGTAATCAAATAAAGATAAGGACCATACTGCCCTGATAAAGAAATAGGCACATTTCCCCATCCAAAGAATAAAAAATCTAAATAGAGAGGACAGACAAATGGGAAATGGCAGATAATATGCTAGCAAAATGTCAAAGGAACATCTGCTGTTAGTTAGTATGTCTTTATCAGTTTGCTCCCAAATGAACCATCCCTCAGTTTATCCCTTCCCCTATGTATCTCAACCAAACAACAATATTGGTGGAACCAATATGCTTCACAATTTTTGAACTAAACCTTCCAATCTTCACAAAGCAATTGATCAACTTTGTGTCTGTGAGAGGAGAAGAAAGCAAAGACTTAATAGCTAATCAAATTTTGTGACTCAGTATTATGCACAGTGTGCATATAATCACAAGTGTGGATGGAAGTAACAACTGAAATGTTTTCTTGCATACCAACATGCCCAGGTAAAAAAAAAAAACACTGTTTTTGAGAAGGCAGAATGAAAAAGGTGAAAAAGAGGGAGAAGATAAAAAGTCTCTCTTCCCCCTCCTCCCCGCAGATTATGGCACATACAGCAATGGCAAAGCTGTATCAGCTCAATCACCCTTTTCTACCCAGGCAAAAAAAAAAAAAGGTATGGCTACCGTTTCCCAACTGAACTCTCAGCAGTTTCTAGCTGCTCTGCCAAAAGCTGAAACTATAGTTGGGCATAAAATCTATACTCTGGGCATAATATCGTCTTCTGCATAAAATACAACTCCCATTTTTGGAAGGCTAATTTTGAGGGGAGGGAAGGTATGTGAACTATGCAAGTAAATATGGTGTTTGAAACACCTTCCATATGTTCTAATTGTTCTTTTAAATGTTACAAAAGTGTCTGATTTTAAGCACTCTACCCTTGGGGAAACATAGAGGATATACATAGGTCCTGTGGCTGAAATGGTACCCTTTTGAACTGTTTCCAAGGCTTATGCAGTTGGAAACATTTCAAACATGGCCTGCACCCACAGCCTGCATGCCATGCTGTATTCTCTGGGCCAGAGCAAACTCATACAGTACTATGAGGTAAAGGACAGAGGAGTTTTAGAGTGCATCAGCTACTTCATTGGACCTGACAATGTACTTTATAGCACCTGACAATCATTTTCTTCATTCGTAAATAAAAGCTAGCGTGAAAACTCACCACCCCTTTATTGATGAGCTAGAGACCCTGATTTCAGTTTAATTTATTATGGAGAAAGACAATGTATATGGGCAGTTACTGCAAAGTAACTGACTCTATTAATCTCCACCTTTCTGTACCTCATGGTAACTTATCTGTGTGCTCGTGCCCACTCTCACTTTCTTTCTCTTAGTGAAGAGAGGTAGGACTTAATTTGTTGCAATAACTTTTGTTTGTGTTTTTTTACTTTACTGTTATGCAAGTATGTTGTTGTTCTGTGTAAGTTAAATCAGAAAAAAGTGTGGTTAGGATTTGTTCTCTGGATGCTCAGATTCAAGGTCATCCTAATGTTTTCTAGGACTAAGTTTCATATTCATAGGCCAGTTTTTGAGGTTTTTCTCCTGTATTCATGAATTTCACTTTTCAGGTTGACAGTTCTACTGTCCCAATGGACTGTACCTACTGTGGGAGGAAGTAATCATATAAAGTTTGTGGGTCCCTGAGGTAACTCTAACCATTTTCAAGACTATAAAAAACCTTGAATTTGGCTGTGTAAACCAGAGGGATTTAGTCCCAATCCTAAGGGTTTAGCAAGAGGTTGAGATGATGTGTTGTGTTACTGAGTTTACCAGCTGCTGATATTTTAATGTACACAGTTTGATATGTAGGGACAGAGAAAAACAATAATGAAAATTTACAGAGCTTTTCTTCACCATTCCATTGCCTATCTTGCTTATTAAGACTGCCAGTTTCTCTTAGAATGTATGAATGTAGATTGTACTGCCTTGTAAATTCAACTCCTGGTCTCAGACCATGGGCTAGGTATTGCCCATGGAAACCCTCCAGCTCTCCTTTTGAAGCTTGCCTTTGGGGAAGCCAGGAGAAGATATTTGGGAGAAAGATGAAGTATGGCTCAGTTCCATGGGCATAGCCTAGGAAATGGTGTCCTGGCTTCTGCTCTTGTTCCTGCTTCCGGTGGTACATAAACCATATCACTGCTGAGCAGCCATTTTATACTGTGAATATTAAATGCAAGGCTCAGAAAAGATCATGGACTATTGCACAGGCACTTTGCTGGCAAGTTGGAGATGCAGGTTCAAACCACTTTTAGGTGCATGGGAGCTCAAACATGCCCACAAAAATGTTAACCTAAAAAGTAGGAGGGTTCTAATCTTCTCTACCCACTTCCCTATTGCAATGTTTTTTATCTGACTGTAGTTGATATGATTTCCCATAGCATTCTCTCAAGCAAGCTACCAAAGTACAGGTTGGATGAATGGACTGTAAGATGGATAGAAAATTGGCTCAGTCATCATGCTCAATAGGTAATAATCAATAGCTTGATCACTAGTTGGCAGCTGGAATCAAGTGAAATGCCCCAGGGGTCTGTCCTGGGGCTGGATTTCTTCAGTTTCTTCACAACGATCCAGAAGAAGGGATGGAGTACACCCTCAGCAAGTTTGCAAACTGGGGGAAGTAGTAGATATGCTGAAGGGTATGGCTGAGATTGAGAGAGACCTAGACAAATTGGAGGATTGGACTCAGAGAAATCTCTTGAAGATCAGTAAGGACAAGTGAAAAATCCTGCACTTAGGATGGAACAATCCCATGCACTGGTACAGGCTGAGGACTGACTGGCTATCAACAGCTCTGTGGAGAAGGATCTGGAGGTTGCAGTGGACAATAGGCTGAATATGAGCCAACAGTGTGCCCTTGTTGCCAAGGAGGATAACATCATAATGGGCTGCAGGAATGTTGCCAGCAGATCAAAAAAAGGGACTATTCTCCTCCATTCAGCACTGGTGAGGCCACATCTAGAGTGCTGTGTTCAGTTTTGCCTCCCCCTTCCCTCTCCCTCCTCCAAAAAAAAAAAAAAAAAAAAAAGGATGTGGACAAATTGGAAAGATTTGAGTGCAGGTGGAGGGGAACAAGGAAAATAGTTAAAGGACTGGGCCACATGACTTATAAGGAGAGGCTGAGGGAACTGGACTTATTTAGTCTGGAGAAGTGAAGATTGAAGGAGACATTTACTAGAAGCCTTCAACTACCTGAAGGGTGGCTCCAAAGAGGGCAGAGCTGGTCTGTTCTTAGTGGTGGCAGATTACAGAACAAGGAGCAATTGTCTCAAGTTGCAGGAAGGGAAGTTTAAGTTAGATATTAGAAACAACTTTCTCATGAGGAGAGTAGTAAAGCATTTGAACAGGTTATCCAGAGAGGTGGTGGAATCGCCACTCTTAGAGGTTTTTAAGACCCGGGTAGACAATGCATTGCATGGGATAATATAGTTTAAGCAGAGGACTGAACAGGGGGATCCTGGGATCCCTTCCAACCCTGATTTTCTATGATTCTATGATTTTTATTTTTTTTTCAATTTATGGGCAGCTATGTGTTCACTCAAGTAGTCCTATTCCACCTCAGAGAATGTGGTAATAATAAAGCCTGATGAACATGCTCAGAAGAGGAAATGTGCAGCAAGCATAACTATGCAGGTGCAATAAGATCTAAAGTCTGTTTAAGTGCCAAAACAAATATTTAGAAATCTACTTTTGCTAAGTAGCACTTAGGGATAAAGGTAAAATAGTATAAAATTTTGATCATCCCTAATACCGGCCTAGTGTAACAGGAAGTCTTTGCTCTAAAAAAATATTTCTCTAAACTTTTTATGGACCTGCAAAGTTTTTCAAGACTCATCATGTCACTTCCTCTTTTAAATAGTATGAAAAAAGTATTTCTTTGCAAACTTTCAGGTCTAAACACCCTTTGTCAGGCTGATGAGAATTCAAAGAGTTTTGAATTCCCAAGAATAGCCCAAGGGTTTTGTTTATCTCTATTTCTTAGACCAACATGGCTACAACATATATCCCTGAAACATGGAAGATATTGTATTTAGCTGTTTGGAAATGTAAATGTCATTGCTTACCAAGAAAGAAGAAATTTTCAATTTCTGGCCTGACATCTGACACCTCCAGGGGAAGAAGCCTGCCTAATCTGCATATCACAATGCAACTCTCTCACAAAACGACCCTGAGGAACCAAGGGAAAAAACTTCCATCTTTTACCTCCCTTGTACAAAATGAAGTTTCTTTTCTACCTGAGAGAACTTTTACAGTCTTTGAATTTTCCTCAGCATGACGAAGGGTGTTTAGACCCGAAATCTTGCAAAAAAAGATTTTTTTTTTTCTGGTAATATTTAGTTGGTCTAATAAAAGATATTGCCTCTAGCTTAGGAGTTTTGTTTGTCTTCATTTCTTAGGCCAACATGGCTACAACATATATCCCTGAGTTTATATATATTTATCAGATAATCTTGCCTCTGAAAAAGTGATGGTCCAGGTATTGAAATTAAGGCATATTATAAATAACGTCGGGTATGAAATTATATTTAGTAAAAATGAACATTATAAAGCACTTAACTATAGCTAGCAGTCAAATTATGACTTGTCAAAACATCCAGAGCCCTGTAATTTTACTGGAGTCTTCAGGGTGTGTAAGAAACCCCTCCTTTTCAATTGCTTGGTTAAGTTGGTGAACTATTTCAATTAAAGATTACAACTGGAGGATTTACAGTTAACTTTAGCTCATGAGCATTTCCTCATCTTTCTTCCCCTGCTACCCTGCTGCTGCTTCTATCCCAAAGCATAAAAAAGGATCACAAACTAAGCATTTTAAATAAGTAAAATTATAATAACTCTAGAAGACGATAAGCACATTTGGACTGTATGGCAAAAGGAGATTTGAATGTTAAAAGGTAGAATAGAGTTTTTTGCTGAAATAGTTTTAAATCCACTAGTTGCAACTAAAGAAGAGCAAAAAATGTGTCTGAAACATTGAATTAAATTGAATCCATTGACGTACAACAGTTTTGTCAGAAATACTCCAACTTGCAATAATCATCCTGCAGAAAAAAAAAAAATTCTAAAAGAAACATTTTGATGTTTTGATTCAGAACTGTTTCATTTAGAAATTTAATTCCATACTATTGAAAGGTAAAAGCTGAGAAACATTTCAAAGAATAAATGGTTATTTTTGTTCCAATGTATTTTGTTCCAGCTGAAACTAAGTTTTAAAAGATTTTCTGCTTGCTAGAAAATTTGAAACAGTTTCATTTAGTGATAACCTGACATTATTTTCTGTCAACTTCCATTTATTTGTTTATGTTAGCTGTTGCTCTACCTGAGAGCATTACAACTAGTTTGATAAAGCATACATTTATTAGAGAAAAAAAAGCCCTCTATTAATGTGGAGACATACTGGATGACCTAATCAGGCTTTCTTCTCTTCAATTTGTGTGTGTGTGTGTGTGTGTGTGGCTATCCAGATGTTTAAACAAATGAAAATGAAAGTAACAGGTGTCTAACACACAACATTAGCAATGGTTTGGAAAAATGCATTTTCACTGTGCCGATGGAGTGGATGTTACATTTTTATATACAATTATTTTGGTTAAGAGATATTTTCTTGTCTGCTGTTTTACAGATGGAAATCAGGAGGTAGAACCACTTAATTTCATTGGTAGGAAGAGAACAAAAGGAATAAGACCCAGAAGGATTTTATAGCATATGTTGAGTTGAAAGGCTAGATTAAGTTAAATATGTTTGTCTTCCATGTTGTTCTCTGAAGACAAGTGTGAATGCTTTGTGAGTGTAAAGTAGTTTTGTTTGTTGTTGATTTTTACATGCAAGAATTCTCAATTCCCTCTTGAGTGATTCCATACTGGTAAAACTGTGCTTTTTGTGAAATTTCAGGATAATGAATAATTTTTGCCATGAAGCATGAATGTGCTACAAATATTCCATATCTGCAAAACTGAAACAAGGTGAAAATACAGCTATAGTATTAGTAAGAGTAATATGTCTTCTCAGCAAAACAGGTTACCATTACCATAAGCACATGAAAACTATCTTCTGCTCATTAATTTATAGATTCAAACAGTTAAAGGCTAGAAAAGACCATTTGATTATCCAGCCTGACCTGCATACAACAGTCCAATAAATTTCACAGTTACTCCTGTATTGATTCTAATAACATTATTTGTCTACCTTCCAGCATAGTTTCCAGAAGTGCATTCTGTCTTGCTTTGAAAACTTCAATTTTTACTTCAACCCTTGCACTCTCCTCCACTAGTTAATCACCCCCCACAATTAAAATGTGTGCATTTTCTCTTATTTGAACTCCTCTCATTTCAGCTTCCAACCTTTTTTCCTATAATTTACTTTTTGCTGGTTAGCATCGAGTTCTACCTCTCCAATTAAGATGTCTGATGTATGAAGTTGTGTTGTTGCGAGGTTATGCAATATGAAGCACACTACCCTTCTGGGTTCATTATATAAATAGATATAAACCAGCAGTACCTAGTATGGAGTATTTGGCATTAAATTTTCCTTAGTGACTAATAATGAATAAAAATAAAATATACAAAATTATCTTACTACTACAATAACAAGTGAATAAACTTAAAGAAAATATTTTAAAAAAAATCACAATATGATATTGCCTCTTGTTGGTAAATAAATTGCAAAGCAGCTTCACCATCCCTTAATACTCCTCATATTCTGACTTCATAAAAGAGAAAACAAGCAAACTAGCAGGTGCTCCTGGACACCTCTACTCTTTTTCACGCCTTAATATTTAGTTCTTAACATTTTTGCCTGAAACTGAAGCTTATGCAGAATTCACTGCCCTCTTACTGGGGCTCTTCAACCCTCTGAGAGCTGATCTCAGTTCAGATTGAATCTATCTCTTCTGAAGCCTCTGAATATATCCAATACCTTTGTGTTATTTATTTATATACACATACATATAAATTGACAGTCTTAAAAACATTTTGACCCTGTTGTGATCTTCCTAAATTCTCTGCAACAGAAAATTTGCTCTATCATTTTTGTGTAGTCAAAAAAAACAAAACAAAACAAAACAAAACAAAAAAAAAAACAAGTGAAAATGAAGTTAGCATTTTTCAAGGTATGCCTTAAGTATAATAAGGGCAGACAGAAATATAAAAATTGTGAGAACCACTAGATTAGGGAAACAATTTTCCAGGATGATTTAAGACCTTGTTACACATTGCACTTAGATCTGCTCAAATATTGATCAATGTTAGTGCTAGCTCAAGTTTGGAGTAATCACACCTCAAGGTTAAAAACCTTCTGAGTGTCCCTGACCTGCACAGTAGGACTGTGCAAAGCTTCGGTTCTGGATTTGATTCGGAGGAGATTCAGCCCAATTCGGTGGCTGAATCTCCGAATCTTAATTGAATCAGAGGACCCTTTAATCTCTCTGAATTGAATCAGAACCCTCCAAATTGATTCAGAAAGATTCAGAGATTTGAACATAGACACAGCTTTAAATGATTTTTCTACATACCTTGAGGTACCAGCGTGGCTCGTGATCACTGCGATGCTGGGGCAGATGGAGCATCCCACACCAGTGTCCAGGGGCCCTCCACATGCTCGGCACTGAACCCAGAAGTGGACTGGAAGTAAACAACATTCTCATGTAGACAAGCAGTCAGAAAAAAGGACAACCCAGGCAGATGTTAAAAGGTATTTGCATCATGAAGCAAGGGAGGCAGATCTCAAAAGACTCTGGTTCATATAATCCTTCCCTAACTTGCCAAAGCAAATGCAAAAATTATGCATCCTACCTCAGAATGTGATCCACTTGCATAAAGTAAGACACAGAACTCTCTTATTCTCTCAGTGGAAACCTAATGATTAGTCCTCTTTGGACTAATCCAACTGCAACCTGAATAAACATGCAGCTCTCCTCTTTGGATAACAGGCATCCTTTGCCAATCCTAATGTACCTAGGAAAGTACATAGCTGTGACTACATCATTAAAGCATCCAACTAATCATAAGTGTGTTGTCTAAACAAACAGTACAGAGGATGAGTAGAGCCTATGCAGCTTTCTTCCCTATAGCTTATGGTCTAGGACACTTGCTCAGGAAGTGTGAAACCCAGATACTAGGCCCTTCTCAAACAGTGGGCTCCCCAGAAAATGTCCCTAACCACAAAGCAGTGTATTAGGAGGTTAATTTTTGCCTTTGAGAAGCCATGAGGAAAAGAGCTATGGAGCCAGGAAAAGACCAAGACCTTGCAAAAGGAAAGATCTTTCAATGACCATGTCCAGAGCTCAAAGTGATTACAGAGCTGAGCAGGGAGAAAGCTCTCCAGCCTGTTCCCCACTAAGCTCTGCAATCATGGAGGTAAGCATGGAACAAGCTCTCCAGCCCCCACTCCACCATTGCAGAGCAGGGTATGAAATTGTCCCAGTCAGGGGCAGGTCCCAGCCCTGCACCTCAATCGGGCAATTGAGGCATGGGGCTTGGAAAGAGTAAAAGGGGTGGGACAACTCTCAGCCCCTTGCCCAGATGTGCCAGTAGGGCAAGTAGCAGAGAGACCCCAGCTGGGTGGGGATTCCCCTCCCAGCTGGGGGCTTGCTGCTAGCTGCCTCACCAGCACATTGGGGCAGGGGGTGGGACCTGTCCCTCCCCTGAAGCTCTTTCCAAGTCCCATGCCCCTATAAAGGAGCCAGAGCTGGGAGCTCCCTGCTCCTGGGTCAGGGGGGGCATTGTCTCCTGGCCTGGTGGTCTCCACCTGCCCCTGGGCAAGCACCAAGGGAGAGCCTAGAGCTCCCCCTGGTGGTGGCAGGAGCCCATTGCAGGGCTTCAGGAAGTGAGAGCAGTTTGCTGCCATTTGTAGCAAATCTACTTCTGCTTCCCTACATGTGTAGGTGCCTGCTTAGGAGTTTACTTATGAGTAGTTTATTCATGAGTAAACCGCTCCCGGATCTAATCCATGTGCAGACATGCCTAAATCACTTTAATTGCATGTGTAGATGAGCCCACAAGGATGTATCTCAAGGTAGATGCTGCTTGCCAGGCAAACATACTGTAAAGATAAACTCACAATGTCTAAATACTCCTCATAGATGCATTCCATGGCATTTAGGGATACATTTAAAAAATGTGCCATATAAAATATTGAAAATTATAACAGAAGTGCAAAAATCTACATAACAGTCAATTGTAAAATGGCTCTAGACAAGCTAGGGAGAGAGAAACTATAAAATATGCTTGGATCCAAGAGATGTGAACTTCATAATAATAAGAATATTTTAAATTGCCTGGAGTCGAAGAAATCACTTTTGAGCTTGGAAAAACTAGTTGAACTGTTTTACATGCTTGTAGCGGACTTTGACAAGTACAGGAAGATAACAAAAGTTCTAGACTTTATACATTCAACACCCCATTTATCAGGTAACAGCTTACCCAACTTCCTTCAGTTATCTGTTCAGCTCATGAACTGAAGCAAAGAGAGATGCAACAGATATTTGAAAATCTGGCAGGTGTTGAATGTTATATAGATGACATTCTGGTCAGACCACAGTGACATACCTGGAAGGGTTTTGGACAGGTGCTGGGAGTTTGTAACTAAATAAGAACAAATGCAAAGTGTCTTTGACAAAGATAAAATATTTGGCATGTTATTTTACAAAAAAAAAACCCCAAGGTCTAAAACCTGCTAATTCAAATACCGTGCAGTCATTGAAACAGCCACACAAATCTGCAAGGTGAATTAAAACGTTTTATGGGCATGGTTACCTATGTGATGAAATTTATTTCAATTTATTTCAATGACACCAATATAAATATAGATGCTATGCTGGGTAAAACCACAGATCCATTTTATCTCAGAATTCCAGTTCTCAAAATGTCACAGAGCAGATTCTAAGGGGAAGTATATTTATGAAGAACCTATACAGACTTATCTGTCCTCTGCTCTCCTCCCTTATAGTTTCCATCCTTTAGAGGTAAAGCAAGTCCTAATTTGGAGGTTGCAGACCTACAATCATCTTTCATGAACTTATCTTTTTTTTTTTTAACAAGGTTAAATTGTCAGTCTCTACAACATCTTGTGTCAATGAGTTCCACAGGTTCATTACATGTTGTGGGAAAAGCAAGTTCCTGTATTAATTTTAAACTTCTTCTCTAATCATTTTCTTATATTTTCTTTTGTTCTATAATAGGAAGAAATGGTAAATAGCCAATCTTTATTTACTTTCCTGATATTCATTATTTTATATCGTCCATCTTATCCCCTCCTTAGTTTTCTCTTCTCTAAGCCTAAAGCAATTGGTCTACTTAGTCTCCTCTTAAATGGAAGCCTCCATACAATTGTCTTTCTCTGTGCCTTTTCTAATTCTACTTTATCTTTTTGGGGGACGGAGACCCAAAGTACACACAATATTCAAGGTGTGGCCATACCATGGATTATGTACAGTGGCATACTGACATTTTTTGTTTTATTTACATTTCCATTCTGTCATTATTCCTGATATTCTATTTTTCACCCCTGATGATTTTTTGCACAGGGCAAGCCACAATAATTGCAAGATTGCTTTCTTGAGCAGTTTCAGCTAATATAGAGCCATCAACATGTATGTGCATCCCACATTCTTCTTTCATATCACTTTTCCCTTTTCAGCATTGAATCATGTGCTGGATGCCAACACATCAGATGGCTAACAAATATTTGAAAGGATCGCTTACAAGAGAACTAAAGCTTTTATAAGCAATCCTCTTTTATGAGGTGTTTTCTCATTAAAAATAGTTACTATGTCAGTGGATGGCAGTTTCACCAACCTGTATGGTTGCAAAATGAGTTCATGTTGCTATGACCATGACACAACAGACCTATGCCCTAATACAAGAAGAAATAATAAGTGATAATGTTTTGCTATTCTCAATTTCATCAATACAACTGAAAACCTGTGTATAATGTCCCACCAAGGAGTCAATGTTGGTTGCTTACAGTGCAAAAATGTCACCTGGAAGTTGTAAACAGATGAGAAAACAAGTTACCAAATGCTGATCCTTATTCATATTGTAATTTTAATTTCAGAATACTGATGTTAAAGTATCTTTCATTAAATCCCATTTGCCAATATCACCACAGAAATATAAGGACTTACAAGGACTGAGTCCCGCCCCCGGTACGATCTAGCTGACTCCCTATCCCCAGCAGAATGTCAAAACAGCTTCAAAACAGCCTTTCTGTTTTGATGGAACAGAACAGCTCTTTCAAATCAAAATGAAATTTGAAATGGAACGCTGTTCCCTCGAACTGTTGAAACTCAAGGCGGAACAGTGCCATCTACACAGCCCTACTAGATAGTCTCAGAAAAGGGATTTTAACTATTAAGTCAGTTGGGCACATAATTAAATTGAGAGGTTTAGATGAAGTTTATTGGCATCCATGCATACTAATGGATGAAAACCCTACCAAGCCTCTCTTTGTCACTAATTCTGAGATGGCTGTAGTGAAATCTGCTGACAGTGATGACACCAAACTAAAGAACCATGAGGAGATTCCAGCCCACACCCTGTTCTGGAAGGAATAGGAGGATAATGGGGATTTTTTTTTTTTCCTGTTTGGAACTACGGAGCAGGAGCTTGAATAGCATTGACATTGGGTTGGACTAGAGGACCATACTGACATTATCCCCTCCTGACTGTCCCAGCAACATCCAAACCAATCAACCTGCCCTCTTGCTACATAAATACCTTTCTGTCATTTCTCCTGACTATATTGTCTTTATCCTATCAGTGCCTAGGGCCAAGACACCCTGAGGGAATACCTATGTGGCTGGTCACCTACACATTGGGTGAGTAGCATCTCAACCACATTCTAGCAGCATCACTAACCATTCATATGTCTGGCTGGATATGTACACATGGTTTCCTAGTCCATCTATTCCAAGTATGTCTGCTCTTTTTCATTACCTTTTCCTGTCCACAAGAAAGGCACTCAGAAGGCAGTGCTTTGAGCATTGCTACACAACCTGTGCATCTAAGAGCAACATGCCAGAAGAGGAAATAATAGTGCCTTCTTCTCTCAAGTCCCTCACTGCTACACTCACTGCTGCTGTTTACCTCCACCATCTCTTTGGGACTAGTACTGGAACTACCCATTCCTTTCATGTAAGTATACATTTGCCAGTTCCATCATGCCTCTGGCCTGGTACAAAGCATGCCTTTGAATGCCTGTGAGATGGAAAAAGGGAGGAATGGTTAGTGATGCTTCCAGAATGTAGGTAAAATGCTAGTCACTGGTGTGTGTGTGTGTGTGTGGGGGGGGGGTATGTATATATTTATACATACACACGTATATATTGTACCCGCCTCCATTCGACCAGGAGTTCGCGCGCCGCCTTCGCCCGGACCTGAGATCTTGCACACCTGGGCTTCATTGGTTTTACCCCGTCTGGTATAAAGGGGGACCCCAGAACTCTCCTGCCACGACTTTGATGACTCTTTCAGTGGGGGATCTTCCCTTGGGGTATCCCCCAGTGCTGGCACGCTTCTTCGCGGGTACACTCAGAGCTCCGTCCTCCCCTACACCCCGGCCATACGCCACCTCAGGTCTTCCTATCCTGGCCTCTAACCCGTCCTCGTCTCGTCCTCTCTTGGCTCAGTCCCCCTAGCCACTACCAGCGATCTTCGGACCGGGTATGCCTCTCCCAGTGGGGATGCTGACCTGGTCCCTCCTTCCTTGCGATGCAGATGTCCTCTCTGCTTCCCCAATAGTCCCTGCCGCAGTTACCCGCGCCGTCGGCTCCGTAGTGCAGGATACAGCTGGCCCCACTCTCGGCGCAGCTGTCACGCCTCCTGCTGCCTCGGGTGTCGGGTTCCCTGCTGGCTGCTGCCCCACTTACGGGGCTGACTTCTCCCCTCATCGTCTCACTCCCGGGTGCTCCGCCGCGCTGCTCGCAGCCTGCTCCGCCTCTACGCAGCATCGTCCCACACTCTACGGGTGGCGGCTGATCCCCTGCTCACTGGGCTCCGCGCTCCAGCTCTCTCCCTTCAGCCGCCCCTCTGCCTCGGCAGGGCCACCTTTTGTTCCTCCCGGTCGGCGTGCCCCGCCCCTGCCACTCAGCCGCAGCCGGATAAACTCCTGGCTGGCGGCCCGCGCTGGCACTGCCGGCGCGTGGAGTTTCCTCGGCTCCTCCGGCCCTGCGGGAGGTAAGCAGACCCCTTGGCCGCCGCAGGTGTCTCCCAGTGCCCCCGCTCCCCTGGGACATATACATATATATATATATATATATATGTATGTATATATATATATATATATGTATGTATGTATGTATGTGTATATATATATATATATACACACACACACACATCTGGCTGAACCTAATACAATATTAGAATCTTTTAATTAATATTATACTATTTATTTGTAACTTAATCTCTCTCTCTCTCTCTATGCATATATATATATATATATATATATATATATATATATATATATGTAAAACCACAGTTATGCAGCTGTATACTTTCCATTTGGGTGCAGAAATGGAAGTAGAATTTAGTCCAAAATAACCTAAGAACTAGGCCAATGCTTAGACCTGTAATATATGTAACACATGCACCCAGATACAATATTAGACTCTTTTAATTAATATTAAACTATTTACTTTTAACTTTAAGCTCTCTCTCTCTCTCTCTCTCTGTATATATATATATATATATATATATATATATATATATATATATATATACAGACTATATTGTCTTCATCCTATCAGTGTATATATATATATAGAGAGAGAGAGAGAGAGAGAGAGAGCTTAAAGTTAAAAGTCACCCTTATACCCTTATGTAGTAGACTCCAACTATGATGTCCCCTGTGCCACATTCCCCACGTATTTTAACCCGGAGGGACTCCAGTCATCCTTCCTGGGTGCCACTGTCAATTTGCAGGGATGTGTAGCTGTCCTTGACATAAAGAGCTACATCCCCACCCCTTTTGTCTACACGAACTCACCTGTACAGGGTATAGCCATCTATACCTGTGGCCCAGTCATAGGTGGAGTCCCACCAGGTCTCTGTTATCCCTATGATGTCATAGTCATTCTTGTTTAGCAGGAGGACCAGTTCCTCCTGTTTATTCCCTAGCATAGGGGTACGTTCCCTTAAGTACCTTAGCCTGCTGGATTTACAAGCGTTGCCCAGTGGTTTTGCATCGGCGGTAATCCCCACAACCCCCAGCGGGCTTAGTTTAAAGCCTGGTTGAACAGGTCAGTCAGTCTGGCTGAGAAAAGCCTCAGGTTATTTCATTCAGTGATTTAGATGCCTTCTAAAAGTGGATTTGGATCTTTCCCTATTAGTTTTAATCCATTAGACCATGTCATTTTTTGTGCTTTTCTCCTTCTAGGATTCTTCCTTTGCTTTTATTGTGTGGTCAGAAAATTACAGAAAATTACCAGTGCAGGTATCTAGGGAAAAATAGACTTAACTTGGTTTAAAATTAATAAACCTTTAATAAATAATAATAATAATAATATGAGTCAGGAGCTAGAAAGAAGAGCAACAAATAAGTTAGCTACAGCAGAGGAACATACATATTTCAGAGAAAAATCTGGTTCAAGTGACAAACCACATATAAGCAATATAAATTCAAAGTAATGAAAAAGAATATGAAACCAATTCTATGCATTCATGTATAAAAGAATAGCTAAATACTGTTCTTGTTCAATAATGCAGACAGCAACCCAAACCACTATGTCACATGCTGGCCTACCTTTTCAAGTACTTGAAAATACTATGTGAGTAACAGAATCCATGTATCTTCAGAATCAAAAAGGATCATTAAAACCTACAAATAAATTTTACAGACAAACAAAAACAAATAATGCATTTCATGCTTGATTATAAAAAATATTCACTTATGTTTACAACTTTACCTCTCAAAATATGCATTTTATGGAAGCTTTATGAATTCCACAAAAGGGCAATTTCTGTGTGCTTTAATTTCAAGTCAAATATTTTGCAAAGCTCTAATGAGAATTTCACTTCTTTAATATCATACCAGGGATGAGAGATTGAACTAAATTTAAAGGGTACATGCTTTCTGTACCAAGTGACCTTTACTTGTCTAACTATTCTAAATGTCCTTATGCGATATGTCTCTCATGTTTGTATAATTTCACCAGCAGTGGCAATGGGAGATCTGTTGAACTCACAACACAGGTGACATTTCCATTAGAACAGTTGACAACTTTGAAGGTTAAATAACACATAATTTAAGCACAGAAAATATAGAGCTCTTGCACAAAAGTATGATTTTTCTTCAGCTTCAACATCTAAGGCATTGGAAAGGGTAAAGTTTTCTCTTGTCAGTATGTTGTCTGCTTCCTTCTATGGTTTTCGAAGTATGGGAAGTACTTGAACCAATGCTCTGAACCAAAAAAAGAAAGGAAAGAACAATTTAATTCATGAACCATCGATATAAAGAAGGGTAATACATTGCAGAAACCTCTTTAATACTGTATCCTAATATTAATTATTTGAATGTGTGTTTGGTTTCTATATTGCTCTAAAAACCCTTTCTGTTTGAGTGAATTATGCACTGAAGTGTAAAATTATGTCAGCTCCTACTGTTTTGATCTATCAAGATTATAAGTAGCAAGTTTATTTGAAAAACTATCTTTAGTTAAAAAAATGCAAATCAAGGCATAGAGATGCTTTTAAGTTTCACTCACTGTTCAAAAGCTCAGTTTACCTTTTGATTTTAACCAAATAATTTTGCAGAAGAAAACCTCAATTATGAATACTGTTATAACTTCTTACGTACCATTCTATTTAGATGCTCTTATAAACTGTTCTTAGAATAAATGCATCCCCCTGACATTAACTATTTCTAAAATGTTATCAGAGGAAAAAAATACATTGTGAATATCTTCTTTTATATAATCCAATTTCAAGTAGTGTGGCAAAACACTCAATTTGGAGGCATGACCTTGTACTAAAATAATATGTATAGACATGAACAGTGATTTTGCAATTTCCATTTCTAGGTCTGTGTATTTAATAGGTTATGGGGAGATTGGCCAAAATTCCATTTTATCCCTTAGAAGCTTGAATTAATTCATAAGCAGTGTTCCCTCTAAGCTGTGCAGTGTGCACGGCGAGCACAAGTGCTCCTGGCAGCATGGCATGAGCACGCCTGCATGGCCACACACACTGCTCAGCTTAGAGGAAACACTGTTTATAAGCATAAAGAGCATAAGTATAATCCATTACCTTTATTTCTTCATCTAATTTCTGGAACCATAATGGGAACTCATTGTTTTGTCACTGTCACATCAGATGCAGAACGAACATTATGAAGATAGGACTACCATTATTTCATGAAATTGATACAAACTATATTTTTAAAAATTAATCAATTAAAATAGGACTAAATTCTGAAGAAGAAAGATGCCCATTCTTTGGATCTGTTGTAGCAGGTTTTTTGCCCATGAAAGCTCATGTTTCTCTGAACCACTTAGTCTCTCCATTTTAAATAAAAATAAAGCTAATCAACTGGCTTTGTGGTCTATATCAGCATTTTGAGCCCTGATAATCTTTGGATATGAGCTAATTGCCATAATGATGTTATCTAGGAAACAATTAATGACACAGCCTAATAGACAACTACTGAGTGATGCCAAGACTAGAAATAGATGCCACCAATAGAAACAGATCACTATGCTGGGATGTGTCCTGGCACAGCTGATCTGCTTCATTTGGTGAAACATTTATCACCCATTGTCCTGCCTGTTGATATTGTGGGACAACAACATGTTCTCCTGGGACTTGAGAGGTCTGGTTCTGCAGACCCCAGGAATTTCTGCAGAGGATTTGACTCCTGAAGCCCTGAGAGTGCCATCCTAACTTTCTCAGTAGGCAGGGAAACCCCAACTACCCCGCTTACTGAGACACACCCTAAAGAGCCTCGGGACACATTTTTGTAAGCAAGGCCAGGGGTGACTGGTGCCTCTTGAGTCTGGGACGACACAATTTGTGGGCAGGCCTGGAGGTGAGCCAAAAGCCCCATATCTATTCCTAGGTTTAGGTTGTAGCCGTGTTGGTCTAAGGATATAGGCAGACAAGGTTCCTTGGGTGAATTTGATATCTTTTATTAGACCAACCCAAATGGTTGGAGAATAGTTATTAAGCAAGCTTTCGGGTTCAAAAACCCTTCGTCAGGCTAAGGACGCTGCAGCAGTTGCTGCGTGCTCTTCCTGGGCCACCCATCCTAGCCTTCAGACAAGCACCGAACCTCACCAACCTCATCACCAGAAGCAAACTTCCTCAACCCCAGAACACACCAAAAGGATCCAGACCGTGCCAGGACAAGAAATGCAAAACCTGCCCCCACATCTCCACCACCTCCACTATTACTATACCCCACAACAGAGCCATCAGCATACCAAGATCTTACAGCTGCACCTCTAGGAAAGTAGTATACCTCATCCAATGCACCAAATGCCCTGATGGAAGATATGTAGGAGAGACCAAACAACAACTGCGCACTAGAATGAATGCACACCGGAAATCCATCAAAGACAGAAACACCCAATTACTGGTGGGGGCACATTTCTCACAGGAGGGCCACTCTCTCTCCAATCTCTCTGATCCTCAAGGGAAATTTACACAACACATCCCAGAGACGAGCCTATGAGCTCCATTTCATCAACCTGCTGGATACTAGAGATCAGGGACTAAACATAGACATTGGATTTTTGATACATTACAATCTGCCTGGCAACTGACTCCCCAGCCCAGCCCAGCCCAGCCCAGCCCAGCCCCTGGCTTGTTTACTTTTCATTCCATCCAGGAAGAGCACGCAGCAACTGCTGAAACTTCCTTAGCCTGACGAAGGGTTTTTGAACCCGAAAGCTTGCTTAATAACTATTCTTCAACCATTTGGGTTGGTCTAATAAAAGATATCAAATTCACCCAAGGAAGCTTGTCTGCCTATATCTATTCCTATACTTCTGTTCCATGGTTTAGTATCCCCCCCTCCCCCCCGCCCAACACACTGCCGGCCTGAGTGGCAAAAAAATTGCCCCATCCTGAGTAGTGCGAACTTGGGGGCCAATCTCAGGAGGGCACATGCCCCCCCCCCCCCCATGCCCCACCTACCAGTCACCTGTGAAGGAAACACTGATTTTCTCCATGTACAGAGATTTGACTTGGAGATCCCAGGGGTGTATCTTGGTAAGTGGGAAAAGCCAAGTAGCACTCCCAGGGCTTGCTGGGCCCAATCCTACATGGGAAATAACAGGGTGCTCAGGATTGGGCCCCTCCAGCTCCTAGAGTTCCTGGGAGCTCCCCCTGCCCAGAGCAGCTGGGAAGTACAGGCAACTCCAAGCTGCTAGCACTCTTAAGCCTTAAAGTAAACAGACAGCTTCCACAAAATAGCAGTGCAAATTTATATCACCTTTGTCACAGCCTTAACTTTTGGACACTTGTAGTATGACAAGGGGCACAGATGTCTGCTTTTATGGTGGCACGAAGGCAACAAAAGTTCAGGCCTGTTTAAACCTCAAGAAAAAAAAAAAGAACTTCTGATCAACACTGAACTTTGAAAAAGACCAGACTTGCCATCTGCTTCTCCTCTGCAAGAAATGTTTCTTGCCTTTTACTGAAATCTTCTGTATCTCCTTTTCCACCTTCAAACATTGCTTTCTTCACAAAAAAATTGTGCATATTTATTGAAGAGGGCCATAGAGAGAAGACTAAATTGTTTGTGACTAAAGAGTTTCTCTGTCAAGGGAGGTTTGTTTGGCAAAAAGGTGAGGCAAGGTGGGAAAAAAGAGCTCAGTTATTTTTGGAAGAACACTGTAGCAACATAATGTTAAGAAGTTTTTCTTTGGATGAGAGAAGTGAGAAGTGCTATGGAATTGAAAATATACTTATATATATGTCTTCAGCATAGACTACTATACAGATTCTCATTATAGAACACTTACTGCTAATGTTCTAGGTTAAATGTTAAAGGTTGGCAGTGTAAAGTATAAGTGAACAACTGTACTATAAACCCTGGAAACCAGAAATATTTTTTGATCACTACTGAGTGGTTAAACTGCCTTCACTTTCACAGGGTGTGGACATACAACACATTGCTTCTTGGCCCTCTGGGCTAAGATGAAAGGTGACTGACTTTGCTTTGTGGTAAAAGTGGAGTAGGCAATGATGCACAGCCATACTACATTGTACATCACTCACATCCAGGATATCTTTATCCATTGATTTTTTTTAGTAACTTTTCTATGAAAAATATGTTGTGTGTCCACTCCACTAACTATTTCAGGGCAGTCATGCTCCACATCTGCCTAGTGGCCAAGTACTGTTGTAGTACCAACTGGGGAGGGCCAGCTTGGAAAAGCTGCTCATATTTCACTCCTGGCCACATGTACATGAGGCACTGACTGCTCAGTTGTTACTTTATACAAGTAATAAATGACTGCACAGTCACCTGAGTTACTGTGCAGTAGCACTGACAAATTACTTTTTTGTGATGTTACTGTGCAGTAGCCCCAAGACTACCATGCAGTAGTGTCACATCATGGGTTCTGCCCCACAGTGCCTGTGCTCAGTATTATCGGGCCACTGCACAGTCAGTGTCTTGGGTAGACATGGCCACTGTGGAATAAATTTCCTATGAAGTAAAATGCATGATAATTACTAGATAGTAATTGTGTTGTATTTCCAAACCAACATCTTTAATGCTAAAAATACACTAAACGTTTAATACCTTTTAATGCTAAACTTTACATTTTATTACTACATTTTGTTAACATGGGTGTAACTGTTTAAAAATTTGAAATCTTTGTACAGGCATACAAAAATGCCATTTTTGTGTAACTAGATGGGAAACCTAAATTGCTCTAAAAAAGTCTTCAAAAATAGAAGCAAAAATTCATTTGATTTTATTTTGTTTTCCCTCTCTTCCATTGCAAAATAACTTCTTTTCAGTATTCTACACCTTTTTCTTCATCCTTCTGTTCTCTTTCTCCTATTTTATCCATGCCTTTCTTTTCTCATCTTTCCCTTTATCCTAAACTCTATCTTGTTTCTTTATTTCTCTTTCCCCATCATTTTCTTCTCCAATATTGTGTGGGCCTCTTCTATATATGGGATGACCACTTCCACAATCATTTCCCTTCTTCATTTTGTTTCTTAAATGTTCTCCATTTCCCAATATCTTTTCTATTTACTGTTACGTTCCCCCATCTGAATTTTCTTGAGATTGAAGAAGATAGTTCTGTCCAGCCTTATGAAAAGTAATAGAAATATAATGAAACAGACATAAAAAGAATGGTTTTGTTATGTTAAAAGGAGTATATAACTTCTTTTTAACATCAAAAATAATGAAACAAAAAGTTTGTACTCTTCTTAAAAAAAAAATAACAATACTAAGCAATCTGAACAAAAACTTCCTTTATTTTGGTCTTCAAGAGAAAAAGTTGACAGTGAAACATATATACACACACACACACACACACACACACACACACACACACGTAAATATATATATAAGCAAGTCTACTGTCTGTTTACAATGTTTGGTGTTTGCTCTCTGTGTCATCATATTCTGTGTCTCACCTTTTCTATTCACCATTACATTCCTTCCCATCTGAATTTTCTTCAGGATGAAGATAGTTCTCTCTGGCCTCATGAAAAGTAATATAAATATGATGAAATAAGATGAAAAATAACCTACTGATCAAGAAGTCATCAGATGTCTAATTTTATGATGGTGAATTAAAGAACACTTAGGTCATTTCTGGTGAACAAAGGATGAAATAATGCCACTTAAAATAGAATTAGAATGACTATGAATAGCTGAAGAGTGTGGGCCCTTGAGAGATGCCAAGATTTGGGGAGATACTGGTTCAGGTATGTGCTAACTAAGTTGTAGTGATGAATGAGGAAGTTTAGTAGAAGTGAACATAGGGTTTATGGGCTACTAATGAACATGAGCAATGATAACTATCTTTAATTAACACTTAAATGATATATTAAAATGATGGCAAGGTTGACAGAAACAAAAATCAACTACAGTAAGAAGATGCAAGGAGAAATTTGACACAATATCCTGTGAGGATCCTAATGGAGGTCCTCCAAATAAAGGTAATAGGGGGTTAGTTTTATTTTACCTAGGCACTGCAGCTGGTGTAAGTTGGTGTGGTTTCCCTAAAGTAAAACAGTTTATGCATTTTACACCTAGATAGGCATCAGAACAAATTCTTTTCAATTGTTATGCAATCTTGAATATTTTGGATGGCTTTAACTTCTCAGGTAGTTACAATTTGGTGAAGTTAGTTTATATATTAGTTGCTAAAGTTCGTAAAGCACCTTGGGATAGAAAAGTCCATACATTATAATAATCCCTATGGTGAGGAAGATTATTTGCATTGTAATTTCTAATGAATTTGAAATAAAAAGCACTGAAAATCTTCCAGAGTAAGGTCAGTCCTACTATTTCTGAGCTAATTTTGTAGTCTAACATAGATTTGAAATAACTATTCAATGCTGTTAACCTTTGCAGTTTATCTTTCTAGCAGGGTCAGAAGTATCATTGTTAGATAAATTATAGTTTGAGACTCAGTCCTAATTTTATATGGACTTATTCTCAGTGATTTATGTTTTAACCTTAAAACATCATTATCATGATTTCTATGTATATATGATATTATTTCATGTAACATAGTTTTATATTTAAGGCTCCTCACATTTCCTTCTGATACTAGTTTTCTATATATGTAATCCCCAATACTTTCCTCCAGAAAGCAAATTTTCTTATTATTGTATTGTACTTTGGCAGCAATTATAACAGGTAGCACAGCCATTAACTACATTTTACAGTATCTTATTTATTGTAGTTGATTCAGCCTCCTTATTCCTATATTTAATAAAATATTCTCTAGGACAGAAGTTCAAATTGTCAAAAGGAGTGAACGATGATTTTATGGTAGGGGATGAAGAAAAAGAAGGAAGGAAAAGACAGGAGAACTAACAGGAGGGTAGTACAGGGCCGTATCAATAGCAAATGTCTAGCTAGCCCCTCAAGCAGACCCTCTTTGATCTGCATTTGTATTGGCTTTGTTTGCAGTAGGGACAATAGTTTATTCTGTTATGTCCTGCCATTTTATCCACTAGTGTGAAATCAATGGAACTCTGAACAGGAGCAGAGACTTATGCTTAGAGTTTAAACTGAAAATCAACCTACCTTCTTATATGTTTGCACAAAGAGCTTTCTGTTTATATTATTTACAAAGATATTGATGTCTCTTCAACATCTTATTTAAAAAAACCCAAACATTCTGATGGCTAGACAATTTATCAAAAAGAGTAGAGGAATGTCTCAGAAATTCCCAGTGCCATTCTGTGAAAACTATTACCTGAAATAAGCCATCTATAATCAGGTCAAATGGACTATTGTCAATATATCTTTCTTGATAGGGTTCTTCCTTATGACTCCTTTAGTAAGAGCTATCAGGTTTTTTTTAGCAATGAATCACTGATAATTATGACAAATCTATCAGGCAAACATTTGAGATATTGGATTCCCAGGCAAGTAGAGCATTTTCTGCAAGTTCCAATTTCATGTCGTTATTTGTCTATGTCATATAGTTTTTTTGTGTGAAATTGCATGAGGCACAGAATAGGATGGCACAGAGATCGGAAACCAAAAATTAAAAATACTCAGTAGATTTGCTCACAGATATTATTAGAACATATGTATTACCTCTTTCATCATCAACTTTTTTCTCTTGAAGGCTTGAATAAAGGAGATTTTTGCTCTGAATTCTTTGAAGAATCTCATCTTTTCCATTCATTATTCTTCACACGAAAAGGAAGGTACACACTCCTTTTAACATAACAAAGCAATTCTTTTTCAGAATGTCAGAAGGGTCTTTTTAACAAAATTATTACCAAAAAGAAAAACAAAGTGGATTCAACAGTTTGCTGGTGAAATCAGAAATAAACCTTTGAAATTAAATTTCCTACTATTATAAATTATTTAGGCTAATTTGTCATAGTCCTTCCTTGGCTGCAAAGAGGAGAATGACTCCTACCCATGAAAGTAGCCTGGGCAGCACTGTTCAAATTGTGATTCCAGTTGCATGGAGAGGAACAGGAACCACTTGCTTGCTGCTTTCCATGGTGCGTTTGTGCATATGACTGTGTGATGTATGAATGGTTAAGATGCAATTAGAATGGGATGACTCTGCCCCAGTCCTTCACAAAGAACCCATGTATGTGCACAAACATACACCTGCATGTACAAACACACACTCTGGCAGAGAACACATGTAGTTCTCTCATATTCTCCTAGGACAGCCCAGTATTCATTTCCCTTTATGCAGTTTACAAAGTTATGTTTTAAATGAGACTCTGAAAACATTCCCCCTATGTTCCCAGTCCACCCCTGCTGCATACAACACTCTGAAGGACTAGCCCAGGAGGACAAGAAACTCTGCTCAGAGGTGTAACCATTGGACATGTTCCATTCAAGGTCTGCCTTTTACTGACACCATCAAATTCCATTTATCTGATAAATTATGAATCATCCCTTACAGGATTCACTCATTTTGCTCTAATGATAAGGAACATGCTGGCAATATATCTATTTGGAGACTACAAGGATATATAATATGTTAAATTTAGTTTTTAACAAGAATAGGTTTTTTGTTTGGCTTTTAAAGCAGAAGTTTATTTTAGATTTGTTTAACATTTTTCTTACTGTTGTACAGTGTACTGCAGAGCCATGTGTTCTTGGAAAATCTCTCAGGAGGCTTAATGTGTCTTTAGCAGCCTGGCTACATAGGAGGTATTAATTTCTGGTAGCCCAAAACACTGTATTGACTGTCTGACACAAATAGGAGAAAAAATTGGCTCCCCAGACTTCCTGCCTCATTTTTTATATTACTCTGGATACTGCCATTATTGTGGGTGGGCTTTATGGAGGCTTTATAAGAGTAAGGGACATGTGTTTATATGGTTGCCCTACACTTTGTGTCTACATTAAGTGAAGACTACTTATCTGCCTCTGTGGCAGGAATGCCAGACAATGGATTTTCTAAGCTTCAGTATAACATTTTAGCATTTTTTTAATGTTGATAACAAAACACTAAGGGAAAGGAATTGACAAGAATGAAATAATAATAAACATTTATACAGAAATTTTAAAAATCTCCACTTTACAGTTTATACTGGTTTACAAGCTGGAAATGTAAACATTATCAGAAGATAAACTAGTTATCCAGATATACAGAGATTTGTCTGCAAACATGTCTTCACAATTTTTATTTTCAGTTTTCTTTTATACTGCACAGTATCATGATAATATAGTATTCACATTAATTGGTATCTGCTGAATAAGGCTCTGATCTTTTTTCAGTTTCATCCATGTAAATGTATTCTGAAGTTTCAATCATTTCTTTATATATTAGGGGGACATGAATTTCACTGAAGCATAGCCAATGCAGAAATTGCCTCCTTTGTTTTTCATTGTGTTGAGCCTCTTTCACACTCTGAGTGTTGCCATATTTATGCACTCTTTGCCTGGTATTTCTATATATAGAAGGATATTCAGTTTTTGTAATTCACTGCCTCTCCTTTCCTTCTGTCTTCTTTATCAAAAAGTTTCACTGTGACCAATTTTCTTTGTTTCTCCTACATGGTTATGTCTCTCTGACAGTTTTCAGCAAGAAGAATTCTAAAATTTGACATGAACTGGGCTATACAATTTTTGGGGGGAGTAATTCTTTGCTATTGGTAGTTATTCAGACTCAACATTAATATTCCATTTTTTGGTAAAATAAGTGGCCTGTTACCACTGACAGATTGTATAAGGCTTATATTTTTTCTTACATGTGCTTTTTTTATCTTGCAATGACTATTTTCCTTTTGATTTATGATAATTTTTAAAAACTTTTTTCATTCTTTCAGCTTTTCCAACAGTTTCTTTTCATAGCAATTTCAGTTAGACCTCTCTTTATCTGATTTGTACTACAGTATGTAATTGAACGCTGGACTTGAAGACTTGGTGTAATGAATCTTTCACTGCTGCAAATACTTTAACAAAATAGTTACATGGAATGTAAAGGGAATTAATTTCCCACTTACAAGAACTAAGATTCTCTTCTACCTGAAACAAAACCCAGTTATGAATACTTTCCCCCATGAATTATAGCTTTTCTTTGATAATATCTGACACTTATGAAAACTGGATTTTAGAAATTGTGTCTTTATTCTTTAATTCAGCTACTGTAAAGAATGCATTAGTATTTGGTTGTATCTAAATAAATATGGATATATGATTTCCGAATAAATATAGTCTAACAGCGAGCCAGTCAGAACAGACACAGAGATTTAAAACGATGTTTTATGTTACATGAAAGCTTTTTGGACAGAGAAAAAAATAGTAAAAGATGTTTTATAGATCAGAAGTGTTGATATTTGTAAAGGAAAGTACAGCTGGGAGGAACCTCAAAGGTCATGTAGTTCAGCCCGTGGTCAAAATTATATTCTTTACAACTGAATTTCTCAAGACTAAACTCACCCACTTCTTTTAATCCCATGATTTTAATGACCAGAATTATTTATGCCCCAAAACATGTATATATATAGACTAGCAAACTGCCCATCAAGAATGACGGGGGGCGAGGACGGAGGAGACGGAGTCATATGTCTGGCCCCATGCCCCTCTTATCCCTCTCACTACTTCTTGTCTTGCCCCACTCTACCCCCCACACCCTTCCGGTGCTTTGGGTCCGACCCTGTTCCCCTGCTCTCTCCCCTGCTCCTTCAGGTCCAATCCCATTTCCTCCCACACCACCATGCCACTTCAGCTCCAACCCCACTCCCCCCCCTGCTGCTTTGGGTCTGGCTCTGTTCTCCCCTCCCCGCTGCCACTTCAGGTCTGACCCCACTCCCCGCTCTCCCCCCTCCTCCCTGGTGCTTCAGTCTGAACCCTGCTTCTTCCCCTCCAACCCTGCTTCTGGTTGGACCCCACTCCCCCATCCCCCTCACCACTCTGGGTCTGCCTGGCCCACGTCCACCTGCCTCCCCACTCTCCTCCCTCCCTCCATCCCTTCCCATCCCCTCCCTCCCTGCCAGCTCCTCAGGGCAGGGGCATCTGGGCTGTGTGGCCATGATCCCTCCCTTCACCCTCAGGCAGAGAGGTAAGGGGAAAGCACCACCCCCTGCTTGGATGGCTGGGGCATGTTCCCCACCACCAAACTTCCCTGGCAGTGGTGCAAACTTGAGCCCGCGCAGCCTGGGTCACCTAGCCCAGCACACGCACAGTTGGCCAGAAGTGTTATGGACAGACAGACACACAGACTACGTTTTTTATTATATTAGAATAATATCCATAACATCAGTTTTGAAAAAGTTCAGTAAGTCATATGAATTAAGAAGCATGTTCAGGGCAGACGAGTCTCATAATTTCATGTGTAAAGACATAGTCTCATTTGAATTTTCCCAAAATGTACTTTTACCAATGTCATACAGATTACTACTAGAACCATACACACTGAGAATATTACATTCTATATATGCAATCATCTTTGCAAGCAGAAATAATAGAAGTGTTTTCTTTAACTGAAGCCCAAAGTCTGTAAGAAAGTCACAGTCTTAAACAGTCTTGACTTACCTTCTTTTTGTTACCCGAAATAGAGAATCCTTGTATATGAAAAAAATGTCATTAATGAGACTTGAATAAGGTTGTGCAAGAAGGACATATATAAATAAGAGGAGCATAGGATCTGAGTGCCTAATTATTCAAATTCTTAGCAACGTGAGTTACTCATTCAAGATAAAGTAGAATAGGTGAGAGTAATCTCCCCATTCAAGTGAGCAGCCCTGAGGGACTGTTTAAATGATAGCAACCCTTCTGGAGCTCAGATTTGGTGTTAGTTCCACCAAGAAAGTCTGTAGGCACCCAAAATGTCCCCTCTTTGCTTCATCCTCATTCTGGGATTGCCACTATGCCCCTATCAGGAAATAGGCTTTTGTAGCCCCCTTGTAGCTCACTGACCTTATTAAATGGTATAAAGAATCCAGAGTGGCATTGAAAAGTGTCACTTAATGCAAGCATGGAAGAGCACAGCTGGAATATTTGAACTTTCCAAGCTTCTAACAAAACCCTGAAGCAAAATAAGAATAAAGTAGTAAAATGTTAAAACAAAATTTCTAATCAAAGCAGAGGTTGTTTATTACCAAAAGGGAGAAATGTCAGATTTTCCACTTCCAACTAAGGGACTTTGCTATCAGTCTATGCTTTTAGTCCTGTATTGAAGAGGCATAGTTAATGTAGTTATGGGAAGTCATGTGCATTCCTAAGATCGGGTGACAAGAAAATAGATTGTTAAAGGTGTAGATTTAAACAGTAATTTCAGGTAAGCTTGGATAGTAACAGTCATGCAGTTTGAAAAATCTAAAGACTTCTAAACATTAGATTACTATAAGCAACAATAGGTAAAGTTCAGGACATTCATCAGTGACCGTGTCTACACAAGCAGCAGATTGCATAGTTGCAGTATTTGGATAGTAAATGATTGCAAGTACTAAATGACAACTCAGTAACTGGCATTACTGTACAGTACCATAACTGCATGTTTTTTTTCAGACATTACTGTGCGGTAGCAATGATCTACTGCATAGAAGGTCATTACTACTGTGCAGTACCATTGCCTCACAGATAGTACCCACCAATGCTACCGTGTAGTACAAATGAGCTACTGCACAGAAGTTCATTGCCACTGCACAGTAGTGTCTCATGTAGACGTGCCCAATGAAGTTGAAGGGGTTTGTTGTTAGTTCTGTTGTTACAAGAAAATGTGAAATGTTCCCTCTGACCTAGTGCTTAGGGGATCAAAGAACTGACTTTTGAGGAAAGATTAAAAGAGCTAAGTATTTATAACTTGCGTAGGTGACAAAAATGTAGGTCATAATATTCTACAAATATTTAAAAACTGTTAAGATGAAGGATGGAGAACAATTATTTAATGTAGTACACAGAGGAACAACCAGAAATAAGATAATGAACTAAAAATAAAAATCACCCAATATCAGGAAATACTGACAGGGAGATATATTTGGCTATGGAATAGTCTTCTAAGGAAAGTAGTAGAACCCTCATCATTAGGGACCTTTAAAAATAGACGAGACATAGGACTAAAAAATGTACTTCAGGGAACAACCTTTCATTAGCCTGGATGATATAATAGGCCTTTTCCATATCTAACATCTATGATTCTATGATTCCTTCTAATTCTGTATGAGTGGATAGGATAAATTATGGATGACACTTTAGAACTCCTCTCACAGAGTAATATAATTTTATACTGATATTCTAAATGTTTTAGGGGGATATTGTAAGGCTGCCATATGATGCAATCCTAACAAACCTCTGTTAATTGAATCCTCAGCTCCTGTTCCCATTTTGCTTTGTGCATCCCAGCAGAATTTTGTAGGCTGTCTGCCAGACATCTGTATAATTTGCTTGGGAGTTTGGAGATATCAGAGGGCTGAAACAGCAGAAATTTAAAAGAAAACCTCTCGTGAATTAGTAATTGCTTTATTCTCATTTGAGTAATGAAACAATGTAACTAGAAAGATAAAATACAGAGGGATAGATCAGGGGGTTGGATAATATTTGGATTTTATTTTGGCTAGTTCAAAAGTGAAATCACCACTAAGCAACTGTCAGTGAGGAAGTAATCTCTTATTCATTTAACTCTGATCATTCATTTTCATTGTACCAAATGGAAGGGAACACATACTGTATACAAAAATACCTTAAAACTGAGGCAGGACATTTTCCAAGTCCAAATAGTAATGAAGAAAGGGAATGAGAGATTTGGGGCCAAATTCTAGTAAAGCTATTGGGCAGGTAAGTGGTCTTAGACACCTAAGTACCATTTTTTTTTTTTACTTTGTTTTTTTGTGACTTGGCCATAAGTGCAAGAGATGCATTAATTAATGCATTAATGCAGGGCTATATCTGGCCAGCAGAATTATTCCATTTGCCCTACTGATAGTTTGGTGGGCTAACAGGGGGTGTGGCCTGCTACAGAAAGCAGGGTTCCTGGGCCCTGATTGACATGGGCTTCAACAGCAGGGGGGACAAGCAGGGACTATGAAATTATAGCCTTCCCACCTCCCACCACCACCTTACCCCCACAGCTAGCTCAGACCCATGATATTGCCGGTGCCTGAATGTGGATCCGCTACCACCCAAACCCAGGCCTATGTCACTGCACTTGCTGGTGGCCCCACAGATCTAGCCTAGGAAGCACTATCCTGGTCTGGATTGGCCAGAGATCCACGGTGAGTTTAACAAATTAATTGATTTTGAGGAGGTAGAACTTGAGGACATGAGCAGGTAGAACTTGAACACAGCTCCATTTAACTCACCTAATAGGTGGAATAGAATCTGACCTATGGTGTCTCCTATAGTGTCTTCTCAAATGTCATCCGGGTTAGTGAGTAAACTCCAGCCATTTTGCTTTTTTAAAAATGTTAATAATGGAAGGAGAAGGGGAATTTATTAGGTGTTGTCAGCCCATAATATACCTACTCCATTTAAAAAAAAATAAAAATAAATGTAAAACAATCCAGTTATTTAAGTATGCCAGAGTAGTACTTCTACCATTTTTCTGCCAGCCATCTTTAGGATGAAGAGAGCCTGATTTAATCCTATTTTATTCTGGTTCTTATAGTCTAATAATCAGCATCTCTGTGCTTTCCATTAGTTTTTTGAACTCCAGTATTAATATCTGATACATCTTTGTTTTCTTATCTTCTCTCCAAGGAAAGGCATATTTTGGTTGAAGGTCCTATTTTGCTAGAACTTTTGATGATTTGCTTGCTTTGTTAGGTTTTTTGTTATACATGTTGTTATGGATTTATATTAGCAAATAAAAAGTAAAAATATCCCTTGCAGATGGAGCAGAAGAATGTAAGGTAAGTGTTGTTTTTAGGGCTGCTTATAGACATGGAAAAAATAACCCCAAAAAACAGTGTTTCACTTTCAGTTCAGCATGCCCCCACACCAAACACAGTGCATGCCCATAAGAGGCTTTGTGGTAGGTTGACCTGACTCACCCAGTGTCTGTATAGATTGTGCACTTCAGAGGGTCTCTTTATCACTTTTATCCAATAGCTGATTCAATCAGCTTTAGCTGGGTCAAACTAATGTGATTCCTCGTCCAGTAAAGCGCTGTTTGTTTTTTGGTTTTTCTTCACATACATCAGTGCCCATGCATCTTTTCAGGAAGTCATTTCATAGCTTTGGACTAGTCAAAAGAAATTCCTTTTTCCTGTATTAATGACATTTAGACTTGCTATGTATTCTCTTACTGAACTGGAACAGGAAATTTTCAACCAGTTGTCAACTACAATCTTTATCCTGGAGCTTGAAGTATTCTTTCTGATAACCTGGGCTCAGAATTGGAATATCTTGAAGATAAGACAGTTAAACTTAATTTACAACTCCATGAGAAGCCACTGTAAATAGTAGAGGATATTTGTGATGAACTTGCTGCTGTAACACATGTTGCTGAGGAGACATGTTCCAATGCTATTTATTTCCTTGAGTTTTCTTGATTCAAATCCAGATATATTGCGTTGCCATAATCTAACCATGAAGTGATGAAAGAATGAATAACTGAAGCATGACTTTCATCCACAAGATTGAAATGGACCTTCCAGGTAAGTGAAAGGTGATAGAAAGCATTCCTCATTGATGCTTCTATGTGAGAGCTTAGCATCAAAAGGTAATGCAAAAGTATTCCTAAATTATGCATTGTGTTAGTCAATTGTGGATGTATTCTCTCAGTACAGAAAACTGTGGCAGTAAACTTTCCAGATGCCTACTAGTATCTCTTTCTCACTTGAGTTTATCATCACACATTTATTCTTCATTCAGAAGCAGCTCTCACCCAATGTTTTCTGTTCTGATCCAAGGAGTTAGCCAAATATGGAGTGACATGGATTGTTTCCATTATAAGAAGAGAAATTGCTGATAGATTTTGATACTTTGGTGATGCAATCCTAGCTGTTTCCAAAGAATGAATAAGGTCCTTCTTCTCTGGTCACAGGAGGAATGAAACAGAAAACTATTTGCAGCTCTACCCCTTACAGCCAGCACTTAGAACAACAAAACCCCCCATTTTCTAAGGCCCACTACTACACTGCAAGTGCCTGTCATGATAACATCATTGGCTTTTTCTTATCTGTGGTTTTATTTATTTTTATTGTAGTTTTTGAAGGATTTTTTTAATTGGTTTCTTCTCCTTTCTCTGCTTCATTGGCCTTTCTGCCTTGGGGGGGCCCTGCCACACATACAAATTAAAGGTGGATAGGCTTGTTGGCTCTTTCTGTAGCTGGATGAATGGACATTTCTATGGAGTGATAATTACTTTGCACATGCGGCAAGTCTAAATTTATTGGACAATTAACCAGTTAATTGAATAATACATGTAACATGTGGCAGGGCCCAGGGGCACACAAACCTTCCAAGAAAAACCTTCCATTGGCATGTATCTTTTTTGGGGTGGTGACATGGGTCTGAATTTGGAGTGGAAGTAACTGTTGTTTCACCTACCGCATTTAATTCCAGCTTGAATATTTATTCATAGATTGTAAGGGGCTGGAAGAGACCTCACAAGATCATCAGGTCCAGCCCCCCCTGCACTAGGCAGGAAAGACAACTAGAGTCAGGTGACCCCAGTGAGATGATTATGCAGTTTCCTCTTGAAGATTTCAAACATAGGTGATTGCACACCCTCTGGAGGGAGTTTATTCCACAGTCTGGATATCCTAACTGTGAAGAAGTTTTTCCTAGTGTTAAACCTGAAAGGGTCTTCCAGGAGTTTGGCCATTACTCCTGGTTTTCCCCAAGGGTGCCCTGGTGCATGGTTATTCGCTACGCCCTTGATGTATTCCCTTGATATAGCAGTAAGCTGATATCAAGTCTCCTCTCAGCCTTCTCTTTTTTAGGCTGAAGAGACCCAAGTCCCTCAGCCTTCCCTCGTATGGCTTGCCTTGAAGGTCTCTGGGTGGGTTTTCTCTGGACCCTCTCCAGCTTTTCCACATCCTTGTTGCAATGCAGTACCCAGAACTGGACACAGTACTCCAGCTACAGTCTCACCAATGCTGAGTAAAGTGGGAGAATCACTTCTTTGGTTTTGCTTGAGATGCATTGGTCGATGCATGCCAGAGTATTGTTTGCCCTGCTGGATACAGCATTGCACTGCCAGCTCATGTTCATTCTATGGTCTATTACTATCCCTAGGTCCCTTTCACTCATGGTGCTAGTCAGTTTGGCACCACTGAGCATGTAAGTATGTTGGGGGTTGCTCATCCCCATATGGAGAACTTTACACTTCTCAATGTTGAACTTCATCTGGTTCTGATCTACTAAACTTGCCAGCCTCTCTAGGTCTGCCTGTATCTGCCGCCTATTTTCAAGCATAGCCACACTCCCCCATAACTTGGTATCATCCACAAACTTGGCCAGTGAGCTCTTCACCCCCACATCCAAATAATTGATAAAGATGTTGAAAAGCACTGGACCATGCATGGACCCCTGATGGACACCACTGGCCACTTCTCACCAGGATTACACAGATCCATTCATGATAACTCTCTGGGACCTATCTCACAGCCAGCTTACTACCCACCTGACTGTCAAGCAATTAAGCCCACAATCCTCCAATTTTCCTATGAGAACAAAGGACTTTTGGAAGTCTAACTGTACAATGTCAACCTCCTCTCTCTTATCCTGGTGGTGAATTACCTGGTCATAAAATGAGATGAGCTTGCTAAGACAAGACTTGCCTGTGATGAAGCCATGTTGGCTGTCAGTCAGAACCCAACCTTCTTCAAGCCTATTGCACATAAACCCCTTGAGGGATGTTTTCAGGATTTTCCCAGAGACAGAAGTTAGGCTAATTGGCCTACTTGCCCGGGTCCTCTCTCTTCCCCTTCTTGAAGATGGGCACAAGATTGGCTGTGATTGGCAATGGACTTCCTGTACCAAAGCCTGGACAATATTTGAATGCTTTTTTAAAAGAGGAAACCAAGCTATCCATAACAGGAAAATGTGTGCACTAGATGTCATTTACTAAAGAAAAGATACATCCATTGCAGGTCACTTGACTTGGATTGGGCTTCATTCCATGGAGCACATTAGAAAAAGCTTTGAACATATACATTATCAGACAGGAATTCTGAGATCTTGTTAAGTTCTAAGCTGTAGTTTACAACAGCCTTCATTGCAGCTTGTGCCATAGCAGAAAAATTGACAGACATGAGGTGAGCCAGCTCTTGTTTGAAAAACAGACAGGTCATGGTCTGTCCAGCTCACACGTACAAATAAAATGCGAAGAACATTGTTACCTTGGGCATCTGTTGCTTTGTCTGCTACAACTGAGATTAATTCATATTCTGCCAATGCAGATTTTGTATACTGAACATGCAAAGCAATTACTCCTAGTAGATAAATCTTGGCAAAGCTTGGAGAAGATTGTTCACACATGGGAAACTGCCAGCATTAGTAATCCCCTAATTCAGGGTTATCAATTTTTTCCAGAGGAATGTTGGTAGCTATGAATCCTCCCACTAGTTTTAATATAGCCTCTCTTCTTGTCAAACTGCTTTCAGCGGTTCCTTTAAAGACTGAGGTCATAGTTGCTTGCTTCTTGCTTTGATCTGCAGCATCAAATGCAGCATTTTACAGTAGATGTTATCCAGACTTTACATGCCAATCAATGCTGTTTTTCCTTGACACATCCAGTGTTGTGTTGCACAATGAACAAAACAATTTACACTACATGCAAGGTTCCTATAGGGAACTGCCTTACATGATTCTGAACTGAAATGTATTTTGCTTTCTTGGATGTATTTTTACTCATCAACTTCAGACTGCAGCATTGCTACAGCTTTGCATCTGGGTTCTTAAAAGATGGAGCTGAAACCCTTTCACTCTCCTCACTGGCATCTTCATTGAGTCTACATCACTACCTCAGCCTCTCAGTAACTCTCTCTCAAACCATGTGCTTTATGGCTGGAGGGACTGCTGTGCTTTCTCTGTATGTCAGTAAGCTTTTATATTTGGGGGGGGGGGGGTGTCCATGCAAAATCACAGAAAATGCCATTTTTCATGGTGATTGTAAAAACTGCTATTTTTCCACAAAAATTATGAAACCATTATTTAAGTAGGTCCCTACAAATGGGTTCTCATGGGGGATGTCAATCACCCTGATATCTTCTATGGGGGCAATACAGCAGCGTACACAAAGTTTTCCGAGAGTACTAGGGTCAACTTCCTGGTGCAAGTGGAGAGACCAACTGAGGTCCCTTCTGACCCTAACATCTATGAATCTATTAATCTATTTTAATATCCTTTGCAGCAACAGGACATTGGCCACTGCTGTGTCCCTGCTTTACATGTAGTAAGTTAGGATGTTATGGTTCCTGGTTATAAGACAAGACTACATTGAATCTTTAGTAACAGGTTATAGAAAGATTTGAATGGGATAGTTTGGATGATCCTGCCTTAGGCATTGGATTAGATTAGATGCCCTCCAGAAGTCCTTTCCCTAATTTTCTATGATTATATGATTTCTTGATATTATGGCAGAATTGAATCATGATGGGGTATAAATGAGGCATCACTGAATGATTTCCTATGATGTATAGTAGGAACAAATGTAGCCAGTTAGATTTAAACACATTTGTTGAATTCAGGCCATTCAATCTGGGTATCTATTCCAGCCCCCAGGGGAGGGAGCTAAAAATGGAGGTTGAGAACATTCTTAGCTGATATTAGAGTCATAAATCACAAAAGTTTTATTTAGGAGCCTTAGCAGGGAAGGATAATTCTGTGGTCTAGGGTAGGCCTCAAAGGTGCTGAAGACAGAAGAATCACATCCTGTGACTTGAATTTGACACTTCTTTTAATACATCCCTGTACACTATTAGCTTTCTTTGCAATTGTATTATGCTGATGACTTACATTCAGCTTGTGATTCACTATGATCCCCAGAACTTTTTTCTGCAGCACTGAATTCCCTATTTCATGTTTGTGCTTTCATGTATTCCTCTCTAAAGGTAGTACTTCCTACTTGTGCTTACTGAATTCCATCCAATATATTTTGAACTATTTAAACAAAAATCTTGTAATTTTCAATTCTACTCCCATTCTCTAAAGTGTTGGTTACCACATTTAGCTTGCCATTGTCCTCAAAATTACTAACTTTACACTTGAGTCATTTATAGGGGAATTAAACAGTACAGGACCCGTGGGGTCTTACTTCCTCCAATTTTGGCATTGAGCTATAGATGACTGCTTTCTGAGCATGATTATCCAACCAGTTATACACCCACATTATACTAGTTAAATTTAGCCTGCATTCCCTTATATTACTTATGAAAATTTCATGGAAGATAGCAGTAAAAACCTTATTAAAATTGAGGTATATCACATCCATTGCTTTACCCTTATCCACAAGGTTTGTCACCTTGGTCATAGAAAGAAATCTGGAAGAATGCTACATGTGATATGGTAATATTATCTCTTGTTTCCAAAGAAAAGAAAGATGTACTGAGGAGAGGAAGCTCAGATGGGAGTTGTTATAATAATGAAGTAATGGAATAATATATGGTTTTGTTATTTTTAATGTGTTCTTTTCCCTGGTTACATACAGTGTCTGTTACTTTTATGAATACAGATTCATGGATTCACATAAGTTTACTGCTGGAAGGGACCTCATGAGATCATTGAATCCAGCCCTTCTGCTCTGGGCAGGAAAGACTTCTGGGGTTAATATGTTTGATTTGTTATTTTAAAATATTACACAAATAAAAGAGGCTTGTGTGAAAATAAGAGGAAGTGATTTGTGATGTTTTAAAAAGAACCAGATTTAATCTGAAGTTCCAGACAAGCTGTGAACTAAGTTAAATGTGAGCCATGTAAAGGTTTAAATAAATTGGATAAATATACTGCCTCCATGAAAATTCTCTACCCACCTAACAGTTTTGACATCTTAACCTGACTCCAATCCCAACAAAGTCATTAGACCTCTACCACTGTACACAGACTGAGGTTATAACCCTTCATGACCCTTTGTGCAATTTGTTCAGGGAGAACAATGAGGCACTATAGACCCCTTCTTCCTTGCAAAGACATTCTGAAAAAAGGAGTGTTGGGGTAGGACACCACATTTTGAGTCCACAGGACAGACATTTCCCTATTATGGATAATGATGGTTATGAGTGATCACTCATAGACTACTTCACCAACACTAGCAGAGAGAACTGACTTTGAAAGCAGACAGCTGTACCTAACCAGAATGTTTATCTTGACCTGAGAGAGATCCTTCCCCAAAGTTTTGTCACAAATGATATATTTCCAGGAAAAATTATAATTGAATTTATATTTTCCATAGGAAAAGACTTTTGATTTTTAGCTACTTTATTCAGGGGTTCAGTATACAAAAAGTTGGCTCCTTCAGGGTCCAGGTCCAATATACAAAACACAGACAAATAAATCACCATCAAACCAAAAGCAGCATGCCATTATCTTCATAACATCCCACCATGACAGACACCTTTGTAGTATTACACGTCGTGCCTAACATGCCTTTATGTGGTAAGGACATCCAGCCACATGGTCATACAGACCAAAGTCCTCTATAAACAAACAATTCCTACCCTGCTTTCTCCAATAGTACATGTAACAAATCCTTCAACTTCACACACAAAGAAAAAACACAAAAAGCAGCCTGGTGAGGGCCCAGTTTGTGGTGTGAGCTTGGAGACACAGTCCTCCACAGAGCCTGCCTAGTCGCGCAGACTGGTCATGACATTGGAGCTCATATTGAAGACTGCTGTCCTCCATGTGGCACAGTGCGCCCTCAAGGGCCCACCATGCCTCAAAGGCGGGCACTGCGCATGGGAGGACAGAGTGCTCAAACTCCAGTGAGACACTCACCTACACCAGGAGGCAGAAAAGCCACAGGGCATCATCTGAGCCGGTCCCAGCAAGCTGGGTGTAGTGGCTCTTGAGGACAGCCATCTTGGCCTGAGCCAACAGAAACTTGGCCAGGCAGATGGCGCCCCACTCGACCCCCTGCTATTAGTAGGAGTACGTGTAGGTGTTCTCTGAGAGGCTCCTGAACAGGGCTTGCAGCGGTGGCTTGAGAGTGACAAAGAGCGTCCACAGGCAGGGACAGTCAAGGAAGGCATGAAAGAGGTTCTCCTTAATGCCCCCAGGGAAGAAGGGGCAGGCTGGTGGCTGGGTCAAAGTGAGATGCAAACATGCCAGAAACACACCTGAGACCTTGAGGCTACCGTGGCACCAGGCTTTGTCGGGGGGGGGGGGGGGGGCGGCGTTGTGCTACTCAATGATCCAAGCAGCAGTGTATCACTCTTGAACCAATTGATATGGGCTGAGGAGGTGCCCTCATAGGCTCACTGGCAGTTTATCAGGGCCCACATGTCTTTCTGGGTGTTGAGGAAGATGGTCACATCATCCACATAGGCCGACAGCCAGAGCAGAGAGCCAATGGACAGGCCTGTGGCTGTTGGCAGGGCCACACCACTCAGGCAGCACTGCAGTGCATACAATGCTGGCTCAATGTCTAGGACATAGAGCATGCCCAACAGGGGGCAGGCCTGAAGGCTGCTGTTGCATGCAGGGAATGGAGTGCAGAGCATGCCGTTCATCTTGAGCAGGCTGGAGGTGTCTTGGTACAAAACCAGAGGGCTCCAGTGAAGAGGGGCCCAAAGACAAAGGCCTCCAGGGTCTGGAAGAGGTAGGTGTGGCCCACTGGGTTGAAGGCCTTTTCATGGTCCAGATAAATGAGGCCGATGTCCAAGGCAAAGAATTCATTGGCTGTGAGTAGGTCATACAGCAGGAACAGGTTGTCTTAGATGGTTCCCCCCAGCACACAGGACCTCTGCTCTGGCCCAAGGACAGAGGCCATGACAGTGCGGAGGTGGGTCATCAGAATCTTGGCCAGAATCTTGTAATCCAGACACAGCAAGGAGACTGGCTGCCAGTTTTTAATGCAGCCAAGGTCGCAAAACACACAAGAGGCAGGGGCCAAGGAGAGGCCAGAGGGTCTTGTAGAATTCGGTGGGTAACTCTTTGAGGCCACGGGCTTTTCTTGATGTGAGGCCAGCTGCAGTGGCTGCCAGATCCTCCGGAGGCAATTCTCATTCAAGCTTGCTGCCTCCAGGGTACAGACATGTGGCAGGCCCTCCTGGTGTTGCTGTGTGGCCTTGGGGCAGGATGGCTTTATCACAAACAGGTCACTATAAGAGGCAATGGCATGCTCATGAACTTCACCTGGGTCCATGATTACCTGGCCCTTGGGTGTCTTGAGGTGATCTAAGACTTTGCTAGCTGCCCGCTGCCACTCCAGATAGAAATGGATTGGGGTGTCAGTTTCTGCCAGCTCTTGGCAGTGAATGCAGATCTTCAATCTGTGGTCCACACTTTGTGCCAAGTTGTGGAGGCATTTCCTTGCAGAACTGGAGGCTCTTGTGCAGTGCCACATTGCTGCCAGCGTCCAGCAGGGCGGCCCCAAGCTGTGCCACATCTTCCTCCAGCTCTTGAATATGGTGGCACAGTGCATTCATGGCCAGCTGGCTGTACTGCTGGCAAAAAGCCCAGATTTGTACCTTGACCACATCCCACCATAGCTTCCAGGATGAGTAGCTTGGGTTTGCAGCCTCCCAACTGTGCCAAAAATGCTCAAAGCAGTCCCAGAAGTAGGAGTCTTAGAGCAGGCTGGCATTGAAGTACCAATAAGGTACCTGCGTGCTGGCTCTGCCAGGCAGGCTCAGTTTGCAGCAGGCCAGGCCATGATCTGACAGGCCTGAGAGAATGATGTGGCCACTGTGCAGGGGTGGCAGATGGTGCTTGGTGCCACAAAGGCAGTCAGGGCAAGCCATTGGCACTCATCCTGGGCCACGTGTACTGGCGCACATCAGGATGCAGGGCTCACAGGACGTCAATGAGGTCTACAGTCTTGAGGGCAGAGGGCAGGTGAGGCTCAGGCCCCAAGCAGTCAAGTGAGGCATCAATGGTTCAGTTAAAGTCCCTGCATATGAGAAGCAGATCATCATCCTCACTAGTGTTGCATAGGAGGGTGGCCAAGGTCTCAAAAAAATTACCCTCTCCTGGCCATCAGTGAGTGCGTAGATGTTGATGAGTAGCAGATGGTGTTGTGCTACAATGACACAGACAGTCACCAGGCAGACGGGGATGACTTCTCATGCCACCACCTTTTCAAGCTGTAGCTGCTACAATAGGAGAGCTGCAACTCCAACACTGAGGTTGGTGCCAGGGCTCAGAAACAAGTGGCCTCACTAGGAAGCATGCCAGGCTAATGGGTTGAGCCCACTAAAATGTGTCTTCTGGAGGAAGGTATTGGCCAGCCGCTTCTAGTGCAAGTGCTCCAAGATGGCCTCTCATTTCATCAGATCTTGACACCTGCTGAGGGGACAGGTCATGCTTCAACTTTGGATCATCAGTCAGTGAAAGGGCTTGTATGAACCCCTTAGAGCTCGAGTCCCTTGGCCAGCTCCAGGTCAAGTGTGGAGGCACATTGGAAATCACCACCCTTACCAACTGGGTGTCTAGGGTTATGACAAGATAGTGTACACCTGTTATGTCCAGGCCCTTTGTGCATCTGCTGTTCACAGTTTCATAGTTTCATAGATTGTAGAGTCAGAAGGGACCACAATGGATCATCGTGTCCAACCCCCTGCCCCTGGTAGGAAAGAGGACTGAGATCAGATGACCCCAGCCAGGTGACTATCAAGCCTCCTCTTGAAGACTTCCAAGTTATGTGGTAGTACCACCTCTCTTGGAAGCCCGTTCCAGATTCTGGCCACCCTTACTGTAAAAAAAATATTCCTAATGTCTAACCTAAATCTACTCTTCACTAGTTTGGACCCATTGTTCCTAGTTACTTCCTGGGATACTTTGGTAAATAGTGGATCACCAATTCCCTGTTGTCCTCCCTTGATAAACTTGGAGGCAGCTACAAGGTCTCCCCTCAGCCATCTCTTCTGAAGGCTGAAGAGATCCAGATCTCTCAACCTCCCCTTGTAGGGTCTTTCACGGAGGCCACTAATCATGCCAGTGACCCCCTTTGAGCCCTCTCCAGATTCTCTGTGTCCCTTTTGAAGTGTGGTGCCCAAACCCAGAGACAGTAATCCAACTGCAGCCTGACCAATGCTGCATATAGGGGGAGCATCACCTCCCTTGAGCTGTTGGTCATGCATCTGCTAATACACGACAAGGTGTGATTGCCTTTGCTGATGGCCTCATTACACTGCTGGCTCATGTTCACTTTGGAGTCAACTATGACATGGTCAGGACTAATCCCAGCCCCATCATTAATGCCCACATGGAGAAGGACCATGGGGTAGTAGTTGGAGGGCTTGATGAGATCAGGAATCTTTGCAGTGATGTTGCTGATCTTTGCTCCAGGCATGCAGGAGATCTCTCTCACCATAAGATCTGGTCAGCAGATCAGCCCCTCCATGCCTCTCAGGATTGAGTCACCCACCACAATAACTCAGAGTTTCTTCTTCCGCCTGGGCACGGGTCCCCCAGTCTACCCAGTGGTGGTTGGAGGGACCACCTCCTCTGCATACTCCTCTGCCAGAGAATGTTCCTCCACTGCCTCCTCCAAGGCTGCCAGGGCCTCGTACCTGTTCCCTGGACTCAGTGGGGAAGCAGACACTGGGTCCTGCTGCCTGGGTCCAGAGGTGATAGTCTTCCCCTCCCCTACTGTAGATTCCTCTCATGGGGTTTCACCCGTAGGCACCTGGAGCTGTAAGGAATGGAAATACCTATCAATCACAGCCTCATCCTCCCTGATCCCCCTAAGCCTGCTCACTAGCTCCTGGAGTTCCCTCACCTATTCCTCCAAGGCCTGAAGGTGGACACATAAGGGACAGGTGAGCCCCCCCCCCCAACAGCAGGGTCCCCACCAAGTCACCCCTGCAAACAGTGGGGCAGGGCTCTGTCTGGGTGGAGACCTCCAAGGAGCCACGGGTGGGCAGAACCATTGGGGCAGGGGCCCTAGCATCAGCTCCCCATGCCCTTACCTTAGCTGCAGAGCTACAAGTCCTCATGACTCTCCTGTTGGGTGCTACTTCTTGTCTCCTGTGCACCCTGTTGACCAGGGTGGGAGTGCTCAGGTAAATCACCAGGACCATGTTAACATGAGCTGCATAACATATGTTACGCCATCCCAGGAGATCAGCTAGGGCACTTGCACAGACCTCCACCCCAACATGGGGAGGGGTATGAACCCTCAAACCAGGGTTGAGGGGGAGGTCTTAAGAGGCATCTCCATGCCACCCACTGGGTGTAGGAGTGGCTACATGCCATTTACCTTGAGCAGGCTGGAGGTGTCATGGTACAGGACCCGGAGCGCCGCGATGAAAAGTGGCCCGAAGCCAAAAGCCTCAAGGCTGCCGAGCAGGTACCGGTGGTCGACGCAATCGAACACTTTCTCCTGGTCCAGGGAGACCAAGCCAATGTACAGGCCAAAAAGCATTGCAGCCATGAGCAAGTCACGCAGCAGAAACAGGTTGCCCTGGATGGTCCTGCCTGGGACACAGTAGCTCTGTTCGGGCCCAATGATGGAGGCTGTGACAGTGCGGAGATGGTTCTCCAGCACTTTCGCTAGGATCTTATAGTCAGCGCACAGAAGGGAGACAGATCACCAGTTCTTAAGGTAGCTGAGGTCCCCCTTCTTGGGCAGCAATGTGAGCGCTGCCCAGCGGCAACTAGTCAGCAGGGTCCCGTCAGCGAGGCTTTCACAGAAGACACGGAGGAGGTTGGGCCCAAGGAGGGGCCAGAAGACCTTGTATAGAAGACAGCAGCCTCAAGCTCTGCCAGGGAGAGTTCACGCTCCAGGGCCTCTACCGGCAAAGCGCTGAGGCAGGTCCTTATGCAGCTGCTGAGTGGCCTATGGACAAATGGGCTCAGCTGCAAACAAGTCCTGATAGGTGACAGCATGCCCCCACACTTCACCTGGGTCTGTGAGCAGCTGTCTTTCTGGGATCTTGAGATGGTCCAGTGTCTTTGCCACAGCCTGCCGGAAAGAAAGAGAAACAGTAAGAGAGAAGCTGCAAAGTAGACAAATGCAACTTACAGATGGAGAAACTGGAAGTAGAAGGGGGAGGGGACAGAGAACAGAGAAAAAGAAGAAAAAAATACTGTGAAAATTGGAAGAAAAAATCAGAAAGGGAGGAAGACAAAAACAAGAGACCTTTAGAGAGGTGGGAGTCAGAAAAGAAAAGAGATAGGACTTTGGTCCAGTTTACATGAGCCAACGAGTCATGTTGACTTGTGGAGTGATGACTCCCCAGGCCCAATCCTAGCAGGAATTTTGCAGAGGGCAGGGCACAGGAATTAGGTGCCTCTGTGTTGGCTGCAGTCAGTTTTATTAGTTTCATAGTAGTTCGGGGTCAGAAGGGACCTGAACAGATCATCTAGTCTGACCCCCCATCACTGGCAGGAGCACACGATGGGATCACATGACCCGAGACAGGTTTTTGTCCAACTTCTTTTTTAATTTACCCAAGGTAGAAGCGAGGACAACTTCCCTAGGAAGTTGGTTCCAGATCCTAGCCACGCTAACAGTGAAATAGTGCCTCCTAATATCTAACCTGAACCTATTTTCCAGCAGCTTCTGGCCATTGTTCCTCGTCAACCCAGGTGCTGCTGGGGGGAATAAGGCTCTTCCTATTTGCTGCTGATCTGCCCTAATAAGTTTGTAGGCAGCCACCAAATCCCACCTCAGCCTCCACTTGCTGAGGCTAAACAGGTTCAGGTTCCTCAGCCTCTCCTCATAGGGCCTGCCCTGTTGCCCTCCAACCAAGCGGGTGGCCCTCCTCTGAACACTCTCAAGGCAGGCCACATCCTTCTTAAAGCGCGGTGCCGAGAACTGGATGCAATACTCCAATTGTGGCCTGACCAATGTCATATAGAGGGAGAGTATTACCTCTCTGGATCGGCTTGAGATGTGTCTTTGGATGCACGACAAGGTGCGGTTGGCTTTGCTGGCTGCAGTCAGTTTTCATAGTTTCGTAGTAGTTCGGGGTCAGAAGGGACCTGAACAGATCATCTAGTCTGACCCCCCATCACTGGCAGGAGCACACGATGGGATCACATGACCCGAGACAGGTTTTTGTCCAACTTCTTTTTTAATTTACCCAAGGTAGGAGCGAGGACAACTTCCCTAGGAAGTTGGTTCCAGATCCTAGCCACGCTAACAGTGAAATAGTGCCTCCTAATATCTAACCTGAACCTATTTTCCAGCAGCTTCTGGCCATTGTTCCTCGTCACCCCAGGTGCTGCTGGGGGGAATAAGGCCCTTCCTATTTGCTGCTGATCTGCCCTAATAAGTTTGTAGGCAGCCACCAAATCCCACCTCAGCCTCCACTTGCTGAGGCTAAACAGGTTCAGGTTCCTCAGCCTCTCCTCATAGGGCCTGCCCTGTTGCCCTCCAACCAAGTGGGTGGCCCTCCTCTGAACACTCTCAAGGCAGGCCACATCCTTCTTAAAGCGCGGTGCTGAGAACTGGATGGAATACTCCAATTGTGGCCTGACCAATGTCAATGACTCCAAGATCCCTTTCCACCTCTGTGCTCACAAGGGTGGGGGGAGCTCCCCAGCTTGTATGTATGCTGTGGATTCCTTCTCCCCAGATGCAGCACCCTGCATTTATCTACGTTGAACCCCATCCTATTACCATCCACCCACTTCTGTAGTCTGTCTAAATCTAATTGCAGCCTCTCCCTCCCTTCGAGTGTGCCTACCTTTCCCCACATCTTGGTGTCATTGGCAAACTTGGACAACGTGTTTTCCACCCCCTCGTCCAAGTCTCCAATGAAGATGTTGAACAGTGTAGGCCCCAGGACTAAGCCCTGGGGGACCCCACTATTCACATCCCGCTAGGTCGAGTATGACCTGTCCACCACCACTCTCTGGGTGCACCCCATCAGCCAATTTTTTACCCATCCAACTGTGTAGGCATCAATGCCACAGTCACTCAATTTATTAATGAGAATGGGGTGAAAGACAGCATCAAAGGCCTTCTTAAAGTCCAGCAAGACTACGTCCACGGTGACACCATCATCCAGGGATTTAATTACCTGGTCATAAAATGCCATCAGGTTGGTCTGGCAGGACCTGCCCTTGATGAACCCATGTTGATTTCCCCTAGGCATGATCTCCCCGCTGGCCCCTCACAGATGTGATCCTTGATAATTATTTCAAGGATTTTCCCCAAGACTGATGTGAGGCTTATTGGCCTATAGTTTCCTGGGTCCTCCTTTCTCCCTTTCTTATAAATGGAAACCACATTAGCTAGTTTCCAATCTCCGGGCACCTGGCCCATGGACCACGATCGCTCGTGCAGCCGGACAAGAGCACAGCAATGACCCCCGCCAGCTCTCAACACCTGTGGGTGGAGGGCATCAGGGCCCACAGATTTAAAAACACCCAGCCCTTCCAGAAGATCCATAACTACATCTGTACAGACCAGAGGCCTGGCAGTGCTATCCTCAAGATTGCCCCTACCTGTGGTGGGAGAGCTGTCCTGGTCCCTAACCAAGAAGACAGAGGCAAAGAACTTGTTAAAAATTTCAGCTTTCTTGTATGGCATAGCCACAAGATTACCATTTGAGTCTACCAGGGGCCCTACATTACCCGGTGCCCTCTTCTTACTCCCAATGTATTTGAAGAAGGACTTTTTGTTGTCCTTAATCCTGGTCACTAGCCTGAGCTCCACCCCCGCCTTGGCCTTCCTAATAGCCCTCCTACACACATGGGCCAGGGGGAGTATTCCTCCTTGGTGATAGCCCCTCCCTTCCACCAGGTGTACACCTCCCTTTTGGCCCTCAGGCATTCTTGAATGCCTTTGCTGAGCCATGGGGTTTTCAGAGCACTCTTACCCCCCTTTTTTCTCTTGGGGACTGTCACACTCTGATTGTGGACGATCATCCCCTTAAGGTATGACCATCCCTCATGGACTCCCATATCCTCTACCTTTTGGGCCCTCAGTGCCTCCCCCACTAATCTCCTAAAGTCATTGAAGTTGGCCCTTCTGAAGTCAGGGGCTTTAGTCTTGGTATAAGCCCTCAACACCCTGTGCTGGATGGTGAATTCCAGCAGGCAATGATCACTGTCACCCAGGTGGTCAAGGACCTGCAGTCCCCTCACCAGGTCATCCCCAGTGGCCAAGACCAGGCCCAGAAAGGCATCTCCTCTAGTGGGGCTGTGCACCTCCTGGATAAGGTGGAGGTCCTGTATTTCAGCTAGGAACCTATGCGAATGATCAGACCTGGCTGACTGCTCCACCCAGCAGATGTCTGGGTAGTTTAGGTCCCCCATGACAATGACATCCCTAGACCTAATGGCCTCCATAAGCTGTACTGAGAAATCCTGGTCCAGCTCAAACCCTTGGCAGGGTGGTCTGTAGTAGACACCCACCATAAGATCCCTTTCACCTTGCCCCCCTTGAAGTTTGACCCACAGTGCCTCTGCCTGATGTTCCTCTGCCCCAAAGCTAATTCTTGATGATATGAGTTGCTTTTTGACATAGAGGGTGACCCCCCTGACTTTCCTCCCAGTCCTGTATCCCTGAATGCCTACTGCCCAGTCATGGGTAGGATCCCACCAGGTTTCTGTGAGCCCCACTAAGTCTGGATTCTTCCCTGCTATCAGAAGGCAAAGTTTCTCCTGCTTTCCCCCCGTACTATATGCATTAGTGTACAGATATGTGAGGCCTCCTGAGAGTGCACATACCTCCCCCCTGCTTCCAGGACTGCTGTGCCCATTGTTACTTATCTGGGTTTCTGTTTTTCTTGTCACCTTGCTAGTTGGTGAAGCATCCCTTCCTCTTCAGGTGGCCCCTTCCCCCAACGAAGCTAGTTTAAAACCCACTGAACAAGATGAGCCAACCTAGAACAAGATCAGCCAACCTAGAGAAAAAAATGTGTTTACCCTTGGGTGAGAGATGTAGTCCATCCCACCCCAGCATGCCCTCAGCCCAGAAACATAGTTCATTGTCCAGAAATCTGAAGCCCGCCTCGTAGCACCAGCTCCAAAGATGCCGGTTAACTACACTGATACAGGTCTTGTGGCATCTACTCCATCCACTTACCAGGAGGATGGAGGAAAATACTACCTGGGCTCCCATCTCCTTGAGTAGACGACCCATGGCCTTGTAGTCTTCCATGATGGAGTCAGTCTTAGCATTAGATGCATCGTTAGTCCCCACATGGACCACAACTAGAGGGTAATAGTCCAAGGGTTTAATTATCTTTGGGATGGTCTCTGTGACGTCCTGAATCCTCATGCCAGGCATGCAGCAGACCTCCCACAACAAGGGGTTGAAGCAACAGATTGGGCTGTTAATTCCCCTAAGGATGGAGTCCCCCAATGAACAGAACTCTGTGGCTTTTCTTTTCATGGATCACAACTCCGCAGACCAGAGCTGAGTTCCTGACCTTTCCTTTGAAAATAAGTTGAGCTCAACTTATGGATGAAGCAGTGGGAAACCTCCTCCCCGACAGCGCTGGTTGCAGGGGATGGTGAATGTGGGTGAGGATGCTACTTGTTGGAAAGGTAACCAAGGACTGGAAATCACCGTCCCTCTGCTCCCTTTCCCCCCCTCCCATTCTGAAAACAGCTTGAGGCTTGCAGGTAGTACAGACATCAGTTACAGAAGACGCTATTTTTTAAAACATCTTCATCTAACCCCTCATTGAAATGAGGATTCAGATTTTCACCCAACTGGCCCTTTTTGAGGTGGTCTGCAGCTATGCATTTGTGTTTGGCCACGGCTATAGACCACTTCTGTGGTCAGATCGGGTGAAATTTGGCACTTCTGTCTGCACTCTAAGTGCTGTTTCTGGCCTCAGTTTTTTTCCCTAGTGTCTTTTGTTTTTCAAGCTTTGTCTAGATTATTTTAGCCCTATTTCAGCCTTGTCCTACCCTCATAAAAATTTGTTATGAATGAGACCTCACTTTATATGTTAGGTTGGAAGCATGATAGCTTGTTAATAACATACTTTGAACAAATGAGTCCTTATTAGAAAGCCATAGTTTAATCCAGCTCCTTTAAAATTGTGTAGGACTTTTGTCAAAGAATGAACAAGGTAAGCCTTAGTTTTGGAATGAATAGAAGATTATCTGTTAAACCCAGGATCTTTCTGTTAAGGCTTTCTGAATATTAGAATCACAGAGAAGAAGGGCTGAGAGGGACCTTGAAAGGTCATTTAGTACAACCCTCATATTCTCACATACCACACAGCCACAAATAAGATATACACCTTCTTTTTAGAAGACAGTGGGTGTGTCTACATGTCCAACTAATGGGACTGAATAAACTAATTCCAAAGTCACCATCTACACATGTTTTTTTAATCACAATTATTCACTGGGCTGTTAGATACCACTGGTATCTGATGGAACTCAGTAAATTAGTCTGCTGTGCCCCAATTGCCATGCACGCATAGATTGGGGCACAGCAGATTTACTGTGAAACAAATTAGTCTGCTGTTCAGTAAAGCACCTCATGTAGACGTGCCCAAAATGGACAAAATTCAGGAGTCATGGCCAGGAGCTAGCATTTTCATGGGGAGATAGTGCTGTAAGATGCCTTCCAGATTGTCTGGCAGGCAGAAAACGGCAAGGGGTGGTGTCCAGTGGTCTCAAGATGGCAAAACTTTTTGGTTGCTCATTTGGCTCTTCAACTAAAAATGTAGCCAAACTAACAGTGGCTGTGAAAGGGTTAACACTTGGCAACACTCCTCCTACTTGTTACCTCAAGAGCAACCTGGAAGACATCCTGCATCTGTGTTCCCATACTTCAATTCTGAAGGAGGAGGAGAAGGATAAAAGAATTGGCTTCATCGCTTAAGAATTACACCCCTATTTTAGAGGGCTGATTTTGGCGGGGAAAGTGAATGCGGTATGCAAGTAAATTAGACAGTTTGTTACTGTTATAATCAGCATGTTTTGAAGGTGCAGACACATGATATGGTTACTGTGGTATAATTTCCAAATATTTTAATGCATAGGGGGAAAAATATAGTTGTAATTAGAAACAGATATGAGAACTGTCTCTTCCAAGATGTCTGTTTGTAGCACATTATACTGCTTCACCAATAGATGAAGAAGCCTTTGTTTGCATTGTACAAATGTCTAATCAAGGGTGAAACTGGGGAGATGAGCAGACACACAAAATGCTCTATGTAGTAACTTTCCTATAATAAGTATTTTTCAAAGGATATTTTTTTTCCCTGGATTCATGGGATTTAATATGTACTAGTGGTGTGCATTTTGTCTCCTCTCCACTTTTATAATTTGGCAATGTAAATAAAATACACAATAAAGACACTACTCTTAAATTTGATATCAATGATACACTTCCAATATTTTGAACACCCTAATTAGCATTTGTGCATTTTAGTTAGATGACTGTGGCTCTTCTTCATCAGTCATGCAAAAAGTGTTTCTTACGCACTATATTCCTTTTTTTTTTTTTTACTTTAATTTTGAATCCATCCTGAACTCAATTTCTGATCTACTATTTTGGATGTAGCTTTTAGTGATCATTCCCTAATCTTTTTGACATTTAATCTTATTAATTTTGAACCTTAGTTTATCTTATGCAGACTTTATCCCTCCTTATACAATGATCTTACTTTTAAGCCTTGCTTTGGTGAGGCTAATCCCATTGAGTCTACAGGACATATTTTATTCTGGGAAGTGGCCAGCATATATTTGAATAGGAAGTCCGTTGCTTCCTATTAAGAACCATTAATGAGAGTACCAAACAAAGGCCTTTATAGAAGAACATGCCATGATTTGACTTTTATTTTAGTGATTCAAAGTCAGACATATGCTGATGAGGTACCTATACATCTGGATTCAGCTAAATACACTTCTGACAGCATGATGTCAAATGAGCCCATAGCTATCTACTTTATGTTGAAAGTAGGATTAATATCCATAGAAATAAGCTTGGAAATCTGCTAGTCAAGGTGATTGGAACCAGACTTATCTGGTTTTATATTGGAGGTTTATAAAATATATTATATTTTTTCATACTATAGGCTAATGCATCACATTTGTACTGTACTCTACATAGTATGCCAGGCACTTAACAAAAATAATAATAAAAACACTTTAATTATGGAATAGATGAATCATAAACTGTGCGGCAATATACTAATTTTGTCACTATGTATGGTGACTTTTGGGGATCTCTAATGACAAAAATACATACTAAGGAAAATTTTGCCATGTATAATATCATATTTACCCAAAACCAAGATTAATTCAAATATAAAATGAGTACATTTTAAATTATGATCTATGTATGAGGCATGTCTACATGAGATGCTATGTCACTGTAGCAACACACTAGAGCAACATAGCAGCAATGGGTACAAACCATGATGCCACAGCTATGTTGCTGTAGCGATGCACTCCCTCTGTATAGCATGTTGTTGTGGCGATGTAGGAGCTAAAAATTACTGTGTTTTTCCTGCATGGCTCAGTATGGGCTGCTAACTGCATCATTATTTAGTGTTTCCAAAAGGAAATAATAAATTACGGCACAAAAACAATGGTGCTGTAGGGGCATCTGTAGATGCACCCCAGGAAAATAATAAATTAGTTTTAATTTTCCATGTATAGAACAAGATCTTTGGTAGGTCATATTAAATTTATGAGATTTATTATGAATGTGACAATTCATTTTATTATTTTTCATAACTATGTAAAATGTCCATTCCACCACTGGTGGATGAAATCCCAGTGAATTTCAGCTCTGTGTGCTGGCTTTGCTGTAACATAATTCCATCCTATAATAGAGGATTAGGCACAGAGGAGATTATTGCTTTGCTCCTATTCCCCCACCAATTCAACAGTAATGAAATAATCATTTTTTGCATCTCTCTATCCATCCTGTTGAAACAGACAGTTGATTTCCATATAAGTGGCCACATGTACATGAGATGCCAACTGTGCTGTAGCTCATTACTATTGTGCAGTAGTGTCACATGGCACAAAGCATGATGTGACGTTACTGCATAGTACTAATGAGCTATTGAACAGTCAGCATCACCAAAAAGCCATTCAGTGATGCTACTTAGCAGTAACACTCGTCATTTAGTACTTGTGCATGCAGTACCAACTCACATAGACACAGCCAGTAGTTAGTAAAAAAAGGCTAAGGTCAAGTTATCAGAAAGCTAAAGGAGGGAATGTTAAGACATGATGTGGAATTCTGTTCCTCCTTGTGCACCTAAATAGCAGTTTTCTAGATGTTGATATAGCTATTTTTTATTGTTTTTCTCTGCATCGTGGATATGCAAGCATTCACATATAGACTGAGTTCCCTAAGCACTCTGACACTGGGGATACAATATATGAGTATATGAGAGATCTCCTTTCTTTTTGCCCGCCCTCCCACTCCTCTCCACCCCACCTCCCAACAGTAGGATTGGTAATGGGTTTCTGGCCAACTACTTTTTTTGGTGATTCACATGAATGTATTCATCCAGAATGGATACATGTACATATCTGTGTACTAAGAGGTACAGTGACACCTTCAGCTCCTAGGGCATCTTGGGGGAAGGAGATTATGCAGACGATTGGAGAGTAGAGGGGGGAAAGGGATATACAGTCTTACTTGTCCCTCCTTTCTGCAGTCAAGTGCAGCTGCTACTGCTATGTCTACTATTGTAGCTGTGTGAGCTTGAGGTGCTGCCCCTGGGGGATAGACACACTGTACAGCAGCTGCAGCAGCCCCATGGTATGGGCTCTCCTGAAGCCAGTCCTTCACCCCACTCACCCCCCTTCCTCACCCAGATACACCTTCACCCAGTTCTGAGTGCAAAGCTATACCTGCCATGACAAAGAATCCATTAGGGGGTGCTCTTACACATGCCCCTTCAACCCCTCCCCCATACGCACTATTGATGTTCATTAACTAATAAGATTATATGTGTATATATATATAGATAGATAGATAGATAGATAGATAGATAGATAGATAGATAGATAGATAGATAGATAGATAGGATGACATCATATAATTTAACATATCATCTATTATATTGTATCTTATGTATATTATATTACCTACTGTGTACATTACGCATAACATATAGATACAGATTATATATATTTATATATATGAATATAAATCCAATGTACACATATACTTTTATATATAAAATGTTCATCAAATTAACATAACATAACATAACATACTCAGATATTATTACATTTTAGCCATGTGGCTATTTATGTATCATCTATTTTCATCATCTAGTAAACAGCCTAGATGTATTTATAGATCACGAGAATATTATTTTAAAAATTGTCAAACAAGATTGTGAGAGATATTTTAAACAACCTAGGTAAGTTTTAGAGCACTCTAATTAAATATTCTTTCCCCCTCTGTAGCTCACCTTTAGGACAAAGTAAATCTGGATTTTTATGTATATATAAAGTATCATTGAACTTCATATTAATTGACAAATGCAAAATGCCTTTTGGCTCTTTGTTCCGAATTGTGCCTTTCAATTTTATTTGATTTCTCTAAATATGGTTTCTCTCTCTCTCTTTGCTGTCTGCAGGCTATTGTTTATCTTGATGGACATGTTTCTTAGAACTCAGATTTGTATTTTTATGGTAAATATTGACAGCTTGCCTTTGACATTATTGCCTATGGAAACATTAAAATAATAATAATAAAAAGATTAGAATTGCATGTAATCCATTTGAAAGCAACTTTTAACTGAATATTAATTTAAAATAAAAAAGTATTGCTATTGAAGCAATATTGTCTTTGTTATTGTATTAAGCGTACAGTATCAAAAATCTAAAATTAATTCAACCCTAAAGGAAGAGAACCCTATTTTGTTAAGTAAGTCTGGGAAACTTGAAATAAAAAAGCAGTTAATAAAAATAAATGCCTAACCTTGTCTCTGTCACCATACAAGTAGAAAACCTTAAAACTGAAACAATGTTTTTAATCTTTTATATACCAATACATGAAGGTGTGGATGGTCTAAGAACATTGTAAGGTACTTGTACTTACTGTATGTCCACTAATTAATATATCATGTTAAAGCTTAAAGAAAGTAGATTTGCACAAAACTTGAAAATTGTGAAAAAGTGTGAAAAAACCCATGATGAATGAATATAAAATAATGCATGAATGCATGAGACACAAACTTTTAAACAAGGTGGCAGGCAGTTCTGGGCTTTAGTCCACTGTAAGGCTTCATGAAAACTTGCATGTTTTTTGACCCCAAAATGACTACAATAATGCTATAGGTGAGTCTATAAATGACAGATTTTTTGGAGAAGAAAGAGTCTACTTTAGCTTAGATAACAAACATGGTAACAAAAATATATGATATGTGACTGAGTCACTAAGCAGTTTTCCTCCTCAGAAGCTCACACTTTAGGTGGGATTTATTGTTAAAATTGGCTTCATCAGTGGCATTAGACTTACTGTAAAAATACTTTATAACAGCACTATGGACTTAGAAGTGGCAAGAAAAGAAGCTACTGGAAAATGTGTGATTTTCCAGTAGTCACAATTTGCCTATCAGACATAGCTGTACCTTTTTGAGACATTCAGAAGATAGGCCTATCAGAGTAGATTTTGCAATAACTATCAGCAAAACCTGAGGTCCAGCACATGATAAGATAGATATTTACTTACCACAAGCTGTGTTTAGACACAGCCAAAGATATGCTGCAACATCAAGACTGAAATCAACCTGAAAATGCTAATTATATGGACAAACACATTCATAAATGTTTGGGTCAGAAGGGACCTTAGGACCTTAGGAGATCATAGAGTCCGACCCCCTTCCCTGTGCATGAAACACTGCTGGGGACAGAGGACCCCAGCCAGGTGCCTGTCTAGCCTCCTCTTAAAGACCTCCAACATAGAGGAGAGCACCACCTTCCTTGGAAGCCCATTCCAGATTCTGGCAACCCTTACCATAAATAAGTTCTTCCTGATGTCTAACTTAAATCTGCTCTCCATAAGTTTGTGGCCATTGTTCCTAATTACTCCAAGGGGTGCCCTGGTAGACAGAGCATCTTCTATTCCTTGCTGTCCCCCATTGATGAATTTGTACGCAGACTTTTCTGGAGGCTGAAGAGATACAGGGCCCTCAGTCTGTCCTCATAGGGTTTTGCCTGCAGGCCCCTAACCATATGAGTGGCCCTCCTCTGAACCTGAGATTGTCCATATCCCTCTTGAAGTGTGGAGTCCAAAACTGGATGCACTACTCAAACTGTGGCCTGACCAATGCTACATAAAGTGGAAGTATCACCTCCTTGAATATGTTTGTCATGCACATGCTAATGTATAATAAAGTGTGGTTAACTTTACTGATCACTTCGTCACATTGATGATTTATGTTCATCTTGGAGTCAGCAGTGACTCCAAGATCCCTTTTTGCTGCTGTGCTGCTGAGAAGGTCCTCCCCCAGCCTGTAAGCATGCTGGTGATTCCTTCTCCCTAGGTGTAGCACCTTGCATTTGTCCGTATTGAACTGCATCCTATTCTGTTCTGCCCATTTTTCCAACCTGTCCAAATCTGCCTGGATTTGTTCCCTACCCTCTAGTGTGTTAACTTTACGCCATAATTTGGTATCTGAGAATCATCTCAGAATTTGGACAGAGTGCTTCCCATGCCTTCATCTAGGTCACTGATGAAGACATTAAACAGCACCAGTCCAAGGATTGAGCCTTGTGGGACTCCACTGCCCACATCGTTCCAGGTTGATACCGACCTCCACCATCACTGTCTGGGTATAACCCCCTAGCCAATTTGCCACCCACCTGACCATGTAATCAACTATGTCACAGTCACTCAGTTTATCTATGAGAATATAATGAAATACCACATTGAAGGCCTTCTTAAAATCCAAGTAGATGACATCCACTTTGATTCCTGCATCTAAGCATTTTGTGACCTGGTCATAAAAAGAAACAAGGTTAATCAGGCAGGAACTACCTGCTATGAATTTGTGCTGGTTGCCCTTTAGCATTACTTTCCCTGCTGGACTCCCACAAATGTGATCCTTAACAATTTTTTGAACAGTTTTCATGAGGATAGAGGTGAGACTAACCCATCTATAGTTACCTAGATCCTCCTTCCTCCCCTTCTTGAAAATAGGGACCACATTGGCTCTTTTCCAGTCCTCTGGGATCTGACTTAAGCACCAAAAGTACTCAACTAGCCATGCCAGTGAATTGGCTATGACACTGGCCAATTCATTCAGCACCCTTGGTTGAAAATCATCCAGGCCTGATGACTTAAACACACACAGCCCCTCCAAGTGTCTCTTCACTAAGTTGGTGCTAACAGCTGGTGGGCAGGTTTCCCCTTTATACCTGTCTATGATCCATTTGGGAGATTTGTCCTGATCCAATTTCAGGAATACAGAGGCAAAAAACTCATTCTACCCCCTATAATATTGGGAGCACTCACCCCACACTACAACAAGCTTTCCAAACCTGTGAACCCCTGGCCAACTAGCTCATCACCTACATGGATTGGGAGTTCTCCATGGATGAGTAGGGCTGGAGGGCTTTGAGAGCCCCTGTCCTGGCACCAGGCCATGGGGCTCCAGCCATGGGGTGCTCTGCCTCTGCATCCTGGGCACCATTGTTCACAAACCACATCATATCCTTTCCTCTCTCCCTCCCCAAACCTCACCAAGGGCACACACCTGGGTGCAGACGAATGCAGGGTGAGAAAGAGACATGCCTCATTTTAATCAAATGTTGAGGTTGCCAAGCTTTTAGTGTTTTTATTCATCAAAAGGTATGGAACATTGCCTACTCTGCAACTTGAAACACTGAGAGTTAATGAGAGGGTGGGGAAAGACCCTGGCCACACCAGGTAGCTTTGTTGTTGAAAGGGGGAGGTGGGTGGGCAACCACAAATGAATCAACTTAATAAACATGAAACCTTGGGGCAGCAGAGGGAGTGCTATGTGGGATACTGCTGCCCCTTGATTTAATTAAATGTTGCAGCTGCCACACTTTTTGGGTAAATAATAAAGAAAACTGTGGAAAGTTGCCCACTCCCAAACTTAAACCAGAGTCCAAGAGGCTACAGATCCTTACAGATACTGCACCACTCCCCTGCAGCAGAACCAGGCCAGCAGGGTGGAGACAGAGATGGAGGAGGGTTGTTTAAGAGGCATGAGGTCAGTGAGCAGCATCAATAAATCAGTATCATCAGTCTTCCACATGAACGATCATTGAGCCAAGAACATGCTGAATATCAGAGAAGGCAATCCACAGCCTTCCCCATAAGCATAGCCCAATTTACCAAGGAGTCACATTAGACTGTTCCATCATCTATAAACATTGCATTCAGGAGATCAGCAGTAAAGTCTCTGTATGGGAATCTGCCTTAAGACATTTAGCCAGCACAGCATGGGGTGCCAACTTTAAAGTGTACAGAACCACCACATTTAAAATTGTATACACTCTAATATATGACTGTGCTCCTATACGGTCCAGAAGTTGTTGCACTAAAAAGCTCAACACTGTAGTTATCAGTGTACAGAGACTCATAACAGGCTGCATAACTTACATACATACATAGATGCATTATTCTCTGTACTCTCAGGCATTCAATCAAGTGACATAAGAAGACAGACCCTAACTGCTCCCCTATTGCCAGGTTTCTGGACCTATGGAGAACTGGGCAGGCTGAGTACAATGGTCTTTTGTGTTGCACTAAATTTCTGTAAGGGGTGGGGTGAATGGAAATGAAATGATTGTTAAGAGTAATCCAGCATGAAATCTAGTCCCACAGCATTTCATACCAACACTAAATGAGTCCTCCATTGGTCATGACCTTGACAGAGAAGCAAGGATCAAGATGAACAGACAGAGATCTGCATACAGATGATTCAAAACACTTCACAAAGTGAGCATCTTGGACAGTTCTCCATATGAATCTGATGTCCAGAAAATAGTACAGCACTTAATCAAAAGCTGCAATCCTTATAAATTCCCATATGGGGTTGTTGGAATCTGCAAACTGAGTGACAATACCAGACAATGGCTCATAGCTGGCCTAAAGAACCAAGGTGGGGACAAGGGTTGGAGACAGGGTGGGGCTTTGCTGCCTCAGGTCACTAAGAGCCCCAGGACAGGGCCGGCCCAGTGCTCAGGCACAGGAGATGAGCTCTAGCCTAGGCTAGAGCATTGCTCCATGAGGGGAGGTGAGTGGGGTGCTGCAGTGCTCCATGGAATGTCATCAGAATGTGACCTACGCTGAGTTGCGATGGCATGTGGTCAGATGTTCATTACGGTGTTCTAACCTGCAGTGCTGAAGTCTGATACCACATACACCCAGGGTTAGCTTAGAGTGGGATCTGCCCAATTTTTAAGTGTCCTATGTTCCCTGCCCATCTGTTCAGTTATAGCTGCAGAGCACTTTGTGCGCCATACAATAAGTGTATCTTCTGTAGCTGGGCATTATGAGTTCAGAAAGTAAGTGGACTATTTTGTTATATTTTTAACACCAGTTTTGTCCTAGGACTCTGTAGAAATATTTTGAAGCAAATGACTTTATATGACTTGATCAGCTGTGTTATAAGGTTGAAAAAATCAAAAAAGCTGCTCCAGACTGACCAAATGTTTAGACATAACCAATATACTCCCATTTCTTTAAGCTTTCCAATTTGTTTTTGTTTAACATGATCTCTATGCAAATTTGACACAGAATTCAGCTGAAGATCAACAGGAAAATTAAGAAAAAGCCAAACATTAAAAGGAAAGCTGTGGCACAGTGGAAGGAAGAAGAGAAGTTGCAAAATCAAATAATGTGCGGCTTGTGTTACAACCCGGAGTATCTTTTACTTTAAGCCTTCAAAGCGCTCTAAAGAGTTACTTGAGAACAAATCTTATGTATAAAACAAATGTGCAACAACAATAAATGTTTTCAGTGAAAATTTCTTGGTTACACACTTGTATTTTTCTATTCTGTAATTCATTCCATTAACCTACTACAGTTTATTCTGCTGCCTATGCTCTGATGCAGCACAGGTTTTTGTTTCTGAACAAAACATGACTCCCACTGTACCTTTTTACAGTTGCTTTGTGCAAGAGCTTTTTCTTAATGCCTGTGTAAGATAAGAAACAATGAGTTGACAGAGGTTTGCTTTCATCATATTACAAGTTCAGCAGTGATTAATATTGCAGCAAAAATGCTTCAAAGCATGAGTCCTTTTTAGATGGTGCTGCCAAGTGGAATCTCTGTTTTTTCAAAGAAGCATTCCCCCCACAGACTTTGAAGGTGATCCTAAGGTTGAGGGGAAAAAAGTGATTTTAAGAATTTGTGTCCAGTCACTAAAATGCAATAGATTTCTGTTGCATTCGTAAGTAGATAAGTTAGCAGTATTCGAAGTGAGTACTCAGAAGCCAATAAATGTAGGGGGATTTTGTGCATGTTATTTAACTGAAGAGTTCCTAGTTTGTATAATTAAATGTTGTCTATTTGAATCTCTTTATAGTTGCAATTGCATGTGGCATTCTTCTTTCAATTCTGTCTTAAATTAGGCTACTCAACTGAGGAACTTTCAATGAGAAATACTGAGAAACATGAGAGGATCCAGGATACAATAAAGGGGGTGTGCAGTACACTGCCCTCGGACCATGGAGGCATATGGGAGTGAGTTGCTGCAGGAGTACCTGGCCCCAGGGGGAGAGGGAACGGGTGGAAATACCAGGGAGTTGAACAAGTAATAGGCACAGGAAGGGGAGGGGGACCTGACAACACTGTTGCTGCTTTCCCCAGCTAACCCAACAGTGGAGGAAATGGGGAGCACCACAGCCACTCCAGACAGGAGGTGTGGGGAGTGGTTGCATGGAGTACTGGACTCAGCCAGTGACAATGTGCAGGTTCCTCCTTCCAGCACTGGTCCCCTACCCATCCCTCCCCTGGGTGTCCCATCCTGGCAGGTGTTGGAAGGAGGATTTGCAATGTACATTTAATTATTAAGCAGGTTTGCTATTTGAAAAGTGACTGCAGTCCAGTAGCTGCTGATATGATGAGACCTGAAGCATGTGTATAGAGAGAGATTTAGATGAGCAGGTAGGGAGAAAGAGAGAATTGGTGAATTATTTTGGGTTGGAAATTGTTATATAAATGTATGATATAAATCAGTCCTGTTTTCTGAATTGTGCTTAAAAAATATGGCTGGCAAAACACTTTGTAGATAATAAAGCCAACAAAACTTCTTGGTAGCAGAGACTTATTGCAGATATCATATTAAACTATTTTTTTCAAATAAATTATTGAAATATAACATGAAGCAATAAATAGTAAAAAAAAAAAAAAAAATCTTTGTAAAAACCCATGTAGGTTTGATTAGATCTTGTTTGCAGTCTCTGATGAATAAAAGAGTCACAAGTCTGCATTTTAAATAAGACTCCCAGGAGTCTAGGAGTTCAGCTTTCCAAAAATCAAATGAGAAACAAGCCTTTTAAAGAAGACTAAAGTCCTAAAGGGCCTCTAGCTTTTTCAATTATTTGTAACTTTTTAAAGATTCATACCCTGCATTTTAGATTCTCAGCTCTAATTAATAATTAAGATATAAGATGGCCTTTCCAAAAAATACAAATAAAGAATTGTGTGCTATTCTTTACGTCACGTTGAGTTCACTGTTAAAAATTTCTTTTGATAGGGAACAATCAGTGCTTTTTATATGTCGTAATGATGTAATAAAACTTTGTCTCAATTTGCTCTACATCAAACATTATACTGAAAATTTAAACAGAGAGAGATTCATCTGTGGTTCCTCTGGATATTATTTTCTTTCTCTTCCTACCAAAGACTGGTTGTATGTTATTTAAAATGTCCATTGTTTACCATTTAATTAAACTCTTCTTGATTCATTACAGAAAGTATAACTTAACAGTCACACTGTTGGGATCTGTCCTTGTGGATTTAGATTTAGGTGGTGACAGCATTGATTTTATACCCACATAATGGAAAGTAAGAATCCTCTGAAATAGTAAATACTATGAATGTTAAAAGAACAATATGGCTAGGTACAGACTTTCAAAAAAAGCCAGAGGCTGAATCAATCCAAGTTACATACTTTTATGTAAGAGGCATAGTTTAGATTAGTAGCAAACAGAATACACATTCACCCTTTGGGTTGGGGAGTGGGGGGGAGGGGAACTCAGATGGGTTTCCTCCATTTCTAAACCTATGTGCTGAACTTCTGTTTTGTTACAGGTATAGACAGGTTTTAAATCACTTATACTAGTAAAACTATAACATCTGTACCTGGAATATGAAACAACAATCTATCCTTATTGATACAAAATTCAATTAAGGCCTTATTGAAATCAATGGAAGGTTTGTAACTTAATTCAGTGCCCCAGCTTTCATCCTTTAGTAATTCCTTTCTATAGAGCTAGAATTCAGAACTAGGGTCTCAGGTTCCCTACATAAGCCCTGGAGAGAGTTAGGTGTTTCCCATGAGAATCACAGGGGGCATATCTACACAGGATGTTTACTGGGGAGTAGATGAATTAGTTAAACAGTAAACATCCCAGCATCTACATGTGCAGGGCTATTAGGCTGGAGTAAACTAATAAACTCTTCAGCAAGGTAATACTTGTAAATACAAGTACTATCCTGCTGTGGAGCTTTTTACTCTGCAGCAGTGCACGTGTGATGCTGATAGGGCTGGCTGGGGCATAAGCATGCTTGAGTGCAGGGGCTGACTACTAGCTAGACCTGCACTGGAGCACCCTCATGACTCAGCCAGCCCCTCCACAACACACTGAGCTGGGTCAGAGCATCCCCAGGCTGGCAGGCTGACCCCCCAGGCTCCTGGCCAGACAGGTCTGTTCCAACCTGGTTCACCATGCTACAGTCCTGGGTGCACATGTAAATGTGGCACCTGGGGGCAATTAACTACAGCATGATAAGCATGATTATTATGTCACATTAATATACATATGTAGACAAGCCCAGAAGGCAGCAAACTAAGCAGGTGGCCACTTAAGCTAGTCAATAGGAAACATTCAGGACAGAATATAGTTTCAATCCTGCCCCTCACTAATGGTTTACATTCCTACTCAGTGTTAGTGGGAGATACAATGGAAGGCTACTTGGAATCCAGTTTCAAATCCTTTTGTAAAGGAAGATGCTTAAAACTTTGCTTTAAAAAGAACAACAAAGCATTTTTTCCTTTCTTTCAAAGCATGTCCAGAAGTGTGGTCCTCTCTGCCCTACACCTTTTTCCCAGTATCTTAATGTAACACCCACACACACATGGGGTTGTGTGTGGTAACGTGTGTGGCTTTGGTTGTTGTATATTCGGGGGGGGGGGAGGGGACAAAATGGCCCCTGTTGTTCTGGGCACATGAGCGCAAGGCAAACTAGGGCCTGTATCTGGGCAAAATATGTAAAACCCTCTGGCCTCATTGGCCAAAGGAAGCAGAAGATCCTTCAGGCAGATTGGTTGGGAGAATGAACTGTGACACTCCCTGGCTGGACAAGACTTTGGTCACACCAGGTATATAAGAACAACTCAACTAAGGGTTTTCTCTCTTTCTCTTGTGGCTGCTGAGACCTCCACATCTGACTGGGAGTCAGAAAACCCACTCTTCATGGGGGGTGGTCCCCCACCTCTTCACTGGAGTGGCAAGCAAAAGCTATGTGACAGGAAAACCTCAGGTATAGGGAGAGAAAGTCTGTCTCGGAGTTTGAGACTCCTATTTCCTCCCTTTTCCTCCCACTTTTTGTTTCTTGAGTGGGACAATACTATGTGGTACTGATCCCGGGAGCAATCTGATCAGGAATGGAGTGCTGGCAGTTTTGGTGTCACAGGCCTCGAGTGGGATAATACCGTGGTGGTATTAATTCCTGGAGCAGACTGATCAGGAATGAGTCCTGGCAATTACTGGCCACATGGGCCTGGCCCCTCTGTTCTGTAACTGTAGTGTTTCAGCATAGTGGTATATCTCAGATTGGATGGCCAGGCTGCAGCCATAAACCTGGGCCCTTTTTGCTGGTTTACAGCCATTTGTGTTTCAGCCTAGCTGTGTGACTGAACCTCAGCCATATGTTTGGCTGCCAGATTGGGGCCAGGGTGAAGCTTGGCATTGTTTGAGCCAGGGTGAGACCTGGTGCTACTTATACAGGCCTTAGTGCAGTATAGACCTGGATAGCTTTGGCTGCCCAGTTCAGGCCCAGTGAGATAGGCTTCGGCCTCATTTTGTCCCTTTTGTAGTTTATGTCCTAACAAAGTAGTGTGGTTGGGCACTAGTTGTAGTTCAGGCCCAAGGCAAGATAGGCCTGACCTTTCTTTCAAGTTCTTTTGCAGTTTTCTGCCCAGCAGAGTTGGGATTGGGGCTAAGAATTTTGTGGTGCAGTATGCTGACAACAACCACAGTTAACCCCTCAAAGCCACCATGCAGAAGTGGAGCACTCTAACACATCTCCAGGAGCAATGGAGTCCTTTGCAATGCAGAAGTACCCATGCGCTTGAGCAGCACTCTGCAGTGCAGTGAACCAAACCCCAGCTCAGGATGTTGTGGTGTGGTCTCCCCATCTCCAGCCCATTGCTGAAGGGCAGGTATAGGGTTGCAGACCTCCAGAACTACCTGTTGGGGAGCCCCAAGTTCCAGACTGCCTAGGTATGGATGAAACCTCCCCAACAGAGTGCGACCAATAGACTTTGCTTTGTTGTAGTGTTTTAAAATTATATTCACTGTTTTCTTTTCTTTTGTTTAATTCTCTGTGATAAATTTGGGTGTTTGTGTTTATATTGCTGGTGAGGAGGGTCGAGGTTTTTTTGTTTGTTTATTTATACGGATACCCCAGCAAATATAGTGTTCCCAGATTTCTGTGGAGGGGCTTGAGCCATTGGTATAATTTATGAGGTACCAGAAAATGTGAATCTGTCCTTTTTTGCTGCCAATTGATGCCTGGCAGAAGGATTACATTAGTAATTGGAACACTCAGTCAAAATGAGGAGGGCACTGGTTCTGCCTTAAGAGATTCAATTCTATATTTCCTACTGCCCAGCTGGAGGTTTCTTAAAGGGTATTCTAAGGCTCCAGAGTCTGCTTGCTCAGCTGTTTATTATTTCTGATACAGTTTACATTTCTGGAAAAGGTCCTGCTCCAGGGAAGCCTGACTGATGGGAGAGGGAAGGCAAGGAGATTGGTAAAATTATTGATGGCCTTAAAAATGAGAGCTGCATTTCTTTCCCCTTCTGTTTGAACTTTTCTCTACTACCAAATGCAAATATTTTGTTTGGGTGTGTGGGAAGTTGCAAGGCCCACTCCCTACCCCTCCCACAGCTGCCTCATATTTCCTTGCTAACCCACTTGCCCCTTGTCCCACTTCTGCCCTCCACCCTCTACTCTCTTCCCTATACAACCCCTCCACTTGCCCCGTTTTTTCCTTTCCTCCCTCCCCCTCCGTTCACTTTGTCAACATCTTTCATGATTTTGTACAGGTCTATCAAGTCCTCCCTTAGCCTTCGCTTTTCCAAACTAAAGAGTGCTAGCCTTTTTAGTCTTTCCTGGTATGGCAACTAATCTATTCTATCACCTTGGTTGCCCTTCTCTGTACCTCTTCTAATTCTAAAACATCCTTTTTGAGATGCAAACATCAGACTTGTAGAGGTTCAAGATGTGGGCACATCATGGATTTGTAGGATGACATCTTAATGGTAATTGCTCAATGGTGTTTTCTGCTTTGCTTATAATTTCTTTCTTAATGATTCCCAATATTTTATGCCTTTTTTGGTTGCTACTGCCCATTGAGCTGACATTTTTAAAGAACTGTCTACAAGGACTCCATGGTATCTTTTCAAAGCCATAACATCTAGTTCAGAACCCTGTATTTCCTACTTACCAACCTATAGTTTCATTACAAGGTATTGTAAGGCTCCAGAGCCATATAATATGGAATTTGGTGGACGTGTTTGATAGTACTGATCCTTGAAAGACCCCAATTTTGACCTCCCTCCATCCTGAAAAGTGGCTATTTAGCTCTACCCTCTTTTAACCATTTCTCAATACATGAACTAATCTTTCCTCCAGTGCCATGTAAACTCTGGTTTTTAAAAAGCCTTTGAGAAGGGAATTGAATATAAAGTTGCTACTTTAACCATATGGGCTGCCAGCTGACTTAGAACCTCTTAATTGTAATTGCTCAATGGTCCAGAAATTTTTCAAGGTGTTCCATGTTGTTCCCCCACAAAAGAATCACCACCCTCCTCTCAGCTTCTACTGCACATGAGATGCTTGTATGGGTCAGATACTAACTCCATAATCAATCTGAAATCCATAAGCAAGCCTCTGCCATTTTTGGAGATAGTATAGGAGCTCCAGTTCCTAAGGTATTACCTTACCAGATACCAGGGACCTAGTAGCTGGCACTTGTGTGTGTAGCCATGCCTATGGCTTCTCTCAAAGCTGGCATTCAGCTGCTTTCTAAATTATTTTGAGGTTGAACTCATATTTTGAGATTCTGCTACAGTGGAGTTTCCCAGTACTTATGAATGGGGATGCCTTTTGGCAATGCAAGCATTCCATTCAAAGCATGTGGCCCTGACATTTCCTCCAGGTGATTGGACATTAACATGTGGTTATGTATTATATTTAGACCATTTTAAATCTGTGGAATATTAAGCAGCACTAAAATTAAAATGTGCTGTGAGCAGTCACATGTTAAGACTTAACACTGTTGCTTGCCCACCTGACTTGCTACTAGAAACCTGGTGGGCAGATGTATATCTAGAAGCCAGGATACCTGGTCTATAGCCTTGCTTTTAGGGAGAGGGGCCTAGGAGCTGTACATCCCAAGATACCGGAGGACTGCAGGTGACTTGTTTCACCTCAACAGAGCAGACTGAAGTCACCTTAACACGAGCTAGGTAGCATGTCCCAGAGCTAACATGCTCCTAAAGTGGCATGACCTTGAGATGCTCAGAGGCCACTTAACACAAGTTAACATGTGGATGCTCATATTTTAAGTGCTTATAGAATGGTCCAAGTGTAATGTGTAACTCCATCCTTTGTCACTGAGAGGATGAAGACAAGGTGGTTAGGAGAGATGGTAGGAGTATCTAAGTAAAACTAGCATTCGAGAGTTTATAGTATGTAAACAGCACACAGATTAATGTTTTATATGTCTTTTCAGAAGACAAGCTATCTAAATCTAAGGCCAAAATCTTATTTACCTTACATAATATACAACTCTTTTTGTGAAGTCCTTCAGTTACATTTAGTGCTATGTACTTTTCTTTTTCAAATGTTACCTCCTTGCTCCCTCCTCTCCTTCCTGTTTTTGTTTTTAAATCAAGACACTCCAGCAGGTTTCCCATAACCAGAAGAAAGGATTCTTATCTCTTTTCCAAATAACAAGAGGCATCTCAAGCTTAAGATTATTTTAGCATCAAATCAGTATTGTATACATGACATTTTTTTTCTTTTTTCAGTCTCTCCCAAACAAAATCAGAAGATAATCCTTTAGTGCTTTCTGTGCCTTGAGGAAAGGGGAGATTTGATTTCAGAGTTTAGGAGTGCTACCAAAAGAGTAATAAAAACACAGCTTGGACCTTAAGTGAAAACTTTCAGAGACCAGTTTAACTAATGAGTGTCTTTGGCCAAGAGGCAGCTTAGACAGAGCCTAATTCAACTTGAACCTTGGATTTGGGAATCTGCCCTACTGGAGTTTTCAAAACAATCCTAAAGGCAGAATATAAAGACAAGAAAAGAGAAGAGAGTGGATAGGTTTAAATATAAAGCTGATTTTGTTACCCTTTGGCACTTTGTAATCCAGTCTGCCTTCGTTTTCAGAATGTGACACTCCTTAAATAGAAATCCTTTTACAAGTTGAGTAAAGAGTAGGTAGCTTCTTTAGTTTCAAATAGCATGTGGGCTATTAATCAAATGTATTTCTGGTTGTTACAAAGTAATATGAACACCTTCACTTCTTCAGTGATGGATGAGACATAGAATACTGACCTCTGAGTGATTATTATTACACAAGAAAGGAATCTATGTTCTCATTTTGTTGTTATTTAACAAATGTGGGCTTCTTTTGGCATGGTTTATAATAGGTTTTATTTCAGGAGATTAATCCTCTTCTGTTAAACATATCAGATAGGTGTTCAATGAGGTTTTTATGCAATAAACTATAGGACTCTAAAGTAATAATTAAGAAGACTTTTAAGTATCATCATTTTAAGAAGCTATGAAAATGAAGCTTCTGACGCAGGATATAAGTAAAAATCTATTTGTATTAGCACCACTGCAACCATGCACTAAAACAAATTGTTCCCTCAGATCACTTGATCAGCATAAATAGGTTACTATACATATAAGCTGAAAGTAGACTAAGTAATGATAGTAGACTAATGCACCAATAAAACTAGATTCAAGACATCATCTAAATTCAAGATATAGGTTTATTTATTAGGATGAGAAATACCTAAAGGTACAGAAGAGAGCACATGGAAAATATAGAGAGTTCATATGTATATGTGTGCGCACAAACACACACACACTCTCTTTTTCTCTCCCTATTTCTTTATAAAATACTTACAAAGTTTATATTCTTAAAATACACACAAATACTCTCACACACACATATATGTATGTAGCAGCTGCAAGCTGGGTTCTTGCTAAGTAAGATCTTTGCCAGAAGGGTGGCAAAAAGTTTGCAGAGGGTGCAATAGCTTTTCCAGGCAGGAGGGTATGCTGTGCACAGTGGATGCTTTTTATTGAAACATTTGAATTGTGACTGTAAAAATCCAGAGGGAAAAGAAGAATAGAAAAATCATAGGAGAACCAAACACCAGCCTGGTGAGAGGGACAGAGCCTATTCATCAGGTTCATAGTGAATCCCTGGCCAGTGAGGGTGAGACACACACCTCTTCATGGGACACCTCAGTCAACAGACCTGCCCGAGGGGGCTCCCATGGCTATTGGCACCCTGAGGACCCAAAATCCAGTGCATCACCCAGCTTCACATGTCAACATGGGAGATGGATATATCTGTATATATGAGTATGTGTGTATAGGTATATATACTAGTATTTTTTTTTCTCTTCCCTTTAAGTATTTCCACTAAATAATAAATACCTATACAATTCCAAATTCTACTGCTGCATCTACTTATCTCTACAATGAAATGAGTTGCATTTTCTTCCCATCTGGGGGAAATGGTATAGCAAAAATGATAACTGAATTTTGTTTTCTTGATTTCTGTTCTGTTGTTGTACACATGAACTCAATGATTGTACCAGATATAGAAGGAAGATACTTCTACATGAAGTTTCCAGTGCTAGCTAGGATTGTTTTAACAAAATATATATATTTTTATTGAGAAAAAGCAAATGTACCAAAACTTTTCATAAGGAAGGGAGGACTTCAACTCAAGAGAGACTTGGTTTTTTTTGTTTTTTTTTGGGGGGGGGGGAGTTGTTTTGGTTTTTTGTTTACTTTTAAACCTTTATTATTATAAAAAATATTAAACACAAAAGATAAAATTGCAAAAATGTATAGCCCTCCAGGGGCTTAGCATGAAACACTTGTCAGCAAAAACCAACCAACCAACCAACCAACCAACCAACCAACCAAACAACCCCTCACCCATAAAATCAGTAATCAAATCCCTATCCCCCACAAAACCCTCCATGGGATTATACATGCAGGACCAGCTCTGTCTTCTACCTTTCAGAGTGCTCCTCCATGCCCCAGCATGATACAAACTGGTCCACATATGTTGCAAAGTAACATGTCTATATTCAAATGTGACCTGCATCCAGAGTATGAAGCAGAATAGTAGGATAGCACTGTTAGAGCCCCTGTGAACTGTTTTCTGCAGCTTTTCAGTGTCACATCATTTTGGTTTGGTCCAGGTGGAAATTGGACAGATCACATTCCTTTTGGCCAATTGGGACAGGATAAAGTAGATGTACGGTTTCAGAGAGCTCCAAGTCCAGTGCACCAAAGAGGGTGCTGAAGGCAGCAAAGAGCAGCCACAGGCAGGGACAGCCCAGGAAAACATGAGAGAAAGTCTCTCTCACCTCTTTCTGGTAGAAAGAGCAGTCTTTTGGCACTGCTGGGTCTAATGGGGAGCAAAGATGCCTGTGGCCAAGGCCCCATACATCAGCCACCACTGGAGGCCACTGATTCGTTGTTGATGGGCAGCTGGTACAGGTTGTGCCAGGCTGAGTCAGTCTGCTCTGGTGTAGCTGCCACTACGAGCCACCTCAAAGTCATGTCAGGGTGGGCAACAAGGACATGGGCATAGCACACTTTGACTATCCATGTGTACAGTGCTTTCCCAGACAGGAACTCAAAGCAGATATCACCACTGTTCTCACTGGGCACAAGGAGGGAACAGCAGTCTACCACTCTCATAGGCATCCCTGGCAAAAGAAAGAGGCAGCAATGGAGGGAGTCAGGGGTTGTTGGGTGAGGTTCCATCAGGCAAAGCCCATCATGTGCACAGCTGATCCTCCAGGGCAGCAAGTGCATGAGCAGGGAGGGTGCAAAGCTAAACTAAGCCTGCTGGGGGATTGGTGGGGGGGGGGGGATACTGCCACTCCTGGCCCACTGAGCAACCCTTGCAAAGCCAGCAGACCAAAGCACTTAAGGGAACCCATCCCTGCCCTAGCCCTGGAATGAACTGTAGGCAAGGCTAGGGCCCCTAAGGGGACACTTGTCTGCCTATACACAAATGCCAGGAGCTTGGGGAATAAACAGGAGGAACTTGTTCTCCTGCTAAATTGAAATAACTATGATGTCATAGGAATAATGGAGACCTGGTGGGACTCCACCCATGACTGGGCCACAGGTATAGATGGCTACACCCTGTACAGGAGGGATCGAGTGGACAAAAGGAGCAGAGGTATAGCTCTCTATGTCAAGGATAGCTCCGCATCCCTGCAAGCCGACATTGACACTAATGGTAGATGACTTGAGACCCTCTGGGTTAAAATCTGTGGGGAACACAGCACAGGGGATACTATGGTGGGAGTCTACTACAGACCCCCTACCCAGGGTCATAAACTTGACTAGGAGTTTGCCCGGGAATTGGCTGAGTCCATATGCTCCAAGTGTATGTTTGTCATGGGAGACTTTAACTACCCATACATCTTGTGGAAGGAATGATCAGCCAAATCCAGGCAGTCAGAGAGCTTTCTCTTGTGCATGGATGACCTCTATCTGATGCAGGAAGTCTACGGGCTGATGAGAGGTAAAGCACTGCTTGATATGGTACTGGCAACCAGCGACAACCTAATTAGTGACCAAATGATCAAAGGGAAACTGGGTGACAGTGACCATGATCTGATCATCTTCACCATCTGCTGTAAAGCTGGCAAATCAGTCAGTAATACAGAAGTCCTCAACTTCAGGAAAGCTGACTTTGACAAGCTCAGAAAGCTCATCAGAGAGGCCCTAAAGGGCCACAATCCGAAGAGGAGGGGAGTTCAAGATGAGTGGTTGCTCCTCAAGGGAGCAATCCTGGATGCGCAAACAAAGTCTATTTCATCTTAGGGGAAAGGCAGCAAAAGGGCACAACAGCCCCCTTGGCTCTCCAGGGAACTAGCACACCTCTTGCATCTTAAAAGGATGACCCACAAAGGATGGAGGACTGGAACCACCACCAAGGAGGAATACTCTGCTCTGGTCCAGACATGTGGAGAGTGAACCAGGAAAGCCAAGGCTGCGATGGAACTCCAGCTAGCTACAAATATCAAGGACAATAAAAAGTCCTTTTTTTAGATATGCGAGGAGGTGGAATAAAAGCAAAGGCAACATTGGACCCCTGCTAAACCAGATGGGAACACTGATAACTGATGCCCATGAAAAAGCAAACTTGCTTAATGGGTAGTTTTTTCACCAGTCCCTTACGATGCCCCTTCCCACTGTGGGTCAGGGAGGCCCAGGTGTGGGAGATTCCTTACCCTCCATTGAAGCTGACCTCATGAAGGAACACTTTGACAGGCTGGATAACTTAAAGTCAGCTGGCCCTGATGGTCTACACCCAAGGGTAGTCAAGGAGCTGGCAAGCACCATAGCTCAGCCCCTGGCATGGATCTTTGAGAACTTCTGCCACTCTGATGAATTGCCCAAAGATTGGAAGAAGGCCAAAGTGGTGCCTATCTTCAAGAAAGGGAGGAAAGTAGATCCGGCAAACTACAGGCCTATCAGCCTGACCTTTTTCCTGGGGAAGGTCTTGAAAAAGATGATCAATGAGGCCATCCTTAACAGACTAGCTGATGGCAATATCCTGAGGGATATCCAGCATGGGTTTGTTGTGGGTAGGTCTTGCTTGACCAATCTCATTTCCTTTTACAACCAGGTGACCTATGACCTGGACAAGGGGGAAGAGATTGATGTCATATATCTTGACTTTAAAAAAGCCTTTGATCTGGTATCCCATGATCACCTCTTGGCAAAACTGGCTAACGGTGGCCTCAACCTCACCAAGATCCGATGGCTGGGGAATTGGGTTCATGCTAGGATCCAAAGGGTGGTGGTTGATGGAAGTCAATTGTCGTGGTGCGCTTTGACCAGTGTGGCTCCTCAAAGCTCTGTCCTATGGCCTATACTTTTTAACATCTTCACCAATGATGTAGACATTGTTGTCAGAAGTGGAATGGACAAGTTTGCCAATGACACCAAACTCTGGGGTAAAGCATCAACACCTAAAGACAGGAGGGTGAGCCAGGCAGATCTTGACAAGCTCATGAAATGGGCGCATGAGAACCTGATGGTGTTTAACACCAAAAAATGCAAGATTCCTCACCTTGAAAGGAAAAACCTGCAGCATGCTTATAGGGGTGTAGTTGGTAGCCGTGTTGGTCTGAGACAAAAAGACATACAAAAAACTAGAACTCTTGGTTCCAAAATGATACCTTTTATTAGACCAACTGGAAAATGGCAAGAAAATTGTCCTTTTCTGCAAGCTTTCGGGATCAAAGTCCCTTCATCAGGCTCTGGTAAAAGTGTAGATGGTACAAGATGGTAAGAAGTCCCCATAGGTAGGAAATAAACTTCATTTTTGCACAGAGGTAGAATTCCTTCCCTGAAGGTGTCAGATGGGAGGCAGAGAGGTAAAAAGTTATCATTTTGGAATGAAGAGTTCTAGTTTTTTGTATATCTTTTTGTCTCAGGCCAACATGGCTACCAAATACACCCCTGAAACATGGAAGATGATGAATTTCAGCTGATTTTGGATTTTAAACTTTATTGCAGAACTACAAGAAAGTTTTTTTTCCTCCCTGCCTCCCATATGACACCTTCAGGGAAGGAATTCTACCTGATCAACACATCAAAGGGCTACTCAACACAGCTCACAAAGAAACTCTCATGGACCCAGAGGGACAGACTTCCATCTTCAGCTTTCTCTGTGCAAAAATTAAGTTTATTTCCTACCTATGGGGACTTCTTACCATGTTGTACCATCTACACTTTTCCCAGAGCCTGACAAAGGGACTTTGATCCTGAAATCTTGCAGAAAGGACAGTTATCTTGCCATTTTCCAGTTGGTCTAATAAAAAGTATCATTTTGGAACCAAGAGTTCTAGTTTTTTGTATGTCAGCATGCTTATAGGCCTGGCAGTGCTATGCTGGTTAGCACTACAGATGAAAGGGACTTGGGGGTCATGACTGACCTCAAGATTAACATGAGCCTTCAATGTGATGCTGCAGCTAGTAAAGCAAACAAAATGCTCACTTGCAGCCATAGATGTTTCTCAGGCAAATCCCAGGATGCCATTCTCCCATTGTACTCAGCCTTGATGAGGCCGCAGCTGGAGTACTACATCCAGTTTTGGGTTCCGTAATTCAAAAAGGATGTGGAGAAGCTTGGGAGAGTGCAGAGGAGAGCCACGTGCATGATCAGAGGTCAGGAAAACAGGCCTTATGATGAGAGGCTGAGAGCCAGGGGACTCTTCAGCCTGGAAAAGCGCAGACTCAGGTGTGATCTGGTGGTCACATATAAGTTTATCAGGGGTGCTCACCAGGATCTGGGAGAATATCTGTTCACCAGAGCATCCCAAGGGATGACAAGATTGAATGGTCACAAACTTCGTCTTGACCAATTAAGCCTGGACATAAGGAATAACTTCTTTACTGTTTGAGCTCCCAAGGTTTGTAGTAGACTGCCACTGGAGGTGGTTCAAGCACCCACTTTGAATGCCTTCAAGACACATTTGGATGTTTATCTTGCTGGGATTCTATAATTCCTGTTGACTTTCTGCCCCTGGGGCAGGGAGCTGGACTCAATCCTTCGGGGTCCCTTCCAGCCTGAATGTCTATGAAATCTATTAAATCTATGAAAGCAAAAAGGACACAGTAGAGGCCCAGATGATCATCCAGGGATTTTAATAAGATACAAGTGGATGGGACTGAGTCAAACAGGTGGATCAGCTGGATGGAGTGCAACTGGATGAAAGAAGGGATGAGGCTGAGGTGGGCCAGTAGGGGTACTCCTGCATTGAGCCACCCACCCCACTGTGCCCAACCACCTTCTAGGCTCTGAGTGCCTCCCTGGGGACACCTCACATCTGGCCAACCCCTTTCCTGGAGCACACTCACTAGCCTGGGGGTAGTGCTACCACCACCTAGGGATTGGCTTGATTCTGTCTGTGCACCCCCTGGGAAACAAAGGCCAAGTAGCCTTCAAGGGTACTTGACTCACTTCAAGAACTTAGGATGTTTCCTTCAGTCAGAAGCACAAGTAGTGGTCTCCCTTAGTCAGCCAAATCAAGGGGATCCCAAGGCATAATCTAGACCCACTCCCTAGAAGTCTCCCATGCTAGGTACAAAGGAGAACTTTATTGGCTACCTGGAGTAGGGTTGGAATAGGGTACAGAGTTGAGTAGTATCAAAGAAATCCCATAGAGCAAACAGGGTGGCTGGAGTAGCTTTTGATCACGCATCTAAGTTACTGCAAGCTATATATCTAGTTAGATCTCAGGTAGATTACTCACAAGTATCATCCAGAGGCAGGTGGACATTCCCTCTGGAGGCAGGCAGTTCCTTGATCATAAGTTTTGAGAGAGAGAGCAAGTTTCAAATGGTCCAGCTCCTCTCTCTTGCTCTGAGTTTTTCTCATGGCTGCTGCCCCTCCTCCTGGGCAGTCCTTAACTTATACAGCCCTTATGACCTTATTTACCTGGTCCCTATGACCTTATTTACCTGGTCCAATGGAGGCCAGCTCCTGTTGGCTGTCAGCCAACCAATTTGAAATGCATCACTGGTTGCTGGGCAGACTGGCAGTCTCTAGCCCACCAGGGAGCCCAAGCCCCTCACCCAGGTATGTGATGCCAGTCATGTAGGCAGAGGCAGCAGATTTCCCTGCTCCCTCAGGAGTGTATCCAGCTCAGCTCAGGTTACCTAAAGAGATAGGGTAAGGTGTATACCGTCTGCAGGGCCCATCCTAACCAAATTATTACAGAGCAGAGTTTTTGGGGAGAAACAGAGGTGGCCTTCTGCCACAGAGGTTTAGTGCCCTCTGCTGCAAATCCAGGCTATGGACCAGGGTCTCCTGCAGTAGCTCTGGAAATTGCAGGCACCTGCCCTGGGGTCTCAGTGAGGAGGCAGCTTGCCAGGCCCGGGTGATGTCAGCATTATATCCTTAATGTGCTTCCCTCTTGATGGTTCTATGGATTTTCTGTAAACCCCAGCTCTCAGGGACCATGTTTTCCTGGTCAAATATTCAAAATTTCAGCTTCACTGTGGTCTTTACCCTTGGGGGAATCTCAGGGCTGGGAAGAAATTCCTGGGACAATTTTTGAGCAGTGGGGGGAAGGGGTTCTGTAATTTTAAAGTTCAGGTCAGTCAGTAGAAATTAGGATTTCTCCTGAATGGCATTAATGGCTTGGACAGAAGTCTAACTTCCCAGTGCCAGTAGCCCCAGAAAATGCAGGGATGCATTGGGTGGGAGGCTTGGTTCCTCCATTTCTTTCTTCACCCTGGGTTGGGGTAGGGTTGTCCATACCTGGCATGGGTGGAACCCTCTAAGCATGCCCAGAAAGTCTAGTCTGTCCGCAAAAATGGAAATAGAATCTGTAATTTGCATACGAGCCATAAATGGTAGTAATGAAGCAACCTTTGAATATACAAATAGCAACTCATTGACCTTGGGTGAAACAGGATTGAGGCCTTAGACTTCTTGTCCTGATTCAGAATGGGAAAATCTCTATTTTTTTTTTTCCCCACAGAAACAGGAAATCCATTTGTTTTACCCTAAGAGGCCAAAAAGAATTATATGTGTTTGTTTTTTTTTTCCAAAACTAACATATACCATCTTTTGAGGCTGTCCTATATTGTCCCCTTTAACACATAGTCAGTGTCCACTATGGCAATGTCTGCATATGCCATTAGGGGGCAGCAATAAACTGTGGAGCTTATTGCTCCAGAGTTTATTGATCCCAGGAAGGTCCCAGGCACATGGTTTATACATGTGCCAGAAGTACAGCACATTGGCTGAGTCACAGCAGTCCTGGCTGGCAGGAAGCCCAGGAGGGGTCAGCCTGCCAGCCTGGGGCTGCTCCAGTTGGACTCAATGTGCTGCAGAGGGGCTGGTTGGAGTATGAGAGTGCTTTAATGGGAGACTAGCTGGCAGGCAGCCCCCACACAGAAGCACCCTCATGGCCTAGTCAGCTGGCTCTGCATCTATGTGTGCACTGCTGCACATTAAAAAAAAAAACCTCTGAGGTTGGATAGGACTTGTAATTACAAGTCCTACCCTGCTGCTGAGTTTGTTAGTTTCCTGCACCCTAATAGTGACACACATATAGACACTGAGATGTTTACTGTGAAGTTAATTAGGCAAATGCAGTAAAAGTCTTCTATAGATGTGCCCAGTACATGGCATACTACTCCTTTAGGAGTTTAAACCACTTGTAGAATTCCCTTTACACAACAGAGACTCCCTATTCCTGTGTTCGGATAATTCTTCCTTCATTTTTTTTCCTCTCAGTAAAGCAAAGGCAAACTCTAATCCTATGTCTTGCAAAATATGTGTTCCATTGTGTACTATAAGAATGTGTATGAGTTTTGCTTCATTCATTGCCAGAATTTCTTACATGTATTTTCAGGTTCACTATATAGAACCCAGATATATTTTTGTATGTAATATATTAGTAGCACTGAATAGATATATACATTTTTTAAATTTGTGTTCATAATGGTACTTCATACTGAACTACAATTCCTTCTCTTCCTTGTGTTAAAGTTTAATATTACAAGGAGAAAAGATGCATTTGTTATATTATACATAGCAATTAGAAGTAAAATGTAAGGGAAGGAATTTCATAATGATAAAGAACACATCCTTTACCAAAAGAAGGAGGAAGATAAAACTGTATAAGTAGATAACACATTCATTAGTATTGCTGTAAATTGAGGGGAAAATTCTAGCCCCATGTTGCAATATGCATACAACAGTTCAAAAGTAAAATTCAACATAAATATGTAATTTAGTACTAAGTAGTTAGGTTTTATTCCAGAGCATATTGCAGAAAAAAATGAATGCAGTTATTTTTTAACACATGCAATTGTTACCTTCATGCTGCTCTGTGATATGTTATGAACTTGACCCTAACTGAATAGAAATATTAATATGGTGGGGGCTTTGTATATTGGGTTTTGTTTGTTTGTTTTCTGTTTCTCCAAAGCAGAGAGAGACAGAGAGAGAGAGAGAGAGAGAGGAAGAGGAAGGAAGGACTTTAACTCTTTAACTAGTTCATTAGGGGTTTGGGGTACAGTTAACTGGCTGTGAGTAGGTTGTGCAGCAGGAACAGGTTGTCTTGGATGGTCCTGACCAGCATGCAGTAGTTCTGCTCAGGCCCAGTGACAAAGGCCATGATGGTGCGGAGGTGGGTTACCAGTGCTTTGGCTAGAATCTTGTAGTACACACACAGCAGGGAGACCGGCCACCAATACCTAATGCAGTCAAGGTCTCCCTTCTTGGGCAGCTGCATGAGCACCACTCAGAAGCAGCTGATCATCAGGACCTTGTTGGCAAGGCTCTCCTGGAAAACATGCAGGAGGAGAGGCCAGAAGGTCTTGTAGACCTTGGCAGGTAACCCTTCAAGGCCTGGGGCTTTGCCAGAGGTGAGACCAGCCACGGCAGCTACTAGCTCCTCCAGAGACAATTCCTACTTAAGCTCACTGGCCTCCAGGGCACAGAGACACAGCAGGCCCTCATGCAGTTCCTATGTGGATCTCCAGGCAGGATGGCTCAGCTGCACACAGTTCACAATAGAAGGTGATGGAGTTCTCATGTACTTTGCCCAGGTCCATGATTATCTGGCCCGTGGTGTGCGGAGCCTGGCCAGCAACCAGAGTATATCTTTTGCCGACCATCTCTGGTTTCAGGCAGTGTGTGCTGCCACCACATGTGCCACCCCACCTTTTTACAGTATGTGCTGTTTTGTTAATGCTGGGATGTCCTGGTTTCTAAATTTTCCTCCACACTGCAAATATGCAGCACAGAGAACCAAGTCACATGTACAGGGTGCATTTTGTGGTGCCTCAAAAGCCTTTGAGGACCTGCAAAGCCCACATGTGTGTTTGTGTGGATATGCCCCTACAGAGCATCTATGCTGTTTTTGAGACACTCCTGAATGTCTCAGGAGATGTTCCTGAAGATTGGAAGAGGGCCAATGCTGTGCATATCTTCAAGAAAGGAAGGAAGATCTATGGAACTACAGACTCAATCCCTGGAAAGATCTTGAAAAAAATAGTTAAAGAAACCACCAACAACCAGCTAACTGAAGGCAACATTCGGAGAGAAAGCCAACATGGCTTTGTGGTGGGTAGGTCTTTCTTGACCAACCTCATTTCCTTCTATGACCAGGTGATGCATCACCTAGACAAAGGAGAAGAGGTTGATGTCATATATTTAGATTTCAAAAAAAGCCTTTGACTTGGTCTCCCATGATGTCTTCATGGTAAAATTGGTGAACTGCAGGCTCAACAACCTTACAGTCTGATGGCTGGGGAACTTGCTCCATGGTCAGACACAAAGAGTGATAGTCAATGGAACTGAGTCAACATGGCACATGGTAACTAGTGACATCCCCCAGGGCTCAGTACTCAGACCAGTACTCTTTAATATATTCAAAAATTATCTGTATTTGGGTGTCAGAAGTAGACTGGATATGTTCACGGATGACACCAAATTATGGGGAAGTGTGGTCTACATAAAGGATTGGCTGACAATTCCAGCTAAGTTGAACAGACTCACAATGTGGGCAGATCAAAACCTGATGACATTCAACATGGAGAAATGCAAGGTGCTCCACCTTGGGAGAAAAAAAACAAACAAACCACTTATAGGCTCAGCAGTGCTACACTCACTAGCACCATGATCAAAAAAGACTTGGGGTTCATAATTGACCACAAGATGAACATAAGCTACAAAAGTGATGCTGCAGCTGGCAAAATAAAGCTCTGGCTTGCATCTACTGATGCAGCTCAAGAAAGACCCAAGAAGTCATCTTCCCTTTCTACTCACCCTTGGTGAGACCACAGTTGGAGTACTGCATCCAATTCTGGGGCTCCACGCTTTAGAAACGATATGGACAAGCTTGACAGAATCCAGAAGAGAGCCACATGAATGATGAGAGGTGAAGAGAACAGGCCTTATGAGAAAAGGCTGAGAGGAACGGGACTCCTCAGCCTGGAGAAGAAAAGGATCAGGGGGGACTTAGTGGCAGCCTATAAGTATATCAGGGGTGTGCATCAGGATCTGGGAAAATGTCTGTTCACGAGGGCACCCCAAGTTAAGACAAGGTCTTACAGTCGTAAACTGCTGGAAAACCATTTTAGACTGGACATAAAGAAAAACTTCTTTACCACCTGATTCTCCAGAGTCTGAAATAGACACCCCCCAGGAGTGGTGCAAGCACCTAGTCTGGATAACTTTAAAAAATGCTTGGATGCTTATTTTGCTGGGGTGATCTGACCCCAGTTGACTTCCTGCCCCCTGGGCAGGGGGCTGGACCCAATGATTTTTTTGTGAGGTCCCTTCCAGTCCTGATGTCTATGTCTATTGACTATTAAATCAATTAATGCTCTGGCAAAAATCGTGGCTCCATACACCTATTCTCCACATACAAAACCTTGAAATGAGTCGGTGAAGGTACTGTGTGGCCACAGGTCTTGTACTCTCTGTTTCCAATGGGCTTGACAGTTGCATAGGGGAAGGGTCCTAGCAGAAGCATTGTGAGTTCCTGCTTTGTTTGGGGCAGAGTTATCACCCCTGAGAATGTGGGGGAGGCAATGATGTCTTACCTGCTCAAGCTCTCTCCATACTCTGGTGCCAGCTGCTCCTACAGCTGAGGATCAAGCTAGCTGCACACTAGTTGCAGCAGGGGGCACCTGAAACCCCCACACCCTCTTTCAGGAGTTTTTGCTGCAATGTGCTCAGCCCAGCCATAGAAGATGAGCAACCCTGCACCCAGTAGTATATAGGGAGGAGGGGTTGAGAAGAACAATGCCCCCCTTGGATTTTTTTTTCCCACAGGAGGCACCTTGCTCCTTGCTAAGTAGCATATGTTTGTGTGGTGAGAGAGAAACAAAGAAGGCACCAGGGGCAGCCCTGAGGTGCCTGTGCCACAGGGCTGTTGCAGCTGAATGCCACACACTGGCTGCAGCATTTCTATAGTGCAGGCTTCCCCAGGCTGTCCATGGTGCCTTCCTTGTCTTCCCCCTATGTGCTACTGGGCAAGGAACTGCACCTCCCATGGGAAAAATTCAAGATAAAAGTCACATTCAGTTCAGTTCCTCCCTACCCATATTCTACTGGGGGAAAAAGCTGCCTTGTTTTTATAGCTGGACTGTGCCTGCCATAGCAAAAGCTCCCAGGGTGCAACAGGGTTGATTTTGATGCCCTAGGATGTGCCCAGGATGCGTGCCTCATTTGTCCACCCTCTCCCCTCCACTGTTCATAGGACAGTTACACTGATTGATTAATTTCCAGATTTGCTGCATGAATTGCAGAATGGGGTAGATAGAGTCATACCTTTTATCAGTGCACTAAGGAGTGGAAAGATGAACAAACTAAACTGAGTTAAAAAGGAGAACGTACTGACATACTATGTATCAGCAAATGCACAGGATATGTTTTTTGTGTCCACTCTATCTTACAGTAACTGGAATCTAAATCATGGCAGATCATGTTGTAGTACATTGAAAAAGTAATATGCAATATATTCACAGAACCATAGACAGGTAGGGCTTGAACAGACCTTCAGAGGTCATCTAGTCCAACTACCCCATCAAAGGCAGGATGATCCCCATCCAAATACTATACTAATCCAACCTGTCAGTAAAACAACCCATTCAACCCTGACGCAAACACAAGGCACAAAACCCTAACCTGCCACAGGTAAAGCAGGGGGACGATGGCAGCCAATGTCCCGTTGATGCTGCGAAGATTGTTGAAATATGCTCAAAAGATCCAGAAAAGAGGGGCATGCCCCCGCCTAAAGGAGAAGGCAAAATCCCCCACCATCTGTACAAATCTGAGCATGGGGGAAGGTGGAAGAGGGAGGAGAGAAAGAGAGAGAGAGAGAGAGAGAGAGAGAGAGAGAGAGCTTTAATGTTTGTTAGACCCCGACTCCATGCAACGTCCAATGACTAGCGAGACGACGATCCAATTGCTCATGGATCCTGTTATTCATTAGCCAGAGCAGGCAGGGAGAAAACACCAGCAAACATTGCTCACAACAGCTTTATTTAGAATGGAGACAGCTTCGGACTAGCTCCCCCAAATTTTTTTCCCCCACATTTATACACTTTGGTTTATACTTATTAACATTTACTCTCCCCTTTCCCCTCCTATGTTCCACCCATTTCTCCTCCCATCTCAAGGTTCACCTCTGTTTATTGTTTTCTTCATTAGCATGGAATTGCCTATGCATTTTACTCATCGACATGTCTTTTTGCTATGAGCACATGTCTAAGACCTTGACTCCTTTTCTTCAGTCAATGGGTGGACTTTGACCAAAAGCTGGAAGCTTCTCTTCTTCACCAATCACCATTCACCTTTTTGCATATGTTTATCTTGGATTCTGTTACCAATTATGTGTTGTTTTTCACATTCCAATCTGTTTTTCTGTCTCATGTTGTACCATCTTCCACATTCCTAAAATGTCACTTCATTCACAGCACACAGACTCACACAGACTTACTTGCTGCTTTTTTGCAGAAAATGGTTGACACAGTTAAGATGGTTACTTAGCAGAAGCAAATAACTGGCTTAGTTATCATTTTGCCTTGTGGTTAGGAGCTCTGCTAGGCCACAGTTGCAAATCCAGTGCTCCCCAAGTTCTAAATATTATCATCCTAATAATGTTATGTTATGGAAGATGCTTAGCCTCAGACAAAAGAAGGAAGTTACTCTGAACTTACTTTTAACATACAAGGAAAGGTAGTAGAGATCATGCTGGGTCATGGATGACTGGCTCTGGTAGTCATGCAGGGCCAGAGAGAGCAATTGGGATCAGGTGATATGGTCCCTAAGTGTTGGAAAGATGGGAAGCCACAAGCCAGGAGGTCTGTTTGAGGAGCTAGTCAGAGAGCCAGAGAGTAGTGCAGAGCATGGAGTCAGGTGGCAAGCTGAGTTAGGTAGCCAGGGGATCAAGCCAGGAGTCAGGTTATGGAAGAGGCCAGGTTAAGAAGCCAAAGGATCATCCAGCATGGAGTATGAATGTGAGCCAGGTCAGCTCATGAGGGGATCAGGCAAAGAGCCAATTGAGGCCCAAAGAGCTCGAGTAGAGGTTAAGACCTGTTCCCTTCCTGTTTCTTTTCTGAGATTTAAAAGGAGGGAAGTGGACCACTCAGGCAGTTGGCAAGGAGTACATTGATGGCTAGACCATGATGGCCATCTGTATCCAGCTTCTGGCTACCAGTTTAGGCCACCTGTATCCAGCCTATGTGGGTCAGTTGAGAAAGTGACAGACTGGGGTGAGTAGGTCATCTGGGTAAGGTCCTGAATTCAAGACATAAGTCTGATAGTAAACCAGAGTTTTATAAATTGTTTATGTATCAAGATCAGATTAAATGTAACAAAACTAGTAGGGGAATTTTTGTGTTTGTGGAAAATAAGATAGACCTTAATGGATGTTTCAGGCTAGATCTGATAAGGTTAAGAGAGAGCCTTTATCCTAAGATTAAAATGTGGTCCCAGCATAAAACCTAAAACAAATTCCCAGATAAAGATTGCAGAAAAGTAACACTTCTTTCAGATGCCTTCTAAATTCTGATAAAAAGGGTATTGTGTCTACATGACAATGTTGAGATTTTTTTTTTTTTCCTGAGACAAACACAGGCACAACTGATCCAGGGACAAATGCAACATCTTTTTCTAGCCATAAAGTAAGACAAATCTAGTGGGATGGAGCAGAACAAGAGAGAAAGGTTTTTTTGGTAGCATGAGCTGAATCTTCCAGAGCCAACTATCATGGAACAGCTAGGATTTTTCATGTAATCTATGAATATATAGTGATATTTCCTACAGTATTTTAAAATGCTTCCATAAAGTTATTGTAAACTACTGCTACTGGCCTTTAACTGAATAATGGTATTTTAGCCAACTTATTAACACAGGACATGTATACACAAGATGTTTACTGCAGAGATGACTTATTAGCTCTGCAGTAAAGTCTCACAGACTTGCTAGATACGTGTGCAGCCCTATTAGGCTTCAGTAAACTAATGCACTCTGCTGTATGATAGTTCTTGTACACACAAATACTATTCTACTATTCCATGAAAGCATAATTTAGTATGCTGCAATGCGTGTTTAGATGCTAACAGGACTGGCCAGGACACAAGGATGCTTCAGTGTGGGGACAGTCTGCTGGCTAGCCCCACACTGGAACACCCTTATGCCCCAGCCAGGCTCTCCACAGCATGTTGAGCCAGGTTGGAGCAGCTCTGGGCTGGCAGGCTGACCCATGGGGCCCCTGCCAGACAGAGCTGCTCTGACCTGGCAAAACGTGCTGCAGTAATAGAATCATAGAATCATAGAAACCAGACCATGAAATTGGGCGTGCAGTTCCCAGAATTAGGTACGTCCATACCCATAAGATATAATGACAAGGATAACCAAACACAGCCGTAAGACTAAACTTTCTTAAATCAGTATAATGCTATTTAGATAAATAGATATCTAGGAATTATTATTTTTCCAGGCTGCTTATGGCATAAGTTGGGTATGGCTGTCTATGCTGGACACTTTTCATGTTGCTGTTGCTGGCTCATTACATACTGGGACCATAGACTCTTACACTTCCCTTCCTTTTGGTAGGCACTTTCCTTGTCATCCCTGAAGAACTTCCTTGGTACAGATTCTCTATTACCCAGTCAAAAAAAAAGGAGTTAGTGAACCACCTGTTCTAAGCCTCAATACCACTACTGACCATTGTAAGCTCTCCATTTGCTTAAAGTTACTCTTTAGCTCATCTTATTCATATATTTTTCCTGATAAGTAAACTGACTTCCAGTTGACTTCTTTTTAGGGATACTTCATACTTAAAACAAATAGGTTCACAAAATTCCAAAACCAACCATTCTTTACTTTACCTATCATATGATTTGTCCTGATCTAGACAAAGCAATAAAATAGGTTAACATTATGTGGCTATTTGGTTATGAGTTTCGCTTTAGTTATGAAATGCAAAAATCTAGAACTCTTGGTTCAGCGATGGTATCTTTTATTAGATTGACTGATAAATTACAAACATATTTTTTTTCCTATAAGTTTTTGGGCTCAAACACCCTTCATCAGGCTCAGGGGAAGTTAAAGGTGGTAAAAAGTCCCCACATGTAGGAAATGAACTTCATTTTTGCACAGTATTTGGCACATTTGTATTTGACAGCTGCGTTGGTCTGATTGGGAACCAGTTCACAATTATGTGAAGTACTATAGTTTCAAAACCATGGAGCGGGAGGGAGCACCCAGATCAGCATGCCTCACAGTGGGTGAGTGGGGGATAGGAGTGCTTGCATTCATGCTTCAGGGGTCCCAGAAGTTGTGGGGCATGATAGTAGTTGCTATTGGGTATGGAATAAGGACACAGATGGTCATTAGAAAGATAATTGCTATTGAACAATCAATGCAAGGCATCTCATTTATAAAAAAGTGCTAATAAAATGAATAAAAAAGAGGGGAGGGGCATTAAAGCGATCACTGTTTACCAGAATAGCCAGCTGCAGCTGGAGGGAAAGTGGGGAAGAGGTGAAGAGAGATGAAGTATGATGCCCGGAGGATAAACCAGACCCATGACATAGGCTAAAACTAGATGTTGGATTTCTCCCAAGACACAGCCTTTTATTCTGGCATACTAAAATGTAGAAACCCATGGTTCCACTTAACTACCTGTAAAATACCAAGATAACACCCTGCTCCCCCTCAGTTCAGTCAGGGTTAATTCAAGTTAATTGCCATTCAAGATGCATGTGTGTGAGAGGTCGGTGTCATGCTGCCTGGAGCCGAGCTCTCTCAGCTGGTATCGGTTGTGTTCTTTCCCTAGGAAATCTCCTGCCATGCCTTGATGTTAGAGAGAGAGGTGCCAAAAAAACTTTTGGGAGACAGAAAATCAGTTATTGGCTCAAGAAGTCAGGTTATTTTCATAAAGCTTCACCATCCCCATAACCTGTCCTAACCACACCAGATGTTCTGGGCATGTTATTACCCACCTCTGATACTGAGAGCTCTGGTTTCAGTCTTGTGGACTTCTCTGCCCATCTCAGTCTTGTGGACTCCTCTTGTGCTCTCCCTTAAGTTGGCTGCTTGTCCCATTCTTCCCTGCATGGCTCCCAAGTCAGTCACTCCTTATTTTTAATCCTGCCCTTAACCTTCAGGGTTAGGACAGGCTTACCCCTTTGGGGTGTAATCTCGTCCATGTCTCCTTTTTCCTCTAGGATCCCAAAGAGGCTATCTTCACAACTAGGGACTGAACTCACCAATGAATCAGTCTCCTCTATCTCTTTGCTGGCTCTCACCAGGTAAGTCAAGGGCTGGGGTTTTCCTCTGAGCTTTGGGGTTGGTTCCTCCTCTCCTTGGCTTACCATCTTCTTGGTCTTGGTTCGTTGTGGCAGCCTGTGATTCACTGCCTCCCTGACCCAGCTGTCTCTCTTTTAATTTTCCAGCATGGATCTTTTCTTTTCTTTTGGCCATGCCATTCTCTCTATCCCAAGCTAGAACCACAGCAGCTAGGTTTGCTGTGGCAGGCTTTGAATTACCACAGTCTCAGCTGGTTTCTTTAATTAGTTGGGATGTGGCATCTTTCCCACACCAGCTCATTGTGGTTGCCTTGGCATCCCTCAGTAATTTTTTATTCCCTATTCTAACACTCATGTTCATGTGTCAGGGTGTTTCAGCCTGTCACAATATGTAAATGACTACCATGACTGTCCCACCTGTGTTTTGATTTGAGTCAATGGCTGGGACAGTCATACTCAGAATAATCTGACCTAGGATGAACCCCATATCTGTTTTTGCTCTTCATGTACAACATAACACTGAATGGATTCACAGTGAACCGGTTCAAAATAGCATTTTCCAGGTACATTTTTTAATTGTTCTGGATTTCTTTAAACCTATTTGGCAGGCTTGCATATCTGTTTGCTTCATGTTTAAACCACATTTAAACCATTCTAAGGGCCTTATTACATTGTAATTTTAGGTGTCTTCTGGAGCTTTTAACTCCTGGACTGACTGCACATTAACACCTTTAAGTGGTTTAAAGCACTCATTATTCAGTTTAAAGTTATACCATTCCAGAACAGGATTATCTCTAATCCACATACCTTTGCTTCTCTTCCATTAAGGTATTGCGACTCCCCACAGCTGTTCCACCCAAGTTGAAATCGTCCAGTATCCCAGGATGCAGTGGCTTCTCCCTCATCCTGTGAGTCAGGGTGCACCAGGGGCCAGGCACAGTTCCTTGCTCCTTGGGCATGTCAGGCAGAGCAAGCACCACAGCTCTGAAGTCACCAGTAGCTGTGGTGCCTCCCACTGCCAAACAAACTGGCTCATTGCTCCCAACATACTGGGATAGAGGTGGGGGTGGAGGCAATGTGCTTTAACTCTGTCTACCCAGCAGCAATAATGGAGTCTGCATGGAATGTGAAGTCCCTTAGGGCAGTGGTAACTAGCACCAGGTAGTTGCTGTGCTGGGCTGCAGCCCTGTATCCTGTCCTTTCTCTTCACTGGGCTCCTTTCATCAGAGAACATCAGACCAACCTGGTTGCCTTCTACAACCAGGTCACAAAATTCTTGGATGCAGGTGTCATGGTGGATGTAGTATTTCTGAATTTAGGAAGGCCTTCAACAATGTCTCTCACCCCATCCTCCTTAAAAAATTAGGCAACTGTGGTGTCGATGCCTACATGGTCAGATGGGTTGCAAATTGGCTGGAGGGCTGCACCCAGAGAGTGGTGATGGATGGATCATTTTTGACTTGAAGGGATGTGGGCAGTTCACAGTCCACAGGGCTCAGTTCTTGGGCCCGTATTGTACAACATCTTCATCAGCAACTTGGACGAGGGGGTGAAAAGCACCTTATTCAAACATGCAGATGACACTAAGGTGTAGGGAGAAGTGGGTACACTAGAGGAGAGGGACAGGCTGCAACTAGATCTGGACAGGTTACAGGAGTGGGAGGATGAGAATAGGATGGGATTCAATACTGACAAGTACAAGGTACTGCACCTGGTGAGGAAGAACCAGCAGCATACCTACAGGCTAGGGAACTCCCTTCTCATCAGCACAAAGGCAGAAAAGGATCTTGGAGTCACTATTGATTCCAAGATGAACTTGAGCTGCCAATGTGAGGACACAGTCAGGAAGACTAACCTTGTCATGCATCCACAGATGCTTCACGAGCAGGTCCAAAGAGGTGATCCTCCCCCTCTATGCCACATTGGTCAGGCCACAGTTGGAGTACTGTGTCCAGTTCTGGGTGCCACACTTCAGGAGGGATGTGGACAGCATCGAGAGTGTCCAGAGGAGGGCCACTTGCATGATCAGGAGGAAGCAGCTCAGGCCCAAGAGTCTACGGGACCTGAACCTGTTCAGCCTGCACAAAAGAAGGCTGAGAGGGGATCTGGTGGCCATCTATGAACTGGCAACAGGAGAATCCCTGTTCCCCCAAGCACTACTGGGAGTAACAAGGAATAACGGCCATAAGTTGATTGAGAGTAGATTCAGGCTAGATATTAGGAGGCACTACTTCAAAGTCCCGGTGACTAGGATCTGGAACCATCTACCCAGACATCTCATGGGAGGAACACTCAGCAAAATTGGAGTAGTTGCAAAGCTTCCTATGGTGCATGGATGACCTCTATCTAACTAAAGAAGTCTACGGGCCAATGAGAGGTAAAGCTCTGCCTTACCTGGTACTGGCAACTGGGGATAACCTAATCAGTGACATGGTGATTGATGGGAAGCTGGGTGACAGCGACCATGAGCTGATCACCTTCACCATCCGCCATAAAGCTAGCAAGTCAGTCAGCAACACTGAAATCAGTGACTTTAGGAAAGTTGACTTTGGCAAGCTCAGGAGGCTTGTCAGTGAGGCCCTAAGGGACCATGACCCCAGGGGGAGGGGAGTTCAGGAAGAGTAGTTGCTCCTCAAGGGGGTGATCCTCAATGCACAAGCTAATTCTATTCCATCTTGGAGGCAAGGCAGCAAGATGGAACAGTGGGCCCCCTGTCTCTCCAGGGATCTAGCAGACCTCCTGAGGCTAAAAAGAAGGGCCTACAAAGGATGAAGGATGGGTTTCACCTCCAAGGAGGAATATCACCTGGACAAGGGAGAAGAGGTTGATGGCATATATCTTGACTTCAAAAAAGTCTTTGATTTGGTATCCCATGATCACCTCTTTGTGGAACTGGCCAACTGGGACCTTGGGTCCACCATGATCCACTGGCTGGGAAATTGGCTCCGTGGTTGGACCCAGAAGGTGGTAATTGATGGAAGTCAATCGTCATGGTGCCCTGTGACAAGTGGGGTCCCCCATGGCTCTGTCCTTGGACCCATATTGTTCAACATCTTTATTAATGATGTGGACATGGAGTCAGAAGCGGACTGACCAAGTTCGTCGATGACACCAAACTCTGGGGCAAAGCATCTACACCTGAAGACAGGAGGGCAATCCAGGCTGACCTGGACAGGCTCAGCATATGAGCAGATGAGAAACTGATGGTGTTTAACACTGAAAAATGCAAGGTTCTCCACCTTGGGAGGAAAAACCTGCAGCATCCTTATAGGATCGGCAGCGCTACGCTGGCTAGCACTATGGAAGAAAGAGACTTGGGAGTCATCACTGACCGCAAGATTAACATGAGCCTTTAATATGATGCTGCAGCTAGTAAAGCAAGCAAAATGCTGGCTTGCATCCATAGATGCTTCTCAAGCAAATCCCAGCATGTCATTCTCCCCCTGTACTCAGCCTTGGTGAGGCTGCAGCTGGAGTACTGCATCCAGTTTTGGGCCCCACAATTCAAAAAGGATGTGGAGAAGCTTGAGAGAGTCCAAAGGAGAGCCACGTGCATGATCAGAGGTCAGGAAAACAGATCTTACAATGACAGGCTGAGAGCTATGGGGCTTTTTAGCGTGGAAAAGTGCAGGCTCAGGGGTGATCTAGTGGCCACCTATAAGTTTATCAGGGTTGACCACAAGTATCTGGGGGAACGTTTTTTCACCCGAGAGCCCCAATGGATGATGAGGTCAAATGGTTATAAACTACTGCAAGACCATTTCAGGCTGGACATAAGGAAGAATTTCTTTACTGTCCGAACCCCCAAGGTCTGGAATCGCCTGCCATCAGAGGTGGTTGAAGCACCTGCATTGAACACCTTCAAGATAAATTTGGATGCTTATCTTGCTGGGATCCTATGACCCCAGCTGACCTGCTGCCCCTCGGTCAGGGGGCTGGACTCAATGATCTTCTCAGGTCCCTTCCAGCCCCAATGTCTATGAAATCTATTAAATTTATGAAGGGAAGTGGTGCTTGCTTCTACCCTGGGGATCTTCAAAAGGAGGCTAGATAATCACCAAGCTGGGGTTGTTTGACCCCAGCATTCTTTCCTGCCCATGGCAGGGGGTCAGAATTGATGATCTGCTCAGGTCCCTTTACACCCTACCAACTATGAAACTATGAAACTATCAGATTAACAGCAGCAGCAGTCTCAGAGTCCCAGGACTTTTGATACAGGGAGCGGGTCCTGGCATGTGCTTTAACTGGTGCTGGGCACCCCCTGAGGTCTGGCGTGTCCTGAAGCATGGCAGAGCCCATAGCTGTATCTCCTCTTCCCAAGCATGGAGGAACATCCAGGCTGGGAAAGCCTGGCCATGACTGCTTCTGTCTCAGTAGCTCAGGTTCCACATTTCATCCACCTCCTACATGACCTGCATGGATGGTCTTGGCTAGGGCCTAGGGGAGGATCTGGGGGGCCTTTGGGGATCTCCCAGGGATCTGGGAGTTTCAGAAAAATCTGGGTCTTCAGGGCCTGGGGATCTGGGGTTTTCTGGGGGATCTGAGGATCTCTAAGGGATCTGGGGATCTTTTGGAGATCTTCAGGTCTCAGGGATCTGGGTGTCCCCAGGGATTTCCAAGAGATCTTGAGCCTCTGAGGGATTTGGGCGTCCACTGGGCCTGGGAATCTGGGGGTAAAGTATAGAGTGTTGTGTGCACTGATGGGTGATTGGCTGTTGAATGATTGATGGATGACTAGTGATTGAGTCTATAATCAATGCTTAATTGTTAGCTCCTGCTTTAACATCCGGGTCTCAGGGAATTGGGTGGTATCCAGGATCCAGCCTTCCACCATGTACCCTGTCCCAGCCCCCTGCTCAGAGGTTCCTTCCCTTCACCCCTCCTGCTATAACTGGGCTCTGCTGTTCCCCACACCAGGCACCCCATTCCCCCAGGGAAAGTACATAGGCACCATGTGCCTGCCTAGGTACCCCACTCTCCCTGAGGCAGGCAGCTCAGATGCATTGGGGAGGGAGCCTCTGGCTGGAGAGGCAGGAGATTCCCCATTGCCTTCTCCTGGCATAAATTCTGTCTGAGGAAAGGCCCTAAGTGATATGTGTGTCCTTGCCCTCAGACAAAATTGTATTGTATGTGCCTCCTTTCCTGTCTCCTGCTCCTCCTTTTGTTCCTGTTCCTGTTTCTATTCTTCATGTTTCACATTCTTAAACAGAAACCTAGTTTCTTTTTCCTGCTTGTCAGAAAATTCTTTTCCTTTAAATCTCCGTTTCCCTGCAGACAGGTTGGAAAAAAAAATAGTTTATAATAGAATTCATTTCTTTTGTTTTACCCAGGTAAGACTTAAACAGTCTAACTATTCATGCATAAAGATGCTGGTGTCACTTGTCTTTTTCCTTGAAAAAAAAAAAAATAAGTTGCCCTTTTTTTAGCTGCATAAGCAAAACAATAAAAAGCATATTTGCTTATTTGTTTTTGAATGAGAAAAACAGTTTTTTCTATACCCCTCCAAATATATCCGTGGAGTATTTTCCCAATTTTTACAAACAAACATTAAAAAGTTGTTTTTTTTTAAATGAAACTAAGAGCATGAAAGGCAAATAAATCCATAGCTATGCACCACTGAAAACAGATTTTAAAAGTAAATGGCTATTCTTAACATTTAATGTTGGAACCAAAAAAAAATAAAAATGCTGTACATTTAGTCTATTTAATTGGTAACTACAAATAAAGTTTCACTTACATTGCTTTCATTGCATTCTAGGAACTACCTGGTAGGACAAAGTTGCCCATGTTGAGGTGTTGGAATGTGCCATCATACTTAGCATCCATTCTCTTCTTAGTCAGTGTTGACTTTAATGGCTTGGTCATATGTGAAGAATGTATGATGGCTATATACCTAGATATATATTGCATGGAAAATACCTTTCAGGATCCTTATCTCTGATTCAAATGTGCTTGCAAAACAGATAGGAAGGCAATGAACATTGAGCCAAAAAACTGGGAAAACATTGCTGAGTACTGAAGTGTTTGAAGTCATATATATATAGCCCATGGGCACATCCACACATGCAGGCACGTGCACTTGCAGCAGATCAAATAGAAGTGATGCAAATTTGAGCTGGGGCTTCTTGCTTCAGCACACGTGCTTGGACATGCACTTTGTTGTGGAGCAAATTGTGCCACTTGGGGCAAAATAACCCTGTCTGGCTCCTCCCAGAACGTCAGCCAGGGGGAGCTAGAGCCCAGGGCCAGCACCTGTGCTGTACCAGCAGTTTAGAAAGCTGCTCTGTCCTGGCCCCATCAGTACAAAAAGCTGCCCTGTCAAGTAGCTCAGGATTACTCGCTGTCAGAAGCTTCTGGGGCCTAGCCAATTGGTACCTGGGGACACTACCCCTTGTGCCAGCTGGACTGCTGAAGCAGCCCTGAGAGTTCCCTGCACGCTTTACCCACTGCAGCAATCTGGCAGTGGGCGCTGCTGCCTGGCTGTGACCTGCTGCATACCTGCCAGACCCAGATGGGGACTTCACAGCCAGTATAGGCATCCGAGCAGCAGGTGGGGGATTGGGCCAGGTGGGGAAGCAATTTGTGGGGCTTGGGGAGTGGGAGGGGTCTGTTGCCCCCCCCATTGCCCCCCCTTCAGCTCCACCCACTCCTGGGGGATTTGAGATGCTACAAGATGTACATGCGCAATTGTCTGGATGTACCCCATGTGTTTTTTTGGGAAGAACTTTTTTTTATTTTTGAAATTCATAACTGAGGTGCTAAGGAATAACTTTAGCTTGGGGGTGTTTAGCTTTTTTAATCTTGGCATTTGGCCACCATCTTTAAAAATGCTGGCCATGACTAATGAGATTAATACATTTTTGTATCTCAGTATCTATGAGGCTAATTTTGATTCTCTAAATGACTTTAAATAAGTATTGCAATAACCTACAAATGTCCTTTTTCTTTTTATGAGTAATGGCCCATTGTTTGGCAGCTCTAAGTCTTTAAATGTAAAATAACAATATTGCTGACCACTTTTTAAAGCCACAACATATAGCATATAATGGTATCTGCTCTTAATGTTTTGGTAAACCTATTCTTTTTTGTTACTTTTTATCTACATTAATTTTTTTATTTGTTCTTTTTTAGTGAATGAAGAGAAGATGAATAGTTAAGAAAAATGGATGTTAGAACAGAGGCCGGAACTTCCCAACAAACCAAGAAGCCAGCACTTTTACTTACAGCACTGCCAGAATCAACCAAGAAAAAACTTAAAACATTTTATAATGATGTGTGTGTCATATGTGAAAAAGCTTCAACATCCAAAAAAACACCACTTACAGCAATTTTCCCAGGATACATGGAAGCTCAAGAGTGGAAGGACTTAGGCACAAGTTTTGATTCTCTTTATGACCGAATACAGGGTAATGATACGACAAAGAAAGTGCATAAAAATTGTAAGTTAAATGTTGTAGGCATTAACCTGAAGCATGCACAAGAAACACTATCTGTTAATCTGTTAAATTGTGAGAAAAAAACTGATACTAAAGTTACTGATGGATCAATTGAGTTGTGCAAAGAAGTAACTGAAGATGTTCCTCATTAGTTTCTTCATGTGTAATTTGTGAGTAACCCTTGGAAGGGAAGAGTGTGAGGGACTCACTAGGCAACAGGTTATTTGTAAAATTTCACAGAATTGAAACAGACAGTGCTTGGAAAACTTTTGTAGGTACAGTCAAATAGGTCCAGGACAAGAAAAAAAGGAATCATTTGTAATCCTTAATTACTTGCTTTCAAAGTGATTGTGGAATACTCTGATGGTAGCATATACAGCCACACTCTCATATGTTCAGTGAGATGAGGCCAGACTCAGCATATTATTGTCTTGCAAGACAGACAGGTGCCTATCACTACTAGTACTACTACTACTAATCACTACTACTACTACTACTACTACAGATAAAGTCCTTGAACTGCTATTGCTCTTAAAAAGTCCACCAGGAAAATAAAATACCCAAGTATAGGACCCAAAGAATTAACTGTACTAAAAATGCTGAAATTAAAATCTTGAAAATCTTCAAGTATTAAGGATATTTTTTACCAAGGCTCATGATTTTATTCTAAGTCTAAAATGTATATCAAAACAAATAACTGCATTTTCATGAATACCACATGGCCCCAAAGAAGACACACAGCTTGTTTGTGGTCAGACAAGATGAAGAAAGATTTTTTTTTTCAGAGTTCTAGTTATATAAAAAAGAGAAAGTCTAATCTTTGGCTATCTCACTCCCTTTCTTGCTCAGGTAAAACACTAAAGGTTTTACCCTTTCCCAGCTGAATTGTCAGCAGTGCTTGGCTGCTTAGCCAAAAGCTGAAATTGTAGCTGCTGCTTAACATTGGACTCCGTGAGCAGACCCAAGATTTTGAAAATAGCTAAAAACAGTGTGCAGGAGTGTGATATAGGTTTGTGAAATACATGGATCAGGAGCAGTTAACAGCCAACAAAATTGGTTGAGAAAGGATAGCTTGATTAATAGAACATTATGACCAATAAGGTGATAGGATGGTAACACCTGTCAGGTGAGAGCAAGTAACAAGAATCAGGTAGGTTATAATAAGCCATGAAGTCAACTGACTCCCTAAGCACTGCCTGAATAGAAATGCCACTACTGCTATCAGGCAGTTCATTTTAAAATCTGGGTACAACAAAAAGCAAAGTAGGATGTGACTCTACCAATGTACTCTTTTGCATTTACTTGATGGACTTTGCCTCTCTCTCCATACAGCTGCTGGAAGGAACAGAAGGAAAAGAAGCAGCAGCCATCTTACAGCATTTCCATGTTTCAATTTGGGGCATAAAATCAGCCTCCCTACTTAAGACATATATCCACTTTTTGGAAGGCAAATTTTTTTCATAGATTCATAGATTCATAGATGTTAGGGCTGGAAGGGACCTCAATAGATCATCGAGTCCGACCCCCTGCATAGGCAGGAAAGAGTGCTGGGTCTAGATGACCCCAGCTAAATGCTTATCTAACCTTCTCTTGAAGACCCCCAGGGTAGGGGAGAGCACCACCTCCCTTGGAAGCCCATTCCAGACCTTGGCCACTCTAACTGTGAAGAAGTTCTTCCTAATGTCCAATCTACATCTGCTCTCTGCTAGCTTGTGGCCATTGTTTCTTGTAACCCCCGGGGGCGCCTTGGTGAATAAATCCTCACCGATTCCCTTCTGTGTCCCCGTGATGAACTTATAGGCAGCCACAAGGTCTCCTCTCAACCTTCTCTTGCGGAGGCTGAAAAGGTCCAGTTTCTCTAGTCTCTCCTCGTAGGGCTTGGTCTGCAGGCCCTTAACCATACGAGTGGCCCTTCTCTGGACCCTCTCCAGGTTATCCGCATCCCTCTTGAATTGCGGCGCCCAGAATTGCACGCAGTACTCCAACTGCGGTCTGACCAACGCCCTACAGAGGGGAAGTATCACCTCTTTGGACCTATTTGTCATGCATGCATGATAAAGTGCCATTGGCTTTTCTGATGGCTTCGTCACACTGCCGACTCATGTTCATCTTAGAGTCCACTAGGACTCCAAGATCCCTTTCCACTTCCGTGCCACCCAGCAGGTCATTCCCTAGGCTGTAGGTGTGCTGGATATTTTTCCTCCCTAGGTGCAGCACTTTGCATTTCTCCTTGTTGAACTGCATTCTGTTGTTTTTTGCCCACTTGTCCAACCTGTCCAGGTCTGCTTGCAGCTGTTCCCTGCCCTCCGGCATGTCCACTTCTCCCCACAGTTTTGTGTCATCTGCAAACTTGGACAGAGTACATTTCACTCCCTCGTCCAAGTCTCTGATAAAGACATTAAAGAGTATCGGTCCAAGGACCGAGCCCTGCGGGACCCCACTGCCCACACCCTTCCAGGTTGAAGCCAACCCATCCACCACGATTCCCTGGGTGCAACCCTCCAGCCAATTCGCCACCCACTGGACTGTGTAGTCATCCAAGTCACAGCCTCTTAATTTGTTCACTAGTATGGGGTGGGATACCATATCCTAGGCCTTCCTGAAGTCTAAGTATATGAAATCCACCCCTCCTCCTGTGTCCAGGCGTTTCGTAACCTGGTCATAAAAAGAGACTAGATTAGTCAGGCACGATCTCCCTGCCACGAACCCCTGCTGGTTTCCCCTCAGCGTAATTTGTTCTGCTAGGCTCTCGCAAATGTGAGCCTTGAATAATTTTTTCAAAGACTTTGCCAAGGATGGAGGTGAGACTGACTGGCCTATAGTTGCCTGGGTCCTCCTTCCTCCCCTTCTTGAAAATGGGGACCACATTGGCCCTTTTCCAGTCCTCCGGGACTTGACCCATGCACCACGAGAGTTCAAATATTCCCACCAGTGGCTCTGCAATGATGTCGGCCAGTGCCTTCAGCACCCTCGGATGGAACTCATCCAGGCCTGCCAACTTAAAGGCATCCAGTTCTTCCAAGTGACTCTGCACCATCTCAGGGTCTACGCATGGAAGTCTGGCGCCTTGCTGCTGCCTCTCTACAACCCCAGTGAGAGACTTGTCATACCCCTCGCTTAGGAACACTGAGGCAAAGAACTCGTTGAGGAGTTCAGCCTTGTCCCCCCTGTCCATCACCAATTGTTTCTGCCCATTTAGCAGGGGTCCTATTCCTCCCTGGGCCTTCTTTTTACTCCCTATATATCTAAAAAACAATTTCTTGTTGTCCTTTACTTGGGATGCCATCCTCAGCTCCATGGTAGCTTTGGCCCGTCTAACTGTCTCCCTACAAGCACGAGCAGAGGAGGTATATTCGTCTTTGGTGATCTCTCCCTGTTTCCACTTTTTATGTGCTCCCCTTTTGGCCCTTAGGCTGCCCTGGATTTCTCTGGTCAGCCATGGAAGCCTCCTGGCCCCTTTCCCTCTTTTACCTTGCACGGGGATCATCTCGCTTTGTGCCCGAAGGCACAAAGTCTTTTGGGGGAAGTGAGTGTGATGTATGAGTAAATATGGAATTTATTAATTAAATGGAAACTGTTTATAGGTTGAATTGAAGCATTGAATTCAAATTGCAATTGCTATATAGAGCAAAAACCTTGGATCCAGGCATCCCTAGTTTTAGAGGTTCAGTCTAAACTTTATTCTTTTTTTAACAGATCTGGAGAAGAAGGTGACTAGCTGTATTCCCCATTGTTATATGCTCACATTGACTTTTCCTAAAAGTGTAAGCAAAGTACATTCAGCTGATTTGTGTTTTGGACCAATGAAGCAAATAGTTATTTTAAAATATTTTAAATATAACTCTAACCATTTTCAGATTAATGCTAGAAACAATCAGATTCACTAATGTTTCCAAATAAATGCATAATACCTTTAATAAAAAAGCCTCTTTTGTCCCCCTAGTAATGAATTATTCTATAAAAAACCCATAAGCCCATAGCATCTGGCAAAATAGATTGTTGCTTGTGAAAGCTCATGCCTCTTTGAGCTGATTACTTATAAGATGCCACTCTGCCCTACCTTCTGCCAGTTTTTGAACATGCATATTTCTGAAGTATTTCAGTTCCTTACTAGTTCACTTTATGGGCTGTTTCTTGACCACTTACCATGGCATTATTCCAGATTTGTATCAGTGTCAGTTAGTAATGTATATGGTTTCATAGTTTCACAGTTTGTAGTGTAGGAAGGGACCTGAGCAGATCATCAAGTCCGACCCCCTGCCATGGCAGGAAAGAATACTGGGGTCAAATGACACCAGCAAGGTGTTCATCTAGCCTCCTCTTAAAGACCCCCAGGGTAGGATCCAGCACCACTTCTCTTGGAAGTTGGTTCCAGATCCTAGCCACCCTGACTGTGAAGTAGTGCCTCCTGATGTCTAGTATGAATCTACCCTCTGCCTCTTTGTGACCGTTATTTCTTGTCACTCCTGGGAGTGTTTGGGGGAACAGGGACTCCCTCAATGCCTGCTGGTCCCCCCTGACCAGTTTGTAAATGGCCACTAGATCCTCCCTCAGCCTTCTCTTGTGGAGGCTGAAAAGGTTCAGGTCCCTTAACCTCTCCTCGTAAAGCCTGCCCTTCTGACTCCTGATCATTCGGGTGGCCCTCCTCTGGACCCTCTCCACGTTGTCCACATCCATTCTGAAGTGTGGTGCCCAGAACTGGATGCAGTACTCCAAATACGGCCTGACCAGTGTCGCGTAGAGGGGGAGGATCACCTTCTTGGACCTGCTTCAGATGCATCTGTGGATGCATGACAAGATGCGGTTGGCCTTCCTGACCACATCCCCACACTGTCAGCCCATGTTAACTTTGGCATCAATAATGACTCCAAGATCCTTTTCTGCCTCTGTACTGACAAGAATGGAGTTCCTCAGTCGGTAGGTATGCTGCTGGTTCTTCCTCCCCAGGTGCAGTACCTTGCACTTGTCAGTGTTGAAACCCATCCTGTTCTCATTTGCCCACCCCTGTAACCTGTCTAGATCTGATTGCAGCCTATTCCTCCCTTCTAAGATGTGTGTGCCCACTTCCCCCCACATCTAAGTGTCATCTGCAAATTTGAACAGGATGCTTTTTACCCCTCATCCAAGTCACTGATGAAGATGTTGAGCAGTGCAGGCCTGAGGACCAAGCCCTGGGGGACCCGACTGCCCACATCCCTCCAGGTCGAAAAAGACCCATCCACCACCACTCTCTGGGTGCAGCCCTCCAGCCAGTTAGTGACCCATTTAACTGTGTAAGCGTCAAAGCCACAGTCCCCTAGTTTTTTAATGAGAATGGGGTGGGAGACAGTGTCGAAGGCCTTCCTAAAATCCAGAAAGACTACATCCACTGCTACCCCTGCATCTAAGGCTTTTGTGACCTGGTCATAGAAGGCCACCAGGTTGGTTTGACAGGACCTGCCTCTAACGAACCTGTGTTGGTTGCTCCTAAGCATAATCTTCCCTGCTGGCTCCTCATGGACATACGCTATGATAATTCTCTCAAAAAGCTTACCCAGGATTGAGGTAAGACTAACTGGCCTATAGTTTCCTGGATCCTCCTTCCTCCCTTTTTTGAAAATGGGAACCACATTGGCCCTTTTCCAGTCCTCTGGCACCACACCACAGCACCACTAGTGCTCGTAAAGCCGTGCCAGGGATCCCGCAATGACCTCTGCTAATTCCCTCAGCACTCTGGGGTGGAGATCATCAGGACCAGTTGATTTAAATATGTCCAGTCCCTCCAGAAGTTCCCTGACTAAATCCTTACTGACCCTAGGTCTGGGTGCACCTCCCCTGTGGCCTACGGAGGTCCCCGTATGTGTGTGTGTGGGGGGGGGGGGAGTGACCCGGTCCCTGCTCAGGAAAATGGAGGCAAATAAATTGTTAAATAGTTAGCTTTCTCGTCCTTGAGATAAACGTGCAAACAGCTTTGGGAGCAGGGTGTCAGAATATAGGAACCCTTCCCTGCTAGGGAAGAGTTTACATCCCAAGGAAATTGTCTCACTGCTAATGACATGAAACACTGGCTACAGTACATAGGGTCAGATCTAGATGGCAGTGTTATGGTTGCACCACCTTTCATAAAATGCCATGGAAGCAGCAACCAGGGACTTTTTAAGTCCCTGAATCAGGTACGAATTCCCCAGACATCTTTCTTGTCCATGCCATGTGATGAATCCTGTTCTATGTTTCTGAAGTTTTTGCACTAAATAAAAGTATTGGAAACAAGGGCTCCCTCCTTCCCTGCTGAGGAAGTATCCACCTCCGTCAATCACAGGAAGGAAATATTCCTTGTTTGCTTACTTTCTGCTTCAAGGATTATTTCCCTCTTAGCTGCCTGGTTTTAACAGTTTTAACCCTCTTTGCCCCTTATCCTGGTGATTAAGATATGTTTCTGTGATCTAGGAGGTCTAAGGTTCAAATCCCTTTCTGCCTAAACCTTTGGTCTCCCATATTCTCAAGTACCTTAACCAAGACAATACTGTGGGGAGAAAGTGGCCACCATGATGCACTGTCCAAGTGTCAGTAGTGGTTAATTTATTTTGGCAACTGCAAAATGAGTGATTGTGTGTCATTTTGTGCACTCACAATGAAAATGAACAGCATATAAAAAAAATTAGATGCCTCCATGTTCTTATTTAATTGTTTCTGAGTATACGAATTAGGACAAAGGAACCACAAAAGGTGAAAATGAAAAAGCATAAGAGGTGTGAGGTAGAATTTCATTTTAGGAAACATAAGCACCTAAAAGCTGCATAAGACATCCTAATAGAAACAATTATTTTTACCCTCACTGCTTACCATGTTTATAAATTACATGTTTTCCCCCTAAATTATGACATTTGCCAAATTTATTCTGAAATATAATATTATTACTGTTATTGATGTTGATTGAAAACAACACATGCAGAGTCCTGGGCTCCAGTGAACAAATATGCATGTATTCTTACCAAAGCCATAGACAAAGCACACAGGTAAGTTTCTACAGGATCAATGGTACAGGAATGACATAACATGCCTATCTTTTAGTCTAAGCAAAATAAACAAAAAATAAGTGAAATATAAGGAATCGGGCAGGATTGGTTTTGGTATTACTAATGATGAAAACAAAAAGACGGTATTCTCTGAAGGCACCCTATGTTAGGATTTTTAAGAAAGAAAAGAGAGTGAAGATAGGAAGACACATTATGAAGAGACATAAGAATTATTATGATAGTGTAGAGGACATAAAAGTAAATGTTGGAAAAGGATAAGAAAGAGGGTTATACCTAGATTATGATAATCAGAGGGAGTGAGAGTGGGAAAAGACAATTGAAAAGAGATGTAAATGGTGGTAAGACTAACAGAGGCATAAAAGCTGAAGACAATAAACTTAAAACTGATGATGCTAGGATGAACAATCAACTGTGTGGATTCAAGGAAGAAGGGATGTGGGCACAGCAGTGAGGCAGACTGTGACTTTGACAATAATACTTTGCATAAACAAATGAACATTTAAGAGCATCAATCTCCTCATATAGGATCATCCATGGTGTCTCTGTTACATTATTTTATTTGAAGGAAAATAGCAGCAGTTAAATTGACTGGAAAACTCAGCTGTTAATCTTCAATTCTATTCTTCCCTTAAGTGTGCATGTAGCCCTTATTGGCACATTAAGAGAAGAATAGTTACCAAAACATCCCTAATGAAAATGTGATGTATTGTTATGTTTTTTTTTCACTGGCTTCAATGACACCCTGAATGCATATCCTAACTGACTGTTGCAATTTTATTATCCAGTAGAAATTCCAATTGAAATTTTTAACTTCTTCCTACTGGCTATGGTTAGCAACTAAGCTTGTGGACAGAACAGGAAGCCTGCTGATGCAGGTTGATTCAAAGAAGCTATCCAATCCCAGGCCAAACTTGCCTCCAGGTGGGATAAAATCCTGCTGCTGCTGCTGCAAGCCCTGGAGGGAGTGCACCCCAGTGTAACCCAAGTCTAGAATAAGAAATAAATAACAGAAATAAATAATTCCCATTTCCCTCCAAATAATGTAACACAGACACTGAGGGAGATCCCATATTATGAGGCTGATTCTCTTACATTATTATTTGTTTAGCTTAATATAAATAAGAAAATCTTTCTCAGAATTCTTATGCACTCAACAATGACACTTTTAAAATTTTATTTCAGGTAGTGTAAGAGACAATTCTGAATAGACCTGACATACTCACATGCCTCCAATTTGTCACATTCTCACCTCAAACATGCTTTAAAATATACCCAGTTTCCAATCCTTATATATACAATTAATTATACTATCTACAGCAATTAAGAATTAAAGCAATACCTCAGCCTTAGCCTTCAGTCTTCACTGAGATATTCTGGTAAATGAGCACAGCGTAAACTCAGAGCACAAATTCAAAGTCTCTGCTCTGCTGAGTGGCATCTGTTCCTGTGGTCACTGTAGGCACATCACCACAAGACACTTTAATGAACAGAAATATAATTTGATGTGCAGTAATGCATCACTGTCTACACATGCACAGCAATTAGGGCACAGTAGACGAATGTACTGTGCTGCCAGATAGACAGTCCCATCAGATACAAGTGGTATGTGGCAGTGAAGTAAATTACTGCACTTAAACGCACATGTAGATGGTGATGTAGGAATTAGTATATTCAGTCATATTAATTGCGTGTGTAGAAATGCCTACTTGGTTCTATCTTTTTTTTGGCACCAGCAGACAAAATGTACTTGGACCTCAGTTGTGTACACTCCTTATAGCCTACCCCATTGCCAACCAATAGACCCTGATGCCAATCCCATGTCTCTGCTGTGGTGTAATGTCCTCTCATCCTATGGAAAATCTGATTGGCTGGCTGTAGGAAGTTAGAGGTTGGATTTCTTCTCAGTTCTATAGCTGGAGGTATAGCTACTCTATACTATTTCTGTAACTGAAATCAATAGATATCAGAATTCACCCATGGGGATCAGCTAGATCAGGGGTTCTCAATCCCCAAGCCGTGGGCCAGTGCCAGGCTGTGTTGGGTTGGCTGCCAGTCCACAGCATGTTTGGCTGCCAGAACAGAAATGACCGTGGACTGGCAAACCAGGCAGAGAGGCCATGGCAGAGAGACCAGAGCCGGGCAGAAAGGCCATGGCTCCTTCTGCAGGGCCCACAGCAGCACAGGATTTGGCCCACCCCTCCAGCTGGAGGGTCAGGGTATTCTTACCTGTCTTCCAGCCAGAATTTCCAGCCGCAGTCCACTGTGACTGCTGGCTCATGGTTTGCTGGGCCATGGCCATTTCCAGGCCGCAGTTTGCCGGGCTGCAGCATAAAACTTTGGAAACCCCTGAGCTAAATGATTTTAAGATATCTGATGGAATTTTTACAAGGCAGTATTGCCACTTTCTTAAGTGCTGTCTGACCTGAATTACATTTTCTTCTTACCTTTGCCATTAGAGTTGGTCAAGACTTATCTAACAATAGTTTTTCATTGTGAAATGATGACTGATTGGATGCATCCAGATGTGCAGGCATGTGCAGCTTGTGGTGCAGCAAACCTCTCTGTGGTACCACAAATCACATGCCTCAAATGTAAAAACTTTCCCCACATTACAAATGTGCAGTGTTTGTTTTCCCAGGGACAAGAAGCAGTGGCACACCTTGTGCCACTGCTAGCTGTCCCCTGGGAATGCTTGTGCCACGCACCGTAAGGCATGTGGCAGATTACCCTGGGTGGGGAAGGGGAGGCTGAGGCCAGCACTGGGTTAGCCCCAGAAGTCTTTTGCTGCAAACCAAAGCACACATGCAGGGGCATGTGATGAAGCACAAAGCAGGAGCACAAATATATGCCACTGCTACTTATACCACTGAAAGCACACACCCCTACATGTGCCCAGCCTGATTTGGACTATATAAGGCACATCTAAACTTTTATTAATGTGCTCAAGTTACTGCACATTAAGTTTAGTACTTGGATAGCCAGGTACTAAATCAATGCTCAGTAACTTGTGCTACTGCACAGCAGCACTGGTTCATGGGTTTTTAGTGATGCTTACTACATAATAGCTTAATATTACTGTACTGTAGCATATTAACATGCTTTTTGCCCAGCAGACTACTGCACAGTGTTATTAGGCTACTGTGCAGTTAGCTTCTCATGTAGACACATCTTCTACTTTGCACTGGTGGCTTGGATAGCTGTAGAATAAACTCCAGGGAACTGGTTGTTCTGTAGTTGAGAAGTCTTAGGATACTCTCATACATGGGAGGTGGTGGGGGGACAAGATTTTTTTCTAAAGCAGTATAAAAAATAGTCTATAGTCCAAAGCAGTCTAAAAAAACAGCACAGGAAATATATTTCTTCTCAGCTATATGAGCAATGCAGAACTTTCTACCTCTCTCCATCCTGAATTAATAAAATAACCTATCTAGTGTAATATGATTACCACTGAAACTTCCCCCTGCCTCACAGGCAAAGTACACATTTACACAGCTAAAAACCAGATAGAATGGAGAGAACAGCTTAACTTCTGAGCATATCCATTTAAAATGTGCAATATTTGTAGTGGAGTTGAACTTAGCTATTCACTAGGATTAAAAAAGAAAAATCACATGCACATATTAGAATAATATGTAAGGAAGAAATTGCTACTACATTTCATTGATAGCCAGAAAATATTTTAAAGGTTTGTCTTTGTACATTTGGATGGCAGATGGGGATTTGAACTGTATTATTTTTTCTGGAGTAGAAAATGTTGTCTTTTAGGTTTATTCTTGAATTATGTGGTCATATTTTTCCATTCATCTGTGTTTTCCATTCATCCTACTTTAAAACAATGTTAAATTAAATTTCCCTAGTTCATAAGTTCTTCAAATATTGGAAGAGTTTTGGTACAATGGAAAGCTTGTTTCGTATGCAGACATTTTTCCAACCTGTAGAGTTTTGTTTTTTGTTTGCTTGTTTTTGCTTGTTTTTATTTATTTAGGGTTTGTGTGTTTTTTAGTTCTTGTTGTTTTGCCTGTGGTTTGTTGTGATTGGCTGAGTATTTTTGCTTTTTTCTTATTTCTATTAGGTTACAGAAAAGCAGGTGTAATTATGCATTTATGTTCATAAATGTTAATATAACACAGAAAAGTAAAATCTACTGGCAGGATGCACCTTCTCATTATTTAAAAAATCTACGTATTTCCCCACTTAATGGGTTTATCATCCTGTTTTTAAAGTAATTTATATTTCCATGGAATCTACAGTGGTTTTATTTGATACCAGCTTGTCATTTAGTCAAAATCAGTTGAGGCGTGTGAAGTGAGATGACAAACTGATAGTATACTCCCAACTGAATTACCTACTCTCTCAAAGCATTTTGCATGCCCATTTACATTTAGCTCAAGTCACGGATCTTACTCCAATACATTATCTTTACTGGAAATTTTCCATCTTTTAAAAATTAAATGTCCATAAATAATTTCTTATGTAAGAGACCCTAATAAAAGGAGTTCATTCACAGGCTGAAAAATTAAGGAGCATCTGCCATCACTGTAGAACCTGATAAAATAATAGGTATATCAGCTTTTAGTAAATGGATCATTGTTACATAGAACAGACTAATGCACAATCAGGAATAGGGGGCACTCTGTTTACCAGGGTGCCCCTTGGGTTACTAGAAACAATAGCCATAAAGTGACAGAGAGCAGATTTTGATTAGACATTAGGAACAATTTCTTTATGATGAGGGTTGCCAAAATCTGACATGGGCTTCCAAGGGAGGTGGTGCTCTCCCCTGCCTTGGAAGTCTTTAAGAGGAGACTAGACAAGCACCTAGCTGGGATCATCTAACCCCAGCACTCTTTCCAGCTCAAGGCAGGGGGTCGGACTCAAATATGTACTAAGGTCCCTTCTGACCCTAAAACATCTATTAAAGCTATGCTGTAGAGTCGTATGTTTCTCAGGGCCCCAGTACATGTGCAGGTAAAGGTCCAGTTTGATCTAATGCATGATCCACACAATTATGCCTCCTGCCATGCTATATAGGCCTGGCAAAAGGAGTGATTATGTGGATCATGCATTATATCCCATCATTCCTTATTGCCCGTGTGGGGAAGGGGATAATCTCAGGCTCCCACCTGCACTCCAGAAGCTAGCTCCTGCATCTGGAAGCCTGGGTCAGCTGATGGGGCTCCCAGCTGTGGAGGTGCCCCAGGTATCCCCATGGCAAGGAGACCACAGTTGCCAAAATCTCTCAGCACCCAGGGGGGCATCACACACCCCTACAGCTGGGAGACTGCAGCTGATGCATTCTTCTAGCCATAGGGAGCTCCACACACCCTGAAAAGCTAGGAGACTGCAACTGCTGCGATATCCCAGCTGCAGGGTGTATGGAGCTCCCCACAGCTGAAAGACTGTAGCAGCTGCAGTCTCCCAGCTGGAGAATGCATGCAGCGCCCCTCCCCACCCAAGATTGCACTGGAGTGGCTCGGAAATTGCAGCCGCTGTGGTCTCCCAGCCATGGGAGTTTCTGGACTGCCCCCATTGCTGGAAGCCCTATCAGCTGGAAGCTCCCAAGCTGAGGGAGTGTATAAGTTCCCCTCCACCATCTGGCTACACATTCAATTAATGGCATGATAGAAAGCAGCTACAAAGTTATTACACATATTTTGTGGAATAATTTTGTAGCTTTTTCCTCTTTACATCACAACATTGATTGATTGACTGTGTGGCTTGGTGACCACTTAAGGCATGATTAACTAGTTAATTATGCTTTAAGTGTACCATGTGGATGGGGCCTAAATCATACTTATTATAGTATTGTAATTACCAGCATAATAATTTCTGAGAGACTGCACTAGAGAAATCAACACAGTGATGTGGGAAAGAATTGGCTACTCTGTGAAAGAACACAACTGAATTTCTCCAATTATTTGATTAGATTTACAATAAAGTATATCAAAACTCTTTTCTTCATAGCTTTAAGCTCCCCAAATCTAGATCAGATACAGTAAAATTTATGTTTGCTTTTTTAGGACTGTTTAAATTTAATGTACAAATGTCTATAATAATTCACACATTTTTCACTGATCTATTTATTTTCACAAACCCCTGTGATGTTAGAGGTATTTTTATCTATGCTTTACAGTTGAGGAACTGAGGCATAGAGAGATTAATGTAAAAAAAAAATCCATTAATTTTGGTGTCCAGTTTGGACCTGCTTTTTCATAGTATATATATAGCATTATGTATAAGTTAACACGATCTGGTTCGAATATACAAACTTCAGTTGGAGTTATCAGTGTCTAGCACTTTTAACAATCAAAACCCAGGTGTCACAGAACTGACAGCCCTTACCATATAAAGGTTGCTTCTAGGAATTTGGCCTTTGGGGCATAGACACTACCCAAAACTTAATAATGAAATAGAATACTCCAATGCTCTGTTAAGGCCTGGAATGGAGAATTCCCTTCTATCTGTCTTCATAGCAATCATAGCATGTGATGAAGTGAGCTAAAGTTCATAAAAGCTTCTGCTCTACATCTATCTTAATTAGTTAGTCTATAGGGTGCCTTCTGCCTGATGTGAGACTTCTATGTCCTTTCTTTTCCATGCTTGCAGGAACAGAGGAATTTAGATTATTGTGTTGAAAAAGCTGAATAAGTTGATGTCTTCAAAATCTGTCACGAAAAAAGAAACAAGATTAAAACAAAGACAAACTACTTTCTCTGTTAAGCATTATTGCTAGTGCTGCCTGCTAGATAGTTTGCCCTCATTACACTGACTAAAGTTATTGATGACAGATGGCTATCTCATACACTAAAGCCATTTGTAGAAATTGTGAGAATAATTTGGTTCAATTTATTTATACTTATCTGCTTTCTAAACTTGGTGTGGGGGGGTTCCCCCACTAAACATGTGTGGTTGTTTACAGGCAATGGAAAAACAAAACAAAAGCAGTGAAGCACTCTTCCTTACAAATAGCCATGTCCACAATAACAACAATTGGCGATACCAATTATAGCTGGTCTGGAATTATCTGACAAGATGTCAAATCCAGAGATAGACCTTTCAGTTAAGTGCTACAATACCTGAAATGTTTCTTCTTGGCACCAAAATGGAATCTAAAACTGGGAGTTAGGTAGCCATGAACTCTTTTTATTGCATGGAGATAGAAAGGCACCTCAGAAAGGTGACTTAAAAAATAAAAATAAAAAAACCATTTAAGGACTGGAGAGTTAGCACCCTAGTAGAAGCCTGGAGCATGTCTATGAATTATATCCCCTCCCTTGGACTTAGGTACCAGAGTCAGGGCTGCAAGGGAATTGTTTCTGTTCATGCCTGAGGATAAGCACATGCAATTAAGTAAGGCTTGCTCTTTAAAAACAAAAAACAAAGCAGAGACAATTATGCTTTCCTTTTATATAGTCACTTAGAGTTCTCACTCAGAATTGGGAACCCAGGGATTTACAACCTTCTCTAAAATAGGTCAAAACCATACCCTTGTGCCAAGGATACTCATTTGGGGGACAGACCTGAAATCATGTCCCTGTTGCTTAGTTTGTTTATACATTTATGCATTTTATACATAACCTTAGTCCCTGAAAAAATCATGGAGCAGATATTCAAGGAATCCATGTCTAAGCACTTGGAGGACAAGTCAGGAAGTCAGCATGGATTCACCAAAGGCAAATCATGCATGACCAGCCTGATTACTTTCTATGATGAGATCACTGGCTCTGTGGATGCAGGCAGAGCATTGGACACGATATTCTCCGACTTTAGCAAGGCTTTTGATAAGAGTCTCCCACAACATTCTCTCAAGTAAACTAATGAAGTACAGGTTGGATGAATGGACTGTGAAGTGGATAGAAAATTGGCTGGATTTTCAGGCTCCAAGGGTAGTAATCAATGGATTGATGTCTGGTTGGCAGCTGGTATCAAGTGGAGTGCCCCAAGGGTCAGTCCTAGGGCTGGTCTTGTTTAATATCTTGATCAACAACCAGGAAGATGGGATGGAGTGCACCCTCAGCAAGTTTTCAGATGACACCATGCTAGGGAGAATAGTAGATACACTGGAGGGTAGGCCTAGGATTCAGAGAAACCTAGAGTAATTGGAGGATTGGACCAAATGAAATCTCATGAAGTTCAATAAGGAGAAGTTCAAAGTCCTGTATTTAGGACGGAACAATCCCATGCAACGCTACAGGCTTGGGACCAACTGGCTAAGCAGCAGCTCTGCAGAAAAGGACTTGGGGTTACAGTGGACAATAAGCTGAAGAGGAACCAACAGTGTGCTATAGGAGCATTATAAGCAGATTGAGGGGTGTGATTATTCCCCTTAATTTGGCACTGTTGAGGCCATCTAGCATACTGTGTCCAGTTTTGGTCTCCTCACTACAGAAATGATGTGAACAAATTGGAGAGAGTCCAGTGAAGCATAACAAAAATTGTTAGATGGCTGGGGCACATGACTTATGAGGAGAAGCTGAAGGTGTTGGGCTTATTTAATCTGCAAAAGAGAAGACTGAAGGGGAATTTAATAACAGCTTTCAACTACCTGAAAGATGGTTCAAAAGAGGATGGAGCTAGACTGTTTTCAGTGGTGGTAGATGACAGAACAAGGAGCCATATGTCAAGTTGCAGCAAGGGAAGTTTAGGCTAGATATGAGAAAAATCTTTCTTGCTAGGAGAGTAGTAAAGCACTGGAACATGTTACCCAGAGACATTGTGGAATCTCCATTCTTTGAGGGTTTTAATACTCAGTTAGACATTCCTTGATTAGAATGATATAGTTAGGGGTTGAGCAGGGGGTTGGACTAGATGACCTCCTGAGGTCCCTTCCAACTCAAATTTTCTATGATTCTATGATGCTATAGTTTACATAAATACCCATTTGATAAAAATCATAAATAAACTGGGGAGAGGGGACTTCTCAACCTCTTCCAGTTGAGTGTTGTCACTAGCAGATCAATATACCCTATTGCTTGTTTTCCTCATCACATATTTTTATCGTGTCTTTCTGTGGTGGCCTACCTTCAACAGCAGATGATTTGGAATGTTTTCCCAACTCCATGCAGTTTAAAGAAAGAATGGAATCCCTTTATGGTGCAAAATCCTATAATCTAGGTCTCCCACTTCCTGGGTAAGAGCTCTAGCCATTCAGGTTAATGTTAGAAATACTCCGAGCATTGCTTTCACATTGGTTCCCTCCAGCAACATGGGTACAGGGACACTTAAACTTTACCTCAAAGAAGCAGGGATGAGAAAGAGCTGCTAACTAGATCAGACTAAAGTAATTCTGGCCATGAATGTAAGGCAGAGCTAACAGCACTTAGGGAATGTTCACAATAACAAAAAAAAAAAAAAGAGAGAGAAAAGATGTACAGTAAATTTATGCACCTACAGTGTTGTCTGACCATTAAGAAGGTGCTTTGGGATAACACTTTTGAATTTAGGTATTAACTCAAGTTCTCTCAAATCCTGTTTTCAGTGCCCCCATTTTTATTTTCATCTAGTCCCAAATCCTTGCCTCGTACTGGTCAGAGTGCTAATTTATGAAAAAAATATTTTTTTTCAGAGAAAGATTACATTTTTACTCAAAAAAACTTGTAAAACATTCAGTATTGTTTTATTGTGTCATTTCAACAGTTTGCCATGAAACATTCCAGATTTCTAATTTGCAATGACAATTTTTAAGCAGCATCAGTTTAAATTTGTATAAAGTTTGTCAACCCCCCTCCCCCCCCCCAAAAAAAAAAACTAGCATAAAAACTAAAATTGGAATGAGGGGTGTAGATTGTAGACATGCTGGTCTAAGGACATAGGCAAACAAGGTTCTTTGGGTGAATCTGATATCTTTTATTAGACCAACTTAAATATTTTTGCAAAATATTTCTTAGCAAGTTTACGGGTGTAAAACTGGAATGAAACATTTTGACTGGTGTTCTTTGTTCCCTTTTTGTTTCTTATATTTTCCAGGCAGGTTTATAGATTTCATAGACATTAGGGCTGGAAGGGACCTCGGAAGATCATCGAGTCCAGCCCCCTGCCCAAAGGGCAGGAAGTCAGTTGGGGTCATAGGATCCCAGCAAGATAAGCATCCAGTTTCATCTTGAAGGTGTTCAATGAAGGCACTTGAACCACCCCCGGTGGCAGGCTGTTCCAGACCTTGGGGGCTCAGACAGTAAAGAAATTCTTCCTTATGTCCAGCCTGAAACGATCTTGAAGTAGTTTGTGACCATTTGACCTCATCATCCCTTGGGGGGCTCTGGTGAACAAACGTTCCCCCAGATACTGGTGGTCACCCCTGATAAACTTGAAGGTGGCCATCAGATCACCCCTGAGCCTGCGCTTTTTCAGGCTAAAGAGCCCCAGGGTTCTCAGCCTGTCATCATAGGGTCTGCTTCCCTGACCTCTGATCATGTGTGTGGCTCTTCTCTGGACTCTCTCAAGCTTCTCCACATCCTTTTTGAATTGTGGAGCCCAAAACTGGACACAGTACTCCAGCTGCGGCCTAACTAAGGCCGAGTACAGGGGGAGAATGATGTCCCGGGATTTGCTTGAGAAGCATCTATGGATGCAAGCCAGTGTTTTGGTCACTTTACTACCTGCTGCATCGCATTGCAGGCTCATGTTCATCTTGTGGTCAATGATGACCCCCAAGTCTCTTTCTTCCATAGTGCTAGCCAACATAGCACTGCCGAGCCTATAAGGATGCTGCGTGTTTTTCTTCCCAAGGTGGAGAACCTTGCATTTATCTGCGTTGAACACCATCAGATTCTCATCCACCCACTTGCTGAGCCTGTCCAGGTCAGCCTGGATCACCCGCCTGTCTTCTGGTGTGGATGCTTTGTCCCAAAGTTTGGTGTCATCGGCGAACTTGGCCAGTCCACTTTGGACTCCAGTGTCCACATCATTAATGAACATGTTGAACAGTATGGGTCCAAGGACAGAACCTTGGGGGACCCCACTGGTCACAGGACACCACGATGAGTGACTTCCATCAATTACTACCCTCTGGGTCCGACCCCGGAGCCAATTTTCCAGCCAGTGGATCATGGGGGACCCAAGGCGACAATTGGCCAGCTTCTCCAAGAGGTGATCGTGGGAAACCAGATCGAAGGCTTTTTTGAAGTCAAGATATATGACATCAATCTCTTCTCCCTTGTCCAGGTGATAGGTCACCTGGTTGTAGAAGAAAATGAGATTGGCCAAGCAAGACCTACCCGCAACAAACCCGTGCTGGCTATCCCTTAAGATGTTGGCATCGGCCAGTCCATTAAGGATGTCCTCTTTAATAAACTTTTCTAAGATCTTCCCCGAGATAGAAGTCAGGCTGATGGGCCTATAGTTAGCCGGATCCACTTTCCTCCCTTTCTTGAAAATAGGCACCACATTGGCCTTCTTCCAGTCTTCGGGCACTACACCAGAGCGCCAAGAGTTTTCAAAGATCCGTGCTAGAGGCTGGGCTATGATGCTCGCCAGCTCCTTGAGTACCCTGGTGAAGATTGTCAGAGCCGGCTGACTTGAAGGTATCCAGCTTCTCAAGATGTTCCTTCATGAAGTCAGCATTAATGGAGGGCAGGAGATCACCCTCACCCAGACTTCCCGGCCCTGTAGCGGGCATGGGCGTCCCATGGAACTGATGAAAGACTAATGCAAAGTACCTATTTAATAGGTTGGCTTTTTCCTGGGCGTCAGTTGTCAGTTGCCCCATCTGGTTCAGCAGGGGTCTAATGTTGCCCCTGCTTTTCCTCCGGCTCCCCACATATCTGAAAAAGGTCTTTTTATTGTCCTTGATGCTCAAACCTCGCTGGAGTTCAGTTGCAGCCTTGGCTTTCCTGGTCTGCTCCCTACAGGACCAGACCAGTGCAGAATAATCCTCCTTGGAGGTGACTCCCATCCTCCATCCTTTGTAGGCCCTTCTTTTTAGCCTCAGGAGGTCTGCTAGGTCCCTGGAGAGCCAGGGGGGCTGCTGCGCCCTCTTGCTGCCTTTCCTGCGAGATGGAATAGATTTAGTTTGTGCATTGAGGATCGCGCCCTTGAGGAGCAACCACTCTTCTTGAACTCCCCTCTCCCTGTGGTCACGGTCCCTTAGAGCCTCACTGACAAGCCTCCTGAGCTTGTCAAAGTCGACTTTCCTGAAGTCAACGACTTGCGTGTTGCTGACCGACTTGCCAGCTTTTCGGCAGATGGTGAAGGTGATCAGCTCGTGGTCGCTTTCACCCAGCTTCCCATCGATCACTAGGTCACTGACTAGGTCATCCCCAGTAGCCAGTACCAGGTCGAGCAGTGCTTTGCCTCTCGTTGGCCCATAGATTTCTTGAGTCAGGTAGAGGTCATCCACGCACGAGAGGAAGCTCTGCGACCGCTCAGATTTTGCTGAGCGATCCTCCCACGAGATGTCCGGGTAATAGAAGTCACCCATGACAACCATGGTCCTGGAGCAAGGTGCCTCACCCAGTTCCTGGGCAAACTCCTGGTCAAGCTCAGGACTTTGGGTGGGAGGTCTGTAGTAGACTCCCAGCATTGTGTCCCCTGTGCTGTGTTCCCCACAGATTTTAACCCAGAGGGTCTCCAGCCGTCCACCCTGGTCGCCAATATCGGCTTGCAGGGACGCGTAGCTTTCCTTAACACAGAGAGCTACACCCCCGCCCCTTTTCTCTACACGATCCTTCCTGTACAGGGTATAGCCATCTATACCCGTGGTCCAGTCATGGGTGGAGTCCCACCAGGTCTCCGTTATCCCTATGACATCATAAGTTTGCACTGAGCAGGAGGATGAGCTCCTCCTGCTTATTCCCCAAGCTCCTGGCATTAGTGTACAGGCAGGCAAGTGCCCCCTGGGGGGCTCCTTCCTTGCCCACAGATTTTACCAGGGCTGGGGCAGGGGTGGACTCCCTGAAGCGCCGTGATCCACTGGCTTTGCAAGGATTGCTCAGTGGGCCAGCAGTGGCGGTAGTCCCCCCCGTCCCCAACGGGCTTAGTTTAAAGCCCGGTGGAGTAGGTCAGCCAGTCTGGCTGAGAAAAGCCTCCTCCCTAGGGGAGAGAGGTGGAGGTTTAAGAGCAACCCTGCCAGGAATTTGTTGTTAATCTACATTTATTTTCTTAAACTAAGCATAAGGATTGTTACATTTAAGTGTTTTAGGTCTGACAAAACCCAATATGTATAAACACCAACAAGATTAAAATTATCTCAAAGGACTTCTGCCTAATTGATGTTCCCTGCCATTGTTATAAAAACAGTAATGGTATAAAGTTATAAAAGACAGATACATTAAAATGAATATGCCAAATACTGGTAGCCCACAAATAATCTCTATGGATTGAACCAACCTATTACCCATGTCAGTTACACCATACATTACATTTACTAGATATCACTGGTGTGATAAAATGGTATGATGTCATAACTTTTCAGAACAGATATTTCAACCTTATAGCACAATTAAAATACATCTAAAGGTTCAGTTTCTGTGATAAGAGAAGCTAGAGGAGAGGTTGAATGCGGGGAAAGTGGGTCTTGGGAAAAAATATATGCACCAGTATCAATGCATTTGATATCCTGATTTCCAGCTTCTGTCACATCAGAAAACTCCTGAGCTATGCTTCAAATGTCAGCTTCAGAACATTAATCTAATACACCTGAAAAAAAAAAAATCTTGTTCAAGGGTGCTAACTTCTTTCAAATTACTGGATGTTGGGCTAAGCACCATTAGCCTCCCCTTTTCTGGTTCCACTGTCACTGAAATCAAATTCCAGATGGTCTAAGGCGTCCCTGATTACATACCATTAGCTTGCTGGCTTCAGAAAACAGTAAAAACATTTCTAAAAACATTGTGCCCACATTACAATCAAGTAAATGTAAGAGGAATAGTTCAATATACTCTAGAGCCAGATGGAACTTGAAATGGATTAGGAGAGTGTGTACCAATAGGCACCATCAGGATTTTTTTCCAGTTTCCTTTTACTTTAAAGAAACATCCTGTTTAAAAACATTTTAGTTCAGATTTGGCTTGAAAAACATTTTAAGGCTCAAGACTATTGTATCCAAAGTCTTTCACTTTCCCTTTGTAATAATTATTTTGAGCATATACATACTGGTATATATTTAACCAGGGAAGTGGCTTATACTATATTATTTTAGCGTATGAAGATCAAATTGTAACAGATATGTCCTGAGAGATCCCCATTTTTGTACTAAGCCAAATCATCATATTACTGTCAATTAGGCATGATAAAGAAAACATAACAAATGTGCATTTAGAATATGTAGGCAGTGCCACAGAAAGAATTAGGAGTAAGTACTCTGATCCAAATGCTAGATCATTGACAAAGGATTCCAGTGACATTTCATTCAACCATTAATACAGATATACTAATGGTGTCACTAATGTAGGGTAGTTGGCTTCACTACTGACATTTAAGGTTCTTCCAACCCCATCTGATAGGTTTTCTCTGGGTGCTTATCAAAGGACATATTGCCCATTTTAAAGTAATTTGACTTTTACGTCTATTTTGATTTGTTAACATGGTAAGGACACAGCGAGCACATCTACACATCTGCTTTACTGCAGAGTTGATTAATTTAGTTGACTAGCCCCACACTGTAGCACCCTTGTGCCCCCAGGCAACCCCTCCGCCACCTGATGCCACCACTTGGAGTCTGGAGCTGACTCCCCAGGCTCCCTGCGCCTGGGCACAGTGTCTTCATGCATGCCCTTGACAGCCCTGTCTTGAATTACTCCAGGACTCAAGTGAAGATACTGCATCTCGGAGAACAGGGCCTGGGGAGTCAGTTTATTCAGGTACATTAATATCATATGTAGATGTGCCCAGTAGGGATCTTTTTTTTCTCTTTTATTTTCAGTGTATTGGATAATACTAGTGCAATGAATGGATAAAACAAGTGAACTTTGATAACAAATAAAGCACTTCGGGTGAAATATTTTACAAAAAAATACCTTTACTTAGGGCTCATTTTTATAGAAAGGGAATGTAGAGTTCTAGACCATCAACTGGGAATGAAATTACCATTCCTGTCTGCACAGATTGGGTGTTTTTGCATGAAAATAGCCATTAATAGCTATCCTAGTAGCTATTTATGCACATAAATATCTGACCTGTCTACATAATCATGGAAATTATGCATGTTACTATAGGCAGGAATGGGCCTGTTTACCTATTTACATGAAGAACTTCAACCTGTATTTCTGAAAATATGTGCCTGGAAATAGGAATTTTAAGACAACAAAAAGAAAAGGCAAATGGAAACATACTCATTAAGGTGAAATATTTATCAGAAAACATTCTTTCATCTAGTACAGTGTTAATGGAAAAGACCTTGATTTGCCTGAGAATCTACCCTTTCACAAACTGTCTTTGCAATATTTTTTTCATACTCTTTCTGCAATAAATTACCAAGGGCTAAAATATTCATAGAAGTAATATTTTGACTTCACAATTCCCTATAATAATACTGCAAGGTGAAAGTGAGGAAAAAGATATTGACTTCATTATTTTTGATTGTATAGTCAAATGCTCAGAATTGACTTTGCTCTACTAGCTTGTTCTTTAATTCTCACAAACTGTTTCATTTTAAAAGAGCACAAACCCTAAATCTATTTAAAGTGAAAAATTTCACTGAAATCCCTGTCACCCTAAGCAAGATGTTACATTTATTCTTACAATGTGTGGGCCAATTTATTCAATAGGCCTGAGTGGAGCTATATCATTTATGTTGTATATGCACCAAGAAATGTTACTGTTTAAGAAACCTATACATTTAATTGCATGAACATAAATAGTTAAGAAAAGATTCATACATACACAAATGCACTATTATATGCAAGTATATCTAATTTCCTGCATTGAAAGAAAGGACAAGGGAGTCTTAATATTAGTTCATATATACCCATCCAGCATTAAATCATAAACCAGAAAACCTTGGCCATAGACTAAACAGACAGCAGTCTTCACCATGCTGGACATAGCTGCCTCCAGCTGATAAGTATGTTGGGGTGGGCAGAGGGAGGAGGCAAGGGGCAAGGGGGAGGGAGGGATTGGGACTGGGACAAGCTACCCATCCAGGGTGGGGGGGCATGGGATTCAAGGAGGGGGCCAGGGGGCATGAGATGCAGGCATGGCAGCACTGGGAGCGGGGGCTATGCCCTGTTAGCACTTGGCCAGCTGGGGCAGGGGAGGGTGCAATGCAGGCACAGATCACTCTGGGAGGAAGGGGGGCAAGCTGAAAGGCATAGTTCCTTCTCCCAGCACAGCCATGCCCGTATCCCATACCCCCCTGCCCCAGCTAGACAAGTGGCAACAGGGCGTAGCCCCTGCTCCCCATGCTGCCATGCCCACATCCCACACCTCACCACCCCGGCTGGGCAAGCAGCAGCAGGGCATAGTCCACTGCTTGCCCAGCTGCGGCAAGAGGGCACAGGATGCAGGTGCAGCAGCGTTGAGAGTGGGGGCTCTGCCCTGCTGCTGCTTGCTCCATTCTGCCCTGAGTGAGCTTTGCCTGCACCACCCCTCCCCACCCCCACCCTGACCCAGCAAGTGGCAGTCAGGCAGAGCCCCCACTTCAAACTCTGCCATGCCTGTATCCCACACCCCTCGATGCCCCCCTGGCTGGGCAAGCGGTGGGCTATGCCCTACTGCTGCTTGCCCAGCTAGGGCAGGGGGGCATGGGATGCAGGTACGGAAGCACTGGAAATGGGGGCTATGCCTCGCTGCTGATTGCCCCCTTCCATGCCTGCATCGTGCCCCCCCCCCCCCCCCGGCTGGGCAAGCAGCAGCAGGGTATAGCCCCCACTCCCTGCACTGCCACAACTGCATCCCATGCCCCGCCACCCCTCTCCTGAGTCCACACCCCCCAGCCCCAACTGGGCATCTTGTCACAGCCCCAGCCCCAGCCCCAGCCTCAATTCCTCTCTTACTGTGGGGGCACTGATCTCTCCACACCCCCCACAGCCCTTCCCTCCCCTCTCCACCCACCACAACAGACTTACCAGCTGGAGGCAGCTGTGTCCAGTGTCATGAGGACTACTGCCTGGTTAGCCTATGGCCAAATCTCCAAAGTGGAGCTGAATCTTTTCCAAATCAATTTGGAGGCTTCCAATTTGATTCAGACCTTTTAATTGGTCCCCCAATTCGATTTGGATTCAGAGATTCATCCGCTGAATCAGGACAAATCTCCTCCAAATCAAATCGACTACCAAAGCTTTGCGCAGCCCTATCAATTACAGATATCAATTACATATCCAATGTACAATCCTTCATGCTATAGAAGAGAAAATACTCATTTTCTCTAATGTAGGCAAATAACTTGCATTTCCTTCAGCCTGCAGATCTTCTCAGCTCTCAAGTTCACAAAAAAAATCTAACAACATGTTGTGGGGTGTCCTTCAGACCTCGAAGATACTGCTGACTGCACTTTAATCACGTTCATCCAATCCACTTCACTAACATAGGCCAAAGATCTACAATAGCATCAAATATTTCCTCAGAGAGTAAACACATACATGATCCGAAGAGCACTGAAAATTAGTTGCTTTCTTTTGACTTTTGTGGTCTTAGGTCAGTCAGACATTTTATTTCTAGAAAATGATTTGTTTCTATTTGTAGTCAGTAATGTATACATCTTTCAGTGTTATATAAATGGAGCCTATGATATCAATGGCTTCTATGTGTAGAGATTTTTTTTCTTTAGGAAGAGGGGCTATGAAATGTGAAATTTTGTGTGTGCACTTATTTAAGGAATTGGGTATTTTAACTTTTTAGCTACCTTTCAGTAGCTGCTTGTTACCGTAGTTCTAAATGTATGCAGACTTTTATTTTTTATTATTTTAAATATTCCTAGATATACATGAATGGTAACACTATTAACATAAATAGCTTACCATGGTGTTTCATTAACATAAACTATAAACATAAAAGATTTGTATTAGTTTACCTGTTTTCCTTATTAAAAATAATTGCAGCATAATAATCTCACCCCATGTGTTATATAACCTAAGTTTAGAAAGGCAGACTGTAGAAGATCTGGGAACTGATTCTCAAAATACTTCCTTCTCACTTTAGAGGTGCTATCATCTAACCTTAATAAACTCAGTGATATTCATTAGAAAGCTTGCTTTGAACAATTATTTTTGTCAATTAATTTTATATAGCATTTAAATTGCAGACTGACAGTTAATATAAATTTATGGTGATTAAATAAAAATCTCAAAACAACGCCTGGAACGTCAGTCTGGGAATTTCAGTCTTTGTCTTTCCTGAGACTTTTCCCTAGAACCTACTCTTCATTCACACATCCATACCATTTATTTGTGCTATATGGTATGGCAACTATCATTTCCTTTGAGAAGAAGGCAGGCACCAAATTTGCTTATCAAAAAACTTCTCAAATACCTAGATACAGTGGGTCAGACTAAGGGTAAGAGTTGCCTAAACTTGTTATCTCACTGCATTTTTTTAAAAATGTGGCAATACATTTACGTTAAACATACTATATGTCTGCACTTAATAATCATATTAGAAGTAAATGGCAATACTAGCAATGACCCATGGACAAACATCAATGAGTTCAATGAGCTGTGAGTCAATATTGTCTTTATATGCATTACAGTGAAGCATTTTTCTAACGCAGAATACAGAGCACTAAAAATGTGTTATTACCCACATGACACTAATGACCTATAGTTAAAGACCAAATTATTCTCAAATGAAAAGCATCCCTCTGTGTCGGCTATTCAAATAAAAGATCTTTTGTATAGTATATTGCTGAATCTAGGATGCATTTCCAATAATGTATATAAAACAGGCACACATCGCAAGTGAAATTTTATTCTACATTCAGCAACAATCTCATTTGTCATATCACCCACAGTAGTATAATCAAATCAAGTGCCACATGCTCATTATCCGTCATTATCCCTTATCACCCCTTCCCTTCAGATAGGACTGAATGGTCATCACATTATCAGGCAATACGCTGTTCTTTTTCAAAATGGGGAGCACTGCACAGTTAAATTCATGTCAGGAAGAGTGTGAGAATGAGATTACAGAAGAGAGTATTCTTGAATCAGCCAGCAGAAAAGTAGTGTATCATTCTTAAGGACAGCGGTATGCACCTGAAACTTGGGGTAACGAGAGCTCAGAAAAAAAAAAAAATTGAAATGAAACACAGCTATTTAGGATATCATTCATAGATAACAGGGATATTAAACATTAAGTTCCTGCCTTCTTAATTTCACTTTAACTTCTGCTCCTGTGTTTCATATATGGGACTAGGCTTTTACCATTACAGGACCAATATATATGAGACTGAATCATATCATATAACCATTTTTCTCTATTGACTATTTCCACTTGCTCTGCTGCAGAAGTTCTACTTCAGTGTTACAATTCAGTACTGTACATATTTCTTCAAAGGCCTAAATTCAAGTACATGAGTTGCTCATTGAAGTCAGTGGGTCTGCTCATGTGTTTAAAATTAGGCACTTGCCAAAGTACCTTGCTGAATTAGGGCCTGACTGATTGCACACATGCAAAATATAATTGATATCAATGGCAATAATAGGAACCCATAGAATCTGGTACTCTTGGCAGCCAGCTGGTTTGTCTATGCCTGAAAGCTGCTTCCAATTATTGTACTCATTTTTAAAAGTGAGATTATGTGCTGAAGCCAAGCTGACAGAATGACTGAGAAATGTAGATCCTAGAATCACCATGCTCAAACTGAAAAAAAATATTGCAGTTATTGAAAATAGAAAATTATCTTTGATTGTAGGTAAAAAAAGCACTATACTACAAATGCTTCCTTGATTTTAGCAAATGGCTATGCCTCGGAAAAAAATGTTTTAAAAAGACCATGGCTATAAGTCAATAACAAAATACTTAAAAGTGTGAATGCTTAGTCACTCGATAGTATCATCTTCATGAAGAATCTATCTAAGAAGCAAGAATTTTGAAAAGTTTTTAAACTTTATGCAATGATAAGAAGTACATAAGGAAACTTGTTAATTTTCTGGGGAAATGCTTGCAATTAAGGCAAATTTAGGAAGAGGCACCTTAAAAAAGATGTCTTCACTCCTGTTGAATAATATATTTCCTTCTGTTATCTAACAGAGAGGAGGAATGTTTGCATAGCATGCAGGGGTAGAAGGAATGAAACAATTTACAAACATGTGTTGGCTTGAAATTATGACACTTTCAAGCTGAGTAATTTGCTCATTCTATTTTCTCAGTTCTAAGTACTGCAAATACTGCAGAAAGAGTAGTCCCACTTATTCCTTCTCTCTGATGCTATCACTCTCAAAAGCTGATCTTGTTATATCATGGGATCTTATTATTCCATGGAGGAATACAAGAAGGCCAGATCCTTTTTCACTGATTTATCGTTGATTTATCTTCTGCTTGTTTCAAGCTAATATGATGAGGAGCATGGAGGTGAACCTCTTTCACCTGTAGAAATGAGTAAATCTTCTTTTTTCAAAGAAAAGTCAGAGGCATATCTTTTTCTGCTCTGCAGAAACTGAATGTTCTCCCATTCTTTTCAATAGGCAGCATTTAGGTGCCTCTACAGGCAGATCCTAGTAGTCCAGGAGACATCTCTCCATTCTCCATGGGCAGTCTTAACCTATTTGAGGATAACTCCACCCTGTCAGAATTCAATTTGATCCAAACAGTATAAGAGGGAGATTGTTTAGGGATTTGAGATCTGAGTGAAAAGATGTCTGCTTGCACCGGTGTGTGCAACCTAAGAAACAACAGCATTGACTTGAACGTAAACTAAGCTCTCTTGCTCTGGAAGCCAGATGGCTAGATAATGAGAAAATTAGGTTCTTGGGGCTACTCAGCCTCTGAGGGCAGAAATCCAGCTCTCCCATGTCAGGTAACTAAAAGGAATGGAGCCAGTGGTGAATTCGGGGGGGGGGGGGGGGGGGGGTCCCTTTGATTTCTGTGCCACTCAGAATTTTAAATGAACTACCTGGCAGTGACAGCAGAATTTCTATTCAAGCAGCAGTGAGGGAGTCACTTGGCTTCATGAATCATTATAATCTACTTGATTCTTTCTCAAATCTTCATTCCACAGGTGTTAATAGCACTCTGTCCTTTTCACCAGTATTAATGCGCAATTAAACAAGCTATTCTTCTGCATTTTTGCTGAGTCTTAGTTCCTCCTGGTAATGTAGCTCCTATTTCCTGGCTCTGCAGAATGTTTTTAGCTCTAGCTGAAAACATTAATACAGGTGAACATTAACTCAGGAAATAACTAGGTGAAGTACTGGATGCACGGTCAATAGGTTCATGAAGGCTTAAGTTTATTTTATGATTCTGAAAGAGATGTATATTTATTCATAAGGAATACAGCACTCAATAAACATAATTTTTGCCTAGTTTGCCTATTTTGTTCTGTTTATTATTCAATTATTTTTTACTATTATGTTCTGTTTTTAATACAAAATGTATGATATAGCAAATTAATACACATTCCAATAAAGTTATAATAATATACCCCTAGGTACCTAGCATATTAGCAATGCTTCCAGTTTCTTTTACCTGGAAAAAAACTATGTATATGCACTGATGTACCACACCATCTGCACATTAGGGCTGTGCAAGGCTTCGGACCATGCATCAGATCCAGAGAAGCTTCGGACGCTTCTGCGTCTGAAGCAGCATGTCTGGATTGAAGTGCTGGATTTGTTAGGCTTTTCAAAGAAAAGCTTCAGAGCCGCCCTCGGAGATCTGGCCATAGGGTATAATGGGGAATCAATTAAATATCTGTAACTTTGTTGTTTTTCATCTGATTTGGATGAAACTTGCAGGAGTAGTAGCCTCTGCTGGGAGCATGAAGTCTTCCAAGTTTCAAGAAGATTGGTGCAGCAGTTGGGGGGTAACTGCACCTCAAACTGCTGACAGGCAAAACTTGTGACATAGATGACCCTATGTGTGTTAAGGTGCAACGGGCTGAAAACTGCAGGGGTGGTAGCCCCTGCTCAGGCCACAAAGCTTGACAGCTGTCAAGGAGATAGGTGCAGAGGGGTTTAACTTCAAGCAAAGTTATAGATATTTAATTGATTCCCCATTATACCCTATGGCTGGATCTCCAAGGTGTCTCCGAAGCTTCGGAGTCGCTTTGGCTGGATCAAAGCAGAAACCCGGTCCGGAGCTCTGGATCGGATCACTGGCATCCAAAGTGGCTAGATCTGAAGCTGGATCAAATATGTGCCTATTCGCACAGGCCTACTGCACATCTCTGTGGCTCAGTAAAGTGAGGTCTACCCTGGTAGAGGTCACCTGCTCTCATGGCTGCTTATGCATTTTACCTAATGACTCTTTTATGCCAAATGTGTCACATGCATCTAGATTCATGCCATTTTAAGTAATGGTTTTATTCTGGCTTACACCTTAATTCCAAAGGGCTTGCTCTGGCCCAAGGGAGTTGTGTCAGTCTGAGGAGGAAGAAATTCTGTGTTGGTTTGCAGAGGGAGATTGAAAAACAACCTTATCATCAGCAATTAGTATGCCAGCTTCATCCTGCTTTGTCAGGTGGATGCAGAGAGAAATGTCACAGTGTGATTTCAGTGTAAAGTGCAATTGCAGGAGAGATTTGTCAGTGGAGATCTGTCAATGTCCTGTAAGGCTAAATAGTGTACACATGTGGGCCTGTTTTTTGTTTTTTTCTGAGAGGAAGGTAGAAATCTTCTATTTTCCTACTAATAATCACTAGGAATTATTTTCTTTTTAGACAGAGAACAAACCATCTCCTGCCCTATTGCCCATCAAGAATTCTGGGTAATATCTTCAAACATTCCAGGTCTGCATGGCAAAGATATTACAATGAGGACTTACACTAGAAAGTTTTCTGAACACTATAACAGGGACATATAGTCCATTCCCACACACAGCTGTCCAGCTTTAAAAAAAGTGCTGGAGAATGGCCAATATAATGGCTGACCTGTGGAAACTAAACCAGGGTCAGGCAAAATGTGGTCCTCAAGGTGGATTCGGCCTGCCAGGCCATTCTATCTGGCCCACGGTTCCCTTAAAATTTTTAGAAAGTTAATTTTTATCTGCCCTGGCTGCCTGTCAAAATGCCACCCTTAGACACCTAAAGGCCACAAAAGTAACACTTAAAGGCATTTATACATGTGCTCCAGGAGTTGGGGGGCACTTTAATTAGAGAGGCTCCAAGGGTTACTCTATTTACAGTGCCTGGAGCATCACATCTATCAGCTTCCCCATGCTGAAAAATGGTGGTAGAAGCACTTTAACTAAAGCTTGTTTGACAAGCTTTAATTAAATTGCCCCTACCACTGTATTCAGTGCAAGGAGGCTGATAGATGTGACACTGGAGTCTGCTATAGTGCAATAATCAAGTCTGCTCTGGAGCACATTAATCGAGTATTCTCTGATGCCCTGTAATTACAACATGTTGGAGCAGCCTCATTGCATATGTATAGGTGCCTGTTACACCCCCGACTCCATGTGGTGCCCAACGACTAGGGAGACAATGGTCCAATTACCCATGAATCCTGTTGCTCATTAGCTAGAGCACAGCAGAGAGCAAGCAGCAGCACATATTGCTCGCAACAACTTTATTCAGAATGGAGACAGCTTCGGGGCAGTTCGCTCATTGATAGAATATGGGGAGCCACAACGAACAATAGTTTTCTCCCATATTTATACACTTTGGTTTATACTTATTAACATTTACTCTACCCTCTCCCCTCCTATGTTCCACCCATTTCTCCTCCCATCTCAAGCTTCTCCTCTGTTTACTGTTTTCATCATTAGCATGGAATTGCCTATACATTTTACTCATCTACGTGTCTTTTTGCTGTAAGCGCATGTCTAAGACCTTGACTCTTTTTCTTCAGTCAATTGGTGGACTTTGACCAAAAGCTGGAAGCTTCTGGAGGCTTTTCACCAATCACCACTCACCTTTTTACATATGTCATCTCAGATTCTGTTACGTGCTGTTTTTCACATTCCAGTCTGTTTTTTTGTCTCATGTTGTATTATCTTCCACGTTTTTTGGGCCCCTGTATCTTACCTCGTTCCTCATTGTAGCTTATTCACAGCACACAGACTCGCACAGATTTATTTGCTGCTTTTCCCTCAAAAAAATGGTTGACACAGTTAAAATGGTTACTTTGCATAAGCAAATGATTGGGTTAGCTATCATTCTGCCTTGCGGTCAGCAGCTTTGCTAGGCCACAGGTTACAGCCTTTGTATTCAGCTGCAGATTCAGTGCTTTCTAATATCCAAATATCGTCACCCTAACAGCGCCCATTGTTTTTTAGAGTTAGAATAGGATCTGGGCCTGAATCCTTTTTTAATTATATAGGAGCACATTTAGCAGATGGACCTTTCACCTCTGAAGGGAAGTCAAAAATAAGATTCAGGGTATGAGGGGTAATAAGTTAAAACTAGTTCAGATAACTTGTTACTTATCAATATCTCATCCATAAGAACTCCTCACAAATTTTCTTGGTGAGCTAGCAATGGATTTTGATATGTAAGTATGTTATGGGATTGACAGACAAATATTTATAATAATTCAAGTACATGTTAGAAAAATCTACTGAATATTTCCAAATGGATTTATACAATATCTAATGTTTCTTAAAAATAACAATTCAAGGTCCCAGTTCCAAGTAACCAAATTTATTTTATGTTTCTGAGTGTGTGGTCATGGTAAGAATCAAAATCCTGAATGAATTCTTGACTCCATTGAAATCAGTATTTTTTCACTGACTTCCCCCATGTCAGGATTTCACCATTGACCAATAAATAACAAAGTCAGTACTTTCAAAAACTCTTCAGTGGGTGCATCTACACATGCATTTTATCCAGGCTCAGTTTACTCTGGTGTAAGTGTTCTAGGCAGGCATCTACACATGAGGGGATTAGGGATCAGATTTGCACCCAGACCCCTGCAGCCATCCCAGGGCTGCCACCACCAGAGCTGCCACTGCTGCTGCCACTGGCAGCAAAGCTGGTGAGGAGATCCATGATGCCACTGCCGGGACTGCAATCTCCCTCCTGGGCCTCCAGCCCCATTGCCTCCAGGCCCATGAGGCCAGCCAGGACTGGTAGCTGCACATCATCCAGCAGACCTGGAATGATGAAAAGTGGCTGGACAGCTTCCACATGACCCAGGCCAGCTTCTGGGATCTGCTCCAGCAGCTCCATCCCCAGGAGGAGGTGAGGTGTGGCTCACAGAGGATGCCTGGCAACAGCAGTGGGCCCCGCTGCTGAGGCCCCAGTACAGCCATGCACCCGCCAGTGGAAGCCAGGTCATTGGGTGCGGAAGGCTCTAACTAACCACCTCCTCTTGTACTCTGTGCAGTAGCCCACGTGCCCCACCACCCACAGACCCTTTGACAGTCCAATGCCAGCATCACGCTCACTACAGACATGTGTCAGAAGAACAAGTCTTTATTCCTTTCATATCAGACAGGCACTCCTCCCTCCACAACACACAGACCCCCCTCTCCCTTCCCTTCCCAACAAACAGAGCCCCCTCCCGCCTCCCTCCACAACTAACAGAGCCCTCTACCACCCATCCTACCCACCAACAATAAAAAGCCCTCTTCCCTGTGTAAACCATTTACCAAGTGATTTGTGTGGTTTCCTACTTGTATTTGCAAGTAGGAAATATAAGGGGATTAAGGGTTTTTACTACACAGTAAGTGCATGCATGTGTAGACATGCGCGCTTACTGTAATGTAAACTGTGCTAATGCATAGTAACATGTCTCGTATAGACACGTCCAGTGACTATAATATTAAGAGTAATTCAGGAAAATAATGGTGAGAAACTAATAATTTTGTTTCTCCATATTCTTCTCCACCTTCTTGTATTCAGAATTTATTTCTTACATTGTATTTGGATCATAAACATTCTGGAGATGGGATAATCAGTTTTGTTCTGTGTTTTACATGACCTAACACAACTGGAATTATTCCAGGACTGGGATTTCTAGGTTTTTTGGTAATAATAATAATAATTATAAACATGGAAACTCTCCAAACAGTGTGTTTTCCCATGCATACCCCTTGCAATAGAATGGTTTGGAAAAAAAATAAAATTAAACCCCAAAAGTTTTAATTTGAGCCAAATGTTCAATAAAACTATTCAGTATATATATTTTAAATAATGCAAATATTTCACTTACTCCTAGAATTTTTTATATAATCCTGAAGCCAGATTCACCAGAATGATCCTGCTTTTCTTAGCTTAAATTACATGAAATACATTTCATAAGCAGCTTAATAACATAGGCCTCAATCCTCTGGGCTCAGGGAACAAGAAGGAATAGGTAGATATCTACCTGTTTTCTCTTTAGTGCTTTCTAGTGTTTCATGGTTGGAATATGCCTCTCAGTAACTTTCTACTGATCACAAGATAATTATAGTTCAGTCACATTGTGTCCTACCCCAAGTGTATTAGCAGAATGAAACCACTAAAAAGAGGTCATAGCTATTTAAAGGGGAATGATTAGCTAAAAAATTATTTGACATTTTAGGGGTTGGTAGTAGGGGGTTGTTGTTTATTAAAGGGATGGAGCATTCTGATTGTCTATTTCAAAATTCATTTTTATTATTTCATATTATATTTTTAAAATAAAGTTGAAATCAGATTGAAATAAAATGTTTGAATATGAACTAATATTTCTTTGTTTTAGTTTTTTTTTTCCATTTACAAGGAATCAACATCGTATGTCTGTTTCAAGTTTAAAAAATATTAGCATAACAGAAATGGCCTTGAAATTGAAATTCCAGTTCCCAGTCAGCCTTTTTTAATCCCCTGTTTTGCTCCATAGTGAACTCCCAAAGGAAATGAAGCAGGCAGGATGCATGCAGGGTTTTTTTGTTTGCTTGTTTTTCATCAGTTTTATATGAGAGCAGTTATCCCCCAGGGGAAAAATGGTGGTAAAAAATAAGTAGCCACTGTTATATCTTATTTCCCTATTGTTAGTTCCACCTCTCTAAAAGTAATTTGCATGACTTCTTAAAATTATCTTTATATCTTTAATATAAACCAAATTAAAAAGACTTAAAAAGTTGTTTATTTACTCCCAACAGAATGCAACTATTAACATGTTATAATTTAAAGCAACACTTGATTCTTATTTGACATCCAGTTAATATTAAACATTTCTCAAGTTCACCATTAATACCTAGTAATTATCAACTATGTGATTAATATTTATTACTCCCTAATATTTGGTTACTACCTTCATTTATTTAATTACAAGGTTTCATCTGTATCATTTAACAGCCACGCATCTTCACTTAACAGATGAACATCTTTCATTTTAAAATGTGATTTCCTTGTTCCATTTATTAATGGAACTCCTTGATGTTAGAAATGGATTGCAATGACCAACAAGGGAAATTATTTAAGTATCAGTAGGTTAACATTTTTATTTCCTACAATACCTACAAAATTTATTTTGAAAGCAGTATTTGGTGAAAACATATAACAGGTTTTTAATTCTCATCTCCTTCAGATTATAATACTAGAACTCTAATGAGATGTAAAAATATGACTATTTCTGAGAAAGAAAGAAAATGCCCTGTAAGACTTGGTGAGAACTTAAGTCTCACTGGACACATCTACATGTGCATGTTAATGTGAAGGAATCAATCAACTATGACGCTTGCTGCCCTAGAGTGTATTGCTCCAGACACACGGTCTTCCTGTGTGTCCAGGCCCGCAGCATGTTGAGCTGTGTTGAAGCAACCCTGGCTGGCAGAAGGCCCCAGGGATCAGCCTGCCACCTGGGGCTGCTCCAACCTGCCTCAATGTGTTGTGGAGGGGCTGGCTGGGACACAAGGGTGCTTGAGTGTGGGGCTAGCTGGCAGGCAGCCCCCACAGTGAAGCACCCTCATGCCCCAGCCAGCCAGAGCAGTGTCTATGTGCGTGCTGCTGTGGAGTAAAAAAACTCTGCAGCAGAACAGTACTTGTAGTTACAAGTATTTACTAAGTTATTCCATGGCAGGATAGTCTTTGTAAATACAAGTATTTACAAGGACTATCCTGCCGTGGAATAAATTATTTTACTGAAGCCTAATGGAGCACACACATAGACATGCAACATTTACTGAAAATGTAATTAGTCTACTGTGCAGTAACTGTCTTGTGTAGATGTGCCCACTCAGAATCTTATAAGCTTTGCCCCTGAACTGCTTGAAGCTGAGATGGCATTTCCTCAGGAAAATGATTTGGTTCTTCTGGAAAGATGTTCTGGGGATTTCAATCCTAATTTAAGAGGCATTACCATGAAGGTATTAGCTAATGGTATTGTAATTGGTCTATATAAAACAAAAATATTTCAGTGCATAAGGGTGTTATTACATGTCACAATTTGCATATTCTAAACCTTTGGAAAGTTATGTGGTATTAAAGTTAAAACATGCTGTGAGCACTTTAAGGGTTGATGCCATCACTTACCTATGCAGCTCTGCCTTGCCATAAGAGGGCTGGCAAGCAGAGGTGTGGCTAGGAGCTTCCAATTCTGCCCTATGGCTCCCTGGCTATCTCCAGCTCTCCTGCTTTGTGAGGACTGCCAGCTCTGCAGCTCCCCAAAGGCTCACTGGAAGCTGTCCAACTCCCAAGCTCTCCAGCAGACACTCCATTCTCCCACAGCTCTCCTACTCTCTGGCTGTCCCATGGGTCACTGGCTATCCAGCAGCTGCCCAGCTCTCCAGATACTTATCTTTCTGGTGGGTGCCCAGTTTTCCTGAATTCCTCCTGCTGCTCTCTAGCTCTCCCATAGCTCTCTAGTTCTCTAGCAGCTGCCCAGTGCTCTGGCACTTTTGTGGCACTCTGGGTCTCTAGCAGCCATCTGGCTCCTCACCTCTACATTTAACCTGCATCTCCCTGGATTTCTGCTCTCTATCTGTCTGGGGTAGTAGTGTTTAGGAACATCGATTGTCGACAAGGATTGTGAGAGAGGGGAACTGGAAACAGACATACCTGGATGATGGTAGATGACAAATTGCTCGTATTGGTCCAATGGAGCAGACTGACATTACCGTAAAACATTGGGCTCATCTATACAAGATGCTATTAGCCTAAATTTAAGGTTCATTAGGGCATTCTTCTACACATACATGCCCTTAATGCACTTTAAAAATGGTGAATTTAGGCTATTTGTGCCTAAATTTGATACCTGCAAATTCAAATGCAGGTATCAAATTAAGGTTTGAATAGTTAAAGCACATTAATGAATGTGTAGATAGTGTTAATGTGTTTTAACATATCTGTGTGGGCTAATTTGGGACTAACTTTGGTCCCAAGTTAGTCCACACACAGCATTAATGCACATGTAGACACCTGCCTAAATCTACTTAATGTGCATTAAGCTAATAAGTATTCAATTTAAGCATGCTTACTTGCATATGTAGACATGCCCATTGTGTAACATATGCCAGAGTACTCCTCACCCAAAGAAGCTTAACTTTAAGATGCTCAGAGGGCACTTGGCATGATTTTTCCCACTTTAACGTATGGGCATCTGCATTCTAAGTACATTTAAGTTATGCCTAGAGTAATATCTAACAACAAACACCCTAAAACAGTGATAGCTAGATTCAAGGCATCTAATTCCAAAACTTCGAGCTAAACAATCCCTGCTCAGTAGCTGAACAATACTGGAGGAACCCAAAACTCATTAAACATCTATTTGGTTGCCCTGAAAAGTTTCAAAGTTCCTGAAGGTCCATTTTTGCTCATCTACCTTCAGTCTAAGGAAAACCATGATCAAAAAACATGGCAGAGTTTCCTGATACCCTGAATGTTCTGAACTAGGTTGTATACTTAGAACCTACCTAACATACACTGAAAAGTTTGAGGTTTTCATAAAATGTATTTGTAGCTACTTTATTTTTAAAATGTTGTGGGAGGTAAAAGTGATGGTGGTTGCACCAGCTTTTTATACAAAAGTCTAGTGGTTAGACTACTCACCTAAGAAGTAGGAGACCTACATCCTTGGCTCTTCTCAGCCTATGAAAACGTAAGCTCCCATCTCCTGGCAAACTACTATACACACCTGGATGTAGGTTAGGTTTGGAGCTGAGGAGAAGCACTCCTTTTAAACCTGAGCCAATATTCAGAAAGGAATGAAAGATTCGTTAAACCAGGAAGAGACAGAAGTTGACTCTGTAGACTAGTCATTAAGAAACTTCTCTGGGAGTGGAAAGTATCAGTTCTCATTCTTGCTCCCAGTATTATTTCTGTTTTATCCAATAATAATCTAATGCAAACTGCTTAAAAAGTGATGACAAGAGGGTCAACATTTAGGAGTCAATAAGTATCCTAATTACTAAGCCACATAGCCATGCTCCATCTTCTTAGCCACATGAATCTTGTGTGCCTTGCTGCATAGTTGCCCAGCTTCAACAGAAGAAGCACAGAGTACTTTTCCCTTTCTGTACACATCCACATGAGCCACACTAGATTTGTGGTCATGGCACTCTCTTACAAAACTGGGCATGTGACTGTGAATCCTCTTAGGCTAAGGAGACTTAAACCTAAGTCTCCCACTTTCTGGGTGAGTGCTTTAATCAGAAGGTTACTATATAAAAGGAATATGACAGTGGCATAACTTGTATTTTGTCCATGTTTTATTTAAAAAAGAAACAACATAAACCCCTCCCCATTCTGTTAAAAATAGTTACAGCTACCTACCCTTAGGTAAAAACTCTGGATTCTACTCTTGAATGAGTGGAGGCTCCTGCCTTTAGCTTTACTAAGACATGTAAGACCAAAAGACAGTGCAGGAACTCAGACAAACCCCTATGTTTAACATTTCCTATTGGGCAGCTCTTGGAGAAGCTTTGTTCACTAATTTTCCCTGTGCCCTGTACAGGGAATGTAAGGGTAAAACAGATATGGGATTCTTCCAGAAGAAAGGCTTTTATCCTAAGATCCTACAGACCTACAAGCCCATTGCCACACTTTCAGTAGCTATGATGCATCCACAATAACACTTTTTACTGGGACAATCATGGGTAACTTAAATTAATTGCTGTTCATTCCAGGGACAAGCTGTATGTGTAAAGAGCTGTCCTGATTCTAGGCTTTGACTTAGATCAATCACAAGGGACTCAAATACAACATCTGTTTTTACTCAAAGAGCCAAAATCTGGGTTTTCTTTTAAGACACTTGCTGTTATAGTTCCTCATTTAATCAGTCAAATACATGAGGTTTTTCATGTTTAATTACAAGTTATTTGTTCAAATTGTATTGGTGGGGCAACTAGAATATGTTCTGTGTTTTCCAGTAAGAAACAATTAACTCAAATGAGAGTTCAATGTAACAAATTCTACTTGCAGTGAAAAAGTTAAATGAAGTTTGATTTATCCAAGCTTCTTCATTGTGAATGTTGACAATGTGTATTCAGTGCTTTGTCATAAATTCATTTAGAAAAAAAGAAGCTCCTTGGAAAAAAAAATCCACCTTTCTAAGAAATAAGCATGCTGCTTTTGAGTTAAAATATGGACAGAAGCAGCACAAACACACATTTCTAAAATATGTATTTTTAGCCTTAAAAATTATCCCAAAATGTATACCATCTTTTGATTCTGAAAATATGGTAAAATCATACATTTGCATTTATAAATGAAATAGAGGAAGTTGTCTGATTAACTTCAAACACTTTGTCAGGGTTTCTTCTTAAATGCGTTATTTGCAATGAGGATAACAGCATAAATTGACAGTGATTATTTAAATTGAATACACATAACCAATCAAGTATAGGCAAATATATGACTGGAGGGAGAAAACTCTTCAGTTCTTCTTTAGAAACTGCAGTATCAACTGTCTGGGTGAGACAACTTCATTTCACTATAATTTTGTTTTAATGTCAATACTATCAAATTTCTCATGATGACTGCTCAGACATTAACATTTGCTAAAAGGCATTTTAGAGACTCTGTTGTAACTCTACTGTATTTGACCCAAGGATATATGACTAAGGCAGGTGTGGACAAGTCCCTTTGTACATGGCTCGACCAGTGTTGCACATCCCTAAAGGGGTATGCTACCTCCTTGGGGCACTCTCCTGCCATGACTTGATGGTAATAACTGGAAAATTCTCTCCCAGAGAAGGAAAAAAAATGGTTCTTCCATCAGGGCTGTGTCCAGTAATCCAAAATAATCAGTTATGGCCTGTAACAGAGCAACACAGGCTCTTCCAACCCCAGTAGCCCTGCCACAGTCCTCTGGGTTTAAGTACAGGCTCCTGCTGTTAAAGCAGGAGCTCTTAGTATCTTCCTGGATGATTCCCAGGAAGCCTCTTCAGTCCATTAGAAACAAAAAAGCAAAAATACAGGAAGGAGTATTCCTCACCCCTGGCCCCCATTGTTCTTCAGTACAGGGTTTCCTCTCTCACTACTGCTTGTGTCTTTTTGGGCTATGGAGGCTGGTTTCTTGTACCCAGCTGGAGCTAGTCTGTCTTGTTATGAGGGGAGACAACTGGTCTGAGTTAACATCAAGTGATTCCTCCCCTGAGATTATAAACAGCCCAGGCTGTTCCAGCCCCATCTTAGTGTTTCCAAACAGGATTTCACCTTCCCAGGGGTTCTGTTTCTCAGTGGGATCCTTAAGGGAGCCGGACCGTCTCTGTGTTCTCTTGGGGTCACTGCAACACAGTCTTTCCCTGCTGAGATACTTCTTGTCTCCGCTTGAGAGTGCTCTGCAGGTAAGGGTTTAGTTCTCTCCATGCTCCCAGACCTGTTGAGGGGCTTCATCTGTTCGTTGCCTCTGAGCAGGCTCTGCAGCTGCCCTGCTTCAACTGCTCCTATGTCCTGCCCCTTCACTGTTGGGGCCTGTCCCAGGGGAGCTGGGACACCGAAGGAACCCTGGGGCAGCAAGGAGTCATACTTACCTCCCACAGAACCGGGGAAGGCGCATACGCCGAAGACGCCGGAGCGGGTGATCAGCCGGGTGTTTATCCAGCTGTGGCAGAGCAGCTGGGGCGGAGGACGCCTCCCGGAAGAAACAAAAAGCGGCCCCGCCAAGGCAGCGGGACGGCTGATGAGGAGAGGCCAGGGGAGTGAGCTCCTGCGGGGAGCAGATCAGCCGCCGCACCCAGCTGCAGCGAGTGCAAGGGGCGGAGCCAGAGCGGGCTCCAAGAAAGCCGGCAGCACAACCGGCAGCCGTGCTGGCGGTGGAACTGGCTCCGATGCTGTCGGCACAGCCGGTGGAGGAGCTGGCGCCGTCAGGAGCAGCAGAGCTGGGGGAGAAATTGATGACACTGCAGGCAGCAGAGCCGGTGGAGGAACCGGCAGCGTCGGGAGCAGCAGAGCCAGGGAGGGAACTGGCTGTATCGCAGGCAGCAGGGTCAGAGAGAGAACCAGTGGCATCCTGAGCAGCAGGGCCGGTGGAGGAGCTGGCTACGCTGTGGGCAGAAGGGAGCTGGCTGCATTCCAGGCAGCCGAGCTGGTGAAGGAACCGGCCGCTCCATAAGCAGCAGAGCCGGGGAAGAAACCAGCAGCCGGATTAAGGAAGGAGCCGAGGCAGAAGGCCGGGGCTGGTGACCCTAGTGGACAACCCATTGAGCCAAGGACCTTGATGGCCGGCCGGCAGGTTGGGGGTAGGACAGCGGCAGGCCTAGGACACCGTGGGAGCCAAGCAGAGGCAGAGCTACAGGTGGTGAGTGGCCGGGGTGTAGGGGAGGACGGAGCCCCAAGACTACCCACGGGGGACTGCGTCAACTTTAGAAGCTACCCCAAGGAAGGACCCCCCACTGAAGTTACATTCAAAGTCGTGGCAGGAGAGTTCAGGGGTCCTCCTGACTTCAGCAGGGGTAGCCTCTGGGGTCCACCCGTAAGCCTGGGGCCCGCAAGATCTAGGGCTCGGGCGAAGGCGGCATGGGAACACCTACTAGAGCGGAGGTGGGTACAGGGCCGCTTGACTTCCAGGTACTAAGGGGAAGGGAGCGAGCATAGATTTTCCTTCTCCTACTCCCCTTATTCTTCTACAGCAGGTTAATTTCAAAATATATAATATAATTACTGTTAGGTAACATAGAACATAGAAGAGCTGAGTAATGCTTCATAGGACTACTGGTATCTGTAACATCTTCTCATTTTCTCTATCGTCACATACTTCTGTCTAATAATGACACCTCATTGTCATGTGATAGGTATGCAAGAGTTAATTTATGGAATGTTCTGTATTTGTGTGTCACTTAAAAAAAAGTTTAAAGTACTAAAAAATAGCAACAGAATTATACTCTTATTTCCTTTCCAAATATTTACTTCTTTCCAAACCTGTAACTGCACATCACTGAGTTATAGCATCCTTGCTAATGTCTGCAAATGGCCTTCTACAGGACAGAAGGCAAAATTATGCAGCTTGAAGCACACATTACTATTGTACAAGGTTTTCCAGATGTCTAAGTATCAAAATGATTTGTTTAAAGTCTAAGGGCAGAGCAAGCCAAATGCTATTTATCAGCTGTAAAGAAGACGGAGACAAAGAAAGTCAATGGCCAGAATCTCTGGAAATATTTGATCTTTCCCATGAAACACCAAGTTTTCCATCACAGATGCAAAGAGCAGTTGGGACTGTGTAAATTTATAGTTTCCTGATGGAAATATCTGATTAACTTTGTATTTCTAACCCAGACGGAGGATGTAAGCTTTATACATGGAACCAGGGTATTTGCCTTGTTACAACTTATTGCATCTTGCAATGATAGCATTTTTAAGCAGTGATAGCATTTCATATATAATAAAAGGCCAAAAATAAACAAGAAGTCACAGAAAATAGGAAAAAGAAAGATCCCACTTTATCTAATATTATGAAATGTTAGACAGATATATGTCAGCAAAGAAAAGGGAAATGGTTTTATGAATAATACCAGTTATGCTTTCTTTCATTGTCAAAAAGACTGAATAGTACTGAAAAAAATGAATGCCATACCTGATAATATATAAAATCTAATAATTCTTGGAGTTTCTGGACAGCAGGCATAGTTTCTTTCCTAGTGAAGATGGCAGCAAAGTGCCTATTGACATCAATAATGGAGGACCTTGTTCTCAAATCCTTAGTACTTATTCTGCTCATTTTCTGCCTTCTGCATTCTTAGTCATATATTTGAAAGTTTTTTAAAGCAGAAAACCCTTCTTCTGATTAAATTATTAATGTTCTGCTAGTCTGTAAAACATGTTATAACATACATTGCCCAAATTTGAATTTTAATCACTATATTTGACTCTCTTTTTCTAATGCTAGATTATAAGATTTCCAGGACATTTTAAACATTTTTCCTCTATACAGTAATTGTAATATACCATGTATTATTACAGAATTAACTGGAGAATGAAGTATGCACAATGATAATAGATAAATAAATAGATCCAGAATAGACAGGATGCAAGTTTCATTCAGGGTAAAAAATGGAACTTAAATTTACTTGAATTTAACATAGAAAAAAAAGTGATATTCTTTTAAATGTGAGGACATCCATTAAATACATTTTCTTATGTAAAATAAAACATATTATGAATATTACCTTGCAACATTTTAAGTGTCACATGCCAATTAACACAATGCATGTGAAGGAAGAATAATGAATTTGAATGAGAGGATTCCATCCCCATATTACAGAAAATGTCAAAACAAACATATTCAGCCATTATAGCATATGGTATATTGAGAACAAATTGTACATCCTTAAATCTCCCTGTAACAGGGAATATTTGCCCTTTTACTGTTAGAAGGCTACAGAACCAGCAGGACTGGTAAGGCCCATTGAAGGGTCTTTGTACCCAGGAGAAAAGGCAGCCACAGTGGGGAGACAAATGGCAACCCTGTACTCGAGCCAGATAATATACTAGGAGGGCTCAGTGGGGCAAGTAGGCTTGCCCTCAGCATAGGGAGTAGTCCACTCCTGACTGGGAAAGAGAAAGTACCCTCAGGTGGGATGCAGTGGGATGCAAAAAGGGAAGCCTTTGTGAGGAAAGGCTGGGGGTAAGAGGGCAGGGGCAGTTTGTATAGCTTTCTCCTTTTTTCCCTGCACAGGACCCAGAGGGCATAAAGGATTGCTAGTTAGGGTGAGCTTGTTTCTGAGTACCTGGAGAGATGGCATTTTTAGTTAAAAGCAGTTACTTGCATTTTTTGTTTCAGTTTGTCTAAAGGACTGGGAATGACTGTGAGGGGAAGCAGAAGTTGCATTGCAGGTGCCTCAAAGTGCCCTGTGTGTTTTCATCCCTTGTAAGCAAAGGGCCATGTGTACAGATGCAGTGAGAGGAAGAGAGAGTGAGAATGGGATTTAACCCCTTTAAAGCTGGGGAACCCAGAGAGCCCAGAGCCCTATTGTGGAGCTTAGTTCCCAACTGTGCTACTGTTACTGAAGAGCCAAGCCTGGACTAAGTGGGCCCATGGCTAAAGGAAACAGCTAGAGTAAATTAGGTCTGGAAAAGCATAAAAAAGGGAAAGCCACATGGCCCAAAAGAAGCCCTCCACCCCCTCCCACCTAAGGCTCAGGATGCTTCTTCCATAATTGGTTCTATCCAGGCATGGCAGTGGTTTGGAAGAACTAGAGTGGGGGGCATGGTGCTGGATGCTGAATGGTATGACCCACTAGCAAGCTATTACTGTTGCATTTGTTGCATTGGCTTGGAACCTGGTGGGCAGCCATATTGGAAATCTTTTTGGGGTTGACTGCCTGAGCCTTAAAGCGAAAAGATGGAGTTGAATAGGCAATCTAGCACCTACCATACAAACAAGAAGACATGCAAGAGAGGGCCATGGTGGCCCAGTTGTTGCAGAGGCAACAACACCAACTTGGGAAAGTTATGTACCATCAAGTCCAGCAAGTTGAAGGACAGAATAACCTGTTTACCTGGTGTTGGCTACAAAGCACCAACTCACAGGATCATCATAAAATTCTAGTTTATTGGACAGATGCAAAAGTCAGACCATAAACCTTGGTGCTGATCCCCTCAAACACACACACACACACACACACACACACACACACACACACACACACACACACACAGAGTAGCTATCTATGAACACTAAGCACTGGTGTCAAGATATACCTATCCCCAAGTGCTGGAGTTTGCTGTCGATGGCCAGTCAAGGCTTCTTTCAGCGCAATGTTGCTTCAGAAGGGGATTGCCGGCTGGTCCTTCTGGCTGGAGAGGCGGGGTGCTGGTCAGGTCAAAGAGGGTGCCATTGGGAATCATTCTTCGCTGCCTTTTATCCCTCTCTGGCAGACTTTGGTGACTCCCCAATTCTCAGGCTTACCCAATCCAGGGGTCATTGACCTCAAGGGACATCCTTCTTGGCAGATGCTGAATGGCAGCTGTCAACCACAGGGGTCACGTCCACATGTATGTGCAATCTCAGGAGTCCGTTGATGAATTTTGAATGATTCACTGCTGTGATGAATAGAGCTCTGGAAGTGGTTGATCAGGGGGTATTTCAGCCCCAAGGGTCTGTTTCCAGCATTGATTAGTTCAAACGGGAGCTTCTGTACCTTTAATAGTGAAGTTTCCAGGAATTCCTGGCTCTTTATTGATTCTTTCCTCTCCTTGGTCTCTGATTTTGTAGGTGTTAATTGCCACTCATTAACATGCTTATCCAGACTAGCTACTGTGTTACACAATCAACTATGATTCATTCAGGGACCTGCTCCATACAGAGATTCCTGCTCTTGCTAACATTGTTACATGGTACAACTTACTCTTAAACTTAAAGTACATTTGTAAAAGCATCTACAAGCTGTATTTTCACTACAAATACACCTTATATAAAAATAATAATGATATAATAGAAGAAAAAGAGAGAGGAAGGAACAAAATGTCGAAAAGAGAAAGCATCCCTAAAAGGGGACAAATACTAAAAGAAGGACTTTTGTCATATGGAGGAGCTTCACATTTGAGGGTGGGGGCAGACAAAAGGGTTTCTTGCTACAATGGCAGCAAACATTATGTAATCAGCTAGCACTCCAACAGAAGATGTAGGTGGAGTGGAAGACAGGGAGAGACTTCCACAGGTTTTCACTTGTGAAAATGACAAAACATGATGGCACTAAGGCCTCCGTGAAAACATTTGAGATAGCTGCAGAAGTAGAGGCCCAGGTAGCATACCGCATGCTCTTGAGGAAAGAAGTCCAGAAGTACAGGAAGGTCAAGGACTCAATTTTACATCTTCTGAAGATATCTGAAGAATACTATCAGCAGCGGTTTTGGGAAAAGAAGGCCAGAGAGTTACTAGGACCTCACCCTTTGGTCCAGAGGCTATAGGACATCGCCTATGGCAGCTTGGCCCAAATCATATTAGAATAACTCTTATGGGACCTAGAGGCTGAAACCTGGAACTGGGTGAAAAGACACCATGCACAGACAGCAGAAGAGGTGGTAAAGTTAACAGAAGCACACCCTTCCATTTTACATGGCACCACAATTGCAATACCCAATATTATTGAGTAGAGACTGGCCATGGTTCATGGAGGTACTGTGAAACCTAATGGATCTGAACATTAGTCCAGTGGAAGAGCACAGAATGCAAACAGAGCCTGAAGAAGGGTTGAAGGGACAGGAGTCTGAGGAACCCACAGCATCAACCTTGGAAGAACCATTGAACATGGAAGACCTGATTGGCTTGAGACAATTTGGTGTTGAGCAATCATGACAAGAAACACTCTTTGAAAAAATGGCATTGTGAGGCCACTTCTAAAGAGTAGGTGCCCATGTGGACCGTTTCAGCTCCAAAGCTGTTCAAAGAGCTGTTGAAAGTTTATTTTTTTTTTTTGGCTGGGCCTTCCAAAGGAGATACTAATGGATCAAAGAAGTAATTTCATGTCCAGGGTCATGACAGGCCTGGTTGAGACTCTCAATGTTAAAAGATTGTGGACTTCAGTATACCACCCACAGACCAACAGATTGTTCACACTTTCCATCTGTGAACCACAAGCAAAAGAAACAGAGTTGAGTTGCTTAAAGTGCCACTTCCTTGTCTAGGTTCTAAAGGCAAAGTCTTAGACCAATTTATCTTCAGATGATAAATTGTGTCTTTATAGTTATAATACAATACTAATAGGTTTTGTACAGTAAAAATGTTATATATCCATATGTGTGTGTGTGTACATATGTATATGTATGCATGTATGTATGTTAAATATACATATATATAATGTTATAGATAGATAGATAGATAGATAGATAGATAGATAGATAGATAGATAGATAGATAGATAAAACTGTTTCTTGATTTATACAAGTTTGAAACCCTGGCAACTGAGGCTTTTGTGGGCCTGAATTCCTAATATTATTTATTTTTAAAAATAAGTATTCATGGCTAAATTCATAACTTGGAGGACCATCTGTTTAACTCTGTGCTTCCCCTTTCATACTCAGTGCTGGCCATAGTACTTAGATTCTAGCTGCAACTATTCCAGTGTTGTGAGCTGTCATCTACTAGTACTGCTTCCTAGGCCAAATAATTCCACTCCTATCTCAACGTAGCAGAGAAGTTAAAAGACCAGCATGACTGGTGAGTGGTGGAGCTGGAAAGAAATACATCCTTAAGGGTGTCACTCTTACTCTTTTTAATTTTTTTGTTTATAATTTTCTTTAATTCACAACTCCTTGAGTCAAGTGATCTCATGTTAATCTAATATTTCATTTATAAAACAAAATGAGATTTAAATAGTTTAAAATTTCAACTAAATCCTAAGGAAAAAAATCATTTACAGTTTCAGCATGAGTTTCTATGGGGGAAGGAACCTGCATAATGTGAATAATTGAACATTCTTAAATAATTAGTAATTACAGGTAATGTGAACTAAAATGTGTTGTGTGGGTGTTTATTATTTATGCTTATATAGGAATAATGTATATATTTGAAAAAGGTAATTATATAAAGTGTAAGAATACTCCCATGATTTTTTGTTATTCATGGAAAGAAACATGACAACTTTAGGCTTGTTTAAAATAAACATTGCAAATTTTTGTGAGTCCCATGTGGCTCTTACAAATGCTTTGCCAGCAGAAATAAGTATGAAAATTGTATTCAAACCGTTTTAAAAAGGGAAATTCTTGGAATGAGGACTCATAACATTATTTCTAGGATTTCTGTAAGAAATAAAAACAGTAAAAAAAGACAGAGAGGATTGGATCGTTTCCTTCTGATTGAATAAAAAGAAGTTTGTTTCATTTTGTGTGTGTGTGTTTTGTTTTGTTTTTTTTTTTAAGATACACCATATGTGAATGCTAAAGCAAAGTAATTCTTCTAATGAAGAGCTCATAAAAAGGTATGGCCCCTGACCTGTTGTTAGGGACCATATCGCACAATTCTACTCAGGCTGGTTGGGGTGGTCTTGATTGTAGGTCTCCTGATTGGTTAAAAGAAGCAGAAGGCCACTACTTAAGGTCACTAGGACTTAATACAGACAGTCAAAAAGCCTAAGACTATATTAATTTAATCTTTGCAGGTTAGTCAAAGATGTATATATTGAACTGATAAGCAAGTGAACAGACATTCACTTTTGAATCTAAAAATACAGGCACATGCCTGCAGCGACCCAGGCCAAAAGCTGGGGGTGGGGCATCACAGCACACCTCCCTGCTTGGTTGGAGCAGACAACTTTTGCCAAGGCTAGCCTTCCCACCCTGCAAAAGGGCTTTGTAGGGGAGGTACAAAGTAACCTGGGATTCTGGGGGACTGTGAGTTAACTTGGATCTGGAGGAAATCTGGGACAGAAGTTCAATTAACTGATTTAACCTAAATTAGTTGTCTGATACTATGACCATCCAGGCTTATCTTAAACCAGTTTGGTGCATTTGGAAGAAGTTTATGTGCACTGAATTTCTGTTGTGTTATAGATTTGAACTGGTTTCTGACCACTTATTCTGGTTTATGTGTAATTTCTGTCCCTAGCCCTATTGTGTTACAGGTTTGAACCAGTTTCTGATCAATTATACCTTTTTATGTGTAGTTTTTGTCCCTAGCCCTGGAGCAATGGTTTACAGGCTGTAGAACATATTTATCTCAAAGTGCCAACTGCCTTGTTCTTAGTTTCCCAATTCTGCTTCTTTTTCCTAGAAGTATGATTCCAGTTCCAAATTTAATTTCTTAATGTTGAGTCTGATTGTCCATGTCCCAAGAGTGTAAGATCTTCACCACAAGATTGGTTCTTATCTACCTGCTTTACGTGATCTAAGTTGTATAACCTGTAATCAAATGGGCTAATCTGTATTGCAAACCCCCCCAAAATCATCTTAGATAAAGAAGCCTTAATTAAGATCACAAATTAGGAGTGCATCATATTTTCACCTGACAGGACTGCGTAGTCCTTGAGGGAAGTTAGTATTTAAAGACAGAAGAAAAAACAAAACAAAACCCTGATGCCAGAGGGATAAGGGCCATGGATCAATTACTAAGAATTCTGAGAAGTTCTATGATGATAGAAAAAGCCAGTTGTGTCATGCAGTGTACTTTTTTTGCACTAAGAATTTGTACATTATTAAGCAATAGCTTACAGCCACATTAATGCAACACAGAGTATTAGAGCATCCTTACTTATACATAGTAGTTATAGTAAGTAACCCAATGTCATTGATGCAAAGGCAAGTCATTGTCTCTTTCTACATCTCCCCTGAGGGGAGGATATTCTTGGAAACATAACACTTTGCATGAAGGTTATAGATCTTCCCATGACCTTTCCTTATAAGAGATAAAGTGACCCTCTCTGCCTGGACATACATTTATTATTCAGTAAAACGGGGGGAAAAATTCAGACATTAGAAAACAAATAATGGAGAGTGATTTTTCTTCAAAAGATGCTGTGTCTATGCATTTCCAGATGAAAGACATTAGAAAATGCATGCCCCTTCCCCTTAGCAGTTGTTTAATGAGACACTGATTACTTTCCTCCAGACATACAAGGACTTTTTGGTATTAACACTGTTAAATGTGCCTTTGGTGGTATATATTAATAGCATTAGTGAAACACAGTGATTAGTTCTTATTAATGCTGTGTTGGCCTCACTCTAGATTGCTTAGGCATGTCACAGAGGTTTGATTACTCTAAACAGGAACATACAACTAGATTAAAAAATGTATATGTAGCCCAAATAACCCTATTCAGGAAACTTCTTGTGTCCAAATAGTGACAAGAAAATGTTTTACTCCAAGTTGCATGTGCCCTTTGCAAGAGGGACTAGGGAATCAGAAGAATGTTTCAAATTCACAGCATTATGTGTTATAACATATTCCATTCACTGCCTATATGAAACTTTTTAAAAATGTGATAGACCATCAAAACAAAACACACCAGTTCTCCTTTTCATGTTACTTCCCTCTCATATTTCCTTGCATTGCCCTATAACTTTGCCAGTGTGAACATATAACCAGATCTTGCATGGAAAACAGTTGCTGTTTACAGCAACAATGGATAGATTGAATGGATTAGAAATATACACAGCCTTAGACAAAACATTGCATTTGTCCTGAGACAGCTTGTGCTTGTATTTTCCCTAGAACAGAAATATCCTGTGATTGGCATATATACACATGACCTAAAACTGACTGGCTGAATGCATTGCTGCTTTTCTGCCATTGGTTCATTGATTTAGTCCCAGGCTAACCATTCAGATGCACTTTGCCATGCCCTGGGATAAAATGCCAATACTTTCCTATCCCATGAACTTTTTAAGGCTTTATCCCAGGACAAAGGATATGGACATCTAAATGATTGCACTTAGTCTAGTGATAAAGTGTTTTATTTTAGGACAAGTACGAGGTCTATTTGTAGGTGTAGATGGCTTATAGACATAAACAAATAAAAATGGTGCTGTACTTTAAACTTGGTACTTTCCTGCACTGAACCCAGTGCATGCCCATATGTTGGACCCAACTTGCCCAATGCCTGTTTAGATCAGGCACCTTAGTGGGGCTTTTTTGCTGCTTTTATCTAAAACTAATTGAATCAGCTTTATATACCCTGCTTAAATGCCTGATCTATATAGACACTGTGGAGCTGGGTTAAGTTAACAAGCTGCCTCTTCCCGTAAAGTACATTTTTTTAAACATCTGTAAGCATCCATAGGATGCATCCAAACCAGCATGGCTGCGAGGTAAGTGACACTGCAGATTTCATAGACATTAGGGCTGGAAGGGACCATGCAAAATCATCGGGTCTAGACCCTGCACATTCAGACATTCCCTGCACTACCACCTTGCAGCATGAGGCAGGGGGGTTGACCCCAGTAAATCTTGGGGTCAAAATACCCACTCAGAAAAAAATTGGGGTGGCATAAGTGGCGGCAGTGAACACTGCCCAAAATTGGAGGCTGGCCAGCTGGAGTCATACATTGGCTGGCAGCAGGCTCCCTGCTGCAGAAGCACCACAGCCCCAGCCTGCTCTCTGGGCCTCCATCAGCTATCCTTGTGCTGGTAGGCCTGGAAAGCTGCCTGCAGTGCCCAGAGCAGGGATCCAGTATGGGAATGGCAGCTGTGTGGCAGGAGCATGACTAGTTTAAAATAGAGTACCATTTTTCTTTTTTTCTTAATGTCTGTAAGCCACCTATAGGTACAAACAGACATCACATTTGTCCTAGGATAAACCATGTTATCCTGGGACTAAATGCAGTCATTCAGATGTCCATATCCTTTCTCTCTGGCCACCTGTCCCTGGAGCTCTGTTTGATGTGATGGGAATAAAAACTTGTTCTTGTGAGATGTGTCTGCAGTGAGCATAGTGCTGGGGGCTGGCAGTGGGGGTGGGGAAATCCATGGGTGGTGGTACAGGAAGGCTAGAGCAGGGAGTGCTGAGGAAGTGGTAGCTCATTGTAGGTATCTCCTTGTGAAGTGCTTAAGTGATATGGATCATCCTTTGGAAGTTTATCATTTTAAATTAACTGAAAAGAGATCCTAAGAGCCTACAGGAATGATTGTATGTGGTCGACCAGCGCCCCCCACACCCGGTGCCCTGGCCACTGCTGGCTAGTGTGCAGTTCTCCAAGGCCTCAACAGTTCTCCCAGGGGGTGGGCCAGTAGTGCTGCCACCACAGGTGGTGCTCTCACTGCCCAGCCCCTGCCAGGTGTCCTTCATGTCCTGGGCTCCTCCACCCAGGCCTTGCAGTAGAGCTGCCCCCAGCCTTGCAAATGTTATGCAGCACACAGACTGCAATGATGCCCTTGGAAGTTGTTCTTGGTGAACTTGAGGTGGGCAGAGAGGGTGTGCCAGTGCCCCTTGACATGGGCAAAGGCACACTCTGTCAGGGTGTGGTTCCAGCCCAGGCAGCTATTAAAGTGGACCTGGCAGGGGTCCAGGTGGCTGGAGTAGGGCTGCATAAGCCAGGGCAGGAGCAGGTAGGCAGGATCCTCAATGATGGGGGTGGGACCACCAGGGCACCCAGCTGTAGAGCCAGCACTCCTGGTGCAAAACACCCACTCTCCAGAAGTACGTGAGTAATGGCCAGGAGTAAAAACCAGGAGTAATGGCCACAAACTCCTGGAAGATCAATTCAGGCGCAACATTAGGAAAAACTTTTTCACATTCAGGGTGTCCAGACTGTGAAATAAGCTCCCTTCAGAGGTGGTGCAATCACCTACCTTGGAAATCTTCAAGAGGAGACTAGATAGTCACCTTGCTGGGGTCACCTGACCCCCAGTTATCTTTCCTTCTTGGTGCAGGGGGCTGGATCCAATGATCTTCTGAGGTCCCTTCCAGCTTTACAATCTAGGAATCCACTAGTCCCAGAAGGCCAGAGTTCCTGAAGATGCTAGTGTTGCAATCTCTGCCCACCCAGCTGGCACTCATGTGCATGAAGGCCCCATGATGGTCCACAACGTTCTGGAACACCACGAAGTGAAAGCCCCTTTGGTTGTAGGAGAGGCAATCTCCATGGAGCAGGTAGGTGAGGGGGATGTAGGTCCCATCCAGGGCCCTGATGCATTGAGGGAATCCCAAGGCACAGAACCCTGCCACCAATGCATGTGGAGCACAGTTTCCCCAGCATGTCCTGGAGGGCACCGCACTCCTGCAGGATAGCCTGCCCAGTGGTGGCCTTTCCCACATGAAACAAGTGGCTGATGTATTACAGGCTGATGGGCATGGCCAGTTTGAGCAGAGTGAGGGCCAGGCAGGTGTCCGTGGGGAGGAGCAGCTGCATGATGGTGTCCTGCCACTCCAGGTGCAGGCAGAGCTGCTCCAGGAGATCCTGGAAGTTGGTATGCATCATTCAGAAGGCCTTCAGCCACTACATGTCAGGTGTGCTGGACAATGTGTCACCATCAGTACTGGCTGGCCCAGTGGGCACAGAGGCAGCAGGGCTAGAGGCTTAGGAGGGCAACAGGGGGCCCACTGGTGGCATCCTAGAGCCTGTCATCAGTGTCCCTCTGAGGGTCCAGCCAGGTGAATGGGGCACGGGTGGCAGTTGTGTGGCAGTGGCTCTGGGATGGTGTATGGTCAGGGGGCAGGCAGCTGCTGCACATGGGTTATCTGGGCAGGCTAGAAGGATCAGCGTGGCAGCCAACAGTAGCACAGGGAACTGTTTATCACTGTCAGGGACAGGTGCTAGAGTGGCCAGAGCATAGGGAGGCATAGGCAGGGAGGAGAAAACTGCTTTATGCTGTCCCCACGCTGGTCACACTGCTGCTGGCCATGGAAGTGGCTGGCCAGGGCGCAGTAAGCGGGGTTAGTTTTTGAAGAGGGCTGCCAGCTGCTGGTGGACGGGGCCCATTGCAGGGCTTCAGAAAGCAGGAGCAGATTGGCAGCAAATCCGCTCCTGCTTCTCTTGTGTAGATGCATGCCCAGTACAATTTACTTACTAGTAATGTACTCATGAGTAAACTGATCTTGAAGCAAATGCATGTGTAGGCAACCCATCCTAGTGAGAGTTTTTCCTAATATACAACCTATAATAATATCTTGCTTTCTCCTTGGAGTTTAGGCATCTGACTCATAGCCAAACATTACATGCTTCCATGATCTCAAGACCTATACTACCAGAAAGAAGAAGTCCTTATCTGAACCATAATGCCTAATGCACAGACAGCAATGTTGAATGCAGTGCAAAGTACAACATACGATCCTTGCTCTTAAGTGTTGTGCTTCCACACACAATTCTTCTCATTGCATTCAAATCTGTACCCCTCACTTCCCAGAGAGGTACTGTCCAATGGTGGGCTTTCACCTCAAAGTCCTGCCCCTATCTGTGGTATCAGTCTAGGTGTTGTCAATCTCTGGAGCTCATCACTTGTCTGAGTTGCTTTTTTTCCCCTTTTTCTTCCTTTCTGACTCTTATCTTCTCCACCAAGACAACTTTAGCACCTTGGCTCACAAGCCAAAGTCCACCGCAATATCTTTATGGCCCCTCCCACACAGCCATGATCTCACCTGCCATGACTTGTTGTTATGGGAGAAAATAGAATGCCGGGGCATGTGTGACTTGATGCTTTGGCTCTTGCAATTTGTCTTAGTGTAGTGAGGGCTCCACCAACCCTTACACCCTCACCCGTTCCACCGGGTGGTAATTCAGTTGTCTCTGAATCTGCCTTTGAGCAGTAAAAAAAAAAAAAAGGTCCCTCCTTGAGTTTCTAGGTCTGGCCACTCAGTATCTCCAACGGACCCGGTTGTACCTCGCCCAGCTGGCACCTGGCACAGACCGGCCCATAATCCAAGGCAGTCTTTTTTCCTGGCTTATTGTCCTGATAGTTGTAAATGCACTATCCAGGGTGACTTTCCTCTCACCCTAATGAAAAGGAGAACAAAAAACAAACTGGCACTTATTCTGCCCTTATAGTCCCAACTTTGCCGTACCCTTTTTCTTCAGCCCTGTTATTAGGGTCTTTACGGTACCTTCAAACTGCCTCCAGGCAGTTTCTGTTTCTCTTTGGGTGTTTCCTTCAGGGTTATCTCCCCTGGCAGCTCCCTCCACAGAGTTGTTTCCCTTAAGCCCGGTCTCCCTTGCTTCCTCAGCGCCTCCGGCTCTCCCTGCCATCTCACTGCCTGAGTCAGTCTCTTCCGGTTTCCTGTGTCCCCCCGTTGCCTGCCCCACATCTCCTTTTATCCTGGAGTTCTGGCTGACTCCCCCTACTCTCCTGAAACACCGGGTGAAGAAGGAGCCCTGTAGAGTTCTTTGCAATACAGGTTGGGCCATTTTACTTCTTTGAGGCTCTTCTCTCTCCTCACAGGTACCATAACAACAAGGTCATGAGTTTGTTTGGGTGAAAACTTCTACCAATGTCCCTGTTGAAGCTGAACTCTTGTTCAGCCAAAAGTTTTATGGAGTCACAAATTAATGCTTGAGAGCAGGGAGACTAATGCTGTGTAGTTTAATTAGAAAAATACTTCACTAGATGATGGTAATGTTAGAATGATGTCACTATGGTGCAGGAATTCTGCAAAAGGCAAGGATTTTGTAGGTTGATATATTTTATTGGGCCAAAAGCATGTTTGGGATAAAGATAAAGTTAGATAAAATTAGATAAAGAATGCCTTACATTCATAAGCATGTCTAACCTTATTCCAACCATGCAGTTGTCCATCCCCCCCAATACTTTCCTGGAGGATTAAATTTTGGATTTTAGTCCTTGATGCCAGACTTCTTTGTCTTTTTTAATCAAGTGCAATTTAAAATCTATAAGGAATCCTAATACCTGTGGGCCAGATGATCACAAGCATATGCAACATCAAGCTCTCACTAAAACACACACTGCTGGAGAAAGATGTGGTACTACCTTCCTTTTCACTATCTTAGTGGTTAGAACATTTATCCAGAATCAATCATTTTTTCAAAGTTGAAGAGGTTCAGCATGAGAGATTCAGAATGCCTGCTACCTCAAAGCATCTCTTACAATTAGAGGATTATGGGAGATGTGCATTGGAATCCTTTCAGGCAAAAGAGGTGTTTTAGCTCAGGTCTCCCATATACTGCATGACTGCTTGAACCACTAAATTCTTAAATAAAGAATGTTGGGAGAAGGGGGGAAAGGATCTCCTTTGGCTGTGTTTCAAGAGGGCTGAACTATCTTCTTGAAAGAAAGGTTTTAAGTATTTCACTCAAGGAATACGTGTACTTGTGCTAATGCTACACAAGTAATTTACTCTAGAGTAAACTACCCTGGGAAGGCATTTCCACATGTGGGGAAGTAGCAGAAGATTTGCTGCTCATGACACTAGTCTGCTCCCACTTCCAATCCCCCTGTCCCTGCACCAGCCCCATGTAGCAGCCAAGGGGTGCTAGCCTAAGGGCTGGCAAGGCACACAGGGCCAAGAGCCAGCTGTCTCCTAGTGGGGGCTGGGGCATTGCTCCCCACTCCTGGGAGCTGCTTGATGCTGGAGCAGGCTTCGCCCCAGGCGGGGACAAAGTCCTTCTACCTCAGCAGCAGAGAGGTCTCAGCCCCCACTACATGATTGTCATTACAGGACTAGGGATGGGAGATTCTTATCTCCCAGCACTATCTCCATGGTCATAGGGCTCAGGCTAAAGATTCTTATCTTCCAGCCCAGGCCCCATGACTGTGGAGATGAGGCTGAGAAACAAGAATCTCCCAGGCCCCGCTCTCTGAATATGATCACAAAGTGGGGGCTGGAATCTCCACATTGCTGGGGCAGGGGGACATAGGCTCCACCATGGGAGCCTGGGCAGAGAGAGCCCCAGCATCAGGCAGCCCCCAGGAGCAGGGAGCAATATTCTGCCACTTGTTGCCTGGCTGACCGGGAGCACAGTTTCTCCCGGTCAACCATCTACACATACACTACTGTGCTATTAGTAAATCAGGAGTAAATTTGCTATTTCTATTTACAGGTAGAAAATGTATTCACAATTAGAGCAAATTACTGCACAATACATGTCTGCACATGTAGACGGTGATGCTTACTGCGCAGTAATTTGCTCTAATCTCAAATAAAACATCTCGTGTAGATGCACCCTAAGAAAGGTTCAAAGCTATAAATACCAAACTTAGGGAGGTCCTTTCACATAAGGCACTTTAGCCCTGGGAGAGGTGGGGTTTTAGACATAATCCTGTTCTCAGCATTTTGTTAGCTTAGGCAGTCCTGTGACCAGTAGGATTTACCTCTGACTACATCAGTAGTCACAACTGAAACATAAGTGAAGCACTAAACTGACTGGTATCGAAGCATATGATCCTTATTTATTAGAGTAACTATTCTGTAAAATATTTGTAATAAAGGACAACATTATTTCAAAGTTAATTTAGAAAACAAAATAGTGACTTTAAAACTGCATCCCCACTCCTTGATTTATTATAACTACCTATACTGCTCATCACATTAATGTGTTGTGAAAGTTGTTTTAATACCCTCATGTTACAACTTATCATTTGATACTCTTTTATGTTGGTGAGTTCTAGGATATGTGTAGATCTGTCCCCTCACTAAAAAAGTGCTTTGTTATGCAAATGTCATAGGAGTTCCTGAAGGACCTCAAATGTTGGGAACGCAGTGGTTTATAATATTGTAAATATTTTTCTTCTAGATTAGAAATTTTGATTTTGTTTAACAGATCAAAACAAACAAACAGCAGTTAGAGAAAAAGACCACAGACTGACAAACAAACAATATACATTGTGTTAAGAAAAATATAACTCTCTATTGTTAAAGATATTTTTAACTCCAAATATTATAAGCAAAATAAAACATCATTTGAACCTAACCTCAGACAAGTAGTGCTTCTCAAGATTGGCTTACTTGCACTGTATTTCTAGTATAGTGCTGACCTCATTATGGGATACTAGAAAGTTCTAGTTAAAATTGGTACCTGGATGCTTTTCTGCTCTATTATTTGACATACTAAGGATCAAATTCACAACTGTAATCTTCTGCTAAAGGCTTGAAAGCTTTGAAACCTTGTATAACATGTAGTATAATCAGAAAATATGTATTGCCCTTACTACACATTTTCTCTTTCACTAAATACACACTAACTGGATACCTTAGGCCATAAATATGACCCCCCCCCCCCAACCCCCAAATTACCATCAAGGGAAAGACCCTAGACGTAGTCAAGTACTTCCCCTACCTCGGTAGCCACCTCTCTCAGAGTGTAAACATTGAGGAGATCCAAGACAGGACCCAGTGTGAAAGTGCCTCCTTTGGGAAATTGCTTCAGCATGTCTTTATTTATTGCAATCTCTGGAAGGAAACCAAGATCCAGGTCTACAATGCAGTCATCCTCCCTACCCTCCTCTATGGATGTGAAACATAGGTGACCAATTGTCACCTTAAGAGTCTGGAGAAGTATAATCAATGATGCCTCCTGAAAATCCTCCACATTAAATGGGAAGATGTGAGAACATCAGCATCTTTGTTAAAGCCAGTGGTACCAGAACTGAGTGGTGTTCCTCAGCACCAACTTTTCTGGACCAGGCATTGTAGGCTTTTTTACACGTGCTCCAGGAGTGTATGTGGGGGGGCACTTTAATTAGAACAGCTCCGAAAACCTCTATAATTAAAGCTCCCACAGCGTCCCATGTATCAGCGTCCCTGCACTTCAAAATGTTGGTGGGGTGCATTAACTAAGGTTTCTCAAACAAGCTTTAGTTAAAGTGCCCCTGCCACCATTCTGAAGTGCAGGGATGCTAATACACAAGACCCAGAGGCTTATGGAGTGTGCTAATTAGCACACTCCAGCAGACTTGATTAATCAAGTCTGCTCCAGCGAGCTGTAATTACAGTGCATTGGAGCAGCCTCCCTGCATGTGAATAGGCACTCTGTGCTTGGATGCCTGACTTGACTCACAAAACAAGTGCTCCATTCTCAGCTTAGTAATGGTCTGAGATCTCATGATAGCCAGAGGAAATACTATTACAGTGGTGGATCAAGATTTATTGGGGCCCTGGACAAAGAGAAAATTGGAGGCCCCTCACACTCCAGCAGGGACTCTAGTGGGGGAAGGGGCCCCTTCCCATCCTTGTGCTGCCACTTTCAAGGGTGAGGTGGGCCTCTGTGCCCTGCAGGGGTGGTTGAGTGGACCCAGCTGGGCTGGGGGTGGAGTGGCACATGCCTGCCTCTCCTCCCTTCTCCCCACCTCTCCTCCCCCCACTATGGCCAGAGTAGAGCAGAGCCAAGTAGGGCAAGGATGGATGTGTGCTACCTGCTACAGGCTCAGGGCTCTGCACTCTGCTGCCTTTGCTTTGGGATCCCTGCACTGGCCCAGAGGGTTCAACTTGCTACCCTCACTGCTGCTGGGATCCTGAGGCAAAGGAAGGAAAGTGGGGAGCCCTGAGCCCACAGCAAACAGCCTGCACCACCCTGCACACAAATCTGAAGGGCACATGCCACCCCATGCCTCCCCAGGGGTTGTATGGAATGATGAGGAGCTCCCCCCTCCCCCTCTGTTTTGCTGGATGAGCCACTTGTGGCTCTATCCTACTACCTACCTTAGCCCCAGATCCCATGCACCTCCTTGGCTGGGCAGGACCCCCAGCCCCAGCTCCTGCCACAGCACCACTCCCTCCCTTACTATGGGTCTTGGAGACCTCAATCTCCACCTCTCCCCATGTCACTTCCCTCCCCCACACCCCTTTCTCACTTACCTGCAAGAAGCTGCTCTCCACAATGCCTAGCTTTATTCCTGGCTATGCACATGCATGTGGCACCCCCCCTGTACAAAGGCGGATTAACATATGGGCCAGCTGGGCCTCTGCCAGTCAGGGGACCCCAGATGCCTAGGTTCCCTCAGGATATGGCAGGTTTACCCCTGCAGTGGCCTGTGCATTAATCCACCTATGAATACTATAAGGACACATTGAAAGCATGCCTCAAGAAACCAAATGCCGACATAAAGAGCTGGGAAAAGAGGGCTGCTGACCAACTCCAGTGGAACCACGACCTCAGCCAAGTGGCAGCCTGTTTTGAGGTAAAGTGTTGTACCCTTGAAGCAGGGAAGAGAAAGCAGAGGAAGGAAACAGAGAGAAATCCTACCCTTTGGCTTGTTTTCCCTTGTGAAAAGACCTGCAAATTCTGTAGATAGAGCTGTGGTTCAAGGATTGGACCCATACGTCACTTCAAGAAGTATCAGTGAGCTGTGGTAGATCTCATTCTTGAATTGAGGGATTGCCAATGATGAATATGACACAAAACTTGATTACTTCCATAAGTGTGTAACCCAAACATTGAAGTGTTACCCTCCAGATACAATTCATATTATCCATCTGCTTCTAAGCATGTGATTGAGATGTGTTGCTTGTACAAATAAATGTTAATCCAGGCCAGGAATTAATAATAACCAAAATATTTAAACATAATTGTGGGTGGATACATTATAAACTTGCATTCTTATAAGATAGTTAACATGCTGCAAAGTTACATTTGGTTTTAGAGTGATGTCCTGTTAATGGAAATGAAAGTCACTTTGCTACAATAAATTTAGGTGATTTACTTTTAACTCAATTTATGTTGAGAAATGAATTATACAGCCCTTTGTAAAGTGTTTCTGTACTACTTAGCCACCTCAGTGTTTTTCATAAGTGACTGATCCAAAATTCTTGTTCTCGCTGCCATTAATCTTTTTCTACATTTATTTTTGAGCTACCCAAGGCTTGAAGTAAAACATTGATGTTATGCTTCAGTTAGTCTGCTGAGGCCACCACTTATTATGACCAATATTGCCTTGTGATTTCCTTGTAAACCCCTTTCTATCTTTATCCATCTATATATACTTACATCATCAACACAGAATGTGATAATTATTGTGATTGTGATAAGTACAAAGGGCGACATATTGAGATTTATGCTTTTTGTAATTTGTTTATATTAATGAATGATAAAGCAGAAAAAGTAAATAATGGCACCATGGATACATCTACAGAATCTCATAATACAAAACAACTAGAGAAAAATTAACCACATCTGTACACATAACAAATTGAATATCAACATTAAACTTCTGAAAAACATGGAGAGTTCTTTTGTAAAAGAAAATTTTGTATATATGCAGGGGTGGATGGAAAAGGGGAGGTGTGCTATGGTGCGGTTGCACCCTACTTTGATTCCTTGTCCAGCCAAAGTTTAAAACCTACTTCTTGGAAATGGCAGAAGCATTTTTATTCAAGTAGCAGTGAGGGCGTCACTTGACTTCACGGCTCATTAAAACCTACAAACTATAAACTCCTTATTCCATAACTGTTAACAACCCTCTCTCCATTTGTAATGGTTTTGATATTCCCCTAATCACACTCTTCTTTCCTCTGCCAGTCACTTGTCTATTAACTGTTCCTAGTAATGTAGTATTTCACAGCCCAGAAGACTATTTTTTACTCTAGATAAAGCATTACAGAAACCTTAACTTAGGTGAATGTGAACTCAGACATGGGAATAACTTTTAGTGAAGCATTGGATGGACTGTCAAAATGTTCTCAAAAGGGCTAGATTTGGTTGTTTTTTTTAACTCTGAAAGAGACGTACATTTCATTCAAATGACTATAAAATTAAATAAAAAACATTGGTTATTTTTGCTTAGTCTTTGTGTTTTATACTTATGATATAGAAAAGTAATGCACATTCCAATTAATTCGTTTTTGGTTCAATCTTACACTGAATAATATAGTTCTAGATCCCTAGTTTATTAGTCAAGCTTCTACTTTCTTTGACCTGGAAATATATATATAGGGTTTTTTTTATATGTGATGATGCACCACACCATCTGCATCCCCCTTTTCAAAATCCTAGATCCATTCATGTGGGTGTCATCCAAGAACAGAGTATTACAAATCTTAAAAGAAGGTGCTGTTGACATGGGCAGACTATGTGATTTTCCTCAGTGAAATGATCGTATATATGACAGGCAAGTCTTTGGTGGTCAACGGTACATTGAACCATATAATGATATGGGCAAGGTGTTTCAGCAGTAGGCATATAACAAAATACTGAGTGTGGTCATTCCCTTTTGAATCAAATACAGGTTTCTACCAGTACTAGAAGATCATGAAAGCGAAATTAATTGTGATATGAACAGCCTTCAGAGACTATGTCCTGTTACACAAGTAACCAGCCATTATGGTTTGTTGAAAAGGCCAGGACATCACTACTCCTCAGTGTTGCCATCCCATTTCATAGCCATATGGAATCGCATTTTATAACAATGATAACCATTTTTTTTCTTTCATTCTTTTGTCTCAGTCAAATTCTAGCTGAATAATTTTATAAAGTAGTACTTAAAAGAATATCTTGTTGTAAAATGATGAAAATGGACATGCATAAATGAGTCCTATCCTTTGATCATTAAATGCTTTTTGCATTTCATATTCTTTTTTTTTTTTTTCATATATGAATATGAGGGTATCTGTCAAAGTGCAGGAAGATTAATGTTATCATTGTTCTGTACAACTGATTTCAGTGCTAACAACAAAACAGATTACTGATAACATTAATTAATCCAAATTTGGTAACATTTACTATCTGAAATAGTTTTGGGAGGGCTGCCTAAGAGCAGTACAAGCAGGCTATCTCATGGAGAGGTAAATTATTTTAAACTTTTGTCCACCCTCTCATATTGCTTTCTGCAGTATGTTGCTCTGATGTTCAAACCTGTAGAGTTGTCACCAGTGTTGTAAAAGAGAAAAATGGCTGGGATGTTTGACATAAAAAAGTATCAGAACCTATTAGTGATAAACACTGTGTTCTTTCCTCTCTTGATAGATTACATGTACTTTCATTAAATGTAAAAGGAGAATGACAGGGGAAAGCAATAATCTGGATTTTTTTCTTACAGTGTTGTTGGCATCTGAAGCGTTTCTTTATATTTTTCTTAAAGAAAATGTGTCAATGGTAACTGATTTTGTTGGGAAAGATATGATGAAAAGTGTCTCTACAACAATAGCTAAGACAACTGTCAAATTGTGATGCTATTAATCCTGTTCTAGTCTTGACAAACAGAAGTGTTAAGAAGAAAAAAATGAAATAATTAAAATCCTTTTACTGACTATTAAAGGGAAAGTTGCAAATTTCAATATAGAAAATATTAATAAATCACAGGTGAATACTATTTAATTAAAATTGTAATGTAATTGTGGCAGAAGCAGAACATCTTTTGTTTGTTGCTAAGAAAACTTGGAAGTGTTATCCTTGGAAGGAGGTGAGGAAAAAGATTTGATTTCCTTTTGGTGAAATATCTTTGCCAGTTTCATTAAGATAAAGCTTGTATAGTCTGATTTGCAATACCAAGCATAAAGAAAAAAATATTCCTTTATTCTGCTTTGGCCATGTACCAGAGTATGGTACAAAGTAGGTCATCAACAATATTTTTAGTGTAATGGACGTTTCATTCTACAGTGGCATCATTTACTCTCCATTTTCTCTAATTGAGGGCAGCTTGATTTGAATTATATTTAGTTTTATGACTAAAACATCACTATAGCAGCAAAGACAAGGTGAACAAATTCCTTTTTTTTTTTTTTTTGTTTACTTGACTAAAATGCATTCCCATGCACTTCAGAGATGAAGGACAAAATTTCATATTCAGCACATAATGAAGTCAATATTACTAGTAATACAGCAGGACTCATTTAAAAGAAGCCCCATGAAAGAGGAAAAATCCTAAAAGGAAAATATTATCACAACAGGGGTTTCCTTCCATAAAGAGTCACTGCTGGTCATATAAGCAGAAGAGATTATTATAAAACAAAATAATTATAGGAATTGGACTTTATATTTAAAAAAAGAAGAATTGTAGGCTTGTTTATATAGGGTATGTACAAACATTAGTTTTCAGTTCCACTGACTGAAATGCTTTACATGCAAGTATTCAAAGTACTTCAATTGCTTAAAAAATGGCTGATACTGTAGAAAATTCCACTGAATTGGGCAAGACTGAAGTCTTACTTGATTGGGGTGCAAGTATTTGAATAAATTGTTGAGCACATTCCCAACTGATTGGAGCTGCAGGGATACCCTCCAGTATCCCAACATGCCTTGCTCCTGTGGTGGGCTTACATAGCTGTCCAGAGCATCTGGGCTCGAAGAATCCATGTTGTGGTTGGTGGAACATTTCCACCAATTAGGTAATTGCTGGGGAGGGGCTTGCCCCACCCCTACCCAGGGCAAGGCAGAGAACCCAGACCTGGTTGAAGCCTGCACCTGGCTTCAACCTGATTGGTCTGTTTGCAATCCGGGGATGGAGCCTCTGGAGGGGATAAAAGAGCAGTGTGCCCAGCATGGACTGCTGCATTGTGGTTTGAAGAAGAGGACCAGGTCAAAGAAGAGCTGGCAAGAGCTGGCCAGCAGGGGCAGAGCTGTTGCCCCAGAGTGCCTGAAGACCCTCCTTGCTGGATGGGAGAAGCAAGCAGTTGTGACCCGCAGCCCCGCCACTGAGAAGTGGCATTGGAGCACAGATTGGTGCATAGGCTGAGACCCTGGGAGCTGCATGAGGCAGCTCAGGTCTGCATTCCCAGGTGGTACATGGGATGAGGTATGGAACCAGGACTTGGAGCTGCATGAGGAAGCTTGGGTTCCCCATCCCTGGCAAGCAGCCAGGACACAGTGCTGACAGCGTGGCACAGAATGATCCGGGAGGGATCAGGACCCCTGAAAGCCACTCAGGGTGACTCCGGTCTACAGCTACTGACACAAAACCAGCAGCTTAGTGCAGATAATGATGCACAGAGAGTCTGGGAGTGGATCAAGCCCCGGTGCTGCATAAAGTGGTCTGGGCCTCCAACCCCTAGCAGAAGGCAGAACCCTCGGTGCACATGATGGTGCACAGGGCCACCAGCGGCCCAAGGGGAGCCAGTGGCCTCGCAGGCCTCACATGTGAGGAGCAACTCAGCCAAAGAGGGTGAGGACCACCCATCCAGGTTCCTGGAGTCGTGAGTTGCTGGGGGAAAGGATTTCCACAGGGGAGGGGTAATTCCTTCTGGCTATTAAGGGTCTTCTAGAAGGAAAGCAAAGGGAGAGGGCCGTTCAGTTTAGAGAGAAGAGAGAGAGGGCCGTTCAGTTTAAAGGCTCCCTCTGGGTTGTGAAAGGCCCAAGAGGCATTAGGGTTTCTCCCACACTGGCCTCTGGAGTGTTGGAAATACCTCAGGACCCATCAGGGCCTTGGGGACACTTAAACAGTTACATTTTATTTCTGATGCTATGCACCTCATATTCTGTAAGATAGCGCCTTATATTTTGTTATTCCTGTGTAATGATAATTGTTGAACCATTGACACATGATCTCACTGAAATTTGTGCTGGGACCCCTCCCTGCTACCCACCTGTTGCTTATCCATTCTTGAATTGTGCTTACCTGTACTGGTTTACTACTTACGTTTTTTTTTTTTTTTTTTAATTTGTGCTTATCTCCATTGGTCTACTATTTATCTGTTCCTGATTGGAACCTCTTGTGGTAGTGTATAGATCCCCATGATTCTGCTCTCAGAGTATAGATTCATGTCATAGTTGTATACTTGTAAATATGTCTATTCATATAGCTCTCTGTTTATTTTTATTAAAAATCTGTATATAGTTAAGTTCATATTGTCCCGGCCTGTCTCTATAAGGAACAGAGGGAAACTGGATTGCAATTGTAGTTTCCTCTCTTAGCACTCCTGCCTAGCCAACACTGATCTTCCATTAAAGGAGGGAGGACTTACCCTGGTGCACCCAGACTGCACTCTTACTCCTCACACCTCCCCTTCAGGGAGAGGCTATGAGATTCAGGCTACAGTCTGTTGCTGCAACCTGAGTCACTGCAAACCATAGCTCTTGACAGGTGAGCAGCTGGGAAAGCCCAGACTTTTTGAACCAACCAGGACCTGTGCAGCCTTCAGACCCCCCCACCCTGAGCTGTTGGGGGACAGTCACCTACCAACACATGCAAACACCAACCCAAACCCCTGCCCTCAAACCCCCTTAGCCCACATTCCCCCTTACCACATAGACAGTGACTGGCCACCCACTAGCCCTGCACTGTCTCTAAAGCCTCCTGACCTCTCCAACACAGATACTGACTATCCTGCCCCACAGTCCTGGAGACTCTTGACCTACCCCACTATGACTTGAAAACCACTTGGCCTGGACTCTGTTTCCTGCCCCCTCCCCACATACCCTAACTAGAAGCCTGGGCTCTGTGTGTTGGGGGGGGGGGGGGGTGGCAGGGACAGGGGAGACAAGGACCTCAGTGAGGACAGGATCCAGATTGTTTGGGTACAGGATGGAGAAAGGTCTGATGGGACTCTGATTTGCCAGACCTTGTCCCATCCTGTATGCAAACTGCATGAATCCTACTCAAATCAGGACACAGGTTGCCTAACTCCCACCCCTCTCCCAATCCCACTCTACAGAAACTGCCTGTTTCCACTCCCTTATAGACCAGAGACCCCAGACCCTTCTCCTTGCACAGACACTGCCTGCCCCCTGCAGGGACCGGAGATGTTAGACCGACACCCTCAAATGGATATTTCCTGCCCTCACCACTACAGGGAATAAATGCCCCAGAATAATCCCCCACTTGGACATGAATTGGGGTGTTAAGTAACATCCATGTGGTTGGGTCCCAGGGGGATACAGTCCCTGATGGGGTGGATCAGGCAGTGTCTTTCCAGAAAGAGTGTTGGGGTGTAACCAGTGGGTGTACTGGGGCAGATCTCAAGTCCCACCCACTTGTTTCTGGGCTAGCCACTCACCCATCTTTCTGCCACGCCTTGATGTTCCCAATTGTCTGATATTAATCAGGTGGGAGACTGCCCTTTACCTGCCCTGATGACAAGGGCCTCTGTACATGCTCTGACCTTCCCTTGATGTGCCCCATGCCTCACAGATGATTCTTGGCCTAACACCCAGCCTCATCATCATTATAGTCTAATACCCAGCCTCATCACTGGGCCTACTAGCCTGATCTTCTGGCTCCAGGCCTTGTCCTTGGGCTTCAAGCCCTGTCCCCAGGCCACAAGCCTCTCCCATCTCTAGGCCTCATCCTCAGGCTCCAAGCTCCATCCCCAGGCTACAAGCCTGCCCCATCCTTGAGCTCCAAACCCTGTCCCCAGTCATCACCCACTCTCTATAGCTCTGGGCACCAGGCCCCCTCACTGTGATCCAATCCCCTCCCAATGGGACTAGGGCTCCAAGCCCCATCCCCCCTAGAGCCTAACAACTGGCTCCATAATATGCCCAGGCTCTCCTGCAAGACTGGGCACTGCTGCAATTCCCTCCATCAACCTGGGCCTTACCTCAGTGCTCGTAGAGAGTCTGAGCTCCCCCATCTCAGGTCTCATTCATCAGGGATGTGGGGTCTGGAGTTTTCAGGCACCCCTACCCATCTTTCACTGGGGAGGTAACTGGCCTGGCATTTCTGGGGAGCTACCCTGCCACAGGTAGCTCCGCCAGACCACCCTTCCCCAGCAAGGTGCAGTTTCCAGTCATGTCCAGGACCATGAAGCCATCTCCTTCCCTACAGCCCCAGCCCTTACCTCTGAGGTGTTCCAGGCAGGAGGTCAGCTAGATGTTGCCTCCTCAGCTGGTAGCAGCGAACTGCTGCTCTGCAGTTCAGGAACCCGGCCCTTATATACTCCAGCTGTGCCCCATTCCCCAATCAAGCAACTCTGCTTGATTACCTCCATAGGCAGCTATGGGCTGCCTGGCTGCCACTCAGGCCCCTGATAATAACAGAGCACAGGCTGCTCTGTTACAGGGGGGATACCAGACACTGCTCAGCCTACAACTACAGGGACTGAAGCCTCCTGACCCACACACTCATAGGGACACTGACCAACCTGTCTATAGCTCCCCATTCTCAGATCCCAAGATGGCCCCCAGGGACTCTACCAGAAAGGCTGCAGAGCTAAAGAACCAAGATTTTTTTCATGTGATCTGCACTGGATATGACAGCTGGTGCTACAGGGATTAGGATCCACTGGTCCTCTGGAGAGGAAATTGACAAAGTTGAGGCTTGATACACGCTGCCTGCCACTACCTTTATGGGGAACAAATAACTCAGACTCAATACAACCCACAGAGACTGCCCATACACTGCAATACACTGCTCATACTCATCACCGCAGGGGACAGAAACCCCACATAGGCTTGATCTGCTCTGGGTCTGCTCTCTGACAGCTTGACACATGTAAGGGTGAGAAAAGGTGTTGTATGGAGAGGTGGCATCATCCCTTGGGGCACCAGCCAATCAGCCCTGACCTGTGCTGATATCTGTATCCAGGCAGACTGGGGAGACTGCATAGCATTCTAGGATGCATGTTCTGGGTCTCCCTGGCTAGACGCTTTTAATGCTGTTGGCTGTCTGTACTTCTTCAGGTAAAATTTCAAATGGCTGAAACTAAGGGGCTGGACTTCAAACAGGTAAACTGGACATGTGGGTGCACCCACAGATAATCAGCTATATTTAATATTACTATCAAGATATACACATGCCTATATTAAGCAGCAAATTGTTTTGATTTTTTTTTACTCTTAGTTCCACTCTCTTCCCATTCTTTTAAATGCTATTTTTATCTTGTTTGTTACCTTCATTCAGGAAACACCATACATTAACACCAGTGTAAATACATCAGTTTTGTACACCGAAGTGTACCAATGTAAGTTACACCAGTGTTCAGAGTGGATAGATTATTGGCTGTCCCAGTAGATATTACTTCATGGTCTCTCTGCTACATGGAAAGGGAGCCAGTATTAGCCTGTTTGCACTGAAGAAACAGCTATTCAGGCTTAGAGGTTGATAGATAGCACTTACAATAGTATAAATTACAGAAGAATAATTTTACCCCTGACTTTTTTATACCAAATTCTAGCAAGTTTTGCCAGTATTGTATGTTGATTCTCTGTTTACATTAGTGCAAAGGAAGGTTAAAGTTCTGTAAATGCTTTGTATATAAAGACCCCCAGTTTGTTATATCTACAGTTGATCTGTAAACTCACCATGCCAGGGTACTGTTCCTTTTCTCATTTGGTAAAGCTACTACTACATTTTGATTGTTAGTCTACTTTTATATCAGATGGCTACAGGGAAGTCCCATTAGTTTTGTGAGTGAGAGTACTAAGAATGGGAGTTCCCAAAGCCATTGCTTATGTAAAGGTTTCTACATTCTGCTAAGAGGAGCCAAGGAGAGTGAGGATATGTACTGAAGCATGTTAGAGAAGCCTAGTTAATCCACAGGAAAAAAAAGAGGGTCTCAAAATGCCCTGAATGCAACCTTTAGCATCATATTTTGATATCCCTGTCCAATGGGTGAGGGACATAAAAGACAAAAAGTATTCTCTAAATATGTAAAATGTACTGTAAATGCAAACCCAGAGAAAATGTAGTTCCTTTATGGAAAGCAAGGCTTTTTCATTGTTTTCCATAACGTTCTCATTAACAGCCTAAAGAAATACAGACTAGGTAAAAGTACTGTCAGGTGGATATGTAAGGTGTTGGACCATTATGCTTAATGAATAGTTATCAATGTTTCAGTATTTACTTGGGTATCAAATGGGATTCACCAGGGATCTATCCTGGGTCTGGTTTTGTTCAATGTCTTCATCAATGATTTGTATAATGAGACTGAGTTCGCACTTAGGAAATTTGCAGATGACACCAAGTTGGGTGGAGTTGCAAAGACCCTGGATGATAGAGATAGACTCCAGAATGATCTGGGTAGATTGGGAAAATGGTCTGAAGTCAATCCAAAGAGATTCAAAAAGGACTAGTGCAAAGTCCTGTACTAGATTCATATATTCATAGTTATAGGGTCAGAAGGGACCTTGCAGATCTTCTAATCCGACCCCCTGCCCTGGGCAGGAGAGAAAACTGGGCTCAAATGACCCCAGCTAGGTAATCATCAAGCCTCCTCTTAAAGGTAGGAGCCAACACCACTTCCCTTGGAAGTTGGTTCCAGATCCTAGCCACCCTGACTGTGAAGTAGTGCCTTCTAATATCTAGTCTGAACCTACTTCTAACAACTTATGGCCGTACTCCAGGAGGCGCTCGGCAGAACAAGGGGGAACAAGGAACATTACCTCTAGCCACTACCCCCCAGACTAGGGGCAGAATATTGGCATACACAGACTGGGGAATGACTGGCTAAAATTCAGTACTGCAGAAAAGGATCTGTGGGTTAAAGTGGACCACAAGTTGTTGCCAAAACAACCAAGAGCATACTGTCTTGTATTAATAGAAGTGTCTCTTGCAAATCAAATAAAGTGATTCTTCCACTCTACTTGGCACTGTGAAGCCACCCCTGGAGTACTGTATCTAGTTTTAGACTCCACAAAAAAGATGTCAACAGATTGGAAAGAGTCCAATACAGAGAGAGAAAAAAATATTAGAAGTCTAGGAAGCATGTCTAGGGTTATTTAGTCTGGAGAAAAGAAGAATGAGGCAGGATTTGTTAACAGTCTTTAAATACTTGAAGCACAATTATGGAGTCTTCTCTGGAGTCTTCTCTGAGACTGACTCTTCTCTGTAGCTGTAAGAGACAGGACTGGGATCAATCACCTCAAACTTCATTGGAAGAAATTTAGGTTGGATATTAGGAAGAACTTTCTGTCTGTGGGGGTAGCCAAGTATTGGAATAGGCTACATAGGGAAGTTGCAGAATGTCTATACCTGGAAATGTTCAAGAGCAGATTTTATAGATACATGACTGAGATGTTATAGTCAGGAATGATTTTGCCCAGAGCAGGGGCTAAACTAGAGGACTTCATGAGGTCCCTTCAAGTCCTACACTCCTACAATCTTATTAACACAATCTAATATTCAGAACTAATATTAAAAAGTTATCTTTATGAACAGTGAGTCCCTGAACCCCTGGCTCTGAGACATAGATGCCTTTCTCAGAGCAGCTATACATTAATGGTAGATCAACTATATATGACAACTCACTCTGATTGAGGTCCCTGTAGGTTCTGATAGAAGTTTAACAAAAAATTATACTGCTACAAGTGAGCTTAAATATTAAAGCAAAATAAAACAATAAAAAGGACACAATTTTAAAAATTGTGAAGTAAAGAGAGTGTGAATTAAACTTTACATTTATCTTGTGTGCAATTTTATCTTTAGACACTCTAGAAATATGAATATGTAAATTTATATACACATGCATTTAAAATATACCAGTAAGAAAATATCAAGCAATCAGTTGTAGATTTTGATCCAGAACCTACTGATTTCAGTGTAAATCTTTCCATTGACCCTCCATAGCTTTGGATGAAGTCCCTAGTACTCTAGTTCTACTGCCTTCTAGTTTCAGGCTTCAAAATGCCACACCTTCTTCTACATTATTAAACCTATATGCTATAAAGGTATGTGTGTGTGTTTCTATACACACATACATTTATTTATCTACATGAATGTGTTTATATGCATATGTGTATATATATAGATATAGATAGATATAGATATAGATATATATTTATATATATACACACGTGTGTGTACACATATATATGAATATATATGCATGTGTGCGCATATAAATCATTATATTTTGATAGCATACACATATAGCATATATGTGCTTATAGTATAAAATGCGTGTGTAATGTGTAAGATAAGGATTTTAATAAAGTAATATAATGTTATATCGACGCAAAGGATAAAGTAATATAATGTTATATAAAGACAAATGTTTATTCAGCTGCATATTTGAGTTTAAGGATGAGGAAGGGAATCAGAACAATAGTTTTCATGAAGATATATTCACAGACATAATACAATAGTATTATACATATATATATATATATATACACACACACACATACACACACACACACACGCATATATATATATATATATATATATATACATTGACATATGTGTGTGTATACAGTAGTATTATGTCTCTGAATGTATCTTCATGAATACCATTGTTCTGATTCCCTTCCTCATCCTTAAACTCAAATATACGGCCAAATAAACATTTTGATCAGATCACTGGAAGGTAACTACAATGTGTGTAATGTTTCTTGAACACACTGTTTCTTTTTTTTTGCATATATCTATATATGTAGATATACATATGTACACACACACACACACGTGTGTCTGTGTGCGTGTATAATTATGCATATATATATTTATATATGTGTATATGTATATCATTTCAGAGGCCAGGATTATCAACATAATGTCTCTCTCATCTACAGTTTGTCCTAGTAACATTTCTCTTTGAGCTATTAACACTAGTGTAAACATCCTAGTGTAACTTTTATTTCACTTCTCTAAAAAAAAGAAACAAAGCATATTTGCAATAATTTTAAATATGTGTGTTCAGGAATAGACCTGGAGCAAAGTTTATTAGGACCATACTTTCCCCCATGAAAATAAAACATTTTTATAAGAGATTACATGGATAAGAATTCATAGTGACTACAGAAGCTACCCTTCCTCAAACCCTATCCAGTTTCCCATTTCAGATAACAGACTTATTCCCCTGATCCTCAGTTCCAACCACTCTCAGACTATATCTCCATCTTCCTGCTTACCAGTCATAATATACAGCAGGAGCCTGAGCCAATGGCACTTTGAGGCTAGTGACAGAAGTTACACATAAACTGGTTTAAGTGATCAGAAATGGGTTTAAACCTGTAACAGAACAGAAGCTCAGTGCACATAAACCAGTTTCAAAATGACTGAAACTGGTTTAAGATAAACTTGGTTGGATGTAATATCAGACTTAACTGATTTGGGTCAAACTGCTGTATGAAACTTCTGTCCCACACCCCTTCCTGGTTCAAGTTAACTCACCGTCCCCCAGTATCTGAGCAAGCTTTCCAGTTCTGGGCTGTGCTGTGCTGTCTGCTCCAGAGAGCATGGCTGGCCCTGCCCCCTCTGTTCCCTAACCAGAGCAGTAAGGACTGACAAAGAAGGGTTGCGGGAGAGGGCAAGCCCAGCTGGGGATGCAGCCCAGTCTGCAGGGACACGGGGGGACTGCCCTCTGCAGGCAAACCCCAGCTGGGGTCTGGGACCAGGGAGAGGGGTTAAACACCCCTTCCCCTGCTCAAACTTACTGCTAACTGCACCTGTGGACTACAAATCCCAGAGGTACCTGGAAACAGGAAGTGGAAGTGATGAGAAACTGCTGTTGTAATTCATAGTTTCATAGTTGTTAGGGGCTGGAAGAGACCTTACAGATCATGAGGTCCAGTCCCCTGCACTTGGGCAGGAAAAGACCACTGGGATCAGATGACCCCAGCAAGATGGGCATTAAGATGCTTTTTGAAAATTACCAAGGTGGATGACTACCACCTCTGTGGGGAGCGTGTTCCAAACCCTTGGTACTTGGCTTGTAAAGAAGTTTTTCCTTATGTCTGGCCTGAAGCAATCCTCAATCAGCTTGTGCCCATTATTTCTTGTCCTCACCTGGGGGGCCTTGGTGAACACATACTCTCCCCAGATGCCCTGATGTATGCCCCTGATATAGGCTGCCACCAAGTCCCCTCTGAGTCTTCTCTTCTCCAGGCTAAACAGTCCCAAATTTTCAGCCTCTCTTCATGACCTGGTCTATATGCCTCTAATCATGTGGGTGGCCCTCCTTTGGACTCTCTCAAGCTTTTCCATATCCTTCCTAGAGTGTGACACCCAGAGCTGGACACAGTACTCCAGCTGTGGTCTTACCAAGGCCAAGTAGAGAGGAAAGATGACATCCTTAGCCCTGCTCAAGATACCTTGGTAGATGCATGCTAGTGTTTTATTAGCTCTGCCAGCTACAGCATTGAATTGATGGCTCATGTTCATTTTGTTGTCTATCATGACACCCAGTTCTCATTCACATGTGGTGCTAGCAAGCCTATAAGTGTGTTGTGGATTATTTCTCCCCAGGTAGAACACTTTACATTTCTCCGTACTAAACAAGATTAGGCTGACATCCATCCATGTTGCAAACATGTCCGGGTTGGTCTGTATTGCTAGCCTGTCTTTGAGTGTGACCCTACTCTCCCATAGTTTGGTATCGTCAGCGAACTTTGTTAGTTTCCTTTTAATACCCAAATTCAAATCATTGATGACACGTTGAAAAGCACTGGTCCAAGTACTGAACCCTGAAGCATGCCATTAGTCACCCTCCACCATGAATGACTTAGATCCATCAATCAATACTCACTCTCTGAGTCCTACCTGGCTTCTGGCCTGAGCCACTGTAGGCATGTGGCTATATTTCCTGTATCAAAGGTAAATGTCTGTTCACTTCTGTTTCAATTTAACCTGTGCAGCTTAAACTAACCTGCAAAGACTGAACCGATTCAGCATCGGGCTTTTTGACTGTCTGTACTTAGCCTGAGAGTTTATGGGCTGAAATGTAATGCAGTGTCAAGGAAGTAGACACTTAGAAATGATTTATTTTACCAATGGTTAGAGAAAAGGGTGTCCATCAACAGAATTTTGATGACAGAGGTATAATAAGCACGTTATCTATCTTGTGCAAGGCATTCCTTCCAAACCAGCTGCTAACCATGTCCCATTTCTCCTGAGGACAAAATTATAGTCTGATGGATGTAGACACTATCTGTTGGTCTGTATTACCCTGCTATATCTGGCTACTCCATTGTACCATTACTCTGAGCCTTTTTGTGAAAAATCAATGCATTATGATATCTAATTTCAAAATCCTTGTAAAAACAGTTTTGCGACTGGTTTTGGAGCTAAAGAGGTGCATCAGCAGAACTTGTCACTTGTTGGAATGTTTACTGGGATGCTTCTTATCTAGATGGTTGTTTTTACCTTATTTGATTTCACTTTAATTCACCTTATTTTATTTTGTATTTGATTTCACTTCTTTCTTATCTTATTTCAGGTGAAATGACCATGATAAACCAAACACACAGAGGCATACACAGTATTAAAGTAATATAATGCAATTCTCCATAACATGTACAGTGAATTACTTCTGTTGTTGTCCATTACATAAGTGATGTTTCTAAAAAACTTTCCATTAATGAATTGTCACACTCCATTAAATCACAGCTATCTACATAAATCTTTTAACCATAAAAGGAAGAGTCAATTGTATGTTGTAAGCACAAACCATTGGATAACAAGGCTACACCTAAAACAGAATTTTGACAACCTGACAGCTATTTTTTCCAGATTTTTGACATACAGGAAAATCAATATCCCAAGAAGCAAATCTTTTGTTGTGACACCAGTGATGTTGTCCTGTTTTCAAGTATAATAGTGGCTAAGATGCACCCAGATTTAAAGAGCTCAAAAGAAGGGCATTATTTCTTTCCTAAACTTTATTCTGATCCTCCATATAGGGTGAATCACATCCAGAAAATACAATCAAGAATCCTCTGCAGTCTAGTTGATAGCATTTCTTATTAGTGAATCATATCAGTGACATTAGAGAAAGAAAATATGTATTAGATCCATTGTAAGCTAACTGTGACAGCAATTGCACATTCTATTGTGTTTGTAGAAAGATAACTAGATACATAAATGCATACATTGATGATGCTGATGATAATTAACAAACATAACAACAGTAAAATAATACCTACTGTCAGTTGGCAATAATCAGTAGACTGCACAGATTAAACAAATCTTGACTACGTTTTTAAAAGAGATTATAGTAGAAGCTTTATGGACCAGTCAGGGAAGGGTATTCTATGAAGGTCAACAGAAAACTGACGCTGAAATTTAAAAAGGTGACCCATCAGTAAAGACCAAATGCTGCCTGGAAGCCATCTTTACTTTTTCATCTTAACCCTAAATCCTAGGATTTAAATTGCAGATTAATTTTACAAACACCTGGCTGGCAGACAAATTGTTAGAAATGGTTACCTCAAACCCTTTAAATACAGATTTTCTGATTCTCAGTAGTCTAGAATGTATCTTAATCCTTTCTTTCACCTCTCTCCCTCCACTACTTGCCTCTGCATTTGTATATCTTTCTGTTACTGTCAAGCTCTGTTGCCATTGCTCTTCTCTCTGTATTACTTGCTATAGCCTGTTTTCTTCACCTTTATGTTCACTTTTTTTTTTTTCTTTTTCTTTTAATAGAGCTCTTCCATAAGTACAGTGTTTATTGCTTTAGAAATGTCAGTTACATTTTTGGCGTCATTCTTTTGGGAAAAGAAAAGGATGGGGGGCACCCTTATCACTCAAGACTATATATGGGAATCCACTTACACTTCTTAACTGTCTTGATAAGTATGATTTCTCATTTCATGATCCTAAGACTCCTTGATTTACATATGTAGGGGGAGCAAAATTCAAATGTCAGTAAATATGCAAACATCCAGAACACCAGATGCATGACGAATAGGTCCAAGGAGGTGATACTTCCCCTCTATCGGGCGCTGGTCAGACCGCAGTTGGAGTACAGCGTGCAATTCTGGGCGCCACACTTCAAGAAGGATGCAGATAACCTGGAGAGGGTCCAGAGAAGGGCCACTCGTATGGTTAAGGGCCTGCAGACCAAGCCGTATGAGGAGAGACTAGAGAAACTGGACCTTTTCAGCCTCCGCAAGAGAAGGCTGAGAGGCGACCTTGTGGCTGCCTATAAGTTCACCACGGGGGCACAGAAGGGAATTGGTGAGTATTTATTCACCAAGGCACCCCCGGGGGTTACAAGAAACAATGGCCACAAGCTAGCAGACAGCAGATTTAGATTGGACATTAGGAAGAACTTCTTCACAGTTAGAGTGGCCAAGGTCTGGAACGGGCTCCCAAGGGAGGTGGTGCTCTCCCCTACCCTGGGGGTCTTCAAGAGGAGGTTAGATGAGTATCTAGCTGGGGTCATCTAAACCCAGCACTCTTTCCTGCTTATGCAGGGCGTTGGACTCGATGATCTATTGAGGTCCCTTCCAACCCTAACATCTATGAATCTATGAACACACATTGCTGTACATTGTGGTCTTTGTGATTACCCCCATTTCAGAGATACAGAGGTTTCAGTGATTGTTGAGATATAATAAATATATAATGGGAGGGGTTTTAGAGCTTCAGTTTTAAAATAAATGAATAAGCTCAATTTGTAAATAATTTAAGGAAGTGTAAATATACTGCTCATGGGGTGGCAGAAATAGAATACCCCTGAATATGTAAGTAGCAAAAATGCCTATAGATGTCCTAAAAATACTAATTTAAGACATCCAGGAAAGAAAAAAATGTAGCCTTCAATATATGACATTTAATATATAAGAATATATATTGACTATATAAGAATATATACTTTGTTAGTAGATGGAAATAGATTTCCAGACCTGAGCTGGGGTTTGCTGGGCACTCCCATCTCACAGCCATAGCAGGTGGGGGTACAGAGAGGGGGGTTATTCTCCCCTTCATCCCCGCCCCCACCCCACAGAAGTCCCCAGGGGCAGGCTCTACCCACTCCAACCACTGCCGCCACTCACTCGCTGCACAGAGCAAGCAGCAGGATAAAGCCTCTCCTCCCTCCTCTGCCAGATGCTGGGGGAGGGGGGAATAAACCCTTTTCCTGCCCCCCCACCTTAAAGGGCCGTACCGGCCAGGCTCTGATCATGCCTCTGCCCTGCTGCTGGAGTGGTGATGGGGGAGCAATCATAACAGGGCAGCAACCCCTGTCCTGGTGTCCGGGGAGCACAAGCCTCTTACTGGTGGTGGGGGAGGGAGTTGCTGTGAGCAGGGGGTCAGAGCTGCTGCAGACTGCATGGTGTGAGTAGCAGCATTGGGGCTTGGAGGGGGCCATAGCTCCCCAAACTCCCCTAATGCTGCTACTGCTTGCCTTGCACAGTTCATGCCAGCTTTCCCTGTCCTGCAGCATAGCCCCCACACCAGGAAGAAGCTCATGCTTTGGGACACCATTACAGGGGCTGTTGCCCCCATCAAGATTGCTGCTGCCCCCATCATGATTGTGCCCCACCTCTGCCCCTTGGGCACCACAGTGGGCTCTTCTCACCCCAACTGCCACCCGCAGCAGGGCGGGGACACTACCAGAGGCTGGCTGGCATGGCCCTTTAGTTAGGGGTGTAGGGGGGGAGGGTTATTTCCCCTTCTCTCTGGTGTCTGACAGAAGGGCCAGAAGAGGAGGGACCTAGTGCAGGGAGCAAGTGGTGACAGGCAGGGTGGGCAGACCTCACTGCATTTCCCTGAGAGCAGAGGAAGTGGAGGGGGGAATAACCCCCCTCCCTGCCCTCTCTTTCTTAGGGGGCCATGCTGGCTGGTATCTGGCCATGCTGCTGCCACTGCAGCAGCAGTGAGGGAGTGCCAGGGTGACTCCAGCTCAGGTCTGTGAGACAGGGAGGGAGCAATTAAACCCTGTCCTTGGCCAGTTCACTCCAGGCTATGCAGGGCCTGGCCATGCCCTTCCAGCACAGCTTCCTTGTAGCTGAGGGCATGCTGTAGCACCCCCCATAATCCCAGCTCCTGGCCTACATTTCCTCAGTCCAGAGGGAATGTCAGTTCATTGCAAACTAGTTCAATCTAGGCATGTTAGTCTAACCTGCAAAGATTGAATTAATTCAGGCTCCAGCTTTGAATGTCTGTCCCTAGCCTATGCCACCAAAGGAGAGACAGAGATAGGGGCAGAGATTCAAGTCACCAGATCCAAGGAGGAATCTAGTGACAGAGCCCAAGACGCAAGCTGAGACAAGGTTCAGGAGTCAGGGACCAGGTTGCCAGATCACAGAGAAAATCCGAAAAGCCAAAATCCAGGAACATAGCCAAGAAGGGTAAGAAAACCAGAGAGTACATGATCAGAAAGGCTTTCAAAAATATTTTCTACTTCCTTTATTACTTTGCACATTCTCTTCACCTGCTTCCAATTTCCTCCGCTTTTACTTTCACATCCCTATAACCCCTATAGCCCCTTTTCCCCCTTTTTCTCCTTACCTTAACCTGAAAGCCATACTACAAAAATGAGTAGGCTAATAATTCTATTTTGCCATGACCATATTCTGTTACACAGCATATCCCCATTTGCCGGTCCACCTGGCCTATTTTTATATCTCACCTCCTCCCATACCACTTTACAGATCAACGTACCTGTAGACATTACACTGACAATAAATACCTGATTTAAAGTCTTAAAATTCACAGTAATATATATATATGTAAAACACTAAAAATAGTATCCCTTATCACATTAAATACATAAGAGCATAAAATACATCCCAGTGGACATTCTAAATGTTATCATCTAAAACACTTTTTTGTTTTTCCTTTTAACAACATTTGTAAAATTCCTTTGTTTTCATCTATTAAAACTTAGTCCCAATGTCCCAATGTCCTCCATGAATAAAATGCCCCTAGTCCTTCCTTCCATTTTTACTCTGCTTTTTCCTGTGTGAACTCCTCTTGATCCTGGGTGCTATAAAATCTCAGTTCAAGCTTCAAAAAATCTTTGACTGACAACTGAAAAAGCCATTTTCTTAAAAACCAGAAGATTCTGTGCCTTCCAAAGGCTCATGTTAAAACAGAACTTAAAAAGATGTTATCCAGGTTTGGGGGGACTAGGACATATAAAATATCTTCCATCAGGGCCTTTGTACACTATATTTTGGCCAACCGTTTTTCCACTCTATAACAAATTCTTCTTGTGAAAAAACAGTGACAAACATGTAGGTTATTCTACCCCTCTCCACGCACAGGTTTGATCTTCATGTATAATGGCTGCCCAAACATTTTGCATTCATAAAACCACCATTTTCACTAAAATCTTATAATTGGTATATAAAAATGTTATAGACCCTTAGTTAACAAGGGACAGCCTGTCTGCCTTTTTGTATAATAAAAAAAAAAAAAGAACACTCTTATGACCTACCACTCACTCTTATGACCTATCCAGTCTACAGTAACCTGGTGCCATATCTTGTCCTCTGTCTGCCAAGGTCATGCCTATTTCAATCTGCAAAACCACTGGATCTGCTCCCTCTGCCTAGAGGGTTGCAGATCCAGATGACCAGGATGCTGCTACTAGTTCCTCCTCCATTGCCCCTTACTCCAACTGTGTGGGATCCATCCTCAGTCTTTCCAACAAAGACCAAGAGTGGACCAAATCTCAGCCAACAGGAGGCCGAGAAGTGCTCCAAGGATATTTGGTTCAGCAGACCTTTATATGCAACTGTGGTCTGTTGTGGAGTCTACTGCTAAATGGAGTGACTATTCTCTCCAGCAGCCAATCAAGAGGCCCAGACAGTAGTAAAAATATTTTATTAGCTGGGGTAAGGCTGCCAGTCAGAGGCCTCAAACAGGTGTGGCCAACTACACAATTAGCCCAGATTGGGATGCCTGTTAGTGTTCCTGACAGAATAAAATTGCACTTTTGGACTTAAGTCGTTGTACAGCTAACATGGAATATAACTCTGCCCATAATGTCCAAAGACATCTATATATTTTTTTTACATTAACATTCCCTAGGTTCCAAAAGGTCTGCTTCTGGCCTGAAGTATTTGTCTTTGACAATGCTAAACAACTCAAGCTTTATTTCACGCTTAATTCTTGTCAAGATTCATGGTCTAGGTGTCCCCTTAGATCTCATCTGAAGATTCAATCTGATAGACATGCGCAATAATGTGTACCATGGCTATTGGATAAGACTCTTAATTCAGTACCTACTACTGTTTTTCTTTAAAACTTGGCTGGGAAAAGAAATAATGGACTATTGTTACATAACAAGTCACTGGTTAAATATTAACTCCCCTGGGATATGGAAAACTTAGGTATATTACCTTCTCTGGTACAGGATTTAAACCTGAATATCCCACAAGCTTTTATGTCAGTGCTACCCAATCTTTTCCTCAGAATAACCCCATTTATGGTCCCATTTCCTCAGCATGGCACCTCACTCCCAACTCACAGTTCCCTATCCCCAAGACCCCATCCATTGGTGTTATGACCCTATTTGGGGTTGCAACCCACAGTTTGGGTACCTCTGCTTTAGGCTATAGATTATTCTAAGATGGGCACACTTTTATCTCTTCCTCTTGAAGCTGATCCATTTTGCAAAGAAGACGTAAAGATTGACTGAGCCACAAACAGGAAATAAAAAGTATCATGATTCTTTTGTCTAATGTTTGGCACATTTGTATAAGTTGGGAGCATCCTGGTTTCTAGTAACTTTTCCTAGGACTGTTTCTGCATTTATCTGATGACTATTTAATGTAAAAAAATACAGAAACAGTCCTTAGAGAAAGGACTGTAACTCTGCAGGATTCAACACATTACTGCCTTCAATGTTTCCTATTTTTTAGTTTAGATTACGCCAACCATATTGTATTGCCTGTTGTAAATCCCATTCTAAAATGCATAAATCTCCCCATGAATTGTCTGGGGAGTATAGGATGACCAACTCAGGGAAGTGGTTTCTGGTATGAGGATCAGACACCTAAATGTTGGTATTGTACCTCCTTTTGGTCCCTTCTGCCTCAGTTCATCTTTCTGAATAATGATTACTTTGGCAATTGCTCTATACTGTCTTTTATAGCTAGTCTTCCAGATCAGGGTCACGGGTTGTTGGTAACAACATAAAGAATTTCATATTATTATTGCAATATCTGTTCCATACAAAGAGGACTTCAGTCCCATGGGTGTTGATCCAGCTCTTTTCAAGAGCACTAAATTCATATTAAACCATTGTTCTTTTCTAATGGGTATAATTATATCTAACTCACATGGCTGTTGTGTGGCTTATTAAAGTTTGTAAAACATACTGAGAACCTCTTCTGAAGGGCACAATATAAACACATTTTTCCTGTTCTCCTCTTCCTTTATTTTTAATTGCTAAACATTTGCATGAGAACAGTCTTTGACCCTAAAAAAAAAAATCATCTGTTCCTGCTCCTTATTTTACAAATAATGTAATGTAACAATTCTGTTTCTGTCCTCAGCATTATTTCCACAGTAACCAATTCTGATGTCCCAAATGTACAGAGAATTATTACCTCAGATGGGAAATAAACAGCAGGAGGAGGCAAACTGTTTTAGAAACAAATTTCCTGTCTTCATGGAAATGTCCCTTGTAACAGAGAAAGGAGGGATTAGATGATGGATAATAACTATCTAGAGACAGTATCTCTGAATAAAGTGATATCTTTTGTTTCTCTCTCCCCACTCCCCCCTCTGCCCCCACCTTTTTGTTTTTGTATGTTTGTTACTTTTGTGTATGTGTATGTTCTGCAAAGTATCGCTGAGTTTTAATGGTAGAGCTAGGTTTGACTAGTCAAATGAAGTTCAGTCAGTTGACCAGTCAAATACTTGTCAAAAATTGTAAGAAAAATTGCCAGTAGAACCAACTAAAATGCTGAAAAAGAACACATTTCCCAGTAAAGGTGTAACATAAAAAAATATATATATTTCTGTCAAGAAAACTACAAAAAATGCAGGTTTTTTGCTAAAATTGCTATAATCTTTGCTGGACAAAAAATATTCAGTAAACTGATTAGTTAATTGACTAACTTGGCAACCATAGTCAGAGAACAGGTGGGTCTTATCTCTCTAAATGCCAAGCCATTCATTCTAGGTTTACATGCAAGAGGAAACAAAGAGACAATGTTTGGGACAATTCATAACCCATGTCTAAATTCCATAAAGACTCCATCCAAGGGTTAATGTGGTCTCATACAGTAATAATTCCCAAGCAGAAAAATGCCATGTTGCAAGTATTTCAGGAGCAACTTCCATCATACAAATAAGAAACACAAGATACAGGATATCATCTAAGTGGCTTTTTTGGTCATTTTTTTGGCATTATTGGGTGCATCTACATGTGCAATGAATGCAGCTGAATAAACTGTAGAGCAATTTGCACCACAGTAATCTGCTCCTAGGCACAGAGATTGTGTGTGCCTGGTACAGCAGCAAATTGAACCAGGAAGGAGCAGTTTAGGCCAGAGCTGCTCCTGCCGTGCCCTGCCCCCATGCAGCAACCAGGGGGAGCTTCAGCCTCCAGCCACAGTTGCCTGGGTGCCAGTCTTGGGTTGGCACAGGGAACAGCAGTCACCCCAAGCTCCAGCTGGCAGCACCAGTGTGGCTCAGGGTCTGGGGAGGCTGCCCCAGGCTTGCAAGTAGCAGGGGAAGTGGGGGGCAGGTCAGGCCTGGGAAGTGAGTGGCTAAATTGGGCAGCAGAGGAGCTGGCTGGGTTACAAGGCTCCTGCAGCTGATAAGCCATGTGTCTAGACAGCAGGCAGGAATGTGCCTCCCTGATGGGTAAAATTTATGTCCAGGTCAGCATCTACACATGCATTGTTGAACAGTAAATAACTCCACTGTAGGATAGTACTTGTATTTTCAAGTACTACCCTGCTGCAGGATTTATTACTTTCCTGTGGCCTAATAGCACACGATGTGTAACTGCAAGAAGTTAACTGTGGAGCTAATTAGTCTACTACACAATAAACTTCTTGTGTAGCTGTGCCCATTGTCACTTGTAGAGCTAACAGAATTCTATTTCTAGGCGTGGTCATATTAGAATGATATTATGGTCATGATAGTCTAGGAATTATGTGAAAGGCAATGATTTATTTGTGTTGATATCTTTTATTGGACCAACCACATGATCAGAAGAAAGTTAGACAAGTTTTTGAATGCAAAACACTGTTCATCAGGTATGAGAGCCAAAATATAAATTCGTACCTAAATGTTTGCATCCTCACTGTTGTTGCATGCAGCTCTCTCTGTCTGGCAAGGTAGGTGTTGCAAGTATTCTGCTCAGTGGGTGGTCAGTTCTAGCTGAGGATCTGACGATAGATCACAGCTTTTTTTAGTACGTTTGGGATATCCTGCACTAGACTGGACCAGTTTATGATTCTTTCTTAGTGCATGAAGGTAGAAACTGTCTGTCCACAGTGTGCAATATATACCTCCTTGCATATATACCTACTTGTATAGACCACCATACACATACAGAAGTGACTAACATAGCTTTAGAGATTGATGAAAATCTCTTGTTCTTTTTCTTCATGCAGAGCTGAACATCAAGTACAGGAAGGTCTTTGGGTGGCTTTTTCAAAGATACGGTTTAATTCTCTACTGGAATGTCCTTGTTGCACAAAGGTAGATTTTAGCATGGCCAGATTGGCATTATGAGTATTCTCTTCATAGGAGATACCACCCAGATACCCCCCAGTAACCTGCTACAATAAAAAATAAAAACCCCTGAGACTGCACACCCCTGCTGGTCACCAACAACCCCCACTGGAACCATTTAGAAGAATCATCAAACTATAGCTTATAGTCAAAAAAAAAGATCTCCCAGTATCGAGATTCTTTTCTTCTGCTAATGTTTATCTGCTCCCCATTCCAATTTCACAGCTCTACTCTGGGGCATTTACTTTTGTTGTGCTTGCTTCTTTCATCAGACCTGATGAAGAACACTTTGCCTTCAAGAGCTTGTCTAACTTTTTAACTTTCTTCCAGTCATGCAATTGGTCCAGTAAAAAATATCACTCCAAATAAATCCTTATCTCCAGTATTTCTACGCATGTAACCCCAGGCACATACAAAACTACACAGCTGTGCACTGAGCATGTACATTAGTAGCTATAGCACATACGTGCCCTATTTCTGGTGCCTGAAATAGTCAAAACACATGACTACCAGACTTAAACTGAGAAAAAAAGAGGTGAGGTCCCTCTTGTGCTATGCTAAATGAACTGAGATTAAGGAGTCTGAGTGGCTGAGAAAAACATTTTACTTATATATTATCCTTTGTCAGACTGAGTTATGTCTACCTCATCCAAACTGTCCTACCCTTTTCTCTGAAAAAAGCTGTTTTTCAGTGTACTGCTGCTTCTTGATTAACGTTATCCAGCCCAATTTCACTAAGTAAATATAAAAGTTAGTTTCCCTTATAAATGCAGTTATAAATTCATGTTTATTACCGCCAAGGTGAATGAGCTGTTGACTCAAATGCTCAAGGGCCTGAATCTAAATATATTTGTATAGGGGGTTGGTTACCTCATACTGTCTGGTATTTCCAGTCAAGGCAATCATTCCAAGGTAGGGTAACATTAAGAAGATAAGACCAGATATTTATCAAATTGCATGAATGGTTATGATTTTCATTTACTTATTTAAGGGGTGTCAGTGGGTTAGGAGGCATTTAGCTGTTCACAGAAGACCAGATATCTATTCTAAAATGAGGATAATAATTCTTATTAGAGTCCCATGGGATAATATTTCATTTGAAAAAAGGAAGAACAAATGAGAGGATGAAATATGGAAATGATAAAAAAATAAGTAGTATAAAGAGACTGTAACTGTGGCATCATGATTTAAATTACAAAAAGGCAAACATTACATATTCCGCACCCTCACTGTCTAGACATGTTGTCTAGATACATAAGGTTGATAATTGTATTTCCCCCTAATATGAGAAAAGAAGAAAACCTATATAAAAATAGACTTCAAAATTGCTCAAAAAGGGTGACATTGTATATTTCCCTGCTTGTCTAAGTGGCCACTTTCTGTCCATTTATAGGACATTTTGGCAATTACATGCACAGAGGAATTCTATTCTTGAATGTGTATGGATGTTGTCATGGCGACTGGCAACAATGGAGTAAGAGAATGAGGGAAAGCACTTTCATTCACCAGAAAAGCCAAAGGGCCTGGGGTCTGGACCTTACCTCAACCACAGGACATTTGAAGCTGTGCCTCTCTCACCATGGGGTGCTGAAAAAACATTTACATAACCTTGTGGATATTCATGGGAGAGCGCTGAATTGATTCCACTCTTTCCTAGAATGGAGGTCCCATAGGTTAGCGAGGCTTGCCATCCCTGCAAGGTATCCATGTGCTTCACCTTTTCATCCCTCTTGTTCAATATGTATATAAGGCCACTGGGCAAGACCGTGCAGAAATTTGGAGTGAGGTGCAATCAGCATGCTGATGACACCCATCTCTACCTCTCCTCCTGGCCTTGGCCCCACCATCTCAGTCCTTTCCCAGTTCCTTGTGAAACGAGAGAGGTGATGGTGACCACTTGTAGTCATTTGACTTCAGAGGGGTATTGGGGTTCATTAAAGGAGTTCACTCTCACCGTGAATTCAGGTTCAAAACTGGTATGCCATCGGATCCTCTATTGCACCTTCAGGGACAGCAGCATCTAGAAGTGCCTTTCACCAATTCCTTCTGGTAAGAAGACTGCAACCATTTATTTAAGACTCTGATCTGGCCACCATCATCCAAGTCTGTAATTGCAACTAGATTTCTGCAATGTGATCTATGTAGGGTTTCCCTTGAAAACTGCCTAGAAGCTGCAGCCCACCTCCTAATAGGGATTATTCCTCAGGCACACATAATTCCAGTGCTTCAGAGTCTGCATTGACTCCCATTAGTTATCTGGGCAAAATTCAGGGTGCTAGTTTTAAGTATAAATGATCTGTGCCCTGTGTACCTAATGGACCATATTCTCCCTTAAACCCCATTTTTATCCCTCAAGTCAGCCAAGAGGAACCTCCTACAAGTACATCCAGTCCCCTTGATGAAAATACATAGGAGCTCATTCAAAAGCATTCACTCCTCAGCTCTGGAACTCCTTCCCTCTCTGAGACCTGTTAGAGCTTGAGCCTCGGCTGGCATTTAGCAAACAAATCTAGACTAAGATATTGTTTGCTCAGGGGGTCTTTCTTTCTGTTGATATTCTAGTCGTTTAAGTTGTTCTCTTATCTTGTCACTCTTGTTTTACAAGTTCTGTCTTCCTATTGGAAGCATATTTATGCCTTTGTTGGGAAGCGTCACACATAAACAAATAAATAAATGGTATCCCGTTCCTTCTCTGGTGCTCCTTCTGAAGCTGGCCTCTTAGGTAGTTATATGAAGAAGGTAGAAGGTATGTGGTACCAATAGGAAAGCTTGGTAGAAGAGGGTGTGTGGCTCTGTGAGATGTATGCTGGCACAAATAGAAGAGAGTTCTGGGTTGTTACCCCAACTGGGGAAAAATGTACCCCCTGCACTATCTTTTCTTCCTAATTCCTATATTAATGTCTCAACTACAGAAGGGTACTGGAGAAGGGAGTAGCTGTGCTGGAAAATGAAATGAACACTTCCAAAGCTCCTTCTGGTGAAGGGGGTGCCTGGAGCCCACGACCTCTAGCTTTCAAGGTGGGTGCCCTAGCCACTGACTTAGTGGGGCAACAGTGGGCTAAAGGGTCAATTATGGCCTTTTCTGTGCTGAGTCTAAATCCAAGTGCCATAGGTTTTGGCTGACTCTTTTCTCAGGCATCTAATGTGCACCATACATCCAGAAGGGGCACATTTATATGGTGTGGCTATTATTATGTATGCATTTCATGAGTGCAGAGCTATGCATCCACAAATAGAATGCCTCTGGGCATGTAAGTGGCAAAAGTGCTCTCTAGACAGGCAGAAAATGGCCATGTAGATGACTAGGAAAGAATAGTGTGTCACCATATGTTCATTTGGTAAGTGTTATATTTGGAGGACTCTGTGGTAACAACAGAGAACCTACTACCACTAGAGTGGAATGCATGTGTTTTCATGCAGTGACATTTTCAGCTAGAACTAGAAATTCTACAATGTCTTATGTTTTCAGAGATGTATTAGATCTACTGAAAAGAACAAAATATTTACACTTTCTATGGCTTCTTATGCTATAAATCTATTATTTTCATAATTTGGGGTCACACCAAAATTGTCTAGGAAAAAAAAAATAGGAGTGAAATATAAAGCAACCCAAGGTAACTACAGTACCTTTGTTTGGCATTATGATGTAAAATGTCAAAATAAAAAGAGGAAAAAATTATATACGTGTGTGTGTGTGTGTGTGTATCTGAAGTAGAATCCAAAAACTGAAGGAAGTTTAATTTAACTTTGTCTCTTTAATATTGCACTTTTTCTGTTCTCATTTAACCAAGAACTACAATAGCCACAGGGAAGGTGACAAATTGGAATTAGGAGAGGAAGTGCCCTATTTTCAGAAATAATTCACAATGATATGTAAAAGTTTGAGATCCATTGGACTAGGGAGTAATTGCTCCTCCCAAAATAAACAAATTCTAGTCTCAGACAAAGCAACTACAGGAGCCCTTTTGTGAACCTTGGTGGACATTGACAGGGTGCTTTAATTTTGTCTCTCTTACATCATATTAAAAAAAAATGAATAATAAAGACATGAGTCTTGTCAGTATCTACCTTCAGCTAGAAAGCATATTTTAAATAATGTATTTTCTCTGTTTCTGAAGGACATTATTGGTGTAGCCCAGGTAGTACCCAATTATGTACTCCCCTCTCCAGTTGAAGGGAATTTTAGCAGGGCAGGTGTGCTGTGGAGTGAAACTGCTGGCTTCATCCAGTTTTCTTCCTTCCCCTATAGAGCCAGATCAAGACACTCAATAACTTAATTATGTACAAATGTATTAATATACATATAAAAAAAAGAGTTAAAATAGAACATATATACAAAGGACCTGGGAACTGTGTGCAGTATATACACATACACACAACTCTATGGAAACACTCTGGGTGCAGGTGAGGGATCTGGAAAAAAAAAGGGTCTCCGTAAACATTTTCATAGATTTCATAGACATTAGGGCTGGAAGGGACCTCGGAAGATCATTGAGTCCAGCCCCCTGCCCAAAGGGCATGAAGTCAGCTGAGGTCATAGGATCCCAGCAAGATAAGCATCCAGTTTGCTCTTGAAGGTGTTCAATGTAGGCGCTTGAACCACCTCTGGTGGCAGGCTGTTCCAGACCTTGGGGGCTCGGACAGTAAAGAAATTCTTCCTTATGTCCAGCCTGAAACAGTCTTGTTGTAGTAGCTTATGACCATTCAACCTAGTTGTCATCCCTTGAGGTACTCTGGTGAACAAACGTTCCCCCAGATACTGGTGGTCACCCCTGATAAACTTATAGGTAGCCATCAGATCACCCCTGAGCCTGCACTTTTCCAGGCTAAAGAGCCCCAGGGCTCTCAGCCTGTCATCGTAGGGTCTGCTTCCCTGACCTCTGATCATGTGCGTGGCTCTTCTCTGGACTCTCTCAAGCTTCTCTACATCCTTTTTGAATTGTGGAGCCCAAAACTGGACGCAGTACTCCAGCTGCAGCCTCACTAAGGCCGAGTACAAGGGGAGAAAGACGTCCCTGGATTTGCTTGAGAAGCATCTATGGATGCAAGCCAGCGTTAAAGAGCACATTGCGCAATCTTATACTCTAGTGAAATACTAATCTACAAAGAATCAGGTGCAAGTTCATAAAATATGAGGCACAGGGTTCACAAAATGAGGCACAGAAACATCAGATGAAAAAGCTAGATCTCTAAAAGGAACAAAAGAACAGCTTTTGTTGTCCTGGGGTAGTGGCAATTCCCCAAAGATAAGGAGGGGGAAAATATCCTCATGGCCCTTCAGGCTCCCCACCACTCAGCTTGACTAGCTAATGAAGGGGAACCCTCAAGACCCCCAGGAGTCCTTTTCCTTTGGGGCTTTCCCACCAGCTGCTAGCCCTAACTGATGGGGAGAATCACTTGTCCCCTGTGGGAATCCCCCTTCCCAGAGCAACTCACAATTCTCTGGGCCAGATGAAGCCGTACTTGTTTCCCCAGGTCAGGCATTTTCTCCCTCAGCAGGGAAGTTTCCAGCTGCTCATGGCTTTCTCTGGCCTGGGCCCTCTCTAGGCTCTGTGTACCATCCTGTGCACTGATAGCCCTTCTATGATGTGTGTCCAGCCTTGTGCCAGGAGTTGGAGACCCGAGCCACCTTGTGTGGCACTGGGGTCTTGGTCTGCTCCTGTATGCTCCATGCACCACCTGTGCATTGCGTTCCTGGCCTTGTCTAGGGTATTAGAGACCTGAGCCACTTCGAGGTCAGGTGCAAGTTCATAAAATATGAACTCCTGGACCCACCATGCACCGACTGTGCACCGACTGCCTGGCCTCATGATGGGGTTGGAGACCTGAGCCATCTCGTGTAGCTTCCAGGGTCTCTATCCCCCTCAGTCCCTCTGTGCATGGCTCACTGCACTTCCTCATGGTGGTGCTGGGGGACACAGCTGCTCGTTGCTCCCTACCTAGTGAGGAGGCTCCAGGCTCTTCCAGGGCAGCAGCTCTGCCCTGCTGGGAATGTCTGCCAGGTCTTCTCCCTCTTCTCTATCCCTTGTTGTAGCCACCTGTGTGCCAGGCATGCTGTCCTTTAAAACAGACAAGTCAAAAGAGAGGTGGGGGTTAGTCCCCTCTCAGGTCCAGCTCTTCACCTTGCCCCTGGGTAGGGGTGGGGCAAGCCTCTCTCCTGACATCACCCGATTTGTGGGAGCGCCCCACCAATTGCTCAGAGCCTTTCTGAGCCAGCAAGCCATCACATTGGGTTCACATTTTAAACATGAGCAACCTGAACCCAGGCCTATTTGTTGTATTATAAATCAGAAATAGTGGTAATATTGTAAATTTTGTCTTTATTTTGCAAAAGTAGTGTCAAGAAGATCAAATCCCAAACTTCAACTTGTCATTTTCTGTTTTTCATTGTATTACTATATCCAAAGCATTAATTACAATAACTATACTGTAATAGATATCTGACATTTTAGATTCATTGTAGGCTTGAACTAGACATGTCAGTGAAAACCCTTGGATTGCATTTACAGGGTGCCAGGCAATATTTTGTTGACATACACAACACTCACTTCTGAACTGGGAGTTCTATAGCTGGGTAATAGAGTGTGCTGATCCACATACAGTGCACTAATGCAATCATAAAGGGTGCCTATACATGTGCAGTGAGGCTGCTCCAATGCACTGTAATTAATCAACTCGGGTGGAGCATGGTAATTACCACATTCCAGCAGACTCCAGCAACATATATATCTGCATATCCATGCTAGAAAATGGTGGTGGGAGTGCTTTATCTAAAGCTCCTTGAGTGAGCTTTAGTAAAAGAACACTTGCCACCATTTTTTTAGCGCAGGGATGCTGATACATGTGACGCTCTGAGCACTTTAATTAGAGTGGCTCTCGGAGCCACTCTAATTAAAGTGCCCCCCCCCCCCCCACGGCAGATGTATAAATGTCCATAGATTCTAGTTTCTGAGGTACTATGCACAGAAGTAGTATGTTACATTTCCTAATAGGATCATAAAGTAGAGCTGGAAGGGACCTCATGGGGTCATTAGTTTATACCTCTGCTCAAGGCAGGATGATCCTTCTTAAAACCATCCCATCCAAGTGTTTGTCTAACTTGCTCTTGCAAACTTCCAAAGATAAAGATTTCACAATTTCTTTAGGCAGCTTGTTTCAATACTTGATCACTCTTACAGTCAAGAAGTTTCTTTTAATAGGAACAATAGGACCCAAAAAAAATTTCATTACAGCACTCCCTTGTTCCACACAGATGCATCCATAGTGATTTCTTATTCCTTAGAAAATGACCACCTTATACATTACTTGAGTGAGTTATGTTCCCACAAGTCAAATATTCATGGATTCATAGACTGTTAGGAGCTAGAAGGGACCTTGCAAATCATCGGGTACAGCCCCCCACCACTCTAGGCAGGAAGACAACTGGGGCCAAGTGACCCCAGTGAGGTGACTGTCCAGTCTCCTCTTGAAACTGACACCTACCTCCATGGTAGGTGACTGCACAACTTCTGGAGGGAGTTTATTCCCCAGTCTGGACACACTGACTGTGAAGGAATTTTTCCTGGCATTAAGCCTGAAGCAGCCCTTCAGGAGTTTATATCCATTGGTCCTGGTCTTCCCCAGGGCTGTCCCAGTGAACAGTTGTTCACTGAGCACCTGATGCACTCCTCTGATATAGCGGTAAGCTGCTATCAAGTCCCCTCTCAACCTTCTCTTCTTTAGGCTAAAGAAGCCCAGGTTCCTCAGTCTTTCCTCGTATGGCTTGTCTTTCAAGTCCCTGATCATACAGGTGGCTCTTCTTTGGACCCTCTCAAGTTTTTTGATGTCCTTATTGAAGTGGCTTACATGCACTACTCCAGCTGGATGCAGTACTCCAACTGTGGTCTCACCAGTGCTAAGTATAGTAGGAGTATCATTTCCTTAGTTTTACATAAAATGCATAATGCATGCCAGCGTGTTGTTTGCCCTGCTGACCACCACATCACACTGACAGCTCATGTTCATGCGGTGGTCAACCATTACCCCTAGATCCCCTTCAGCCATAGTGCAAGTCAGGCTGTCACCTCCAAACTTGTACGTATGTTGAGGGTTATTTGCCCCCAGATGGAGCACCTTATATTTGGAAGTGTTAAACTTCATCTGGTTCTGTCCAACTATCTAGCCTGTCCAGGTCTGCCTGTATCAGCAACCTCTTCTGGCATGGCCACACTGCCCCATAACTTGGTGTCATCCACAAACTTGACCAGTGAGCTTTTCAGTCCCCCATCCAAGTCATTGATAAAGATGCTTGGACCAGTGCTTTTCAACATGGACCCATGAGGGACACCACTGGCCACTTCGCACCAGGACAACACGGATCCATTCATGAGAACTCTGGGTCCTACCCTGTAGCCAGTTTCCCACCCACTGAACCACTGAGCAGCTGAGCCCACAATCTTCCAGTTTTCCCAAAAGGATATTGTGGGATACTAGATCAAAAGCCGTTTGGAAGTCTAGGCATATAACATCTACCTTGTCTCTGATGTCCAGGTGGTGTGAGACCTGGTCATAGAAGGAGAGGGAGATGAAATTGGTAAGACAAGACCTACCTGCAACAAAGCCATGCTGACTGTCATTCACTATCTTGCCTTCCACGAGCGTATTATACATAGATTCTTTAATAAGCTTTTCCAGGATTTTCCGTGGGACAGAGGTTAGGCTGATTGCCCTATAGTTGTCCAGGTCCTCCCTCTTTCTCTTCTTAACATGGGCACAATGTTGGCCCTCTTCCAATCCTCAGGGATCTCACCTGTGCACCACAAATTCTGAAAGAGCTTTGCCAGGGGTTCCATGATGACCTCAACCAGCTCTTTTAGCATTCTTGGATGGAGTCCATCCAGTCCCGCTGACTTATAAATGGCTAGCTTTTCTAGTTGGCATTGCACCCACTCAGCATCCACAGTGGGGAGTATGTCAGTCCCGGCATGCCCGCTATAAGCCTTATCTTGCTTGAATTTCACCATGGTCTGGTGAAATACCAAAGCAAAGTGGGCATTCAGGAGTTCAGGTTTTTTTTCCTGAATGTTGGTTACCAGCTGTCCCAAGGTGTTAAGCAGGGGTCCCATACTTCCATTTGTTTTCCTTCTACTGCCTCCATACCTAAATAACAATTTCTTATTGTCCTTGACTCCCGTGGCTAACCTGAACTCAGTTGCTGCCTTGGCTTTCCTGATCATTTCCCTACAAGTGCTGCCCACTAAAGTATAGTCCTCCTTGATGACCATCCGTAGCTTCCACTGTGTATATACCTCTTTTTTCTTTTTTAAGAGGACTCCTATTAAGCCAGGAGGGCTTGTGAATGAACTGACTTTTCCTCTTTGCAGGAATGGTGTTCTTTTGTGCTTTGAGGATTGTGTCCTTGAGCAACAACCACTCTTTGTTCACCCCATTTGCCTTCCCTTCCTGGTCCCTCATTGCCTCTCTTATTAATGCTCTGAGCCTGTCAAAGCCAGTATTCTTGAAGTCCAGGACTTCACTGCAAGGTCAACAAATCAACTAGCAGGATTGGACAGTGAACCTGATTATTTCATGTTTCCCGTCACCCAGGTTACCCTCGATGTTCAAGCCACATACCAAATCATCTTCCTTGGCCAAGACCAGGTCCAGGAGAGAGTTACCTCTGGTTGGCCCTTGTACTTCCTAGGACAGAAAGAGCTCCTCGATTGCAGTCAGAAAACTGTGTGAATGATCTGACCTAGCCAAGTGTTCCTCCCAGTCTATGTCTGGGTAATTGCAGTCACCCATGACTACCAAGTTCCTTGTGTGTGAGGCCTCTGTCAGTTCTTGAGAGAACTTCAGATTCAGCTCCTCCCCTTGGTTCAGGAGCCTGTAGTAAATGCCCACAGTTAGGTCTCTCTGACCGTGCTCTCCCCCCACTCCCTGTAGCTTGACCCAGAGGGTTTCAAGCTACTTATCTTTGGAGCTAATGTCAACCTCCAGAGAGGTGTACTGCCCTTTCTCCCTACTCTGTCCCTTCTGTGCAGGGTGTATCCCTCTATGGCTATGCTCCAATCATGTGAGGAATCCCACCAGGTCTCCATGATCCCTAACACGTCATATTGCCCACTACAAAGCAGGAAGGCTAGCTCCTCCTGTTTATTCCCCATGCTCCTGGCATTGGTTTACAGGCAGCTGAGGCCCTCAACTGACAACCTCATTTTCCTGAAATACTGTAGGAGAACTGTTTGGTTAGCATTTTCAAAAACAGTTGTGCTAGTGTCCTCCACAAGTGAGCTCTCCTGTGTGCCAGTCCCCAGGCATGCATCCACTTAGAGTTTTTCCATCCCTCAGCAAAGTCAGTTTAAAGCCCTGTCCAGTAGATCAGCCATCCTGGATGAAAATAAGGCCTTACCTGTCTGCATGAGGTAAATGCCATCTCATCCTAGAAGTCCTCTCTCTCTGAAGTGCATGTTGTGGTCAAGGTAACCAAACCCCTCATGGTAGCATCACTGTCTGAGGTATCTGTTGATCTCTTCCATCCAGCCTTCTCTCCTGGGTCTGTGGCCTGCAATAGGGAGCACAGAAGAGAAAGCTACTTGAGCCCCTAGCCCCTTGAGCCCAGCCCTTAGAGCTCCATAGTCACTCATGACTCGTTCAGGGTTACCCCTGGCCATGCCGTTCATGCCTACATCTATGAGGAGCATGGGGTAATAGAGGAATGGACAAGCCTGGGGATCCTCTTCACAACATCTCGGATGTGGGCCCCAGGGAGGCAGCAGACCTCTCAGGCTAAGGGGTATGGATGGCAAATAGGTCCCTCCGTGCCCCTCAGGAGATAGTCCCCCACCACCAACGCCCGGCGTGTCCCCCTAGGGGTGGGAATACTTACCTTCTGAATACTTACCTCCTTCTCCTCTGTTTCTGTCAGAGACTCCTCCTGTGTAGTAAGGAGAGTGCACACGTTTTGCAGTGCTGGAGGAGAGTGGTCCTTGCTCTGTATGCTCTGGATATTTGGTATTTCTGTTAGTAAAGGTAGTTTGGAGTTTATCTACTTCTAGGTCAGACCTGTAAACAGACCTCCCAAACATATTGGGAATATTCATGCCCAGTCTCATGCTAAGTATTTCATGGTACCCTATATGGTTGTAAAGAGAATACTGATACAGAGCTTTACAGGAGTAGAGTTTTAATGAAAAAGAATGGCCATGTATAAATATTTGAATTTCACTGTATTGTGCGCTAGTAAAAAAGGGGAAACAAAGACATCTGATGCAGGGGCCTAGTGTGAAATGAGGTCACAAGAAAATATAGTATATCATTGTCATTCTATCATTTGCTTATCTGTACTGAAGGATGGAGGATTTTGTCAGTGAAAGCCATGTAAAATAGATATGAGTTTTAGGAGACTACTTTATGTCATGATTTCACTTAACAAGAGACTATAAAAGGTACATTTCTGATACATTTGTACTGTAATTCATTTTCATTAAAATCTTTTTAAAAATTAAATTCAATAAACAAGTACATTTTTGTTTTGAAACCTTTTAAAATGAAAAAAATCTATTAAAACTGGAATACTTTCAAAATTACTGTATTATTAACTATTCTTGTCCTGTATCCCCATATTTTTGAGTTACTAGATTTTTAACAGTGCCTTTCATAATTCTAATTTGTGGATAGCATTGGCTGCACTCTGCTAAAAACCTCTTCAGTGTTATTTTACATTTCATCGTATTTTAATTTTTCAGATGTTATTGACCTTTTATTTTAAAAAAAGTGTAAGGCAATTAAAGTTTTGTAGCTTACTGTCACTGACACTTTTTGGGAAACACGTAAGTAATTTAAGGTAATTACCAAGTACTTTGTGGTAATAATACTGCATGGTACATGTACATGTTGTCAATAGGAAAGTATAGATCATTTTTCTTGTAATAACTTCTTATGGTAATAAAAATAACTCCTAAGTATATCATGTTTTTTAGAGTTAAAAAGCTCTTTGAAGACAATATTCTTATACTGTCTAAATCTATGTTTTGGGGGGCATTTATTGTAGGTAAACACGAGTGTTACCAGGTACTTTAAAATTACTATTACTTGCCAATGCCAATATTTTTTAAGTACAGAAAATTCTGCCTATCTTCTGTCCTTATGATGGACATATAAATTATACCCAGAATATCCATGGAGTAGCTACTTTATCATCAGGTCCAACTTTACTGTAAGCAATCAATGTACTAGAAAGACACTTCATTAATAACACAGATATAATGTCAGCACAAAAGTACTATAAAACATTTTGAAATACTGTCTTAATTGAATGCTTTAGGTTCTGACTTTACAGGGCCTGTGAGACTGACTGTTTCAAGTGGCCACCTGGCTGGAAAATCCCATTTTATGTAGGGATTGTTTTGACAGCAGCCAAGCATGAAGATGAAAAAGTAGCGGCTGTTGATAGAGCTGATTTAGTTTCCCTTGAGCATATACTGTTGGATGATCTTTGGTTCTGTAAGCATGATCTGTAAGTAATGACAACTTAATAGTTGTAACTTGTGAAGGCCAAAAGGAGATTATCAATAATCAGAATGAAATTTTGTTTTGTATATATCAAATTTTGTTATTTTAATGAGTCTAATAAAATGTTTTGGCTCAACATGTAAATTACAAACAGGATGTTAGTAAAATGATCAGTAAAAGAGGGCATAAACAGCATATGAATTCAAGATGAAGAAGGGATTCTTTTTAGTCTATTTAAAATGCATATAAAATAGTCTAGCCATTTAAAAATAAACTATTTTCTTGTCAAATACCATAGCTTGTTTTCATAGATTAAACTATTCTACAATGCTTTCTAGAAACCAGATTGAAAAAAGGGTTGGGAGGAGAGGACGGAATAGGACATTCCATTAGCATATTCATTTTTTAAATAGAATTTTATATTTATAGAGTAGCAGTATGCTGTTTGATGTACACATGATGGAAAAAAAAAATATTAGGGTTTAATTAAATGCTTCTGATTGTACTTAAGGCCTCAAGTCACCTTCCCCCAGCTAGCTTTCTTTAATGTATTTATATGTATTTAAAATAAGGCATAAAACAATAGCCTTTTGTCTTCCCAACTCCCACCATAGGGTAACAGAAAGATGATTTTACCCATGTGTATGCCAGGGAAGACAGACAAATACATAGGAATTATGGTGCATTAATGGGAAGTTTATATGATGTTTTTCTTAAGAATTATTTTCATTAAAAAGTTATTTTACCACCCAACAGGAGATGTACTAAGGTGAGGAACCAACTTTGGATGATACGTTTCAGAATTTTCTTTTAAACAGGTATAGATCACATTTATTTGAAGTTCCTGCTAAGGGTCCAAACAAGTTTCATTTTATTCAAAATCCTTCATAATTCTCTATTAGGTACAGCTGGTTGGGTTTGTTTTGTTTGTTTTTTTCCATTTTTTGGTAAATTACAGATGAAAAAGTTTCTACTAAAATAGAAACCATTTTTTTGAAAGCTTTTGCTTTGGTTGATTTTTTTCCAGTTTTTCTAAGTATTAAAATCAGACTGGAGGGGGGTTCGAACTATTTCTCTCTAAAATTAGACAAGACAAGACAAAAGCAAAGCAAAGTGAAGCAAAGACATTTCCTAGTAGTAAAAAAACCCAACCTAGAAAAAAAGTAGTGCAAACCACAGCAAAGTGGCAAGCACCAGGACAAATGCAGACACAAATGCCTTGCTGCCTGCTCTCTCATCTCTGTGTGCTGTGAAGCCCCATCCTAAGGCACCCTGCACCCCAGCCAATTGATTCCTGGTTGTCTGTGGTTCAGCATGCTTCAGTGCAGGGGTGCCTGCTTCCCCCATCTTGAGGCACAGCATGCCATTCCCCAGCTGGCCAGAGCACAGGGTGCCTCAGTGGAGGGGATGACTAGCTCCTGCAGAGGCACCCTGTGTCCCAGCCCAGCCCAACCCCTCCCCTCCCTGAACCACGTGGAGCAGTGGGACAATATGTCCCACTCCAAAGCACACAGGCAAGCAAAGAGCTTGCACTGGGGCACAAAGTAGCAGCCTATATTTGTGCTGTTGTAGAGGCAGGCCCTTGCTTGTGTGGACCCAGTCCCAGGATTCAACATTGGGGGAAAGGAAGGGACAAGTGGCAGTGCTAGAGCACAGACCCTGGGCTTTTTGAAAGCAGAGGCTGAGTATGAATGAGGCTGTTGCTCATAATGTGAAAATAACTTCTTATACAGTATAACTGCCCCCCCCCCCCCCCACACACACACCCTTATTTACTTCTTCACAATTAGGAGTGACCTACATTACTTTTTATCACTTGCAACCTTCCTATAACTTTCATTTGTTTACTTAGTCAAGAAGGTACAGACCCCCAGTGGTACTTGTATATCTATCACTCATTGATAGGTGGGATAGCTCCTATAAAGCACCACAATGTTGCAATCTCCAGAGTAAGGCACATATAGGAGCTTCAAAACACTGGTCTCCACTGCCTTATAGGTATTCCTTTGATGAACAGCAACTAAGGTACATCACTCTGACAGAAACACAGCCTTGCTAAGACATTAGGCAGTCAGCAGCAGTTCTTATCAGTTGTTCTGTGGCAAAAGCTATATTCAATACCTTGACAGTTATCTAGACTCAGTCTGGATTCTGTCTCAATGGTTTAAAGGAGGCATAGTAGGTCTTGGGCATCCTCCACTCCTCCATACACTTGCCTAGACAGTAGACACAAACATCAAAGTGCTTGGTGTAATGGCTGTAGGACTCCATACAAGCAGTTTCATCAGGCATCTGACTAGACCTCTTACACATATACCATGATCCAGGGGATTGAGGGTTGTCTAGTACTCATTGAAACCATGGTCCTATGTATCAACAATAAATTCTGTCCATTAAGCACCAACATATGTGCCTGATGTCTGCTCTGACACATGCTAATTAGCACACACTGGAGTAGACCCAATCAAGCCTGCCAAGTTGTACTATTAGTGGACACCAGCAGCCACTGCATCATGTGTAGTCAGGCATCCCCATGCTTCAAAATGGTGGCAGTGGCACTTTAACTGAAGCTTCATGGATGAACTTTAGTTAAAGTGCTCCTCCTGCCATTTTGAAGTGTGGGGTGTTGTATACACATGACACTCCAAGAGCCACTCTAATTTACGCGTCCCCTCCTCACCCCCTCTACCCTGGAGCATGTGTTTAGGTGCCCATTGTGCAGAAAGTTATTGGATATGCTAATTATCCTTATTCAAATATTTGGAATCTTAATCTAACATGCTATTGCTATTTATTGTCTCTTTGTTCTATTCTACATTTTTGTCTAAGTTTAGGAAAGTTTACTGACTCCTTTAATTAGAGTTTTCCAAAATTTTGCTCCATGTTAAATAATATTCATCAGTAGATACTAAGACTTCAGTTATACTCACTGCCAGAACAAAGAGGTTTCAAGGGAAACTCTGTGACAGGGGGCTTCTCGGGGCCGCGCTCCGCGGCCTGCCCACCTGTCTCTGGGCAACCGCCCGCCTATCTCTCCCGCCACGCCTTTGATGTTAATTGATTCAATTATGCTGTCAATTAAGCGGGAGGCTACCCATTTAGTGCCCCGATGCCAGGGGGCGTTCTCTGCGGCTCCTACCTCCCCAATACCACAGCCCAAGCCTCACAGATGGCATCTTGTTGTTCACCTAATCACCAGCCCCACACTGGGCCCCAGAATTATCTATACAGGACCCCCCTATGATCCTCTCCTATCAGGCAGCCTCTCCACCTTCATCCAGGCTACCTAGCCTCCCCCAAAGCTACTTTCCTCTCTCAAGTGTGGCCCCCCCCCAGGACCTTCAGCTAACTGGCCCTAGCCCACCTCCAGGCCAGTTGGGACCCCAGGCCCCTGGCTCTTGGACATTCCTCACGGTGGGCCCCTGGCCCTTTTAACCCTCCTGGTTCTGGCCCCAGCCCCAGCATGGGCCAGTCAAGGGTACCCTCTCATTCAGGCTGGGTCTCTAGCCCCTCACCCTCTATCCTTGGGCCTCACCGTGCCACTACTCCCTTCTCCCAGGGGCAACTGCAGCACCACACCCTGTACACAATCACTCTCTCAGGGTCCATCCTCTGGGCCCCTCCAAACATAGGGTTACCCACCCGGTGGTGGGAGCTAGGGGTTAAGGCACCCCGATCCACCTTTCACTAGTGTGATAACTGGCCTGGCATTTCCTGGGGGCTCCCACGCCACTGAGAGCCCCACCAGGCCACCCACTCCCAGCAGGGTACAGTTTCAGGTCATGCCCGGGACCAGGAGCCTCCTTACCATCCCCTTGCAGCTCCCCCCTTACCTCCGAGTCATTCTCAGCAGCCCTTTAGCCAGGCAATGTTGCTACCTAGCCCCCAGCAACTAAACTGCACTGTTTATATAGGCAGCCCTTGCCTCTAAAATGGCTGTCCTCGTCAGGCACCTGGAGGCTGCCAGCTCCAGGCCCTTAAAGTGGCAGGCACACACAGTGCACTGCCACAAACTCATAGTGTTACGCCTCAGCTCTGTATTCTTGGGCAACCCTGGCACAGGATGCAGTCTGTCTGACTCACAAAGGACTCACCCCCCTCCCTCCCCTCCTCTACCTAAATGAAACTGATTAAGATACAGTGAGAGACGCACCTAAAACTCTCCAGATAAGGGTGATAAGAGTGAACAACTGCCCTCGGTCTCATCTGCATCTGAGATGGAACCAGATGACCATTCATTTACATGAGAGATGGAAAACAGAAAGCCTGAAGCAGAGACTGCAGTGAATTCTGGGACCAGAGAAGCAGGAGAGCGCTGCATGATGGGGAATCTGTGCTTCCAATGTTAATCAACCCATGTTCACACACACCCAGCTCAGCATTTATCAGACCAGTTCTAATCTGGATTTGCTAAGGACTTTTCTCCCCCCAGACACACACACACAGCTCTAAGTTTAATAGGCATCTCGGGCCGTACATTCCCCGGTCCCACTATGGGAGGCCTATTTAAACTTGATTGACTAAAACTCGGTTGCCGGGTTAGGGAATGCTGAGGCAAGAGACCGAGTCAGAGGGGGTATGGGCAACATTGGAACAATGGTTAAGGGTTCATCACAGCATCCAGCCTGCTGGAGCCCTAATCCCAGGTGTTGTCGTATCTTTCCCGAGACGACTGGTGGGAGTCCTCTCCACAAAAGGTTATGAGCACCCTAATAATTGCTTTAGATCTGGAAAAGTCATGCTAAGCTGAGGCTTGTGCACAACAAGTAAAAATCTAAAATCCTGATGCTGCAAGCTATCTATTGTTCCTGAAGAAACCATGAGATATCCCATCAGGATATCTGCCATCCATAGGAATCTCAAGCTGGCTCCCAAGTATTTGGGTTACTCCCTAATCTTAAGTGTTTCCTGATTATCAATCAGTTTCCTGAGATGGTCCAAACCAGATAACTCCTTGTCAATAGAAAAGACAATGATTTACACTACTGAGGGTGCTTCAAAGCAGCTGAACTGAGGGTATAAAAATCTGTAAGTGTGTGCGCTTAAAAAAAGAGAAGAAAAGAGAAAGAGAAAGAAAAAGAAGAAGCAGGAGGAAAGAGGGAGAAAGAAAGAAGAAGAAAACTCCAGTGCTGACACCATCCCCTGTTGTTCTTGGGACGGTGGAAGAACAGATCGTCTCTCTCTTCAAGGATTGTGCTACGGACTGTGCCTGTCAGCTTTGCAGCCTGGGTACCGTGGACTTGGTGAGATTCCCAGCGTTCTCTCTTCTTTCTAGGCATAAACTTCTGAACCTGACCTGTATCAGTTAAGCTTGAGCTAAGTTTCCCCAAATACTTAGTGAAACCAGGGTAGTATTGTCATTGTTTGTGTTTGTTTTTCTTTTGCATGTCTATTACTAGTACTATTATACATTTCATATGCTTAGCAATAAATAACTTTTATAGGCAAACTAGAAGTAATTGGGTATATTTTTCCTTCTCTGCTTCTTTTTCCTCCCGTGCTCTGCAGCAACGCTTCTTTTACCTATGCTAAAGATCCCTGTGAAGCCTAAATTATTGTGGGGTCTGCTCATCAAGAGGCCAAAGATTGGGACGTGCTGAGTTTGAAACACATAAGGGGATCAGCTTGTACAGGCTGATTGACCCAGTTTGACTCAGACGTGCCCTTATGAACTGAATGCTGGCCCATGAGGGTGTCAGCTGGACACCCAGCCGGATTCAGAGGGATTCTGTTTACCTGTGTGCTTGTGTTTGACTGCATTTTATTGTTGCTCTTATGAACTGATTCTTGGCATATGAGGGTGTCAGCCTGTCCATGCTGATCAGCCCGGCCAGATCAGGCGTGTCACGTTAATTTGTGTGTGTTTGTGTGTATGACTGATTTGGTGACTGGAGGAACCCAGTCCCATTGAGATTGAGTCCTGCAAGATAGCTCCATTGGGGGTGAGGGCTTGCAGAAGGGAGAAATACAGCTCCATATAGTAACACAAGCAGCACATTGACAGAATCACCAAGACCCTAGAAACTATCCCTAATAAATGAGCACACCCCAAAGTAATGGGCAAATTTGGTAACAATAGGGTCAAATTCTGTTTTCTCTTTTACCTATTAAGTACACAACTGGACATAGTACCATAATACCTTCTAACATAGTACAATTTAAAGATGGATTTTTAATTAATAAGCAGAGATATATTTGAGAGATATTTAGCTGTGGTAGTCTGAAATCAGGCAGGAGACCAGGTAAATATGTGTCTTATAGATTAATTAAATGAGAAATGCATAAGCTTTCATGAACAAGAACTCAGGTTATTAGATGTTTTGAAAGAAAATGCATAGATAAGGCTATGAAGCAGACAGTGATTTGAAAATACTGAAGGCAGGGAAGGATAGGAGGTGCAGAAAAATGGGTGGAGAGGCAGTTCTGGGAAAGGCAAACAAGTGATAACCCTGTAGGGGCACAAGGGCTAAAAAAACCCATCCAGGTAATGGGATACAAATCCATAGTCCCTGTTTAGACCATACTTAACACAGTCCAGCCTGTGTATGAGTTCTTCTTTCACAATTTCATGATAAAGCCAGCTTTTAAAATGGTATTATTTAATAACAGGTAGTCTGAGGTCAGTGATGAAATGTCCAGAAAAGTTATGTGTTCTGCTACAGGCTTTTATGTGCTTTTGGACTTATGTCACAAGAGTTGCCTTATTCTTCATGTAGGGATTGGCCTCTGTGCCCATTGTAGGCAGCAAAAGGGCACTGTTTGAAGATTATAGCATATATGACAGTGGGAGAGATGCTGATAAATGATCCTTAGATGCTATAATCCATGTTATTTGGTCCAGTAATGATGTGGTCTGTATTGATAAAGGAACACAGCTTACATCTGGATCCATTGCAAATTCTGGAACCTTGCTGATAACATGAGTTATGAAGCCTGTTGCTTGAGAGATGCCACTTGAGGTTTATGGGCTGTCTTCAAGCCAGGACAGGTTTCTCCTCATGGATGGTCCTCATTTTCCAAGTTGGAGGTCATTAATGATGCCTCTAAGTTGTTCAACCTGGAAACTGTAGATGACAACTGTAGGTTATCTATAGGTAGCTGTAGGTGTTAAGTAGTGTCTGAACAGGGACTATGGATTCTTATATCATTATATGAATTATTTGTGACATTTTAATCACTGGGTTTTATCACTTCTTTGTCTCTCTCGGTACCACCCTTTCCCCACCTCTCTCCCTTCCTTGTCTTTTATATTCACTCTATCTGATCATTTACTCTGTGCATATCCTTTCACAGCATCTGATGAAGTAAACTTTTGCTCACAAAACTTTAATTTTTAATCAATGTCTCCCTTTGTCCATTACATTTCATATTTTTGCTGCTATATAGAAAGAACATAGATGCATTACTACATAGATGCAATAGTACATAGCCCATTTATGCACTTCATTGGTGGAATAATACCTGGCCCTATGTCTTCTAATCAGAAAGTGTTCTCTGGTTGGTTTTAAGAGACAGAATTTAGAGAGGAGATTAGAGGGATACAGTGTATCCTTTGGTCATGTCTACCTATGACTGAAATGTCTATAGATAGATGGATCCAATAAAGCACTTACAATATACATGTATTCAGTATACTGTATATACTATAGTTAGTATATCTAAAGATAAATAATGGTTTGGTGACAGTTTCTCGGCTCTGAAATGAAGACACAAATGCAATATTGCATCTGAGGGTACATTTAAGATAAAGTTGGACATGAAAATATTTTTGAAGAAGATAGACATTGATAGAGTAAATTGCTAAAGTGGTGTATAGTAGCTGCACATGTAAATTTCATTACCATTGGAATTTTCAAACTTAAAGTATATATCTTACTTGATAAAATTACTATGAAAGGCTCTAGACATGGACAATTTTGTTTCTCCTATTTCTTTTAATCAACACTGTTTTTTTCATGGTGGAGCTTTTATGTTTCTTTATTTTTGGGGTTTTTAAAATTTTATCTTTAGTTTTATCTAGTTTCTAGGGTGGAGTGGGCAATTATTTCAACTTGAGGGCCACTTAGTGAGTTTCGGTGTGCTTTTGATGGCTGCAATGGTAGCCCCCCCCCCCCCCCCCTCGTTGACAGGTGCCCCACTCCCTGGTCAACATCTTGGGACCATGGTTCCCTCCTCTAATCCCTGATTTTTGCCATTGGATGTCCCTCCCCTTGGCCCCAGAAGTACTTCTGGGAGGGGAAGGTTGCCATCTTTGAACCAGAACAAAACCAATCATATACTAGAAGTCAAACATCTACTATATTTTAATTTTATTACAAAAATATTTTTGTCATGATTTGTGTAGTGTACATAGAGATGATTGCATAATAGGTCAAAAATAAAGTCTTACTCTTGTATCTTGTGTGTGGAGGGATGTGTGGGATGTGATTGAGGATGGGTGCATATGTACAAGTATATGAGTTGTGGGGACAGGGTATGGGTGTGTGGGGTTTGTGAGGGAGTGTGGGAGGTTTGGGGACCCTTCACACACGCCCCCTCATGCCACATAGCCCCTGACACTGCCAGCTGCAGCAGGTGGCAGGCCCTCTGGGTATTTGTGGCCTATGCAGGTATTGCTATTTGGCAGCATGTGGCTCCAGTCAGTGCTGCACATGGCATTAAGGAGCACAGTCATGCTGGCCCATCTTTATCATGAAGGGCTCCCTGTGGTGCATGTGAAGCTCCCAGCACTCACACAGTGAACCCCTGTGCTATGGAAGCCAGCTTCCTTCCCAGCCCTGCCTTCTGTTTCCAGGCTGAGTTCTGAGAGCTTCATGGCAGGGGACAGGAAAGGCAGCTGGATCCATCATATGGCACTTCCCCTGGTAGTATACGAGTGCCGGGAGCTGCACCACAGGGAGCCCCATGCGACACAGGTGACCTAATCCTAGCTGAACTCCTTGCTCCTATGTGCAGTGCTGGCTAGAGCCATGCACCACTGGGTGGCAGTGCCTGCATGGACCATGAGCAGGGACTATGCACCACGAGGGGAAGTATGTGGAGGGTCCCCACAGTCCCCACCCTCCCTCACATACATACTCTGCCGACCTGAGATCCAAACTTCCACCCACTCCCAGGCACGGGCTCTGTGCTCCCACCATCCCCAACCCCACTCTCCATACTCCTGTTCAGCTGCAGGTCCCTCTCCCCCCACCCCCACTACTTCCATACCTGCTAAGCCAAGCAGGTCCCCCAACAGCTGCAGCACTGGACTGGGCCCTTCCACACACGAGGGTTGGAGTGAGGCGCACGGTCTGGTCAGGGTACAATTAGTTGATGGGCACCCGCAAGCAAGATGAAATCGATTGGTGAGCTGAATCTAGCCCATGGGCCGTATTTTACCCAGCCCTGTTCTAGGATAGGTAAACATTTGTTCTTTCTTGTCTAGAATAGCAATAATAAATATAAGTTTAAAGCAGGACCCCCCTTAAAATGTTTTAAGTAGTTTCCAATCTATATGTTTCACCTCTTGGTCTTCAGATCTGGCACACACACATCTGGGGCAGCATTAACATTGAAAAATGCTTCTTTAGAACACAGAAAAATGAAGAGAAGTTATAATCACAATTCTTCAACGTGCTCTTATGACACCAGGAATGTTCTACCTCAATCAGCTACCTTTGTAAATGAAAAATATCTAAATTCCATCTCTCTGTGCTGAAATTGCAACCTCTATAATACTAGATCTCCAATTGCTAAACAAGCTAGCAGTTCATTGAACTTAAAGTTCAAATGGAAATTTTAAAGTGACTGGTAAAATACAATTATTATGGCATCCAATCCTGCTTCCAGAAATACTTTATAATGTCAGTGTGCTTTTATGCAGTACGCATAAAAACTCAAAGATTAGATGTGCTCTAACTAACTCCTATTTGAGAAGATTAGTTACTGAACATAAGAAACCAGCGTACTTATAACAGGGCACAGCATTTATATTTAAACCTATGTTCACCTCTGAAACAGTATGTTAGATACTATATGTAACCTTGGAATCCCAGAATGGAGATATGAAAGATGTTCATTGTGTTGGAAGTGAGATTTTCAACTTTGACATAGAGCTAGCTATCTGTAGTGCAGCACTGCAATACAATATGTTTTTACACATGCAGGAATAAAGCATGTAAAATATAAATATATGTTGCAAAGCAGTCAGTCTCCAGGAGCCTTTATTAAGTAGCTGAATGGTAGATAGGTTTCATATGTCACAATAAGTAGATGGTACCTTGACCTGAAATATACAGTATTTGAAATCCCATGGCACTGTCCCAAGCCATTAGTAATGGCAGCTTGTGTGCAACAAACCCAGCCCGTAACAAATGATAGATACTAAAATCTGGGCATCTGTCCATAGCTGAACTGTAAATACAATCCTTCTTCTGCCTTCAGGAAAGCTGCATCTGCCTCATACTTTCTAACATAGCACAATTAAAAGATGACTTTTTAATTAATATCTCGCCATTGGTGTATTAAAGTCCATATCTTTGATGATAAATAGCACCTATGATTGAAAAATTGATGTTGTAGTCTGACTTCATCTAAACATGCTTGTAATTTATATAGTTTATCCTGACATTTCTGAATATGAAACAATCATTGTCATTCATAATGCACATTCATTTTAAAACTGTGACATGTTTAACTAGTTTTCTATTTCAATTTTTTTTCCTGTGATCAAAGTTTTTAATATTGTTTTATATTAATAACTAAACCAAAAATCCCATAAATTAAAGGTTGCATTCTTTTTTTTTACTCAAAATATTTTCAGGTCTAAAATTCTGTCTAAGGAAAGAGTATAGAATCTGGCTCCATGATTTGCAAACAATGTTATTTGTCTGTGTTTAACTAGACCTGAGAAAAATGTAGTTAGAATATCACATTTGACTTGACATTCTCTTCTCTCTCTCACTCTCTCACTCTCCCTCTTCCTCTTCCTCTCTTTCTTGCTCTCATTTTTAATTCCTACTCCTTATTGTGTATCTTTAATATTGGTTTCCTAAAATGGAAAGTTGCAGTTCCAAATTTACTTTAATATAATGTTATCTTTCTGGATGACTAGGTACAATGATATTACATAGGCTTTAACTGAGTACACAATGTGTTCATCATATATTTTATGTATTTTACATAGATTTAGCAAATGTAGTATTATTTTATTTCATGGTCAGAGCTGGTTCTGACAAAACCAAGCCTCTGTGTACAAAATACACAAGGATTTTTTACAGACTCAAAGAGCAGACTGTAAAATTTCTACCTATATCTGCTACCAGAGTGAGCAGGATACTGAACTGTAGTAAAATTGGGGGGAGGAAGGGGAATGACAAATATTTTATATAAATTAGGGAATTAGGGCTTTCCCATGTATACATTCCTATCACTGGACATTTCTGATAAATTTTACTTCCTTTGGGGATGTAGCAAGTGTCTGCTCCTCCTCTCTGTTCCCAGTCCCTGGCCCAGGGAAGAAGCCAGGAGTAGTGGCAGATGCTCTACTGCCCTACTGGGCAAATGGAGAGGGGAGGAGAGCAATCTGCTGGTGTTCATTCTTGCAAGAGAAACTCTTTCATAGGGAAGATTTTTCCAGGTGTCTACATAAAAGTTCTTTCTCCCAAAAGGGGCGTATTTCCTTTGGGGGAAATTGAATACATACGTATATGGCCCTAGTTTCTTCCAGGATAGTGGTGCTTTTCCCAGTAGAAACATAATGTCTGTATGTGTCTATACAAGTATTGAACTTTATGCATTTTTGAGGTTCAGGAAATCTTTATGTACAAAATATTTTCTTTTAGTTTCAGTGGAAATTATTGTATAAACAGTAAATATTAGACTAAGGGGCTAAGTATAGACAGCCAAAATGCCCAAGATTGAATTGATTTAGTCTTTGCAGGTTAATCTAAACTGCATATATTTAACTGAGAAACAACTGGACACACATTTACTTTTGATTTGGAAATGAAGCCACATGCCTGCAGTGGCTTGGGCCAGAAGCTGGGGAGTGCTAAAGTCTGCCTCTCTGGCTTGTAGGCAACATGGGCTGTGTGTTTGCTTTCTCTTCCTGCTGCCCCCAAGGTCTCAGTCCACAGTCACAGATAGCAGTAAGTTTCAGTAAGTTTAGCAGCAGGGCAGCTCTGTACTCAGAGGAAGGTAGGATTAACTCCCTTCCTGGCCCCAGACCCCAGGTGGGATTTGCCTGGGGGGGGGTGAGGGGGAGTCCCTGCCTTCTCCCCTCCCCCCCAACCCTTCTCTGCTGGAGCAGACAACACAGTTCAGCCCAGCCCAGCCCAGGGCTGGAAAGCATGCTGGGATGCTGGAGGACTATGATTTAACTTGTACCAGGAAGGGGTCTGGGACAGAAGTTTCATAAACTGGTTTGACCCAAATCAGTTAAGTCTCATACTACATTCAACTAGATTTATCTTAAACCAGTTTCAGCCATTTTGAAACTGTTTTATGTGCACTGAGCTTCTTTTCTGTTACAGGTTTAAGCCAGCTTCTGATGACTTAAACCAGTGTAACTTCTATACTTAGCCAGGCAGTCCAACTTATAAATGGCCAGTAGCCACACATCCCATGGGCCACACCAGGGGGAGCCACAAACCCCCTGAGCTGCACAGTGCATGAATGTCCCCCTGCTACACCACATGCCAGCATAGGTGCTCCCCCACCACTATTGCTGCATTGTGTGCTTGCTCCCCACCAGAGGGGTGTGTGGCACCACATGCCCAAACAGTCCCAAACTCACCTTCCACTTACCTCACCAACCTGTGTTACACCACCTGGCTCCCTGGGGCAGAGATGGGGAGCCTAGAGGCTCCAGTTGCTATTGCAGCCAGAATGAAGGGGTGTGTGGGGGAAGCAGAGGCCAGTAGCCAGATAAGAGCCTGAGGGACCACTACTTAACCTTCTTTGGGCTGCAGGTTGCCAGTGGGACAGCCCTGAATTAAATAAAATATTTGAAACACCATATCTCATTCAGAAAGCAAGGCTTTAGAACCACATTCTTACTTCACAGAGCTTCTAGTAGTGTTTTGTCCCTTTGATTAATTCAGCAAATTTATTTGGGACTCTACCTGTAATAGGGCTGTGCTGAAAGTAGGGATAGCATAGTCTGGCCCTTAATGATGAAGATGAAATGATAAAAATTGCATTGACACAAATAGGAATAGATCAAGGCCAGGGCTGAGAACTTCAAAAAAATCCAATTTAATATTTTATTTTTAAAAAATTCAGGATTAAACTTTTCTACTAAAAATGTAGTGTGAAAAAAAGCTCTTTAGCATTATAATCAAGAGATTGCCTTGTATTCAGGAAGATAGGTAGTCCATCATACTTTGAGTTCTAGACCAGAAGTCAATGGCAGAACCAAACAATATACATATCAGAATAAAAAGAGCTTTAAACCAGTGAGGGTTGAGACAAGCATCATCTATCAAGTAAATGGAACTAATTATTCCACTTGACTGCAAAAGAAAGTATAGGTTAGACTGAAAGATAATTCTACAAGTACAGTACATGATAATGATATAATATCAGGGCAGATGAACAGATTTGGTTCAACTTGAAGAATAAAAGGTATTTAAAGGGAATAGTGTCAGGACTGGGTAAATTCTGGATTGGGGAAAAGTAATGTAAAGGGTAGGGGCAACATAGTAAAAGTGGTGTATGCAACTATGTTCCCTTGTTTCAGCAGCTGTATAGGTTCAGATACTGGATTGTGCAGAAGTACCATTGTTTGCTTACAAAGATTTTTGTGGAAAAGGTACTTACACTCATCTCTGTTTTAAATCAGCCAGCAGTTTTATTGTGATGTCAGCTGCACCTGCTTGCCTGATAGTGTCCAAACATCACATTATTTGTTAGGATGGGGTAGAGTAGAGACTGACTACTTAGCAGTGTTTAAATTCTTCTAATTGCATCTTGTGGCATAAATTCAGCCAAGGCAAGAATCCTGGAGCTACAAAAGGATTTTAAACCTAGGTAAGCAGTGCAAGCAAAATAAAATGGCCTGCCAGCTGCACACAGGTTTCAACATTTTGTAAGTATTCACAAGAGAAAACTGTTTTTGGGAGTGTTTATTTCTAATAATGTTTTTATATAATTTTATCCAATAACTTTTTAATCCAAATTGATAAGGAGTCCCTGGAAAAGGACCAAAATATATGTCTCCCTACTTACAACTGAATGTCTGTCATCACTGAATTACAAGAGCCAGGCTCTTGCAGGATCTCTATTTTATCCCATTACTTTTATATCTATTTTTACATAGTGGTCCAGCTTCAACAAGAAGACTAAAGAGTACCCTATTCTAGACTGGTGATTAGTTCACTTTCCTGTCAAGTGGGAGATGTTGGCTTGAATCCCCTAGTTGAGGTAAGCCTAGAATCCGGCCTCCAACAGCCTGGAAAAGTGACCTAACCACAACGGTATTATGAAGAGATGGGTGACGCCATCAGTCAGAAAGTTCAGTGTTGCTAAACTACAGGCCTGAATGTTTAGTCCCAGATTCCAGTCACTAGCTAGTGCCTTACTAGAACTTAGCCCTCTAAAGTTACAAGACTACCTCATTAGCGAAATAAGTCACACAATCTATACTCTTGCTTTTCTCTTGTCCTCTCTGTTGCATTTGATTCTTTACATGGCATAAAGCACTTCTTACATTGCTATAAAACAATTTTGTAGTTAGCCTCCTATGGCCGAATTGAGTAAAAACTATAGAAATCGTCAGGTGCTGCAGCTATTGTCAGAAATGAAGTGCTCTTCCCTGTTGCTTTCAGGTATGGGGTGAAAGTTTCCCAGTTTTATCCATGTTCAGTATGTTATTATTCTTGTCAGGCTTTTCACTACTGCATTATCACATTCTGGGAAATGTTCTTTTTCTTTGGTTTGCTTTGCTTCGTCAGGGGAGTTGCTTCTGTTTTATTTGTTTGATTTGGTTTACTCTGGTACTTCATATGAAAATTGTTCAGAAATCACTCCCAAGAACCTTGACAAAGGACATTTTCACTTGGGGTCTAACAGGTCAGTGTTGCCTAACACAAACCCTCTAAATAGCACAACTGGTTCCAACTAGCTGTTATAAGAGTTTCTGAAAATCTATTATTCCCGGAGACCTAGGTGGGAATAGTAAATGATCAAGTGTTCCCTGAAGCAAAAATGTCTCATCTAATCAGGAAATGAAAACAGAACCCCACACAGAGAGCAGACACACCTCCAGAGTTGCTCTTCTGCTTGGTATAAGACTGGTTCTTTATAATGAAATTCTGTAGGGAAGACAATAAAAATAAGCTTGCAAAATAAAACATTAAAACAGATTTTGAAGTCCTGATTATCACTTGCATTTAGTATAGGGTTAATGCACTCTTTGGATTCTATTTCACCCGGCTTGGCACATATGTATTAAAGGGCCCTCCTCCAAAGTTCTTTTCTAGCAAATTAAAGGAATTAACTTCAGAATTTACCATCAAGATGTCCAACTGCAAATTCCCTCAATGCAGGGAATAATCCCTGTATTGCTCAGAACTTGGATTCTGAAGTGAGGCTAGAACAAAATCTAGATATGGAAGTGCTGGATCCAGGTAATGTCTAATGACTTTATGAATGCTGGAGTCTGGCTTCTTTCATCACCATTTGCCTTGTTTCGAAGATAGCTGATGGGCCTCTTCAGGTACGAGGCAAAACGCTACTTTGTGTAGCTTACTCGAAGCAATCTACAATGAATCTTCTTTTGTAGCTGGAAGACCACATTTACAAGTACGTGCCTTTCCCTGAAGATTATATCTGCCTATACTTAATACTTATAATACGCATATCATGGCAGTCAAATGAACTCTGCTGGTACTGGTATTGGTTGCCTCTGACCCAGATCACCTTTCCTTTTCTGTTTTGTCCAGTCCCTCTCCTGGGTTTCATATTCTGCACAGGTGAACTGGCAGTGTTAAGATAGAATCCTATTTCACTTACATGCCCTAATGGAAGTTACCCAACTATATGACTGTCATTTTTGGCATTTATCAACAGTAAGTGATCCTTCTCTGTATGCAGCATCCACATAGCTCCTGAGCATCTGCAATTAGCTGTGCTCTGGCAAGATAGACATGTAACTCGATAAGTGCCTGCCCTGGGTAAGTGTAAGTCACAAATGTAGAGCAGAAGCATGCAGTTAGTAGGTGTTAATGGAAAAGGATATTCTCACGGCTTAGCCCAATAGCCTAGGATAGGGGCTGCCAACCTGTGGTATGGGTGCCACAAGTGGCACAGAAGCCTTTGTGTGTGTTACACAGCACATCAGAGAGGGGACAAGCAGCACAGCAGCCAATAGGGCATGAAGCAAAAAGCAAAGCAGAAGATTAGACAGGGAGCACAGGGCTGGGAGCAGAAAGCAGAGCAGCAGATTGCTTAAGGGAAGGATATTGGCATACCACCTGGGTAGGGTACAGGGCTAATTTGTGTCAGGCCTAATTTAGGGTGCATGCCCCCCACTGGCCCTGATCCTAGGACACTTGCCCAGAAAAAAAAAAATTAATATGTAAATATGAATTGCCTACCCTTCTAGAATGGTGCCCAAGCCACTAGGCCTCAGGTTAATATTACTTAATCTTTCTGAACCTGGCCCTTGGGGAGCCAACAGATGGAAATGCACAGGCTCAAAAAATAAACTTGACTGTTTGTAGCTCAGTGATACAGCTGCTGCTCTGGAAGGGAGTGAGTGGGCCCTAGTTTCTTCCTCGTACCCTTATGTCCATTATATTAAATATAAGGTGACTCCATTTTTTCACTCCACAGGTGTTTAATATCTTTCCTTTTTCATAGTCTCGATGCTCCATTAATCGAGTTAAACTTTTTATGGTAATGTTGTTGTCTGCTAGCTGCTCCTGGTCTCTTTCCTTCTATTTCCTAGCAATAGAGACTATTTACCTCTTTTGAAAATCATAGATCCACTCTTGGAAACCAGTCTTCAGTAGCAGTTAGGGTTTCAGCTTTGTAGTTAAACAGGAAAAAGAGGGTAAATAAGCTGAAGATAAGGGTCTGCCCCTCCTCTATACAGCCATCATTCTGGATAAATCTTTGTTATTCATTCTGCCTTTCAAAAAAAGGTATATGTTATATTCTGGGATGTATTTTATGCATAATGCAATAATTGGAACAGTTTTTGTAGCATGGTGATTATGATATAATCTTATCTGGGAGGGCCATACCTTATGATGATGAGGGAGAATAAGCTCTTCTGCTTAATCCATGAGTGTATGATCAAAAGATAAGGTTGTGTCTTTTCAGCATTTCTTTGAATATGGTTTTATTCCACCCCCCCCCCCCCCAGGAGTAGGGCATCGGAATCTTCTTGCAATGGAGATTGCCAGAAGCTAGTTGGAAGATAGGTATGATCTGTTAGTGTAATGATGAATTGAGTTAGTGGACATTATGGGTACCTACCAATGACCCTAACCAAGGTTAAGAAGATCTAAATGCTCCATTGTCCAAATGTGCGCAAGGCTTAGGTCACACTAATAATAGTGTACCCATTCTAAAGTTAGTTCACTTCAGAGGTGAGCTAATTTTACATCAAGTAAAGGTTAACCCTATCAAGCAATCATTCATATCATTCAAAGCATGGCCTCAGAACTAGGAAAGCTCAACCACTTTCCCCAGCACCAGGACTTGTGCTGCACCTACTCATCCCCCTCACCCCACACACCTGCCTTTGCTATTCTTGGGCTAGACTAGGCAGCCCCCCCAGATTTTCCAGCTGCCCCTGAACCCCCCTGCTCCTCCCCCCTCTGCCCACCCCCAAATCATTACTGGACACTTTGCTAGAATGGGAATTAGGATTGTGATTTAAACTGTGATTACTTTATCGTTACTAACATGGCCAGTGAAAGAAATCATCCTAAAAGCTTGATAGTTTTCTTACGCTGTGGTTACAGTAACTTTAAACACAAGAGAGAGAATTGCTATGTTTTTATATTTTTTTTCAGGAATTCATTGTTTTTAGTAAGACTTTTCTAGTAAAAATCAATGCCTTCTACAAAATATTTAAGAATATATGGCATTCACTTGTAATGCAGAAGATAAAGATTCAATCTCTCATTCTTTTTGACACAAACAAGTAACTTCAACTTCACACACCTTCATTTCACCTGAATGCCTTACCTAGTAATTATTTGCTGGTTCAGTTCAAGTTTTTCTCAGTCTTTCGTACTGGCACTATACCACTTTTCAAAAATAATAAGTAGTAACTGTGTCAAAGGCTTTTTTTTTTTTTAAACTTGGTCTTCTACAAGTAAGGTGAATACCCAAATGCCTGGCTAGTCATTATTCTGGGACTGAGTCTCTTTTGCCTCTACTTGGCCTCCCACTTTGAAATGCCTGACTGAAAATAGGAAAGTGTTTGAAACAAGTGTTAATAAGGCAAGGACATCTTTTACCTGGCTAATTATTTTAATTACTGGTTCTTTGTTATACTGTCATATCTAACTTGTTTTGTGCAAGTACCTTGTAGAAAGAACATTTTATTGCCTTTAAAATCCAAATGAATATATTCAATACCTTTCCCAGTAAGATATTCATTGTTTAGTAAAATTCTGAAAGTTTTGAGTTACCTGTGCTTATATGACTCAAACCTTTAGTACCACAAATCACATATACTATTTCCATGTGATTTAAAAAAAAAATGCTTTAATGGGTCTTTGAGGCTACAGAAAAGTAAAAGAAATTATTCCCTTTCTGTTACTGAAAGTCTCCACAGCAGTATAATGGAAACAATTCTGTCTATCTTCGTTGGCCAAGTAACCAAGGGTGGCAGGCTGCAGCAATCCAAAATCAGTACATTATGGCCATTCAGTGGCACCACACAGCAGAGCCAAAATAATAGAAAATGGAATAGCACAGCTGATAAGTGATGATATTTAAGAATAGAAATAGTGCAAAAGATAGATTGGGGAAATATTATTGGAACTTGCCTGGGAAATGGAAATAACTCCTGGTTTAATATTAAAGGATTTAGATTGTTTTGAAGTGAAAAGCAGGAACATAATACACAAGGGGAGACAGATTGATTATGAATAAGGATTGGCTGTCCTAAATAGAGAAGTTTCTGAGAAAACAGGTTTAGAAATAGTCTTCCTTTCTCTGTATACTTAAAGGGAAGGGACAGAATTGGATATATATCGGATGAATGAATAAATAGAGTAGCATTTTTCCAAGCAAGATTAGGTATCAATGATATTGGAAGAGGCATAATATGTATGTGTGTGTGTGTGTGTGTGTGTGTGTGTGTGTGTGTGTGTGTGTAGATATAGATATATAGATAGATATCTATAGCTATTGATATAGATATAATGTGTGTATTTGATTCTTTATAAAAGTTGCACACAGTTTGTCTATATTCTTTTCAATATGCTCTTTTTCTTTTTAGATTACAAGCCCTTCAGGGCAGTGACTATATCTGAACAAATGGACAGTGCATTGTTGATGCTACCATACTACAAACTGTGGTACAGAAATAGCTTTATTAGTCAGTATAGATGTCAAGATATGGAGACAGGGATCTAAAAAAAAGAACCTAAAGTTGAAGTCAAAGGCAAAACTCCTGTTTACTTTATTTTTACCAGAATTTCAACTTTGAACAAAGAAAAAAGATTAGATTAAAAATTAAAGGTAAAACGACTCTCAGTTAATGTAGTGAAATTTAGAAAAAGAGTAAAGTTAAACTTAAAGGGAAAGGAATGTAGAATTTGCCATGTTGAATCTCTTACCTCTGGAAAATGATGAAAACTTTTAATTTTTTTTTTAAACAGACAGTCCTTGATAGAACCAAAACTTGATATTATATAAAGGACAGCTCAAAGCTAAGAGACCTGGATTATTCTAAACAGGGAAAAAAGAAACAATCAACCCCACAATTGCTTACAAATTGTTTATCCCAGTTCATAAAAAACATAATTCAAGTAAACAATATGAACAAAATAAAATATCAGAAAAAAAAGTTCTTGAAACAAAATCTAAGACTTTAGGAGGGATGGGGGATTGAGAAGCTGCATACATTTCTGGGATGATTATATTAAAAAAGGGTAAAATAATACATGAATTAAATAAGTACAATGCAAGCAAGCTGCTAGACAAAGAACTGGCTAGTCTGTTGAAGGACATGGGTGAGAAGATAATGACAGATGAGGATGATATTGCCAAGAGGCTGAACGAATTCTTTGCTATAGTATGCATGAAAGAAACTGAAGGTCATATTCCACAGCCTGGGATAATTTTTTTCTGTTGAAGCAAGTGAAATGCTACAAGGCTCATGGTCATGATGGAGCAGGTAGTTAGGTAATTAGAACTATTAAGAACTGACAGTATTAGGCCTGAATGAATTGCATGCTGGACATCTTCAAGAACTGTAACAAGTGAGATTGGAATGTGCCTGGGCGGGATATTTAGTTGCCTGAAAATGGAAGGGAAAGAGTAGGAGAGTTGCAATAAGAGTTGCAATAAACAACTAATGCAATCTGTAAGTTAAATAAAAGATTCAGACATGACTATAAATGCTAGAGGCCCAAATTTAAATTGAATTGTATCTACTGCATTGAAAATACTGCTATGAGATGCCTAGTGAAACCCCTTATTGCAATAAACCATGGCTGATAGGAATTGTTAAATATGATAATAAATATGTGAGATTGCCAATGTGTGTACTATCTTATGATTAGAGACAAGAATCATTTAAAATGTGCTTTGCTTTGCAGTGCATAGTATCCCATAAGATTGTTCTTTATCTTTGTGTTGTATATGTATGTATATGAATATATGACTATTTTAGTTCACTTGTAATTGATCCTTGTAAAGTCCATATTTATACTCATGTTAGGGCTATTTAAGGTTTTGCTGTTTTTGTAAGTTCTCTTTTTTTTGCTGAGGATATTAAAGTTCTGTTTACATCTTAAGTTTTGTACTGAGAAAGTTATTGCAGTTGCACTGAGGATCTGCAAAAAATGGCACTAGAATCACACCCCACACCAAATGAAGATAATGAAACTATATTATTTTACTCATCTGACTGGAAAAAAAGCAAATAAGCAGATATCAAATAGAACTGTGCGTGGCTCTTGTAACAAACAACCCATATTGCTACTCAATAAACATATTTAGAGCAGCAAAACAGCTTACACAAGATCTAAAACTGTTGACCACGGTAATTATTATATATAGCATAAGAAATTCCAAACATTTCAATTTTGATGAAAAATAGATGCACCATTTGTGGGATCTCAAAGACTGGAAGCTGTTGGTCTGGATCCAGGTGATGATGTTGAATACTCTTAAATATTCACACTGGGAGCAAGGATGATTTGGATCTATTTATTCCAGGGATTTAAACAGAATGTAGCTGTGATGATTTCAGCTCATTTCAGAGATAAGTGTGTTGTCCAGATTTACTAAATGGAAAAAGATGAGTAGGAATAAATATCCTTCAGTAGCACTTGCCTTGTTTGGGCCTTCTTCATTCTCAGTGCAAGGCATTTAATATGTGTGAGTCCTTTTTGTACCATTCTTAGGAAGGTGCAGTCATGGTGTTGTTAAGACTATGGGTACTAAATTTAAAAAAAAAAAAAAAAAAAAAGTATATGGGACAGAGATACTCTGTGTGAAAATACATTTAGGGAGTAGCATTGTGGGAGGTCCTGGGGACTACAACATCCCTGTTATGCAGCAAACTCTGAAACATATTCTGTGTTGGTATGAGGGAAAGGAGAAGAGGAGAGGGCAGGACCAGTTTGAATAAAGAAAACTTTCTGAACAGATGCCTAATAATTAAAGAATAGGAGCTTATTTGCATATAAAGTGACAAGCTAAAGCACAAACAACAGTCTGGATATTTACAAATACTGAACTCATGGACCTGCTCAGCACCTAATATAGTAGGAGTGCTGCCAGAAGGAGGTGCAACCCATAAGTTGATTTTTCTTCTGGCAGGATAGTGCTGCAAAACTTAACCATCTCATTCTTACTCAGTATCTCTCTCACATACACTTTGGAAAAATATTTCACAACTACCCAAGTGGTGAAAACTAGTTGAAAATATCTAGTTCATTTCAGTAATTGGAAGACAACAGAAGATTTGGCCTTAGGCTAGCATAAGTAAAGAAGTAAAAATTAGAGATAGATGGGTACTTAAAATTTCAACCTGCCTGAGAGAAAGAGACTAACCTTTAAAAAGGTCTTGTTCCCATTCCATTCATATAAAACCACCTGGAAATGCACTTTATAGCCCCCTGGTAACTTTTCCATTTTATGCTCTATTAGTTTGAGATGTTCACATGCTTTCATGTCTTCCAAGCTGCTACTATTACAAAATAAATGCACAAGTCTTACTTGGAATCAACCAGCTACAATAAGTACATTTCTACTGCATATTAAAAAAATGTAAAAAGTTAATTACTTTTGTTGCTTTCTGGAAATTCATTTGGTATAATATTTCACACTTAAAACTTGACAACCTTCAGCAAGACTTTATAGAATGATTCTTTTTTGCTATTTTAAAATGCATTTATTATGTACATGTAAAATCAAATCTATCTAGATAATCAAGAAAAGAAAAGAAAAGAAAAGAAAAGAATTGTTCAGATCCTGAGATTTCTGGGTTTTTTTCTGTAGACCATATATATGCCTATGACACAATTTTATTTTTTCTTAAAATCATTGGTTTGCAATTAAACAATACCTACAGGTTATTTATTATTATTTATACCACAAACAAATGTGCAATGAGTTCTTAAAAATCTCAAGACAGGTCTCTAGCCCAAGAAGCTTATGTTTTTCTTTATTGATTTATTAGATTTATATGACATCCTTCCTAAAAAGGCTTAGAGCAGCTTATAATACAAGAGAAAATGAATGATAGAAACAGAAAAATATACTAAAGAAAGAATAAAAACCAACCCTGCCCTGCCTAGAGGAGGGTGAAAAAGCCCAGCCCAGTTCAAAAGCTACCCCGGGGGGCCCAATCTCTCTTACTTCCTTATTTCTGAGCAAGCAGAGCACCCCCGAACCCCTATCCAAACCATATTTACTGCCCAATCCACATTCCATACCTCCATAAAGAAAACAATTTCCCCTCAACCCATGTTCCCTCCCTTTCCTACCCACTTCTATGCAGAGAAACCTTTCTTTACTGCCCTTCTAAGCTGCACTCCGTCTCTCTCAAAGGGGGTCTGCAGCTATCTCCAAAACCTATTTGCTATGTCATTTGGTACAAGGAAAACACACTGTTCAATAAAAAAAACAACAAAAGTGAAATTAAATATCCATGCATTACCTCTGTCTCTGTCCCAAACTAAGGGCACTTCCAAGATAACTTCCACCTGCTTTATGGTATTGGACAACGTAAAGTACGACAAGAGAGTCATTCCTATTTCAATGCCCTTCTTTATGTGAAAATGAGTTATACATTTGTTTAAAACAAATTAAAATCTAATTATCAAGAAATAAAAGCTAACATGCTTATTTGCCTACAGACTTGGGGCTTAATTTACCCTTTAGTTGGCAACTGACTAGAAAATGCCCCAATAAGCAAACGTATCATTGTATCTCATTTTCTATGTAGCCTCTTTGCAGATTATAGAAGTAATTCAATTTCTCTGTCTTTAAGGTCTTGTGCATTTATGCTTTCTAAGACCTCATCCAAAGCCTAATATTGTAAGTTTTTAAACCAATTTCAATGGTCTTCAGACTAGGTCCCTATAGAACACCCACATATCTTTCTCTTTTCCTGAAGAATTAGGTCCTTCAAACCCAGAGTAAGAAAAAAGAAAATAGTCTTATGGGAACTGGCATTTTTATGCAATATTCATTATGGGCCAAGTTGTAAATGGCAAATAGAATTGTGATCAGTTTAACTGAAGGTGTGTTTTTTGTTTTTTTTTTAATTTGTTTACTTAAAGTAGTGTAGAAGGCAGTTGGGGTACTTCTATTTGAATTTAAAGTAGACTTACTTCCATTTACTTTATGTATATTAAGAACAGGAACATGAGTAAAGAAAAGAAAGCATTCTTAAAGTTGTCCACACAGAAATGTGTGCTTACTTTAGTAAAAATGCATCCAGTGCAAATTTGTGGGTTTTTTGGTGGTAGCCATGTTGGTCTAAGGACATAGGCAGGCAAGGTTCTTTGAGTAGATGAGATATATTTTATTAGACCAACTGAGTAGTTGGAAAAAAGTTCTTGGCAAACTTTTGGGTACAGTCACCGTTCTTCAGGCATATGGAGTCTCTGCTGTTATTGGAGTTTCAGAACAGCAGAAACTCCCTATGTCTACAAGAATGTGACTGTGCCCGAAAGCTTGCCAAGAACGTTTTTTCCAACTACTCAGTTGGTCTAATAAAAGGTATCACATCTACTCAAAGAACGTTGCCTGCAGTTTGTGTATAGGTAACTCTAAATACTGCCTATATTATGTAATCAAAAAAGTTGTATCTTATGCTCTCTGAAATCAGGCAATGTAGGAAAGTTTGAAATTATATATATATGATATGAAAGCAAATAAGATTTCTGATTTTGTTTTGATATTGAAGGACAAGCAAATGTTTGGGTTAAGTCTTATATTACCCAAATAAGTTATCTCACCCAAAATAAAAATGCCAGACTCAAATAGTGAAAAATACTTGATTCAGCAGCTGGAAACAAAGAAACATTTTGAACCAAATACATTAGTTAGCAAAATCAAATATAGAATTAACTTCCCTGTATTAGAATACATTTCTCTTCTGTTCTAGTTTCACTTTTACTCCCCCTCCTCTTTTGATTCTCAGTATTATCTCAAACAATTCCTAAGGGCTTTTATTTGTAATTCAGTTTTCACCCAAACACTGTATAATGCTCTTTTTTTCCCAAATTGTTTAATGGCTATAATGACATTCCAGTATAAAGCTGTCTTGTTTCAGTGTAATGAATCTATTTTCTAATTGTATGTTTTTCTCTGCTTTACTTCTGTATTATTTTAAATTTGATTCCTTTAATTTGTAATATATTTTCTTTTTTATCATAGTATCATACTATCATAGTAGCTAGGGCCATGAGGGACCTGAACAGATCATCTAGCCTGACCCCCTGTCACAGGCAGGAGTGAATGCTGGTCTCGCAAGATGCCAGACAGGTGATCATCCAACCTCCTTTTGAATTTGCCCAAGGTAGGGGTGAGGACCACTTCCCTGGGAAGTTGGTTCCAGATTTTGGCCACCCTAACTGTAAAATATTGCCTTCTGATCTCTAACCTAAACCTATTCTCCATCAGCTTATTACCATTGTTCCTTGTCACCGCAGGTGGTGCTGGGGAGAAAAGGGCTCTACCTATTTGCTGTTGATCTCCCCTGATGAGCTTGGTGGCAGCCACCAGGTCCCCCCTCAGCCTCCTCTTGCTTTGGCTGAACAGGTTCAAGTCCCTCAGTCTCTCCTCATAGGGACTGTCCTGCTGCCCTCTCACCAAGCGGGTGGCCCTCCTCTGAACCCTGTCCAGGCTGGCCACATCCCTTTTGAAGTGCGGCGCCCAGTACTGGATGTAGTACTCCAACTGCAGCCTGACCAAAGTCGCATAGAGGGAGAGTATCACCTCTCTCGACCGGCTTAAGATGCACCTTTGGATGACAAGGTATGGCTGGCCTTGCTGGCTGCAGTCTGGCATTGGCAGCTCATGTTCATCTTGGAGACAATAATGACTCCAAGATCCCTTTCCGCCTCTGTGCTTTCAAGAAGGGAACTCCCCAGCCTATATGTATGCTGTGGATTTCTTCTCCCAAGGTGCAGCACCCTGCATTTGTCTACGTTGAACCCCATCCTATTCTCATCTGCCCGCTTTTGTAGTCTTTCTAAATCTATTTGCAGCCTCTCTCTCCCTTCAAGTGTGTCCACCTCGCCCCGCATCTTAGTGTCATCAGCAAACTTGGACAGCGTGCTTTCCATCCCCTTGTCCAAGTCGCTGATGAAGATGTTAAACAGTGAGGGTCCAAGGACCGAGCCCTGGGGTACCCCACTGCTCACATCTCACGAGGTTGAGTACAACCCATCCACCACTACTCTCTGGGTGTGCCCCATCAGCCATTTTTTTACCCATCCAACTGTGTAGGCATCAATGCCACAGTCGCTTAATTTATTGATGAGGATGGGGTGAGAGACAGTGTCAAAGGCCTTCTTAAAGTCTAGAAAGTCTACGTCCATGGCGACACCATCATCCAAGGATTTAGTTACTTGGTCATAAAAGGCAATCAGATGGTCAGGCAGAACCTGCCTTTGATGAACCCATGCTGATTGCCCGTGAACATGATCTCCCCTGCAGGCCCCCCACAGATGTGCTCCTTGATGATTCTCTCCAAGATCTTCCCAAGCACCGAGGTGAGGCTTACAGGCCTATAGTTACTTGGGTCCTCCTTCCTCCCTTTCTTGAAAATTGAGACCACATTAGCCAGTTTCCAATCACCTGGCACCTGGCCAGATGACCATGAATGCTCATACAGCCGGGTCAAGGGCTCTGAGATGAGCCCTGCCAGCTCCCTCAACACCCTTGGGTGGAGGGCATCCAGAAGATCCCTAACTACATCTGCACTGACTGAAGGCTTGATAGAGCTATCCCCAAGATTGTCCCTACCTCTGGTAGGTGGGATATCCTGGTCCCTGTTCATGTTCAACAGAGGCAAAGAAACTGTTAAAAATATCACCTTTCTTGCCTGGCATAGCCACAAGATTACAGTTTGCATCTTGCAGGGGCCCTACATTGCCTGGTGCCCTCTTCTTTCTCACAATGTACTTGAAAAAGGACTTTTTGTTGTCCTTAATCCTGGATGGTAGCCTGAGTTCCATCTCTACCTTGGCCTTCCTAATAGCCCTCCTACACTCACAGGCCGAAGAGAAGTACTCCTCCTTGGTGATAGCTCCTCCCTTCCACTGGTTGTATGCCCCCTTTTAGTCCTCAGGTATTGCTGAATGCCCTTGCTGAGCCAAGGGGGTTTCTGAGCACTCTTACCCACCTTGCTTCTCTTAGGGACTGTTATCCTTTGGGCCTGGAGGATCGCCCCCTTGAGGTATGACCATCCCTTGTGGACTCCCATCTCCTCTACCTTCTGGGCCCTCAGTGCCTCCCCCACTAGTCTCCTAAGCTCATTGAAGTTGGCCTTTCTTAAGTCAAGGGCTTTAGCCTTGGTGTAAGCCCTTGACGCCCTGTGTTGGATAGTGAAATCCAGCAGGTGATGATCGCTATTGCCTAGGTGGTCAAGGACCTGCAGTCCCCTCACCAGGTCATCCACCATGGCCAGGACCAGGTCCAGCAAGGCGTTACCCTGAGTGGGGCTGTGCACTTCCTGGATAAGATGAAGGTCCTGTAATACAGCCAGGATCCTATGTGTGCAGTCAGACCTGGCTGTCTGCTCTTCCCAGCAAATGTCTGGGTAGTTTAGGTCACCCATAATAATAACATCGCTTGACCTAACCACCTCCATAAGCTGACTGGAGAAGTCCTGGTGCAGCTCTTCCCCCTGCTTCAGTGGTCTGTAGTAGACACCCACTGTGTCTTTGTTGTCCCTTTTGCCACACCCCCCCCTTGTAGTTTGACCCATAGTGTCTCTGCCCGACCCTTCTCTAACCCGTAGCTAATCCTTGATGATGTGAGGTGCTCTTTGACATAGAGCACAACCCCCCCACCTTTACTCTCTGTCCTGTCTCTTCTATATAGGGTGTATCCCCAAATATCTGCTGCCCAGTTGTAGGTAGGGTCTCACCAGGTTTCTGTGAGCCCTACTAAGTCTGGGTTCTTACTTGCCATCAGGAGGCACAGTTCCTCCTACTTACTCCCCATACTACAGACATTAGTGCAGAGTAACCTGAGGCCTCCTGAGGGTGTACATGCCTCCCTCCCACTCCCAGGACAGTTGTGGCCCCCTACTCCCAGGATGTTGATGCTTACCTGGGCTTCCCTTCCTCTTGTCACCCTGCATGTTGGTGAAACATCCTCTCCACTCAAAGCGGCCCCTTCACCCAGTGAAGCTAGTTTAAAGCCCACTGTACAAGATCAGCCAACCTAGAGGAAAAGATACATCTGCCTTTAGGGGAGAGGTGAAGCCCATCCCACCCCAGCATGCCCTCCTTACAAAAACATGGGTCGTTGTCAAAAAACCTGAAGTCTGCCTCATAGCACCAGCTCTGAAACCACCGGTTAACAACATCAATGCAGGCCTCATGGCACCTACCCCATCTACTTACTGGGAGAATGGAGAAATGTTCAAATGTAGAATACTAGAATGCTCTATTAGTCCTGAGTGATGCTATAAAAATAATTCTTTTATCTAAATGTTGCTCACATTAATAAGTTTGCAACCTCAGTGGATTCAGGAGACTTCAATGGATATAACTGAGTTTGGCTCTTAGGCCAAGATTCTGCCTTCTGTTCAAGAAGGGCCTATGGTAGTAGTCTTGAAGCATTTCCTACTAAGATCACTGCTCCTGATTCGATTTGGCTGAATCCAACTCTAAACATTCAATGCTGATTCAGAGAATGAGCAATTCGGCCATAGCCACAACTTTAAAAGTGTTTTCTACATACCTCAAGGTACCAGTATGGCTTGTGAATGCTGCAATGCTGGGGTGAATGGAGTGTCCCACAGGAGTGTGTGTGGGGGGGAGTGTTCTCCATGTACTTGGTGGTCAGCTGCGGAGTACTTCCTCTCCACTTCCAGGTCCACTTCTGGGTCTGCTGCTGAGCATGCTGGGGAGCCTCCTGCACTTCTGTGGGACCCTCCATGCACCCTATATAGGAAAAAAAAACAAAAAAACATTTCAAACTGTGTCTGTGTCTGAATCTATACATCTTTCCAAATCTCTCTGAATAGATTTTGGGGGGGTTCCAACTAAAGGGTCCTCTGATTTCATTTGGATTTGGTGATTTGACCACCGAATTGGGCCAAATTTCTGCCGAATCGAATCAGGGATTGAAGCTGTGCACAGCTCGATATTCTACTAACAGGGCACATCTGCATGAGATGCTTTACTGCATGGTAGATTAATCTACTGCACAAAGAACATCACCATCTACACATGCATGGCATTTATTGTAGAGTAAATTAGTCTAATGTGCCTGTAAATACAGGTATTAGATCAACTGTGCATTAGTAACTGCTCAATAGCATTTCTGTAAATGCTGCCTGGGAGCAAATGTGCCACACCAGCAAGGGGTCACAGGGGATGAGGGAATTTCTTGTCCCCAGCCCTGGCACTGCTCAGCGTCCTGCTCCCCCCAGGAGCCGGAAGATAATCAGCGCTGGGATGAGATCTCTGTCTGTTTCTCCACTCAACCAGGGACCCACTGGCAGCTGTCCTGTTTGTGGTGCATCTGCCAGTGAGCCCCCTGCTGAGTGGTAATTCCCCACCCAGTAATGGGCTGACTGGAACCTTTCCCTCTCCTGCCAGCACCTTCCAGCAAGCTCTGTGCCCACCAGAGCTTTCCCACCCATGTGGGGGCTTGCTGGCAGCTTCCCCAGGACTGGGACAGTCCCCAGTGAGTCTCCTGTTGGATGGGGAAGTCCCAGTTGTCTTGGGGCTCAGTGGCAGCTATGTGTCTCAATGTGCACAGGGATGGGAGATCTCTGCCAGCTGCAGTGGAAGCTGTATCCTTGCTCTATGCCCATTAGAGCCTCTCCCAATATACACAGGGCCAAGATACAGCTGCTGCAGGTGGCAAAGCTCTCCTGGCCCTGTGTGCATCTGACTGGCCCCTGGAGCTCCCCTTGGCTGCTGCAGTGGACCAGAGCAGGGCAGGAGTAGATTAGCAGTATTTTACTGTGCAGTAAGTCTATATTGCATTAATAGCACATGTAGATGCACTCACAGATAAGCGGTGGAGTAGCAGTGCCAATCTATTCAGAAGGTGCTGTGTATATCCTACCCTTATCACTAGGAAGGAAAAAAAAAATGTGCTGCAGAAGCAAAAGGAGAAGAAAGAAAAAGAAAGGAGACATTTACCTGGGTGAAGAAAACATTTTCAGTATAAAGAGAAAAATAGCACAAGTAAGTTAATATAGAAATAATGGGCAATGCCAGTGTACTTTAAATTTTTTATGATGTTTTTTTACCTTCAGATGGTGACACTTGCGAGGGTTTACAGGTTAAATTAATCTCAGGTTCCTGCTTCACAATAAAGTTAATTGCAGGCTCCTACATTCACAATACGGGTCATGAACAGTGCTATAATCATGTTCACAACTCCAGTTGATGTCAGCTGTGGTGTCCCGTGCTGGCCAAGGGCAGCAATACAATATGAGACCCTAGTACATCAATACCTTCTTACTAATTTAAAAAATGGAAAGTTTTCTTCTCTGACAATGTCCTATGTTTCATTTTTTCCCTCTCCTCTCTTCAGGTATTTATTTGTGCTACTGTACATGAGGAATTTAAAGAGATTGCACAGTGACTTGTGGATATTTTATGAAAGCACCTGCTTTAAAGAAGCAATGGTTGTTCTAAAACTCTGAGCAGATAGAAGCTGCAGTTTTAGAAAAACTTACCCCTGAATGGGAACAAAATATGTTGCAAGTGCTAAGTAATCAAGAATTTGTCCATTAACTTCTGTGTGGCACTTGATGCTTCCAGTCTTCATGGGGTTATCTAGCACATATATCAAGCTTTTATTTTTCGTAGCTTGACATCAGTTTTGATATCAGTTTCAGGTCTACCTGAATCTAGAATTCCAAAGTACAGCTTAGGAGAATTCTCCATTAAACTTGGTAGTTTTAGATGGTTTTACTGTATTTACTTGAAACCAAGACAAGTTTATTTTCTCCATTTAACATAGGGGAAAAAAAAAAAACCCTCCTTTTGAATTTGAGTATGAGGTAGTCAGAGGCAGGCAACTACTGCATTCTCCTTCACTCATTCTGTCCACCACCCCTGCTCCTCAATCTTGAGGCAGAGCTACCAGAACTGCTGTTACCACCACTGCTACCACATCTTGCTGGGGCCAGAGCAAGCACTTGGATCAGACTGAAGCACAGTTGAAGCCTCCTAGAGCTGGAACAAGGCAGCAGTGAGAATGGGGTGGGCTAAGGGGAAGCAGTGGTGGGGAGGTGGTGAGGAACACAGAAGGAGTGTGGGGACCCAAAACTGTGGGAGGTAGAGGTGGGAGAGGCAGGCACAGAAGGGAACAGGCAGAAGGGGGCAAAGTGTGGGGGAGGCAAGAGGCAGAAGTCAAGCTGCTTAATTCCCCACTGTCTCTCGTATCACCTGCCCTCCCACTGTCATCACAACTACCTGCCCCCACACCACCAGCCCCACTGCCTGGCCCTCCAGGGCGCATCCACATATGCAGGCAGGTGTGCTTGCAGCAGCTCAAATAGAAGCAGTGCAAATTTGAGCCAGGCTTTTTGCCTCAGCATATGTGCCTGGACATGCACTTGGTGTGGAGAAAATTGTGCCAGTTGGAGCAAAATTGTAGCAGGAAGCCCTCTTTGTACATTTCCCTTCTGGACACCGATATAACAGAAGCACCTTCTTGCCTGAACCCCCCCCCCCCCCGCCCCAATGTGTGCATTTCTTTTACCTTCTAAAAGAAAGGTAAAAAAAAGAGTGCTAGGTAGAGACCTAGCACACTCACTGCATGGATGTGGCAAGGCTCAGAGAAAGCTATAAAGCTGAACTGGCTTTCTGTAGGAGAAACCTAGAAACTACATCTACATATCAATTAAGCTCAGTGTCACTAAAAACAAAAATAAAAACAAACAAACAAACAAACAAAACAAACAAACAAACAAAAAAGAACTAAAATATCCACTTCAAAGACTGTAAATATATCTTGGTGGTAACAATTCACTTACTGTCCCCAGTAGCCTTTGATCCTCACTACCTCACATTGCATTTTTATATATTTCTCACAGTACATTTTTATATTTCATCTGTCTCAACTTTACCATGGCATTATGTATTTTATATTTTATTTTTTTAAACTCTTAAGGAATGTACTCCCTGTAGAATGAAGTTGCACCCTGGCACATTGTTAAAAACTGCATTGAAATTATAATTGTAAAGTGATAAAATCTGCTATATTGGGCTGGTCCCCCTTGAGTGAATGCAAATGTATGATGTCCATTGGGTAATTAAATGACAATAGCCTAGCCAGAGGAACTTACCGTTACAAAAATCTACTCTACAAGCTATTTTAGGCTAATCAAGACAAGGAACTGATTCCTGGGACTGAGCACCCACCCTATTGACTATTCCTGCAACCCTGAACAATACCATTTTTAATTAATCAAAATCACAAACTGATTTCCAAAACTACACTACCAGAAGTCAAGACCACTGTGACTAGCAGCTGTCAGGCACTACTCAAGACCCATGTGAGACAACAACCTCCAGATTGGGCAGTCAAAATGATGCTGGGGGATCACACAAGTCTGCCAGAAAGGAATAAAAGGCAGTGAAGTGTGACTCTCAGTGGTGCCCTCTCATCCAGTACCTGACCTACCAAGACCAAAGGACAAGCAGGTGATTCCCTTCTGGAGAAACCATCACCTTGAAGGAAGCTGACCATTGAGCAGCAGACTCCAGGGCCTTGGATAGGTAGATATACTGACAACAGTGCTCTCACAATCACTACAGCAGCTACTATACACTATACTACATGGGTTTAAACGACACGGGTTTGAATGAGTGAGTGCATGTGTGTGTGTGCTAATGTGACCAGTACCCTTCAGAGTTTTCATTTATTATTTTATTGGTAACTTCACATCCTGTACAATAAATTAGAATCCATTATGACCTCGTGAGTTTGTCCTTTGTAGCCAACAAAATAACCCTGCCTGGCTCCTCCTGGATCTGTAGCCAGGGTGCCTCCAACCTATGCTGGCCTCAGCAGTATAATAAGCTGTCCTGGCAAGTAGCTCAGAACTACTTGCTCTCATGAGCTTCTGGGGCCAACTTGGGATCTGGGGACACTACCCCTTGTGGCAGCTGGACTGCTGAAGCAGCATCCCAAATTCACTGTTTAATATACCCCCGAATCCATGTCCTTCCAGAATTAGAACGAAAGACCACTATATCGAGAGAGAGAGAGGTGGGGGAGAGAGAGAGAGAGATCAGTTGGGCCATGTTTATTGCTACATTTACAATGTTAAAGCAACTTGGAAGCCTATAAGTGTCAATATAATCATTATAAAATAAATTCTAAATATGTTTTGATGTTTGCTTTTGGCTTTCTTATCACATGTTAGGTGTGTGATGAGGGTGTGGGTTTGCAGGAGGGGGTGGGAAGGGGTGGGGGATGTGGGTGGGTTTGTGGGTGATGGGTGTGGAGGAATGTGGGGGGAAGTAGGTCAGTGTGTGGGTAGGTGTGGGGGGACTGTGTGGGGGGATTGCTTAGGAGGGGTGGGTCCCCAGTCCCCACAGGGCACAGCCCCCCACATGTCACATGGACTGCCCCCCCTGCAGGACCCAGAACCCTCATTCAGGGTTCCAGACCCCCCTACTGCAGGGCCCAGAGCCATCCCTCACCCCGCAGGGACTATAGCTTCCTACCTACCTCCCCCTCCCCGCACAGCCAGAGCTTACCAGCAGCAGCAATTGGGGCATTCACAGCCTTCTGGCAGAGCCCCCCCCCCCCCACCCCCGGTGTGATGTGGGAGACAGCAGGGCTTGGTCTCAGCTGCCTGGCACCCATGCTGCTGCTGCAGCATCATGCAGGTGCAACCCAGCTCAGCAGGGGGCTGCACAGCACTGACTGCTATCTGGTAGCTTGGGGCACTCTGGCTGTCACCTGGGGCTGGCACTGTTCATTCCCAGGGTCCCCAGACTGCCTGACAGTGACATCCTCATGATGCAGCAGCATGGGTGCCAGGTGGCTGGGGCTGATCCCCGCTGTACCGTGCTGCCCCGTACCACTTGGGAGAGGGGTGTACTCTGGCACAAGGCTCCAAGTGGCCCTGTTTGCTGCTGCTAATGTCAGTGTGTGCAGGCTGTGAAGGGAGGTGGGTCCAGGTGGAGGAGGAAGCGGGGAGCTGGGGAAACCAGCAGGGGCTGGAGGAAAGCACGGGGAGCTGGGGAAATGAACAAGGGGTTGAGGGAATGTACAGGAAGCTGGACAAAAGCATGGGGAGCTGGGGAAAGCACATCCGGGAGTGGGAAGAGAGAAGAGCGGGGCTTAGAAGAGCTAAGGAGAGCTGCTCAGCAGGGCAAAGCAGTTGTCCAGAAGTGCCCCTGAAGACTTCCATCAGCAGGGAATGGGAGACGGCTCCAGCAGCTAGGTTCTTGGTATGCAGCACGGCACATGGTGTCCAGACCCTGGAAGCTGCGTGAGGCAGCTCATGTCTGCAACCTCTGGTGTGCGACCAGAGACAGTGAACAGGATGGTGCATGGAGTAGGGCCTTTGGAGTGCTTGGGCGGCTCAGGTCCTCAACCCTCATAATGAGGCTGGGAGCTCGTGCAGGAGACACGGCATGGAGGGTCTGGGAGCAGACTGAGCCTGGTACTGCATGAGGCAACCCAGGCCTCCGATCCACAGCAAAAGGTTGAGTCCAGAGAGCCAGACGGTTGTCAAAATACTGAGCCATCTGACAGGGCCAAGCCAGAGGCCCCAGAAGCCCTGCATAGTGGAGGCCTGTTCCAGGGGACACCAACCCACCCCTGAAGCCCACTGCAGGCAAGAGAGCAGCCAGGATGAGAAGCACCCTCCAGGCCTGGGAGCTGAGACTTGCAGGGAAAAGAGGATTCCCACAGGGGAGGGGAGTCCCCGCTGGCTAGTTAAGGGCTCCTGAAAGGGGAGGTCTCACTGGGAGACCCCCCCCCCCCGCTAAAGTTTCCAGCATCTTTGTAGGGCTTCATAGATTTCATAGATTTCATAGACATTAGGGCTGGAAGGGACCTCAGAAGATCATCGAGTCCAGCCCCCTGCCCAAAGGGCAGGAAGTCAGCTGGGTTCATAGGATCCCAGCAAGATAAGCATCCAGTTTCATCTTGAAGGTGTTCAATGAAGGCGCTTGAACCACCCCCGGTGGCAGGCTGTTCCAGACCTTGGGGGCTCGGACAGTAAAGAAATTCTTCCTTATGTCCAGCCTGAAACGATCTTGAAGTAGTTTGTGACCATTTGACCTCGTCATCCCTTGGGGCGCTCTGGTGAGCAAACGTTCCCCCAGATACTGGTGGTCACCCCTGATAAACTTATAGGTGGCCATCAGATCACCCCTGAGCCTGCGCTTTTCCAGGCTAAAGAGCCCCAGGGCTCTCAGCCTGTCATCGTAGGGTCTGCTTCCCTGACCTCTGATCATGCGCATGGCTCTTCTCTGGACTCTCTCAAGCTTCTCCACGTCCTTTTTGAATTGTGGAGCCCAAAACTGGACGCAGTACTCCAGCTGCAGCCTCACTAAGACCGAGTACAAGGGGAGAATGACGTCCCAGGATTTGCTTGAGAAGCATCTATGGATGCAAGCCAGCGTTTTGGTCGCTTTACTAGCCGCAGCATCGCACTGCAGGCTCATGTTCGTCTTGTGGACAATAATGACCCCCAAGTCTCTTTCTTCCTTAGTGCTAGTCAGCATAGCACTGACGAGCCTATAAGGATGCTGTGTATTTTTCTTCCCAAGGTGGAGAACCTTGCATTTATCGGCATTGAACACCATCAGATTCTCGTCCGCCCACTTGCTGAGCCTGTCCAGGTCAGCCTGGATCATCCGCCTGTCTTCTGGTGTGGATTCTTTGCCCCAAAGTTTGGTGTCATCGGCGAACTTGGCCAGTCCGCTTCTGACTCCAGTGTCCACATCATTAATGAAGATGTTGAACAGTATGGGTCCAAGGACAGAGCCTTGGGGGACCCCACTGGTCACAGGACACCACGATGAGTGACTTCCATCAATTACTACCCTCTGGGTCTGACCCCGGAGCCAATTTTCCAGCCAGTGGATCGTGGAGGACCCAAGGTGACAATTGGCCAGTTTCTCCAAGAGGTGATCATGGGAAACCAGATCAAAGGCTTTTTTGAAGTCAAGATACATGACATCAATCTCTTCTCCCTTGTCCAGGTGATAGGTCACCTGGTTGTAGAAGGAAATGAGATTGGTCAAGCAAAACCTACCCGCAACAAACCCGTGCTAGCTATCCCTTAAGGTGTTGGCATCGGCCAGTCCATTAAGGATGGCCTCCTTAATAAACTTTTCTAAAATCTTCCCCAGGATAGAGGTCAGGCTAATGGGCCTATAGTTAGCCAGATCCACTTTCCTCCCTTTCTTGAAAATAGGCACCACATTGGCCTTCTTCCAGTCTTCGGACACTACACCAGAATGCCAAGAGTTTTCAAAGATCCGTGATAGAGGCTGGGCTATGATGCTCGCCAGCTCCTTGAGTACCCTGGTGAAGATTGTCAGGGCCGGCTGACTTGAAGGTATCCAGCTTCTCAAGATGTTCCTTCATGAAGTCAGCATTAATGGAGGGCAGGGGATCACCCTCACCTGGACTTCCCTGTCCCATAGCGGGCATGGGCATCCCATGGGACTGATGAAAGACTGACGCAAAGTACCTATTTAATAGGTTGGCTTTTTCCTGGGCGTCATTTGTCAGTTGCCCCATCTGGTTCAGCAGGGGTCCAATGTTGCCCCTGCTCTTCCTCCGGCTCCCCACATAATAATAAGTCTGAATAAGGACTTTTTATTGTCCTTGATGCTCAAAGCTAGTCGGAGTTCAGTTGCAGCCTTGGCTTTCCTGGTATGCTCCCTACAGGACCGGACCAGTACAGAATAATCCTCCTTGGAGGTGACCCCCATCCTCCATCCTTTGTAGGCCTTTCTTTTTAGCCTCAGGAGGTCTGCTAGGTCCCTGGAGAGCCAGGGGGGCTGCTGTGCCCTCTTGCTGCTTTTCCTGCGAGATGGAATAGACTCAGCTTTTGCATTGAGGATCACTCCCTTGAGGAGCAACCACTCTTCTTGAACTCCCCTCTCCCTGTGGTCATGGGGATGGCGGGGGGCTCCGCGGCTGCTGGAAGGTTTCTGGGGGGCTTCGGGGGAGCGGGGACGCAGTGGGCTTTCACCCGTGCGTCTCTCGCCACTTCCGAGCCTAACTTGGGAAAAGCCCAAGGGCATTGGGGTTTCCCCCTGGGATTGAGTTTATCTTTGGAGTTTATCTGTTTCAAATCAGATACTTACCTGTGACTTACCTGTATTTGGAGCACTGGTATAAGGTGTTATGTCATTTACCCAGAGGGTATTGTTCATGTTACTGTTTTATATATCTTATATATATATAGATACATATACATTGTACATATGTTTATATCCATGTTCCTTTCCCTTGTGATAAGTTAATGTGAATACATTTATATATAGTTAAGTCCCCTGACTGTCCTGGCCTGGTTCTATAGGGACGGAGGGAAACTGAGCAGTCTGCAGTTCCTACCCCACAGCACATCTGTCAGCTAACAATCCCCTTCAATTGGAGAAGGAGAGTATATACCCAAGTTAGCTGGGCTACATTTATTAGGCTGAAAATAGTAGAATCAGACAGCTTTAGGAATTAATTTAACTGTGCTTCATCCAACCCATGTTGAAAACATACATGAATTAAAATACATATGAATTCATACATAGATAATGAATTCAAACTAGTATGAAATCTGGGTTGAGTGAAGTGCAGAGAAATCTTTACTATATCTATAGTCAACTATACATATACAGTATATAAACTGTACATAGGGGTGAATCTAAGTAATAGTATGGTAGTGCAGTTATATCCACCTTTGATAGCTGCTCCACTCAAAATTTAAAACAGACTGCCAGGTGAGGACAGCTTCATTTCTAGTTCAGGCATTGCTGAGAGAGTCAGTGGACTCATGGCTCATTTTTATGTACTTGATTGCTGCTAATCTTTTCACTCCACAGATGTTAACAGTCCTTGAATCAAGATATACTTCCAAAATTCTCATGTCATATCCTCCTGGTAATGTTTCTCTGCTCACCCTTCAGTCTGTCCAATAAAGGTGCCACTACAGAAGCAGTTTCAAATGAAGAGAAAGCAAATTCCTTCACCATCAATAACACCTCAAAATAGCTTATGATTAGGGTACTGTCTGGAGATGTGAGCTTGAATCTTATCAGGCACTGAAAATAATGGAATATGGATCTCTGGATTAGTACTCCAAACACAAGTGTATGGCATACAAAGAAGGTGCTGCTCTTCCATTTGCTATAAAATGGCTAATGCCAGTGCATTTTGTGTGGCGTTTGCCTCAATAGGCATATTTATAGATTGAACCCCTCAGGAATGGTAGGAGGGAGAGTACCTAATTTCTATATCATGATGAGTTGCAAGGTAGGCCTCCAGCTGCTCACCCTACGGAGTGGTTTATTTTGGGTAGGCTCCGAAAGAGAATTTTAAGCGTCTGGGAATCTTTAAGGAGTTTGTGGAGCTTAGGCAGCTCTTGAGTGAAGCATGAAGTGAGGAAAGAGTTGGGAGTTGACACTTGAAACTTAGATAACTAAATTATTGTCTGATAAAAGAAATAATTATTCACAAAATTACACACATATAGTATGGCATGTTCCATGCTACCATAGAAATGTGATTTTTTTTCATACAAAAGAAAATTGTTTTAATTTACATCTTTCTATCTTGTATAATTTATTTCTTTAATAAAAATGTAAAACAGTCTGAAAGACAGCAGTGTATGGGCATGGCTGGGTACCAGGAGCAAAGCAGAATGCAACTTCTGGTTTACAAACATGTGGTGCTGACAGCAACACTTTTTCTTGCCCCTCCAAGAGAGAGCCAGGATGGTTGCTTCTCCTCCATGCCCTGCCCCCACCCTCTCCCCTTCCCCAAGAGTTATGCCACTGTGAAAGACTACAACAAACAACAAAAAGATACAGGGGTTTTTTTTGTTTTGTTTAGTTTTTTTAACAGGATTTAGCAGTTCATTATATTGTACAACAATAGGTTACTTTTTGCTCTGGACCTTTTTTAACTAAATAATAGAAATTCTTTTCCCATGATGGGATCTTGGTTGAAAAGAGGCTTATGCTATTACTGAGGGATAGTCTTTATATAATTTCAATTCTATACAATTTGGTTACTTCCTTGTAAAATGCCTTCATTCCCACAGGCCTTTATTGATCTCCTTTCAATCAATTGACTATGGTCTTATACAAAAAAAACACAAACACTTGACACGATAATGAGAATTCTTGACCCCTTTCAATTGAATACTTGACCATGTCAGTGTGAACATTCAACACACCTACAACTTCATCAGTAGCAGTAATTACAATCAATATACAGCTAGCTCCAAAAGCTGTTTGAAGGACTGAGACAAGAGAGATTGCTAAGGAGATAGGAGGAGACAGGGATACACACTACATATATGCTGATGAAAACTGTTTCTGTGAAATAGTTGAATTGCACACCTTCAGCTGTTACACCTGAACTCTGAATAACCTGCCTATATTTTGAAAAAGTGAACAAATAAATAAATAGAACCATCTGCTAAAGAAATATTTCATTCCTGTAACTTGGAACTGGAATGCTTATTTTCTCCTTCATTTAATTATACCGGTACAAAGTTCACAGCCTTAATATCTCAATACACAGTAACTTGTTGGATCAGTTTCATAATATATATGACAAATGGTGTATTCAAATATTGTCATCACACTTATTTTTTTTTCTTTTTTGCCAAGTGGATATTATAATTGCTAGAAGAATACTGTGTCACATTTTTTAACAAATATACATAATAAGAATTACATTCCTAAGTCCAGTAAGATGTGAAAAAAATCCTCTAGATAAACAAGAAGATACTTATTTGTCAGCCTTGTCCTCACATGCTCACATTCATTATTTGCACTTTTTTCTCTGTCCTAGAGAGAGGTTTTCAAATGTATACATGTATAATCTAGGCTTTTTCCAAAAAGTTTAGAGGAAATATGAAAAAAAAAAATAAACAACTTTTTCAATATCATCCAGTAAAAATCCATTTTATGCAAGAATGGGCATAACATTTCTTTCTCAGAGTTGCATTAGGCTTCAGTAAAATTATATTTGTTTTTAACTGTGCTAAAGTATTTAAAATGAACAATGACATTAAAATATTTGTTCAGTATTTTAAAAACACATGCAAAGGAAAAAAGTTGATTAATTTAATGTAACTGCACCATGATTGTCATGTAAGGAGAGTGGAAGTATCTGAAATCACTCCTAGTAGCAGTTCTATATATGATGAATTTAAATGATACATCTAGCCATAGGCAAATTTAGGCTTTTGAAAAAGGGCATGCAGATGGTGAAGTGCATCATCACATAACACAATGCATATTTTTCTCCAATTAAAAAGAACCTAGAAGCTTTATTAATAGGCTAGGGCCCTAGGGTTCTATTATTCTGTTAAAGATTCAAGCAAAAATGAATATAACTAATTTGTGGGTTTATGCTCCAGGGTGAGGCAGGCACCTGGTGCCAGGGGAGTACAGCTGTTACCCCTACAGCATGGCCAGGAATAGAACTGTTCCCTAAACCCAAATGCATAGATCCCTTAGACACACCAGTATGGCCCCAAGTGTCAGATCCAGATGTGCAGGCACATGTGGTTTGTAGTGCTGCAGACCATTTTGCGGTGCCACAAACTGCACATGTTGCATGTTAAACCATTTGCCATGCTGCTAATTAACAGCTCTTGGGCAAAATTTGCTACTTGGATTTCCTGGTAGCAAAAAAAAAAAAAAGCCTGAAAAAAGCCTGAAAAAAGCCCAGCACAAAGCACACAAAAGTGTTGTATGCCAGGAGAAACACAGAGACAGGGTAGCAGGTAATCCAGGGCTGCCTGATCCCCCAATTTCACACACTGTGGAGCCCCCACATTGGAGTACAGCATGCCTCAAGATAGGGGAGCAGGCAGCACATGGAAACAGGGGTGCAGCCCAGGGCTGCCTGTTCCCCCACGTCCATGTGCAGGCAGCCTCCAGCTGGCTGGGGCACGGGGTGTCTCAGCTGGGAGCTGCCTGCATGTGGAGGCACCCTGTGCCCCAGGCCCCCCACCCCGAGCAATGAGACAACATGAACTGCTGCAAACCACATGAGCAGGAGCACACACTGCAGCATAAAGTAGTGGCACAAATTTGTTCTTTTGCAAACACACCCTTGCGTGTGTGGACCTGCAAGGTGACCTTCACTACCATTTATGCATTGCCCCCACCACATCAAATGTCCATTGGTCTACTCTGTTCCTTGTTATCTCATATATTTTCCCATGCTCAGCCACACCCCATCATGCATGCCCCAAGCTCTGTCAAACCCTACTGATGGCTAGAAAATGATATTTGGAGGTTTGCTTTTAGGAATTGGCCTTGTATGTAAAGTAGATACTGCATTAGAACAATGGTCCATACTCTATTAGTCCCTCACACCCCCGCACATAACACCTCAGCCTCTCCTCACCCCATACCCTCCCCACAGGCTTCCCTTCCCATGAAAACACCTTGCTGCCCATGACTCCCTTATTTAGCCCCTCATGGCCCCAAGAAGTCCCTTCTAAACAGCTGCCCCCTTCCCCCCACTACTATCCCAGATCATAGAGCTGATGGGAGCAGGGTAACTTCCCTCTCTCCCTTCTGCTCCCCACAGCACATCCATAGCTGGCTTCCACTGCCCTCTACATCAACATACAGGTGTGCAGAGAAGAATTCCACATCCTTGGAACTAAAGAGTAGCCCAAAATCTCATCCATTTTCTTAGGAAATTTATGCATTTTATATAAAAGATTAATTGGATGTTTCTTCCTCCAGCATAGTTGAAGACAGCTGTGGAATGGTGTGGTGAAGCAGCCCCATCATCACATTTCCTTTTAGCACATTGGACCAGGAATGGGTGGAGGGGTACTCAAAAGTAGACCTTTTTCAGAGCACCAAGGCCATGGCATAAATAAGGCCTGGGCATTTTGGGCACTTGTATATGTGATGGGGGTTTTCTCCCTTAAATTGAAATGGTTGGTTTCAATTGTGATGATTGAAAACCCACCATTTCAATTCAGGAACTTCCATCACTGCTATGGTGAGGGGCTTGATCATTTTTTTATTTTTTTCTGGGGAGCTGCCTGTCTCTCCTGCATCCTTCCTTCCATGGTGGAGGTGACCCTTGGGGCAACTCAGGTGGGCTGCTAGCAGGCAGATGTCCTGCCCCAGTTCAGGCTTGGGGAACAGGTGGGTCAGGTTGGGTGCTGCCTCCAAGCTGGGGCAGCACCTGCCCACTAGCAGCCTGCCCAGGCAGCCCCGGGGGGGAAGGGTGTCACCATCACAGAGGAAAGGACTGGGGCTCTCAGAACTCAAGTCCCACTGGCAGCTCACTCCCCAGCTGTGGAAGAGGCAGGCAGGCTCCATTAGAAGAAGAAAAAGATTAGGCCCCTTTCCACTTATTTTTTTTCAGCGCAGCCAGATCACATGAGCTGCCACCAGGCTGCATGGCCTCTGAGCTATGGGAGGGCCCAGTCCTTCCCTCCATGGTGGCAGCATCACCCAGGAGGGGTGCTAGTTCATGGGTGCTGAACCAGCTTACAGGAAGCACCTGCTGGATCCAGCTCTTCCCTGAATCCATGCTCTGGAAGCCCACCAGGTGCTGCTCCATGCACAAGCTCAGGGAAGAGCTGAATCCAGTGGGCACTGTCTGCAAGCTGGGGCAGCACCTGTTAAGCTGGCACTCCATGCAGGAAGCCCCAGGGGGTGCTGCCACCACAGAGGGAAGGACTGAGGCCCCCAACAGCTCAGGGGCTGTGCAGCCTGTTGGCAACTTGCACAGGGAGGCTCCACCAAAAAAAAAAAAAAAAAGCAGTGAGGGACCTGGCCTGATCCTTTCTTTTTTCTCCACAGAGCTGAGCCTACACGCCTCTCCTGTGGCTGGGTGGAAAGCTGCTGGGGGGCCCTGAGCTTTGCAGGGCCCCAGTACTTCCCTCCATGGTTGCAGTGCCCCCTGGGGCCACCTGGGTGAACTGCTAGTGCCCCCAGCTTGGAGGCAGCACCCAGCCCAATCCAACTGTTCACCAATCCTGAGATGGAGTAGCATCTGTCTGCTAGCAGCCCACCTGGGCAGGCCTGGCGGGGGGGGGGGGGGTGATGCTGCCGCAGAAGGAAGGACCAGGCCCCCCCACAGCTTTGCCCCCCCCAGTCACTCCCCCCTTCCCCTCCCCCCCCAATGGCAGACATGAGCAGGCTCTGAAAAAAACAACAACAAAGTATTGGGCCCCTCACCACTTCTGCCTTCAGGCTGCCTCTCCCACAGCTGGGGGACAGAAGGGATGAGCTGTCATAAGTCTGCATTGTTACAAATAGCTACATTGCAAAATAAACTACATGAGGATATGGTTTAGTTTGCAACATAACAAACTCATTTAAATTATAAAAATAACTTTGCACATATACAGTATGAGACAATTAAGCGTCAAAAACAGCCAATTTTCATCACCTGTACAAGTGCTGTTTGGCCTTTGTACATACCACAAAATTGGCCTTTAAGGCAGCTGAAATGCCCTTTTACAACACTTTAATTTACTTGGATTTCAAAAAAGCCTTTGACTTGGCCTCCCATGATGTCCTCATGGCAAAATTGGGGAATTGTGGCCTTGACAACCTCACGGTCTGATGGCTGGGAAACTGGCTCTGTGGTTGGACCCAGAGGGTGTGTCCACACATGCAAGCATGTGCGCTTGCAGCAGCTTAAATAGAAAAGGTAAAAATTTGAGCCAGGGCTTTTTGCCACAGCGCACATGCTTGGACATGCACTTTGTTGTGGAGCAAATTGTGCTACTTGGGGCAAAATAACCCTGCCTGGCTCCTTCCGGATCTGCAGCAGGGGGAGCCAGGCAGACACATGTGCTGTCCCCAGCAGTATAAGAAGCTGCCCTGTCCTGGCCCCATCAGTACAAAAAGCTGCCCTGGCAAGTAGCTCAGGGCTACTCACTCTCAGGAGCTTCTGGGGCCCAGCCAATTGGTACCTGGGGACACTACCCTTTGTGCCAGCTGGAATGCTGAAGCAGCCCTACGTGTTTCCTAAATCCTTTACCCACTGCAGCAGGTCTAGCAGTGGGGGCTGCTACCTGGCTGTGACCTGCTGTGCACCTGCCAGACTCGGATGGGGACTGCAGAGCCAGTAGAGGCAGCTGACCCTCTGGGCCAGCTGCCAGTGGGCAGAGCAGGGATCAGAGACCTCAGGGGGGTGGTAGGGATGGGGCTGGGCAGGGCAAGGATCGGGCGAGCTTGGGGGTCATGTGGGGGATGGGTACAAGCAAGGAAGGGATCGGGGCCTCAGGGGGCCTCAGGCGGCCTCAGGGGGATAGGGCTGGGCAGGGCAGGGATGTGGAGGCAGAGGAAGTGGGCAGGGCCAGTGGGGGTCCCCCCATAGTTGCCTCCCCACTCCTCCAGCCTCCTCTGACCCCTTATTTACTGGCACTGGAGGCCTGGTGCTACAGCACACTGTCTGGCAGGCCATGTGCTTCACCACCAGGGTGAAGGGCCAACCACAGAGCATCTGTCAGCCAGAGCATCTCTGTGGAGGACCCAGCCTCCAGTTTCCTGCCCTGCCTTTTTAAACTCCATTTTTTTTAGACCCCTGGATATCCTCTTGCTCCATCTCAAAGGGGTTTGAGACAGAGGCAAGAGGCATGTGTGTCCTCATCTGGACACACCCAATGCATACTAGTCAATGGAACCAAATTAACATGGTGCATGGGGACCAGTTATGTCCTTCAGGTTTCAGTACTCAGAGCAGTACTCTTTAATATATTTATTAATGATCTAGATTCTGGTGTCATAAGCAAACTGGCCAAGTTTGCGGGTGGCACCAAATTATGGGGAAGTGTCAATTATGAGGGGGTGTTGAACGAGCTAGTCATGTTCAGTTTACCACTTAAATGAGGGCATAATATAAGTCTTCTGATATGTGAATATCACAAAGGAGAGCAAAAACACTTTTTCTGCTTTGCTGCACAGTAGGATGTAGAACAATGACTTTACGTTGCAGCATGTTTAGATTAGATATTAGGAAAAAACTTTTCACTTGCAGAGCAATGAGGTGAATAGACTGTGTAGGGAAGTTGTGGATTCTTCATCAATTGAGGTGTTCACGAAGAGGTTGGACATCCCCTGGTTTGGTATAATCTAGGAGTAGTTCTGCCAGTGTTCTATTTCAGGTGTTTCCTATGCTTTTAGTCACTGAACATTGCTGGCTGCAGCATGGGGTTAAGAAGAAATTCTACCTCTCCCCCCTATGGCTATGTATCAGGTTTTTGGTTTTGTTTTTTTTTTAATTTCCTCAGAGGCACTGGATGTTGGCCACAGCCAAAGTTTGGGATTGGGACAGAAGTGTGCCTGTAATTCTGCTGAGATTTAAAGCCAGAGGTTTCTAGTTAGAGTGCCTTGCCCATCCACTCAGGGTCAGACCAATCACCATATTTGGTGTCAGACAGAAATTTTACTCCAGGGTCAGATTGGTATGGATTATGGGCATTTTTGATTTCCTCTGTAGCATGGCCCTCTTCCTGGAATATCTTAAGCCTATATAAATGACATTTAGAGATACATGACATTGGTCACTGTGATCCTCTACTTTACCTGTGGCAGATTAGTGTGTTCTATCTTATATTGTGTCAGGGTCAACTGTGTAGTTTTACTGAGATGTTAGACAGTGGATTTGTATAGGATGCCTTGGATAGGGATGCTGCTGCTTCAGGCAGGCATTTGGTCTTGGGACACATGTACACGTGATGATGTAGCCATGTACACATGATGAAAAGTGATGAGCAATCACCATTTGTCTAGCCTAATAGCATCACCATGTACATGTGCATGATGGTTTTTCATGTCAAAATTTATTTGAGATTTGCCACGTTAGACCACCTCCAATGTATTTCAGATTGATGGTGGCAAATTGTCCCACTGTGGAAAAAAAAAATCTGTCATGTGTACACGTCACACAGGACACACAGGATGGCATCCCAAGTTAAGGATAACAAAACATTGTTTGTCAGATATATAGTGAGTAAAAGGAAAGCCCAGGGCAGTATAGGACCACTACTGAATGGGCAAAAGCAATTGGTGACAGGGAGGACAAGGCTGAACTCCTCAATGAGTTCTTTGCCTCAGTGTTCCTAAACAAGGGGAAAGACAAGTCTCATAATGGGATCATAGAGAGACAACAGCAGGGCACCAGACCACCAAGCGTTGACCCTGAGATAGTGCAGAGTCACTTGGAAGGACTGAATGCATTTAAGTCAGCAGGCCCGGATGAGCTCCATCTGAGGGTACTGAAGGCACTGGCTGATGTCATTGCACAGCCACTGACAAGAATATTTGAGCGCTTGTGGCGCATGGGCCAGGTCCTGGAGGACTGAAAAAGGGCCAAAGTCCCTATTTTCAAGAAGGGGAGGAAGGAGGATCCAACCAACTACAGGCCAGTCAGTCTCACCTTCATCCTTGGTAAATTCTTTGAAAAGATTATTATGGCTCATATATGTGACAGCCCAGCAGGAAAAATTATGCTGAGGGGAATCCGGCACAGTTTAATAGCAGGTAGATCATGCCTGACTAATCTAGTCTCTTTTTATGACCAGCTTACAAAACACCTGGGCGCAGGAGTAGGGGTAGATATCATTTACTTAGACTTCAGGAAGGCCTTCGATACAGTATCCCACCCCATATTGGTGAACAAATTAAGAGGCTGTGACTTGGATGATTACACAGTCTGGTGCGTGGCAAATTGGCTAGATGGTCGCATCCAGAGAGTTGTGGTAGATGGGTCAGTATCGACCTGGAAGGGCGTGGGCAGTGGGGTCCCGCAGGGCTTGGTTCTTCTACCGATACTCTTCAATGCCTTCATCAGTGACTTGGACAAGGGAGTGAAGTGTACTCTGTCCAAGTTTGCGGATTATACAAAACTGTGGGGAGAAGTGGACACACCAGAGGGCAGGGAACAACTACAAGCAGACCTGGACAGGTTGGACAAATGGGCAGAAAACAATAGAATGCGATTCAACAAGGAGAAATGCAAAGTGCTGCACCTAGGGAGGAAAAATGCCCAGCACACCTACTGCCTAGGAAATGACCTGCTCAGCAGCATAGAAGTGGAAAGGGATCTTGGAGTCCTAGTGGACTCCAAGATGAACATGAGTCGGCAGTGTGATGAAGTCATCAGCAAAGCTAACTGCACTTTATTGTGCATCAGCAGATGCATGACGAACAGAACAAAGGAGGTGATACTTCCCCTCTATTGGGAACTGGTCAGACCACAGTTGGAATACTGAATGCAGTTTTGGGCCCCACACTTCAAGAGGGATGTGGATAACCTGGAGAGGGTCCAGAGAAGGGCCACTCGTATGGTTAAGGGCTTGCTGGCCAAGCCCTACGAGGAGAGACTAAGGCACCTGGACCTCTTCAGCCTCTGCAAGAGAAGGTTGAGAGGTGACTTTGTGGCTGCCTATACATTCATCATAGGGGCTCTGAAGGGAATTGGTGAGACTGTACTCACCAAGGCACCCCTGGGGGTTACAAGAAATAATGGCCATTAGCTAGCAGAGAGCAGATTTAGACTGGACATTAGGAAGAACTTCTTCACAGTTAGAGTGGCCAAAATCTGGAATGGGCTCCCAAGGGAGGCAGTGCTCTCCCCTACCCTGGGGGTCTTCAAGTGGAGGTTAGATGGGCATCTGACTGGGGTCATCTGAACCCAGCCCACTTTCCTGCCTATGCAGGGGGTCAGACTCGATGATCTATTGAGGTCCCTTCCAACCCTAACATCTATGAATCTATGAATCTATGACACCTCCTGCTGCCTCCTCCTGCTGCCCCAGGAAGGGGCTGGCTTGCCCCAGGGGTAGTGCAGGAAGGTGGCAGGAGGGCAGTTGGGCATGCTTGCAACTGGAGAAGGCAGCAGGGATGGTGCACTGGGTGCTGCAAGCCCAGACGTGCTTGGAAGGGTTGGGCTTGGTGAACTACCAGCATCCTATGCACCATTCCTGCTACTCTCTCCACCACCAGCATACCCAGCTGCCCTCCTGCTGCCTTCCCACACTGTTCTATGGGAAACCAGGCCATTTCTGGGTGGCTCCAGATGGTGGGAAGGTGGCAGGGACAGTGCACAGAGCGCTAGAAGCCTGAGCTTCCCTGGGCTTCCAACACCCTGTGCACTGTTGGTTAGGGTCAGGTGCTGCATGTGAGCTGGGGAAACACCTTCACAGCTAGCACCCTGCCCCATCCAGGGAGGGAAGGACCAGGCTTCTCTGCAGCTCAAGGGCTGTGGTATCCAATGGCAGCTTGTGCAGGCAGAATCTGCTGAGAAAAAAAAACAAAACAAAATGGTGAGGGGCCTGATCCTTTGTTTTTCCTTCACATAGCCAGTCCACTTCTGCAGCTGGGGGGTGAGGTGCTGGTGGGCCCTGAATTTTGGGGGCCCCCAGTCTGTCCCTCTGCAGTGATGTTGCTCCATGGGTGCTGCCTGGGGGGGCTCTGTCACCATGGAGGGAAGGTCCAGGGCTCCCTGCAGCTCAGGGCCCACTGGCAGCTTACCCCCCAGTCACAGGAGAGCCAGGCATCTCTGCAGAAAAAGAAAAAGGATCAGGCCCCTGTGGAGCCTGCCCACACAAGCTGCTGCTGGATCACACACAACCTCTAAGTTGCAGGGGGGCCTGATCCTCCCTTCTGGGTGGTGGCACCCCTCTTGGTGCTTATCCCTGCACAGGCTCGGGAAAGAGTTGGATCTGGTGGATGCTGCCTCTGAGCTGGGGCAGCAACCAAGCAACTAGCACCACACCTGGGCAGCCCCAGCAGGTACAGCTTCTGTGGAGGGAAGGACCAGGCCCTACTTGTAACTCAGGGGTTGCCAGTAGCTCACCCCACATCTATAGGAGAAGCTGGCAGACTGTGTGAAAAAAAAAAAAAAAAAGATTGGACCCCCTGTCACTTTTTTTCTCTGGATGAGCCTGCATGCAGATGTGGGGGTGGGGGGGGGGGGGCTGCCAGTGGGTTGTCAATGTTCTTTAACAGTGATGGAAGCCCCTAAATTGAAATGGGGGGAGGGGGGGCAATCATCCCAATTAAAAGCCCACCAATTAAAAACCCACCTTTTTCAATGTAGGAGAACTAAACTTTTGTCACCTGTAAAGGCACCCTAGATCATAGTATCATAGTGCTTAGTGTTGGAAGGGACCTAAACAGATCATCAGGTCTGGCCCCCTATCTTGGGCAGGAACGGGTGCCGGTGACATATCACCCCAGCCAAACATCTGTCCAGGCTTCTCTTGAAGACCCCCAAGGCAGGAGAGAGTACCACCTCACCTTGGGAGCACATTCCAGAGCCTGGTGGCCCTAACTGTAAAGTAATGTCTCCTGATGTCCAGCCTGAACCTTCTCTCTAACAAATTGTGGCCATTATTCCTAGTAACTCTGGGTGGTGCCCAGGGAAACAGAGCCTCCCCCAGTTTCCACTAATCCCCTGTGGTGAGTTCATAAACAGCCACCAGATCCCCTCTCATTCTCTTGTGGAGGCTGAATAGGTTCAGGCCCTTTAGCCTCTCCTCATAGGGCCTGCCCCACTGCCCCTTGACCATGCGAGTGGCCCTCCTCTGGACCCTCTCAATGCTAGTCACATCTCTCTTGAAGTGCAGAGCCCAGAACTGGATGCAGTACTCCAACTGTGGCCTGACTAATGCTGCATAGAGGTGAAGGATCACCTCCCTGGACCTGCTTGTGATGCGTCTGTAGATGCACGACAAGGTGCAATTAGCCTTATCGACTGCTTTCTTGCATTGGCGGCTCATGTTCATCAGGGAGTCAACAATGACTCCAAGATCCCTTTCTGCCACTGTGTTGACAAGAAGGGTGTTCCCCAGCCTATAGGTGTGTTGCTGGTTCCTTCTCCCTAGATTCAGTACCTTGCATTTATCTGTGTTGAATTCCATCCTATTTTCATATGCCCACCTCTGTAATTTGTCTAGATCTAGCTGGATTCTGTCCCTCCCATCCAGCGTGCCCACCTCGCCCCACAACTTGGTGTCATCAGCGAATTTGGACAGTGTAAATTCTACACCCACATCCAGATTGCTGATAAAGATGTTGAACAGTACAGGCTCCAGGAATGAGCCCTGGGGGACTCCACTGCCCACATCACTCCAGGTCAAAAATGACCCATCCACCATCACTCTCTGGGTGCAACCATCTAGCCAATTTGCCACCCATCTGACTGTGTAGGCATCAATGTCACAGTCACCAAATTTTTTAAAGAGAATGTGGTGGGAAACCATGTCTAAGGCCTTCTTAAAGTCCAGGAAGGCAACATCCACCCTGACACCCTTGTCCAGGGACTTTGTGACCTGATCATAAAAAGAAACCAGGTTAGTCAGGCAGTACCTGCTCTCAATGAATTCATGTTGGTTGCCCCTAAGCATTACCTCCCCTGCTGGGCCCTTGCAGATGTGCTCCTTGATAATTTTCTCAAAGGCCTTCCCAAGGACCGAGCTAAGACTAACTGGCTTATAATTGCCAGGGTCCTCCTTTCTCCCCTTCTTGCAAATGGGGACACATTGGCCCTTTTCCAATCCTCTGGTACCTGGACAGTACCCCATGAGTGCTCATAGAGCTGGGACAGGGGCCCCGCTATGACCCCCACCAATTCCCTCAGCACTGTCGGGTGAAGAGCATCAGGATCTACTGATTTAAACATGTCCAGCCCCTCCAAAAGTTCCCTAACTAGGTTGTCCCTGACCCTAGGCATGATGGTGGCTCCCCTAGGTCCATCCGCAATTTTAGTGAGGGAGATGTCCCGGTCCCTGTTCAGGAATATGGAGGCAAATAATTCATTAAAGAGGTTAGCTTTTTCATTTGCCACAATCACCAGATTGCCAAGTCTATCCTGTAGGGGCCCCATGTTACCCGGTACCTTCTTATTTCCTAGGTATTTGAAAAAGGACTTTTTATTATCCTTTATTCTGGTTGCTCGCCCTAGCTCCATCTCTGCCTTGGCCTTCCTAATAGCCTCCCTGCATCCCTAAGCAATGGAGGTGTAATCCTCCTTGGTGATAGCTTCTTGCTTCCACTGTTTGTACGCCTCCTTTTTTGCCCTTAGGCATCGCTGGATGACTTTACTGAGCGATGGGGGCTTCTTAGCACTCCTGCCCATCTTGGTGCGCATTGAGACTGACTCCCTTTGAGCTTGGAGGATTGTATCATTGAGGAACAACCACCCGTCTTGGACTCCCATCTCACTGAAGCTCTGAGACCCCAATGCCTCTCCTACTAACCTTAGCTTACAGAAGTCGGCCCTCCTGAAGTCGAGGACCTATGCCTTGCTGCTTGCTTTCACCACCTTGTGCTGGATAGTAAATTCCAGCAGGCTACGATCACTGTCACCCAGGTGGTCGAGTACCCACAGACCCCTCACCAAGTCCAGCAAGGCATTTCCCTGGTGGAACTATGCACCTCCTGGCTTAGGTCTGAGTTTTTGACAGCTAGCAGGAGGGCAAGTTCCTCCTGCTTAGATCACCTTCCAGCCCTACTTCCCTATGATTCTATGAACAAGAGGAATGGAGTGTGCCACCCCTTTCTTATCCCCACCAAGAATCCCATGCTTAGTGAAAAAACAATCTCAGAAATGCTTTCAAGATTAACCAAATGCAAATCTGTATAAATACTCAAAGATTTTAGCATTCTACAAGTGTACTTGTGAATTAAAAACAAATCATATAGAGTCTTGCTTTATGAAAATGATGAAACATAGTTGTAAACAGTAATATTTCTGATTTTATTTGAAAAATTTGGATATTTTTACAGAATTCTCCCAGCTCTTTTCAGAGCTATGTTTTGACTGATATTATTTTCATGAAAACCTTTGTGTATTAAATTTTACCTTTCATATCATCTAATGTTGTATGAAATAGTTAAGATTTATTGTCCGTACTGTTATGCAGCAGTTTTTGAAAAATATATTTTACAATACCTAAGAACAGCATTGTACCATACAATCGAATTGATGGACTCAGATTAAGATTGGTAAAAATATATTTACTTCAACAAGCCAGTAATTACACTGAATTATGGAATGAGTTTCTAGATCCACTCTATTCTTGTTTGGTTAAAGATCAGCTGACTTTGAAAAACATTCTGTTTACAAGCCATTTTGTTTTTATATTATATATTTTTCTATATTTCTCTTCCATTGCTCTTTATTACTAAGAATATTTGCATAAAAACAGAATCTTTGTTTCTCAGCAGTCCATCTGCTTACACTGCTTATTCTCTGCCTGAAGTCATAATCTTATGTTTATGACATCATCCTCACATTCAGAACAACCAAATGAATTGTCATAAAAAATTCAAAATAAACAATCAAATCCTGCCATCAGGTGTGGGATAAGCAGAAGAAGCTAATGTTCTCTCAAATTCAAATCCTGTTTTCATATGAATGCACAACATAATCGCCTGAAACAAGGAATAAGGAATCAGCAGCTCTTTAGAAAGGCATTTACATTAACTTATTTTTTAAAGTAGGCTGTAGAAAATGATTCTCTTGCAGCTGCACAAAGGAGAAATGCATTATTGGGATGCATTGATAGAAGCATTAGGTGCAAGACACAGGAGGTGATAATGACTCTCTACTTGACACTGGTTAGGCCTCAGTGGCTGTGTCTACACAAGACGCTGCTGTGCAGTGACTTCTGTACATTTATTTAGTACTGGTATAAACAAGTACTGAATAAATACACAGGAACCCAAGTTATAATTAGTAGATGTGCCCAATCAGTGTTTTGTGAGGTTTGGGGCTCCACATTTTGAAAGGGGCATGGGATAGTTAAGAGAGGGTTTGGAGGCAAGCACAAAAATGATAAAGGACTTGGAAAACAAGTCATATGAGAAGTTAGGAATAGTTGGGAATAGTCCTGCACTGAGCAGGGGGTTGAGCTAAGGTCCCTCCTGAGGTGCCTTCCAACAATTTTCTATGTTAAAGGAAATAGTCTTGTTCATCTTGTGGAAAAAGTGCATAAGAAGGGATGTAACATCAGTTTTGAAACACCTGAAGATATGCCATAAAGAAAAGAAAAAATGTGTTTATCAGAACATAGGACAAAGATCAATGGTTTGAAGTTTCGGCGAAGTAAGTTTAGATTGAATTTCGGGTGGGGGAGGGGGGGAACCCCAAAAAACTTTTTCACAGTTAGAAGCAAGGCAGTGGAATAGACTGCCTAGGCAAGTTGTTCACTCTCCATTACTAGAGGTAGTCAATAAGAAGTCAGGCATGATCAAGGCATATTTCCGCTTATGTTCTACTTGAGTATTTCCCATGCTTTTAGTTGTTGGGCTTTGCTGGTTGCCACAAATTAGAGAATTACCCCTTATAGTTTTAGAAAAGTGCTGTTCACATTGATTTAAGGGTAAGTTAGTTAGACAAACACTTTTCTAAGACAGTTTAGATAGGGATGATCCTGTCTTAAGCAGATAACTTAACTTGGAGCATATAACCGTATGAGGTCCCTTCCACCCCAGAATCATAGATTCTATGATGCTATGATGTTGCTATGATAACACAACTTTCAGTGGTCTAATATAGGGCAGTCCAATATGCGGCCCTTGGGCTCCCATCTAGCTTCTGCTCCTGATGTTGTTCTGGCTGCAGCAGCAGCCTAGGTTTCCAGGCTCCATCTCCCTCTTCATTCTACTTCCTGTAGAAAGGAAGGAAGAAGAAAACATTGTACCCGATTAAATTAATAATAAGAAGAAGAACTCCCAGACACACTGGAATTCATCCTCATAAAACCAGTATCTCTACTGATAGAAGACAATTTTCTATCAGAACCTGTCAGGAGAAAGTTGTAAGTTTTGAATAAATAAAACACTTTTTTCACTGAAAATGTCTTCTTCCAATCATTTTTTTTAATTAGTTATCATTAATATATATATATATATATATATATATATATATATATATATATATATTTCCAGCAAGAACCTGAAATAATTATAATTGAAAACAAAGATTAAAATGTGGCCAGTTACCACAGTGTCTCATGGAACTTGTACAGAATTGCCCCTTGTCCTCAACCTCCTTGTGGGTTAGGAGCTCCAGAGGGATGCATTTTGGATAATGAACTCTGGCCAGGGATTCCAATAATATACAGTCTTCCCTTTTCATTATACAGCACAGGAAATTTAAATATGAAGCATAGCATACAAAGGAGAATGAGAGCATGAGGAGCTAAACTACAGCACATGAAATACATTGCTATCATTTCTGAATCTGGGTTTGTTTGTTTTTTAACACACTTGGCTGAGATAATTAGACATTCAAGTTTTGGTTGGAAAATGAATGTTTTTATTGATTTTTTTTTTCCAGACACCTCTATATTTTTCCAGGTCAGAATGGGATCTGAGACCTAATTCAGAAAATTTCTTATGTATGTTCATAATGTTAAGCATTCAAATTATCTCATTGATATCAACCAGTCTGAATTAGAAACACAGGGTAGGGACAGACATTCAAAAAGGCTGAGCCTGAATTGATGTTTAGTAAAATAATGATATTTTACTGGGTTTAATTTATGCAGACAAGTTGACCCAGATTCTTATCTTTGTCAAATATGCATAGAATAACCTATGATGAACTTTAGACAAGATCAGATATCAGAGACCAGATAAGTAGGAGGAAAATATTATATTAAAAAAAAATCTTCATGTGAGAAGTCACACTTGATGAAGTATAAGTTAAATAAAGAACTATGTTAGATTTCAATAATATATTTTAATACCATATACATGACTATTGTTTGTCAGTGCAAGGCAAAGATGATAATGAATAAACATGAGTAAAAAAGAGGTTGACCACATTTCCTCATGTAAAATGGAAAATTAAATCTAAGATTAATTTTAGTGCCCCAAAATCCTTTTGGGGTTTAATTTTGCACTATTGAAACCACTGGCAGTCTTCCCATTGATATAAAGGGTGCAAGGTCAAAATTCATCCTCTGTATGAATATGCCCAAGACCACAGCCATTTTTATGCATACAAAGTTTACAACACATTTTTTTTCAACTAGGATATGCTGATAAACTAGCACATTACCAATTCCATGCTGCCAGGGATCAAATATTGATCTTTTTGTTTTGTCCCCAAATGTGCAGAGTCCTCACTAATGTCCTATCCTTAGCAACTTTTCAGTTAAAAAGGGGTTAATTGATCTAACAATAGAGTGAATAGACAATTATGGTGCCTCAGAGTTATTTCTGCACATTTAAAAATTGCCTTTCATCAGCTTGTTAAAAGTCATTCCTCTAAATTTTCTTCTTTCCTCTGTTTGGTGCATGTATCAGCATTTTTCTCTCAACTAGAAGCAGGGGTCTATAAATATGGTTAACTGCTTGGCTAGGAAAAATAAATTAAACTTTAAAGATGGTAATTTAAACTTCACTTTATTTGATAGGGGGATCTAATGGAAGGAAGCGATTCAGGACTCAGCAGTTATAGTGCCTATGTCTGCTGACTCAAATTCATTTTGATGCATGTGTTAACATGCCGTAAGCACTCTCCATCTTGTTTCCTCTATTTCATATGCATGCATATATGATCAGATATAGACACAGACTCTTCCATATTGGAAAAACAAAGAAGGAAGAAAAAACAAATATTTAATTTTAAATTAAAAAAATAATAATTCTGGTTAAAAAATGTGTTGATGGATTTCTGTGTATTTATATTAATCACAATGCAAATAAACAGCAAGTAAATCTTCACACTGAAGAATGCAGCCTTCTTGAATTTTGGAGATCATGAATGGAAGATAATGAGGGTTTTATCTCCTAGGGATCCCAATAAGTAAGAATCGTAAATGCAAATGAGAAATAAAGAAAAGGCCAAAATAGCAGCTTTAGAAAAAGAATAAAAATCACAGTCAAAGAAAAAATTAAGCCTGAAGTTACACATATGTGAAAATTGGAGATAAAGGTGGAAAGAGACTGAATGATTAAAGATACATGTTTAAGATTGAAAAATAAAACCATAATTTAAGAAAGAGACAGAAATGGCTGCCAGAAGGAGATGAGTTTAGGAACCTCCAGTAGAATGGCCAGTGCTATGGATGAAATAAAATACACTGATAAGTCAGTTAATGAAAAGTGTTCTGACATACATCAATGATGTAAATAATGCCAAAAAAAAAACCCACAAAAAAACCAAAAGGCCAGAAAACAAAACCCAGGTGGTGTTGTAGGAATTAAAAGGAATGAAAAAATACACTTTTAAAGAAGATCCTTCAAGATGTTGTGATGATTATAGTGAAAGAGATAGTACCCCAAAAATTATGCTTTGCAAGAACCCTTCATATATGGAACTTACCTTTCATTTTGTGCTTTGCTATCACCCAGAAATGTCATGTTGGACATGGAGTTTACAGGTAATGCAGGAATGTGCTGAGAGTGGAATGGTTGCCATGATGGAAAGCAAACTTTATCCTTTAAGGAATTTACCAAAGAAAAAAACAAAACACTCTAGAACTGTCTAGAGCTTTCTGTTTCTAGAGCTTGATTTTCACTTAGCATTCCAAGTGCCAGGAATCCTCCTTAAAAGGTTCTTTGGAACCTCATATTATTATTATTATTATTATTATTTGCTATCAGTAACCAGAATAGATGCAAGCCTCATCGGAAATGCATCTAAAGTCACTTGAAGTCCCCAAAGCCAGGAGTATTTGGGACACAACCCATTTGTAGTTTCCAGAGGGTGCACTTTCAAGCAGATTCCCCAAGCTGTTATTTTATTAGTTACTTATAAATCAAATATTTATGCTGTAGTAGTGCTATACTTTGTCTCACTTGAAAATGATGACTCTAGATCTATTCGCCATATAATTCACAAATAGTAACTTTACACCATGTTTTCCCTGGAGACGTTGCAGTATTAATAGTAAACTCTTTAAAAATGCCAATTTCCTCAATGGTGTAAAAGCTGGGATGGACCAGGGAATATGTGAAAAGCAAGATTTGTTTGGTAATATTTTTTTACTGGGCAAAATACATAGTGGGGAGAGATGTTTGATAAACTTATGGCCACAAAATGTCTTTCCACAAATATGAGAAGGAAGCATCTGCAGCCAAAGCTGAATTGTAGGTACAATGATAATGTAAATTGTCATATAATTCCATTATGTAAACAAAAATGGTCACTTCAAAAAGGAAATAGACCTTTTGAGCAAAGCAAATAGAAATTATTAGAAGTAGCTATAGGCAAAGTAAAACCTGAAGATACATCAAATTATGTGAAAGAATAAAGCCATTCAGAAGGGAAGACGGTCATTTTTATCTGTGGAATATAGGCTAAAGGGAGCAGGCACATATAATGAATTATAAAGTCATTTCCTGTGTTAATTCCATGGTTTTTAGTATCCATTCAAATTATATATTTTGGTGCCTACTCCTGTCTTCTGAAGGTGTAGATTCACTTAAGAACAAGAACTGTGTGGTCTGAGGTAGACTGTGAAAAGTGCTTCCCCTGTCCCCTCTCCCAGGTAACTGAGTGGTTTTGCCCTTCTATCCTTTACTATTCTTCTGCAAGTGTTTATTTTGGAAAGTAGTAGTTGTTTATTTATCTATTCATTTATTTATGCACTTTATATGCTGTCTAGGACAACTAGAATAAATAAAATGAAATAAAGCACTAAACAACATAGCCTGGTTTTGATTACTAAAATGACTATCCAAAAAGAAATGTCTCGCAGCTCTTCCAAAAGAGCTTGGGCTCTGGTGGGCCTGCAGAGGGTGGGAGTTCCAGAGCTGAGAAGCAACAGCTGAGAACAACTTCTTACCTGTTTTCACCAAGCAAAATTTCAGTGTTGATGGTATTAGCAGGAGGTTGGTTTTAGCTAACTTTAGAGATCATAATGGGAATGTGGTAGAGGCAGCCCCTTAGGTATGTAGGTCCCAGGCCTTTTAGAGTTTTAAAGGTCAAAATTGAATTTTGCCTGAAAAGCTACTGGAAGCTGGTGCAGATGCTGCAAAAATGGAATCATGTGCTTCTTGACCCACCCCCATCAGATGGTGAACCACCATGCTTTACAGCAGGTGCAGACTCCAGACACTTTTCAAGGGCAGCCCCACATAGAGTACATTACAGTAGTCAAGACCCGAGGTTACGAAGGTATGGACAATAGTAGCCAGATCAGAATCTAAAAGAAAGGGTTGAGCATTTATATCAGCTGGAATTGGTGAAAGGCATTCCTAGTCACCTGAAGATCTAGGTGCAGCAGGGGACTCAAAAGCACCTCAAAGCTGTAAACCTGGATGACAGGGGGACACTGAACCCCATTCTGCCTCAGGTCACATTGTCTGCCCAGCATCACCTTGTCTTGTCTGGATACAGTTTCAGCTAGCTCACCCACATCCAGTCCCTCAAATGCAGCCAGGCACTGAGAAAGCACTAAGACTGTAGAGCCAGGATCAGAAGAGAAGGTGAGGCAGAACTAGATGTCATCATTATACTGATCATACCACACTCCAAATCGCCATACAATCTCACCCAGTAACCTCATATTTTCATTGAACAGGAGAGGAAAGACGATGTAGCCTGGGAGGTCTCACAGGGAAGGTCCTAAGGGGATGACAAGCACACACCCATCACCACTCTGTGGGACTTCCCTTCTAAGAAAGAACAGAACCAATTTAGAGCTGTCTTGTGAGGTGTCTTAGGTAAGCTGGTTCTAGTTAAAAAGTGAACAAGGGATTTGTATTATATTATGCACGTACTATACTTTCATTAAGTATAGAGATACAATTATTTCTGTTGAAAAGCTTGCATTGACTTTTTTATTATGAAGCAATTAAATGACCTTTCTGATAGTGGCTCTTTGAGGCAGAAATCATTTAACAGCCTGGGTTTAATATACAGTTCACAGCCATTTATTTATAAAAGTGTAACCTGAAACAGAAGCTACACCTTTGATCACATATGAACCTTTAATATATCTGTGGCCACCATAAAAAGTCAGATTAAGTATAGTATTATGTCCTTTATAAGCTCTATTCTCAAATGTTGGCTTTAAAACTTAATTTGTACATTAGTCCCTATTCCCTCCTATTATGCTTCAGTGTGTATTGAAGAAAACAAAGAAAAAAACAACTCCCTAGATTTTCAATTTAATATCATTATATATTTATTTGCTTCCTCCCACAGGAAACTCTTTAAGCACACTGTGTAGCTCAGGTTTTGTCTTTTCTGCAAGCACATTGTATAAAAGACCTCTTCCTTCACTCTCAGTTTAGACCTGGCAGCTCAGTTGAAAAATATTTCCTAACAGGGATTAATGACTTTTCAGAAGCCAACCTGCACACTAAAATGCTTTATTAGGTTGACATTTTCTTGATCTAGGAACAGATACTTTTATACATGCTGGGTGCATCTGCATGTGCCATTAAGCCAACATCATACACTCTGGCACAGTTTGAGCTAGAGCTAATCATGGTGCCTTAATGGCATGTATAGGCGTTCAAACTACTTTGGTCCAGGCCATGTGTGCAGACACTGTACTGGGACCACAGCAGTTTGAGCCAGGGCGGAAGAACCCTAGGGTGACAGCAGGGTCAGAGGGTCAGTCCCAAGCTCTGGGTGCTGGCTTTGGGTGGCAGAGGGGCTAGCTTGGACACAAAGGTGCTAAAGTGCACGGCTGGACAGCAGGCAACTCCCACACTTTTGCATCCTCGTGCTTCAGCCAGCCCTGGTCATCATCTATACCAGAGGCGAGCAAAATACAGCCCAGGCTGGATCCAGCCCGCCAGACAATTTCATCTGGCCTGCAGGGCCCCTCCATAAGCTGAAAGAATTACCATGGGCCCTCTGATAACCAGTGTCTCCATGCAAGAAGTGCATCCCTGACTGCTAAGGAACCAACATCCACCCCAGCCAGGCCTAACCTGCCCCCAGCCATAAGGTAGGGAGCGCTGGACACAAGAAGCTTCTGCCTGGCAGAAGTTTTTGCCTGATGAACCTTTGGCTATTTCCCCATCCTCACTTCCTGGGAGCATGGGCCAGGAAAGGTAAGGGCCCCACCAGGGGAAACGGGAACAGGAGTGGGGGAAGCCATGAGCTACAGGCTCAGACTAGGCTGGCCATGCACACTCCCACCATATAGGGCCAGGATCTTGGGTGGGAGCTTTATGCTATGGGGCTGGGTGGGGCTGGCTCCATACACTGCCACCACATGCAGCTTCAAGGACTCCAGTGGGAGCATGGGAGCTGTCTGCTATGGGGCGAGGCAGGGCTGGTCCCACTCACTGTCATCACATGTGGCTCTGGGGACTCTGACGATCCACCCTCCAAAACACACACACACACACACACACACACACACCCTCCTACAGGCCCGTGACACACCCTTCACAACCCCCACCCTACCCACACCCTCCCACACACTTCCACACCAACCACACATCCCAGGCCCACACCCGTGAACACCCACACCTCCACCCTTCCCCACACAGTACTCCAGCTGGGGTCTCACCAATGCCAAGTAAAAGGAAGCATTACTCATGACACATTGGCTAACACATCCCAGTATGTTATTAGCTCTAATGACTATAGTGTTATACTGGTGGCTCATTCTGTGATCATCCATAACCCCAAGGTACAGAGCCAATCCTAGGGGTGTGCAGGGCCTGGGGCACATCAGCCTGTGACGGGGGGCGAGTGGTTGGAGCGTGGAACAGAGGGGGGGCAAGCAGCTGGTGCACAGAACGGGGCTGGGGGTGCGAGTGGCCAGAGTGCGGAGCTGGTGGCACAGTGGCCACATGGAGTGGTGGCACTCTCAGCACTGTCTGCAGGGTCTCCCAAAGCATGGAGCAGTTGCCCCGATCCTCCCTCCCCCAAGAGACGTCTCTGTCAAGTTCCTTTTCAGCCGTTGCACTGGCCAGGACTTCTCCTCCTAATCTATATTCATGTTGCTGGTTACTTTTCCCCAGATAAAGCAGTCTGCTTTTATCCTTATTAAACTGCATCCAATTCTGCTCCACCCACCTTTCCAGCTTGTCCAGTTCTTCTTGGATCCACATCCAATCCCCTAGTGTGACCACTTTTCCCCATAATTTAGTATCATCCACAAACTTGGCTGGTGTGCTTTCTACTTCCTCACCTAATCATTGATTAAGATGTTGAACAGCATGGGGCCAAGAACAGAACACTGTGGGACACCACTGGCCACCTCCTGCCAAGATGATATAGATCCAGAAAACAGAAGGGAGATTGTATGGCTCATTGAAGTGACTGCTGAGCTGGGAAGAATCAGGTGCTAGGTTCCAGCCTGCAAATTTATTCCCATTGGGGTAAATAGTTAACCCCATCCACCTTTTTTTTTTTTTTCCAGTGACTGGTTAAATGCAAGGGACAGTAGCTCCTGAAAAGGAGTACTGCAGTACAGCCTAGAGTACTGCTCTGATGTGTGGTGATTCATGTACTCTGCTAGGAAGACATGCAGCTTCAAACTCTCTTTGGGGTGGGGAAGGGACTTAAAGCCCTAGGCTATTCTTTCTTGGTTGAGTGTAGCTGAAGTGTTTGTGCTAAAACAAGGAACAAACCTCACCTGTATTTTTTCCCCAGACTTATGCTCAGATACACACATATGTACCAGTATAGTACATGGCCTATTCTGCACATGCAGTTTATGTATACAGGTTTACATGTCTACATCACAGGGAAAGTTGAATCACTTCTTAACCTTAAGTACAGGGCTGGCCCACAATTTTTTAGGGTCCCCTGCAAGGCATAGCTTTCAGGCCTCCTGACATGGAGAAGACATCAGCAGTGGTGGGGGGGAGGTGGTGAGCACAGAGGGAAATTAAGGTGTACTGGGGCCCTAGGCAAGCACAAAATAGGAGGTCCTCTCCCTGCATGGGAGCTGGGCTTTGGGGGGTTGGGGGTGGAGGGGCCTGTTCTCCTCCTAGTGAAGCCAGGGAAGGTTGGGTGGATTCTTCAGGGCTGAGAAGCACATACCCACCACTTCTCCCTGGTCCCCACCCCGCTATGGCCAAATATACACATACACATGGCAGTTAAGGATCTTTGGGTATATCTGATATATTTTATTAGACCAACTAAATAGTTGGGAACATTTTTCTAGCAAACTTTTGGGTTTAAAAACCCTTGATCCGGCTGAGGAAGCATCTGCAATAGGTGTGTGCTGTTCCAGGATGGAACAAATAGTAAAGAAGCCAGAGTTTGAATTGCATGCAAGCCAGTCAGTGAAAATGTAAATTGAGGAGTCAGTGGGTGAGAGAATCAGTGAGTGAGAGTCAGTAGGTTTCGTGGAATCAATCCTTAAACCGCTTGTTATCGAAAAAGCAAATTTTGGCCAAGACACTACAGACTTTTTAATGAAAATTTAAAAAACTAGGCCACCTTTCCAGCAACACCCTCCTAGCCACTATGGATGTTACCAGTTTATACAACAACATCCCACACCAGGATGGCATCCAAGTCTTCATTACATACCTGCAAAAGCAAGATGACTACTCTGAGTACAGCCCCAAAGATATTACTGAAATTATATGCTTCATCCTCACACACAGTAATTTCACTTTTAATAACCAATGTTTTCTCCAGACCATGGGCACAGCTATGGGCACCAAAATGGCCCCATGGTATGCCAAACTTTTTATAAGCCACCTGGAAGAAGAATTCCTCAAAGACTGCATCATCAAAGCCTTGCTATATTTAAGATATATCAATGACATCTTCATAATTTGGACTGAAAACCTGCAATCTCTGATTCAGTTCCATCAGAAATTCAGTAATCATCACCCCTCCATTTGACTAGCTCTTGACTACTCCAGCACCAACATCTCCTTTTCAGACACAATGATCAGCATCCAGAATGGTAAAATACAGACCAAGTTATATGAGAAACCTGCAGACCAACATACATATCTGTATATAACCAAACTTGTGATACACAGCCAAGCCCTCAGATCCCACTGAATTTGCACTGAGGAGAACACCTGGGATTACTACCTCACAAATCTTAAAAAGGCTTTCACACTACAAGGACACTCCTCCAGAGAGATAGATGCACATTTGAAAGTGACACCTGGATACCGTATGAAGAATTGCTGCAGTGCAGAAGGAAAACCTCCATGTATCACACACCACTGGTTATGACATATCACCCCTCCCTCCAACCCATGTGGAAAATCCAGAAACAACTACAACCCATATGTCCCAGGGGTGCAGGGGTTACAGGAGAACCCCAGGCCAAAATAAAAGAAAGCCCCAAATTACCTCCTGCAGGGGCCGAAAGGCGTGGGGAAACGCACGCAGAGAAACTGCCCAGGCGGTTCGTCAGCCGCACTTATATCCAGCTGGGACCAGGTGATGTCACGTGGCAACGCCACCCAGCAGACACAAAAGGTGGCCTTAAGGGCGCGGGGGGGGGCAGTGAGCGGAGGCTCCACAGGTAAGCCCACAGCCCAAAAGGCACAGCCGCAGTGTCTGTCAGTCCGGGAAGACAGGGGCAGAGCCAGCAGAGGCACCGGCAGAGAAGCCAGCAGCGGAGCAGGTGGAGAAGCCAGCAGAGGAGCCAGCGAAGGCTCCAGCAGAGAAGCCAGCAGCGGAGCTGGCAGCAGAGCTGGCAGCGGGATAGAAGCTGGCAGTGGAGCCGGCGAAGGATCCCACAGAGAAGCCAGCAGAGAAGCCGGCAGTGGGGTCACTGGCAGAGAAGCCGGCAGCGGGGCCAACTGGGAAACCAGTGGAGAAGCCGGCAGAGGAGCCAATTAGCAAGCCAGCAGAGGAGCCAGCAGGGAAGCCGACTGGCTAGCTGGCAGAAGAGCCGACCAGCAAGCCAGCCGAGAAGCTGATAGAGAAGCTGACAAAGGGAGCAGTGATGAGTGGGGAGGGCAGAGGTGGAGGCGAGTGCTGGGGAAGCCGGAGCATCTACAGGGAAGCCCGGAGAAGAGGTAAAGAGGGCAGGGCTGACAGGAACCCCAACTGGGATAGCCGTGGGGTGAGCAGCAGAAGACCCCAAGCGTGACTGGTTAACGGAGTAAGGGAGCCTTCAGACGGGCCCGCAGCATCCCCCAGGAGAATCAGTCATGACCCATAGGACCCGGGTTGACTGGGACACCATCCCTGGAGTAGGGTCGAGCCTAGGAGGGAGATAGAAGCCCCGAGTGGGGCAATCCAGGAGGTTTGGGTACTGAGGCACTGGGATAACACAAGGCCCATAGACTGAGGGGTACTTTATATTCCTCTGGGGCCTCCTGGCCCACCGGTCACATGTCTCCGGCAGTCACGGTGGTGGGGATCACACAGTGAGTCACATTGTGCATGGAATAGGGAGCTAGGCACAAGGGATAGACGAGGCTAGGACAAAAGGGCCTTGAAGCCTTCACTGGGGGCCCATGGCTGGAGAGCCACAGGAGGCCAGGGTAGAAACTGAGAAGAACCAGGGACACTAAAGGGCCAGAAGACCCGTGATCGAGGGTGGCGAGTGGCCAGGGTGTAGGGGAGGTCGGAGCCCCATGAGTGCCCGCTGAGAGGCGTGCTGGCCCTGAAGGCTGCCTCAAAGGGGAACCCCTCCACTGAGGTTCCATTCAAAGTCATGGCAGGTGAGTTAAGGGGACCCCCTGGACATCAGCTGGGGTAGCCTTTGGGGTCCACTCACAGGCCTGGGACAGATGTGATCAATAGTCTGGGCCAAGGCTGCAAGAGAACGCCTGATCGAACAGAGGCGGGCACACCATACTAGAAGGAGACCCAGTTCTTAAAGAGATCTTCCCAGGGGCAGGAAGTCAGCTACGGTCAAAGATAAGCATCCAAGCATTTCAAAGATAAGCATCCAAGCATTTCTTGAATGAGTCCAGAGTAGGTGCCTGCACCACTTCTGGAGGGAGTCTGTTCCAGGTCTTGGAGGCTTTGACAGTAAAGAATTTTTTTCTTATGTCCAGCCTAAAATGGTCTTGAAGGAGTTTATGACCATTGGCCCTTGTTTTTCCTTGGGCTGCTTTGGTGAACAGACATTCTCCCAGGTCCTAATGTACACCCCTTATGTACTTATAAGCAGCCACCAGGTCCCCCCTGACCCTGCGCTTTTCCAGGCTGAAGAGTCCCATGGCTCTCAGCCTGTCTTCATAAGGCGTATTGTCTTGCCCTCTGATTATGCACATGGCTCTCTTCTGGACTCTCTTAAGCTTCCTGACATCCTTCTTGAATTGTGGAGCACAAAATTGGCTGCAGTACTCCAGCTGCAGCTTCACCAAGGCCGAGTACAGCGGGAGGATGACATCTTGAGATTTAATTGTGAAGCATATATGGCTGCAAGTCAGAGTTTTGTTTGCTTTACCAGCTGCGATATTGCATTGGTGGCTCATGTTCATCTTGTGGTCAATCATGATCCCCAAGTCTCTTTCAGCAGTGGTGCTAGCAAGCATAGCACTGCTGAGCCTATAAGTATGCTACGCGGTTTTTTTTTTTCCCAAGGTGGAGTATCTTACATTTATCAGTATTGAACTTCATTAGGTTTGTATCTGCCAACTTACTAAGTTTATTCAAGTCAGCCTGGATCACTAGCCTGTCCTCAGGTGTAGACGCTATGCCCCAAGGTTTAGTGTCATAGGCGAACTTAGCCAATGCGCTTCTCACACCAATGTCCACATCATTGCTAAAAATGTTAAAGAAAACTAGTCCAAGGACAGAGCCTTGGGGGATGCCACTGCCCATGGAGCACCGTAATGATTCGCTACCATTGACCACTATTTTCTGGGTCTAATGTCAGATCCAATTTCCCAGTCACTGGACTGTGGTGTAGCTGAGGCCACAGTAGGCCAATTTTTCCATGAGGAGGTCATGGAACACCAGATCAAAGGTTTTTTTAAAGTCCAGATATATGACATCAATCTCTTCTCCCTTGTCCAGTTGATATGTCCCCTGGTCATAGAAGGAGATGAGATTGGTCAGGCAAGACCTACCCACAACAAACCCATGCTGGCTGTCTCTCAGGATGTTTTCCTCAGCCAACTTATCCAGAAGGATCTCCTTGATAATTTTCTCCAGAATCTTACCAGGGATTGAGGTCAAGCTGATTGGCCTGTAATTCTTGGGATCTACTTTCTGCCCTTTCTTGAAGCTACTTTCTGCCCTTTCTTGAAGATGGGTACCACATTGGCCTTCTCCCAGTCTTCAGGTACTTCACCTGAGCACCACAAGTTTTTGAATATTTTTGCCAATGGTTGGGCTATGACACCTGCCAGCTCCTTGAGTACTCTAGGGTGTAATCTGTCAGGACCATCAGACTTGAAGGTGTCCAGCCTCTCAAGGTGATCCTTTTTACTAGATCAACACCAATGCTGGGTATAAATATGCCCTCACCCTGGCCGTCCCACATCTTGCTAGACAGGGCGGTCCCATTAGGCTGATGAAAGACCGAAGCAAAGTACCCATTAAGCAGATTGGTCTTTTCCTGGGTGTCAGTTATCAGCTGTCCCATCTGGTTCAGCAGGGGTCCAGTGTTACCCTTCCTTTTTTTCCAACTCCCTACATGTCTGAAAAAGGACTTTTTGTTATCCTTGATATATGAATCCAGATGGAGCTCAGTTGCAGCCTGGCTTTCCTGATCCACTCCCTGCAGGTACGGACTAGTGCTAAGTACTCCTCCTTGGTGGTAATTCCAGCCTTCCATCCTTTATAAGGCTCTCTTTTGAGGTGTAGGAGGTCCTCAAGTTCCCTGCTGAGCCAAGGGGGTTGCTGTGCCCTTCTGCTACTCTTCCTCTGAGATGGGATGGCCATCCCTTATGTTGTCAGGATCGCTCCCTTGTGGAGCAGCCACTACTCTTGAACTCCTCTTCCTGTCAAGTCATGGTCCCTTAGGGCCTTGACCTCAAGCCTCCTGAGCTTGTTGAAGTCAGCTTTCCTGAAGTTGAGGACTTCTGTATTGCTGACTTGCCAGTTTTGCAATGGATAGTAAAGGTGATCAGCTCGTGGTCACTATCACCCAGCTTTCCATTGATTCTTAGGTCACTGACTAGTTCATCCCCTTTGGCCTGTACCAGGTCCAGCAATGCTTTACCTCTTGCCAGCCCATAGACTTCCTGATTCAGGTAGAGCTTGTCCACGCATGTGAGGAAGCTTTGCAACTGGTCGGATTTGGCTGAGCAATCTTCCCATGAGATATCCAGGTAGTTAAAGTCTCCCATGACAACCATGCACTGAGAGCATTCAGTCTCAGCCACTTCCCTGGCGAATTCCTGGTCCAGCTCTTGTTTCTGGTTAGGAAGTCTGTAGTAGACAACTACCATGATGTCCCCTGTGCCACATTCCCCATGCATTTTAACCCCAAGAAACTCCAGACTTCTTGCTGCAGCCCAGCCTCTGGCTTCTTTACTATCCATTCCATCAAGGAAGAGTGCACATACACACCAACTGCAGATTCTTCCCCAGTCTGACCAAAGGCTTTTAAACCCAAAAACTTGCTAAGAAAAATGTTTCTACCTATTAAGTTGGTCTAATAAAAGATACACATACACACACACACAAACACACACACACCCAGACAGCCCTCCGCTCCCCCCTACCTCATCCTGCAGTTGCCCATGGCTCAGTCTCACTCCCCCCCCCCCCACTTTTACACTCACATGCAGGAAGCTGATGCCCAGCCATCCCAAGCAGCCCCACAGAGACAGAGGGCTGGGTTGGGCTGGGCTGGGCCCAACCTGGCAGGGAACAAGTAAGGCAGGGCTCTCCCAGCCTGGTTTGGCCCCCTCCCCTGCAGGCACAGTGCCACTCAGCTCACAGGCATGGTGGGACTCTTCAGGCAAGACCCAAGCCCTGCCCCCTCTTCCCCCAGCCCTATTGGTGGAGGAGGGGTCCTTCTTCCAGCTGCCAGGGAAGCAAGTATGAAAGCTGCAGTTTTAAACTTGGCACTGAAAACGGGCATGGAGTTTAAAACTGTGGCTTTCACTCCCTGCTGGGGAGGATGCCAGGAGCATGGGACCCCTTGGCTGCAGGGCCCCCTGTGGACCAAGGTTTCACAGGTATGGATGGGCTGGCCCTGCTTAAGTGCCAGTAACACCATCTATGAGAAAGGTACCATGTAGATGCACAAAGGTAAATAGTGCTCTTTTCCTGTTTCTGTAGTATTGTAGGGTTCAAAGCCATTGGGCAGGAAAGGCACAGCCAAACAAGACTCCTGATTTTTTTGATTTTTTTTTTTTTTCTGACAGAACCAGGGGTTACAGAGGGAGAGACTTTCTATTCCCATGAATGAATTTGGACTCCTTACCCAATCACAGATCACGACATGTTAGCACAAATTGACCTTCTTCCCACTAGACTGCCAAGTCTTTGTATTAGAATTAAGTATAGAGGAAATAGATCTTTGCTCTTCAGATCTGATGACCAGTGGTGCAGACTTATAACATTCCTGGTGCTCATTCCCTGGAAGACAGTTCTTCCCAATTAAGTGGGTACATCTTAGGAGCTTGGGCAGAAATATCTGTGATTTCAGTTTGTCCTTTGTTGCTCATATTGCTACATAGACACTCTCATGCCATTTTTGACCTGTGCATCTTTCCTAATATGTGCATATATTTTACCATGACAACATGTCCATGTACTTGTCTTACATATGAACTATTGTAGTCATCTCCTGACTTGTGTTCCTCATCATTTAAATCCATTTGGAATACTTCAGAATGATTGATATTTTCCACACATGTTGCATGGTTATTCAGCTATTCCATGTTTAGCCTGAGAATAAAATGTAAACTTTAATGATCTATATTCAAGTTATTCATTCTTTAGCTCCTTTACATTCATATAATTTGATTCATGTTTATGTTTCTTCACAGACCCAGAGTTCTGGGTTGGATATTTTCTTTGCTATACCATCTGTTCCCTGTGTAATGGAAGGTATAGAGTTTTTCACATCTGGCTTCAAGCTGACAAAGTGCTCTTCCATATACCTTCCATTCTAGTGTCTCTCCTAGTATTTATAAAGTCACATTTTTCTCAGGTTTTTTTTTTTTATTTTAGTTATTTTCAATGGATTCTATGTATATTATAATGATTACATTTACTTTAGTCAGCGCCCAGATGCAGTAAATATTATGTGACAGCTACATTATATAATCTGAAAATAAAAATAATGACAAAACAAGTATACCATGAGTTCTGATTACACAGGTTTATTTAAGTAACTAATTTGTTTAGTTAACTACATTATACTGTTGATTGTTAATTTACATACATAAACTATCTCATACATAACACTATCCTACACAGAATGGAGATATAAATATCCACTGAATAGTACGTATATTATTTTGTATCATCCAAGTGCAATATGTTTGCACCTGGGTGATACAAAATCCCCATAGCCTTGTGACAGCTGGAGAACACTTGTGACCCAGATACATATAAATACAGATATATTGGTACTCTTCTATGGTAATCTTGGCGTGTGTAGGTAAAGGTCAAAGCCATAATTTAGCCAATGACATTTTTAAAAAGTTATACTGGATATCAAAGCTTGCAAAAAAAAAAATGTGTTTTTAGTTTTGGAATTTAGAAGATAGGATATTTAGAGTGACAGAGTTGAGACTAGTCCAGCTTTAGCAGGGAGTAGGACTGGGTGACCTCCTGCGATACCTTCCAATATTTGTTTTCTATGATTCTATTTGTAGTTCCTCATACAGTATTTTGTTAGGTAAGAATAATGGCTTTTGTAGGAAAACATAATAATGGTTAAACTTGGAGTTGTGCTTGCTCAGAAAGGGGGTGTGATTTTACTTTGTATTAGTATGGTTCATCAGGGAAAGAAAGATAGGGACAAGGGAAGTTGGGTTTGCATATATGGTTCAAAGGGTTATAAAACTGACATCACATGCTCGGCAGATTTAGGATCTTTTTAACTTCTGAGGAAGTGACACAAAAAAGACCCCTGTGAGAACAGATTGATCAAACCACTTGAAAGAGGTGTTGAATGATTAGGCTAATCATTTAGGTACCTGTGGAATCTAGATTCCATACTTCCTCTATTAATAAGTTCTCTGCTTTAATAGACAGACTGTAGTCTTGTCTTCCTGTGAGCCAAAAGAATCAAACATTATCTCCTGAAAGAGTGACTAATTCAAAGCCTAAGCAACATTAGATACCTTTTTTTAAAAATGAAAAAAAAATACAATTTAAAGAGCTAATTAAGACATCCAGACAAAACCAGCACTTCAACACCAAGCAAAGAAGATTATTTCAACAATTCTCTGGAAGGTCAGTAGAAACTGAAACACAGATTACAGACAGAAGAGATCAATATATTTTCTACCCATTTATCTTTTTGCTCACTGTAATGTAGTTAATACTTCCCTGCCCTTCCCATCCCCCCTAGCCAGCTCTAGTCTTTGTAAAGAGAGTGCTTATTTCCCCGAGACTCTGGTGACACCTTGTCTTAGTTCTTCCATAACCATTTTAAATTCTCTGGCTCCCTCCATGTTTGCTATCTGACTCCTGGCTGCTACCTCATCTTTTATTTTAACCATGGCCTGTCTCCAATAAGCAAAATTGTCATTGTCAGAAGAGAAGCAGGGTTTCTGTTACATGTTTTTTACTGCTGAAAAGATGTTTTCCTCCCAAAGAATTCTTATCCTTCTCCATTGGCAGTTCACTGCCCACAAGCTAAAAGACTATATTTATGGCTTATATTTATGTAACTGTATCAAAAGCTAATGAAAACACTATACAACTTGTTTTTCCAGTTTCTCTAAGTAGCGTTTTCCAATGCTTGACCACTGTCCTAGAAAGGTTCCCCTCATCTCCGACCTAAATTTACTTTGCTGAAGCTTGATGCCATTGTCCCATACTGTCACAGAGAATGGTATATTTCGACCCTTGCTATAAGTTGCTTTTTTATCAAATCCCCATCAAGACTTCTCTTCTCCAGATTAAAAATCCCTTTCCTCATAAGTATTGCTGCCCAGGCCACTAATAATTTTTTCCAGCTCTGTGTTAAGCTCTATTCAGTCTGTCCATATCCTTCTTGAAGTGTAGACATAATACTCTATTCCCAGTGCTGAATAGAACAGAAGAATCACTTTCCTTTATTTGCAAGTGACACTCTTATCAATTCAACCCAGCATGTTGTTAGCTTTTCTTTTCTTTTGTTCTTTTGCAACAAGAGCACTATTGGCTTGTATTCACCTTATGGTTTACTCTAACTCCCAGGTATTTTCCTTAGTGATGAAACCTAGCCAGACACCCCCCATTCTGAATTTGTACAGGCAATAATTCTGTTTCAAGTGCAGGAGTTCGCACAGGTCATTGCTGAATCCCATCTGCTTGATTGCAGATCATTTCCGCATGATCTAGATTATTTTGATCCTAGCTGTGTTCTCCAGAGTTTCTGCAACTCCATGCAACTTGTTGTCATTCACAGATTTGCTAAGCATGCGTTCCATCCCATCATCCAACCTATTTATGAACAGGGATCCCAGTTTTCTGTTTCCCATGGAAAAATGGGGAAAAAAGTGAATTTTCTCTTTTACATGAGAAAAATGCAGATTTCTCATTTTAAGAGAGACACACAGATTTTCCACATTTGCAAAGAACTCTCTGAAAGCTGGCAAAGCTCCAGCCTGCAAGGGGCAGGGGGGAGCATGAGAAGCATGGTCAGACAGGGGGGGCCATGTACATGTGTGCATGCACACATGCACATGGCCACCAGGTTGCCTGGAGAGCAGCTCCTGCAGGTAAGTCTGGCAAGGGGCTGGGGTTGCTGCCCAGCCAGGTGGTGTGTGGGGCTCAGGGCCCAGGGCTGGAATGTGTAGCCACAGAGCCCAGATAGTGAGTGAGATAGGGCCACAGGTGGATCGTATGGGCAGGGTGAGTAGGGCTGGCTCCCTGCCACTACACACAGTCTCAGGAGGTCATGGGGGGCACATGCCCCTCATATGTGTGTGTGGAGCAGGTGTGGGGCTGAGCTGCTCACTGCAGGCTTGGGATCCCCACCCTGCTCCCTTCCCATGGGGTCCCCATGGCCCACAGGGTGGGACCAAGTATGGTAAGGCAGAGCAGGGCAGGGAAGCTTGGTGCCACAACCGCAAGCCCCATGCTACCTAGTGAGGTATCCCCTGCCCAGCCAGCAGCAGTTTGGGTGGTGACATGGAGTTGTGCCCCTCACTTTTGCCAGGTGGGCAGAGTGGGGCTCACAGTGGGAAGGAGCCACCCATCTGGCTCTGTGCTGTCCTGCAATGCTGGGTCCTGCCTGCTGGGCTTCAGAGGCCGTAGATGGAGGGCAGCAGGTGGGGAGCCCAAGCCTGCAGCAAGCAGCCTGCATCCATTCCCCCCATGGGCCCCTCTCTCGCCATGCTGCCTGTGGGGGGGGGGGGGGGTAGGGGGAGAGCTAAGCACTATGCTCCAGCCTGCTACAGCAGCCACTACTTCCCATGGCTGGTACCTGGGGCTCAGGTGATGCTGCAGGGGCGAGGGGCTGTACACCTGGGTCCCTGGCCCTGTAGCCTTGGCAGCTGGGAGCCCCTTCCGGTAGGGCTGGTGGGGTGAAGAGCTGTTTGTGGGAGGTAAGGGGCACCAGCAGGAGTGGGGTGGGGTGGGGAGGCTGTGGTTGGGGAGTGCAGGGCCTGGACCTGTGTCCTAGTGAGCACATGGGGGCAGGGGGAGCTCTGATTTTCCATGATAAAATCCCAAAGTCATATACCAAAATGTGTAGGTATTTAGAATTTATTTTATTATAGTGATTGAAGTACTGGTAGGCTTCCAAATTGCTTTGAAATGGTAAATATATCAATAAAACATTGTGTTCAGTTGATAACTATATATATATGTTGTGACATTTCATTTTAATCATGGATTTTGGGTTTTTGCCCTTGAAAACCAGGTACTATGTTTTGGAAATTTCCATCAGTTGTTAAAGAAGACCTCATCTACTTCCTCCTTCTGGATTGGAGGCCTGTAGCAGATGCTCCTTTTCCCACTGCTTTCCTCTCTGACATTTACTGAGAGGTTTTAATCAGGTCAGCTTCTACTTGTACTGCCCCTCCGAACATGTGTATACCTTTAAGAAAGGGAAGAAGGATCCAAGGAATTATGACCAGTCAGTCTCACCTCAGTCCCTATAAAAATCATGGAGCAAGTCCTCAAAGAATCCATTTCTAAGTACTTGGAGGAGAAGAAAGTGATCAAGAATGGTCAGGATGGATTCACCAAGGGCAAATCATGCCTGATCAACCTGCTTTACCTTCTATAAGGAGATAACTGGCTCTGTGGATGTGTGGAAAGCAGTAGATGTGATATACCTTCACTTTAGCAAGGCTTTTGATACTTTCTCCCACAACATTCTTGCAAGCAAGCTGAGGAAGTATGGGTTGGATGAACGTACTGCAAGCTGGATATAAAGCTGCTTGGATCATTGGGCTCAATGGATAGTAATCAACATCTTAAAGTCTAGTTGGCAGTTGCTCTCAAGTGGAGTGTCCCAGGGGTATGTCCTGGGGCCATTTTTGTTCAGTATTTTTATTAACGATCTGGAAGATGGGATGGATTGCACCCTCAGTAAATTTGCAGATGACACCAAGCTGGTGGGGTGCGATATGTATGCTGGAGGGTAGGACTAGGATTCAGAGTGACATAGAAATATTGGAGGATTGAGCCAAAATAAATCTCATGAGCTTCTATAAGGACAAGTGCAAAGTCCTTCACTTAGGATGGAAGAAACTCACACACCAGTATGGGCTTGGGATCAAATGGCTAAGCAGCAGCATTGCAGAAAAAGACCTGAAGGTTACAGTAGACAATAAGTTTAACATGAATCAGCAGTATGTCCTTGTTGCCATGAAGGCTAACAGCATACTAGGCTGCATTAGTGGGAGTGTTGCCAGCAGATTGAGGGAAGTAATTATTCTTCTCTATTCTTCACTGGTGAGACCACATCTCAGGTACTGTGTCCAGTTTTGGGCTCTCCACTACAGAAAGTATGTGGACTAGTTGGAGAGAGTTCAGTGGAGGATAATGAAAATAGTTAGGGGGCTGGGGCACATGACTTATAAGTAAAAGCTGAGGGAACTGGGCTTATTTAGTCTGCAGAACACTGAAAGGGGATGATAGCAGCCTTTACCTGAAGGGTGATTCCAAAGAGGATGGAGATAGACTGTTGTCAGTGATGGCAGATGACAGAACAAGGAGCAATGGCCTCAAGTTGCAGTAAGGGAAGTATAGGTTGTATATTAGGAAACACTCTCACACTAGTACAGTGGTGAAGTGCTGGAACAGGTTTCCTAGAGAGGTGGTGGAGTCTCCAGTTTTGGCAGTTTTTAAGACCAGGCTCAGCAAGGTCCTAGCTGGAATGATCTAGCTGGGAATGGTCCTGTTTGAGCAGGGTGTTGGACTAGATGACCTCCTGAGGTCCCTTCCAGCCCTAATTTTCTATGATTCTATACATAATCTTTACCTTTTTTCCACTCTTACCTATCCTTCCTGAATAAGCTAAACCCATCCATGACTATCCTCCAGTCATGCACACTATCCCACCAAGTCTCCATAATTGTAATTACATCATAATTCTGTGCTTTTACTTGGCTCTTCAGTTCTTCCTCTTTGTTGCCATTACTTCTCACATTAGTATATAAGTCGTTCAGGTACCTAACTGATAGTCCTATCATCTCTGCTAAGGTTTTCTTTATATTTTCCTCTTACTCATTTTTTATCAAGATCGATTAGTTCTTTACTTACCTTCGGAATTTTGTCTCCAGACTCTGGTGAACCTAGTTTAAAGCCCTCTTCACTAGGTTAATAAGCCTGTAAGTAAAGATACTTTCCTTTCTTCATCAAGTGGACCCCATGTCTTCCCAGAAGTCCATCTTCTTGGAACACCACTCCAAGGTCTAAGAAGCCAAATCATGATGACGTGATTTACACAGCATTTTGTTGATCTCCAGCATGCATCTACTCCTAGCTGTGTTTTTATCCTTGCCTGGAAGGATCAATAAGGACACTACCTGATGATGACTTAACACACAGCAATAGATGGTATTTATGCAAAGTATGCTAAATATCATCATCAGGGGCTGGAGCCTTGATGATGATATTTATGCAAATCATAATTTATTAAATGTATTATGCATTATTAAAATGTAACGTTATTAAAAGTAAGTGCTCCTGCCTTAGTTTTCATTCCAAGGAATGAGATGGAGGAGATGGATTATATAGAAAAATGAGCCAGGGAAGGGTACTAAGAGGTCAGTAATAGGTGTAATAGAATGTATATAATTCCCAGACAAGTGTAACATCACTGTTTAAACTCTTCTAGTATATGGGAATACCATAGATAGCTTAAGAGTACATAAAGAGGATCATGAAATATAAAATTGTAATTGCATATTAATAAAGATTCAATTAAAATAGATTTTCTTAGGTACTAAGCATATATGATTGAGATTAGATTTTCACAGCAGCTCAGTATTAGAAAATCTTATGTGAGTATTACAGGTGGAACTATCTGAACATCTTAATTCTGATATTTAAATCATTTTTTTTCATATTTCTTGTTATTAAACACATTTATTGTTATTTATGCATTAAGATATTTTGGTCTCCCCTGTTCTTTAATCATTTTGCCTCAATATTCTTTTTACTATGCTTTTTGCTTTTCAACTTTTCTTTCATGTTTTGAAAAGTCTCTTGAAGTACTGATGAATCCTCTCATCTTCAAGGATATCAATGAATGAGTGCATTATTTTTAGGTTTGAATGTATTGAATTCTCAAATTTGGCTTTGTGTTATTTTGAGGGATGAGATCTAAGTTTTTTATTAAGACAATCATCTAAGGCATAATTTATTGTTGGAATATTTTATCCATGTGCTTAATCAGTGTTAATTTTCTCAATCTCTTTCTGAGTAAAACAATTGGACCTTAACATGATTCATTTTTGGTTTGATAATCCTATTTATATTTCTATATTTTGTGGATATCAATTGAGCCAACTGGAATAACTTCATTGTTGTAAACTATTTCCATCTGCTCTAGAGTTGAAGGGGAAAGAACAAACAGCTTTGCTTTCCTCTATAGCCCATCAGGAAGTTCTTGGTGATGGTTTTCTTGGAGCATGGGAAGGCATTCCATCTTCTGCCTATCAAGTCAATTTTTTTTAACTTGCACTGTGCTAGCTAATATTTTTTTCCAGCATAGTTTGTTCAGGTTACCTTAACCTACTTACTGAATATGGTACAATTACCTAAGCACATGAGCATATATTGCTTTCTTGGGTAACCTAGTGAAACAGAGCACAGGGTATTCTGTTACTAGCAGGGGCCTGAGTGGCAGCTGGGCAGCCTGCAGCTGCCTGCAATGCCAATTAGGCAGAGTTGCCTGATTGAGAGCAAGGCCCAGATATGCTCTATAAGAGCTGAGCCCTGAACTGCAAAGAGGCAGCAGTTTGATGCTACCAACTGAGGAGTCATCATCTGGTTGAGCTGCTGCCTGGAACACCTTGGAGGACTGGGGATATAGGAAAGAAGGAGGCCCCATGGTCTTGGGCATGACTGGAAATTGCACCCTGCTGGGGAAGGGTGGCCTGGTGGGACTGTCTATGACGGGACAGGCCCCCAGAAATGCCAGGCCAGTTACTGCCCTGGGGAAGGCAGCTATGGGGCACCTTCTAACCCCAGCCCCACATCCCTGGTAGGTGATATCAAGCAGGGGGAGGCCAGACTCACCGAGAGTACTGAGGCAGGGCCCAGGCTGGTGGAGGGACCTGTAGCAGCACTCAGACTTTCAGTGGAGATCTGAGTTTGCATTTAGGAGCTAGCATGAAGCTCCAGGGGATGGGGCCCTAAGCCTTGGGGAGCTATTAAGGAAACTCCTGGGGCCAGGGATAAGGGAATAGCCAAGGGGAGGCTTGGGCCCCAGTGTGTGCATGTACGTAAAGAGATAAACCAGGGTGAGGGCACTGGGATTGTGAGCTCTGGTGGGGAGTGAGAGTACCATGTGAGGCTCTGGAGCTTGGGTCTCAGTGCTAGCTAGCTGGAGGAAACATCTGCGAGACATGGGCTACAATAAGGGAAGGTTGGAGCCATATACATAGGTCCTTGGCATCAGAGCAGATAAATGGGCAGCTTCCTGCCTGATTAACATTAGATCATTAGTAACATGAAGGCATGCCAGGAAAGGAGACAGGTGGCTGGCCCTAAGACAAGTGGGTGGGTCTACATTTAGACTGCCCCTGGGACACCCACTTGTTACACCTAGTCCATTATAGATTTTCTCTGTCTCACTCATCCATGGGTTTTTTGAAGGCAAAAGCTTCCCTATCTATTGAGAACTATGATGATTTGAATATCCATAAATTCTAGGAGCTCTAGACAATGGTCAAAACTGCATTTTGTTGTGCAATGTTCACAGAAAGAACACAAAGTTGGACCTTACCTCAAAGGGATCACAAAAATAAGATACAGATTAAGAAAGACAAAATGATAAGTGGAAACAAAGAAAGAATAAGACCATTTGTTTTTTTTTTTGTTAGGCAGCATTTTCAGTACATCAGTGGTTATATCACTGTTTTTAATATTTTTCATGACAGGGGAAAGGACTTGATTTTCTGCTTTTTTTGCCTCTTGTGCAGTCTTTTACACTTGTGTAAAATGCAACTACATTAAGACGTTTTATACTCATTTTGCACTGCTTCATCTGAAATAACTTTCAAAAGGTTACAACCATGTGAAAATAAGCAAGTAAAATGGAAGTCTGAAAACAGATTTTAATCATTCAATTTAATAACCAAAAAAAATCTCTAATATTTTTCCAAACCTATGCAAATGTATATTCTGATTTTATTGCATGTACATTATATTGATTATACTGTCAAGGACAATTACTACACAACCCCCATGGACCCATCATTTATCATTTGTCTCATTTGCTTTATAACTACTGCCAGCAGTTCACCTACAAATGACAGCAGTAACTTTACAGCATGCTATAAGATTCCTGAGTATTTTTCTTAACATTTTTATTTAAAAAGATGGTGACAATTCAAGGGTCACTGTAAGATATTAAGACTTGGTTTATGAGAGACCCTTGTTAATTTGTACACAACTTATGTGTATTTGAATTTGGCTGTGTGGTAGTTATGTGGGTTTGGAGATCAGGCTAATGCTGTGGTAGTGCAATCCTGATGCAGTTTGAAGGCTTTAATCTTTATGCAAACTCTGAAACTGCACATACCATTGAAATTCACCAGTTCATAGAGTAAACATAACACTTTTTTTTACTAGACAGAAGTGCTCATCTATTTTAGTCTGAAATCAGGAAGAAGGCAAGGTAGAGTTTCATATTAGGCTATCTGAAACAGTTAGTTTACCATTTCATACCTTTAATAGTCTGCAATTTATTCAGGAGGTGAAAAATGTCATTACCACATAGAATTTAACTTGGACATTAGTATTAACCTATCTTGCAAAGGAGAGTGGAAAAGATCATAATAACTGTCTGTAACAGGGACCTGCCTCAGGGGTGGCTATGAAGGCCCCAGAGTGCCTCCCCCCCGCCCTTGTAAACTTCAGTTTCTTTAGGCAATCTCCCCTTCAACTCACCTGCCACACCATGATGTAAATATGTTTTTAGAAAAATAGAGGCTGCCCCAGAGCTCCCCAAGCTAGATCTTACACGTATGAACACAAGTGTCACTGCTCATTGCCTTAAGGGCTAATTATGTGGCCTCCTCATCTCCCCTTTTAGCTGCCCCCAAGCCTCACAGCTGTTACCAGTCACTCAACATTGGGCGTTAAGTCCTCTTGGCCAATCCAGCCTGCAGCCCCAGTGTCAATTTCAGTCCATGTAGGCCTCTAAACCTGGTACAGTCTTCACCACTGTTGGGGCTTCTCACCCTCATGCCTTTAACCAGCCCACCCCTCGTCAGCTCAGGCCTCTATACCTGAAAAAAATCACAACCCCTCTTAGGATTAGGCCCGCATCCTCTGCTTCTCCAGGGCTTATACCTCCAACAGACTGCACCTGTCCCAGGCTATGGGCTGCTGGCTGTGCTTGTTCTCACCACTTCTGGGCTACCGGTCCCTGACCCTGGTTCTCATCCCTCACAGAATATGAGTTCCTGACCCTGGTTCTCATCCCTCATTGACTATGGAGCCCTCATCCTGCCTGCTTTCATCACTGGAGCTGTGGCCTCTATCCTTTGGGCCGAGACCCCACTCCCAGACCAGATGAGACCTCCACCTCCCCTACAGCCTCAATCCCTAAACCACCGGTGTTGCCTACTGTAACAGGGCAAGGAACAACCCTGTTCCTTTGGTGCTACAAAGTTGCAAGTGTGGAGAAGAGTCAGGTCAAGGACAGGGAAAGGATAATTTCTTAGTAGGCACAACTGGGGAGAGGGATCGCACCGATGGTGAATATTGCCTGATTAAGAGCCAGCAGCTATTAAAGTCCACAGCAGGGGGCTATTCTTTGCCCCCTGGGGCATGGGGTGAGGAGAGTCAGTGAGGAAAGCCAGGAGTGGCTAACCCAGAACTGGAATACATGACTGATAAGACCAGCTGACTGGGCGAAAGTAACCATGGCAACCGGCGAAGCAAAGAGGTGAGAGAGAGAAGGGAGATAGGTTTATCCTTAGGTGGTGAGAAGGTCCCATGGAGGAAAAATTAACTGTAGAATGCCAGAAAGCCTGTTTTGTGCAGGTGGTCCTCTGAGGAGACATGGAGGTAAACCACCTGTTACTCCTTTTTGCAGCTGTCCTGTAATTTGTTACCTAAGTGGAAACCAAGTGATGCCATGAGGTGATCATTGCTTTGGATGGTGTGGTTTATGCATTTTATCCAATTCTCATTTACAGCAAAAATACATAAACACCCTTAGGGTCATAGGATCATAGAAAAGAAGGTCTGGAAGGTACCTCACAAGTTCATCTAGTCCAGTTCTCTGCTCAAGATCATCCCTGATTAAACCAGGGACCATCCCTGATTAAACCATCCCAGCCAAGTGTCTGTCCGATCCACTTTTGAAAGTTTTGAAGCATGAAGAATACACAACTTCTCTATCTAGTCTGTTCCAGTGCCTGACCATTATCATATTCAGAAAGTTTCTCAGAACCCACAGCTTCCTCCCAGCTTCCTCTATGGTCCACCCTTGAAAGAATGGGTGGTGGAAACTTTCACTGAACCTAGCTCATAGCCTGATGGTAAGGACATGTCTTGTGAACTTGGATATGTAGACTAAAATCCAAACAGCTTTGGAGGGTCTAAAATCCAGGTCTCGACCGAGGGTTAGCAAAATATGGCCCGCAGGCTGGATTCAGCCCGTCAAATGATTCTATCTAGTCTGTGGCTGCTGCTCTGCTGGAGTAATTGTATCCAGAACATGGCTGGTCTAGCTTTTGGCACTTCTTGCCCTTGTCCCTTTCCTATGCCTTAGCCATTTGCAGTAGCAGAAGCATGTCTCTCTGGCTTTAATGTCCAGGTAGCCACTCCCCTACCTAGCCTGGCCTGACCTGTCCTGCCCTCCAGGCCCTATTGTATGGTCCAAGGTAGGGGGTGCTGAGCTCTTGGCCAGGTGAGGCTGTCTGAGTGCAGCTGTGACCCTGCGGCCATTTGCAGACCAGACAGCCTGGTTCCCAGTGAGAATCAATGCTCAGGTATGATTCTCCCCACTGGTGGGGGACGGAGTGCAGGGGGAAGCCATGGGTTATCTGGGCCCTGCTGAGGCCTAGTAGGGGTTCTGGCACTGTTACCGTGATGCTGCACTGTGTTCTCATGTGCTGCTTTGAGCCATGCCACATGGATGCAGAAGGAGTGGCTCCTGTCTGAACCTGGCACAGCTCCTGACTGATCCTGGTTTGGCTCCTGCTTGACCTCAAATCTCTGGCACATGGCCATTTCAGGCAGCAGCTATGTCAGCCACTCCAGCTGCATCCACATGACCCAAAACAGCTCATAGGAATACAGTGCAGCAGCAGTTTGGCCCAGCCACATGCTAGGGACTTGGGCAGGGAAGGGGGTTCAGGGAGAAGGGGGTTCCACAGCATAGCACTTGCCTGGACAGGTCTGAATAACCTGGCACTCCTGGCCCCCTTCTCCCTGCACCCCTTCTCCCACCCCAAGTCCCTGGTAGGTGGCTGAGCTAGGCTAGTGCCACACTACTGTGTTTCTATGTGTTGCTTTGGGCCATGTGGATGCAGCTGGAGCAGCTGACATGGCTCCTGCCTCATCTGCCCACATGCCAGGAACTTCAGGTGGGGGAGGGGATGCAGGGATAGCTATGGAAAGCTTGTGTGTATGTGTCTGTGCATTTGAGTTTGTGTGTCTACATATGTGTGTTTGTGTGTCGTTGCATGCATGTGCGTGTGCCTATGTGTGTATGTCTGCACATGTGTGTGTCTACATGTGTGCATGTGTGTCTGCGTGCTTGTGTTAGCAAGTGTGTATGCACATGCAGCTCTCCATAGCACACCAAAACACATTAAGTGGCCCTCCAGCCCATTTAATTAACCAACCCTGGCCTAGACTGTGACATAGCCACTAGATTGTTTGGCCACTACATGTGTGCTGCCACCAAGTTGCATGGTTTCAGCAGTTGGTGACTAACTGGAATTGCTTTTCTCCCTCTAAGGAACTGAGGATTTATATAGATATTTGTACTTTCTCCACAACATTGGTACGGATCTCAATAATTTGCACTGAAAGTTCATGGCATAGCACAGAGGCTTCTTTAATCTTGGAGCTTCCTCTGCACACCCCATCACTGCTGATTGGGGGAGGGGCCTGTCACTCAATGCTTACCACCCACTGCCTGCACCTGATAGTCAGGAGATGAAAACCACTGCAGTTTTTGCCTTCCAGCCACCAGGCATGGGTAGCAGGAGGCAAGTGGAGAGCAACAGAGCCCTTCCCACAATCAGTGGCAGGTAAGCATGCTGGGAAAACTCCAGAATTAAAGAAGCTGCTGTACCATGCACTCCAGTGTGAATTCTGGAGATCTATAACCATTGGATAGGTGATAAGGGTAAGCAGACAACCAAGGTAGAATCCTATTTCACTTTATGAAACCAAATAGTACTTTCCCAGCTGTATAATGGACATTTTGAGACATACACATAGTGATCCTGTTTCATGTGCAGTATGGATATATAAGACTCCTTGTGGCTACTGAGAATATGCTGTATGCAGCACTCCAGGTGATTCCTGACTCCATACATGTATACACTGAGTAGAAATTGTACCCAGAAAAAAAAAAAAAAAAAAGTAATGATTAGGGGAGAAGGTCCTTCCCATGTTTGAACATATTTGTGATTAGGACAGTCAGCCAGGAAGCAGAAAGCTCAGGTTCCTGTCCAGCTAGAGCTCAGTCTACTATAAGCTGGAGCTTGCCTATGTGGACAAAAGCATCACCAACAGAGAGGAAAGCAACCTTTTGACCCAGTGTTTGTGTATTTTGCATACTGTAGTCAATGGCAAAATTGCAAAAACATTCTGCTACACCTCAAATAAGATTGAACACTTTATAGAAGTACCAACAATGACAGTTAGACAGTGGTAAAATTGGATTTTGCCCATATGCGGACATTCTGAATGAATTCTGAGCTTGTGTGACAAGTTGAGTTTAGTTGCTTAGGGATCATTTTAGACTAGTATGTTGATGCATAAGTTGGGTAACCATATGGGATAATATTAAATGAGGGACACTCCCCCACCCCCATGTCAGCAGTGCTACTACAGGCAGAGGCAGGGACAGGTGCAGGGCAGCATGCCTCTTTGGTATTACTATTCAGACACCTAAGGGAGTCAATGACCTGTTAATGACCCATTGCTCCTTACTTCACAGTTGTTAACAATCATCTTCCCTTTTTAATGGTCATTGCACTAATCAAGCTAGCTTATTTTAGGTCAATTTTGCTGTCTTCTAAGGATCCCTATTTCACCGCTCATGCTACTCTGCCTCCCCACTGGACTGCTCCTAGTGCCCAGGACACTAATTTTACTTTTCATTGGCTAGCTGGGACTAGCCTCCAAAATCCAGGACTGTCTCAGTCAAATCATAACATATGGTCACCCTACGCATAAGGAAACTAGCACTTTAGTAGTTTTGTAGTTGCTGTGCAATGTGCAATAGGATTACATTATTAAATATCTGAGACCTGCAAAAGTGCTGCTTAGATATCTTATTGGTGGAAAAGGAGTTGTGCCTTAGTTTTTCTGGGCTTTATATCTATTAAATGAGCATAACAGTACTCCCTTTCCTCACAGGGGTGTTTTGTTTTTTTTTGTCTAATATTAAGCCTAAATTTATTTGTGTTCAGTATATACTCTTTTATTCTTTGCCAACATTGTCCTTTACCTTAATTAGCATTCTTCCTTCCTGGCATGTACACTCCTGATGAATTTATAGAGAGTAATTATATAGCCATTCCATTTTAGCTGTGCTAGGTTAAGCAAGACAAGATCTTTGAGTCTCTTCAATCAGATATATTCCCCCTTTTCCTGTTCATCCTAGTAGCCCTTTTCTTGACTGGTTTTAATCTAAACTCACCTTCCTAAAAGTGAATTGCACACAGTATTCCAGATAAAGTGTCACTAGTGCCTTATACAATGTCATTAATGCTTCCGCTTCTTTACTGGAAATACCACACTTGGTAAGCCCCTAGATTACAGAAAAATGTCGTTAGTAGTCCATAAACCCATGACCTTGCATTTTATAGGCTTAAATATTATTGAATTACAATTATGCCAGTCTTCCAGGCCATACATTTTAGTCTGTATGAAATGTTGATCCTCATCTGTACTGAATATGCCTCCTCATTTGTGTCGTCTGCAAATGTCACTGTCAGGCTTCTACTTTTTCCATCTATGTCACAAATTAAAATATTAAATAAGATTACCCCCAAGGTCACTTGTTTAAGAACTCTTATTGTAACCTCCTCCAGCCTGACAGTTTCCTTTTAAACATAGAGTCATTTTATCTTTAGCCAATCCCTTACTTATTTTACAGTTCTTTATTAATTCCCATCTTCTCCAGTAATTTCCTCAGCGTTATTGAATCAAACAATGTAATGAAATTCAGATGTATTGCATTTATCATTTTCTCTTGTTTAAAAATCAGTTATCATGTTAAAAAGATATCATATAAATCTTGCATGACCTACCTTTGGTACATCCATTTGGCACTGTATTCCATATTTCATTAATTTCCATGTCTTTAATTATTCTTTTCTTTATTACTTGTTCTAAAATCTTGCATACTATTGAAGTCAAATTAATGGGTCTGTAGTTCCATGAATCACCTTATCCCAGTCTTAAATATAGGCCCTTCAGTCATATGAAACAACGGAAGTAATCCAGGCCATGATTCAGCCCACCGATTACTACCCCATGGTCCTAGTCCATGTGGGTACTAATGATGCAGCCAGGAGAAGCCCCGATCACCTGATGAAGGACTACAATGCTCTGGGCAGCATGCTGAGGGAGTTCGGTGCACAGGTGGTATTCTCTTCCATCCTACCAGTGAGCGGACGCAGAAGATGGCACGAGAACTGCATTAGAGAGACCAACCAGCGGCTTCGGCAATGGTGTCTCGAGGCAGGCTTCGGCTTCCTGGACAACAACCCGCACATCACGACGAAGGACATGCACTGTTGGGATGGGCTTCACCTGTCCCCCAAAGGTAAGCATGTGTTTTCTTCTAGATTGGCAGATCTCTTCTGGCGGGATTTAAATTAGGCTCACTGGGGGGAGGGGAAGATGAAAGCAGGGGAAGCTGTGGACCACCAAACCATGTGGCACCCACAAGGACAGCCCAGCCTGAAGAAGGAGAACATTGGGAACCTACAACCCATGGGGCAGCCAGCAGTACAGCACAGGTAAGCAATAAGCAGGTAAGAAATAAGGGGCCCCTTGGAATTCGGAGCTGGGGGCAGCAAAGGCACCAGTCACAGGGCTCAAGTGCCTATATACTAATGCTAGGAGCATGGGGAACAACCAGGATGAACTAGCGCTCCTCCTTGCAGAAAACACCTATGACTTAGTAGGGCTAACAGAAACCTGATAGGATTCATCCCATGACTGGGCGGTACATATTGACGGTTATAGGTTGTACAGAAAGGACAGGGTGGGGAAGAAAGGGGGAGGGGTTGCGCTCTGTGTCAATGAGTAATATACATTGACCCTCATCAAGACGGAATCGAAGGATGAGGAAGTAGAAGGATTGTGGGTTAGGTTACATGGGGGGCAAGGAGAAAGGGATTTGGTGGTAGGGGTCTGCTTCAGACCCCCACACCAAGGGGAAAAACTAGATTTGGGGCTCCTGAGGCAGCTCTCGGAGACCATAAAAGCTAAGGAGGCGGTAGTCATGGGAGACTTAAACTACCCAGACATCTGCTGGGAGACGCAGACAGCAAAGTTCCACCGTTCACGCAGGTTCCTATCCTGTGTACAGGACCTCCACCTGATGCAGGAGGTACACGATCCCACTAGGGGGAATGCCTTACTTGCTCTGGGATTGGCAACGGGGGATGATATGGTAGGGGACCTACAGATTGGTGGCCATCTGGGGGAGAGTGATCACCTAATAATAGAATTCTTCATAAGACATCGCGTGGGTAAGGTAACTAGTAGGGTGAAAGTGCTAGACTTAAGGAAAGCTGATTTCAATGAACTCAGGCAATTAGTCAAGGACACACTGCAGGGTAGGAGTTTTGAAGTGATGGGAGCCCAAGAAGGGTGGCTATGCCTTAAGGAAATGATCCTTCAGACACAGAGGGAGACTATCCCGATGCAAGGAAAAAGAGGGAAAGGGGCCAGGAGACTTCCTTGGCTGACCAGAGAAATCCAGAGCAGCCTACGGGCCAAAAGGGGGGCACATAAAAAGTGGAAACAGGGAGAGATCACCAAAGAGGAGTATACCTCCTCTGCTCGTGCTTGTAGGGAGACAGTTAGACGGGCCAAAGCTACCATGGATCTGAGGATGGTATCCCAAGTAAAGGATAACAAGAATTTTTTTTTAGATATATAGGGAGTGAAAGGAAGGCCCACGGTGGAATAGGACCTCTACTAAATGGGCATAAGCGATTGGTGACGGACAGGGGGGACAAGGCTGAACTCCTCAATGAGTTTTTTGTCTCAGTGTTCCTAAGCGAGGGGCAAGGCAAGTCTCTCACTGGGATTGTAGAGAGGCAGCAGCAGGGCACCAGACTACCAAGCATAGACCCTGAGATGGTAAAGAGGCACTTGGAGGAACTGGATGCATTTAAGTCGGCAGGCCCGGATGAGCTCCATCCGAGGGTACTGAACGCACTGGCTGACGCCATTGCACAGCCACTGGAGGGAATATTTCAACACTTATGGCGCATGGGCCAGGTCCCAGAAGACTGGAAGTTCTTCTGGGCCAAGGTGGTCCCCATTTTCAAGAACGGGAGGAAGGAGGAGGACCCAGGCAACTATAGCCCAGTCAGTCTCACCTCCATCCTTGGCAAAATCTTTGAAAAAATTATCAAGGCTCACATTTGCGAGAGCCCGGCAGGACAAATTATGCTGAGGGGAAACCAGCACGGGTTCGTAGCAGGTAGATCATGCCTGACTAAACTAGTCTCTTTGTATGACCAGGTTACGAAATGCCTGGACATAGGAGTAGGGGTTGACATCATTTACTTAGACTTCAGGAAGGCCATCTATATGGTATCCCACACCATACTGGTGAACAAGTTAAGAGGCTGTGAATTGGATGACTACACAGTCTGGTGGGTGGTGAATTGGCGAGAGGGTCGCACCTAGAGAGTCGTGGTGGATGGGTCGGTTTCGACCTGGAAGGGTGTAGGCAGTGGGGTCCCGCAGGGCTTGGTCCTTGGACCGATATTCTTTAATGTCTTCATCAGTGACTTGGACGAGGGAGTGAAGTGTACTCTGTCGAAGTTTGTGGATGACACAAAACTGTGGGGAGAAGTGGACATGCTAGAGGGCAGGGAACAGCTGCAAGCAGACCTGGATAGGTTGGACAAGTGGGAAGAAAACAACAGAATGCAAGTCAACAAGGAGAAATGCAAAGTGCTGCACCTAGGGAGGAAAAATGTCCAGCACACCTACTTCCTAGGAAATGACCTGCTGGGTGGCACGGAGGTGGAAAGGGATCTTGAAGTCCTAGTGGACTCCAAGATGAACATGAGTCGGCAGTGTGACGAAGCCATCAGAAAAGCTAATGGCACTTTATCGTGCATCGGCAGATGCATGACGAATAAATTCAAAGAGGTGATACTTCCCCTCTATCGGGCGCTGGTCAGACTGCAGTTGTAATAATGAGTGCAGTTCTGGGCACCACACTTCAAGAGGGATGTGGATAACCTGGAGAGGGTCCAGAGAAGGGCCACTCGTATGGTTAAGGGCTTGCAGGCCAAGCCCTATGAGGAGAGACTAGAGAACCTGGACCTTTTCAGCCTCTGCAAGAGAAGGTTGAGAGGCGAGCTTGTGGCTGTCTATAAGTTCATCATGGGGGCACAGAAGGGAATTGGTAAGGTTTTATTCACCAAGGTGACCCTGGGGGTTACAAGAAATAATGGCCACAAGCTAGCAGAGAGCAGATTTAGACTAGACATTAGGAAGAACTTCTTCACAGTTAGAGTAGCCAAGGTCTGGAATGGGCTCCCAAGGGAGGTGGTGCTCTCCCCTACCTTGGGGGTCTTCAAGAGGAGGTTAGATAGGCATCTGACTGGGGTCATCTAGACCCAGCACTCTTTCCTGCCTATGCAGGGGGTGGGACTCGATGATCTATTGAGGTCCCTTCCGACCCTAATATCTATGAATCTATGAATCTATGAATTTATGCTTGGCATCAGACTCAGAAGTGGACCAGAAGTATGTTGATCAGCCACAGGCGTACCCTGGGTGCTCCCCCAGACCCAGGAGGCACCAGTCGCTGAGCCACGGTATGCATGGGGGAATCCCCCGTGTGCTCCCCAGTGGACCTGGAAGTGGATTGGACATGCTTCTGGTCCACTTCCAGGTTCACTGCTGAGTCCACTGCCAAGCACACTGAGGACCCTCCCTCCCCCCCCCCCAACCGCACTCCCATGGGATGCTCCATTCACCCCAGCATCTCAGCCTTCATGAGCCTCCTGGTACCTTGAGGTATGTAGAAAAAACATATGGACAGAGTACACTTCACTCCCTTGTCCAAGTCGCTGATGAAGACATTGAAGAGTATTGGTCCAAAGACCGAGCCCTGTGGGACCCCACTGCCCACACCCTTCCAGGTCAATACCGACCCATCCACCACGACTCTCTAGGTGCGACCCTCTAGCCAATTCACCACCCACTGGACTGTGTAGTCATAAGTCACAGCCTCTTAACTTGTTCACCAGTATGGTGTGGGATACCGTACCGAAGGCCTTCCTGAAGTCTAAGTAAACCATGTCAACCCCTACTCCTGCGTCCAGGCGTTTCTTAACCTGGTCATACAAAGAGACTAGTTTAGTCAGGCATGATCTACCTGCTACAAACCCGTGCTGGTTTCCCCTCAGCATAATTTGTCCTGCCGGGCTCTCGCAAATGTGAGCCTTGATAATTTTTTCAAAGACCTTGCCAAGGATGGAGGTGAGACTGACTGGGCTATAGTTGCCTGGGTCCTCCTCCTTCCTCCCGTTCTTGAAAATGGGGACCACCTTGGCCCTTTTCCAGTCTTCTGGGACCTGGCCCATGCGCCATAAGTGTTGAAATATTCCCGCCAGTGGCTGTGCAATGGCGTCAGCCAGTGCGTTCAGTACCCTCGGATGGAGCTCATCCGGGCCTGCCGACTTAAATGCATCCAGTTCCTCCAAGTGCCTCTTTACCATCTCAGGATCTGTGCTTGGTAGTCTGGCGCCTGCTGCTGCCTCTCTACAATCCCAGTGAGAGACTTGTCTTGCCCCTCACTTAGGAACAATGAGACAAAGAACTCATTGAGGAGTTCAGCCTTGTCCCCCCTGTCCGTCACCAATCGCTTATGCCCATTTAGTAGAGGTCCTATTCCACCGTGGGCCTTCCTTTTACTCCCTATATATCTAAAAAACAATTTTTTGTTATCCTTAACTTGGGATGCCATCCTCAGCTATTTGTGCTCCCCTGCCCCCCGCTCCTGTGGCATGCTTCATCCACTGCAGCATTCATGAGCCACGCCTGGTACCTTGGTACATTGAGGTCTGTAGAAAAAACATTTAAAGCTGTGTCTGTGGTTGAACTGCTGATTCTCCGAATCAGTATTGAATCTTCATAATCGAATTTGGCTTAATCGTATCAGGACAGTGATCCAAATCAACAAATTGAATCACTGTCCCCGATTCAGGCTGAATCTGAATCCAAATCGAATACGGCCCATTTTGCACACCCTTACCGGACAGCCAAAAAGGAATAAGTTACAGGGGCAGACAGAAAAAAAACAAAAACAAGATTGAACTAGGTTCTGGCCAAGGAAGGGGGATGCCACACCAGAAGGGAAGGAAGGAACCCTTTTACTCAACATTGTATGTACATTCTTTATTATATAGTCAGTGGAAAAACTGTATAAACAACATAAGAAAAAGAGAGCAAGCTACCTCAGCTGCTTGGAATCCCTTCAAAGTAGGGTTGGACTAGATCTTGATTTGGAAACCATTCTAGTAGCAATCATCATTACAGAATTGTTTTGTCCAGAGTCTCTAACAGGAGGAAGTGTGTACATGTGTTTGGAGTGAAGAAAAGAAAGCCTGTCAAACTACTAGAAGAAAAGCTGAAGGGCTTTAATTATTCTTTCAGAGAAGGAAAGCCAAATGTATGCAGTAATCAGCATTCTCTGGTCCTGTCACTAGCCCACCTTGCCTTATTAGACTTTGGCTTACTACTGTCAAATCTCTCCTGAAAACACATTTCTCGTGTGACTCTTCTTACCAAACATCCAGCTTATGCAGGAACATGGAGTGGGCATTAGTGATTCATTTTCTTCAAATCACTCTGTGCATTGGAGACCAGAATCCCCTCCCATTTGAACTGATACAACTCCATTGGACCAGATGCTGATACTAAATTTCAATCCATAATAATGCTAACACTGAGAATGGCATGACTCCAGGTACACATTACTATCCATAATGCTTTTGGGATTAGAGATTCCAAAAGATACAATAGCCTTGGGAGAAACTTTGCAGAGGCCCCCACCCTGGGCCACAAACTCAGGATTCCATTTGCTTGTTCTCTTCATATCGTTATGAATCTTCCATTCATATCTCTCCAGGAGACAAGTTTCAATAGGATGGATTGAAAGGTATTTCCTAGCCATGCTTCATGGCTGTTTAAGAACTCTAGTACAATCTAAGTGAAGTCCTTTGTGGCTAGAGGGGAGGAAGTCAGAAACAAGGTCTTCCTTTTCTAAATGATACCATTTGAAATATGTGGGGGAGCTGTGCAATTCTGCAGGGTGAAGTAGGCTATTCCTTTGATGCTACACAATAATGCATCTATATAGGTGAAGAAGAATGCCTTCCTATGTCTAGAAATGTATATTAGCCTAGAAAATTCAGACAGTTAGCTGGAGCACAAGCAATGTGTAAAACAATTAAAATATATTATTTAATGTTGATGTATTAGTCATACTATCTGGGAGAAAGAGAGCCAGAAGGAGAAGTGGAAGAAAAAGTGGACATGAAATAAAGACCTGAGACAAACTGAAGCTGTATTTTCAGCTACATATGACTTTCTCTTAGGTACACACTAACACCATCATACTTCCAATAAATGAGTGTACACACTTAGATACATGGAAACAGTTACAAAAACGGAAATCTAAATAATGATGATGTAGAGCTGGAGTGTTGGTAGGAGCAATACATTCTATCTAAAGGAGAGAATAATAGTTTTTAAAACTTGGCTATGACAGTAATCCATGGGCTATATACAGAAAGGATCCCTGATACCCATTCTCTGGTGTATGAACTCTGCTGACACTCAGCTCCTGCTTCATGTCAGCTAGGAGAACTGTTAAGTTCTGAGTGCAGCTTTCTCTGTGGGGCTGTGATTTTAAAGTTACTGTGTAATGGAGTGTATTACCATTTACTATAAGAAGAGATGGTCTTGTCTGTCAGCCAAAGAGCTGTTTAATATTATATATGGGTCCAATGAGCCAAAAGAGAGAGAAGGCAGATTCAAGACCCATGAGACCTATAGTAAAAGGGGAAGGTTCCCCTATGGCAAGAGGCCAGGTCATTTTTTAAAAGACTTATTTTGTTCTAGAAATTGATTGAGCAGCATTAAAGAACTTAAGAAAAAAGAATTCCAAATGGTAAGCTGTTTTTTTGTTGATTCAGCCACTGGGATTCCAAGCCAATACCCATGAGCTATTATTTATTTATATTTCTGTTTGGTACTGAATGGAGCCCCTTTGCCTTAGTTTGATGGATGTTAGTTTTCTCCAGTCCTGTGTAGATATTACCGTTCTTTCTGCTTCTTGTCAAACTCCAAATTAGAATTTGCTGACCATTTAATTATTAAGTATTTTAAACAATTACATATTTGAAAGTCTCACATACAAACTTTTAAATAGCCTCATGCAAAGTTTACTCTTGTAATACAATAGCTGCCCACTTCAGGAGTGATTTGTAATTAGATATTCCTTTATTCATACTTTGTGGATGTACTGATAAAACTGTAGTCTTCCTTCATTGTTCTAATGACATGTGTAGGCTTCTAAATTGGTAAAACTTTAAAATAATTTTATCTATTTCAAATAGTTTTTACTTTTTAGTTTAAAATACTTTCCCCCTCCCAAATAGTATAATACTGGGTAATGTGCATACCAAGGATCTGGAAAATATATATATACCTACCCAAATACTAGACATTTGTGTTACAGTACCTTAGAATCATCTCTCTCTATATAGCTTCATCTTAATATTATTTACTCAAGGATAATTCAGTGGGTTTATATAAATAAAAACATGTATGAGCAGTTCAAATGTAAGAGTCTTTTGAATTTGGATCCATACCCATATCAATAAGCAGTAGATAGCCTTGTTGAATCTGAAATAACCAATGAGCAAAGCCTTATAGACTTTAATAGAAGAACTGTTGAGGGAAGAATAATATCTGGCTTTATGTATATTTTAGGGAACTGAATGTATCTTTAACTCTTAAATATGTTATTTGATCACTTGGATTGATTAAGAAAGTTTTAAAAGAAAAAAAATAGGGATAAAATCTGTAAGATTTCCTTGAAATGAAGGATTCAATAGTAAAGTTTTTAAAACCTATAGGATATAACATATTGTTTCAAGGTTAAATTTTTAGTCTATGAGTTCTTTTTTTATATTGATTATTTGCTTTATATAGTGAAAGACTTATCACGTACATTGCTTTGCACTTATTGGCTGCGTTGACGTGTGCTGTGGAAGTTTGCTTCCCCAGAGAAAATTGGCAGTGGCACACCTTGCGCTGCTACTTGTCCCCAGGGAACACCCATGGCATGTGCGCTTTGGCATGTGACAAGTCACCCAGGTGTACTAGGGGAGGCTGGGCCCACCACTGTGCTGGTCCCATAAGCCTTACCTGGGGTCCTGGGGGTCTCCTGGGGCTGTAGCAGTGGCACGTCTGCTGCACGGAACCTGGCCAGCAGCTGCAGTGCAGCTCTGGGTGGCCTAGCTCCACTTTTGAGCAGTGGGCACTGTCCGTGTGTGTACTACTCCACATTTTTTTCTCAACCCCTGGATATCCAGGGGTCAAAAAACCTCCTCTGCCTTCTCCCTTGCAGCATGGAGAACAACTGATTATGCTGTAAGTCATGTAATAGATGGGTCTGTGCTGTCACATACTGCATGGCTGCTCTTGGCTGGATGCCACCTTTGAGTGCATCTACACGTGTTTTCTGCAGAATTGATGACTTAGCTCATCAGTAAAGTGTTACCATCTACATATGTGGTGGCATTAGGGAGCAATAAATTAATTCTGCCATAAGATAGTACTGTCAGAGACAGTACTATCTTATGGTGGAATCATTTACTGCACAGAAAGCATGTGTGGATGGTGACCAGGATTGCAGGAGTTTGAGCTGGGGTGGAGCAGGTCCGGTCTGGCAGTAGGCTCAGGAGGTCAGTGACACGACTTCACATTTTGGGCCCTCTTGTGTCCCAGCCAGCCCATCTACCACCTGATGCTATCATCCTAAGCCCAGAGCTGAGCCCCAAACCACATGCTAGCCCAGAGCTTCTCCACCCAGCTCAAACTGCTGCAGTCCCAGACATACCTTAAGATGCTGCACCCAGGAATGATGACTCTGGTGAAAACTACACTGGAGTTTATTCAGGTGCAGTAATTGCACGTGTAGATGTACCCCCAGACTGGGAAACTGAAGCTTTTAAATAATAAAAGAGTGAATACAGAATAGTATGTTCATGCAAAAATAATTCTTTAATATTTGTGAGTGCAGGTATTTGTATGTAGAATGGATATTCCCTGATAATTTTTCATAGGCAAAATCTATCTCCTTGAGTGCTTGTACATAGCAAATAAAGGAGGTACTAGCATGGTCAAGCAGTTGCCCAGAATCTGATTATGTCCAAACAAGTTTTCTTTGATAGTCAGCTTTTTTTTTCCAATATTGTGAGATGATTCCCAGTTGTAACATGTCAGATGAGATGTAAATAAGAGGCAGAATGCTTAATTTCATTGCAGGTACAGGTTAAAATGTTTCCTCAACCAGTTAATCATCCTTCAAACCTAGGTAAACAAATCTATTCATAGGGCAGTTGACAATTTGAATCTATAATGTATCAAAAGTATTGCAAACAATGCAGTTTTGTTCCTTATAGAGAACTCTGTGGTAAACTTCAAACCTATTATATAGTGGCCAGGTCTACAAAAGACACTGACTGCACAGTAACTCATTACTACTGCTCAGTAGCATCACACAACACTACTGTACAGTAATAATAAGTTACTACACAGTCAGCATCACCTGCAAGCCATTCAGTAATGCTATTGCGCAGTAACTGGTTACTATGCAATCATTTAGTACTTGTGTATACAAGTACTAAAAGACTGTGCAGTAACAACTACACAGTCAGCATCTTGTGCAGATGCAGTGACTGAATACCATACTTATGAGCTAATTGTACAAGCTGTTGCCCTGATACACACCTATGCAATGTACTGGAAGCTTGCTGAAGTGCAAACCGATAAAAAACTCAATAGGGACCTCACACTTTTATTCACTATTTACCAGGGTTAAAATTACATACTTCTAGAGTACAAGCACTTAAGAGTCCCTCTTCATATATTATCCATCTCCTTTTTTTATTTTTTTTCTTAATACCAAACCATGGCCAGGATAAATCTAAAAGGAAAGATTTTTTTGTGCTATATACATCTATCTCAAGCCAGTAGCTCTCTCTTACCAAATGCAGGAAGCACGTTGTGAATCAAGTCCATCCCTGCCATTATTTTCTTTAAGCAAACAAGAGCTATGCCCTGGGTGAATCTGATCTTTTTCACTAATGTAGTCTGCTGCGTATACAGAGTTTCGAAAGAGATGCGGGGCTGTATGCAGGATCTGCAGTGACAAGTTCAATAATTCTGTGTATGTATTGTTGGCCAAAAAAAGGCTTTATGCATGGTGAGATCTGCATAATCCTGATAGCTTTGTCACATGCACACTTCTACTGCAGGTATGAAGCAATCTCTAAAACTATATTCTCTGATTTTAAAATAATTTTAGACAGTAAAGAAACCCTGGAGGAAGCTGAAATAGACATGCAATAGAAACAAAACAAGATGCACTTGCTAATTTCCTATGGATTCTTGCCAGAAGGACAGCAGCTGCCATTGCCATTATCTAAACCTGACTCAGATTGGCAGAGAACTGCCCTCTGTAGTCAATAATAATCATATTTCTGTCAATCCCCAATAAAACTTCCAAGTCTAACTCAGATCAGTCACCAAGGATGACTGTATGCGATCATTTTACTAGTCATGGTGAATTTTTGATACCAACGGAAAAGCAAAGCGTTTGGACCCGAAATGCCATTGATCCCACAGCCAGAATCCGTGTTTTTATAGGCTTATACAATCTTTGCTCTTTTCTTTTCATCCATCCTTTTTTCTTGGAAGAATGGCTAATACGATTAGTGGAGGTAGGAGTAACCAATACAGGTCATCCACAGTTAGAGGATTCCCCTAAAGTTAGAGCAGCATAAAGGGTGTATGTCTCAAGATGTAGCCTACACATGCTTCCTAGCCCTTTCTGTATTGTCACCCTGTAATGTATATAAAAGTCTTTTGCTTGTTTATTCTTTTCTTTTTCTAACATTTCAAATATCAGGACTGTCATGTCTTCACTAGCTCCTCTTTGCTAGAAGAGCCTGTTAAGATCAGAGCACTCTAAAAATAGTCTTGTCACATAAACCTATAACTTGAGCTGCCACTTTGTATTTCTTCATCAGCAGTGGTAGAGGGTGCTTAGTATTTGACCATATAAAACTTGATTTTTTTTCCTTCTTTTGAGGGGAGAGACATACACGTGACTTAGGTCACAGCCTTTCATGACATAATTACTGAGGGCCTCCAAAAACCTTGAGAACAACTTCCAACAAAATGATAGAAGTGATCCCCTGATGGGCCAGCAATTTAACTAGTCTTAGATCAGCCCAACTCATTTGAGACAACATATCCATGTTGATATACATCAGCTGAGGATCTTGCCTTCTGTTATTTCCAATGTTTAAAAAAATTGAAAATGGAAAACAATGAAAATTATAAAAACCTTTTAAACGGTCTTATCACATCATGAAGAAGCAGTACAATATACTGTCATTCTCTTTTTTCTTGCTCTTCAGACTCCTGTGAAAAGCAATTTTATATATTTCTGGGGTCGTTCACATTCTGCTTAATCATGTAAAAATCATAATTATCTAATTGACTCTACTGTTTAAAAGCCTTTATTAACTGGGGTAAGGGAAGAATATGTCTTGTCTATAAACTAGAAAATATAATATAAACATACTGCCATTTTAATTACTGTTTTTATTATTCTGAATTTAATAAACAGTTGCAAGTTAAGAAAGTTGTCTGATCTGATAAAATACAAGTTTTGAGGATGTTATCATACACCTGAGATATACTGTTTCTGCTTAATATTTTACAAGCTATCTTTATTATCCACTTTCACAACATTAGAGCAAATCTGCATCTGTTAAGGTGAATTTTATTTGTAATTCTTGGGTCTAACTGTTCCCTTGTTCTTTTCCTGTATTGAAAAAATGATCCATTACAGAACACATGGCAAATACTTATTAAGATTTATTCTATTTTTATTGCCATTGCAACATTTGCTTTTTAGCTCTGGTTATAAAATCTCAAATCTTCCCCTGTTTGGAACTTGACATCTACCAATAAAAGGGCAAAATGAAATACTAGCTAGCAGAGAATACATTTTTATGTTAGCTTATATTTTTTTTGAAAAATCACACAAAGGAAAAAATGCTAGCTTCTATAGGATTTACAAACTGGACCTGACAAATAGAATGTTTCTATTCTGAGGGTGTGTATAAGTGTTCACTAAGTATGAGGAAGGTCTAAGTTACATGGTTCAGTCTAAGCAACCTAAGTTTATTGAGATACCAGCATGCAGGCATTCACACTTGGTAGGCAGAAGGCATACAGGAAACCTGCTCTGGCAAAGGCCTGAAGGCCCTTGTACATGAATCATAGAGTCATAGAATCATAGAAAGGTGGGGTTGAAAGGGACCTCAGGAGGTCATCCAGTCCAACCCCCTGCTCAAAGCAGGACCATTCCCAACTACATCATCTGAGCCAAAGCTTTGTCTAGCCCAGTTTTGAACACACCCAAGGATGGAGCTTCTGCCACCTCTCTGGGTAACCTCTTCCAGTGTTTTATTAACTTCCTAGAGAGAAAATTCTTCCTAATCACTAACCTAGACTTCCACGGGAACACCACAGGAGTGATGTTTCAGGAGCAGCTGCTCCGTGAGAATAGAGAGTCCCCAGGGAATGAGAGGTGAGGTACCGGAGGGGATAAGGGGGAATGGGGCCCTTTCAGAGACCTGGGACAGAGGATGAGAGCCAGGGAGTCCCCAAGAGCTAAAGCCAAGTGGGGAGTAGAGCTCGGCTGAGCTCCACTGAACTGGGAAACTGTGGCTGGAGAGATGCTGCGGGGAGGAGTGGCACAAGCGGTGGGAAAGCTCTGCCAGAGATGGGAACTCCATGGGAAAAGCAGCTGCCACAAACAGGTTTCCTCTGCAGCTGGGATTTTTGTTTTGGTTTTTTTCTCTTTGAATATCATTTGTTGTTCTTTGGATTCTTGATGGACCCATGGGGAAAGGGGCCAAAGTGGCAGCAACCTCACCCAAAATGCTTAAAGGAACTGGATTACCTTGAGCTACAGGCTGTGGCTGAAGTCCAGTCATGGGTGGAACAACCTGTCAAGGAATCCACAGGTCGAGAGATTGGGGGGGGAGGGGGGATTAAACCCCAGGAATAAAAGTCCCAGAAAGAGATTTTCCTTTTTTTTTTCCTTTATGTGAAATATTTAATACACAGTGGTAGAGGGCAAGCCACTCTCAAGGGGGAAGCATGGAGGAGAGGAGGGAGCTCCCAGCTGCTTTCAATGGCTAGAACTGTGGAAGTGGGGGAGGGGGAAATTGAGCCCCTGTGCTTCACAGCCCTCCCCCAGCTAGTCCCAACACCCCAGCGAGTGTAACTCAGGGGGAGGGGGCTGTGAGGTGAGGGGGCTCTGTTCCCACCTTCCACCCCAGCCCCAGAACTGGGGGGGGGAAGGGAGGGAGAGCACAGGGCTGTTGGATAGCCTCCTTGGAGGCTTATGGAGTGCCCACACCTGCTGGCAAGGTCTGGTGCAGGCTAGCTCTAGCCTTAACCCGATCCAACAGGTAAATGAGGGGGTGGTGCTGTAACTCATGGAACTTTATATAAAGGACCATGAGTTAGAGTGGGGTCGTAACATCTGTAGAAACTGTCAGGGACCATCTCCCAATTACCAAGACAGTCTCCGTAGTTAAGGATAATTTTTAAGCTATAACTTCTATAACTAAATTAAGTAACTATCCAGTAGTTTTTCTCTACCTTTCATTTAATATTCATTGCATAAAATGAATAATCAGCATTGGGATAATTTCAGCCATGTTAGGACAGGAACCACAGAAGAATCCAAGCCTAGGATTTGACATACAGGATTTAACCCTGTGAGCCTAGATTTGAGCTCCCACAATCAGAAGCCATGTTTGAATAATTGGGACTTGAACCAATATTTTTTTTAATGGTATCTGGTCATTATTACAACTTTATGTCTCATATTAGTTCCCCTATTTTCCAGGGAATTTACTGGAGTATCACTTTGGGTTTCCATTTGTACCTACATCTATTGAGGCTCCTTTGTTGTCTTTAGAGCTGTAAATAACTTATTTGTGCTTTAATCTGAACATTAGATCTCAGACTAATGTTAACTGCTCCAGCAAGCTATTGGGAACAGAAAATGTAAATATCTATCCCAACCAGGTCTTTTATATCTCACACCTTCTTCACACCAGTACAATGTGCATAATTTATAACATTTTTAATATTCTGTGTGTTACCTGGGCAGCTAATTCATCCATGGTCTTAGAAAACTTTGAAAAATAAAATATCCACTCAAAATATAGACTGCTGAAGGAGCTAAACTGCTGTAGTATTCCACTAGAATCAACAGAATATATTAAGCATTAAAAATTGCAAGGCATTAAAATTTTGATGCCTCATTTTTTTGGAGACAGAACTTAATGAGAACAGAAAATAGCACAACATTAATCCATTCTTGTGACAAAGCTTGTAACATAAATGGGAACTAGAACAAATTTTATCCATTCTTGTTACCGTCTTCAGACTGTAATGTCATGATCTTCTGTAGTTACCTGAGTGCAAAGTCACATAAACTATTAGCTTTCAAGTCAAATTGTACTGTTGGCTGTGGGTCCAGTTAACTGAAACTACAGTTTCTACTTCACTAAAAATAGGCAAATATAATGAGATACAATGTGCTGAGCAATTTAAATTCAGTCAACAGTAATGGATAGTTCATAGTTATATAAGAGGCTCAGTTTAACTATTAAATGATGTTTCATTTGAGGCTAGATTTTTCTACAGGAGATTCTGCATATACCACTGTATATTTGGGAGCTTTGGGTTAATTATATCCTTTTGTATTTTAGTACAAAGAAACTCTGTGTGACACCACTTATGCTAATTCAGTTATGTGGGATGTAGTGATTTAAAAATAGACTATGTGGCTATAAATCACTGGATTGGAGAATTCAAGGTTATTCCAATACATAACTAAACATTTTCAGTTTAAATCTTATAGTACTAGAGGCCAAGCTGATCAGCCCAAGGCATGTCTCTAAAGCATTCCAGTTGATTAGATGTGCCCAGGGTTGCTGCCTTACCTACAGTAGCTTCTAATGTCTTTGTGATATTAAAAGAAAGATTAAATGATCATCTGCTTTGGCTCTCCTCCAAGTTTCAAGCAAAGGGAATCCCATTTCTTAAATTCATCTTATTTGAAGTTATATAAAGTGTTTAGAATTTATATCTCTGTCTCCTCTTTTTTAAAAAGAAAAGAAAAATCCAAGCAAATACAATATTTTAAATATTTTCATATCAACTCAGATAAGCACAATAGTTTCATGTCAACTTAGAGGCCAATTAGGAGTCTGTGGGATAAAATAAATAAACTTTCCTACATGAAATATCAAGGTTATCTCAATCCCCTGGACATTCTAGACACAAGATTTTCCAAGTGCCATCATTTCAACTTAGACATTAGGACACTCAGAGAAATGGAAAATGCCTATCCGAGCTCTGTAGGGCTGAGAAAGCCATTCCTTGGGCAGATGCTGTAGCCACTAGACTATTTTATATATATATATATATATATATATATATATATATATGAAAAAACATACTTACCCAAATATAAGATGAGGTTGTTCCCCGCTATCAGCATGGGGAGCGTGTGTGTGTGTGTGTGGGGGGGGGGGGGGCTTGTATTATATCCACATACAAGAAAACCACATTAAATACACTGTCTATCATTAAACTGTTGCCAAAAGCTGCATGTGCCCAGTAATGGAAATTATTCTGTGAAATGGATTAAATAAGCTAATAGCAAGCATGAATATAAAACATGTGGCCTATATCGGGATAACATACTGATGGGAACTTTTTTTTATGATTATTACTATGAGAGGATTAAACCTTCAAAACCTGCTTCCATCAGCTTACATTGCATTACAAAACTACATCAAGTATAGGCCAACAAAACAATAAAGTATCAAAACTTAAAACCCGTGTATCAACTTATATTACCTTACAAAAACTACACCAACTAAGAAGAAAATGAACAATAAGGTGTCAAAACTTAAAAGATGCTTGCATCAGCATCCCAAACTTCAAAAGTAAGATCAACAGAAAACATAGACCACCTATGCATTACCCACTGACTACCTCCTTCCCCAAATTCCCAATTATCCAGGGTCCTGGACCCTTTTGTTTCTTAATACTGCATTATTCTTTGTTATGTTCATGTCATATCTTCATGCTTATCACCCTTTATACCAGAGGTGGGCAAAATCTGACCCACAGGCTGGATTGGGCCCATGGCAGACTCCACTTTTCAGTAGCTCTGTCTCTGGGCTGGTCTCCATGGAGACCCTGGGAGTGTGCGAGCATGACAGCATGGAGCCATGACAGTGAGAGGCTGCAGAACTGGGGCTTTGCTCCAGCCTAGTCTGTCCCTGCATTGTCACAGCCCTGCATTCCCAGGGTCTCCATGGAGACTGGCCAGGGGCCACAGAGGCAGGGCACACAGCTGGGCAGGGAGCTTCTCTGGGGTCCGGGCCAGGGCCACAGCTGGGATCTTGCAGCAGTGACAACATGGGGTGGGTCCAGGGCAGAGCAGTGACCCACCCCCTGCATGCCCCTGTCCACAGAACACACTCTCATTGCAAGGGTATATGGGCAGTGATCTGAGCATGGGTTCTGCAGCAGGGGCATGCAGCGAGTGGATCATGGCTTTGCCCCGGCCCTGCCTTATGTTGTCACTGCCACAAGATCGTAGCCTTAGCCCCAGCCCCAGCCATGGGCAGCTACCTGCTTGGCTGCATGCCCTGCCTACATGGCTTGTGGCTCATCTCCATGAAGACCCCAGGATCATGGGGCTACAGCCCCAGGAGCTGGGTAGGGCTGGGACAGAGCCCTGGTTCTGCAGCCCTACGCTGTCACAACTCTACACTGTCACACCCATCCACTCCCAGGGTCTCCATAGAGACCAGCCCAGAGCCAGGGCTACTTGGAAATGGGATCTAGTCACTGGCTCAAGCTGCCATTCCCCCCCCCCCCACCACCTTATAACTTATGTGCCTTGTCTTAGCCCCTATCACACCTTTCCCTAGCCAACCCCTGACCTGCAGATATTGCTCTGCCACTTCTCAGGCCTCATCATCTTTTTATCCTCCTAGATCTATTAGGTATCTTCATTCTTCTCTTTTCCATAAACCCACTGCCTATCCCTTATCTGGTTCTTTTATGTCCCATAAGTAATACCACCCCAGTTTGCTCAAGCCTGAATGTAAGATATCTTCTACTGAGAGTTCTAGCTGTTGCAAGTCTAGTAAGTTTCTTGTTTTCCACAATGCTATGCAAGAGCTCACTACGGCTTTCCCTACTCTTCCTCCATTCTTCCTCAGGGCCCTGGCCCACACTCTACATAGAACCACTTATAGGATGAGTTGACTCTTAGCACCTTAGTGTAGGAGTTTCTCTGGTTTCCCCCAAACCATTTTGGTGAACTGGCACTCCCATACCACATGTCATAGGGTTTCTTCCCTCTGACATGTTTGCTTGGGGCATTTGGCTATTCTACACAGCTCCTAACTATAATGGAGCTTCTGAATCTGTTGTGATAGCAGGCAACTGAAACCCTGGTGTACTTCTGTAAGCTTTTTTCAAACATCCCATTCCAAATTTTCTGTTTCTCTCCCTATGAACCTCCCCAATAGGGATACAGTGACATTTTCCCTGACCCAGGATTTGACTTTTTTAAGATCTGCCAACTCTGTTGCAGCTATTGTCTTCATCCAATACTGATTCATAAAGTTTAAAATCTTTTTTGTGCATTGACAGCATTATCTAGGCCCAGAGCAATAAGAGTGACCTTTCACATTCATGCTGCAGGGGTTTAGGTTGTAGCCGTGTTGGTCTAAGGATATAGGCAGACAAGGTTCCTTGGGTGAATTTGATATCTTTTATTAGACCAACCCAAATGGTTGGAGAATAGTTATTAAGCAAGCTTTTGGGTTCAAAAACCCTTTGTCAGGCTAAGGACGCTGCAGCAGTTGCTGCGTGCTCTTCCTGGATGGAATGAAAAGTAAACAAGCCAGGGGCTGGGCTGGGCTGGGGAGTCAGTTGCCAGGCAGATTGTAATGTATCAAAAATCCAATGTCTGTGTTTAGTCCCTGATCTCTAGTATCCATCAGGTTGATGAAATGGAGTTCATAGGCTCGTCTCTGGGATGTGTTGTGTAAATTTCCCTTGAGGATCAGGACTGAGAGATTGGAGAGAGTGGCCCTCCTGTGAGAAATGTGCCCCCACCGGTAATTGGGTGTTTCTGTCTTTGATGGATTTCTGGTGTGCATTCATTCTGGTGCGCAGTTGTTGTCTGGTCTCTCCTACATATCTTCCACCAGGGCATTTGGTGCATTGGATGAGGTATACTACATCCTGGAGGTGCAGCTGTAAGATCCTGGGATGCTGATGGCTCTGTTGTGGGGTGTAGTAATAGTGGAGGTGGTGGAGATGTGGGGGCAGGTTTTGCAAATCATCCAATGCACCAAATGATTCTCCACAAGAGAAGGTAGAGAGGCAATCTAGTGGCTGCCTACAAACTGATTGGGGAGGGGGGGGGGCAGCAGGGTATAGGGGAAACTGTGTTTACCAGGGCACCCCTCGGGGTTACTAGAAATAATAGCCACAAGCTGAAGGAGAATAGATTTAGATTGGACATAAGGAGGAAATTCTTTATGGTAAGCGTTGCCAAACTATGGAATGAGCTTCCAAGGGAAGTGCTGCTTTCACTTACCCTGGAAGTGTTCAAAAGGAGATTGGGCAGGCATCTGGCCGGGGTTACTTAACTCCAGCACTCTTTCCTGCTTGGAGCAGGGGGTTGGACCCAATGATCTACCAAGTCCCTTCCAACTCTAGCAATTTATGAATCTATTAAATCTATGACACACTGTCTCTATGCATGTACAACAGTCATTTTGCTTGTGTGTCCTTTCCTCCAGGGATTAGTGCACCCTCTATTATGCAAACTGCCCTAATCCTCTATTTCAACAGCTCAATGGTGCAGATGAATAGGAGTAGCCACAGGGGGCATCCCTGTTTCACATCTGATCTGACCTTGACTTCCTCCATTGGATGACCATTCACTTCTAACCTACACTATGTTCCTTTGTATAAAGTCTTGATCCAACTTAGAAACTTTGGTAGGACCCCCATCTTGTTTGGAGTGCCAGGCAGGAACTCATGCTTCACCTGGTCATACACTTTTTCTAAATTAAGATTCAGGAGTGCCACATTCAATCCTTGTTCTTTACAGGACTAAATTTTGTCTATTATTACTGGTGATATCATAGTTACTACTCTGCCAGGAAAGCCTGGCGGTTATGGACCACCTTTCCCATGATATTTTTAATTTATTCAGAGACACGGCCATTATCTTAGAAGTAAAATGATTGTAAGATGATTGATTGTTCAGTAAGGTGATTGGCCTCCAGTTCTCCAACTTTCCCACTCTCCCTTCTTGTATTTTTGTTCCTCTGGCTATACCTGCTCCCAGCTGCTCCCTCTCCAGACACTCCTGGAACAACACTAACAGGTCTGGCCTTAATATGTCTCAAAAAGTCTTGTAAACTTCTGCTGTGCTTGAATATAATTCCCTGGGGTCTTTCCTGTCTTGAAGGTTCAAGTTGGCTTCTCATAGTTCTTCCAATGTCCACACTTTCTGCAGCTAATGCCTCTTCTATTCCTCCAAGCTCACCTTTAACCTTGCCAAAAAATAGTCAAGGGTTCCCTGATGCAACACTCTACTGGAGTATAAATTATGTTAAAACTCCCTCACTGCACTCAATATCCCTTCTTTGTTAGCTGCACTCCCCTCTCATCCTGCACTGCTTTAATACTTTTTTTCCCCCCTCTCCTTTAGGCAAAGTAAGAGGACTGTTCTTCTCCTTCTTCCACCCAGGTAGCCTTCAGAAGGTAGAAGTTTCTCTGTCCTTTCACTCTAAATTACTCCTTCAGAAGCTTCTTCATGTCTCTAATTTCTTCAACTATGGGAATCCCTTCTCTGCTAGTAGCAGGAGATTCTGAAGTCTCCATTGAAATCTCTTCTGCTTTTCCCAGGCCCTTCTTTCCCCACAAAAAAAGGCTTCCCTTCTTTCTTTAACATATCCACAACATCTCACCCTGCTTATATACATTCCTTTCATTGCTACCATTCTTTGTAGTGGCTTCTATACCATCTGCACACTTATTCATCTTCTGATCATCTTATATTTAACTTCTGCTGTCTTATATTAGAGTACTTCGCTCTTCCACTTCCAACACTGTCCTCATCAGCAGGTAGTCAGAGAAGAAGACCAGTATTCTCTCTCCCACTCAAATGTTCTAGTCTACAGACCCAAAATTGAAGTCTATGTGCGACCATGTGTGGTCTACCACATCCACACTAATAAACCTTCTCTCAACTCCAGGCACTGCCTTTTGGTTCTCCTATAGCTCACATTCTGCTACCATCCATGCAAGTAGCTGTGAAGACCTGTCTCATCCTGAATCACTTCTCAACCTATCCCCTTCCTCCAATGTACAATTAAAATATCCAATCAGCATTAGAAGCAGTGGTCCCAGTAGAAGGACTGCCAGTTCCTCTAAGAGGGTGCAATGTGCTTCCCACTCTGCCAGTATGTAAATTTTAGTATTGTAAACCTTTCTACTCTCTTCTCTCCAGTCACTTGTAACACACTTCTGCTAATTATTTCCTTGTAGCTTATTAGTCACAACTATGGATCTTTAATTAGTACCACCACACACCACACCTTATTGTCATTATTTCCTGACTGCATGTGTGAACCATGCTTCCATCCTTCTACAAGGTCTTTATACTTCCTCTGTCCTGGTATTCAACATTCCTACAGGCATATCACATCTGCCATCCTATGATCGAAATACTGGCCCATCCCCACACATTTTCCATGGCTGTGAATGGTCTTTACATTAACCAATATTAACATGATGATCATATTTATACAAAATCACCCTCCAAATCCATTCTGTGCACTGAGGACTAAATCTCTCCCTAACTTCAATTCTGATTCCAAATTCAACACTCATCCTTCTCTTCTCGTGGCTTTCCTCCTCCACCTTCTCCTTCACCATGTCCATTGCATGTAACAAATGTATTTTGCCTTCTTCCAAGAATTCATCCATCTACAGGCTGCAATGAACCTGAGAGTCATTGGGCTAGGAGCGGGATGAGGTGAAGGGAGCTTAATGGGAGACTCCTGTTGTCTGTTTTCCTCCTTTTGTTCCCTCCTAAATCTCCACCTCTTCTCAAACACCTGCCACTCTGGTTTCCACTTCATGCGTCTTCCAGACCACTCCATATTATTGTCCTCTTTCTCCTCTTCTCCCTCCTCTCTTTTCCCCCTCCCCCTACTCTGTTCCTTACCTCTTCTTCCCACTATTCCTCCTATTGCACTCTTCCAATTTCTCTCTGACCCTTTCTCTCCCTCCATCTCTTCTACTCCATTCATCCCTGATTCTTCTTCCCCTTTCCCCCGGTTCTCTCTCTATAACCTCCTCCCATCCTCCTGTTCCTTCTGTCCTCCCTTCTTCCCCATTCCCATTCTCTTTCCGTTTCTCCTCATCTCCTTCTTCCCTGCTCTTGGCACTTTCTCCTTGCACCCCATCTCTCCCTCCCTCTCTTGTCTATTTTATCCTACCTAATCTGTTTTCTTTCCTTATCTGTGCCCCCTGATCACTGCCCCCCACCCCTCCCTGCCTGCTTTGTCCTGCTCTGCTCTTTCTACCTTAGCTTCTTTTGACTGTATTTGTGAATGATCTGGGGCAGATGTGGAACATATGACTCAATTTTCAGCAAAAATTACACTTTCATTCATTTTTGCATTCTCATATCCTGTGACTCTTCTCTTCACATGTTGTGCACATCTTTTTCTGGACAGACCATTTGCAAATGCCTCTCTTTCTTACACCTCAAGCATAACTTCACCTATCCATAGTAAATAACTAGCCTTTTGTGGGGCCCTAAGACAATTCCCTGAGGCATGTGTGATACCATACCTGCCCCTACTGAGTCCATCCAGAGTAATACCCAGGCTCTTCATGCCCTAGTCCATACCTTATCTGGTCTTGGACCTTTTCCACGTTCTCCACTCCCTCACAGTGCCTCAATAGCCAAAACTTTATATTCTCCCCTTCAATCAAGTCCACATACATACCAACTGTGACTACACTACACTTTCTCAGCTGTTCTTGACCAAAAACAAACAAAAATAACTCAGGCAAGTGCCCCAAAGAACTTGATTTTACAAGTCTCTACTCTATGACAGAGCTGAATACTGGTATTAATGCACTGAAGACTGGGAAAACAGCCAGCCTTGATGATATACTTGCTGAACAAATCAAGCAATTTGGAACCCAGACTCAAGAATGGATACAACTCATGTACAGCCAGTCAAAAAATTCCAAATCTATGGTGATATGCTCAGGTTGTGGCACTTATAAAGCCAGGGAAAGATCCATCCAACTCAAAGAGCTTCAGACCTATCTCTCTTCTATGCCACACGTACAACTTGTATGAATGACTGATACTGAAACACCTTGCCCCGTATGTAAACAAACACCTAATTCTTGGATACGGTGCCTTTTGCCTTGGAAAATCAACAAGAAATAATCCGCACAATCTAACTCAATATATTAAGGACAGTTTTGAAAGAGGCCAGATTACTAGAGCTGTGTTTGTTGACCTAACAGCCACCTATGATACAGTCAACCAACGATGACTCTTCCACAGGACTCTGTAAATGGCAAAAGATCTACACATTAGACATCTGATATGAACTCTGCTCAAAAACAGACTTTTTTTGTCAAACACGATGAGACTTAAAGCAGATGGAGGCAACAGATTAATGGCCTCCCCCAAGGAAGTGTACTTGCACCATTCTTATATAATATTGGAAACAGAGCATTTAATCTAAGGAGATGACCTCTGAATAACAGCCCAAAACATTGGCTTTGACTATGTTGAAAAATCTGAGGTACCGATTAACTTAACCTCATACTACACTAAAAAACAATTATGTGCCAACCCAGTTAAAAAAAAACAAGGATGCACCTTCCATCTGAAAAACTGAGGCCAACCACCAGCTCAACATTTACATGGTCTGGGACTCCAGTATGCCACTATCCAAACCCAGTTTACCTTGGAGTCACCCTCAACCAAACCTTCTCATATAAACAACACATCAAGAACACAGCTAGTTTCTCATCCACAGTCATGTGGGTGAGAAACTGGCTGCAGGATAGGACCCAGAGAGTCATAGTGAATGGATCTGTGTCATCCTGGTGAGAAGTGGGAAGTGGTGTCCCCCAGGGATTGGTGCTCAGTCCAGTACTTTTCAAGATTTTTATCAATGATTTGGGTATAGGGGTGAAGAGCTCCAATGGGCCAAGTTCATGGAAAACACCTAGTTATGGGGGAGTGTGGTCATGCTTGAAGATATGTTACAGATACAGGCAGACCTAGACAGGCTAACAAGTTGTGGGGATCAGAACCTGATGAAATTCAACGTTGAGAAATGTAAAGTGCTCCACTTGGGCACGAGCAACCCCCAACACACCTACAAGCTTGGCAGCACCAAACTGACTAGCACCATGAACGAAAAGGACCTGGGGATAATAATAGACCACAGTATGAATATGAGCTGGCAGTGTGATGCTGTAGCCAGTAGGGCAAATGATACTCCAGCATGCATCAATCAGTGCATCTCCAGCAAAACCAAGGAAGTGGTTCTTCTGCTCTACTCAGCAATGGTGAGACTGCAGCTATAGTACTGCATCCAATTCTGGGCACCGCACTTTAACAAGGATGTGGACAATCTTGAGGAAGTCCAAAGATGAGCCACTTGGATGATCAGAATCTTAAAAGGCAAGCCATATGAAGAAAGGCTGAGGGATCTGGGACTCTTCAGCCTGAGGAAAAGAAGGCTGAGAGGGGACCTGGTAGCAGCTTACCGCTACACTAGGGGAGTAAATCAAGGGCTCAGTGAGCAACTGTTTACCAAGGCACCCAAGGGGAAAACCAGGAGTAATGGCCACAAACTCCTGGAAGACCAATTCAGGCTCAACATTAGGAAAAACTTCTTCACACTCAGGTTGTCCAGACTATGAAATAAGCTCCCTCCAGAGGTAGTGCAATCACCTACCCTCAAAATCTTCAAGAGGAGACTAGACAATCACCTTGCTGGGGTCATATGACCCCCCAGTTATCTTTCCTTCTTGGTGCAGGGGGCTAGACCAAACTAGGTGATTATAGATCCTAGTTTTGGATTGCAGGGCCTAAATTTTAGGTGATTAAGTCCTCCATTGGAAGTGAATCTTAGTCATATGTTAATAAGTAATGGTCAATATTGTTAATACCAATTATTAACATTTAAAAGCCAAACGATGGAAAGTTTAAATTTAAGTTAGTAAATTCAACCCATAATCCCATAGCTCAAAGGGCTAATGTTATTCTAAGTTACTAAATCACTGTTTAATTTATCTAATATTTTCTTTTGGATGTAACCTTGTGCATTTCCACTAGTTTCCTATGATGTAAGCTTTTTTTTTTTTTAAGTTTTACTTACAGTTTAGCATTAGCAGTATTTTCAGTTGAATCAAAAGTGTATCAGTACAAAATTCATGTTTCACTCACTTTCACTTCCTCCTAGGCCAATCTAATAAGATAAAGGTCAATGTAACAGGGACTCAGGCAGGAGCCCTGTTACTGAGGCTAGCTCTGGGAGGAATGACCTCTGAATGACCCCTGCCAGATGGAGAGGATTTCACACCTGGGGGAAGATTGGATAAGTAGCCCACGAAAACTGGATATAAAACCATCAGTGGGAGATTTACTGATTGTCTTTGGGCACAAGAGGACAAATGTGGGGGTAATAGACACCCCAGGAAGACGAGAAAGTGAAAAGGATTCTTACCTGTGATCCCGGAGAAAGCCATGAGCTTGGGACTCTAGAGAACAGGTCAGACACAAGAAGGATGATGGTCTGGGGAATTGGACTGCATTTGGTCAGTGTGGCAAAGCACTGGGGTGCTGGGAAGCAGCTCTGCCCTGAGCTGGAGGAGAAACGGCATCTCTGGGACAACTCATGAGGAGGCAGGGATCAAGACAAATCCCTGACCCTGTCTGCTTAAAAGATAGCAGAAGGAACAGTGCGGGAGCAGCAGGGGGGCTGCTCTCGGCACAAGCCATGTGTGAACAACAAAAGACGTGGAGAATTGCACTCCGCTAATGAAGTAATTAGCGGTGGAAGCTATTCAATTACAAAGTATCTGTGAAGTGACAAAACAGAGTTTTCCTTATCTGTAACTTGGGATGTCCTCGCCAATGAAGTAATTGGTGAGGTCTTTGTTATTGTATCTGATGCTGTGGAAAATAATTTTTTATCTTGAGTCTCCTGCCTGCCATCTGACACCTCCAGGACAGGAATTCTACCTGACCAACACATCAAAGAGCTACTCAACACAGCTCACAAAGACACTCATGGACCCAGAGGGACAGCCTTCCATCTTCAGCTCCCTCTGTGCAAAAATGAAGTTTATTTCCTACCTATGAGGACTTCTTACCATCTTGTACCATCTACACTTTTCCCAGAGCCTGACGAAGGAACTTAGATCCTGAAAGCTTCCAGAAAAGGACAATTTTTTGCCATTTTCCAGTTGGTCTAATAAAAGGTATCATTTTGGAACCAAGAGTTCTAGTTTTTTGTAACTCTTATCTTGAGGGTTTAACCCCTGGGTTAACAATCAGAACATCAAAGCTTACTGATCTCCTCCTTTTCTTATTCATTCCAAGTTGTGGCAGGCAAGTACAAAGGAGAGAAGAGGCTAAGATTACCCACACTCTCACAAAGTGCTACATTGGCCGGGAAGTAGGTCAACTATTTTAGGAATAACTCTCAACTACCATTCAACAGTATGGAGTCTATGGATACCCAAGTCTCCGCTGACTGGCAACAAGCCCATAGTATTACCTTGCGACTCCTGCAGGGCCTCCCTGCTGGAGAGGCGGATAAATCAGCAGGGTGTGTGCACAACATGGGTGTTTAATCAGCACTAAATTGAAGAGATTTTTTTTTAAAATCCACCACTTCAATTTAAGGTCCCCATTTCATCTACACAGGCCCCTAATTTACAAATCCCTTCAAACCTGGCTTCAAATACATTCTTGACCTGTGTTAGAAATAAAGGTAACTGCCCTTTTTCAAGAAATGACACACTAATCCTACTGTACCAGCTGAATGTGTGTTAGTTGTAATGGGATTATGAAAATGATTTGGCATAACTGAGGTTAAAATTAACATATCCAAATCCAAGGACAATATGATTGAAATAGGACTGCAGTACGATATATTTGATGATACAGAGAAGCAGGATTTCCTTTCCTTATCAGTGATAAGCAGGGTCAATATATATACATAACTGTAGAAAATCTACAAACATGCATGAGAATTTGGACTCCTTTTGCAGTTTTCTCTACCTTGAATTAGGAAACAGTACCCCTAAGAAAGCTGTTTGTAGGCTAACATCTGTTAGATGTTGTTAGATTCCTTTTCTTGTGAATAGTTTTTGGCATGTGGCTTCAATGTTCAGCATGCTTGGTCTTTTGCTGTTAGGATAGGAATGGTGGCTAATGGTTCCTTTTAGGATGTTTATTTATATTTGCCTTTTTGTTTCCCTGAGGTTTGCTTTTTGCTAACATACTTTTTAATTTATTTCCCTTCTAAATGGTAGCAATTATGGTTGCACAAGGAGGGTATTCTTACAATTTCAATAGCCATTATAGAAACATTTAAAAATTTGGGAACCAACAAAAACAGATTTCCACTTTATTTGTCCATATTCTTCTTTGGCAATATTTCCTTGTCTTCTTAGAGGTTTGTGTAGACAGAATAGAAGCCTGCTTTACTTTACTTGGTTTACTTTATTCCTACCCTTTCTAAAAGCCCTAGTAGCATTGGAAAATATACCTACCAGAAAATATTTTTAAAAGTGTACAGGGCCTACTTTTCCTGAGTCCATACCAGCTACACAAATTATCATAGACTTAACTGGTTTTCTACCCTATCAGACCATTAAGTGGCATGTTTCCTAGGGCAATGACACTTTCACACCCTGCTCCTGCCCTTTTCCACAATCTTCATGCTTAGTTGTGTGGAATCTCTATCTTCTACCTACACTTCACTCTTCTTTTCTGTTTTTCCTTGCTGTAATTGAACTCTGTCACACATCTTTATCTTCATGACTTTGCATTGCTTCTGTTTTGCAGCCACTTCTTAATTTTTCACAATCATAATAGGAACACTGTAGGGGAACATTGTTTTTTTTCACAATCGGTTCAGTAGCTTGTTAAGGCTCTAGCCCCAGTTTATAGATCTGTGAAGTTCTGTGGGTTTTCCCTATGTTTGTTCACCTCACAGATTTGTGTAATGCTGTTCATCTCATAATTATATATTAGCATGCAAGCAACAAAGCTAATAAGAGGAGATAAAGGTCTCCTCAGAAGTTGTTATTCTAAACCTGCCACAGATCTTGCTAAAATATCCTGCCAGTAATGATTTTGCTGATAAACTTTGTAATTACAAAGACAGTATGCCATTTAGCATCATTTGTAGAAAACTGTAAGAACTTGATTGAGATATTGAGTGTAACAATATTACTCAGATTCATTTTGAAGTCTGGACAAGCCACATAAATGACTGACAAATAATTCCATCATCTGGGACTATTGTATCTCTCTGACAAGGACAAAACTATACCTGGTTCTTAGGTGGCTGCATTGGACAGCCCTCTAGAGTTTGATTTTCATGTGCTAGAGCAGTGATTTTCAATGAGGGTGCCACAGCACCCTGGGGTACTTTGAGATCCTTTCAAGCATGTCACAGGATACCACACAATCTAAGCACTGTTACATTTGCAAACATGATTCACAAGATAAATTCATAGGGCATGCCCAGACGAGTGTGTATGTGCGTTTTGTGCTGCTACAGACCCATCTGCAGTGCCAAAAACGACATGCACTGCAAATTAAAGCATTCACCACCCTGCTAATTTGCAGCTTAGTTGGGGGGGAGGGGGGGGGGTTGACAGCAGGAGATCCTGGTGTCCAAAAAAAGTGTACTGAAAAAAAAGCAGGGCTGCACATGTGGTGGCAGTGTGAGCCACCTGAAAATGGGCCTGGCAAGCCTGAGCCACACATTGGATCCTGGACAGGCTCCACACACCTGGATCACTGCTGCTGGATTCCTGGGAGGCCTCCAGGACACCTGGTAAAGCTTCTGAAAGCCTCCAGGACCCCAGGTGCTGGCCCTAGCCTTCCCTACCCCACCCAAGGCAATTACCACACACCAGAGCGCATGCAGGGACATTCTCAAGGGACAAATAGCAGTGGCAAAAATATGTGACACTGCTATTTGTCCTTGAGGAATGCACACTGCCACTCATGGGGATGCACCCCTAGATAGGAATCCATAGTTTCAGATAGGAATCCATAGTTGTGATCTTAGTTCTTTGTGACAAAATAATTGTTTTATTATTTTTCCTTAGTTAAAAAATAAGAGTGAAAATGAAGAGCTGGCATTTTCAGAAGTGTGCCTTGAATCTATCCAGGGCACACCTGATGTCTGATGTCTTTAGTTTTTAGAATTGATGTCTCAGTTCTCAAGAGGTCAAGAACCAGTGTGGCAGAGCAACTCAGCAATACTTAACATAGGAAGAACAGAGCTGTATAAAATGTGGTGCTATCTGAAAGGTGACTGTAGAGGTGGACATTGGCAATGAATAGGGGGTGCACGTGCACCCTGAGATAGGCTGTGCACCTCCTGGAAGTGCCAGCCATGAAAGTGGAAGTGCACTGGGGAACACCCCTCCCCGCCATTGGTGATCTAATGTCCCCCCAGCCTCAGGAGGCATCAGTCACCCATGGAGGTAGAGACATGAAAGTCTGAAGAAAGCTTTACAAATATAGAGTTTTAAAAACTATTGCATCTCATTTACACCCGTGCTAGTATTTTCACTATTCTCCATGCTTACATTGGGAAAATACATCAGCAACTTTAACTTTTGTTCAGTGATTGGCAAATACCTAGATTTTAACGTCTCTTAAAAAAAAGGGTTTATGTGGGATTCATATAGTGCTTACATGAAGCAAGACTAAAATGGTCTCCTTAGGAATAAAAGACAGAACTATTGTTTAAAAAGATAAGAATAGAAGACAGTAAAAAAGGTCTAGAGTTCCATTGTAAGCAAGTGATTTTTTAGTTAAGGCTGAGTTTCCATTTCTATTAAAAATCTCAATTTCCATGTTTATAATATATTTCTCTAGATCTGCCTTAGCCTGAAATTTGACATACTTTCTGAGTTCTTTTCCAAGGAGCAGATTTATTTTTTTCCTCTTAAGTATAACTAAAATGCATTAAAGGAAATGGTTCAGGAGATCAAGGAGAAGAGTTTGATGGACACATAAGATAGAATAAAGTAAGACAGATGGTTTTGCATAGTGCTTGATGCTGAAGCTAGCCTAGTGGGAATAATATTAATAGGCAACTGTCGATCTTCTGGATCATGGTATACACATAAGAGATCTAGTCAGGTGCCTGATGAATCCACTTGTGGCTGACGAGTCCAATTTGAGAGTGGCACAGCTTGTCACAAGTTTTACAGATCCATGTGTTTTCTGAGATGGATTCCAAGTTTATAACACGATGCTTCCTTCTTTCTCACATTGGTTCCATCCTTTGGATCAGAGCTGCTTCATGTTGAACTGCATCCAGTGCCAGATGTTCCTTCCAAACTGAGAATAATATAGAGCTGTGCAGATATTTGCTTCACAAATATTTGTATAAGAAAATCAGTTTTTTCTCTGGCATTAAGGCACAAGTAGCTAAGTACACAGTGTTTCAGATGCTTGCTTGCTGGAGCTAAAATGGTGGATGTCCTTGTAGATAGGGAAAATTGGTCCTTAATATATTGTAAAACTTGACCAAAGAGATAGTTCATGCAAATCATAGTTGTATATGGTATAGGATTATACAAATCAAGTCCAGGGGGACCACCAGGAAATCCCCAGTGATCCCTAGCTGTATATGGAAAATATGACACATACTAATGTAATATACTCTTCCACAGTCTGGGTAAACATACAAAATGGAATAGCCTGTGACATACAGGACTTGCCTACACATGAATATTAATGCAATGCAGTAAACTCTGGTGCAGTTCACAGTGGAGTTTATTGCTTCAAGGTACAGCGTTTACACATGTGCTAAGGACTGCAGCATGTTGAGCCATGGCAATGCAGCCCTGGTTGGCATGGGGCCCAGGAGGTCAGCCTGCCAGCCTGGAGCAGTTCTGGCCTACCTCAAAGTTCTGCAGAGGGGCTGGCTAGAGCACAAGGGTGCTACATTGTAACACTGTAGCATCCTTGTACTCCAGCCAGCATTGTCAGTGTCTACACATGCATTATAGTGGAGTAAATAACTCTGCAGTAGTCTGGCAGTACTAACCTATGGTAGAGTTAATTAATTTACTCTGGCTTAATAACTCTGTATGTGTAGATGCAAACATTTTATTGTGGAGCTGATTAGTCTATTCCTCAGTAAATGTCTCATGTACATGCACCACAAAATGTCTGATTGATGGCCTCTTGTGGCTGTAAACCTTGTGAAGCTGTGTAAACCTCTTCTTGCCAGCATGTCAGAGAAGGGGACTAGAGGCTGAGCAAAAGCCATGGTTCCATCTGTTTAATCTGTGCCTTTTTTACCCACTTTTCTTCCATTTTGTTTTGATTGAAAGAATCTGGTCACATTCACTGTGTTCTTGCTTTGCCTTTAAGTAGGTTACAAATGGGTGGGAGTTAGAGGAGTGGACATGGGTACATTTTGACTAAATTGGTACACATGTAAATTTTACAAAATTCCCATTGTCTTTTCTGGCTATATAATATATTATGGCCACTAGGAGTTAGCAGAAATTCAAATGGCTTAAACATTCCTTCTCAGGAGTGTGCCCCAAGAAGCTGAGTAGCAGATTCTACTACCTAAGGTTAACATATCAAGTGAATTTCCACAAGGGTTTATTCCTGGGCCTTGTACTATTCAATAAGTTCATTAATTACTTGTATGATGGAATACAGAGTACAATTGTGAACTTGTTAGATGATACCAAACTGGGTGGACAGACTTCAAAATAATTTTGGCAAACTGCAAAAAAAAAAAAAAAAAAAAAAGTATCAAATAGCTATGACACAATTTAAATTTAATAAGAAGTGGGAAATACTACACAAGTAGGAGAAATAGACTGGTCAAATGTAAGTTAAATGATAACTGACTATTATGCACCTGTTCTGCAGAAAGTTTCCAGAAGTTATAATTACTTGCAACCTGATCATGTTTCAACAATTTTATATTCATTCCAGAAACACAAAAAATAAACACAAATATCAAAAGGAAATAAATATATTAAGATATATGACTAGGAATGCCAGAGGTAAGAATATAGGCAGACAAGGTTCCTTGGGTGAATTTGATATCTTTTATTAGACCAACCCAAATGGTTGGAGAATAGTTATTAAGCAAGCTTTCGGGTTCAAAAACCCTTCGTCAGGCTAAGGACGCTGCAGCAGTTGCTGCGTGCTCTTCCTGGACGTAAGAATATGTCATATATACCATTACTATTCAGTAATGGTAAACCAGTTGGAGTACTGTATCTAGTTTTGGGCACCACGTTTCAGGAAAGATGTAGAGTACCTGGAGAGAATCCAAAAGAAAATAACATAAATAATCATAGGTCTAGACACATGAAAAGTTTAAACAATTTGGGTTTGTTTACTTTACAGGACACAAGTTGTTTGAGACTGAAGAGGCCCTGTAGAAGAGGGACCTCTGCTATCATCTGTGGATTTTCATAGATTTCATAGACATTAGGGCTGGAAGGGACCTCAGAAGATTATCGAGTCCAGCCCCCTGCCCAAAGGGCAGGAAGTCAGCCAGGTTCATAGGATCCCAGCAAGATGAGCATCCAGTTTGCTCCTGAAGGTGTTCAGTGTAGGCACTTGAACCACCTCCAGTGGCAGGCTGTTCCAGACCTTGGGGGGCTCAGACAGTAAAGAAATTCTTCCTTATGTCCAGCCTGAAACGGTCTTGTCGTAGTTTATGACCATTCGACCTAGTCGTCATCCCTTGGGGCGCTCTGGTGAGCAAACGTTCCCCCAGATACTGGTGGTCACCTCTGATAAACTTATAGGTGGCCATCAGATCACCCCTGAGCCTGCGCTTTTCTAGGCTAAAGAGCCCCAGGGCTCTCAGCCTGTCATCGTAGGGTCTGCTTCCCTGACCTCTGATCATGCACGTGGCTCTTCTCTGGACTCTCTCAAGCTTCTCCACATCCTTTTTGAATTGTGGAGCCCAAAACTGGATGCAGTATTCCAGCTGCGGCCTCGCTAAGGCTGAGTACAAGGGGAGAATGACGTCCTGGGATTTGCTTGAGAAGCATCTATGGATGCAAGCCAGCGTTTTGGTCACTTTACTAGCTGCAGCATCGCACTGCAGATTAGCAGAGAGAACTGACTCCTGGAGCCAGGTCTCATTTGTATGTATGTCAATTATTAGCATGACTGCTACGTGGCAGTTTGGGACATTTCTGAAGGCAAACGTGTACAGTAGTAATAATACAGCACTATTATTTATGTTTGATAATGAATAGACAGATAAATTATGTGTAAGAGGATCCCACTCCAGTGGTGGTCATGATGCCCCTGGAGCTCCCTTAGCCTTATCAATTTTGCTTTTCTTGTGCAATCTCCCTTTCTACTCACCTGCCACACCTTGGTGTATTTATCTTTTAGAAAAAGGGAGTCTCACACTCATGAACACAGATGTCCATGCTCATCACTTTAAAGGCAAACTATGTGGGATCCATCCTCCCCAGCACTCATGCCTCACAGATGTCACATATACTAATCAAATCATAACTGCCTCTACAGGCTATGGAGCCCTGGCTCTATTCATCTTGATACCAGGCACACTCTGAGCAATGGGTGCTCTGACTCCCTCAGTCTCTGGCTGTGGCCCTTCTGGCCTTCACTTAGAATCATAGAATCATAGAAAATTAGGGTTAGAAGGGACCTCAGGAGGTCATCTGGTCCAACCTCCTGCTCAACGTAGGACCAGCCCCAACTAGATCTCATCCCAGCCACAGCTTTGTCCAGCCAGGTCTTAAAAACCTCCAAGGATGGAGATTCCACAACCTTTCTGGGTAACCTGTTTCAGGGATTTACTACCTGCCTAGTGGGATAATTTATCCTAATATCTAACCTAAACTTCCCTTGCTGCAACTTGAGACCATTGCTCCTTGTTCTGTTTCCTGCCACCACTGAGAACAGTTTAGTTCAGGGGTGAGCAAAGTCCGGCCAGGCTGGATCTGGCCAACAGTGGACTCCATTTCCCAACAACCCCTGCATGCATGGCTAGGGCCAGCATCCATGTAGACCTCAGACACTGCACTGTGATAGCGCAAGGCTGGAGTTGGCATGGAAACTGGCCTCCGGCATGCTGGCTGCTAGGGTTGCTCTAGAGCCTCTGGGATTTTGTGGCAGGGACAGATTGGTCCAGGACCAGGGCAAAGCCATGATCTGCCACCTGCATGCTCTGGGGAGGGGCATGCAGTGGATCTTGGCTCTGCCTGGCTCTCTGCAGCAGTGACAGCATGGTTCTGAGACAGGACAGAGCCGTGATCCACTGCCTGCACTTCCATGCCTGCAGCGTGCAGGTGGCAGATCACAGCTCTGCTCTGGCTCTTTGCAGCAGTGACAGCTTGGTTCCAAGCCAAGGCAGAGCAACAATCCATTCCCTGCACACCCTTGCCCAGAGCATGCAAGCAGATTGTGGTTCAGCCCTGGCCCTGGACCAACATGCCCCCGCCGCAAGATCACAGTGGCTCTGGAGCAGCCCCCTGCACTGCCATGCCATACAAGACATTGAACAAAACCAGCTCCAGGATGGACTGACCCCTGGGCCACTCCACTTGATACTGGCAGCCAACTAGACATTGAGCCATTGATTATTACCCTGTGAGCCCAATACTTCAGCCAGTTTTCTATCCACCTTACAGTCCATTCATCCAGCCCATGCTTCCTTAGCTTTTCTACAAGAATGTTGTGGAAAACTATATTAAAAGTATTCCTAAAATCAAGGTAGACTTTTATTAGTAAATGTTTAGGATTGTGAATCCAAAAAAGCTGACAAAACCTGTAGGGAAATACATAGCGCCCAAGCAAGGGACTAACAATAGAAGGATGGGGGTGAGGAGGGGAATGCAACTAGGTTACAGGAGATACAATGTTAGCCAACTAAGCCCGGGGGGTAGAGGGGAGGGGGGAAGGGGAGGGATGGGGTTTGTGACACTGAGAGAAAAAGAAGATAGATGCACACCAACTCGTTACAATGGTCCGCAATGGTGGAAGAAGTGGTTCAAAGAAAAAGTGTCTCAGTCCATATAGATTCTCATCGCGGGGATCCTCTTTGGGTGGAGCAGGGTTGTCAGTAGTTGAAGAATCCTCTAGAAGTGAAGGTCCATCTGGGGCAGAGGGGGGGTTCAGGCGGTCCCCTCTGGGTCCGGTCTGGCGGCAGTTCATCTGGTAGGGTCGGTGTACTGGTGGTGGCCTGTGATGTGTTCCACGTAGATGTCACGGGACCAATGAATGGTGTCAGACACCATGAGGTAGTGCATGAGCTTGGCGTAGTGGTGGGAGATGTGGCAGGCACGCAGGGCGCTCTCGTTGCTGAGGTCCCAGGCTCCAAGCATTCCCACGATGAGTGAGTCGACCATCATGTCGTAGCCCTGGCCTCTCAGGATGTCGGCCAGTGGGGCATACTTCTCCCACTTCCGAGCCCAGGCGTCAGTGAAGGCTTGGCACCTGTTCTCAAAGGGAATGGTAACATCCACAATCACAACCTTCTGGGCCTCCTCATTGCTGATGACTATGTCGGGATGCATCTGGCGCTCTCAGTCCGGGATGGTACGGTTCACGGAGACCTCCCCCGCTGCGGCCGGGATGGTCTCCCTGCATCCACAGAGCCAGAACCAATCAGGTTGGTCAGGAATGGTCAGGCCAGCTCTAAGGCTGGTCGTGTAGAGGTTGGTCAGCTGATCAGGCATGACTTGCCCCTGGTGAATCCATGCTGACTGTTTCTAATCACCTTCTTTTCCAAGTGTTTAGAAATGGATTCCTTGAGAATCTGCTTCACGGTTTTTCCAGGGACTGAGGTGAGGTTTTCTGATATGTAATTCCCTGGATCCTCCTTTTTCCCTTTCTAAAATATCGGCACTGTGTGTGCCCTTTTCCAATCACCCGGGACCTCTCCTGATAGCCGTGAGTTTTCAAAGATGATAGCCACTGCCTCTGCAATCTCACTAGCCAACACCCTCAACACCTTTGGGTGCATCCTGTCCGGCCCCATAGACTTGTATATGTCCAGCTTTTCTAAATAGTCCCTAACCTCTTCTTTCACCACTGTTGTCTGGTGCAGTAGTCTGGGAGCTGAGCTTGCCTGTGAAGACTGAGGCAAAGAAGGCATTGAGTACTTCAGCTTTTTCTGCATCCTGTGTCACAAGATTGCCTCCCCCATTCAGTAAGGGGCCTACACTTTCCCTGATTCGCATCTTGCTACCAACATACTTGTAGAAACCCTTCTTGTTATGCTTCAGGTCCATGGATAGCTGCAACTCCATGTGCTCTTTGGCCTTCCTGACTTCATCCCAGCATGCCCAAGCAATATGCTTATACCCCTTCCTATTTATTTGTCCAAGTTTTCACTTCTTATAAGCTTTCTTTTTGTGACTCAGTTCTTCTCCTTAGACCCTGGCCCCACTTCTAGGCCAGTTAAGAGCCATGGGCTCTTCAGCCCCACCAGTCTTTGGCTTTCTCTCTTCTTGGCCTGTGGTCCTTCCTGAGCCCTGAACTCACTCCTATGTCAGTAAGACCTATGGGAACACTGCCCCTACTTGCTCCTCAGGCTCTCCAGCCCTTTGTTCTTTTTCTGATCTATCCAGTTGCTGTTCTCTCCCTGGGCTGTCTGGCCCTCTGTTCTGTCTCTAGGCCAGCTGAGGCCTCCTCACTTCCATAAAGCACCAAATGCTCCTCAATCTTAAGGCTGCCTGCTGGCTTTTCTGCCAGCCCTAAAGCTGAACTCCCAGATCTAAGGCTGCATACCCACAGACATACTTGGTATGAGCCAGAGTCACTGTTTCAGTGGCCTTCTCAAGATCACCTTCCTGTCAGCTGTCAGGATAAGACTGCCTACCTACCTCAGGCCTGAGGCTTATATACACCTTAAGCCCAGCCCCCTTCCAGTCAGGTGTCTTCACCAATTGCTACCTGAACTGTTTCTAGAGCCTTCTCTCCTTTTAAAGTGACAGGCATGCTAAGCAACCTGTCACACTATGTCAAATGTACCTGGAGCCAAGGGCCAATCTAACCAGTTCTGTACTCATCAATGATTAAGTGAAGTAGAAAAAGACAAGAAAAAAGAAAAAGAAAGGAAGGAGAAATTTGATAGAGTGTAACTACTTGGGGCAGAAGTCCCCCAGAGCAGCAGTCTAGATTATGGACCCCAATGGGTTTTCTACTACCATAACTGTGATCACTTAAGCTGGGTAGAACTTCCAGACACCCTGAGTACCTTTGGGACACACAATTGACTTGAACAAAACCTGGAGTTTTTCAAGTCGGAACAACAACTGTGAGTAACTATAAAAAGGGAAGGAGAAAAGTAGCTAGCGATGTTATCAGCTGTTCACACAGGTGGGACAAAAACTGGATTCAGAATTATTGCCAAAGTACTCTGGGATGAATGATTACTTCCTGTTAATTTATTATTTCATTTTCCTACGTTGCTGTTTTACTTTCTTTTCTACCTTTGCCAAACTCTTGTTTGATCAACCTGTAGGGCTCAATTCTTGCGAGTGGGGAAACATTACTCAGCATGAGCTCCCAGGCAACTTAATTTAATTCCATATGTCTTGTGAGAGGTGTGAGACGTAGGCTTAAATCAGTATTATTTAAGTTTTTACTATATGGTGATTATGAATATGGAGATAACTGGGTAGAAACTGGGGAAGGGCCACATAGCAGGCAGAAAAGTATAGCAAAGGACTCTAGACAAGGAACTGTGCCTTTTAAAACCAGCTACTCTGAAGCAGGATCATATCAAGATAACTTGTGGTCCTAAGGACCGTGAATGGGAGGCCTGCTTATAACTTAATTCCAGGATGGCTTGGAACGGTAGGGAGTCCATCCACAAATTCTCTGCCAGATAGGGGATGAAGGCTAACACAACTCATGCTGAGGCAAACTGAATCCTCCCTTCTTCCCAAATCAAGCAGAGGACTCAAAAAAGATGAGATCTTTGGAGATTCTACTTGGAGATTCTACTCATTCAAAATCTTTGCTATACTAGAGTTGGTGGGAACCTGCAGACAGTAAAAATAGATCATTCTATATCTAGTAGAGATTTTTTTTTCCAGGCTGTCTGCATACTTAAGCAGATAAACAGAGTGCTACCACTACAGTGCTATGTGTATTGTTTTGTTTTGTTTTATTTTTCAAATCATTGTCATTAGACTTCCTTTAAAAAAAAATAAAGCAAGGGTTCTGATGTCTTCATATGACTCCAAGAAATGGGACAAGCAGGTAGCTAAGGATCCTAGGCCTTAAAGCAAATTGTCTCTGTTGACTATCACTTAACTGCCCCATACTGCAAAGGACATTATGGTTAAGTACAGATGTTCAAAAAGCCCAAGACAGAATTGATGCAATCTATGTTGGTTTCTCTAAGCTGTCCAAATTGGAATGGGAGTTTATGGGACTCAGGTTTTCCCTTCGCTGGGAAAGGGTATTCAAAAATCTGCACTGGCTGAGGCCAGAAGGTAGGGGGTACCCCCACACACCTCCCAGTGTACCTGAGATTTCTGGAGGCATCTGAGTGCAACCAAACACCTTCGCCATCCCTAATTGGCTGTCAGGCACATGCCTCCTCCCTGCTGCCCTGTCGTCTGTCAAGCAGTAGTCAGCTGCAAGCAGCCTCCTGTTCAGGATACCACTGGGGTCCCTGGGCTTTGTCCAGGGTGGAGGGCATGCGGGTCCACCCCAGTCAGGGCAGAGGCAGGTGGGAGTGGGGCTCATGATCTATTGGAGACAGCAAGACCCATGGTGCACTGCGCATTCCCAGCCCAGGTTGGCAGGACCTTCTTCTGTCCCAGTTCCATCTGGGCCTCAGGACCACATGCTGGAGTGACTCCAGGAAGGGCTCAGAGGATTCCTCCCTCCCTCTACCCCTTCCCCCACCAGAGCCAGTACCAAATTCAGAGTTGAAGCCCCTTCTTGTGCAGCTGTGAGAGTACATTCCCTGGAGGGAGGGCAGCTGTACAGAAAGTGGCTTCAGCACCAAACTCATCTCTGGCTTTGGGCGGGGAGGGTGGAATTCTGCAAATCCTTCCCAGAGCTGCTATAGCAGACTGTCATTACCCTGTTATGGTCCCGTCTGAGTTCCCGGAACTGTGCACTGGAGTGGCTTCCAGAGGGCTCATAGGATGCCCCAAGCCAGCACCAAGTTAAGTTTAGGGTTGAAGCTACTTCCTGTGCAGTTGCAAACACATGGTTGCCTTCCCATCAGGGACAAGAGCCCCACTGCAGCGTAGGAAGTAACTTCCATCCCAAACTTGGCACTGGATTCAGGTGAGAAATCTTTCTCTCTTCCCAGAGCCTCTCCAGTGCACAGTCCCAAAGCCCAGATGGAACCAGCACAGGGGAGGGACGCCCTGTGGCCCACTGACTGAAACTGGGAATGCAGAGTGTACCACTGTCACTCTCCCCCCAGCAGCTTGTGAGCCCTACTCCTTACCCATCATCCCTTACCTCTGTCCTACCTATGGTGGACAGGTAGAGAGCTTGGCAGCATGGCCAGTTAGGAGCTCAGCTGGAGCAGCTGAATCATGACTCCCCATGACAGGAGGTTAGCAGGGCCCACAAAGGCCCCTGGGATGCCAGTGGAATGTGACCTATCTTGATTCATGAGTGGACCTGGTACTGATGTTTGATTCACTGGTCTACTATACAACGAGTAATTCTGGTACTACATCAATCTAGGATCCATCATTTTTAAAGCAGTCTATGTGTCCCAAACTTCTGTTTTGTTACAGGTATAGACTGGCTTTTGACCACCTACACTGGAAAAGTGTAATGCCTGTACCTGGCCTATGAGTTCCACAAGGAACAATATTCCTTAAAGAAGGTACAGGTGTTGGAAACCAGGATCTTGTATGATGCATTCAGTGCCTTAGAACCACTAATGAACTTGTAATACAATATAAAGCAACAATGTAAAGTAAATATTATTACTACATTCCTTAATTTTCAGGAACATTTGGCCAGTAATTTCATTTGTCTGCAACTTTAGTACAATTTTACTTGGTGTGCCTGTGTAGCTAACGGCTGGTACTTTATTGCTTGAGAATTGCATGCTGTTCTTCAGCTTACACTGGGTGTGATCTGGTTCTGCTCTTATGCTGTGATTTACAGAATTGTGTAGACATTTGATAGTGTTCAACTGTGGAAATACTCCTCCTTCCCTAAGGTCTAAACAGTCTGCACTCACAGCTTGCTAATTCCTTGCTGGCGCTAAGAGTAAGGGATGCAATCAAAACCAGAACCATCTGAAAGAAAGCTATATTTGATCTGATTTATATGTGAAATCATTTTTTTCCTATAATATGGGAAATGTAATTGCAACACGTCCTTGTTGTATTTTAGTGAAAGTCAAAGTGCCTATGTTCAAAAGATTTACAGTCTGCAGATGACAAAGCTTTGTAAAACAAAAAAGAAATTAATCAAAAGGTGGAATTGGGAGTCCCTGCAGCTACAGGTTCTATAAGTGTCAAAAGCCCATTCTGCCTAGAAATGATATCTCTTTATCAAAATTGGGGCAGAAAGTCTACTTTGTTCAGATCTAGGACACAGAGCTCACACAGAGTAGTAGCCACAAGAACTAAATGCATTATTGATGAACAAAACAAAGAATTAATTTGCAGAAGAGTAAAATGTTTCTGGTTTTTAACTTGTTTAACTGAAAGTCCATGTCTTTATGCTGGTGATAAGCTGTTCCATATAATTTGCTATGAGGTCTCATTAAATACCTGGGTTTCATGTGTTTCAAAAACATAAATGCTTTCTAGCTCTTACTTAGCTTCCAAAGCCCCCAGTAATATATAGGAACATGAATTATTGAGTGGATAGAATTTGCTCAGATGACAATGCACTCTGAATGTTTCTCTGTTCACTCACTTTTCAACATTAAAGGGACTACCACTTTTAACACAGAAGCTTCAAACAAATAACCACTTCCAAGTTACTGGATAATGTCTTCATTATACGAAGGATTATGCATTGACTCAAACTGTTTCAATATGCTAAGGTATAAGATCCCTCTACCCCCTTACTCTACACAGGATTTCCCACCTTTTGTTCCAAATGTGTTGCACTTGTTTAGATTACTAACTGATTCTCTCTCTCTGGAGCAAAAGTAAGAAAAGTGGGATAGCAAAGGGTATGAAATGAGAAGACCCTTTTTGACTAGTGCACTTAAGCCAGAACAAAGAGAAAGTTTGCTGTAGGCCAGCAGTATAGCAATAATCTCCAGATGCAAGAAAGAAGAGACATGCCTTTGAGCAGCACTATATCTTGGAGTTACATCAGAGGTGAAGAATTTTATTCTGTAATCACTTATTCAGAATTGTGCTTAGATTCTGCACTATCTAACCTGACTGGTAGAATTCTGCTTCCTTTTGTGCATCCAAAATGTAGTTTTCTAGCTACATAGATGGTATATTTGCCACTTGGACATAGGTTGAAATTCTATTATTCCTTCAACGTGGACATATAAGCATTTGTACATAAACTAGCATTTGCAGTAGGATATGCACTGGCTGGGCAGCTACACAGTATACAGGAATGGCCCACCATTTTTGGGGCCCCCTTCAAGAAATAGATTTGGGGCCCACTACCCCAAAGAAGCTGGTGGTGATGGCAGGGGAGGAGGGTGGTGAGCCACCAGACGGGACATGCACATGCCCCGCCCCCCCTTGAGAAAGTCTGAGGGGGGAGGGGAAAGGCACAAGGAGGGGAATGGCATTGCCCAGAGCTGCGCTGCCCTGGCCACCTCCCAGCTTTGGACCCTGCTCTGCCCACCTCCCAGCCCTGACCACACTAGCCCCAGATGCCCATGACTGAAGGAGGGCTTTCGCATGTTTTAGCATCAGTACTTGATTGATTAAGGCACTTAATCAGGAATCTGGAGAATCATGTGTAGCCCAGATGGTACATGGAAAGGTACCCACTCTCCAGTCAAAGGGATGGCAGTGGGTGCATGTATGCTGTGGGGAGCATGGCTGCTTAGCTGTAGACCAGCTCACCTCTGTTCCCTCCAGAGCAGAACAGAGACCTAGGACACCCAATGATATTTAACTATGTACAGGTTTAATGATGCAAAATAATATAAAACTTATAACCATAAACTTACATACAAATATCTATATGTGTGTATATATATACACATGTACATAGTTATTTACATAGGTTTACATAGGCAATAGATCTTTTCAACCCTGAACTCAGGAAAGGCCTATCCCCTGTGGCCTTCTCATTAGACTGCAGCCCATGTCCCTCAACAGGGCCCTCTAGCAGCTGGCAAAGGAGCACTTAAAGATAAAACACAGGTTAATTAACAAATTAATGAAAGGAATGGCTAACAGTGATGGGACAATAATTGAACATACACAATCAGGTTATATCAGTAAAGTCACCAACATATACAGATAACCAATACAGCAGAGTCAAATATAAAACAGCTTACAACCCCTCTCCTAATACAACAATAAAGAGTTACAACAAGAATCCTAACAACATGAGGAGCCAGAGCACCACAATGGTCCAACAGCTGTGCCCAAAGAAGAAATGATAACCCTTGAAAGGATCCTGGTACCTAAAAGAACATTGTTACCCTCTCCCCGGTCAGTCAACTAGGAGTGGCCCATAACCCTGGAACTACCCTTAACAAACAGGGGTCCTATATTCCCCTTTGTACCCAAGGGTCAATCATCCCCTCTCCTCAAGGGCTTCCCATTGATCACCTGCAGGGAGGAAGGCCCCTCCTCCCCTATGGAAATCCATTTCCCCAGTTAACTCACGTCTTCCCTCACAGGGGTAGTTGACCCATCCAGTTGTTGCCTCCAGCAGGAAGGCCCCAGATGGCTCTTGCAGCCACTGAGGCCTGTCAGCCCTCTCAACCCACTGTGCACCACTCTGTGCACCAAAGGGGTGCCTGCCTAGGGCAGGAATGTGGACCTGCACCACCTCATGCAGCCTCCGGCAGTCCATCATCTCTACAGCCCATAACACCAATCTGTGAACTGAGGACCCATTTCCTGCCCCATGCAGGGTGAGAGATCTATGCTGTCTCATACAGCTGCCATGGTTATAGCCGCTCCTGAACCTTCTCCAGTCCTGTGCAGTGAGGGCTCTTGCCTCATGCAGGGTGGGGGACACATGCTGCCTTGTGCAGCCACAGCGTCCCATCAGCTCTCCAAGCCCCATGCAGGTATGACAATCTATGTCGCTTCATGCAGCCAGGTAGTCCCTTCAGCTCTCTACCAGCCCTGTGCACTGCTCTGCACACTGAAGGGGCTGGACTCTTTTTATGTGCAGGGTTGGGGACCTGCGCTGCCTTATGCAACCAGTGAAGTCCCATCTGCCCTCTGAACCCTCCATGCACTGACTCACGCACTGCTGCTGAGCTTTTCCCACAGTAGCTGGGATGCAGCTGCCAACCACTTCTCTCCACCAGCGATGTTTTCAGGGTGCTTCTGGGGCAACTGCTGCACCGCTGCTCATCAGCTCAACTAGCCTTCGTCTTCATCAGCTCTCATCAAAAGCTGCCCATGTGCTGGGCATGTTGGCTTTTTATTCCTTCTGGAGGCTCTGCCTCCAGATTGGGAATGGACCAAGAAGAAATCCTGAGGAATTAGTTCCCCCTCACATCCTCTTTTTCACCTCACCCCTAGGTCAGGGTGAGGCAAGTCTCTCTCCTTCCCTCTCCTGATTACTGGGGAAGGGGAATACCCCCACCAATCGACCTGAGCATTCTGGCTCAAGCCAGCAAACCAGGCTGCCACTGGCAGGCCTGCCACACATGTTCTAGGCCTTCTTCCTAAGACGAGGTCTGTACTTGCATCTCTCTAAGTTTCCAGCACAATGTTCTAACCACCAAGATGCAGGACAGGCATTATCTAAGGCCCATTCCAGTGCTTCTTTTGGAGCTGGGTAAGACATGACAATATGTGGAGCTAGGGGGAATGTTTTGTCCCTCCTCCTTCCATCCTAGGTGTTTTTTTTGTTTGGTTGTTTGTTTCTACCTTCCACACACTCATACCACACCTCAGACCTACCTATATATCATCCCTAAGGCACAGACTAGATTTTGGATTGAATTTTTTTGCCCAATTAGCCTTTATCATTTCATTTGATGTTTCCTCTTGCTTTCCAGGGAGCAGTGCTACAACTTTCTCTACAGTTCCATTTATCTTCAGTAAAGACAGAAAGATTCATGGTGTAATTAGGGAAAGTTGTGGGGAGGGGGAAGGTGATGCACAGGGTGGTACACGGGGGAGTTGTGAGGGAGGTGGCAACATGGGAAATTGCCTCAGGTGCTGACTTGGGAAAGGGGAAGCCACCAGCAACTCTGCATTTGCACTTGCAAACCAGAAGTCAGCACTTCTGCTTTGCTCTTGGTGCCTTGGCCATGTCCCTACACTGCTGAGAAAAGACACTTCATACTTTGAGATCCATAGACTCAGAGGGCATGTCTACCCATACATTAATGCATCATTGCTCTGGCCTATTAAGTTTAGTACCTCTAATATAAGGCAATAAATGTGTAGTAGCCAGTGGTACACACTCGTTTTGTGATGCTTAATACACAGTAGACTAATTCTTCTGCGCATTAGCACATTAGCATGGTTCTTGCCATGAAGCACTAATGCATAGTAGAATTAGTCTACTGCACATTGTCTTATGTAGATGTGCCCAGAGAGTAGTAAACCATGCAGTATACTTTTCAGCTAGGAAAAGAAACATATTTTAATTAAACATGGCAGCAGTGTATATAATGTGTTGATAGATATTGAGAGAGCAAGAGAAAAATAAGCATTGTACTCCAACCATTTTGTTATTTATGTGTTGTTTATACAAAAAGCAAGTGACATATTTTAATTTTTTCTAATTTTTCAATATAACTTTACTTATTTGGTTAGTAAAAACAAAGTTCTTTCTAATGCTAATTTTTTTCTTAGAAATCACTTTAATTTAAGTGGCATATTCTATGGAAAGGAAAGAAACATTTGCAGCACTAAAATTGTAATAAAAGAGGTATAAAGCATGTTTTTCTCTTTAATCTGTTGGGAAGAATATACATTTTGGTTATGAATTATTAAATGAAAAGTCTGGAATGGAGTGTGAAGGAAAGGAGAGAAAACAATTTATAACTGATTGCAATGCTTACTATCTATTAAGCACGGCTGTGAACCACATGATCAACTCTATTGAAAGAAAAACAAAGAGACTTGTATAATTGTTTTCCCCTATAAACACTAAACTGACTAACTCAAAACCTTTATGTCTGGTCACACTGGGATGGATAGTGCCTTTAGGCAAAACCAGAATAAGCCCTAAGAAGTATTGTGCTTTAGAAATAAAATACCCTGTAATGCACAATTTTCTCCCTGTTTCTCCTGGCCTCATGGTGATGAGAAGTAATAATCTGGGGCTGGTTTATACCAATAGATTAATAAATACTCTCTGCACTGGCTCAGCTGGACTGACTGTTGTCTTGAGTAGGATACATTGGTAAAGCCATATGTCTGATCAGACCTTAGTTCTTCCTGTCTGTTTACTGCTTACCTTCTCTGAGGAGTGTAGGGAAAAGCCAAGTGCTTGTAGAATATTTGAAGCCAAGGTTTTAGTATCCCACAAAGTCCTGGTAGCATAATGGTAATTCTCTACTCCCCTATTCCCCCTGGATATGGACATGGAGCTGAAGGTGCAGTATTGTCCACAACAAGCACTGCTTGACTTTGAAAATGCATTATATTATTAATTAAATATAATGAGTTATCATAGATTCATAGATAGATTCATAGATGTTAGGGTCAGAAGGGACCTCAATAGATCATCGAGTCCGACCCCCTGCATAAGCAGGAAAGAGTGCTGGGTCTAGATGACCCCAGCTAGATACTCATCTAACCTCCTCTTGAAGACCCCCAGGGTAGGGGAGAGCACCACCTCCCTTGGGATCCCGTTCCAGACCTTGGCCACTCGAACTGTGAAGAAGTTCTTCCTAATGTCTAGTCTAAATCTGCTCTCTGCTAGCTTGTGGCCATTGTTTCTTGTAACCCCCAGGGGCGCCTTGGTGAATAAATGCTCACCAATTCCCTTCTGTGCCCCCGTGATGAACTTATAGACAGCCACAAGCTCGCCTCTCAACCTTCTCTTGCAGAGGCTGAAAAGGTCCAGTTTCTCTAGTCTCTCCTCATAGGGCTTGGTCTGCAGGCCCTTGACCATACGAGTTGCCCTTCTCTGGACCCTCTCCAGGTTATCCGCATCCTTCTTGAAGTGCGGCGCCCAGAATTGCACGCAGTACTCCAACTGCGGTCTGACCAGTGCCCTATAGAGGGGAAGTATCACCTCCCTGGACCTATTCGTCATGCATCTGCTGATGCACGATAAAGTGCCATTGGCTTTTCTGATGGCTTCGTCACACTGCCGGCTCATGTTCATCTTGGAGTCCGCTCAAATAATATCAAATCAACCTCAGCACCAAATGTACACAATAGCATATTATTTGATAAAGTAGCATTTTGAAGAAGGAGTAGTTGAGCCACTTCTTCATTAGTCTGAGCAAGATGAGAAAATAAAAAGGACCATTTTATTTTATATTCAATTAAAATATAACATATAACCATTTTCCTTTCTATAGCCCAGCATTTCATCTTGTTACCAGTGTGTATAACATTACAATTTGTTAGCTTGAATAAGATTGACTAAGAACCATAACATTAAGTTATTTACCTACAAGAGGACCCACTTGCATAACCTAACTTGCTATAAAGTCATTCACTTCAATAAGGCATTAAGTACTCACATGAATATGAGCTCCCAGTATGATGATGTGGCCACAAGGATTAACCCAGACCTTGAATATATAAGCAAAGCATTCCAAGCAGGAACAGGGAAATATTGGTCCATGACATGTTATGCTTAAGACAGGTTTAACTGGTTAATCACATCTTAAGTAGTGAACTGACCACACATTCTTCAAGTTATGGTGTGATAAAACCAGAAATAAGCAACAATGTTATTACACAACATGATGCCTTTAATTGAATGTGTGGCCAGTGCTCCCAAGAGGCTGGGAGCCCTGATCAGCTGATAAAGCTTCCAGTGCCCCCAACCATGGCTGGGAGCTCTGATCACTGACTGCACCATGTGCTCCTGCAGCTGGGAGCCCTGTCAGTGATCAGAGTTCCCAGACACAAGACAGGACACCCTGTACTACCCTGGCTGGGAGCCCCATCAGCTGATCATAGCTCTCAGTCACAGGGAAAGTATTGTGTGCCCCTGTTGCTGTAGTCTTGTCAGTGATCAGAGCTCCTAACCACATAGGGTGCCATGTACTCTCATGGCTGGGAACTCCATCAACTGGTTGAAGCTTTCAGTCATGGGAGCACATGGTACACATCTGGGACTGGGACCTCTGATCAACTAATGTGGTGCTCAGCCAGAGAATTGAACCTTGCTCGTGTGGGGCAGCAGGGGATCATAGTCCTGGGGTCCCCCTGCACTGGCAATATGGTATGATGGGATCTGATGCTCAATCCCACAATCACACTTCCTGCCATATATGTGGCATGATAGGGGGCATGATTGTTGGGATCATGCATTAGATCCCATCTCACCTTTATAATGGCTGTTAGTGGCCTTAAAAATATAAATAATTTAATATTGGGTAAGACCCAATATTAGTGCTAATAGTAGTGCTAACAACAAGACTTTCTATCAATTTGAGGTCCAGCTAGCCTAGTATCTTATACCTCAAAGTGATAGAAAGTCTTGTTGTTAGCACTAAGAGAGGTTATTATTGTTGAATTTGCAAGGCCACTATAGGAACTCTGGCCATGTCTACAGCGAGCACCAATCTGCACAGGTGTTACTGCACAGTCATTTAGTACTTGCATAAGCAAGTACTAAACAACTGTGCAGTAACCAAAGTTACCGCACAGTAGCATCCCTGCAAGTTTTTTTTTTTTCTGATGCTACTGCAAAGTAGAAATGAGCTACTATCTCCTAGCTTGTTACTACTGCATAGTAGCATCACATCATGGTTAGTGCCCCCCAGGGCTATTGTGCAGTAGGAACGAGCTACTGCACAGTAGCATCTCATGTAGATGTGGCCTCTGTATCCAGCTGTGGAGTCCCATGCCAGATATGATATAAAAACTTAATGAGGATTCAGAAAAGCATCATAAGAATGATTTAAGCACTAGAAAACATATCTTATAATGAAAGAAGTAAGGAGCACAATCTACTTTGCTCCCGTTAAGGAAGAGACATGGGTATGGAACATTACACTCCAATAGAAGTCTGATAGCAGAGTAATAAAGGAATAAAATAGATTGCAGATGAAGATAACAAGCTAAGGAAGGAAGGACTATGACTTTTTAACTACTTTATTCAGGGGTTCAGGGATACAAAAAGGTTGGCCGCTTACAAATCAAAAAAACAAATTACTATCAAACCAAGAATACCATATCATTGCATTCATCACATCACACTGTAACAGATACCTTCGCTACATTCCACATCGTATCTTACATGCTAGTTATGTGGTCAGAGTGCCGGCCACATGGTCATAACCATAAATAAACAATTTGTACCCTGCTCTATCCAATCATACACGTGGCAACACCTTCAACTTTCCATTCAAAAAGAAAGCAAAAAAGCAGCCTGATGGGCAGGCAGCCAATGGCACTCGGGAGTCCCAAGCGGTCTCCCATCCAGGTACAAGCTGGGCCCGCTTAGCTTCCAAGAACAAATGGCATTGGGTGCACTCAGTCCGGTCTGGCCGTCAGCTTTTTCTTTTTTTTCTGAAGGAGAGAAGTACAGAGGAGGACTTTTGACTTCTTAACTACTTTATTTCATGAAAGATCAGGTACAGAAAGCAAAAACACCATCAAACCACACCAAAGAGAAACCATTCCAGGACATTCAGAACATCATACCGTGACAAACACCTTCGCAGTAATACACATCGTGCCTAACATGCAATATATAGCCCTCGAGAGACGAACAGTTCCACCCTTCCCTGTCCCATAGTACACGTGCAAAAACCTTCAACATCTCACCCCGAGAAAAAATAAAAGCAGCCTGGTGAGGGCCCAGGGCACGTTGGAGCGGGGCAGGTAATTCAAACCGCGGGCTTTAAAGCCACGGAGTGACGTAGTTCCCAGCACTCGGGAACCAGCAGCGGGAAGGAGAGGAGGCAGCACACGTGTGTCCCGCACGCACGTGTGCCCTTCTTACCAACCAACTGACCGGAGGCGGCGGCGGCAGCAGCAACAACAGAGGAATCAGCAGTGGGGGCAGCAGCAGCTGATCCCCCGAAGGTAAGTGGGGCGGAGGGACCCGGCGCAGCTGAGCCGGATCCGGAGGGGAAGCCCCCCGGGTCCCATATAGCTGAGCCGGTAGGGAGCCGTGCTCCCGAGCCGCGCGGCGCGAACAGAGTGCGCAAACAGGCGCGCTCTGTAAGAGCACGCCGGCGTTTGCGCGGGCATTCGCGCCGGAGGGCGGGCCAGGAGGGCCAGGAGTCGGACTCCTGTAGGGGTAGGGCGTAGACACCGTGCAGGTCTACAAACAGCAGCTTGTAGAATGGTGTCTACGAGGAGTACTGCTAGGGCCTCTGCCCAGGGGGACAAGGCTACCAGGGGCAGGTCTGAGGCCTCCACCCAGACCGAGCCCATGGGGGAGCCGGTGTCCCCCTACCTCCTGGCCTGTGGGGTATCCCCAGCAGGGCCGGGGGGAGCAGAGATTGGGGGCCCCCACACCTGTCCAGCAGGTGCCCGTCTTAGGGCCCTGGAGGCGCAGGTGAGAGAGCTCCGGGAGGAGGTTAGCAGGCTGAGGGGGATCAGGGAGGCGGAGGATGAAATTGACAGTTATTTCCTTTCCCTGCAGGCCCAGGCACCAAAGGAAGAAGCACCCCGGGGAATACCCTCCACAGCAGAGTGGCAGACGGTCACAGCCAGGACTGGAGCGGCATGCAGAGAACCGGTACCAGCTTCTCCAGTCCGACTGGTGAACAGGTACGAGGCCCTGGCGACGTTGCAGGAGATGGAAGGGGAGGAGGACACCCTTGGGCAAGAAGAAACACCACGTTCTTCACACCCCAAACAGATCAAGAGATCCACGATGACCCAGAGGAAGAGGCGACGAGTGCTCGTCATAAGAGACTCCATCCTGAGAGGTACGGAAGGACACATCTGTCGCCAGGACCCCTTGGCACGAGAGGTATGCTGCCTCCCTGGAGCAAAGATTCGGGATGTGACGGAGGTAATCCAGGCCAGGATCAAGCCCACCGATTATTACCCCATAGTCCTAGTCCATGTGGGTACTAATGATGCGGCCAGGAGAACCCCCGATCACTTGATGGAGGACTACTGTGCTCTGGGCGGCGTGCTGAAGGAGTTCGGTGCCCAGGTGGTTTTCTCTTCCATCCTACCAGTGACCGGACGAGGAAGACGGCAGGAGAACTACATAAGAGAGACCAAATGGCGGCTTCGGCAGTGGTGTCTCGAGGCAGGCTTCGGCTTCCTGGACCACGACCCGCACATCACGACGAGGGACATGCTCAGCTGGGATGGGCTTCGCCTGTCCCCCAAAGGTAAGCGTGTGTTTTCTTCTAGGTTGGCGGATCTCCTCCGGCGGGCTTTAAACTAGGCTCATCGGGGGGAGGGGAGTACGAGGGCAGGGGAAGCTGTGGACCACCAAACCATGTGGCACCCACAAGGACAGCCCAGCCTGAAGAAGGAGAACATTGGGAACCTGAAAGCCATGGGGAGGCCAGCACAACAGAACAGGTAAGGAACAAGAAGGTAAGAAACAATGGGCCCCATGGGACTGGGAGCAGGGGGGCAGCAAAGGCGCCAGTCGCAGGGCTCAAGTGCCTATATACTAGTGCTAGGAGCATGGGGAACAAGCAGGATGAACTAGCGCTCCTGCTTGCACTAAACACCTATGACTTAGTGGGGCTTACAGAGACCTGGTGGGATTCATCCCATGACTGGGCGGTACATATTGAGGGCTATAGATTGTACAGAAAGGACAGGTCGGGGAAGAAAGGGGGGGGGGGGTTGCACTTTATGTCAGTGAGCAATATACATCAACCCTCATCAAGACAGAATCTGAGGCTGAGGAAGTAGAAGGATTGTGGGTTAGGCTACATGGGGGGCAAGGAGAAAGGGATTTGGTGGTAGGGGTCTGTTACAGACCCCCACACCAAGGGGAAGAAATAGATGCGGGGCTCCTGAGGCAACTCTCGGAGACCATAAAAGCTAAAGAGGCGGTAGTCATGGGGGACCTAAACTACCCGGACATCTGCTGGGAGACGCAGACAGCAAGGTCCCATCACTCACGCAGGTTTCTAACTTGTGTACAGGACCTCCACCTGACACAGGAGGTGTATGGTCCCACTAGGGGGAATGCCATACTGGATCTGGTATTGGCAACGGGAGATGACATGATAGGGGACCTCCAAATCGGTAGCTATCTGGGAGACAGTGATCACCTTATGATAGAATTCAACATAAGACGGCGAGTGGGTAAGGTAACTAGTAGGGTGAAAGTGCTAGACTTTAGGAAAGCTGATCTCATTGCACTCAGGTGATTAGTCAAGGAAGCACTGCAGAGTAGGAGTTTTGATGGGATGGGTGCCCAAGAAGGGTGGCTGTGCCTAAAGGAAACAATCCTTTGGGCACAAAGCAAGACGATCCCCGAGCGAGGCAAAAGAGGGAAAAGGGACAGGAGGCTTCCATGGCTGATCAGAGAAATCCAGGGCAGCCTAAGGGCCAAAAGGGGAGCACATAAAAAGTGGAAACAGGGTGAGATCACTAAAGATGAATATACCTCCTCTGCTCGTGCTTGTAGGGAGGCAGTTAGGCGGGACAAAGCTACCATGGAGCTGAGGATGGCAACCCAAGTAAAGGACAACAAGAAATTGTTTTTTAGATACATAGGGAGTAAAAGGAAGGCCCAGGGAGGAATAGGACCCCTGCTAAATGGGCAGAAGCAATTGGTGACAGATAGAGGGGACAAGGCTGAACTCCTCAACGAGTTCTTTGCCTCAGTGTTCCTAAGCGAGGGGCACGACAAGTCTCTCACTGGGGTTGTAGAGAGGCAGCAGCAAGGCGCCAGACTTCCATGCGTAGATCCTGAGGTGGTGCAGAGTCACTTGGAAGAACTGGATGCCTTTAAGTCGGCAGGCCCGGATGGGCTCCATCCGAGGGTGCTGAAGGCACTGGCCGAAGTCATTGCAGAGCCACTGGCGGGAATATTCGAATGCTCGTGGCGCATGGGCCAAGTCCCGGAGGACTGGAGAAGGGCTAACGTGGTCCCCATTTTCAAAAAGGGGAGGAAGGAGGACCCGGGCAACTATAGGCTGGTCAGTCTCACCTCCATCCTTGGTAAAGTATTTGAAAAAATTATCAAGGCTCACATTTGTGAGAGCCCGGCAGGACAAATTATGCTGAGGGGAAACCAGCATGGGTTTGTGGCGGGCAGATCGTGCCTGACCAACCTAGTCTCTTTCTATGACCAGGTTACGAAACGCCTGGACACAGGAGGAGGGGTGGATGTCGTATACCTGGACTTCAGGAAGGCCTTCGATACGGTATCCCACCCCATACTGGTGAACAAATTAAGAGGCTGTGATGTGGATGACTGCACAGTCCGGTGGGTGGCGAATTGGCTAGAGGGTCGCACCCAAAGAGTTGTGGTAGATGGGTCGGTCTCGACCTGGAAGGGTGTGGGCAGTGGGGTGCCGCAGGGTTCGGTCCTTGGACCGATACTCTTTAATGTCTTCATCAGCGACTTGGACGTGGGAGTGAAATGTACTCTGTCCAAGTTTGCAGATGACACAAAGCTATGGGGAGAAGTGGACACGCCGGAGGGCAGGGAACAGCTGCAGGCAGACCTGGATAGGTTGGACAAGTGGGCAGAAAACAACAGGATGCAGTTCAACAAGGAGAAATGCAAAGTGCTGCACCTAGGGAGGAAAAATGTCCAGCACACCTACAGCCTAGGGAATGACCTGCTGGGTGGCACGGAGGTGGAAAGGGATCTTGGAGTCCTAGTGGACTCCAAGTTGAACATGAGCCGGCAGTGTGACGAAGCCATCAGAAAAGCCAATGGCACTTTATCGTGCATCAGCAGATGCATGACAAATAGGTCCAGGGAGGTGATACTTCCCCTCTGTAGGGCATTGGTCAGACCGCAGTTGGAGTACTTCGTGCAATTCTGGGCGCCACACTTCAAGAAGGATGCGGATAACCTGGAGAGGGTACAGCGAAGGGCAACTCGCATGGTCAAGGGCCTGCAGACCAAGCCCTACGAGGAGAGACTAGAGAAACTGGACCTTTTCAGCCTCCGCAAGAGAAGGTTGAGAGGTGACCTTGTGGCTGCCTATAAGTTCATCACGGGGGCACAGAAGGGATTTGGTGAGCATTTATTCACCAAGGCACCCCCGGGGGTTACAAGAAACAATGGCCACAAGCTAGCAGAGAGCAGATTTAGACTGGACATTAGGAAGAACTTCTTCACAGTTCGAGTGGCCAAGGTCTGGAACGGGCTCCCAAGGGAGGTGGTGCTCTCCCCTACCCTGGGGGTCTTCAAGAGGAGGTTAGACGAGTATCTAGCTGGAGTCATTTAGACCCAGCACTCTTTCCTGCTTATGCAGGGGGTCGGACTTGATGATCTATTGAGGTCCCTTCCGACCCTAACATCTATGAATCTATGAATCTATGAAAAGCCAGAAGCCTCAGTCCACCACCGCGCCCACCCAGTCACCCAGACCGGTCAAGACATCAGAGCGCGTATTTGAGACGGCCATCCTCCATGTGGCACAGCGCTCCCTCAAGGGCCCAGAGCACCTCAAAGGCACGCACCCCCCCACCGGAGCACAGCGTGCTCAAACTCCAGTGAGAGGTGCGCCCACACTAGGAGGCCGAAGAGCCGTGGGGCATCGTCTGAGCCAGTACCGGCAAGCCGGTTCTGGTGCCTCTTGAGGACGGCCATCTTGGCCTGGCCCAGCAAGAAGTTGGCCAGGCAGATGGTGCCCCACTCGGCCGCCCAGTATGGGTAGAAGCACACGTAGGTGGTCTCCGAGAGGCTCCTGCCCAGTGCCCACAGTGGCGGCTCAAGGGTGGCAAAGAGCGGCCACAGGCAGGGAAAGTCCAGAAGGCGTGAAAGAGATCCTCCTCCACGCCCCCAGGGCAGAAGGGGCAGGCCGTCGAAGAGGCTGGGTCCAAGTGGGACGCAAACCTGCCAGTGACTAGGATGCTGTGCAGCAACCGCCACTGCAGGTCGCCAGTCTTCTTGGTGGTAGGCAGCTTATACAATGTGTGTCACTCTGGGTAGGCTGGGGGGGAAGCCAGTGGCCCCAGGCGCCGTCGCCACGGTGTATCAGGGCAACCCACCAACACCTGAGCGTGGCAGACGCAAACCACCCAGGCATACAAGCCTCTACGCGATAGAGAAGCAAAGGGACAACCCGTGTCACTATCGGGAGGCATGGGGAGCCACAAGAGAGTGCCCGGTCCACCAGCCAACTCCACGGCCACAGCCAGGGTGACCGGCAGTGGAGGGAAAGCCTCGCTCATGGCATCCGTGGCCCGCGGGATCTGGCGTGCCCAGAACTGTTTGTCCAAGGTGGCCGGCGGCGGCGGCGGGAGGGCGGCGCAGATGTCACGCAGGAGATGACCCATGGTGCGGATGCAGCACACGCCCAGCCATGCGGCCAGCACCTCGGGCAAGAGCCAGGCTGGCTGAGTGGGGTAAAGGAGATGTTGCAGGTGGAGGACACACACCAGGATGAGGATGGCTGTGAGGCTGGCAGAGGCTAGGCTCGACACAGAGCACGACAGGGCTGAGTTGTGCATGAGAGGCTCCCTCAGCAGCTGCAGGAAACACAGGGTCCGGGCTTGAGGCTGGAGGCAAAAGGCAGCCTGCCAGGCTCGTACCACACTGCGGTAAAAGGCCAAAAGCACTGCACAGTTCAGGAGCGTGGGGGTCAGCAGAAAGAGCTCCCGGTCAAAGCCAAGGGCGCCGACCCTCTGCAGGAACCGGCATGCCAGTTGTTGCCAGGGCAGGTGCTCCTCGCTGTAAAGCAGTCACTGAAGGGCCTGCAGGCGGAAGGCCGCCACCCTGCTCGCCAGGTCAACCAGACCCTGGCCCCCCTTGGCGACAGGTAGGTGAAGGACAGCTCGCGGGAGCCAGTTGCGCCCATCCCAGAAGAAGTCTACCAGGATGCGCTGGAGTCTCTCAAGAAGATCCGATGGGGGGTCGAGCACGGCACACCAGTGCCACAAGGTCGCTACCTCCAGGTTGTTGATGACGAGGACACGCCCCCGGTAGGAAAGGCTGGGCAGGTGCCAGCGCCACCACTGAAGTCGGGCCTCCACCCCCTCCTCGAGGTCATCCCAGTTGCATGCCATGAAGGTCGGTGGCTCCAGGAACACGCCCAAGACCTTGAGGACCTCGTGGCACCAGGTGAGGCCCCCCGGCAAATCCGGGGGGGGCGTGCCAGTCCATGTGCCAAGCAGCAGAGTATTGCTTTTGGCCCAGTTGATGCGGGCGGAGGAGGCGCGCTCATAGGCATGCTGGCAATCTGCCAGGGCCCGCACGTCTTCCTGGGTGTTGAGGAAGACGGTGACATCATCCGCATATGCCGACAGCCAGAGAGGAGGGCCAGCGGACGGGCCCGTGGCCAATGGCAGTGTTGTGCCCCAGCTCAAGTCTGGGATCGTGCCCGGTATGCAAAGGCCAATAAAGATACCAGGGGTGAAAGTACAAAGAAGGTTTATTGCTAGCAATAAAAGGTGCAAGCAGAATAATTCACGTAACAAGCACACCAGATCACTATTTCTAAGCATCTTTTATAAAGGAGTTTTCAATGCCTTCGCAAGCGTGCTTGTTTAATGATTGGTTATAAGTGAGTGACACAAGAAGTTCTTTACTGAGCATGTCTCTATACCTGTGTTTTAGCCATGTATCTCATTTACATACATGTATGTTTCATTAGCATACTTTTTCCCCACCTAGGGGTGTGATTTTTAGTATTTTAATGAGCCCTTTAACCCAGTACTCTGTTTCTTCTTTTATTTTCAAGCCTCCTTTATCCGAAACTGTCTCCTCCTTATCATTGCAGATGGGCATTTTTCACATAGCATTCTCTTCTTCTTATCGTCTCCGAGTAAAGGTTTCTAGGTCACTTCTTACAGCAGGGCCACACCACTCAGGCAGCGCCACAGCACGTGCAGCAGCGGCTCGTTGGCCAGGGCGTAGAGCATGCCCGACAGTGGACACCCCTGATGAATGCCCTTGCATGCGGGGAACGGAGCGCAAAGAACACCGTTCACCTTGAGCAGGCTGGAAATGTCTTGGTACAAGACCCAGAGGGCCCCGGTGAAGAGGGGCCCAAAACCAAAAGCCTCCAGAGTCCGGAAGAGATAGGTGTGGCCCACCCGGTCAAAGGCTTTCTCCTGGTCTAGAGAGATGAGGCCGACGTCGAGGCCAAAGAGCTCACTAGCTGTGAGTAGGTCATGCAGCAGGAACAGGTTGTCTTGAATGGTCCTGCCCAGCACGCAGTAGCTCTGCTCGGGCCCAGTGAGAGAGGCCATGACTGCGTGGAGGTGGGTGGCCAGGGCTTTGGCCAGAATCTTATAGTCCGCACACAGCAGGGAGACCGGCCACCAGTTCTTAATGTAGCCAAGGTCTCCCTTCTTGGGCAGCAGGGTCAGCACCGCTCGGCGGCAACTGATCGGTACAATCTTGTCGGCGAGGCTTTCCTGGAAAACGCACAGGAGGCTGGGGCCAAGGAGGGGCCAGAAGGTCTTGTAAAACTCTGCAGTCAACCCACAGAGGCTCTTGCTCAGTGGTGTGTCGCTGCCAGCAGCCAGCAGAGCAGCCTCAAGTCCCACCACGTCCTCCTCCGACTCTCGGATACGCTGGTGCGTCTCGGTCGCGGCCAGCTGGGTGTACTGCTAGCAAAATGCTCAGATCTGTACCTTGCCCATGTCCCACCACAGCTTCCAGGAGGAGTGGCTCGGTCTCGTAGCCTCCCACCTCTGCCAAAAGTGGGCAAAGCAGTCCCAGAAATAGGAGTCCTGAAGCAGGCTGACATTGAAACACCAATAAGGTGCCCGTGCGCAGGCTCTCCCCGGCAGGCTCAGTTCACAGAAGGCTAGACCTTGATCTGACAGACCCGAGGGAGCGATGCGACTGGTGCGCAGGAGCGGCAGGTGGTGCCTGGTGACATAAAGGCGGTCGAGGCGAGCCATGGTGAGACCACCAGCACCCTTCCTGGCCCAGGTGTACTGGTGCGCATCAGGATGCAGGGCTTCCCAAACTTCCACAAGGTCTGCCCCCTCCATGGTAGATTGCAGCTTGCGAGCGGAGGGCGAGTGGGGATCAGGCCCTGTGCAGTCGAGCTGGGGGCACTGGTGCAGTTGAAATCCCCACCGAGGAGGAGCAGGTCATCATCCTCACTAGCTTCATACAGGAGGGCAGTCAAGGTCTTGAAGAAAATGACCCTCTCCTGGCCATCGGAGGGTGCATAGACGTTGACGAGCAGCCGGTGGTGTTGTGCGAGGGTGACACGGACAGTCAGCAGGCGGCTGGGGACGACCTCCCGTGGCACCGCCGTGTCAAGCTGCAGCTGCAGTGATAAGAGAGTTGCGACCCCAGGGCTGAGGTTGGTGCCATGGCTCAGGAACACCTGGTCTTGCCAGGCAGCCCGCCAGGCCGCCTGGTTGAATCTATCAGAGTGTGTCTCTTGAAGGAAGGCGACGGCCAGCCTCTTCTGTCACAGGAGCTCCAGGACAGCCTTGTGCCTCACCGAGTCTCAACAGCCATTGATGTTAAAGGTGCCAATGGTTGTGGCTGCCATGGATGTGGGTGTGGGAGAGGAAGAGCAAAGCAAGGTACGGGTTGAAGAGCGAGCACCCAAGAGCAGAGCAAGACAATACAGACAGGTCAAGAAAGGCCTACCATGCCCTACTCTACTCAAGGGACCCGCTCAGGCCGCACTCAACTCTCAGCCTCTGGGCAAGCTTCTCCAAATGGTAAGCCATCTGCCGGGTGCGCAGATCCTGCTGCATGAACTTGGCTGCTGCCCTGGCAGCCTTGACAAACACTTTGGGGTCTGCACACCACTGAGTGATGCGTCCCACTACAGTCTTCTGCCCTTAGTCAACTTCAACAAGGACAGGAGTTCCCCATAGTCAGGAGGTGATCTCTTATCAGTAGGATCCATTCCTTTCTTCTGGAACTGTTTGTCTGCTCTGCAATAGAACATGCAAACTTTGGATTGGACTCTTCAGTCATCTCTCATTGGACTCATTGATGACTTCCCTAACTGCTGGAAGACTACTGGAAGACTGTTATCCTCATATTAAGGGCCTGTTGCTGATGACAATGGGTAGCATGTTCTCTATTGTAAAAGGTTAAAAATGGAATAATTCCTTTGATTTTCTTCTTATTCTACTTGAGTTTGGGTATTTTCCTGGTCTATAATTGGAAAACTGACAGCACTTTAGTGCCTTGAATTAAGCCAATTGCTTTTGACAGGTGCCAGTTCACCATGGGGTTCAACAAGATCCTTTGAAAGGTGTTACAAAAAGGAACTGTGACCTGATAACAAAATAAGGTCAGGCTCATGTCTCCCTGTTTGGCCACTCAGTGCAAAAAGGTAGATACTATAATAAACATTATTATTTTGGAATGGAGTGTCACTTGATTCACAAAAGTTATGGAGGGGTACCTTAACTCTAACAAGAGGTATCTAAAAAGGTTGAGAATCATTGGTCTATGATATCAGAATCAGACTTCAGATTATTCCATGCTTATCTAACCAAATAAACAGAAATTCTAATTATAAAATAGAATTATATGGAACAATCTTAATTTTATTCATATGTATATATAGTTCTCAAGGGCATTTGAGTTTTCTTTAGAACTATTTTTTTATGGACTGAATTTGGAGATGTCAGAAATTATCTGCCTTATTAGTAACCTATCATTTAAATACTGGTAATGTGGTATAATGTATACATACTTACATGTAAATATGTATAAATAGATGACCACATTTTTTTTTCCAGAGCACAAGGTACATTCTTTGACGGTGGACAGGAGAAATTTCAGAGAATAGTATGTCAAAGAATCTGGGCACTAGACAATAAAACGAGTATTTACTAGGCTATAATCATTTTGAGTAGAGCACAGTGATGTTTTCCAAAGGAATGAATTACCTACATGGAGCGTAATTTTGTTATGCTACAGACAACCATGATTCTATTGTGTAGATGGCAACAGCTTGCATTTAGCTGTAAATGTTTCATTTTGTGCCAATAATTTTGTTGTGGAATAATTTTTAGTTATTTAGTACCAAGCACGTTTCAAGTACTGTCATGATGCCATTTTTATATTCTAAATATTACCCAGGAGAAGAAAAGGAGGAGGAAAAGCATGGCCTGTTGTTTAATGTTTTTTATCAGAAGAAGGTTAGCCATTTCTAAACAATACAGCAGACTCTTAACAGATTGGAAACTCCTTGAATTGTTTGCAGATAAATCTCATCTCTCATCTAAAGAGTAATTATCTCATAGATATACAGATTTATATGTTTTAAGACAAGAATGGATCTCTCTATCTGCATAATAGAGACATAGGACTTCCTTATATTTTCTTTTTGTTTAATAGGCCTGCTTGAACTGAAATGCATCTTTTAATGGAAACAAACAAGCTTCATTTAAGCATTTTCAGTAATGGAGAACCCACTGAAACCCTTGTTATGTTTTCTGGTGTTTAATTACTCTACTGTAAAACAAACAAACACACAAACAAAAGAAGTCACTTTATTTTTAGTGTGAATTTGTCTACCTTCTACATCTATTACATTATAGCTTTGTCTTCTAGTCTATAAATGATCTACACTGAACATGGAATAGGAATGCAAACTACAAGTGCCAAAGCCAACAGTTATATGGCTGGGTAACTACCATTTGGGTACAGAATGAAACAAGAGTTTACCTTAAATCTCTATATCACCCCATAGAGATGCTCTGACATCTCTCTATTCTTATTAGGGAGGGCTGTAGAGCTATAGGCAGGTTTATATGCTTCTACCATGTCAGGATCCAGTTGATTATGACTTTAAAGAGGGAAGAGAGGCCCAGGGGGGCCATTTTACTGAGAGAAGGCATTTACCAGTACATCTAACAGCGGTATGGGTATCAGTAAAGTAAAGATGGGAAGACCATTGGTGCTGATTGTTTTTCACTTGACATCTTATTTTCGCGGGACCTGGGAAGCTTGAATTCGACAGCACCTTAGGATCAGGAAGGAATTTAACCCCCACCTTCGCAACCAATCAGTACAGACTAGTACACCATGGAATAAGTACGAAGTTGAAGGCCTTCATCCACCCTATTAAAGCTGGATCATTATGTAGAAAATAATGTATGTGACCAAACAGATAATAAGCAAAAGAGATTATGATGATATTGCCTGATTAGAGGGCAATTTGCCTATGGAGGGGGAGTCTTGGGTTATGGTCCCTAATGCCAGATTTATTTCTTTTTTTTTTAACCGGTGATGGCCTCATATAAAATGCATAAACAATCTAGGTAGGAACCAAGAGGGAGTGTGACACTGCATATCATATTAAATAAATACATAGACAACATGTTTAGCATGCTTCTTTAAACAGCTCTTCCTGCCACTTGGAGAAACAACAGTTTTTGCTTGAAGCATGAATCAGAATGTTCCTTCCAAAGGAATTCCTACCTAACAGGGCCACAGAACCAGAACTGCTTCTTTTTAGTTATGCATATAGCCCTACGACCCAGTTTTATCAGGAGGGATGTAAGACGCTTGCAGTCCAACTTTAACTAGTAAGCTACTGGGCAAAAGGTAGACAACAATGTCACTCTAATGCTTAGAACATTAAACAATTTCTGTGTATATTTATTTTTTGTCTGACTGAAGCTTTGGGTATTTATATGGACCTTAGGGATTTTCTCCAATCGAAATGGATCTCAAAAGAATGTAAATGGAGACCAACACTTAGATGGCTGTTCAAGATTGCTTCTGCACAGTGGGTTAAGCCTAGACACTTAGCCAAGAGGAAGATGGATAAGGAACATGGAGGGCACACCTAAACATGCATATTATGTGTTGCAATAAACTCTGCCACGTATCACACCAGAGTGTATTATTCCCAGATGCACCATTTGAATGTGTGCCTAGGATTGCAGTACATTGAGTTAGGTTGGAGCAGCACAGCAGGCAAGCTATCCAGGGAGTCAGCCTGACAGCCCAGGGCTGCTTCAACCCAGCTCAATGTGCTGCAGAAGGGCTGACTGGGGCTCAAAAGGTGCCCCAGTGAGGAGGTAACTGGCAGGCAGCCCCCACACTGAAGTACCTTTGTGCCCTCGTTGGCTGTGCCAGGGTCTACACATGCAGTGCTGTAGAGTAAAAAGCTCCTCATCAGTACTTGTATTTACAATTACTACCCTATTTTGGAGTTTATTAGTTTACTCCACCCTAATAGGGCTGCACTTATACACATAGGACATTTACTGCACGGCTAATTAATTTACTCTGTAACAAGGGTTTCATGTTGATGCACCCTGAGTCAAACAGAATTATGATTAGGGATATAGATGTCTAAAAGCTGCGTAAGTGTCACTTAGATACTTTAGGCAGACAATTTAGGCAGATACTTTAGGCAGACAAGATTTTTTGGGTAGATGTGATATCTTTTATTAGACTACCTGAGTAGTTGGGGGAAAGTTCTTTGCAAGCTTTTAGGCACAATTACCTTTCTTCAGGCATAGGGAGTCTCTGCTTTTCTCAGACTACAAGGAATGAAAGAAGCTAAACATATGATAGGATGTCAGTGGGAATGTAAATAGGTGGAAATTTCCAAACAAGAACATTGTGAGGTCCAACATCATGCAGAAATCTGATCTGATTACATCAACACTATTATGGTTTATCAACTATGACAATCATTAAGGAGAGAAATCATTCTGGAAAATGTAGTCACTTTCCCAAAATTTTGGCTGCTTTTCCTTGGGTATAGATTTGATTGTGTGTGTCCAGACTCCTCTGCTGGACAATATCCAAGTCTAAATCTGTACTCTTATAAGACCATAGCGCAATTGGAGGAAAACCCCACTGTTTTCCCCATACTCCCTCCCCCCCCCCCCCAAAAAAAAAAAAGTACATAAAAGAAAAGAAATGCAAGGTCTGTTCTCTGCTGGAAGTGGAATCTTACCAATTGTCAATTGCCCTGAAATTGCTCTTACGACACCCAATCATTAAGGTATATAAAACATAAATAAGTTTTATTATACATAAAAGCTAGATCATACAAGAAAAAGTAACTGATACAATTGGAGACAAGCTATGCAACAAAAAAACCCCCAGAAAAATCTTGCCCTGTTTCTCAAACCAGAAACAGCTTCTGAGTGACTCCTTCAATTATTTCCCTGCAGCCAGCAGTCCTGCCAGCTCTTATCAGATTGTACAGCTCTTCTCAGCTGGTGGACTAGAATGTGCCCTAGGCATAAGGGTTTCCTAGACAACCCTTTTTCCTCAAAAGGCATCTCTTAAATATCATAACAATATCTCTCCATCTTTGTTTCTCTGTTTGATTCTGGGGGAGCATATGAATTATGCAGATGATTTCCTTCCCCTAGACAAGCCTCATGTCTGACAATCTGAGGTGTTCTTCCTTTTCTTATTTATATTCAAGGAAGGCAGCAATATAGAGATCCTCTCAATCATATTTTCCCTCAGCTACCTTTCATTCACAAGGAAGAGTGTCACCCTCCCAGCATGAGATTTCTTTTGAAAAGCACTTTACTCATCCCCTGGGTGAACTGAGTCATCTTCATCTGAAATGTAGTTAGGTATTGTTTACACACCCAGATCCGATCTGTGCCTCCTCATCAACACAGACCAAAATATTGTTGGACCAAGCAACATGAATTATAACTTCTGTGCTTCATTCACCAGCTCCTCCACTAACTTCATGCCATCACCTGCTTGCATTAGTCCTCTGCTACGTAAAAGAATTAATAGACATGGATTTGACAGCAACTCCAGAAACACAGAAAAGCCCATGGCAGAACACTTTAACCTCCCTTGCTAACCTCAGAGTAGCCATTCTTAAACAACAAAACTTTAAAACCAACTTGAACTGGAAACTGCAGAACAAGAAATTATCCACAGGTGGGTTAGTGTTAAACATAGTCTCAACAGACACTATAGAGTCTTATTTTATTACCTGGATTAGCTGTTAAATCCTGTGTCCCTCATGGTATTAATTACCTTGTTCATGTCAACTGATCCAGTCATCCCACTCTTTAAGTCTCTTAATAGTATCCTCTGCCCATCCCTTTCCCTTCTAAAAAAACCTTTCTTTCTACCAATCCACCTCTCCAAGTAGGTTGTTGCTTACAAAAGCTCATACTTCCCTAAACAATGGGTGTATACACATGCTAACTTTCTGATAGTTAAGCCAACTTAACTTTTTTAAAGTCAATTTAACTGTCAAAGCATACATAAGTATGTGGAACAGAGTCAACTTAGGTGCAGCACAAAATAATACACCTTCAGGGTGTATTATCTTGAGTCACATTAGTTAAGACAGCTTAGCTCACAAGATGGCTGTCATCATTCAAGGAGCTGTACATGCATATGCTTTGACATGGATTAACTTGAGTTAATTTAGTTAAGTCCACTTAGTTAAGTCACATTATATAAAGTTGACTTAACCCATGTGTACGCAGTCAATAGTGCTATCCTGCATGACCAGACTGACATGGTTAACTACCTCTAAGTTCATAAATAAGATATTCTATCTTATCTTCTTTATTTCCCTGGCTCCTAGCATTGCTATACAGCTGGGGTGGGCAATTATTTTGGGCGGCAGGCCACAAACTGAGTTTTGGCAAGCTGTTGAGGGCCACATTTCCCTCTCTGGTGCAGGTAAGTAAGAACAGCCTCATGGTCCCAGGCCAGAAGCCTCTGCTAGGCAGGGGTTCTGGATTGGCGGAGGTGGGGAGGGCTGGGCAGGCCTTGCTGCTGGGTCCTACCACCAGCTTCCCCTGGATCTGACTTCCCCTAGCTCCATCTTTGACAGGCAGCTAGGAGCAAATAAATATTAATTTTCTGTTTTTTTTCAGGGTCCCTATGGGCTGGATAGAATGGCCTGGCAGGCCAGCTCTGGCTCCTGGGACATATTTTGCCCACCCCTGCTATACAGCTATTTAAGGAAATTCTTCTTTTCAATTCCCTTGATGTCTTGTTTTTTTCTTGACATTCTTTATATTGTGCTAAATATGTTTTCATTTACTGCCCTTTTTTCACTATCCTCTTTTGTTGTTTGTTTCATGTCTTCCTGCCTGGTCTAGGCAACTTGTCCCCTAAAATATTTGTTTTCTTTCTCATGAAGTGCATTTAACATTTCCAGCTGTCTCTTCCTGAACAAGGTGGACTACCATTCCCCAAAAACAACAACAAAAAATGCAACCTTCTTTCTTATATACTGTATTGAACTATTGCTTCTTGTACTAGGAAATGATGGCATAACCTGGGTTGCAATTCCAATTGGTATGTGCTAGAACTTCTGAGTGTGGAATTTTAATTATACTGATCATACAAGTAGAACAGTGAAAACAATTCACACTGTATAATACTGTACATGTTCTACATCTCATAGCTTAATTAAATGTGAGTAGCTACTTGAGAATACTGAAGGACTGGCAAATCCAATTATTCAAAAAAAAATAATGTAGTGCAATAAAAACTCAGATCACAGATTTTTCTGTAAAAAAATACTTAATAAATCCCCTACTCATCAGAAATTGCATTTAATTATTCATACTTTGAGCTCATCCATTGCGTAATGACATGTTGTCTTAGGTTGCCAGTCAGGGCTGTATTTTATAATTAGATCAGATTGATGGAGTTCAAGGTAATCTGTAAAGGTCTTGATCAAAACCCTGTTGAAGTCTTCGAAAAAAATATTGAGCTGATTCAACCAATGTTGTATCACGTTTATAATGCACAGGAGGATTTTTGCTGTTGTTAGAAAAACACATGACTGAATTGATGAAAAGTCAGTACTTTTTTTATTTGCTGCCAAATGGTTGGCAGTAGCAGGTGGCTCTTCATCTATATTTCTCAGAACAAATAATTATATTAAATGAAGTCATGCAACCCATTTCAATATCTTTATTAGTAGTCCTCAGGCTATAAGAGACTCCTGATTTCTCTTTAGATCATTTTAAAATCATTGCAAACTATGATCTTTTTTCCTTTCTCCTTTTTTTTTTGGTGCCTTCATAGTTCTAATTCCAGAGAAACTATCTCACCCATTATAACTTTAGTCTTTGTTTTACAAAGAATGGTATAGAACTATGTTAGCTGTTTTGCAGCAGATACATTATTCAGAAAAAAGGTTGTCATATTGCCTCCAGCTGGGCCAGAGTACCCAATCTTGTTTTACCTTGTAAAAACAAAAGAATGCATAGAAATTTCCCCACAGTACTTCACAAGTATGCCGACTCAGTACAGACTGCAGAACATCCTCAGGGCCCTTCCTAATGATTCTCTCTGCAGCCAGGCCGGAAACCTAAGGTTCTTTAATATTCCAGCTTCATTATTCTCATTTTCCATAATTTAACAACTTCTCATATTATACTTAATGGAAAAGTCATGCAATATTGAGCAGTAACTGCTGTTAATTTCCTGCTGTATATCATTTGCATTTTTTGTTGCTAGTAGAGAGTAATTAACATGCTCTAATTATCATACTGATTGTCTTCTTTAGCTTATGAGAATATAGTCATCTCAACCCTAGTTGATCTTACAATAGTACATTTTATTGCCTTCAATAATAGTATCCAGGGATATTCAAGGTTTAAATTTTTACTGAAAAATGGTGTGATCTAGCAGTAACAGGTTCCCTAAATGGTTCAATTTGGAACAGAGTAATGTAAGTTTTTATAGTGTCTATCAAGAAATATGGAGCCTTGGTTGTGCTGTAGTACAATGCCATCCTTTTTAGTGAACAGAATTGCAGTTATATTATACTATTATCACAAAAAAAATGTTTTCTTGTATTCCATTCAGATTGTCTTTTATTCTTCTTTCTCTTTGAGCAGTTAAGTGAGAAAACACTTCCAGCTCTGGATATGCTTACTTGCAATAATGAGCAGTTTTCCTTGCAAGGGTATTTTTAGTAGAATAGACATTTTTCTATACAAAAATGTATTTTTTAAATGTCAACTTCTACCTAATCAAAGTCTTTAGCCAATATTATCTTAATTGATAACCATGTTATAAAATGTAATGCAGATGTGAAAAACGAAATGAAATCCTGTAATCTGAAATGTTCTATAGTAAAACACTATAGTATAGATTCTTTTACTAATATACTTTATGTACAGTGAGGCAAATAGGTATCATTGTTTTCATAAGATTGAGTCAAACAATCAATGAAGTTGAAACAGAAGAAATTTTACATAGGCTAATTGAACATTAAATTAGATTTGGTGCTTTATGTTTATTGAGACATATTCTGCAGTTCTAGCTCAAGTAAAGCTTTCATAGTTAAATCCAATCTCCATTTAAGTCAATGATAAAACTTTCATTGATTTAATCAGAGTTAGGATTATTGTCCCCAATAATTTTATTTATAGTTTTAGGGCATGAGTAAGTGTTTGTCACACCCAGTCAAGGTGTATATGGCTTACTTTAAGCCACTTACACTTAGACTGGGAGCAGACATAAGCTCCCATTTATGGGAGTGATTTGTACACACATTTGCCACTTCCAAGAGTCATGCATGGAAACCAGAGTAAATAATTTGGGGAGGAGAGGTGGGTAGGACTTGGGGATGGGGGGAATTTAGCAGGGCTATAGTGGGATTGGCAGGTCCAGGATGGGGTTTGCAGAATCAGGGGCATTAGCTGGTCTGCAAGGAGGGAGGTTGCCTGATCAGTGGAGAGGTTAGAAGCCACGAACATCCCAGTCAGGGTTGGGGGGAAAGGAATTAGAACAGCCCCAGGTCTAGGGTGAGTGGTTAAGCTCTCCCTCCCCTGTGGTTGTGCTGTGAACATGTACAGGTGTTCACAAGATTGAGTTAACACTTTCCTATATTGGGTTAAGCCAGGGGTGGGCAATTATTTTGGGTGGAGGGCCACTTACCGAACTTTGGAAAGCTCTTGAGGGCTGCATGGGTAGCTCCGCCCCTTACAGGTGCCCTGTCCCCTGGTTGCCATCGTATGACTGGAAGTCTCATCCCCTAACCCCAGAAGTCCCTCCCCTTGCCCCCAGAAATATTCTTTTCAGCAAGGGTTTTTGCTATCTTGGAAAAAGAAAAAACCCAATTAGATTCTAAAAAGTGAACATCTAAAACATTCATTGATTTGATTTAAAAAAAATATTTTTGTCATGGTTTACATGTATATGTGTAGTGTATGTATAGGTGATTGTATCTAATTGCCTAAAATAAAGCTTTATCTTTGTATATTTTGGGGGAGTATAGTTTTGTGGGGCGCTGAGGGTGTGTGGATATGTGGGGTATGGGGAATGATGTGGGGGTGTGTAGGGAGTGGATAGGTGTAGGGGTGTGGGTGTGGGGCGAGGGAGCATGAGGGCATGTGGATATGTGGGGTGTGAGCAGGTTTGTGGTTTCTGGGGGGCTGCATGTGGGGGGAGGGCGGCTGGGGTGTGTGAGGGTCTGCATGTATGGCAGAGTGAGGGGGGTGCATGTGTATGGTGGGGTGTGCATGTGGGACTCACCCTATGTACACACACACACATTCCCTACCTACACATACACACAGTCCCTCCCTACATGCACGTGTACATGTGTGCACACACACGCACACCCTGGGGTACCGGTGTGGCCCTGTGCTCCTATGGTCTGGCGATGCAGCCAGGAGCCACATGGTGCTAAAGCAGTGGCTGCTGCATCCTGCCAGTTCCCCCTGGGCCCTGCTGCCCCTAGCTCCTGTCATCTTTGACAGGAAGCCAGGAGCAGATAAATATTTTCCAAATTTTTTAAGAGTCCTGTGGCCCAGATAGAATGGGCTGGATCCGGCCCATGGGCTGTATTTTGCCCACCCCTTGGTTAAGCCAATCTATATCTAAGTTATCGCACCTACTTGGGTGAATTTACTTAGATTGGGTGCCATTTTCCCCAACTCAACCCCTCTGAATGCCTGCATAGATGGTTAGGTCAATCTAAATATAATACCCTTATTTGTGTAAAGACACATGACCTCAACACAGTGAAATCAAAGGTCATACTACAGCCCATACTCAAAAATGATCATACTAGAAAGAAATATTCTCAGCCCTTCTACTCTTGACTTTCAAACAATTCCTAACCATGCCCAACTCATCCTCAAAAGAAAATTACCCACTGCTCCATGAATATTAAATGCCTCCCCTTAGCACTAGATGCTTAACCTGTAAACACATCTCCACTGCTGTTACTGTTAACACACCCTACAATGAACCCATAAGAATCCATGGATCCTACACAACCCTTTTCCCAAAATATGGTATATTTGATCCATTGCACCAAATGCTTTTTTGGTACCTATGTGGGTGAAATTAAACAGCAGTTACACACCAGGGATGCATCCACACATGCAAGCATGTGCACTTGCAGCAGCTAAAATAGAAGCAGTGCAAATTTGAGCCAAAGCTTTTTTGCCTCAGCACATGTGCTCAGACATGCACTTTGTTGTGGAGCAAATTGTGCCACTTAGGGCAAAATAAGGGTGTCAGACACCCTGGAGGGACCCATCCCCCGTGTCTAGGGCCCCAGCTTCCCCCTGGAGGGTCCCAGCCCCCCCATCCAGGGCCCATAACTTACATTTCACTGCAGCAGCGGGAGTGAGGTGCTCTAAGCCATGGTGGCAGGACCTGGTGCACTGTGTGGGAACTACATGCCAAGCCCAGCTGGATCCTGCTGGCTCTGGGGTGGCTCCTGCCACTCTAGCCAGGTGGCAGGAGCAGCCACAGGGCTGGCAGGATCCTGCTGGGCTTTGCGTATGGTCCCTGCACACCGCGCTGGGTCCTGCCACCATGGGCCCGTCCCTGCCAGTTGGCAGAAGGGCCCCAGGGCTGGCAGAACCTGGCTGGGTGCAGTGTATGGTCCCTGCATGCCGTGCTGAGTCCCACCTATGCCCTGCTGTGCCTGCGGGGAGGTGGCACATGCCAGGACCCGGCCAAGCCTTATGTGGTTCTCTAGTTCAGCTTTGCACTGGAGCAGATTACACAGCTCCGGGAGGCACAGCTCCTGTGTGCAATGACAGACTAGTGAGTGGCACCAGTCTGGGCCAGGTCCTCACCCCCCGCTAGGGGTGTCTGCTCCCAGTCTAGGTATAAGTGGCTTAAAGTAAATTCCCGCTACATCCCTCTGCCACCCCTCACACCCACCTACCTCCATAAACCCCCCACCCCCATTCCCCCACTTACCATGGACAGCGCCGGGGCCAGGGGCAGCAGGAGCACCAAAGAGATGCTACGGCTGAAACTGGAGTATCTCCACTGGACGATTGACTCCAGGCAAGGTCTGGGACCATGCCTTGCTCCGGTCTTCTGTGGATCAGGTTTTTTAGACCCCTGGCTATCCTTGCAGTGCAGGGAACATTTTTTTCAATCCCGCATGTGCCTCTTGCCCCGTCTCAAAGGGGTTTGAGACGGGGCAAGAGGCATGTTCATGCTCATCTGGATGCACCCCAGAATGAACAGGAAAAAAACAAAAAAAACTTTTAAAAAAACCTATAAAGGACAGACACACACACACATCACTAGGAACATGTTTTTCACAAAACATCTACTCCCTTTCTTACCTCACTATCCTTGTCCTCAATCGATATCTACCAAACAACTTTAAAGAATGAGATTAGGAACAAAAAAAAAATCATAAGCTGGTTAGACACTAGAAACCAAGGACTGAATACCAATATTGATTTTATGGCATGCTATTTTTCCTGATTCTTGAAACTCTATATGCAAGAGATAATAATGTCCCTTCTCCATCTTGATAAGTCTTGATTTTCCAGTAATCACACCTCTTTTCATCTGCTAAGTTTTTAATTTGTCTACTATCCCTGGGAATTTCTCTCTCCCCCTTCCACAACATAACATTTCTATTCTCTGTTCTTAATTATCAACTCTCTCTGTGTTTGCTTCTTTACTCAGACCTAATGAAGAATACCTTGCAGTTCAAACTTTATCTAACTTACACCAAACATTGAGTTGGTCCACTAAAAGGTATCACCCCAAAAACTCTTTGTCTCTCTCATCAAAGAGAGGCCATGCATGTGCTCAGCATCTCTTTTATGGGAAATGTTTTCTTATGCCTTTGCCTCCTCTCTCATATTAGATGCCTTCAAAGTATCAACCCCCTCTACTATGCCATGCAGGGAAGGCAAAGTGGAAGCAGAACTGGGCAGGTTAGTGTATTTCTTCTTTCAGGCTGATAAAGTCTGGTCTAAAGCATCAATCCCTTTGTTCTAGAATGGCAAAGATCACTGGGAGTCCCCAAGTATAGGGATGACAGAACCACTACCATTAAGTAGAAGAGAGATGCTAAGGGCAAAGTAAATCAGCAAAGAATGAAAAATATGAATTCTAAGCCTTCCTATGCAAACTCCTTCTTTGAGCTTGTTACATTCATACTGGGTGTGTCTACACATGTAACTACAGCACCTAATTTTTTTGTGCATAAAATTCAGGCTCATTAAAGAGATCTCCAGTGCACATCTACATGTATGCCCCCATCAGGAGCAAATTGAGCTCTACAGGAGCAGCCCAGTCCAGGGCTACTCCTGCCCTTCTCTCTCCTCCTGCCCTCTAAGCTCTCCTGAATGCCAACCCTGGGATGGCAGGGGTTATGCGGGCTTAGTCCCAAGCTCTAGACGGCCCAGGGGTGGGGGTGGTGGGGGGCAGAGAAGCTGTCCAGTTCAGCCGGCTCAGCCAGGAAAGGAAGGTCTGGCATCTGGCTGGCAGACAACTATCAAGCAGCCAGGACAGCTCTCCCTGCCCTGTGAAAACTGGGATGTATCTTGATCTCCACATGACTAGTAGGAAGCATCCCACCAAGCCAGGACAACTTTCTTTACTCCCTGCAGTCTAGGCTGATGAAGAGCAATTTATTCCCAGTCAGTGTCTACATGTGTGGTAAGAGTGAATTTCTAGCATCTACAGGTACTAGAAAATGGTTAATTAATCTATTGCTCAGAAATTGCTGTGCACATGTAGATGGATGCTTTACTGAGCATTAAATAAGTGTATTAAATTAGTGTAATATTCAGTAAAGCGTCTTGTGTAGATCCCCTTTCCCAGAACTTGTGTTAATACTTAACAGTTGTTTAATTAAGCTGGTATTAGATTTCAACTCTTAACAATGAGTGCCACAATGGGTTTTAGTTGATGTATTTGTATAACTATACACAAATGCCTAAGTTAGTTCTTTCTTGTTTACATCAGCAAAAAATAGAATTTGACTTTGCAAGCCTGTCTCTTTATAAGGTTATCCTAAGTTCATTCCAACCTTTATATAATTAGGGATGTATGGAAACTGGAGTCACTTATGCCAAGGCCTCTAATGTGTTCCTTACACTTAATGATCCCAGCCTTACTCCATGCTGTTGTAACTGATACAGAGCTAGAAGCACCATACAAGCAGGGGATGAATAAATGCTACAGTCTGATAAAATATAAAGACCTGACCCTAAACATGCTCCAAATCCAAAACTAAGGAGGAAGGTACAGCTAAGAATGGGGGCAGTCCTTTGATAAGCCTCATTCCATGAAATAGTAGTATTGTAGACTCATGTAACGTTCTCAGTCACCATCTGGTATTTATTTTGCTGAAAGCTTTCCAAACACACAGGAATACACAGTATTTTTTTCCCAATCTCATTTGAAACAAGTAACTGAGGTAATGCATTAACTGAGATCCACACAACTGTCTAATCTAACAAGGAAATATCATTAGGGGCTGGAGGACACTTTCTCTTCACAATACACTAAGAATTGCTAATGCTGGTAACCTCCATTTCCTGCTTGTAGTCATGGTGTGGCATTCTATTCTTCCTGGTCAAAAGGTGGCCATTTTTGGTCATATACAGGGCATTTTTATCACTTTTTTTTGCCCAGAGCAATTCTATTCTGGAATGCCTGGATGATTATGTGCAACTACACAATTGCACAAAGTGAGCATGAACAGTATTAACCATAGCATGTACTTACATCTTTTGTGTGCCTGAAAATGGAGTCAGCCCAAACACCTGACACCCAGAATCCCAAACTCACATTTAATTTTCTAAAAATGGAATTAAACCAAGCACCTTACCTCCTGAGTTAGACTGATGAACACTAGTGGGCGTCTTTCTCTCTTTTGCCTCATATTTCAGTGGATAGAGAGTGCAAGTGAGCAAGAGAGTGAGCAAGAGTCAAATGGTACTTACAGCACTGTGCTCGGTAGTCAAAGATCCATATTCAAACCCCAACATGGTGTTGTATGGTTCTGAGGCAACAGTAGTGGGGTGCAGAGCCCAGCCCACATCAGCAGCCTGTCTACACCCTATGTATGAAACCAGGGGCCATGTGACTCCCATGCATGCCCTAGGGTGCATGCAACAGCTGGAGCCCCCCCACCCCCATTCCCTTGGATGAGCTGCCTGGGTTCCAAATATCCTATGACATGGCCCAGACTCAAGACCTTATTGACCCCAGTCCCTGCCCCACTCACCCCTCATTGTTAGGGCCTCGATCTGCTTCCCCACATCCTTTCCCTCTCCCCATCTCTTTCCCTTGCACTGACTTACCTGCTGGGCGGGGTGCGTGTGTGTGTGTGTGTGTGTATGTGTGTGTGTACTCAGCCCCACCAAATAATATTTTCTCCCTCTGCCTATGATTGTCAGTAATCTTGCACAATTAAGTAGTGTTCCATAGAATTCCTCTGGGCAATACTACTCTGTAGATAATCCAGAAATGACCACTTAGATGACAGGAAAGAGTAGAATATCACTTGGGGGCTTTAATAAGTTATATTCTCTTAAGAATTTTTGTTAATGCTCTTTCTCCCTAACAACCTTCAAATACCTAAAGCATGTTATAAAAAGGACTGAAATAGACTTTTCTTTGTGGATATACAGGACGAGGCTACAAGTGATGGCTTCAAATTGCAGCAAAGGAAACTTAAACTGGAAATTAAGAACTTTCTCTATATGTGGGCAGTTACGCATTGGAACAGGCTACCTAGAGAAATTATGTAATCTCATTCCTAGAAATGTTCAAGAGCAGATAAAAAAAAAGACAGTTGACTGGGATGGTTAAGTCAGGGATGAACTTGCTTTGAACAGAGGCTGGAATGGATGACCTCTTGAAGTCACTCCCAGCCCTACTTTACTATGTTCCTATGATCCTATTTGCTTCATTCTGTTTTTCCTCTTCCATATTTGGACTGAGGAAAAATTGAATCATATTGTTAAGTCATAGATGCCTTAAAATCATAAAAATGTTGAAAATCATCTTTAGCTGTCTTAGGGGTAGTGACTCATAGAAATCATTCCATTCTTCCATCTGAAATACAGGTACTTAGACTACTGCGCAATAAATTTTGAAGTATGGGGAAGAGAATGCAAAACACATGCACTGGAGTGAAATCTTATAGTGTGCCATATTTATTTTCAAGTTTATCACAAAATATATACATTTTTTTCTGAATTATATTTTTAGCTAATAGTTGTGATTTCAAAGCATAGAATCACTTGCACCAAAATGAGATAATTAGTCAGTAGACGGTCTTAATGATGTCTCTCTCAAATGAATGTTTTAAATGGCCTCACAAAATACATATGTACTTATTAAAATAATAAGATACTATTTTTTTCTGTATTTCATAAAGTTTACTTATTCTAGTGACAATAAAATGTTTGTGAGTTAATTAGAGTAGGCTAATCTATTAATTGCATACATTGTATTCTTAGGCTTTGGGACTTTGACTTTTATTAATTTTATAAAACACTTTGAGATCCTGGAATATAAGCCCACAGAGGAGACCCTGGTGTTAAAAAAAACCAAAAACATTGCTAAGAAAACCAGTGTGGCACATGCAACATCAGCATCCGTTGCCAGAAACAGAGCTTGGCTGGCCAGAGCCAAGTTCTGGATGCTGTCCAGGCCCTAAGTGGCTGGATTAGCACTGCTGCTGCCCTGGGAGGCTCCCAGTACTCTAGGTAAGGCTGCTGGGGCTAGCACCTTATCTCCTCTACCCGACCTGGGTCAATTTACTGTGCAGCAAAGTACGTGCTACTGCTATATGTGCCACAGGAAACATGTGCCCCTGCATGAATATGCTTGTCTGGATGTGCCATCTGGATGCAAACTTAGATATCTGAGTTAAGCATGAAATCAAGGCACTTCTCTTAACATGCAACCAAGAGCCCAGAATATACAGTTAACTGCAGACATGTACAAATGTTCTTTGTGGTCTTTGAAAGAAATGAGATGCTTATTCTTTTCCCTTAACACTAAACTCCTAAAGGAAGTGGTAGTGCAAGGTGAATTGCTTACCTTGTATACATGAGCTCTAACACTAAGCTAAAAGATTGAAGGTGTTACCAAATTTGCCCATTACTTTGGGGTGTGCTCATTTATTAGGGATAGTTTCTAGGGTCTTGGTGATTCTGTCAATGTGCTGCTTGTGTTACTATACGGAGCTGTATCTCTCCCTTCTGCAAGCCCTCACCCCCAGTGGAGCTATCTTGCAGGACTCAATCTCAATGGGACTGGGTTCCTCCAGTCACCAAATCAGTCATACACACAAACACACACAAATTAACGTGACACGCCTGACCCGGCCGGGTTGATCAGCATGAACAGGCTGACACCCTCATATGCCAAGAATCAGTTAATAAGAGCAACAATAAAATGCAGTCAGACACAAGCACACAGGTAAACAGAATCCCTCTGAATCTGGCTGGGTGTCCAGCTGACACCCTCATGGGCCAGCATTCAGTTCATAAGGGCATGTCTGAGTCAAACTGGGTCAATCAGCCTGTACAAGCTGATCCCCTTATGTGTTTCAAACTCAGCATGTCCCAATCTTTGGCCTCTTGATGAGCAGACCCCACAATATTTTTGGGCTTCACAGGGATCTTTAGCTTAGGTAAAAGAAGCGTTGCTGCAGAGCACGTAAGGAAAGAGAAGCAGAGAAGGAAAAATATACCCAATTACTACCAGTTTGACTATAAAAGTTATTTATTGCTAAGCATATGAAATATATAATAGTACTAGTAGTAATAGACATGCAAAAGAAAAACAAACACAAACAATGACAATACTACCCTGGTTTCACTAAGTATTTGGGGAAACTTAGCTCAAGCTTAACTAATACAGTTCAGGTTCAAAAGTTTATGCCTAGAGAGAAGAGAGAGAGAGAGAGAGAGAGAGAGCACTGGGATCTCACCTAGTCCAAGGTACTCAGGCTGCAAAGCTGACAGGCACAGTCCGTAGCACAATCCTTGAAGAGAGAGACGATCTGTTCTTCCAGCGTCCCAAGAACAACAGGGGATGGTGTCAGCACAGGAGTTTTCTTCTTCTTTCCTTTTCCTCTCACTTTCTTCCTCCTTCTTCTTCTTCTTTCCCTTTCTTTCTTTCTTCTTCTTGAAGCACATACACTTTTTACAGATTTTTATACCCTCAGTTCAGCTGCTTCGAAGCATCCTTAATTGTGTAAATCATTGTCTTTTCTATTGACAAGGGGTTATCTGGTTTGGAACATCTCAAGAAACTGATTGATAATCAGGAAACACTTAAGATTAGGGAGTAACCAAATACTTGGGAGCCAGCTTGAGATTCCTATGGATGGCAGATATACTGATGGGATATCTCATGGTTCCTTCAGAAACAATAGATAGCTTGCAGCATCAGGATTTTGGATTTTTACTTGTTGTGAACAAGCCTCAGCTTAACATGACTTTTCCAGATTTTACTATAGTCTTTTAACAGACTTAAAGCAATTATTGGGGTGCTCATAACCTTTTGTGGAGAGGACTCCCACCAGTTGTCTCGGGAAAGGTATGACAACACCTGTGATTAGGGTTCCAATGGGCTGGATGTTGCGATGAACCCTTAACCATTGTTCAGATGTTGCCCATACCTCCTCTGACTCGGTCTCTTGCCTCAGCATTCCCTAACCCGGCAACCGAGTTTTAGTCAATCAAGTTTAAATAGGCCTCCCATAGTGGGACCGGGGAATGTACGGCCCGAGATGCCTATTAAACTTAGATGTGTGTGTGTGTCTGGGGGGGGTGGGGAAAGTCCTTAGTAAATCCAGATTAGAACTGGTCTGATAAATGCTGAGCTGGGTGTGTGTGAACATGGGTTGATTAACATTTGGAGCACAGATTCCCCATCATGCAGTGCTCCCCTGCTGTTGAGCCCCAGCTCAAGTCTGGGATCGTGCCCGGTATGCAAAGGCCAATAAAAATACCAGGGGTGAAAGTATAGAGAAGATTTATTGCTAACAATAAAAGGTGCGAGCAGAATAATTTCATGTATCAAGCACACCAGATCACTACCACTAAGTATCTTTTATACAGGAGTTTTCAAGTTCTCATCAGCGTATTTGTTTGCTGATTGGTTGTAAGGAGTGACGCAAGAAGTTCTTTACTGAGCATGTCTCTATACCTGTGTTTTAGCTATGTATCTCATTTACATACATGTATGTTTCATTAGCATACTTTTTCCCCACCTAGGGGTGTGATTTTTAGTATTTTAATGAGCTCTTTGACCCAGTACTCTGATTCTGCTTTTGTTTTTAAGCCTCCTTTATCTAAGACTGTCTTCTCCTTATCATTGCAGATGGGCATTTGTCACATAACATTCCCTTTTGCTTGGTCTTTGCATAGTGGTTTCTAGGTCACTCCTTACATTCCCCCCTCTGGAGCATTTTTAATTATTATTATTATGATTGATCCATTCAATTTGGCTTAACACAAATCTAGTATCATCAGCTTTCTTTGTTTGTAAAATCATTTGATTTACCTTAGGCCTGAAGATAGATAAAAAAAAACAGGTAAACATTGGATACAGCAACAGACCATAATCCTTATAACACAAAATAAGACAACCATACTAAATAACTGTCTCAACCATCCAAAATTGGGAAACCAGGAATTTAACCAGGAAAAGTCTAAGCCAGATAAATCCAGACATTTTCCTGATGGTCAAATTTTTGTTGTAAAAGGTTTTCCCCTTCTATGAGGAGGAGTGGACAGATCAGGGCGCCCCACAATAAAACCTTGAACAATTTCATGATAAGACTTGTAAAACTTGATCAAAGAGTGACAAATTATTTAAAGTTCCTTCCTTTTGAATAGGAATTCTAAGTCTCTTATTGGCTCCACCTTCCACTGTTTTCTGTCTCCAGTCCCGGAGTCTGCAGGGGTTCCTTCTTGTTCTGGTCTAGCCACCCGCTTTAGGTGACTGGAATGTATCCAAGTCTTGATTCTTTCGAGCTTTGCTGCCGTCGGGGTCATCAAAAGTACCCTATATGGGCCCTTCCATCTGGCTTGAAGTGGTTCCTCATTCCCGTCTTTCACAAGGGCGTAACTCCCAGGTAATAGTCGATTTTCCGGGGCAGGAGACTGATCCTGTGTCTGCAGCATGTCCCGTACCTGCTGATGGATGGAAGACAAAACAGAAACCAAGGACCATACATATTCTCTAATTATTCCCTCTCCTAAAACATGCAACTGTTGTTCAGTACCCATGGGCAGACTCAGAGGGTAAGGCTTACCATACATTATCTTAAATGGGCTTAATCCCAATTTAGAATGTGGTGTGACCCTTACTTGTAACAGGGCCAAGGGTAGGGCCTCTGGCCATTTGAGTCAAGCTTCTTGGCAAATCTTTGCAAGGTGTCTTTTTAAGGTCTGATTCATACGTTCCACCTTTCCACTGGACTGAGGTCTCCAAGGGGTGTGTAAATGCCAGCTGATTCCCAGGAACTCAGAAACCTTCTGAGTAATTTGTGCAATGAAATGTGGGCCATTGTCTGACCCTATTCTTTTTGGAAGTCCGAAGCGAGGTATGATTTCTCGTAGGAGTGCCTTGACCACCTCTCGGGCTTGGGCAGTTCGACATGGGAAGCACTCAACACAATTAGAGAAAGTGTCCACAAAGACAAGGAGATATCTCATCTCTTGTTGCTGGGGCAACTCGGTAAAATCCACCTGCCATTCTTCTCCTGGCCCATTGCCTATTCTCTGATGTCCTGAAGTTTCCTTTTTTCCCTCCTTTTGGGTTATTTCTCTGGCAGACCTCACATGTTTCTGATACCTTTTTGGCAGCCTCTTTTAATCCCACTCCAGTTACATAGTGACTGATCCATCTTACCAGGGCCCTGGGTCCGTAGTGGGTGCCATGATGAGCTCTCTTTACTACCACATGAACCCAGGCAGCTGGGATGATAATGCGGCCATCCTATGCTACTAACCACCTGTGCTCTCCCTTCTTTGCTTGAAACTCTTTTATCAATTGTTTGTCTCTTTCCCCATACTGTGGTGTCACAGGCCGGTATAGGTCTGGGAGGAGAAGTAACAGATTACTTACTTCGGGCAGCAAGTCTGTCTGAGGTCTTTTAGCTGCTCTCTTTGCTGTAGCATCAGCAAATCGATTATCTTTTGTGAAGGGATCGTTCCCTTTCTGTTGTGCCTTACAATGCATTACCGCTACCTCCTTTGGTTCCCAGACTGCCTTGAGGAGAGCTTTTATTTGCTTGCTATGCTTAATGCATGCTCCTTTAGCATCAAGTAGACCCCGCTCTTTCCACAGCGCTCCATGAGCATGTAAAACAAGGAAAACATATTTAGAATCAGTATAAATATTGACAGTTTTGTTGGCCGCCAATTGCAAACCCCGAGTCATAGCAATGAGTTCAGCCTTTTGAGCTGAAACAGATGGGTTTAAAGGTCCTGCTTCTATCACATTCTGTGTAGTCACGATAGCGTATCCAGATTTTCGAATTCCAGTTCAGCATTTTCAAGGGGTCGATCTCTCAGGTAAACAGCTTCCAATGTTTGCAGGCAATCATGTACAAGATCTGGTGCGTCAGCCATAGGTGGCAACAGTGTTGCTGGATTTACAGTGCGAGAAATGGCCAATTTTATTTCAGGCTTATCTAGGAGGATGGCCTGATATTGAGCCATTCGTCCCGGGGTTAACCAGTTCCCTCCTTTCTGCTCCAGGACTGTAAGCACTGCGTGAGGCACATATACAGTCATTTCATTGCCTAGGGTTAACTTTTCAGCTCCTTGTATTAGCAGACAGGTGGCAGCAACAGCCCGGAGACAAGCAGGCCATCCAGATGACACAAAGTCTAATTTTTTAGAAAGATATGCCACTGGTCGTTGCCAGCTACCCAATGTCTGTGTTAATACTCCCACGGCTACCCCCCCTTTGGTCATGCACAAAAAGGGAAAAAGGCTTACTCATGTCCGGTAGTCCTAAGGCAGGTGCTTCAATGAAAGCCTGCTTTAACTGGCAGAATGCTTGCTCACACTCTTCAGTCCTTTCCTGGCTTCCATCTGCATTGGATATTGTTTCACACATGGAGGCTGGGCCCCTGGCAAAAGTTGAATCTTTACAGGGTCAGCATTTTTAGCCTTCCCGGGTTGGTGACCTGCCCATACCCATGGAACAACAGCATTGAGCAGGGTTTGAGGAATATCCGGTGTACTTTCCTCTCGGAGAAGGCCGAGAAGGCAAGCCTGAAGGTGCCACCCCTTTTCAGGAGGCACAGTCAGGAACATTTGCCCATCCTGAAATGACAACGTAGCTTGCAGTTTACAGAGGAGGTCTCTCCCTAAAAGGGGAATGGAGCAGTCTGGCATATACAAGAATTGTTGGGTGACTTCGGCCTGCCCAAGATTACAGGTCATTGGCTGTAGGAAGGGTTGTGTTACTGCCTTCCCTGTGACCCCTACCACCGGCACAGTCTTTTTACTTAAAGGTTTCAGTTTTTGAGTTAAGACAGAATGGGCAGCACCTGTATCGACGAGAAATTCTACCAATTCATCTCTGTCCCCTAGTTGCATTTTAACCAGAGGCTCGTCAGGGGACACTGGGATCTGGGTTATCTTTCCCTCCCGGGCCTCCGGTCCCCTTCAATCTGAATCCCTTCCAAAAGCAAACAGTCCACTGCTCTCCTCTTTTTTCTTTTCACCTTCACCTACTTTCCGATAGGGGCATTCCCGCATCCAGTGTCCCTTTTGTTTGCAATAGGCACAGTGATCTTTCTCTAATGGACCCCGCCTCTGAGGCTGTCTCTGGGATCCCTCATTTCTGGGTTTTCCCTTGATTGCAGCTGCCACTAGGGCTGCCTGCATTTTCATCTTTCTCTCCTCTTTCTTGTCCTGTTGCTTTTCCTGAACACTTTCTCAGTTAGTAAATACTTGGTAAACAATGTCTACTAGTTGGGAAATAGGCATACCTGTTGCTCCGTCTATCTTCTGCAATTTCTTTCTAATGTCCGGTGCACTCTGACCTATGAAGATCATATTTACCATGCGAGTGTTTGATGCATCCTCCGGGTCCTTGCGAGTGTACTGTCTGAAAGTAGTGTAAATTCTTTCCAAGAAAGCACTCAGTGTCTCATTCGTCTCCTGTCAAATCTCATACACCTTACTGAGATTCTGAGGTTTTTTCACAGCATCTTTCAATCCTCGGAGGATATATTCTCTATAGGCACGGATGGAGGTCATATCTTGGTCTGGTTTCCAATCTGGCTCCTGGGTGGGGACATGATCATCCCTATTTCATTCCAGGTGCCCTGCGGTAATTTCCTTTTCCATGTACTCACGGGCTTTGTTTACTACCATTCGCCTTTCCTTTGGTGTCAACAGGACATCTAAAAGAGACTGAACATCTGCCCAGGTTGGGTTATGGGTTTTGAAAATCATTTCAAACAGGTTTTGTACCTTTTCAGGATTCTCTCTCAAGCTCGGGGTATTGTTTCGGCAGTTATACAAATCTGAGGTAGTGAAAGGAATGTGCACAAAGGTTCGACGGTAGGTTGGCTCACCATCATCTTCAAGAGGCCCGGGTACCACTTGTTCTCTTAGCAGAAATACCCCATTTCCCTTCCCACAGCCAGGATCAGATTCCTTGCAATGTTTTTCCTTAACCCCTCAGTCTGCTCCTAACTATAATCTCCACCCACCTCCCGGGGTTATATCAGGAGAAATCAGGGATTCTGGAGATTGCCAAGCACCTGACGGCCATGGTTGGTGCTGTTCCAGATCCCTAGGTCAGGGAGCGTTCTCAACCTCCGCCTCAGGGGGGGGGGCGGGGAAAGAAGCAGGAAGAGCAGATGCCAATGAGGAATCAGATGAATGAGGAGGAGGAGGGGGGACAGGAGGAGGATAAGGTGGAAGCAGCAAAGGGAGGGGAGCCTTCGGCTCCGGACATTCCAGGACAGGATTTGCAGTTGGTCAAGCCACTGCCGTCTCACAGATCCCAACCCCCTCCCCCAATCCACATTCCTCCAAAACCTTTCTATCTCTACAGAAATGCTTGCGCATACATCAATTCCTCCCATTTACCATTCTGCCAGCAGAACAAAATTAATTGTAAGATGGTATTATAATTAACACTTCCCTCCGGAGGCCAATGTTCTTGATCATCTAGCTGATAGCATGGCCACGCAGTTTCACAGAAGAATTTAGCTTTCTTCTTTGTCATAGGATCCCCACCGAACTCTGCCCAATGTCCCAATACACAAGAGAGTGGGGTACATGTAATAGTACCCTTCTCAGGGCTGCCTTCCCGGTTCTGACCGTCCAAATTACCTGGGATCCAGGAATCTGTTCTTAATCCTCGTCCTCACAGTGGAAAAATCACTAGTCTTGGACTCAGGCCAGACAGAATACTTACAGAGATAATCCCAGGCAGGCGTACTGACGGTAGGCCTTATGCCCTTTCTACCCTCTCACCCAGGTGCCTGTTACTGGTACTTTCACTCTATGGCGTTGCACCGTTAGGCTCCTGCCGCCTCAGCGATCCAGCTCCCCCTGAAGCAAAAGTCTCACCGGGAAAAGAGATCCCGGGGTGCGCCTGACATTCGTTCTGAAGGAGTAATCAGCTGGTCATCAGTTAGTCCGGACAAAGCTTATCTAAAGCAGTCCCATCTGGGTCGCCAAAAACTGTTGAGCCCCAGCTCAAGTCTGGGATTGTGCCCAGTATGCAAAGGCCAATAAAGATACCAGGGGTGAAAGTATAAAGAAGGTTTATTGCTAACAATAAAAGGTGCGAGCGGAATAATTTCACATAACAAGCACACCAGATCACTACCACTAAGCATCTTTTATACAGGAGTTTTCAGGTTCTCACCAGCGTATTTGTTTGCTGATTGGTTGTAAGGAGTGACGCAAGAAGTTCTTTACTGAGCATGTCTCTATACCTGTGTTTTAGCTATGTATCTCATTTACATACATGTATGTTTCATTAGCATACTTTTTCCCCACCTAGGGGCATGATTTTTAGTATTTTAATGAGCTCTTTGACCCAGTACTCTGATTCTGCTTTTGTTTTCAAGCCTCCTTTATCTAAGACTGTCTCCTCCTTATCATTGTAGATGGGCATTCGTCACATAACATTCCCTTTTGCTTGGTCTTTGCATAGTGGTTTCTAGGTCACTCCTTACACTGCTTCTCTGGTCCCAGAATTCACTGCAGTCTCTGCTTCAGGCTTTCTGTTCTCCATCTCTCATGTAAATGAATGGTCATCTGGTTCCATCTCAGATGTAAATGAGACCTAGGGCAGTTGGTTCACTCTTGTCACTCTTATCTTGAGGGTCATAGGTGTGTCTCTCACTGCATCTTAATCAGTTTCGTTTATGTAGAGGAGGGGAGGGAGGTGGGGTGAGTCCTTTGTGAGTCAGACAGACTGCATCCTGTGCCAGGGTTGCCCAAGAACATACAGCTGAGACCTAACAAAGGGCTTTCCTCCTCATGGCTTCTGAAAATTTTTTTGGCCCTCTCCTACTGAAGCTTTCAGATACTTACAGAGTTAGGCATGAACATGTGAACATGTTCAAAGGGGTAACATTTCAAAAGGACGGCATCTGTTACATTCCAATTCTTTTATGTGAATGAGCTGAGAGCAATTCAAATGTATCAAAATCAATACAACTTTAACTCTGGGTGAAGCAATGTTAAAATTGGAGTTTTGCTACGTTTAAATGTTCTGCAGCTTATTCACAAGCAATAATTAGAATATTCTATCCATATTTCTTTTTAAAAGTTCTCCTTTTGAAATAGCTCTAAATGTCCACATGTCCACACCCTTATGTTATCATAACAAAACATTGACGGTCAGAAGGGCAAGGTGAGTTGCATGGTAAAATCTAAAATCTGTGTAAATAGAGCTAAATTTCACTTATGCATCATACTGTAAATATGGAAGGACCAGTAAGTAATTTATTAAGTACCTAAAGAGATAGCTGGTTTTGGGCATCTTAATTTTGTGCTTTATTCATATTGGCTTCTGTTATGTTTAAAAAATATGCCTGAGCTTAAATAATTTGCTATTTGCCTTATTTCTCATAAAGTCATGAAAGGGGTGGCCACTGGTCTGATGCCCAGGGTTCAAATTACACTTTGAGTCTGCAAAAATATTGGCTGGGGTTGGGGCTGTGTACACAGGTCCCCACCAGTACCATGGGGCTGGGGCCATCAGTGGTGGCAGCTGGAAGGAACTGTTGCCACCACCACCTGGGCTGCTCTGAAAGGCTTGGGACAGGCTGAGGTGCACAGTGGTGCATGGGCTTTGGGCTGTTGATGTGGGGGGAAGGGGTGCTGACCAGCCCACGGGCGGGGGGGGTCTCATCTCTTGGGGCGGGGGGGGGGGGCTCTGCCCCCTGAGTTCCCTCATAAATTGAACCCTACTGGTGCCCATAAGAGCACCAGAACAATCTGGGAAGTAAAAGAATTGGGCATGGAAAGATGTACTTTATCTCTTGTATCTTCATCTGTCATTGGTTCTGACTGTAATAGGGCTTACAGTATTCTGATAGTTCACTTTGGACACTACTTCTGCATGTTGCTATTGATTTTTGTATTCCAATGAGTTAGCATTAGTTAGGAAGTTCTGATGCTACCCATAAGCATGTCTACATGAAATGTTTTATTGTTTAGTAGACTACTTTACTGTGCATCTCGGCCTATACATTTATGGCAGTTACTGCAGAGTAAATTATTCTACTGTGTTGTTAGCTGGTACCTGTAAATACAGGTATTAAATTAACTGTGCAGAAGTTACTGTGCAGTAGCATTTGTGTAGATCCTCACCAGGAACAAGTTTGCTCCCAGTCAGCCATACCAGTAGAGGGCCACAGGGGGAGTTCACTTTCCCTGGACCTTGCACTGCTCAGCTCATGGCTCCCTGAGGGAATCCCTACCCAGCCAGGAGCTTACTGGAAACTACCCCAGGAGTGGGACAAATCCTGGCCAGCCACCTGCTGGGTGAGAAATCCCCATCATAAAGGGGGTTCACTGGCAGATTTCCCACAAGCAGGATAGCTCCCAGTGAGCCTCTGCTCAGTGGAGAAGCCCCACTCAACATGGGGGTCATTGGCAGCTGTGTGTTGCTATGTGCACGGAACTGGGAGAGATTGGCCAGCTGTAGCAGCAGCTGTTTCTTAGTACCATGCACATCAGGACCGCTCCTGATGTTTATGGGACCAGAAGATAGCTACTGCTGCCCCTGGAAGAGCTCCATTGGCCCCATGCACATCAGGACCAGATTCCAGGGCACCTACCAGTCCCTGGGCTAGCACCCTGAGGGGAGCCTAGAGCTCCCCTTGGGTGTTGCAGGGAGGCAGAGCAGGTCATGAGCAGCCCTGTACCAGGCTGCTCCCATTGGGAATACCCAACAGGGTACATGTGTAGATGTGCTCCCAGGGAAGGTTCACTGTGCAGTATTTTACTGTGTAGTAAGCCTATGTCACATTAATAGTATGTGTAGATGCACTCATGGACCACATCCAGACTGTGCAGTATGTGGTGCCAGACACATGACTGCAGGTCCACATACTGTATGTTCAGTTTTTTTCTATTATCCAGGGGCATCTAGCCTTCAAAAAAAAAAAAAACAACCCACAGAGAGAGAAAAAAAAAAAAAAAGCAGAGTGGTGCATGCAGGGGAGGCACATGCCACACAAAACTGGAACCTAGCCAGCCAGAACCTTGCTCAGCTGTTGGCCAGACTCCGTGCAGCAGGACACTGATGCAACCCTAGGAGGCCCTCAGGACTCCAGCTAAGGCTTCTGGGGACAGCACAGTGTGGCCCCAGCCTCCCCTATTCTATCCGGGGTAACGCTGCATACTGGAGGGCACATGGCATAGGCTTTCCCCAGAGACAGATAGCAGTGGTTCAAGGTGTGCCACCACTGGTTGTCCCTAGGGAATCAAATACCCATACGCGTGTGGATATGGCCATGAAGTATATATTTTCTTCTTTCATAGTTTCATAATTGGTAGAGTTGGAAGGGACCTGAGCAGATCATCAAGTCTGACCCCCTGCCATGGCAGGAAAGAGTACTGGGGTCAAACGACCCCGGCAAGGTGTTCATCCAGCCTCCTCTTAAAGACCTCTAGGGTAGGAGCCAGCACCACTTCTCTTGGAAGTTGGTTCCAGATCCTAGCTGCCCTGACAGTGAAGTAACACCTCCTGATATCTAGCTTAAATCTACCCTCTGCCAGCTTGTGACCGTTATTTCTTGTCACTCCTGGTAGTGTTTGGGGGAACAGGGACTCCCCTAATGCCTGCTGGTCCCCCTGACCAGTTTGTAAACAGCCACTAGATCCCCCCTCAGCCTTCTCTTGTGGAGGCTGAACAGGTTTAGGTCCCTTACCCTCTCCTCGTATGGCCTGCCCTGATGACTCCTGATCATTCAAGTGGCCCTCCCCTGGACCCTCTCCACGTTGTCTGCATCCCTTCTGAAGTGGGGTGCCCAGAACTGGATGCAGTACTCCAACTGTGGCCTGACCAGTGTCGCATAGAGGGGGAGGATCACCTCCTTGGACCTGCTTCAGAATCATCTGTGGATGCATGACAAGGTACGATTGGCCTTCTTGACTGCTTCCTCACTCTGTCGGCCAATGTTCATTTTGGCATCAATAATGACTCCAAGATCCTTTTCTGCCTCTGCACTGATGAGAAGGGAGTTCCCCAGCCTGTAGGTACGCTGCTGGTTCTTCCTCCCCAGGTACAGTACCTTGCACTTGTCAGTGTTGAAACCCATCCTGTTCTCATCCACCCACCCCTGTAACCTGTCCAGGTCTGATTGCAACCTATTTCTCCCTTCTAGCGTGCCCACTTCCCCCCACATCTTAGTGTTGTCTGCGAATTTGAACAGGGTGCTTCTTTGTCAGCCTGTGACCAACCTGATGATGAGACAAGCACTGATTTAATTACATAACCTGGGCATGTTATTACTTAGGCACAATCTCCCTCTATAAGCTACTGCCTTCAAAATGTTTTGCCAAGAATAACATAATTCTCATTCTTGGCCTTCAGAAAGGATTTTACTCTATTGCATTTTATATACAAATCTGTCTCATTGGCAAAGAATGTTTTGTAGTTAATATCCTTTTTAGGATTATAGATAGTTCCCCAGCATGGACTAGAGGCCAGATTAATTTCTCAGAGGAGTACAGGTAAAAGAAAAACTATACAATTTCACATATGAAAGACCATGTTGCTCAACCACAAAAACTCAGTTGAAACTATGACTTTTTGGCATCTAAACCCTTTCTTTCCCATTCTAAATGTTTTCATCAAAATAATGTGCAAAAAAACCCCCAAAACAAACAAAGAGAAAAAAGTTCAGAAGGATATATATTTTTAAATTATTTTAAAGTTCAGTATTAGAAATGTAATCTTTTCAGGATGGAATGATAAAGAAGGATGTTAACTTTGAAGTGGGGATCTCTGAAAAAATCTGTTCAATCCAAATATTGAGGTAGATGAATAAGTGGCTAATTCATGTTTTGATGTTTCAAAAGACATTTAAATCCAAGAGAAATATATAATATTAAGCAATAAAATAATCTGCTTAGTCGATCCAGAGTACTTTTTCCATATTTTCTACAAACCATTGGAACATGTTTATTCTGGGTATATACCATATACATTTATTTTATAGATGAGCCAGGTAAATAGAAAATGCATTTCAGGGGGCCAAATTGAATAAACAGTACTTTTTTATCGCACATTTCATATTTTTTTTCAGGAACATAGTCCACAATTTTTTCCCCCTTAATGATTTTCATTATTACTAAAACACATTAAAAACAAGTATCAAAAGAAATAGAAGCCTTGAATTGAGTAGGGGGTGTAGAGAAAGAAAGAAAGAAACTTACCAATTTACACTGCTGTTGATTAAAAACAGGCAAGTGATACTATGAAATAATCAAACAAATACAGTTAAATAAAAATAGATCAACAGATACAGATGTGAAAAGTCATAGGGCATGTCCAGACAAGTGCGCTCATGCCTCTTGCCCCATCTCAAACCCCTTTGAAGTGGGGCAACAGGCATGTGTGGGAATGAAAAAATGTTCCCCGTGCTGCAAACCTGAAGCGTGGGGAGAAAATTAGACCCCTGGATACCCCCTGGATATCCAGGGGTCTAAAAAAAATTAAAGTTTAAAAAAGCATAGCAGGGCACGGTCTGGGACAACTAAGGCAACTGGATGCTGGATCTTCCACGGACATGATGTGGCTGCCAGATCATCTCTGTGGTTGGCCCCTCACCCTGATGCAGAAACACACGGCTGACCAGGCCATGTATTCAGCACCAGGGCTCCAGTGCCAGTGAGTAAGGGGTCAGGAAGGGGGGGCTGGAAGAGGGGGGAGGGGACCATGCAGGGGGACCCCTAATGGCTCTGCCAACTCCTCCATCTCCCCACACCCTGCCCTGGCTGGCCCCTCCCCCTGCCAGCCCCCCCAAGGCCCCTGACCCCTGGGCTGGCTGGCCCCATCCCCCCTGAGGCCCGAATCACTTTTTTGCCCTGTCCCTCCCCCTGCCAGGCCCCCCAAGGCCCCCAACCCCTGCCCTGCCCGGCCCCATCCTCCCCAACCCCCCCCAATCTCTGCCCCCTCCCCATTGTTTAAAAAAGCCAACCCCCCGGCACTTACTGGCAGTTGGAGCTGGAGACCCCCTACCCCTGCTTCTTGTTTTAACACTAAGATATATCAATAAAACATTGTCCAACTGATCACTGTCTCACTCTCTCTTTCTCTTTATAGAGATCTTTTGTTTTACCTGTGGAGGAACATAGATTTCAGGGTATGTTACAGAGTGACTTTGGGATTTTTTTATCAGTGATTTTTTCAGTTTTCCAGTAAGGAACACCAAAGTTCCTGCTAGGGAGGTCAGTGGCAGGACCCTGCCTGCTCAGAGCTGGCAATTTGGACCCAGCTGGCTGTTGCTGACCTCTTGGCCAAATGGGGCCAGGAGGACATGCTTCAACAGTTCAAAGCTGGCCACCACACCCGGAACATCTTCCAGGTGATAGCTGCTCAGATGGCTGGGCAGGGGGCATATGTGGCAGTAGTGCTGCACAGAGGCCAACCCTGCAACCACAGTCCACTGGCAGCTGGCTCAGAGGGGCAGATGCCTCTACTGGCTGTGCAGTCCCCATCTGAGTCTGGCAGGTGCACAGCAGGTCACAGCAAGGCAGCATTCCCCACTGCCAGACTGCTGCAGTAGGTAGAGGGTGCAGGGAACTCTCAGAGATGCTTTAGCAGCCAAGCTGGCACAAAGGGTAGGGCCCCAGGCTGGGCCCCAGAAGCTCCTGAGAGCTAGTAGCCCTGAGCTTCTTGTCAGGACTGCTTTTTATACTGCTAGGGACAGCACAGGCGCTGGCCTCAGGCTCTATCTCCCCCTGGCTGCAGATCCAGGAAGAGCCAGGCAGGGTTATTTTGCCCCAAGTGGCACAATTTGCTCCATACCAAACTGCATGTCCAAGCATGTGCGCTGAAACAAAAAACCCCGGCTGAAATGTGTACCACTTCTATTTGAGCTGCTGCAAGTGCATGTGCTTGCATGTTTGGACATGCCCATAGATGGTAAGGGAACTAGATAATAATTTATTAACAAAAAACACTGTTTTTGTTTTCTTTTTAAAGACGTACAGGATATTTGAAATATTCATCTGTTAATCTTATTGTAGGGACTTTAAATGATATCCTGCAAATAGTGATATCAACAAGAAAATTCCCATTGACTTCAAGCCAGGATTTTATCCCTTAATGCTGGGAACATTTCTTGATATTGTATCCTAATAATTTAGTAAATAATTATACAAACAAAAATAGATGTAAATGTTTTAAACCATTTTAGGATTTTAGGACTACTTGAGATTTCCCAGTCCTAAATCATAAATTTTGCCCAACATCTGCTAACATAATTTTCACATTATATCATCATGTATTCCATATTTGTGTAATTGCATGGGTGTCTACTTTGGGGCGGGGTGAGGGGGGGGGCGTTCATCAGGGAATAGAAGATACCCTGTTTACCAGGGCACCCCTTGGAGTTACTAGAAACAATGGCCATAAACTGAAGGAGTGTAGATTTACATTGGACATCAGGAAGAAATTCTTTATGGTGAGGGTTGCCAAAATATGGAATGGGCTTCCAAGGTGGGTGGTTCCCTACCTTGGAGGTGTTCAAAGGAGATTAAGCAAGCATGTGTCTGGGGTTACTTGACTCCAGCACTCTTTTCTGCCCAAAGCAGGGGATCAGACTTGATGATCTAATAGGTCTCTTCCAACTCTAGAAATCTATGAAATCTATGAAACCTAAGTCCTCTTTCTCAACACATTCTGTAATCAGGCTTTTATCTGGTGAATACATGACAACACATTTATCATGAATTTCTTAAAGCAAAATTAACATCAAATAGGTGTCATCATGGAAAAAGCAGCAGGGCTACTTTTGGAGAAATAAGGCAGGATGCCTACCGACAAACATTTAGTATTATTGTCAAAAACCAAATCCCTCCTATCCTTTTGTTTTCTTAGGGTGACAGGATCATAGCAAAGTAGGACTGGAAGGGGCCTCATAAGGTCATTTAGTCCAGCCCCATGATCACTATCTGGCAGGATCATGCCTGACTAACCAGCCAACAGTCTGACTAACCCAGCCAACAGCCTGACTAACCCAGCCAACAGTCTGTGTAACCTGATTTTGAAAGTTTCCAAGGATGGAGATTCCACAACTTCTTTAGTTCACATGTTCCAGTGACTGACCACCCTCATAGTCAGAAAATTCCTCCTAATCTTCAGCCACAATTTCCCCTGCTGCAACTTGAACTAATGGTTCCTAGTCCTGTTCCCTACAGCCACAGAGAAAAGCCCATCCATCCTCTATAATGTCCAGTCAGGTATTTGAAACTGTTATCACATCCACTAGTTGTAGATATCATTATTTCCAAAAGTAATGAATTTCCATTAGCTAAAAAAAATAATTCCTTTTGGTCACCCTTGTTCAGCAACTCCTCCTCTTGATCCTGATAGGCTTCCTCCCACCATTCTACTGCAACCTCACCCAGGCCTGGTTGGCCTTCTTTTGAATAAAGCCCCTGGCCAGGAGCTTTTCAGGTACTGCAAGAACCTATTGTTCACAGCCTGACTTTCAGTACAGGGCACCTAGAATCACCTCCTAAAGCCTTGTCACATCCTTGGTCCTGTAACACGGCTAAGTTAGTCCATCTCCTTGAGACAGCCAGGTCCACCTGGATCCTGGGTGAAGTCCTAGTCACTTGGTTGGGCCTACACTCTATCCACTTTGCTTTGTGCTTCTTAGCTGAAATGAAGGCCCCCCCACCTGGTGGATGCTGCTGCTGCCCTAGAGAATTATATCTATTCATGACACACCCTACCCAATGGCAACTTATTGGACATGTCATTGTCATTGCTGCCTTTCTCTGTGGCCATGGATGGTATGGGTGTGCTAAGAGGGCCCTCTTTGATTCATATTTGGATTCAGCCCAAATCAGGGACAGTGATTCAATTTGTTGATTTGGATCATTGTCCCCGATTTGATTTGGCTGAATCTGAATCTGAAGATTCAATGCTGATTTGGAGAATGAGCAATTCAGCCATAGACACAGATTTAAATGTTTTTTTCTACATCCTTTGAGGTGCCAGCACGGCTTGTGAAAGCTGCAATGCTGGGGTGGATGGAGCGTCCCACAGGAGCATGGGGGGCCCTCCATGTGCTTGGCGGTGAACCTGGAAGTGGACCAGAAATACTTCCAGTCCACTTTCAGGTCAGCCAGGGAGCATATGGGTGGGAGGTTGTGTCTTCCCACATCAGCAATTGACCATGGGGTGACCCCATGGGCCCCCCCAAACCCAAGAGGCACCAGTCACTGAGCTGGGGGGGGGAGGGTGTGGCCCTGTGTAGGATGATTCAGAGTTACCTAAACCAATTGGAGGATTGGGCCAAAAGGAATCTCATGATGTTTAACAAGGACAAATGCAAACTCCTGCACTTAGGACAGAACAATCCCATGCACCAGTACAGGCTGGGGGCTGACTGGCTGGGCAGCAGCTCTGCAAAAAAGGGCCTGGGGGTTACAGTGGAAAATGAGAAGAATATGAGCCAGCGGTGTGCTCTTGTTTTCAAGAAGGCTAATTACATACAGGGCTGCATTGGTAGAATTATTTCCAGTAGGCAAAGGGAAGTGATTGTTCCTCTCTTTTCAGCACTGGTGAGGCCACATCTGGAGTACTGTGTTCAGTTTTGGGCTACCCATTACAGAAAGGATTTGTATAAATTGGAAACAGTCCAACAGAGTTTGACAAAAATGCTGAGGGGGCTGGGGCACATGACTTATCAGAACAGGCTGAGGGAACTGGGCTTACTTAGTCTAGATCAAAAAGAGACTGAGATGGGACTTAACAGCAGCCTTCAACTATTCAAAGAGGAGCTTGAAAGAGCATGGAGCTAGATTATTCTTAGTGGTGGCAGAAGACAGAACAAGGACCAACAGTCTCAAGTTGCAGGAAGGGAAGTTTAGGTTAGATATTAGGAATAATTTTCTCACTAGGAGGGTAGCAAAACACTAGAACATGTTATCCAGAGAGGCAGTAGAAACTCTGTCTTTGGAAGTTTTTAAGACCTGGCTAGACAAAGCTTTGGCTGGGAAGATCTAGTTGGGGATGGTCCTGCTTTGAGCAGGTTAGACTAGGTGACCTCCTGAGGTCCCTTCCAACCATAACTTTCTATGATTCTATGAAGACACTCTTCCATGCCTTCCTCAACTGTGTAATCACTCTTTCCTGCTTTCATAGCCCTTTTTAGCATGCTGGACTTGGACTTTTGTGAGACATCATACATTTTGTCTATCCTATACTGAGCAACTGAGTTACTTTGACATGTCTTGCCAGTTTCCTGCTAGGTCAGTCCAAGACAGCAGCAGATCATCAGGAACCAGCTCGCAGAGGCTAGCTTTGATGACACCCTCCACCTTTTTTGGTTCCTACTCTGGGCACATGTCCCATGAATTGGGGCAATTCACTCTGCAGCAGAACATGGATGAATTTGTGTTACAGTGGACCATCAAAGGGGTACTCTGCATGGTGGAAGATAGGTATCTAGTCCAAAAAGTATGACTATGTGAAGAGCATGGGGGGATGTGAAAGGGGTTTCAGTCTTTGCTTACAATGGTAGGTTTTACTGATAAATGCTTTTACGCACAGTCTCTAAAAGTCTAAAAGTTCTTCTTACTTTCATTCTTTCATGATTATCTGGCTCCAACTGTGAAGTTTATAAAATAATACTTCTATACCTATTTTGCCTGGAATGTCTGGAGAGCTTGTCATTGTTCTGTTCCAAATTTCCTTGAGCATCTAATCAGTTTCATCAATAACGTTTTTTTTAAGAATGAACTGCATACTACAATCCTGCAAAAATCCAAGTATTTAAGTATCCCATAATCTGACAAAATATAGTGTAACCTCTCACAACTATCATTTTGTAAGGTCAGACTTGTAGGTTCTTGCAATCATGCAAACAACCATCCTAGTGGCATAGGGGGTGCATGGGGGTGCACATGCACCCCCTGAGAATGCCAGTGCACCCCCTGACTGACTGTGCTCACCACTTAGATGATGGGCGGGGGGGCAGGTGAGAGTGCCAGTGCCCACCCTGCAAGCACTGGCCGATCATTGCAGCTGCTCCCAGAAGTGGCTGCAGCTGCTCCCAGAAGTGGCTGCAGCAATTGGCTGCAGTGATTGGCCATCATGGGATCGGCCGCAGGGGGGAACCCCCCTTCCGGCAGTGAGATCAGCTGCAGGGACCCCTCCCTAGTCGGCAGGACTGGTCACAGGGGGTGGGGGGGGCACATGCTCCCCCTCCCTTGACTATGGCAGCACCAGATGCCCTTGAACAGTCCTGATTTCAGAAATGATGGAATACTTGCAACACCTAGTAACTGAAATTCTTTTCTTTTTCAGAACATCTGAAAAATAAAGTTGGCTCTTTAGTTGATGAAAAATGAACTTGGATACCTTATTTTAGCCAATCAGTTTAAAATTTTGGCCTAAGTGACTTGCTCAAATTGACAGATGAACCAAATGAGTACCACTCAGTGCTACAGCCAGGAGCAGAATTGAAGGCTAAGATTTTCTTAATTGTCTGCATAAAGACACGTTCTCTAGGCAGCTAAATGAGTGGTGTTCAGAAGTGCTAAGTACCCAGCTGTTTCATTTAAAGTCAAAAGACAAAATGACTGTAAGAATGTGATTTTGAAAATTTTGGCACAGATCATCCAATTTCCAATCATATATGAAAGTTGCTGAAGAAATATTTGTTGCTCTGGCTTTTCTTCTTTGTATCATAGAATCATAGAAAATTAGGGTTGAAAGAGATCTCAGGAGGTCATCTAGTCCAAGACCTTGTTCAAAGCAGGACCAGCCCCAACTAGACCATCCAAGACAAGGCTTTGTCTAGCTGGGTCTTAAAAAACTCCAAGGATGGAAATTGAACAACCTCTTTGGTAACCTATTCCAGTATTTTCCTACCCTTTAGTGAGAAAGTGTTTTTCCTAATATCTAACCTAAACTTCCCTTGCTGCAACTTGAAACCATTGCTCCTTGTTCTGTTTCCTGCCACCACTGAGAACAGTCTAGCTCCATCCACTTTGAAACCACCCTTCAGGTACTTGGAGGCTGCTATTAAATCTTCCCTCAGTCTTTTCTTCTCCAGACTCAATAATCTCAGTTTCCTCAGCCTCTCCTCATAAGTCATGTGCCCCAGCCCCCAACCACTTTTTTGCCCTCCACTGAACTCTCTCCAACTTGTCCACATCCTTTCTATAGTGCAGGTCAAAAACTAGACACAGTACTCCAGATGTGGCCTCATCAGGTCTGAATAGAGGGGAATAATCATTTCCCTCAATCTGCTGGCAACATTCCCATTAATGCAGCCCAGTATGGTGTTAGCCTTCTTTGTAATAAGGGCACGCTGTTGGCTCATATTCAGCTTCTTGTCCACTGTAATCCCCAGGTCCTTTTCTGTAGAGCTGCTGCTTAGCCAGTTGGACCCCAGCCTGTCAGGGATTGTTCTGTCCCGAGTATAGGCTTTACACTTATCTTTATTGAATTTCATGAGATTGGTCCAAACCTCCAATTTATCAAGGTCTCTCTGAAGAACTTTAATTAAAGGTCTGTCTGAAGAACCATAATTAAAAAACCTGCTCCAGAATCTTTGAATAATTGAGAGTTACAACATTGAATTAAGTGGGTGTAGGACTGAGCCCCAAGGGCCTTGTTACATGTTATACTGTGAGCTACATAAATACTGATATTTGTTTATGTTACTTTGAGTTTGGAGCAGTCACACTTCAGACCAGCAGGAGCGTGGAGGACTGAAAGGTAAGAATCCCCCTCCTCCCATTTAGGGCTTCCCACGTGCCCTGCAGGGATCCTCTGGCTCCCCCTCATGCCCCCAGTGTTCACCCCATGCCTTCCTCTGTTGCAAGGGCATTACTTATTTGTGGCTACCTGTAATGCCTGTCCTGGAGGAGCAGCCAGGAAAGGGTTAACCAGCCTACTTGGCCATTACTGCTATCAGGCTGCTGTTCTATTGGCCGAGGGAGGTGCAGTGGTGGCAGTGGCAGGGCATTCAGTTTAACCTTTCCCTGTCTGCTCCCCTGGGGCAGGGCAGGTGGCACAAGCAGCCACAAATAAACAGGGGAGGGGGCAGGGGAGAGTAGTGAGCAGGGTTCTGGAGTACTGCGTGGTGGGAGAGGGAGTAGGCCTGATCTGAGATAGTGGGGGAGGGAAGGTGGTTGTGGTTTACACTAAGGTTTAGCTTAGAGTGGCCTAGAGCTAGATAACACAGATAAAAAATAAACCTGCTTTGGAGTGGCATAACTTTTAGCTGCATAACATGTGCTTAAAAACAGTTTAATGTGTTAATGTATGGACAGTCCAGGAGTTAAGAGCTCCATGAGCTGCCAAAAATTACCATTTAACAAGACCATAAGTATAAATGGCAAAATGAATGCAGAAAGCCAGTAGGTCCTTCTATGTATTACCACCTGCACAATCAGCACTCTAAGAAGATTTATGAGACATTTCTAGGAACCTCAGCATTTGGGCTGAGCATGTATTAAAAGCTAGATTAATCAGAAAAAGTAATAACAGTTTGTTAGATATCATTTTTTATATTCTAAAGTATAAATTGCCTCCATATTTATTAAAGTGCTACGGAAGATAAATAGTTGAGGTGACATTTGTTTATAGAAAAATAAGTGGTGAATGTTATTGTTTATAGAAATTTACACATTAAAATAATATCAGGAAAGGTGACAGTTAAATTTACAGTAATTCCAGGTAATGCTTCCTTTATGTCAAATTTTACATTCCATAGTTTTAGAAGACTAGCACTCCTATCTGTTGCGGGGAGAGGAGATTAAAAACAAATCATGTGGTTAAGTTTGTTCAATAAACTTGTGACTAGTTCTAATTAATTTCAAGTCTGACATTCACAATATGTGAAGTTAAATATTTGCAAAAGTCATGTCAGAAATATTGTCAAATCTTTATCCTTTCTTCTAGCTTTTTAATTTCATGTTCATGTGTGTGTTCTGCTTTCTAAAACACACATAATAACACACATGTAAAAAACTATGTATGTTTAATAATTGTTAGTATCTAAATAATTGCAACTACAGATTGTTGAATAACAGAACAACATTCTCATGGAATGCTGACCAAATTTTTCTTTTAAAATTGTTAAAAAAAAATGATTCCCAGATTAAGACCTAGGAAATTATTATTCACACAGTTTAAGTAGAATAAAACTTAGTCACAACCTTGGCGATGGTGCCATTTCACTGAGATAGGTTATCTGCAAGATTGGTCAATACTGAAAAAAAAACCATGTAGTTAGTATTGAATATATTTTCCCAAAGAAAATATCCAAAGAAAAACTTAGTTTCAAAATTACGTTTCTAAGGAAAAGTTGTTCCTAGGAAATGAAAACATTTGCATTTAATAACTTAATAATAATAACTAATGCATTGTGTGTTTCAGAGTCCCCCAAAATTATTTGGATTTACAGTAAGAAATCTGCTTTACACCATCTAGAGTAAAAAGCTCAAAGTACTTGCAGTAGTTAAAGGTTTGATCTTAGCAGTATTTGAGCAGGAATTTACCTATGAAAAGCATGTGCGTATTTCCGTTGGAAGTTACATATGTGTAGTGGAGCCTGCAAGCCACAGGCTATATATATATGCGAGCCATATATGTGTCTCCCTGTCTGTCTGTCTGTCTGTCTGTCTGTCTATCCACACACACACATAAAATTAATATTATATATTTTTTCTGTAATTGGGATTATTTAGATACTAACAATTATTAAAAATAACATAGTTCTTTATATGTGTATGATCTATACACACACACACACACAGAGTAATATATTGTTACTTCTGGAAGATGCTGATTCAAATCCTTTTAAGTAGAGTAGAAAATGAACCCCAGGCCTCTCACACTGTTGCTGAATGCTTTCATAATAGTGTAATGTGTGGCAGGGTAACAATTTTTATCTCTCTGTTGGGTCTAATATAATAGGGGTGCTCTGACAATTCTAACTATTCCAGGCAGGATAGTTAAGAGAAAATATATTTGAAGATCTTGACAGAGATTAGGCAGAATTCTGTTTCCCTCAGCAGATACACAAAAGAAGGTCCAAAAAAAAAAAAAAAGGATCTAGATGAATGAAGTGTAAGAGCTCTTCTGGTTCTCTTATCAGCCCTATATCTATAAGGGTTATAAATTATCAGAAGCGGACTGGCCAAGTTTGCCGATGACACCAAACTTTGGGGCAAAGCATCCACACCCGAAGACAGGCGGGTGATCCAGGCTGACCTGGACAGTCTCAGCAAGTGGGTGGACGAGAATCTAATGGTGTTCAACGCCGATAAATGCAAGGTTCTCCACCTTGGGAAGAAAAGCACGCAGCATCCTTATAGGCTCGGCAGTGCTATGTTGGCTAGCACTATGGAAGAAAGAGACTTGGGGGTCATCATTGACCACAAGATGAACATAAGCCTGCAATGCGATGATGCAGCTAGTAAAGCGACCAAAACGCTGCCTTGCATCCATAGATGTTTCTAAAGCAAATCCCGGGACGCCTTTCTCCCCTTGTACTCGGCCTTGGTGAGGCCGCAGCTGGAGTACTGCATCCAGTTTTGGGCTCCACAATTCAAAAAGGATGTGGAGAAGCTTGACAGAGTCCAGAGAAGAGCCACGCACATGATCAGAGGTCAGGGAAGCAGACCCTACGATGACAGGCTGAGAGCCCTGGGGCTCTTTAGCCTGGAAAAGCGCAGGCTCAGGGGTGATCTGATGGCCACCTATAAGTTTATCAGGGGTGACCACCAGTATCTGGGGGAACGTTTGTTCACCACAGTGCCCCAAGGGATGACGACTAGGTCGAATGGTCATAAACTACTGCAGCAACATCAATTCCAGACCCATATGGATGCCCTGATCCTCACCTGGAACCTGCCAGGAGAATCCACAGCTGATGCTGGCACTGCTTCTGGTGCTCACAGCAGGAGCTGGTGTAAGGTGTGGACAGAGCCAGAATGTTGTGGTTTGGGTGGGGAGGAGGAGAGAGAGGGAGGCAAAGAAAGAAAGTTGTGGCCTGTGAGAGGATTGGAGAGTGCAGGGGCACTTTGGGCAGAGAGGAGAGGGAGAGAGACACAGTTTGGGTGGCCTGGAGAGAACACTGGTCATGGCAGTGGTGGGGAGGAACTGCAGGGCAGCCCCGGTGCAAGCTCTAGGCAGCTGCAGTGAGAAGAGCCCTGGCAGCAGGGAGGGGGAGGCAGCCACACCTGTCACCAGGTCCCGATTTTCCTGGTGCCCAGCAGGAGCTTCTGCTCAGCTGCCACTGACACCCCTGTGTCCTAGCCACTGAAGATGAAGCCAAACTTCAGCTCCACCCCCTTTTCAGGGTAAAATGGTGGCCTGGAGCTGGCATTTGTGGGGGGCGGGGGACGGTTGGTGCCTTGCTGAGCTGCCCCTGCTGAAGCTGCTGCCTGCATGCTCATCCCATGCCAGTTACCTGCCCATCCACAGCCCTATCCCACATAAGGAGTTTTGATGAGCTGTTGCACAGGGTGGGGGTGCTGGCCTGACCCACGACAGCTCCACAAAACTCCCTATGTGGCCTATGGGCCCAAATAATTGCCTACCCCTGTTCTATTGTATATCCATCCTCCCATGTACATGGAGACAGAAGTTCTGGATACAGATGTAGTCTGTGAGGCCCTCAAAGGTCTGATATATGTGAACATTTGCCACATGATGGATATATGCCCAGCATCTCCCGGGTGGTTTTGAGAGGGCTTCGAGGGAGGGCAGAGCTGGCCTAGTTAGCTGGGATCCTTGTGCACAATGTTGTAGCTTCAAGCTCAAGTTAAAAACCTTCTTCGACCTCCTTCCGTCCAGTTGTCCCTTGAAATTCCCAGCTGACACCATAGTCCAGTGCCCATCACCCACAGTTGCTTAGCACTGTAGGATTTAGGCAATCCTGTGTATGCCCAAAGCAAATGCCTAGGGACTTCAGGCACCTCTAGTACCTGAGCAGGGTATCAACATTTGAGACTTAAGATGCTTACAGTAGCAGTTAGATGCTACTTACATGGCTAAAACATTGTGTGGATTAGATCCTTAAACCTAATCTATCACATAATATATATTATCCATAGGCTAAAGTGTTACAACCCATACAACAGAATAATTAAGACTACAATGATTTTAAGAGGGCAGGGCAGATGCTCCTGGCCAAATGAGAAATCAGGGTGCAAGAATTATAGTTGGACACTAAAACAGAAACATATTGGGTAATATAAGAATAGGATAAGAATAGGATCCTCACTGGTATAGTGGGGCCTCTCTTGTCTTTGATAGATGTCAGTCTCCTTGAAAGTAAGAAGGTAGGGATGTTGTGAAGTGGGACCAGGATGACTCAGAAGAGGATCTTTGCTTTCTAGGAGATTGTGATTTGGATCCATTAACTCAAAAGGAAAACATCTTTTATTTAGTTTGTAGTGAAGCATAAGATTAGATGAGATTAAAAACACATGTAGGATGTTTAGGCTGTAATCATCAAAATGAATTTAGGCACTGAAAAGCTTGACTATAAGAAATTAAAATGCCTTAATATTACATTGGTCACAACTGCTTCCAAATGTTTTCTCATATATTACTTCATTATCCACTGACTGAATTTTGTAATCATCTTGTTTTCTGATCAGTGCAATATCATTTTAACTCACCTTCAGCATATATTATTCTGAAAACATATTGCTTTTAGATTGCTACAAAGTTTGTCAAAATGTTATAGTATCTTCTTTCAATTACAGTACAATATTTTAGTTGAAAATACATCAATACTATGTATAATATCACTTCTATACATTACATGTAATCGTTCTGTAGAAGAAATTGTATGTACTAAAGCCCTTCTCATTTACTATGTGCTCTGTCTTTTGTTCACTCGGTTCAACTGATTCTGCCTTGTTATACTGTTATAGTGATGATTGGTTTAGCCTTATTACTCAATCCTACTTATATTTATTACATATTTATTGCACTTAGTACCTTGAGATAGCTCTCACAGCAAGTTCTTGCAGGGTACAGTACAGGAAGACCCCAAATACTGTCATTCAATGCAATGGAGGAGGAAAGAGTATCTGATTCCTTATATGCAGACAAGGCTCTTTGGGAAATAGGATATCTTTTATTAGATCAACTAAATAGTTGGAAAAAATTTCTTTACAAGCTTTCAGGCACATAGACCCTTCTTCAGGCATAAGGAGACTCTGCTGGTGTTTGGGTATTCTCCTAGGTAGAATAGAAGCTTAAGTCAATATGCAAAAGGCAGGTCTGTAAAAATGGAAATGCATGGAAGGGAAGATCAGAGGGCATGGGAGTTAATAGGTGCGAAAGATGCTGGTGGGGGGAAAAGATGGAGAATGTTAACCTGGTGATAGAGTGTAGCTGGCAAAATGTAGAGAGGTTACCTGATGCTTTCTTATATATCATTTATTTTCCAGACAAATATACAGTCAGTAACGTGATTCCTATAATTTCCTCTTCACCCTATGTGGAAGATGTATGAGGGACTCAGCTTCTGGACTTCCCTGGATCCTTCTGTTCTCTGTAATACTCTCCACAACAAGCACCACCAAAGAACACCAGGACCTGCTTCTGCCCTGCTGTAATCAGTTATCTACTCCCACCCTTCTCCTTCAGCTGTGATGTCATATAACCTTTTAGCAGAAGCCTGGGCCTCCTGGACCCCTTTCATCATCCCCCAAATGTAAATACCTACTCATATTTATAAAATGGAAATCTATTTATGTGATTGTGCAAACCCATCTAAAATACAAACATGCCCTGGGAGCTGACAAAGAGAAAAGGGACTGCACCCCTCAGGGGGTGGTAATTTTCTGGAACAGCCATTAAGTTGTATGAAAACAAGGGGAGGAAAAATAATTGTGCTTTAAGACTAGTGGAGTCTGCCTATTTAGAAATTGTTCTGGGGGAACTTCCTTTAAAGCATTTTATTCTCATATCCACTTATGCATTTACTTCTCACCTCCTGGAATATCAATAACAATGTTTTTAATATTTACGTTAATATTAACCATTATAACTATGCCATTAAGGCAAGGTTACAAATTATCTGGGTGTGTGGATTGATTTAGGCATTTCTCTAGCTAAATTTTAAGTGTCTGACAACGTTTGGTACCAAGGGTCTCTAATACAGTCACTGGAGAGACTTTATCCAGGCCAGAAAAATGAGATTAACTCTTGTAAGTACAGTTGATATTTACAACATTTATCAGCTTACATTCCTTTTTCATTGCCCTTTAACTCTTTTTATAATTGCAATTGTTCTTTCCTATTTTACAAATAAAGAAAAATATTTACCAGTAAAAATACTGTAAATACATTTTAGAGGTCAGTGACAAACATTAGAGCATATATGACAACTAATTACTGAATAACTCAACCTCCAAGACCTTCATTTGAAGAACTCCTACTGACTTCAGCAGGGAATGAATGCTAATGGTTTTAAAATAGGATGCACAGCTAAGATTAAATAATGAAAGCTTTTTGTTTCCCTCATTCTCCATTGCTACGTCTTCATGTTCTGCAGAAGAGTTGTCCAGCTTCTCAGTGGCTGGGAGTTGCATGCCCTGCAGTGAGGGACGTATGCACCAGTGAGGGACATATACTGTGGGGGCCACAGAAGTGCAGGCTATAATGCCCCAGGCACTCCTCACTGCACCAGACGCACAAGTGCTCCTTACCATTTCCCTGCACTCCTCCCCACTGCTGCACTGGGTTCATGGGTTCTTCGATTGAACCAAACACATGGGCATGTCTCCCCTCTGCTGCACTGGATGTATGAGTCCACAGGTACAGGTGCCCTGGCACCCCACTCAGCTCCCTACTTGTGGGCTCCTCCTCTACCACACCACACAGCCCCATGCCATGTGGTTTCCCAATGCAACTGGCTGTGCCAACCTTCTCTGCCACAACCCATATGGGAAGGCAGGAAGCCAGAGGGAGGGGGAACTCAGAGCCTTCAGGTGCTGCTGCTACAACCAAGTAATGGGAGAGAGTGATGGCTGAGTGGAAGGTCAGGCATCATAAACTGACCCTTCACAGGGTTTATGTAACCCATGTGCTGCCATTTGAATAGCTCTGTTCTAGTGCTAGTCACATTATGTTAAAGATGATGCCTCTCCATGTCATTTTTCCTTTCCACTTCCTGAACTTGAATATATGAAATACTGTCCCTATTACATACAGTGGAAATTCTGTTCTCCCATCTACTTTGTCTGTTCCAGGAGCTTCCACAGATTTCCAAGGGGCAGTTAATAAAAACTGAGTTATATTAGTTCTCTGGGTAGGATGACCTGTAGGATTATTATTTCTTATTGGTTTGATTCTCTGAAGCTCTGTTGCATTTGGAAACAAATGCAGCAGGGCACCTTTGGTGACTACCAGTTTAAGCTTGAACAGCCTGTGGAGAAGTTGGCAGGTGCACTGAAGTCTAACAAGGCACTCACATGACCCCGGGAGGGCTCCTGGATTGGAGGATGGGGCTGAGCAGCGTCAATATAAATCTAGGGCTGGCAGTTACATCTAGGGAGCCAGTGAGACAACAGTCCAGCTGGAGCTGCTGCTCCCAGAACACCTAGAAGTCAAGGGGAGGAGCTATGGAGATGGAGGAGGTTTCTGGTCCTGGGGCATGACCTAAAACTATACCCTGCCAAGGTAGGATGACGGGGTGGGGCTGCCTGTGGCAGGGTAGTCCCCACAAAATGCCACACCAGTTGCCTCCCTAGTGAAAGGTGAGTGTGGAGCACCTTATAGGAGGGACAGACAGAGTCCAGGCACATCAATAGTCACCTGAGGCCTGAGTGGGCCAGAGGCTGAGTTGGAGGCCCAGGTAGATCGACAGTTTCCTGAGGCCCAAAAGGCATAAGGCTCAGAATCCCCAGTGAGGGGATAGTGCAGTGGTCCCAGTGGGGGAACATGTTATGGAACACCTGAGTAGTAGACCATGTAGAGTAGGGTCCATATGGGACCTGAAGGGCTGCACATGGATTGCATAGAATAGGGTCCATGCAGGTGGACCTGAAGGGCTGTGTAGGGGCACGTAGGGTAGGGTGTGTGTGACAGTCCTGAAGGACTGTGCATAGGCTGACCCCAGAAGTTGGATTGAGTTGAGGGCCCTGTGAGGGGCCCCAGCAAGGGGGTCTTGTGGCCAAGGTAAGTCTCCAGACACCTGAGACCAAATTTGGGCCAGAGGCTGAGTGCAGCTCAGCAATGAACCTGGAAGAGTAATAGTAAGTGGTTTGGGCCAGTGGTCTAGTGCAGTAATGGGCCAGGGGAAGTTAGGAATGATTTTGATGCCATCTGTGAGGCATGGAACACGGTAAAGGGGAGGCATGGGACACATTAAAGGAAAGATCAGAGCTATGTATTATGCCATTGGCATCGGGCATTAAATGAGCAGCCTCCCACCTTGTTAACTTCTATTAATTATATCAAAGGTGTGGCAGGAAAATAAGGTAGGTGGACTGCCCTAGACAGGTGGGTGGGCCAATGATTTGACTGGCCCCAGGATGGTCCCCTGTTATAACATCTTCCAAATGTCTTGCTCCCACTCCTCCCCACCATTCCCTTTATCTTTAGGACATACATCAAAAGTAGTTCTCAGGTTTTCCTATTCTTTCAGGCTTCACCCCCACCCCACAACTTCCCTGGTTTCTGCACAAGAAGGGACATATACATTTACCTATGTGCAGAATTTTATTTCAATAGGATTCTCAAGTACTTAAAACTCATATATTATTAGATGTTTTCTTGTATCAGTATTCTGAGTGACAACTAGGTGGAAACAAACAAAAAAAGAAACATGATACCCTCCTAGCAGGGGGATTATCCAAATTACTCTTAACTGCTTTTTCTTGCCTCGTGCTACAAAACACATTTCAGGAAGCTCCCCTATAATTTTCTCTCTTATGTGTACATTACATACCACCACAGAGTATTTGTGAAGTTCAAGCTTCTCCAAGATAGAGTTCAGTACAGGAATTTCAAATCTTGCATAATTTTATATTTTTCAACTCTAAGATGTGTCAATACAAACTAAATCTGATGTGTAACAAATCACAAAGTCCATGAATAATAAATCAAGGAAATAAAAAAAAAAAAAATCCTACCACAATGTCTTTACAGATAGATAGATACACAATTCAGGTTTCTTACCATCATATTATATCCCCAGTCATTTATATATATACACAGATAAATATGTAGATATCTATCTAAATATCTATATATTAAGGGTGTGTGAAGCTTCATTTCCTGATTGGATTCTGCAGAGATTCGGCCCAATTTGGTGGCCGAATCTCCAAATCTGACTCGAATTAGAGGATCCTTTAGTCTCTCCGAATCAAATCATTAACATCCAAATTGATTCAAAGAAATTTGGAAAGATTCAGAGATTCGGACATAGACACAGCTTAAATTTTTTTTTCTACATAGCAGGTAGCTGCAATGCTGGGGTGCGTGGAGCGTCCCACAGAAGTGTGGGGGGCTCCCCAGCATGCTCCCCAGCAGACCCAGAAGTGGACCATAGGTACGTCGGGTCCAATTCTGGGTTCACTGCAAAGCATGTGGAGGGCCCACCCTCCCACGCTCCTGTGGGACACTTCATCCGCCCCAGCATTGCAGAGTTCACAAGCTGCACTGGTACCTCAAAGTATGTAGAATAAACATTTAAAGCTGTGTCTGTGTCTAAGTTGCTGACTCTCTGAGTCAGCATTGAATCTTCAGATTCAGATTCAGTTGAAATGAATCAGGAACAGTGATCCGAATCAACATATTGAATCACTGTCCCCGATTTGTGTTGAATCCAAATTGAATAGAGCCTGCTTTGCACACTCCTATCTGTATATCTGTATATCTGATTTGCACACCCCTATCTGTATATCTATCTGTATATATATAAATGACTGGGGCTATAATATGGAAATTATCTATCTATCTATTTAGATATCTATGACTGGGGATAAAATATGAATGTTATGAAGCCTGAATTGTAACATTGGCATTGCTGAAATGTAAATCACATAGGTTGTTTTGTGGTTTTTTTTAAATTCAACTACACTATTTCTAAGGCTTTCACCTGAAGTGTTGAAATACTTTTTACAATTTTAAACTCTTGTTGTTTTTGTTGATAAGGTTCAACTTTCCATATGATAAATTCAGGTTTTTTTTCTTTAATTAATTTATCTAAAAGTAACTAGAATGTAAATGAAACAATGCCTTTTTAGATAATATATTGCAATCTTACTGGGCGGAGATGTAGTTGAAAGTTCTGACCATTTATGTGCTTGTTATTAAACTGTACTTTTATTTTTTTTTTTAAGTGAAAGAGCAACCAAACAGAATTTCACTGGTTCTGACACTTGTTTTAAAGTTCAGATTTAAATTCTCAGTAAAAATCATGGGTTCCCCCACCCAATTCAATCCACCTATTTCAGCAAACCATCAGAGCCTATCTTAGAAGTGACTTTCTTTTCCCTATGAATGTATTTGAGGGACAAGCTATTGGCATACATCAACTTTAGTAGAAAACCCTATCTTCCCCATAGAATTAACAATCCTACAGGAATTTTCCTGGCTGGTATGCCCACATCTTTATTGATCTTGGCTTTCCATCTCAGGTTGTCACCTCTTCCTTTAGTCCTTCAAGTCTTCTCTTCCCCCTACCTAAGGAACATATTCTTAGAGCAGCTTACAACATTCTTGGACTAGGGAAGGCTTATTATACTAATGATGATATGATAATAATATGGTAATCATGAAGAGATGTCAATAAGATTGGGGCTTGAGATAGAGAATAGTTGATTTATCCAAGGTCAAATAGTGGAGGAGCAGAGATTTAAAAAAAATGTTCTGACTAAGCTAAATGCACACATTTATACTGGTGTCCTAATTACTGGACTGTCATGGCTCCATGTTTGAGTACAATTCACCCTTGAAACTCAACTCTATCCACCCACACCCAGGGCCTGTTGTCATGCAGATAAATTCTCAGTTCTAGGAGTCCTTGATGTCTTTGCATAGGGGAACTGCCCTCGATCTATACCCAACCTCTGTGTGGAAGCACTGAATGGACACTCAGGACCTCAACTTTAAAACAGTATGGCCATGTCCACACCTGGTGTAGATGTTTGGTTCCTCAGGGACAATTAGCAGCAGCAACCTTGCACAGCTTCTAGGTCTCCTTGGGGAATACCCATGTCATGTACTCTCTGGCATGTGGCAAGTTACCTCAGGGGCACTAGGGAAGGCTGGGGCCAGCACTGGGTTGGCCCTAGCAGCCTTACCTATGGTCTGGGGGCCTGCTGGGGCAGCAGCAGTGGTGATTCAGCTGTGTGGAGCCTGGCTGACAGTTGCAGTGCAGCTCCAAGAGACCCAGCTCTACTTTTTAGTGGTGTGCACTGCCCATGTGTGGACTGCTCTGCTTTTTTTCTCCATGGATTTTTTGACCAGATATCCAGAGGTCAAAAAAAACCCTTTGCACTGATCCCCATGTGGGGAACAACTGAACATGAGGTATGTGGAGTCACAGACATGTCTGTGGCATCACAACAGCACAGCCACACTCATCTGGATGCAGCCTATGAAGTGAGAAATGAGCAGGTACCACAGTCAGTAATCTATTTGAACATTGCTTGTTCTGGAGGAGATAAATTGACCCTGTCAGGTAACTCTGTGAAGCCTGATATGTGTCAAGAAAAACTATTATATGTGTGCCCAGTATCCCAGATACAAAAAGATCTCCATATTTTTTCATCAAAAGAGAAAGTTTAAGAGATGGCCTTCTCCTTTCCATATGCTTCCTTGTGGTAGTTAGGAATGAGTCTTTTTCTTCCATTACCATAGAAATACATGGCTATAACCCTGTTTTTGAGGCCTGTGGGGTAGTGTGAGAGAGGAAGAGAAAGCCAAGAGAGGCAGTCCCCACCCTGCTGGAGATTTTCCTCATTCCCCATGACAGTTGGGGAAATGCCTGAATGAGAGACTCAGGTATGCCAGTTCTGGAACAGACTGAGCCTCCAGATTGAAAGCAGAGAGGGGTGTGACCCAGGAGTAGAGTGGGCTGATAAACAAGTGGCAATGGAAAAAATACCATAGGGGAATTTTTAAAAAAGAAAATCAAGCATTTACAACTGAAAGTAAGATTTTTTTTTCCCCAAATAAATATCAAAGATAAAGTTATAGAGGTTAAACTAGGGTGTAAAACTTATGGCCAATGTATATAAATTTACCAAATTCAACACAACAGAAACTCTTACTTTTCATCTATTGGATACTACTAAAAAAGTAAAATGTAAACATAAAAATAAAGTCTGTAAAGGTGAAGAAATGAATGCTGTATTACTATACATGTTGTTATAGTGCCAGCTTATGAATATGTTTTGGACCAGGACCCTGTGTAGGCTTATTTTAATCCTAGTTTTGGATAAGGGTAGGAATACAATCGTCTTTATTTCTGGCAATGATTCTATGGCAGGAATGTGATTGAGCTGTCCAACCTTGATAAAAAGTTCTCATTAAAAGTAGAGCTAATTGCCAAATGAGTTATATTACAGAAAAAGAAAATAATGTGAATGTATCTCTCTGCCTCCACTCCCTCCCAACCAACTCACTCCTGCCTAGTACATTATTCTCAGTTTGTTCATGAGGTTTTAAGCATTTTCAGAATATGAAAGTTTACCAGGTTTATGTCTGTTTAGTCAGCATTTATAAAAAACACATAGCATGTCTGAAGTGATCTCCCTCTTCCAGGATCTTCAGTGACTTCCCTGTCCTTCTTGAAATTTAAAATTTTATTTTTCCACTGCTAATGGAAAATTTTAGTCTTTCTCATCACCTACATCAACACTATAATGTTAAAGTACAGACACACACCCGCTAGTCAGAAGAACCAAGATTCAGAAGACTGTAATATATTGTAGCAGGTCAAACTTCACTTCACTATTAATCCATTGACTTTAATGGTTACTAGAAAGATTAATTTGGTTCATCTTTTACCATTGTTCTTATCTCTCCCAGAAATCTATGATCAGGTAACATTAACTACATGATGGGTGCATCTTACATTGCTGTAGCGATGCACTACATCTCTATATGGCACGCTGTGGTAACATAGTGATCACATGGGTCTACATATAATTTTCAACATCTATGTCACCATATTGGTGCACTTCCCTGTTTCAGTAGACCACTACAGCAAAGTGGTGGCAAAATCTAAATGTGCACCATGTGCACAGTGCATTACAGGTGTTTACTGCACCATGCTTTATTACTTCCAAAAGGAAGTAATAAGGCATGGTGCCGTATTGTTGTGGGTTTGCGTCTAACCCAGTGAAATATTCTAGACTTTCGTATATCAGATTGCACCATCTGAAATTATAATGACACTTACCGATTCTTACCTGCCACATCTTGATTAATATACAATGTTATAAGTTGGGAAGTGTCAATTGTTATCAGCCATTATAATATCTGGCAATCTATAGTGAGGAAGTGGTTCTTCTTGGTTTGCACTTTTACTTCCCCTTTTTTTTTTTCCTCTTGTAGGGTGTCTAGTGTGTCGAGCATCAATTTGCAATCACAGCCTTATGTCGTTCAGGTTAACAATGTCCTTTATTTATCAGTACTTAAACTTACATCTGTTATCGTCTTGCTGTTAGCAAGACTGTCCTTGCATATTTACATCAATAAAATATTAATATCAACTTAAACAGAATCGCACTCAGATACAAACTTAACTGAGTTACTGCTTATCTATTACTTTTGAATCAGTCCTGTTTTCATCGCCCTGGGTTCTATTTCTTTATTCCTCTATTTCCCTTTGGGGCGTGGTCCCTCTTCCCAGGCACTTGCAGAGACTTCTCTCTCAATCTCCTTTTCTTTTCTGTGCTTTCATTTTTGTTTAGAACTTGACTGATCAGCAACGGGACCACCATTAACAACAACAACCACCCCAGTCCCAATATCCTCATATGTGAGAAGGGTTCCCCTGTCCCTGTTTTCCTCTTATCGAGGATTACCTCTTTAGCATTCTTCATTGGAGCTTCTCCATTTAATTAGCCCCACTTGTCCCTTACACTTCCTTGGAATCTCCTCTTATGGGGCTTTTTTCTCCTCCACTCTCCTTTGGTGTTTTTCCCTTACCAATTCCGCCCCTCTCCTCTGGCCTCCATTTCTCGCTGGCCCCACCCCTCTGTGCCAAATTCACTCGAGCATCACTGAACAACTGCTGCGGAATCTCCGCCTTCCTCCTGTTCTTTTGTCTTTTTCTTCTTCGGACCCTTTTCCTGTCGGGAGTCTTTTATTTATTACTCCTGTCTCTTCACACATAGCAACATCACCATATGGCAACATGTAGAAGCACCTGATGTTAACCTGTTCAAACTTGCCTTGTAGGCCTTATCATAGATTCATAGATTCATAGATGTTAGGGTCAGAAGGGACCTCAATAGATCATAGAGTCTGAACCCCTGCATAGGCAGGAAAGAGTGCTGGGTCTAGATGACCCCAGCTAGATGCTTATCTAACCTCCTCTTGAAGATCCCCAGGGTAGGGGAGAGCACCACCTCCCTATCCTTGACAACATATGTATGAGTAAAACGTATAAAATTTTTTGCAGAGATGAGACACTGGAATGAAGTTCTTAGAATAGTGAAAGTTATTTTTTATATGTGCAGTACCTGAAATGAATGCCATGTCCTGTTTTAGGTTTTACATGCTATTGTAAAACTACTACAAATAATGCCATTTTAGAGTAATACTAATCAAGGCATATGCCAAACCATAGTACTTGCACTGTAAGCTTCTTGAAGAAGTGGCATAAGGTAACATTTTCAAAAGCACACAGGAATAGATTTAGGCCAACTTTGAACATACTTAAAAATTCATATACAAATTTTATTTTCCATCTATAAAATAATATTTAAATATATGTTGCTGTAAAAATACCAAATACGCCTTCACTTATTTTTTGTTCCTTAGGACATTTCTTACACCTTGATTTTCCTCTTTCATTTACAACATTCAATTCTTTGATATTTGTTTCCATGTCACTACTGGATGGCTGACTGTGATTTCATGTTTTCATCTGTTCAAATTCAAATACAAAATGGTAACAAAATGGCAAATCATTAAACAAATAATAAAACTGGCAGCTGGTGCTTTAGCTGTGCTCAAGTTCTGGCTGTGAGTAGGAGTCCTTGGAAATTTAGAGAGAATTTTTTGACATCTTGTATATAAATTTCCCTCCAAATTCTCTGCCAGTTTTGGAAGGAAGATATTTTTTAAAAGATAAAAATCATTTACAACATATTTAAACAATAAGGAGTTGATAGTACAGCTGATAAAAACATTTCTAACTAACAGATTTTCCTTTGGATAATATTGAAGCCATTAAGTTTAAGTATTCCTTTTCAATGTGTCAGTATGGGTATGCTTCATTCAGGGAAAGCAGCTAAACAATTCACTTTGATAAAGTCAAAACATTTAACTTTTTTCTTTTATTTGAAATAGGTTTTGCTTTAGATTTTATTTTTATTATATTGCATTATACATTAACATATAAATATATATATATATTATATAGTATATAAATATTATATATTATATAAATAGATATAATTATATACATTATATAATTATATAAATTATATATACACATATATATAGACACATACACACACATTATTTTTAATTAAGAAAAAATCAGAATATAGACTTTTTTATAAGAAAAAGAATATTCCAGAATATTTTTTTCTTATAAAAAATATATTCTCATTTTTTCTCAATTAAAAAATAACATTTTTCAAAACTGTGTATGGGATGGGATGCAAATTCTAGATTTCACTCAGCTTAATTTTTTTATTGTGTGTCTTTAATAAGTTTGGATTTCAGTTCAATTTACTTTTAAAATACTCTTTCCTTTCTCCTTTTATTCTCTTTTTTCTTAATAGTTATCCCCAGAAGCATAAGATAGTAGCTCTGCTTACTGGGTAGCAGTGGCTTCTGTCTGCCAGCAGGAGTACTGTGGCTGGTAGCATCAGTGGCTGTTATTCTTATATACATACCATAAGTTGGCACCCAAGGCTGCTGCTATGATTACCCACATTTAGTCATGGCAGTGGTCATCCCTCATACCTGACACTTTCAGTCTACCCCAGCAGTTCTTGCTATTTTTCAAGGTGTTCTTTACCCTTCTCTTGGTTGAGAGAACAGTGTAAAGCTTTCAAAATGATTCATGTTAAGTATCCTTTCAGAAGGTGTCACAAACCTATCTGTGAGGTATCCCCAGAGCCCCAGGTTTCTCCCTAATGTCCCACTGCTTGCTGTAAGGGACACACTAAGATTTGCCCTGGGATACCTCTTTAGCCCTGCAAGCCCATTGCCCTTATACCAGACCTCAAAGATGCAGCAGTAGAATCTGCTAGTTTCAGATGGCTTCCTTTTGGTATGTGAAAGAAAAGTTAGGTCTCTCTTTCCATACAATGGGCTAGCTTGGATTATCACTCACCACCGATGACTCTTTACACAGACATCAGTAAACAGGCAAGACTACAATAGGATTTATTATTTAGGATAAATTAATTATACAAGGAAAACAGACCATATAGTTGAAGACAGAAAAAAAAGACAAATAAAAGTTCATACCCCCTCCTCTAACCACTGAGCATCCTGCCAGTAATTTCCTCCAGAAATCAGCTTTCCCACTGTTTCTGTCAGCCCTTGCTGCTGGGGCTCAGGACTCTTCTCCAGCCTGGAAAAAAACCGTAAGACCAGGCATATCATACAGATAAGCCTGCTAAATAACTCCAAGTCAGCCCTCCACATATACATCACCAATTTCTCAATTTTTTATGAATCTACAGAATCCTCCAGAAATTTCTGTCCAGGAGGCATATGGCACTCCTATAGCAAATGGGCCATCTTTCAAAAATACCTTTGGTCTAGAGGAATTGATTTCCCATTACAGGCAGACAACATAAACAGACAGAGCATAATAAGGGCTTTTCAGTGATATCACACACACCATATCAGTGAAATAAACACCAGAAAACATTCATGACACCCCACAAACCCTCACAAGACTTTTGAGGGTTTATGAAAGAAGGAATCAAACAACCTGCATAAGGGCACTGCATGCATTTTATGCTAAGTATTAATATTTAATATTAAGGGTAAGAATAAGAAGAGTAAATGCACATGTTTAAAAAAAGCACACAGTTAATATGTATTGAATATATTATATGATTTTGTATGTCAGTTCAGGAAAAAGGCAATCCATTGATTTCCATGTAGAACTTCTACATACATCTTTCCATACTAATCAGTGTTGATGTATGCATTTATTGCATACAGCAACATACATAGTTCCATACAAAATAGTGGGTTGCCTTTTTCCTGAATTGACATACAAAATCATATATTTAATACATATTAGCTGTGTGCTAAATTTAAACATGTGATTTTAATCTCTCTCTCTCTCTCTCTCTCTCTCTTTCTCTGTGTGTGTGTGTGTGTGTGTGTGTGTGCGCGCGTGTGTGTGTGTGTGCGTGTGTGTATTTACTTCTTTATTTATTTATTTTTCTAATTTAGGTGGAAGTTTGTGATTTGGTAAAATTTTAGAAATATGAAATTTGAGAGAGGTCTTAAATCTACTATATAGTGCAGGGTTGTTGCATGCTTCTATTGTCTCTTGCTAAAAGTCAGTTTTAAGCCAATTTTCTTTTTTACTTGTATATATATTTATTACTTGCCTTAGAGGTACTATAATTGAAGTTTCTACAGCTTCCATTCCATTTCATACAGATTCCATCCCAGATCAGTTTTAAAAGTTAAATCAATAAAAACTGAATGGCCATTAGACCCTTTAAATTGTTTAGAGGGTGGACAATATTAAAGAAAAAGATAAGTTATTTCCCCATAATATTTATTTCAGATTGTTTCCAGACGGAATATTTATTTCACACTGTTTTAAATAAAGAAAACCTTGCAAATAGACTAGTGCAGCAATTAGTACTTTCAATGGTGCTTATTGTTGTTTAAAGAAAGGATTTGATGATTCTAGTTGCAGGCATTCTTTGTCTGCTTTCATCACATTTTTCTGGCTTTCAGCATATTTTTTGTGAGTGAATCTTCTCAGATCCCTATTATAATCAGCACATCTATTATTCTACTTTTTGATCATTTGAACATGTTGATACCTGTGTTTAAGGATGCACTCCATCTTTATACTACATGATTTGCTCTCACAGTCCACTTATACCATTGGAATGCATTTTGAAAATGAATTGTAGGGCTATATCATCAGGTATACCAATAGAAGTAAAGTTCTCACTTGCACTTCACTGAGCTGTCAGTGCTTCTCTGTGCACTTTTTTCATCCTGAACTGTTCTGAGTTGCAGTTGCCTATAAGGGGCATAGAATACTGAAAAAAAAACCTAACAAGGGCCGAGTCTCAGCTTTACAAATACTCCCTTTTAAAGTGATTTATATTACAGATTTTTGTACAACTTGCTCCTTGACAATGCATTTATGCACCGACCCTTTCAAAGGCTTTATATCTCTGCCAAAATTTAACCTTGATCCCTTTAATATTAATAATAATATCTATTATTAAATTTGGCCAACACTTTCCATTATACAACTCTGTTCTAAATTGTTTATAAGTTTAGGAAGTGTTAATGGCTTGTGTTGAAATTGTATGTCCTCCTGTCTGTCAGGCAAAATTGTCTCAGAAAGTTTTAGCCCAAATTGTTTAGCTGTTTCTAAAGCAGAGTACAGTAAGAAGTATTGTTTTGCATGTGGGGAGAAACAAACGATTTTTAGTGACCTTTTCTTCAAAAAAAAGTTATAGAATGCTTGGATCTTGAAGAAGATGCTTAATATTTAGTGGCAAGAGTAAATCTTTATATCATGGAGTAAAATTTTGTCTTTCTTGTGAAAGTCCATCCTAGTTTGTCCAAGGTTTAAGCTTCTGAAAAATTCCCATTTACACATGCTGGATCATAACAGCTAAAAACTCTCAGGTCTCATTCTCACAGAGCATTCTGCATGCCTTTATAGCTTGAACATCTGATCCAGGCCTATTGAGATAAAATAGGATTTTTCTTATAATGACTTCTCCCAACTGTTCTGGGTTCCTGAGGGGGGCAGGTTTGAGATCTGAGAAGAGAACCTGTCCACTGCTTTTGGTAAACCCTGAGCTGGTAACAAGGCATCATGAGGAATGAAGCATAGATTCATAGATTCATAGATGTTAGGGTCGGAAGGGACCTCAATAGATCATCCAGTCCAGCCCCCTACATAGGCAGGAAAGAGTGCTGGGTTTAGATGACCCCAGCTAGATGCTTATCCAACCTCCTTTTGAAGACCCCCAGGGTAGGGGAGAGCACCACCTCCCTTGGGAGCCCGTTCCAGACCCTGGCCACTCTAACTGTGAAGAAGTTCTTCCTAAGGTCCAGTCTAAATCTGCTCTCTGCTAGCTTGTGGCCATTATTTCTTGTAACCCCCGGGGGCGCCTTGGTGAATAAATACTCACCAATTCCCTTCTGTGCCCCCGTGATGAACTTATAGGCAGCCACAAGGTCACCTCTCAACCTTCTCTTGTGGAGGCTGAAAAGGTCCAGGTTCTCTAGTCTCTCCTCATAGGGCTTGGTCTGCAAGCCCTTAACCATATGAGTGGCCCTTCTCTGGACTCTCTCCAGGTTATCCGCATCCCTCTTGAAGAGCGGCGCCAAGAATTGCACGCAGTACTCCAACTGCTGTCTGACCAGCGCCCGATAGAGGAGAAGTATCACCTCCTTGGATCTATTCGTCATGCATCTGCTGATGCACGATAAAGTGCCATTGGCTTTTCTGATGGCTTCGTCACACTGCCGACTCATGTTCATCTTGGAGTCCACTAGGACTCCAAGATCTCTTTCCACTTCCGAGCCACCCAGCAAGTCATTCCCTAGGCTGTAGGTGTGCTGGATATTTTTCCTCTCTAGGTGCAGCACTTTGCATTTCTCCTTGTTGAACTGCATCCTGTTGTTTTCTGTCCACATGTCCAATCTGTCCAGATCTGCTTGCAGCTGTTCCCTGTCCTCCGGCGTGTCCACATCTCCCCATAGCTTTGTGTCATCTGCAAACTTAGACAGAGTACATTTCACTCCCCCATCCAAGTCACTGATGAAGACATTAAAGAGTATCGGTCCAAGGACCGAACCCTGCGGGACCCCACTGCCCACACCCTTCCAGGTCGAAACCGACCCATCCACCACGACTCTCTGGGTGTGACCCTCCAGCCAATTCGCCACCCACTGGACTGTGTAGTCATCCAAGTCACAGCCTCTTAACTTATTCACCAGTATGGGGTGGGATACCGTATCGAAGGCCTTCCTGAAGTCTAAGTATACAACATCCACCCCTCCTCCTGTGTCCAGGCGTTTCGTAAAAAGAAACTAGATTGGTCAGGCACGATCTGCCTGCCACTAACCCGTGCTGATTTCCCCTCAGCATAATTTGTCCTGCCGGGCTCTCACAAATGTGAGCCTTGATAATTTTTTCAAAGACTTTGCCAAGGATGGAGGTGAGACTGACAGGTCTATAGTTGCCCGGGTCCTCCTTCCTCCCCTTTTTGAAAATGGGGACCATGTTGGCCCTTTTCCAGTCCTCCGGGACTTGGCCCGTGCACCATGAGCTTTCAAATATTCCCGCCAGTGGCTCTGCAATGATGTTGGCCAGTGCCTTCAGGACCCTGGATGGAGCTCATCCGGGCCTGCCGACTTAAAGGCATCCAGTTCTTCCAAATGACTCTGCAACATTTCAGGGTCTACGCATGGAAGTCTGGCGCCTTGCTGCTGCCTCTCTACAACCCCAGTGAAAGACTTGTCGTGTCCCTCACTTAGGAACACTGAGGCAAAGAACTCATTGAGGAGTTCAGCCTTGTCCCCCCTGTCTGTCACCAATTGTTTCTGCCCATTTAGCAGGGGTCCTATTCCTCCCTGGGCCTTCCTTTTACTCCCTATATATCTAAAAAACAATTTCTTGTTGTCTTTTACTTGGGTTGCCATCCTCAGCTCCATGGTAGCTTTGGCCCATCTAACTGCCTCCCTACAAGCACGAGTAGAGGAGGTATATTCATCTTTGGTGATCTCTCCCTGTTTCCACTTTTTATGTGCTCGCCTTTTGGCCCTTAGGCTGCTCTGGATCTCTCTGGTCAGCCAGGGAAGCCTCCTGGCCACTTTCCCTCTTTTGCCTCGCTCGGGGATCATCTTGCTTTGTGCCCGAAGGATCGTTTCCTTAAGGCACAGTCACCCTTCTTGGGCTCCCATCCCTTCAAAACTCCTACTCTGCAGTGCGTCCTTGACTAATCACCTGAGTTTATTGAAATCAGCTTTCCTAAAGTCTAGCACTTTCACCCTACTACTTACCTTACCCACTCGCCGTCTTATGGTGAATTCTATTATTAGGTGATCACTGTCCCCCAGATGGCTACCGATCTGGAGGTCCACTACCATGTCATCTCCCATTGCCAATACCAGATCCAGTATGGCATTCCCCCTAGTGGGACCGTGTACCTCCTGAGTCAGGTGGAGGTCCTGTACACAGGTTAGAAACCTGTGTGAGCGGTGGGACTTTGCTGTCTGTGACTCCCAGCAGATGTCCAGGTAGTTTAGGTCCCCCATGACTACCGCCTCTTTAGCTTTTATGGTCTCCAAGATTTGCCTCAGGAACCCCGAATCTCTTTCTTCCCCTTGATTTGGGGGTCTGTAGCAGACCCCTACCACCAAATCCCTTTCTCCTTGCCCCCCATGTAGCCTAACCCACAATCCTTCTACTTCCTCATCCTTGGATTCCGTCTTGATGAGGGTTGATGTATATTGCTCACTGACATAGAGCGCAACCCCTCCCCCTTTCTTCCCCACCCTGTCCTTTCTGTACAATCGATAGCCCTCAATATGTACCGCCCAGTCATGGGATGAATCCCACCAGATTTCCATTAGCCCCACTAAGTCATAGGTGTTTAGTGCAAGCAGGAGCGTTAGTTCATGCTGCATGTTTCCCATGCTCCTAGCTTTAGTATATAGGCACTTGAGCCCTGTGATTGGTGCCTTTGCTGCCCCCAGCTCCGAATTCCAAGGGGCCCTTTGATTCTTACCTTCTCGTTTCTTACCTGTGCCGTAGTGCTGGCCTCCCCATGGCTTTCAGGTTCCCAATGCTCTCTTTCTTCAGGCTAGGCTGTCCTTGTAGGTGCCACATGGTTTGGTGGTCCACAGCTTTCCCTGCCCTCATCTTCCCCTCCCCCCGATGAGTCTAGTTTAAATCCCGCCGGAGAAGATCTGCCAACGTAGAAGAAAACACACGGGACAGGTGAAGCCCATCCCAGCTCAGCATGTCCCTCGTCGTGATGTGCGGGTCGTTGTCCAGGAAGCCGTAGCCTGCCTCGAGACACCACTGCTGAAGCCGCCAGTTGGTCTCTCAGATGCAGTTCTCTTGCCATCTTCCGCGTCCGTTCACTGGTAGGATGGACGAGAATACCACCTGTGTACCGAACTCCTTCAGCACGCCGCCCAGAGCACTGTAGTCCGCCATCAGGTGATCGGGGGTTCTCCTGGCTGCATCATTAGTACCCACATGGACTAGGACCATGGGGTAGTAATCGGTGGGCTTGATCCTGGCCTGGATTACCTCTGTCACATCCTGAATCTTTGCTCCAGGGAGGCAGCATACCTCTCGTGCTGAGGGGTCCTGGCGACAGATGGGCACTTCCATACCTCTCAGGATGGAGTCGCCTATGACGAGCACTCGTTGCCTCCTCCTCTGGGTCCTCTTGGATCTCTTGATCTGTTTGGAGTGTGAAGAATGTGGTGTTTCTTCCTGCCCAAGGAAGTCCTTGTTGAACTGCATTCTGTTGTTTTCTGCCCACTTCTCCAACCTGTCCAGGTCTGCTTGCAGCTGTTCCCTGTCCTCCGGCATGTCCACTTCTCCCCATAGCTTTGTGTCATCTGCAAACTTGGACAAAGTACATTTCACTCCCTCGTCCAAGTCGCTGATGAAGACATTAAAGAGTATCAGTGCAAGGACCGAGCCCTGTGGGACCCCACTGCCCACACCCTTCCAGGTCGAAACCGACCCATCCACCACGACTCTCTGGATGCGACCCTCTAGCCAATTCACCACCCACCGGACTGTGTAGTCATCCAAGTCACAGCCTCTTAACTTGTTCACCAGTATGGGGTGGGATACCGTATCAAAGGCCTTCCTGAAGTCTAAGTATGCAACATCCACCCCTACTCCAGCGTCCAGGCGTTTTGTAACCTGGTCATAAAAAGAGACTAGATTAGTCAGGCACGATCTGCCTGCTACGAACCCGTGCTGGTTTCCCCTCAGCATAATTTGTCCGGCCGGGCTCTTGCAAATGTGAGCCTCGATAATTTTTTCAAAGACTTTGCCAAGGATGGAGGTGAGACTGACTGGCCTATAGTTGCCCGGGTCCTCCTTCCTCCCCTTCTTGAAAATGTGGACCACATTAGCCCTTTTCCAGTCCTCCGGGACTTGGCCCGTGCGCCATGAGTGTTCGAATATTCCTGCCAGTGGCTGTGCAATGACGTCGGCCAGTGCCTTTAGTACCCTCGGATGGTGCTCATCCAGTCCTGCCAACTTAAAGGCATCCAGTTCCTCCAAGTGACTCTGCACCAACTCAGGGTCTACGCATGGTAGTCTGGTGCCTTGCTGCTGCCTCTCTACAACCTCAATGAGAGACTTGTCGTGCCCCTCTCTTAGGAACACTGAGGCAAAGAACTCACTGAGGAGTTCAGAGCAATTCAAATGCAGAGGAGACACAAAGATAACTGGGGGCCTGGGAAGAGATGCAGCAGGAAGAAAGGAATCTTGCTGACCAAAAAAGAAACTGTTGTTGTGGTTAGGTGGGCAACAAGAACGAACAGGGGAATGGGTGTCTGGGACTAAGAAATAAGGGAGAAAAGGGTGAGACTGGGAATATTTGGATAAAAAAAATGGAGGTAATATATTGTGGGGGAAAGGTGAAGATGGAACTAGTTAAAATAGGTGTGGCAGTGCACCTTTGGTGCCTGGCACTTTAAAGGCAGGAGCAGGCAGCCACTGGGTGCCTGATGAGGGCAGCCATTTTCAAACACAGGCCAGAGGGGCAGCAGTCTGTGTTGAGTCGACAAGGAGGCAACATTGGGCTGAGCTGCTCCTGGAACACCCTGGAAGTAAGGTTGAGGTTTTGGGGAAGGAGGAGGTCCTGGACATGACCTAAAACCATAACCTGCTAGGATAGGAAGGCCTGGTGGGATGCCAGTGGCTTGGCAGCCCCACTTAAATACCAGGACCATGAACCTCCTTGGTGTAAGGCAGGTCAGGGTGCCTAAACCCCAGGACCCACCTTTGATTGGCTTACTAAGAGGGAGGAGTGGGGCCAGGCACAGCTGCAGCCACCTAATCCTGCAGGTGTGCAAGATCCTGGAGGCCCCAGGGAGCAGATAGTTGTGTGGCCCCAGAAAGGGAGTAGCTGTGGAACCCTAGAGAGCGGGCAGTTGGGAGATCCTGAGAAAGCAGGCTGTAGGTGGGCCTGCCAAGAGTAGGGTGTGTCTTCATGACCTGAAGGACTGGGCATAATTTGGGGTTGAGTAGGGATGAAGGGATGATCTGAAGGGCAGCCCTAGGGGGTGTGTTGAGTAGGGCTAAAGGATGGCCAGAAGGACAGCACACAGGCCAACCCTCACAATATTATGGTATTGTGTATAAGAAGCCTGGTGTGGGGCTAGGGCGAATATGGTCCTCTGTTTGGTGAATTGGCTAGCACTACCCAGATAAGGGTCATGGAAGAGGCCCAAGAGACTGCATCTTACCATCCAAGTCATGATTCGGACAAGTCTGATGGCCAGGAGGGACTCTCCAGGAGAGAGCAGGGCAGAGTGAAGGGGGCACAGTCTGGTATGGTGAGCAAGAGACCCTGTGAGAGGGGATGGAGTGCGAGATGCTCCAGAGAGAGGGAGGTGGTATATTTGTGTGTGTGTGTGTGTGTGTGTGTGTGTGTGTGTGTGTGTGAGAGAGAGAGAGAGAGAGAGAGAGAGAGAGTCCTGGTGGAGGTTTGGTCAGGCTTGAGGCCAGGAGTATGAGAACAACTTGGATGCCATCTGTGAGGCATGGGCTATGGTGTAGGGGAGGTACAGAGCCATGGATAGTGCCCCCTTGCATCGGGGCATATAATGGACAGTCTCCCTCAGTTATCACCATTTTATTGTAACAGCAAAGTCATGGCAGGTGAGACTAGGCAGACAGCCCCATAGACAGGTGAGCAGGCCAGCTTCAGACCTGACCCTGAGTGTGCCCCCTGTCACAATAGGGAATAGGGACTGGTAGAAAGTTAACAAAACATGGGGACAGGGAAACAACTTTGGCTAAGAGAACACTCAGGAATTGGAATGAGGGTAGAATATGGCTCTGACTGTACAAAGAGATGGATTAGGAGACAACAAGGAGAGCAGAGACAGAAAATATCCAGGTTTGCTTTATGTGATATAAATATACAAGTCCTTGTTCATATTAATTTTAGGATAGCATTGTAGTGCTATAAAAATATTGTTATATGATTAGTATAGACATCTTTTGCATTGCTTAGAATGACTGGTTGTGTTTCCTTGTGTAAATTGCTTGTATATCTTCCATGCCCTGAGCAATGAAGAGTAATTTTCCTTAAAACACGCCCCCCCCCCCAAAAAAAACAACAACAAAAACCCCCAAACCATTAAAATAGCAATGCTTATAAAAGGTTAGGACTTTTTACTCATCCTGGATAGTATTTATTCATTTGAGTACTGGCTTTTGATTTTTTTTCTAAGTTTGTAAATCCAAAATTACTGCATTTAATTATATCTGTGTAAAGTGTTGTAAGCAAGAAAAACCCAGGGCAATTGTCTTTAATATAAAAAAGCCTTAAAATAAGAATCCTTTAAAAAAATATTAGTGAACAGGAATAAAAGTTGAAGAATCAGGCCAAAATAAATTAAAACTACAATGAACTTTTTTTTTTTTCTCTAACAAAGCCTGGCAAACTGTCCCTTCAAAGTTAACCAGATTAATATTCTTTGTCCATAAGAAAATGTCATGTACATAGATTTCCAGCATTCTTTGCCCAAAGGATGAAAAAAATACTATAAACTTTCCTAGTATGGTCATTCCTCAGGCTGCCAATATCCTTCCAGCTGCAACAGTCAAAAGATGTAATATGAGAGAAATTAAAGAAAGCAGTGAAGGAGCACCTGTTTATTTTAAATACCATCATTGGTAGCTACAGTTATTGGTTTGCTAAACTGTCCAATTAATGTCCCTTTTTTTTCCAGACCAATATGAACCACTGTTTATGTTTACCTTAAAGAAGGCTGGCAAAGTAATTAAAAATAGGGTTACCATACGTCTGGGTTTTGCTAGACATGTCCTCTTTTTGGGGCCTCCCATCTCCATCCAGGTTTTTTTTTAAATATGAAATTTCTGGGATTTTAATTTGCCTCTTCTTTCCCAGCACTTCCTGGCTTGCCCCAGCAAGAAGCTGCCTGTGGCTAGGGGGGGTGGGGCAGGATGATTGCAGGGGTACCACATGCTTTGCACCCGGCCCTGGCAGCTGCAGGAAAGTAAGTCTGTGGAGGTGGGTGTTGGATGGCCAGGACTGGGGACTGTCAGAGGGGAGCAGTATGTGCATGCACATGTGCATGCCTTCTGCCACTGGGGCTGCAACAGGGCAGGGAGGCAGGGGACCTGCCTGCCCCTCCAGGAGGGGAAGGAGGTCTTTGGGGGAAGTCGGGAGCTGCATAGGCAGCAGGGTTCAGGGGGGCAGGGGACTGCGAGTCAGGAGTGCTATAGACCAGCAGACCAGGAGGAAGTGGTAGAAGAGGCTTTCTTCAAACAGCTAGTGAAAGTTTCCCAATCACAGGCTCTGGTTCTCATGGGGGACTTCAATCTCTCTGACGTCTGCTGAGAAAGTAATACAGCAGTGCACAGGCTATCCAGGAAGTTTTTGGAGAGGGTTGGGGACAACTTCCTAGAACAAGTGGTGGAGTGGCCAACTAGGGGCCATGCTTTTCTTGACCTGTTGCTCACAAACAGGGAAGAATTGGTGGGGAATATAGTAATGGAATGCAACTTGGGGAACAGTGACCACAAGATGACAGAGTTCAGGATCCCAAGGAAAGAAAGGATGGAGAGCAGCAAAGTAAGGACTCTGGACTTCAGAAAAGCAGACTTCAACTTGCTCAAGGAACTCATGGGCAGGATTCTCTGGGAAGCCAGACTGAGGGGGAAAGGAGTCCAGGAGAGCTGACTGTAAATTTAAAAAAAGCCTCAGTAGAAGTGCAGGAACAAACCATCCCAGTGTGCAGGAAGACTAGCAAATATGGTAGAAGACCAGCTTGGCTTAGCAGGGAACTCTTCAATAGCCTAAATCAGAAAAAGGAAGCTTATAAGAAGTGGAAACGTGGACAAATAACTAGGGAAGATTATAAGAGCATTGCTCGGGCATGCAGGAATGAAGTCAGGAAAGCCAAAGCACAATTGGAGTTGCAGCTAGCAAGGAATGTAAAGTGTAACAAGAAGGGCTTCTACAAGTGTATAGGTAGCAACAGTAGGTTCAGGGAAAGTATGGGAGGACACCTTCTGACAGAAGATGCAGAAAAACTAAAGTGCTCAATACCTATTTCACCTCAGTCTTCACACGCAAGGTCAGCTCCCAGACCACTGCACCAGGCAGCACAGTTTGGGGAGGTGGTGAGCAGCCAAAAGTGGCAAAAGAACAGGTTAGGGACTATGTAGAAAATCTGGACATATGCAAATCCATAGGGCCCAATGGGATGCACTTGAGGGTGCTGAAGGAGTTGGCTGATCTGATTACAGAATCACTGGCCATCATCTCTGAAAAGTCATGGTGATCATGAAAGGTCCCAGATGATTGGAAAAGGGCAAACATAGTGCCTGTATTTAAGAAAGGGAAGAAGGAGGATCCATGGAATTACTGACCAGTCATCCTCCCCTCAGTCCCTGGAAAAAAATCATGGAGAAAATCCTCAAGGAATCCATTTGAATATCAATCTTTTTGGGGTAAGAACCAGGACGAGATATTTGTCAGTTAGTCTCCACAGCACAGGATCCAGCAAGTATTTAAATGCTCAACAAGGTGCCAGATGAGGTTGACAACCTTAATAAAAGTATTATGATCTTGACAAAAAAAAAGCAAAAAACAAAAAAATTAAAAATGAACAAACTTATACATGTCCTGTACCAGTAAGAAATAGGTACAGAGGCATGAGTTAGTAAATTTACAACTTTTAACTTCTATGTTTATTAGGGACTACTTTATATACATATTTCTGAAGGCATATTTTACCACTGCACTACCACATATTGTTGGAAGAAAACCATAATTGGCTTTTTAACATCTTAGGTAGATGTGTATGAGAGCATTTTAAGTGACTATATAAAAACTGTCAGCATTAAAAGCCATAGTCTATCTCAAATATAATTTGTTATATTTTCTGTTTAATGAAGTATAAAATGGTGATAAATTGCAAAATTCTTTGTAAAGAGTGTTCATATTTGTACAATGGAGTCAGTAAAATAAATGTGCTTCAAAAAGCAAATGAGCTGATGAAATAGAAATATAGTTTTCTGCTTAAAAGATAAAAAAGCAAAGCAATAACATGGGAGCAATGACAATTACATTAAAATAATGTGAGTTTAATTTAAAATGGTAGTTGCTATGCAGTTCTAAGGCCGTATAAGCATGTGTTTATAGCATGGATCCTTATGTTCCTTTAGAGTTTCACTGACTTTAATTGAACTCTGTGAGCCTACCACAAGGAGCAGATTGCAGAACTGGAATCCTTGGTATCCCTTAGAAGGAACAATGCATCCCTACCATAATGAAGGAAAATCAATAAAAGAACCCAACAGAACTCTTCAGCATATTCCCCCCACTTTTCATATGTGATTTCTGCAACTGGTCTCCATAGGAAAAGATGTGAGGTTGAAAGCAGGTGTATGACTGTAGCAATTTGGGAAATTTGTCTATGTAAACCTTTTGAATTGTGGTTGATTCTATGAAATTGCTGTGCTATTGAATGCCTCACTGTACAATGAATCAGCCATCTGCTAACAGGGTTTGTGTCACATACCTTACAGACTCTGGAATAATTAAGAGTTGTTAACTTGAATAGTTTTCCATTCAGGTGGAACAATGAGTTGACTACCATCAACGAGAAACCAGTTTTTCCCAGCTTTTATGTTGTAAGCACAGTTGGAGCTTTGGAAATTTCCCAGCAGGAAAGAAAGAACAAAGAACAATTTTATTAGAAATGTCTGTTAAAAAGGGACATGCCTGCTGTGCTAAAAGGGAGAGATTTGATAGCTGGACCTGAACAAGCTAAGAGATGCATGTTGCAAGATTCAAAAGAAAGCCTATCAACAGGAAGACAGCTGAGCTGGAGATCTTGGCACCCTGAAGACACTGATTGATTAAAACCTAGAAAGGGATATATCCATTTTGTTAATTATGGTCAGTCCTAAAGATACTGTACATGGGTCACTAGCTTTGCTGTCACGGGAGCTCCTCAGCCGGTCCTCTATATACAAACAGTCTTTGCACTAAACAAACAAATGCACAAACAAGCAAAACTCTCAGCCCTCCCCCAGTCAATAGAAGAGGCCCATGAGTCCTGGCCCGTCCTGGTAGCAAGCTTATCTGGGCTCCAGCCTATTTCTGACCACAAACTGCTCCTTTCCCCAACTCACCACCCTCTCCTCTCTGCTCCGGAGTTTTTAATTGTATGTGGAACACCTAATCAGATAACTGCCCACAGCTGGGCTTCTACAACATGCAATGTCTCTTTCCTCACAAATTAGCCTGTTACAGCCACCCACAAGTCTGTAATCACCAAACATTTCACTGAAGCTCAGCCCGAAACAGCAGCGAAGGCCAACCTGAGAAACTTTGCTGAATGGAGGATCTGAATATGAATCTGCCTCCAAGTCCATCCCTCCCTGAAGCATATTCAGAACTTACCAGGACACTATAGAGCACAAGTCCACCAGAGTAACTCCTACTCTAGAGCCCTTGTGCAATCAATCCACCTACAACCTTTTCTAGTTATTATTAAAGCCAAGGAATTTGCAGACTAACTGCTAGAAAATATCTTTTAAGGAACAGGAAGCACTAAGTTAACAAGTTGCTTACAAAACATGAAGTAAGATACAGTTAAGGAGGGACAGCATCTGTGGGTTGGGTGTGTAAGGCTGACCTGAAACGTCAGTGTACTTCAAAGCCAAGTACAAAAAGCTTCAGGCTGAATTGATTCAATCTTCACAGGTTAGTTTAAACTATATAGATTAAACGGGTAAGCAAGCAAACAGACGTTCACTTTTGATTCCAGAAATGCAGCCACATGCCTGCAGTTGCCTAGGCCAGAAGCCATGGGGCACTAGAGCACACCTTGTGGCAGGGCTGGAGTAGACAGCTGGGGCCAAAGCTAATCTACCCATCCTGCAAGGGGGAGGGGTGTGGGGGGGATGCAAAACATCCTGGTATGCTGTAAATTAACTTGAATTTGGAGGGGATCTGGGACAGAAGTTCAATAAACCAATTTCAGCTAAATCAGTTAAGTCTTATACTACATGCATCCAGGTTTATCTTAAGCTGGCTTAAGCCACTATGAAAGCAGTTTATATGCACAAAACTTCTGTTGTGTTACAGATTTGAACCAGTTTCCAATCACTTGTTTATCTGTAACTTCTGTCCCTAGCCTAAAGGTAGTGAGGATTATGAGTGAATGAATTGGATCTGTATGTATTATTTTACCTAAATGGGTGTATCTCTCAGGAGGTATTAGCAAAGCATAATCTTTTTAAATTTGTCTAGGAATCAGGATGGGTTTTGGGGGCCCAGTGTAGGTGGACTGCAAGATCCTGGGCCATAAATGTGGCCACATAATATCTCACTTGGTTATCATAGGCAAATGTGAATAATTTTAACTATGAAACCTAAGAAACCAAAGAAAAGACTTGTAGTTATTAAAATGATTTCATAGATTTCATAGACATTAGGGCTGGAAGGGACCTCGGAAGATCATCGAGTCCAGCCCCCCGCCCAATGGGCAGGACGTCAGCTGGGGTCATAGGATCCCAGCAAGATAAGCATCCAGTTTCATCTTGAAGGTGTTCAATGAAGGCGCTTGAACAACCTCCGGCGGCAGGCTGTTCCAGACCTTGGGGGCTTGGACAGTAAAGAAATTCTTCCTTATGTCCAGCCTGAAACGATCTTGTAGTAGTTTGTGACCATTCGTCCTCGTCATCCCTTGGGGCGCTCTGGTGAACAAACGTTCCCCCAGATACTGGTGATCACCCCTGATAAACTTGTAGGTGGCCATCAGATCACCCCTGAGCCTGCGCTTTTCTAGGCTAAAGAGCCCCAGGGCTCTCAGCCTGTCATCGTAGGGTCTGCTTCCCTGACCCCTGATCATGCGCGTGGCTCTTCTCTGGACTCTCTCAAGCTTCTCCACATCCTTTTTGAATTGTGGAGCCCAAAACTGGACGCAGTACTCCAGCTGCGGCCTCACTAAGGCCGAGTACAGGGGGAGAATGACATCCCGGGATTTGCTTGAGAAGCATCTATGGATGCAAGCCAGCGTTTTGGTCGCTTTACTAGCCGCAGCATCGCATTGCAGGCTCATGTTCATCTTGTGGTCAATGATGACCCCCAAGTCTCTTTCTTCCATAGTGCTAACCAACATAGCACTGCCGAGCCTATAAGGATGCTGCGGGTTTTTCTTCCCAAGGTGGAGAACCTTGCATTTATCGGCATTGAACACCATCAGATTTTCATCCGCCCACTTGCTGAGCCTGTCCAGGTCAGCCTGGATCACCCGCCTGTCTTCTGGCGTGGATGCTTTGCCCCAAAGTTTGGTGTCATCAGCGAACTTGGCCAGTCCGCTTCTGACTCCAGTGTCCACATCGTTAATGAAGATGTTGAACAGTATGGGTCCAAGGACAGAGCCCTGGGGGACCCCACTGGTCACAGGACACCACGATGAGTGACTTCCATCAATTACTACCCTCTGGGTCCGACCCCGGAGCCAATTTTCCAGCCAGTGGATCATGGGGGACCCAAGGCGACAATTGGCCAGTTTCTCCAAGAGACGATCATGGGACACCAGATCGAAGGCTTTTTTGAAGTCAAGATATATGACATCAATCTCATCTCCCTTGTCCAGGTGATAGGTCACCTGGTCGTAGAAGGAAATGAGATTGGTCAAGCAAGACCTACCCGCAACAAACCCGTGCTGGCTATCCCTTAAGATGTTGACGTCAGCCAGTCCATTAAGGATGGCCTCCTTAATAAACTTTTCTAAGATCTTCCCCGGGATAGAAGTCAGGCTGATGGGCCTATAGTTAGCCGGATCCACTTTCCTCCCTTTCTTGAAGATAGGCACCACGTTGGCCTTCTTCCAGTCTTCGGGCACTACACCAGAGCGCCAAGAGTTTTCAAAGATCCGCGCTAGAGGCTGGGCTATGATGCTCGCCAGCTCCTTGAGTACCCTGGGGTGAAGATTGTCAGGGCCGGCTGACTTGAAGGTATCCAGCTTCTCAAGATGTTCCTTCACAAAGTCAGCATTAATGGAGGGCAGGGGATCACCCTCACCCGGACTTCCCGGCCCTGTAGCAGGCACAGGCGTCCCATGGGGCTGATGAAAGACCGACGCAAAGTACCTATTTAATAGGTTGGCTTTTTCCTGGGCGTCAGTTGTCAGTTGCCCCATCTGGTTCAGCAGGGGTCCAACGTTGCCCCTGCTTTTCCTCCGGCTCCCCACATATCTGAAAAAGGACTTTTTATTGTCCTTGATGCTCAAAGCTAGCTGGAGTTCAGTTGCAGCCTTGGCTTTCCTGGTCTGCTCCCTACAGGACCGGACCAGTGCAGAATAATCCTCCTTGGAGGTGACTCCCATCCTCCATCCTTTGTAGGCCTTTCTTTTTAGCCTCAGGAGGTCTGCTAGGTCCCTGGAGAGCCAGGGGGGCTGCTGTGCCCTCTTGCTGCCTTTCCTCCGAGATGGAATAGACTTAGTTTGTGCATTGAGGATCGCTCCCTTGAGGAGCAACCACTCTTCTTGAACTCCCCTCTCCCTGCAGTCACAGTCCCTTAGGGCCTCACTGACAAGCCTCCTGAGCTTGTCAAAGTCGGCTTTCCTGAAGTCAAGGACTTGCGTGTTGCTGACCGACTTGCCAACTTTTCGGCAGATGGTGAAGGTGATCAGCTCCTGGTCGCTGTCACCCAGCTTCCCATCGATCACTAGGTCGCCGACTAGGTCCTCCCCAGTAGCCAGCACCAGGTCGAGCAGCGCTTTGCCTCTCGTTGGCCCATAGACTTCTTGAGTCAGGTAGAGGTCATCCACGCATGAGAGGAAGCTCTGCGAAAATGATGTCATACAGAGTAGTCCTGAATCAGGCTATTCAGTTTCAAGAATCTGAAATCAGAATTTTATGCCATAATTTCTCTTTTTACCAAGATTAAGTCATGTCTCTTGTCCATAAATACATGGTCTGAGGACTCTGGTAATTAACAGGTGAGGCTTTTAGCATTTAATGCATTTTAAATTGCATTACCATTTCAATATCCCATGAAAATCTTTATGAAAAAAATATAAATCTCTTTCCTGAATAGTGCCTTACAACTTAATCTCACTCATTATCATGTAGTCTTGAAGATACTGTATTTCAGAAAGTGTGGCAATATGGACATTTATTGTGTTATAGTTTTTATTGGGGGGGGGCAAGTTGCCATGGAGATCATGGCTGTTGCAGCTGTAAAGAGTCTTGCCACCTTGCTCCACCCTCCCATGCCAGGTCCTGCCCACTGGATCATAGAGGCATCTCCTGCTCAGTGCAGGTCTGTCCAAGCTGTAGCCCCATGGCCTGATGTGAGTGCAGAAATCTGGTGGGGCACATACCCCCCACCTCCACCATTCATCACCCTAATGCATCACCTATGGCACCTGATCTCTAAATGGGAGTGCATGCAATTGCAAGAAGTCAGCCCCCTTAGCAACTCTCCCCTCCCCACTCCCCGCAATGAACCACCTAAGGCCCCATTAAGGCTCCATCCCACTCCCTGGCCAGGTCCTGTGGCCACATATTCCCATGCCAGTGCTGGGCACTGCCTCAGCTGGGCAGCATCCCCAGCCCCAGTCAAGCCCTGACCCACTCCCTCCCTCACTGTGGGGGCTCATCGTAAGCAACTGCTACCATGTCAATCCTACCTCATATCCCCCCATGTTGCCTATGCCCTCCACCCTCCCATATATCTCCTATGGCCCCTTCCCCATAGATTTTCCTGTAGGCAGCTGGGGGAGATGCTCTCAACCATGCTACCTGGCTGTATTGCTGACTTTGTGCCTATGTGCCCACTTTCACGTGGTGCTTCCTGTGTCCAATCAGCTTCCTCTCATACCTTCTAGTCCAAAGCACCCCTTGCAAGCTAGAACTCTGCCAGTCTGCAAGGGGAAACCCATGTTTTCCTGCATTTTTCTGCAATTTCCATGGCAAACAAAAAACAAAGATCCCTGATGATAGCCCTCTCCAAGGACTCATATCTTACTATATATCAGTAAGTCATATTTGCAGAATGTGACATAAGTTTATAAACTATGTTTATCCATTCTCTTTTCTTGGCAAAATCCTAGATGCTGTGGGACCTGCAATGGAGTCACTCACAGCCTTGACAAATACCCTAAATACTATCATATGTTTATCTACAATCTCAGGGATCTGTGCAGCATTTCAGTCAGACTATGGTGGAGTTAAATTGAACTGGAATGTAAACAGATGTCTGTGGCAGTGTATTCCATTGTTTCTGACTATGCACAGAAATATAAACTTAGTCAAATAGGACAAAAATGTAACTGTACAAATCTTGCAACTATGCACAAGGAAATTAAACACAGTTGCATGCTTCCTGACATTACACAAGGTGAAGTAGTATGATGCCTAAAAATGTATTTTATATATTAGCCTCAAAGTAGAATTCTGCCTTATGATCTTTCCAAATTGTCTTTATGTTCCTTTTCTACAATAGTTAAACTTCCTTCACAGTTTCGATAAATATTTACCTTTCTTAAATATTTATCATAGATCACATTTATTTTAAAAACTTGTTATACTTCAATAATTTCTTATTTAATAATGCTCTTGTTGTTTGGATCATGCTCATCATTAACCTTCTAACCTTAATTTTCTTAACATCCAGCAATAAGCCTTTCTTGGCACTAACTTCCTTCATTTTATTTAATTATTCTTAGTTCTTCCATGCTCCCCAGATGAATATACTATTATCTGTGTTCTGTAAATTGTCTATATTACAATCCCCAAACTTGATTTATCAATCAAAATCTTGTACTTCATTCATTATTGACTCAGGCTTTATATTAAAAAAAAAAAACTTGAGACAATTTCATAAGATATAAATCCTTGGTGAACAACACAGTCAATCTTAAATTGTTTTGTCAGACCAAGCGATTTTAACTGTTGCCTGTTTGCCAACATATGATTTTCTTATCAATTCTATGATATATCTAGGAAATCCCATTCCATACTTTACTTTTCACAAAGCTTCATGATAATGCAAGGAAAGGCTTTTGGATAACCAACAAAATGAATATAAAGAGGTACTCTAAATTCATGACAACGTTGCTTATGTTTTCAGTTTGCTTCCTGGTTCCTCTGCTTTTCTAAAACTGATTTCTAGTGATAGATAGTTGGTACTTACTGAACATTATTTATAATTATGAGGAAAAATATAAATATAAAGACTTTATGATTCTGATTGCATTCCTGCTCCCTGCCTTTCACATGCCTTTTCTCTTATAATATTTAAAACTCTTTGGAAAAAGGTCTGTGCTTTCATAGGCATTGATATACCTTTTCACTGATGGAAGAAGAACCTTGGCTTATGTGGGCTGCTAGTCACAAATGTTTACATTGATCTGCTATGGATTTAACTTCAAACTTTAGGTTAGTGTCACACTTTTTTAAAGAACTAGTGTGAAGATCTTGCTGGATTTTTTTTTTTCATATAGTACAAACATATGATGCAGGAAAGCTGTAAAAACTGCACCATAAGGTCTTGTGAATACTTACCTAGAAGATGTTCATGCCCTCAGTTTTAAAAGAAGGCATGATCAAGCAATAAGGATGAATATTTTATCTCTTTTCCCCAAAATAGTGTTTTAAGCAGAATCATGTATAATGTTTATTATGCATGTCAAGCACATTTGTTTCTGTTGTAATGCCCCAAGGTAAATTAAAATCAAGACCATTCAGATTCAAGATAGAAAAATGATCAATTTAGAAAAATGTTCTCTCCCAGGCCTCATTATAGAAAGATGTCATGATTGCACTTTCTTAAATGAAAGTTCAGGCTTTCTTACTATTAACAATATCACAAGATAAAAATCTCATAAAAATTCTATAAAATAAACTTAGCTACTAAGGAAAACCATATGGAAGCACTTAGGTAATTTCATAATTGAGAACAGTACAAACATTGATTCTTTGAAAATTAATTCTTTGTTTGCAGGTACTAAGCTCATAGCAAGGATCCTTTCATACATATTGCATATATCATATACATATAGGCAGGGATAATCCTGCCTTAGAGACAATCTAGCCTTGATCAGAGAACTTGATTAGATGACCTTGTGATGTCCCTTCCAGCCATACTTTCCTATGAACTTATATCCAATAAACAGATACCTATTTAAATAGTATTTAGTTTAGCACATACTCAATTTAAAAGAAGACTATAACCCACATTTCCTTGTCTTTTGCTATGGAAAGATGGAACATAATCAAATGAAAATCAAATGGAAAGGTTAATGAAATTTGAAAAAAAAAATAAAGTACAATCAAGTTTCCTCACAGCAGAGGAAAATACTGTTATGGCTTCTAGGAAAAGAGTTCACAAATGACCATCAGCATTTCTCACTTCAATTCAGATACAAAAAAAAAACAAAAAAGAAAAAGAAAAAGGAAAGGAAAGAAAACTAAATCTTGGATCACACCCCGGCATGAATTGCCAGACCAATGTGGAGTTTAACTATTCTCTTCCAAGAGCAACCAATAGTTATTTCAATAAAAACAACTTCTGTTTTATGCATGAAATATGCCCATTTACAAATATCATTTATGTTTATAAAATATCCAATTTGAAAAAAAAAAATAATAGTGAATACCAGTTTACTGTTCTTTTTTTCCTCACCCCTTCCCCCCATGCCCGAACCAACACCTTTTTTTTTTTTTTTTAATATCCAGATTTATACATATTGAATTTTAAGTCCATGTTCTTCAAGGCATGAGCCAGCCTTTGTGTGCATGCATGTGTGAAAGTATTAATAATATAAGAAACCAAGTAACCACAATCATATTAATCATTTTAAACAAGGCTACTGCTTCAGTTTTTGATATGCCAATAATAGTGAGAGGTTAGATAGTAATTTAGAAGAAGAAAAAAAAAAAAACACCTGAAAAACCTTTTAAAGATAAAAATATCACAGCTTTAATTTGGTTTGAGACTTGAGCTAATGATGTGGTCAAATCATTTTTCAAACAAATCAGCTTGCTGACTACTATTTTGGTCTTATAATCAAGCTTCAGTTATTCTTCTCTTCCCCCACTTCTGTTAGAGGCTCAGATAATGATGGTGATCATGTTTAATGAAACAGATCAACTAGGTAGATGAAATAGGAATGTTTTTATGAATATTTATGATAAGGTAAGATCACATGCTCTGTGGAAAAAGTACACTCATTTAACAAGACTTTAAAAGGGGGCCAGGAGCCAGGAGCAGAGAGGAGGGAGCTGGGCACACATGCGTCCCCGCACACACATGTGCCCCCTTACTTGACCGGCACTGGAGGAGGAGTCAGCAGCAGAGGCAGCAGCGGGGGCAGCAGCAGCTGATCCCCATAAGGTAAGCAGGGCAGAGGAAGCCAACGCAATTGAGCTGGATCCAGAGGGGAAACCCCCCAGATCCCTTTTAGCCAAGCTGGCAGGGAGCCACGCACATGAACAGAGCATGCAAGCAGGTGCACTCTGTAAGGGTGTGCCAGTGTTTGCTCTGGCGTTCACACAGGCAGGAAAGCAGGAGAGGCCAAGAGAAAGTCTTCGGCAAGGGAAAGGTGAAGGCACCACACCAAAAAAAAAAAAAGAAATTGGTATCAACACGGAGTGCTGCTAGGGCCCCTGCCTGGGGGGTGCCTCCTGCGGCTTCTCTGATGCCTCTACCCAGACAGAGCCCAGGGGGAGCTGGCATCACCCTGCCCCCTGGCCTGTGGGGGATGCCCAGTGGGGGCAGGGAATGGGGGCCCCTACACCTGTCCTGCAGGTGCTCATCTTAGGGCCTTGGAGGGGCAGGTGAGGGAGCTCCAGCTCCAGGCTGAAGGGGATCAGAGAAGCAGAGGATGGAATTGACGGGTATTTCCTTTCCCTGTAGGGCCATGCACCAAAGGGAGAAGTGCCCCAGGAGGTGCCCTCCACAGTGGAGTGGTAGAAGTTTCCCTCCAGAACCAGGGCTGCTCACAGTGGTGCAGTACCAATTCCCTCAGTCCAGCTGGGGAACAGGTATGAGGCCCTGGTGACACTGGAGGAAGAGGAAGGAGAGGAGGAAACCTCTGGAGAGGCCTCTCCATGCACAGAACAGGCTGAAGGAGGCAAGTTGATCTGGAAGAAGAGACACTGAGTGCTTGTCATAGGTGACTCCATCCTGAGAGGTACAGAGGGTCCCATCTGTTGCTAGGATCCCTTGACACACGAGGTCGTATTTCTGCCCAGAGTGAGAATTTAGGATGTGACGAAGATGATCCCGGCCATTATCCAGCCCACTGTTTACTACCCCCGGTTGTAATCCATGTGGGCACCAATGACGCGGCCAGGAGCAGTCCACATCACCTGATGGACTACCAAGCTCTGGGGGGCAAGCTGAAGGAGACAGGGGCACAGGTGGTCTTCTCATTTGTCCTTCCAGTGAGTGGATGTGGATAATGCCATGAGACCTGCATCAGAGAGGTCAACTTGCAGCTTCGAAAATGGTGTCTTGAGGTGGGCTTCGGCTTTTTGGACCACAACCCATACTTCAGGACAAGAGACATGCTTGGGTGGGATGGACTTCACCTCTCCCCCAAAGGTAAGCATGTGTTCTCTTTCATGTTGTCTGATCTCCTCCAGTGGGCTTTAAACTAGGCTTGTCAGGGAAAGGGGAGGATGAGGATGGATGGAGCTAAGGAACACTGAACCAAGAGTCACCCACAAGAACAGCCCAGCCAAGACAGGCAATCAGCACAAGTACCCAGGTAAGAGACAGGGGCCTGGATAGTCCTGGGATTAGTGGGGTGGTGCATGCACATTAAGGAGGCCTTAAATGCCTCTACACCAATGCTCATAGTATGGGGAACAAGCAGGAGGAACTTGCCCTCCTGCTAGCTAAACACACACCTAGACATAGTGGGGCTCACTGAAATTTGGAGCCAACACACAACTTGACAGTGAACATCAAGGGCCATAGGCTGTACAGGAAGGATAGAACAGGGAGGAAAGGTGGGGGTGTGGTGCTCTATGTCAAAGAGCCATACACATCCTCAACAAACAACACTGGGTCAGAGGAGGGGCAGATTGAAGTGCTCTGGATCAGAATACAAGGAGGTCGGGGGAAAAGGGACTTAACAGTGGGTGTCTACTACAGGTCACCCAACCAGGGAGAAGAGCTAGACCAGGAATGCTCAGGTCAGCTTGTGGAGGCAGTTAAATCAAAGGACGTGGTGATCATGGGTGACCTAAACTATCTGGACATCTGCTGGGAAGAGCAGTCAGCCAGATCTGACTGCTCACGTAGGTTCCTAGCTGAGTTATAGGACCTCCATCTAACCCAGGAGGTGCACAGTCCCACCAGGGGAAATGCCTTGTTGGACCTGGCCCTGGCCACAGGCAATGACCTGGTGAGGGAACTGCGGGTGCTCGATCACCTGTGCGATAGCGACCATCGCCTACTGGAATTCACCATCCAGTGTAGGGCGTCAAAGGCCTGCAGCAATGCAGCTGTCCTGGACTTCAGGAGGGCAGATTTCAATGAGGTAAGGAGGCTAGTCGGGGAGGCTCTGAGGTCCCAGAAGGGAGGGGAGTTTGGAGTCCAAGAAGACTTGGTTGTTCCTTAAGGAGATGATCCTCCAAGCCCAAAGGATGACAATCCCAACACAGATCAAAGCGGGCAAGAGTGCTCAAAAGCCCCCATGGCTCACCAAAAGCAGGAATGTCTCAAAGCTAAAAAGGAGGCGTATACCCAATGGAAGGGAGGGGACATCACCAGCGAGGATTATACCTCCTTGGCTCAAGATTGTAGCGGGGCTGTTAGGAAGGCTAAGGTGGAGATGGAACGGGACTAGCAACCTGGATCAAGCATAACAAGTAGTCCTTTTTAAATACATAAGGGTAAAAAGAAGATACTGGGTAATGTGAGGCGTCTGCAGGACACACTAGGAAATCTGGTGGTTGCATCAGATGACAAAGCTAATCTCTTTAACGATTCCTTTGCCTCCATTTTTCTGAGCAGGGACTAAGTCATACCCCACACTGGAATCCCCAACGGTCCCAGGGGAGGCATAGCTAGTCCCAGGGTCAGTGAGGACCTAGTCAGGGAACTTCTAGTGGGACTAGATGTGTTCAGATCAGCAGGTCCTGATGATCTCCACCCCAGAGTGCTGAAGGAATTAGCAGAGGTCATTGCAGGTCCCCTAGCATGGCTTTACAAGCACTGATGGTGCTCTGGTGAGGTGCCAGGGGACTGGAAAAGGGCCAATGTGGTCCCCATATTCAAAAAAGGGAGGAAAGAGGACCCAGGAAACTATAGGCCTGCTAGTCTTACATCAGTCCTGGGGAAGCTCTTTGAGAAAATTATCCAGGTGCATATCTGCAAGGGACCAGCAAGGGAGATTATGCTTAGGGGCAACCAACATGGGTTAATTAGAAGTAGGTCCTGTCAGACCAACCTGGTGGCCTTCTACGACCAGGTCACAAAATCCTTAGATGCAGGTGTCACGGTGGACATAGTCTTTCTGGACTTTAGGAAGACCTTCATCACTGTCTCTCACCCCATCCTCATTAAAAAATTAGGCAACTGTGGTGTTGATGCCTACACAGTCAGATGGGCCGTTAGTTTGCTAGAGGGCTGCACCCAGAGACTGATGGTGGATGGGTCATTTCCAACCTGGAGGGATGTGGGCAGTGGGGTTCCCCAGGGCTCGGTCCTTGGGCCAGCACTGTTCAACATCTTCACCAGTGACTTGGACAAGGGGGTGAAAAGCACCTTGTTCAAATTCATGGATGACACTAAGATGTGGGGAGAAGTGGGCACACTAGAGGAGAGGGACAGGCTGCAATTAGATCTGGAAATGTTACAGGGGTGGGTGGATGAGAACAGGATGGGTTTCAATACTGACAAGTGCAAGGTATTGACCTGGGGAGGAAGAACCAACAGCATAGCTACAGGCTGGGGAACTCCCTTCTCATCAGCACAGAGGCAGAAAAGGATCTTGGAGTCATTATTGACTCCAAGATAAAAATAGGCTGACAGTGTGGGGATGCAGTCAGGAAGGCTAACTGCACCTTGTCATGCATCAACAGATGCATCACGAGCAGGTCCAAGGAGTTGATCCTCCCCTCTATACAACATTGGTCAGGCCGCAGTTGGAGTAGTGCATCCAGTTCTGGGTGCCGCACTTCAGGAGGGATGTAGACAGCACTGAGAGGGTCCAGAGGAGGGCCACTCACATGATCGGGGACAGCAAGGCAGGCCCTATGAGGTGGGGCTAAGGGACCTGAATGTGTTCAGCCTCCACAAGAGAAGGTTGAGAGGGGATCTGGTGGCCTATAAAGTGACCAAGGGGGACCAGCAGGCAATGGGAGAGTCCCTGTTCCCCTGAGCACTACAGGGAGTAACAGGGAACAATGGCCATAAGTTGATGGAGAGTAGATTCAGGCTAGATATCAGGAGGCGCTACTTCACAGACACGGGTGGCTAGGATCTGGAACCAACTTCCAAGGGAAGTGGTGCTCGCTTCTAACATGGGGGTCTTCAAAAGGAGTCTAGACAGACACCTAGCTGGGGTCATTTGACCCCAGCATTCTTTCCTGCCCACAGTAGGGGGTTGGACTTGATGGTCTTCTTGGGTCCCTTCCAACCCTACCATCTATGAAACTATAAACTATGAAAAGGTGGTTAAAATTGAGCCTACACTTAAGTTTGTCATTATTTAGGAAAACGTTTAAAATTATATTAAATATAATTATGGCATGTTCTTAAATTTTGGAAGGACCATCAAGATCCTAACCAGGGAACACATGTACATGAGACACTTCATATGCAGTAGACTACTGGAAGGGATTGGAGTGGCACTCAAGGAGGCTGCAGAGCTTATTTTTGCAAACCCACCAAAAAAGCTGGTCCCCACTGATCCTAAACACATGCATGAATTTAAGCATAAAACTGTCTGCATTGAAATCATATTAATCTGAAACCAGAAATTACTCATGTACAGGGATCCTGGTTTTCTCTGATTAACCTCCTCCCTCCCCTCCCCCCCCAACTTTTCTGATTTAAAAAAGTAACCCAAAATCCACATTTTTCCATGATTAAAATGAAACACCACTTATTATATAGATACATATATATGTAGAGTAGAGATGCACCTTATAGACCAACTCAGGAGTATTAAACTCATCCAGCTCCACAGGCTGGATTATAGGAAGCCAATCTGTGGGTTGGACCGGGCCCATAAACCAGCCCTACACACAAGCAGTGCATATGGTCTAGGGCATGTACTATATGTGACATATGCATCAGACAGCCTTGTATACTGCATTGAGCAGGTTGGGCCATTCTATGAGCCTGATCCAAACCAGCCCCAAATCCAGCACACAGGGCCAGTCTGGCACATATGTATGTATGTATATATGTATATATGTGGTGTTTCATTATAACTATATAAAAGTGAGGTTTTATTTTAATCACAGAAAACTCTGGATTTTGGGTTACTTTTTCAAATCAGAAAATTTGGGATTTTTTTTTTCAGAGAAAACCAGGATCTATGAATGACACATGCCCCCTGGAGGCTGGGGGGGCATGGCGAGATCCCGCAGGCGGCAGTACCGGTGGCATGGGAGAGGTGAGCAGGGAGCTCTTGCAGGCAGCTGTGGCAGACTTGGTAGTACGAGCGGGCTGAGCAGCAAACTCCCACAGGTGGCCGCAGTGGTGTCAGCAGCAGGTGGGGTGGGACACCGCCAGCTGTGTTGGTGGTGGCACTTTTCTCAAGGGGTTCACTACCAATCTCAGGGGGTGCACGTGCACCTGTACGCACCCACTACACAATGTCAGGATCCCTGCTCATGTACTTAAAATTATGTGCATACTTTGAAATTTTAGACTGATCTTAGACTGGATCTATCTGAAGTATGATACACATTCATTTATTCTATACAATTAAAATATGTGAACTATCTACGAGGAGAGATAATGACTTCATATTTATATGCAGAGTGAAATAGATTGCATGATTTAGTTCTATCCCAGGGAGATAACGTAAAACAGCCTACTTGGATTGACATGGTTTTATCTATTTTAATCAAATGTAAAAAAGTTGAAACATTATTAGCTAATAAGTTCTTATAAAAAATATACCCAGATCTAAGTGAAAATAATAGGATAATAGTTTAAATTTAAGTTTATCATTTTTTTCTACCTAAGACATCATTATAACACTTGGATACTATGATATTTCTTTGCTATTTTCACAAAATGCAGTAACTTTAGTCCTATAATATTATTCTTATAATATTTTATCACATATACTTCAGTGTACAAATGAACTTTGCCCACATAGGAGCTCTATCAATTTTTAGATAATTTCTTTATCACTGATACTTACCTGTCTTAGAAATAGCTGTGAACTGTAAAAAAAAAAATAAAAAAAAAAATCCAGGCATCATCCTTATAACTATTATTTTAGAAAAGTATTAGGGATAAAACCCATAGCCATGACTGCAAATCTAAATAAGAAAATTTGATCTAGTTTAAAAGGTCTCATTTAGAGGACCAAGTGGCTCTGCTGTTAATGGCCAATGGAAACTTGGAGTAGAACATTACCATCATCCTTTGAATGCTTCATTAGCGGACATGAAATTACTTGGGAGTCCAGTTCCTGCAGTAGAGCTGTCCACATCGCAGTATACATTACTGTGGCAGTCTCAGCAGATGGATCAAATACTAAATGGGCCATGAAAATATTCTCTCACATCTCATTTTTCTTCCTGGAAAAAAACAATGTTGATATATTTTGCTATTGCAAAAGATGAGGGCAGGAACTTTACACTGTTCTGCTAGTACTACAATTGTTGTAAACCACTTATTACTTTAAAGTATTACAAGAAACTTCACTAAAAAAACAAACAAACAGAATAAATCTATGTTCTGTGTTCTGATGACTAGTTAAAAAATGTCTGTTCAAGACTGACAAACTCAGAGGGTTTCAATAATTTAAATTTTTAAAACATGCACTTAATAACCTAATTTCTGTTGTGGAATTGTTATGTACTTTCTGGCATATATGTTCCCCTGCAGGGGTGGATTCTGAGGAAGTTACGTGGTATGACTACTTTACCTTCCAAAGTGCTGCTCCCCTGCTGCTGGCAGCTCTTCTTTGCTGCTCCAGGGCCATGTATACATGTGCTTCGAGGCTTCTCTGATGCATTGTAGTTACAGTCTATCAGATAGGAGAAGACTTGATTCATTGAGTCTGCTACAGCATGGTAATTCCTGCATTCCACCAGACTCCAGCATCAGATGTATCAGCATCCCCATGCTGAAAAATGGCAGTAGGGCACTTTAACTAAAACTTGTTTGATGAGCTTTAGTTAAAACACACCTACTGACATTTTTCAGTGTGGGGATGCTCCAGGTGCTTTAATTAGAGCAACTCTTGGTGCTGCTCTAATGAAAGCACTGCCCCCTCCCACCTCCCTCCACTCCTGGAGAACATGCCTCAGATATCTGGGTTCCCCATAGCTGGAGCCGTGGGCTGGTGGGCAGAGGGAGGAGGGGACAGAAGGAGAGAAGACATTGAGCACAGGAGAGGAAGAGCTGCTGAGATTTGGGGATAGCAGGAGAGTCTTATCTGTTTTGGGGTTTCAAAAAAAAAAAAAAAAGCCCCTGGCAGCTGCTACCACAGTAGTCTGATAGACTAGTTGAGGGAGAGCATCGGGACAGGGGATGCCTGTGACACTATTCACATCTCCCACACCCCCACCTTTTTGAAATCCTAGATTATGTTCCTATTTACAAATGTAACTGCAGTTTTGATACTTATGCAGTTGGAGATTAAATTACCCCTCAGGTGAGAAAGCAAGTCCTAGAACTTGAGTCTCCTGCTCCCAAGGCAGGTGACCTAAATGCTAAGTTATTGGGCTACAATATGTGAGGGACTCTTCCCATCCCCACTTGCTAGTTGTAGTTTTTGCCCAACTATAATTTTGGGATTGGTCCAGTCTTATGTATATACCTGGTTATTTCTATATCCCTGCACAGCTGTCCAGTTGGAGCACAGCTCTACTGAGCATACTTCATAGGCTACTGCAAGCAATGAGCATTGGAAATTGTGCATAAGGGCCCCAAATTTCAGTTACACAGTTCTATGTTTATACTTGCTATTAAGAAAAAAGGATTTAGCCCAAAGCGTCTTGTAGTCAAATGTAAAGAATGCAGCATAGAAACATGCTTTGAAAAATTATTCCATTCCCCACTGTACATGTGATCAATTTGATCAATTTGTATTGAATGCAAAGATTATTGAATATTTAATGTTCACTAAGGATGAAAAATATACATCCCTAGAATAACTTATGAGTTAACTTTAAAGATATTTTCTGTTCTTTAGTGTTTCTAATTTACTTCATGCCTATTCTTGTTTTTATTTTTTTTAATCTTTTTTATGCAATTAGATTTTTTTGTTTGTTTCTTAACTGCTGTTCCTTACATTTTACTCTGTAATGACGCACTTGGTTTGATCATTTAGAAACAAATAAGGGATGCTTAGCCTGATCATTCTAGCAACATTATCCAGAACATATCCTAATATCATAGCATTTTCATGACAAAGCTGTAGCTTTTCAAACAAGATGAAAGGTTAGCATTTTTTTCTTGTTTATGCATTTAATATTTTTCCATAATGCTAATTATTTCTAAATAAGAAGTGTTTGTATACTTCTATTTTTGGCACTTCATTAATTCTGAAATAAATTGTTGTACAAAGCAGCTGTTAGAATTTGAAAATAGATCAATAATTGTTATGAGTAATAGCCAACTGTTGAAATTTTATGGTGAAAATATCCTTTCTGTTTTTCCTTCTAGTTATCCTGGTGGGCCATCTGAGACATGCTTTTTCTTGCTGTTTAAAACAATAAGAAGGAAGCTGTCTAACGTAGAATGATAATTAAATGCTCTTGACAACACTTCAAAGAAAAATGGATCCATGTACTTGTAAAATTTGTCACTTTAACCATGATAACCTAAAGTTTTCCTGTTCATTCCTTACGTGGTCTGTAATCTTGGTTTCCAAAAGACAGACATACTCAAACAGTCCCTGTCAATATCTGGATACAGTAAAGAGCTTTAGGTTCCCCAAGAAACTTTCAGGGACATCATTTTTCACTCTGAAGTGTAAAAAATTGTGATAAAAGGCTGTGAATGGTTAGCACATTTTTTAAAAAGACCTTTTTTCTCTGTCAGAGTCTTAACTGACAGCTGTAGAGATATGATTATAACAGACTTTTATTTATATAGAGAGAGAGACAGAGAGAGAGGGAGGGAGATAATCATAGATAGATAGATATAATGTACAAGTATGTGCATAGACATTTTCTGTACTGCTTGATGTAGAAGAAATTATCTGTGATTAATATCCTTCTAGTCAAGCTGGACAGAAAGGATGGTTTTACAGTTAAGGCATAGGACAGGCATTTCCTGAGACTCATTGCATTGCCTTATGAACACATAACAACAATTTAATCGAGTATTTTACTATTTGTTCACTAGACATATTTTATTAATAGGAAGTTACTGTACTCCTCTGTGCCTATTTACAGTCTTTTAAATAGGTTAATAATACACTTTGCCACCAGTTGATCTGCTTGGCTTTTCTGGGATCTCTCAATTAGCGTTTATGGAGCATGTAGCACAACAGGACCATGACATTGGTTGGGTATTTTAGACAGCACCATAATAGTACACAACTGGTTCTCTCTATCAGGCTGACTTAGTGAAACTCTACTGTAGTCTTCAAAGTTTGCAATCACTGGCTCTTGAATTTTGCAAAGTCTGATGAGACATTCCTGAATAGTTGAGTAACTATTTTACCTATCTGTCTTTTATTTTGGTTGTTAATATCAGAGTCAGATAAAGTTGATAAATTTGAAAAACGTACTTCCTCTGCAAGTAAACTTGCCATTTTTTTTGGTGCTAATTAAGAGTGAGGTGGTTAGCATGTTAGTGTGAAGTCAGGCAGAAGGCTGGTAGAGATGCAGCTTATAGACCAACTCAAGAGTATTAAACTCATCCAGCCCCACAGGCTGGATTAGGAGTCCAGTCTTTGGGCCAGACTGGGCCCATAGGGCGGCCCTACACACAAGCAGTGTATGTGGTTCAGGACATGTACTATAGGTGACATATGCCTCAGACCAGCCTTGTGTACTGCATCCAGCAGGTTAGGCCATTCTACAGGCTTGATCTAGACCAGCCCTAGATACAGCATACATGGCCAGTCTGGCACAGGCACCTTCGTGCCTATAGCCCTTATCACTGGATATCTTTAACTGGCTCAGCTAGCAAATCTATGTTATCTTGCAGAACACAACAGAAATCCCTAAGATGCAAAAATTACATGATGAAGAAAGATAGGGCTCATCTTGTATCCTTCCACTGGGAGAAAATCCCATCTCTACAGTGTAGAACAATGCAGAGAACTTTGACCCCCTGTATTTCCCTGTTAATAGGAACAATTGTTTCCCCTATATTATGGCTAAGTAGAAACACAGATATTTCAGAACAAATTGTCCTTTTTTTCCACTTTTGAGCAGCTTCTATTGGGTTTTCATTTTATATATCTTTTGTATTTGTGCCAAAATATGGTTCAGACCAATATTAATTCCTGAATATTAAGATGAAACATACATGTTGGGGTGTATTCATGAGGAAATGCAGACCAAGGCTAATGTTTCCATAAGTATCTAAGCATAGAAATTGATATTGCCAAATAAAGTGGATGAACTGTGTATAATCAAGTACTAAATAAATGTGCAGTAACCAGTTACTGTCCAGCAGCACTGGCAAATGCCTTTTTAGTGACACTACTGCACAGTAGCCTAATAATACTATGCAGTAGTGTATTAGCATTGTCTGCGGTGGGACGCGCTACTGTGTAGTGTTATTAGGCTACTGCACAGTTAGCATCCCATCTACGTGCCGGGGAATCAGGGAAATCATGACTTTCTCTGCTTGCCGAGTTGCCTACCAAGATATCCTAGGGGCACATCTAAGTGGGTGCATCTACACAAGATGGTATGTCATCATAGTGATGCAATCCCTCACTATAGAGCAGTGGTCGCCAACACATGGCTCCAGAGCCACATGTGGCTCTTCAGAAGTTAATAAGTGTCTCCTTGAATCTTTGAATCATGGTGACCAGCTTCCATAGCCACTATGTCACTTCACACGATGCAGCTGCTTGCAGTAAGCACATTACTCAGTCTAGACTCAGAAATTTGAATTCTGGAGCCACGGGTTGGCCACCCCTGCTATAAAGCATTGCTATAGTGACACAGTAGTTAAAAATAACTGCACCACCAGCACAGTGCAGTAACAGCTGTTACTGTGTCGTCACTTAGTACTTCCTAAAGGAAGTATTAAAGATGGTACAGTAACAGTGGTGCCATAGGGGCACATGTAGACATGCTGAGTAAGCAAGAAAAGCCTGACAGATATCCCAAGGCCTTGAGGGGCCTGATCCTGCCCTTGCAATCCCAGAATGTGAAGGACTTGATGTCTCAAGCCCCTGAGGAGGGGGTAGCTGGAGACTGTGGACAGTTCCAGACTCCCCACACTCTTCCACCATAAAGCAAGTAGACCTCTTCCTCAATAATGCTGCACAAATTATTCTTAGCTTTTGTCATGGTCACATTATGTCACAAGAAAGGGTATGGACATCTATTTCCTTTTGCTTTGTGCTGTCATATTTTTTTTTATAGAAACCTAAAGGTGACAAAAGGTAATGTCTGATTCTGCCCTAAGAGACTGAGGGGCCTACATTCTACTAAAAAGACCGCACAAAGGGTCTGATGTCACTCCAGACTGGAAGCTTGGTCTAATTTTCCTAAAGTTTACATAGAAACTCTGAAGCAACACAGATTTCAGCACTTACCAAATTAACTCATAACAACCATAAGATACATAATTTTGAAGGGTCACAAAGCAGTTTAATGTTATCCCACAGAGGTATAATGATTTTCTCCATAAAATATGATTAAAAGTGAATTTTACTACTTACACATGTCTTTTTTGCTTCTTTGTGTCTCTTCACAGTGAATTTAATGTGTGTGTCAAGCCAGTAATGTAATGAAGTAATAATAGCTTCATGCATAGTGACACTGAACAGGAAGTTATTTAAGGCACTGAAAACAGAAATCTATTCACTTACCAAAACTGCTTGAAAGGAATATTAATTTGTACTGAATTATTTCCTTTACCCTAAAGGATAAAAGGAAAAAAGTTCTACTCCATAAAAATCTACAGTTTCCAGGTTATGGATATAAAATCTCTATAGTTAAAGAAGCTCTTTAATATTGTCTACAAAACATTGTGAACTTTATAATTTCTCTGTTCACAATACATAAGTATGCCTTATGCAACGTTATTTTTGAGTTTCAGCAATAACTAGGGCTCAAAGGCAATTTGATGTTTTGAAGTACCTTTTGGTATTCCTTCATTGTTTATATTTTTTTCCTTCTGCCTCAACTATCCTGTGCACAGGAGGTTCATAATGGTGAATCTCCCAGTGTTAAAGTGGACACAGATGATTTTTGTCTACTGACCTCTTGTGTGAAAAGCCAGTTTGGCAGTCTTATAATTGACAATATGGATATACAGTATTGGTTTATGATTTAACTGCTGGTCTTTGGATTTTGTCTGATCTAGACTGTCTCTGTCTGGTTTACGTGTGATATATGTTTGCATGTATATGCTCACTTAAGTGTCCTATATTTTATTCTAAGCTTAGGAATCTCAGAAACCTGTTAGTGTTTTCATCTGATCACAAACATTTAGGCTGATTTCTTTTTTAATACTGCCTGGGGAAATTATTTTCAAATAAGGAAAAGTTACTTTACTGTCCAAGCCCCCAGGGCCTGGAATAGATTCTCCCTAGACGTAGTGCAAACACCTACTCCAGACTCTTTTAAGAAAAAAATGGATGCTTATCTTGCTGGGATCCTTGGACCCTAGCTGACTTCCTGACCCTTGGGTAGGGGGCTGGACACAATGATCTTGCAAGGTCTCTTCCAACTGTAATGTCTATGAAATCTATGAAACGTACTGAGAAATGCAGACGTCCGGAATAGATTTTAGCCACTCTAACTCCTGTACTCAAATCTGCTTGAGCTGTTCTGCTTCTATGCAATATATTTAGGATTTTTGTTCTTTTTTTTCTCTTTTTTTTCATGGTGACAGTTTTAAATCCCTGAAGGATGTAGCAGCCACCTTTAATCCCCGACCAATAACAGTTAAAGCAGTACAGGAGAGTCTTAACAAGGCTGGAGTCACAAGGCCTCTTATGAGTTTTGCCATGTTTTGGGCCTCTACTTAACTGAAATAAGATCCCAAGCTAAATGAGCTTCCTTGTACAATAGAAGGCATTGATTTGGTTTTACTCTTGTCTATCTTTTATTTGGTTGTACTCTGTATGTCTTTCTACCCCTGATATGATTTCTATCATGACTTTAGGCATCAACAGTGTGGTTCATCTTTGCCTTGCTTCTGACACATTTATTATGTATCATTAATTCAATTAGTCCAGGGTTATTAAAGGAATGGCCTGGTCTGGGGTATGTGCTAGACATGGGACTGATCCAGAATTCATTTATCGTTATCTTTGAACAATATTTGTTAATGTATAATTTATTTTCTTTTTGAGAATGCCAATATTTTTTGGATATGAATATCTTATCTTTTGGGAACATGGTAGAAAAGAGGCAGGAAACTTCTCAGATGAGAATATTAATAATCTTATCTTCATTAATTCCAATATATTTTCATCTTTCTGAATAAAAGTTCCCATGAAGGCCGGAGCTAACAGGACTTAGCCCCCCCCCCCCCCCCCCCAACTGGGCCAGTAACAGCAGCTCCAGTGCCATGACCGCTGCAGTGCCATGCCCAGCGCCCCACAATGTGCTCCTCCACCACCACATGTACCGCTCCAGCATGCACCAGTCCTGTAACAGCCCTGTGGAAGGTGGCGCTGGGTCAGGCAGGCATGCTCCATACCATCTGCCCCCTACCCCCTGCCAATAATATTTTCTAGTGCTACTTATGGTTCCAAGACAATATTTGTAATGTTCTGTGAAGTGATGAGACTAGGAAAGTAATACTCATCCTTTCTCCTCCCTAAACTTTGGCCAAGAGATAGGGATTTCTAAATCTATATATATTAATGGAATGTTTTTTATTGAGCACAACTCCAGCTAAAGAGTTTCTAAGGAGACAGATATTCCCCTTAGTGATCCTATTTCCTCATAAAGTGTGACAGGGGGCACACTCAGGGCCAGGTCCCATGCCGGCCTGCCCACCTGACTCTATGGGGCAGTCCGCCTAATCTCACTTGCCACAACTTTGCTGTTCCCATAGCTTGGTGGAAAATGTGAGAGACTGCCCATTACATGCCCCGATACCAGGGGGCACTACCTGTGGCTCTGAACCATCCCTACACCACAGGCCATGCCTCACAGATGGCATCCATGTAGCCATATCCCAGCCCCTAACTTTGGCCACACTCATTGGGCTCAGTGCCCCACACATACTGGGCCTCCTTGCTCCACACACACAGTTGGTGCTCCTAGCCTCTGGGCTCCTTACCTCTCACTAGGCTCCACACACCTCGCTAGGCTCCATGCCCTTTCCAAACTCTGGGCTCCTTGCCCTTCACTCACTCTGGGCTCCTTGCCCCACTCTGGACCTTCTTGGTCCTGCTGAACTCCTTGCTGGGTTACCCACTTGCTGGGTTTAAGGTGCCCCTACCTGCCTTTCACCAGGGAGGCAACTGGCCTGGCATTTCCTGGGGGCTAGCGCACCACTAGGAGCCCCACAGGCCATCCTTGCTTGACAGGGTTCAGTTTTAAGTTATGCTCAGGACCAGGAGCTTCCAAACCATTCCCATAAGCTCCTGCCTTTACCTCCAAGATGTTTCATACAGCCTTTCAGCCAGGTGATGTTTCTGCCTGGCTGCCAGCAGCAAACTGCCTGTTTATATAGCTAGTTGTTTGTTTGTTTTTTAAATGGCTTCCACAATCAAGCACCTGCTGGCTGCTTGACTCAGCCCTTAAAGTGGTAGGCACTGCAAGTGCCTGTAACTGTATGCCCATTACAGACATTAAATTAAATTTGACAACTTCAAGAAATATAGGGGTTTTTTTTTTCCATGTGTGGCTTCATACACTTTGTTTATATGATTTTCCCTTTATCTAGACTTACTCTGAATAGGTCTGATAGATAATGTTTTTATTTCCCTCTTGTTTTAATTACCTCCCCCCCCCCCCCATTATTGGTTCTCTTACTTTATTACATTTATCGAAGAGATTCTGATTCAGCCCTGAGTAAGTAAAATATTTAAAACAAGTTAATAATATATTTCTTAATGCAGAGATACATTCACTTAACTAGCTACCATGGTATACGCAGTTTAAAGACCTATTATATCAATACAGTGCTGTTAATACATTGTAAAACACTCAAGGGTCTATCACCTGGGCCATAATTTTAATTGGAAACAATCATATATTTGAAAGTTGCTTCACATTTTCAGGTTAGAGTACACACACAAAGAAAAAACTCTTACAACAAACTAGAAATGCAATAGTTGTTATCTTTAAGTTACTATGCATAGTTAATTACAGTAATATTTTATGGTTGTAGTTTATGATGATATCTGAACTACTATGCAATGACAGTAGAAAAAATACTCTTGATTTTAAGAACTCCTGTGCGCTGACAGAAATGATGGGGGAGTTTTTTTGAGCTATCATATACTTCAGGTATTCACAAGCAGTAGTCAACTGAAAGGTTTTGATGGTTGACATGTGACATGAAACTTTTTATTTTGAAAATAAAAAAAGAAAGAAAATACCTTTCTTGTCCAAAATTATTCACACACTGAAGAAACTAGAGAACCACTTCTCTGAATGTTGAAGGACAAACTATATTTGGCCTTTACTGGTATAGCCACATGAGGGGAAGGAAATAAGGGCCTAAATCATCACTGCCAGCATTACTCCAATGATTTCAGTGAATCAAATAAAACCTGTGACAGTATAAAGGTTTTATTGGTCTTTATTTGAGATGACCTGCATTAATTAGTCTTTTATAATGCATCATGTATTCTCTCTTCTTCTTCTTCTTCTTCTTCTTCTTTTCTCTTTTTATCATTTCTTTTTATGGTATATTTTTTATTATTTAAATATTCTGATTTATTGCTGTATTATACCAATTCATGCTGGTATAACTTCACAGATTTTACTGCTGCATTTCAATGGAGTGAATCTGGGATAATACAAGTTAATCATACCTAAAATATTTAAAGATCAGGTATATGGCATAAATGTAATAAAATAAATGAGAGAATAAATTATATTCCATCATAATCAAAGATATCACGTCTACTCAAAAAACCTTGTCATCCTATACACTAGCCATTTATGAATGTTTTAGCAACACAAATGTATGATGAGACTACTACTCACAAATGACAAAAGCCATGAATGAGTTATCCAGAGTTGCTAAATCTTACATTTGTTGTACCTCACAAGAACTTCATTGTGGACAAAGCGGTCATGCCTGAAAGCCAGAATCTCACATCAGGCAGCAGTACAAGTAGTTTTGATGTTTTTTTTACTGATCACCAAACATCAATATGAAACATTGCTTCAGATAGTCAAGGGGCTTCTTAGCCCCCATGCTTTATATCTAGAAATATGAACAGACAGCTGGGAACAGAAGACAGGCAACAATAGCAACATCCAATGGCTAGTTACCTCTTGCTCTCAAGTGCTACCCCTTAAAATGAATGTTAGAAACACTCCTGCACTCCTAATGAAGCCTCCACTTTATAAAATGTAGAGAGAGATGGTTACAAAGTTCCCTTTTTTTTTACTACTACATAAAGAAAAAAGGAGTTAGACGTGTTGATCCTGAACATGTTTCTGCTTAAAAAGTTAGGCATGTTGATCTACAAGTGGAATTCACATATCAGGGTTATGTGTCTAAATTCCCAGTACTTTTCAAAGTGAATCTTAGGTACCTAGTATTGTGAATTACAATGTTAAGCATGCTGAGCAGAATGGAATGGAAAATATCCAAGCCATTTTACTAGAAATTTCGAGAAAGAAAGCGTGTTTTACATTCTGCCTTTCTCCAAGACTTGGGCACCTATATGGAACTAGAATTCTTAGCCACAAAACCCTCAAGTAAATTTGGCACAGAATCATCCCTTCAAGTTCTTCTGATTAGTGTGTGGTGGTGGTCCTGCCAACCTTTTCATAATTACTTAGAGGTTAGAGCAGCTACCCAAGAAGTAAGGGACCTGAATTCAATTCCCTTCTCTGCTTGAGAGGGTTCAAGCCCACAGATCCCATTCCCCAGAGTGGGGCACAAAGCAAGAGTCATGGGACTAGAGATAGAACAAGAGAGAAGTATTAATATCAGTGGCAGTCCCTTGATGCAAGAATGACAGTCTTCCAGTTAATAGACAAGTCATCAGTGAGCCCACAGATGACTAAGGGAAATCCAAGGTCCACATATTCTACTTCAGACATTTTAAATAGTTCCCCAGAAGGAAGGAGTGGATCCTGGTGATATCAGGTTACAGCACTTCTTCTTTGTCTCTCTCCTCTATCCATTTCCATGGCAAGGCAAGTTTGCTCAAAATGATCAATGCCTTGTTGTATACCATTGAGGATGATTCAGTGTTTGAGTATTCCACGTGTTGATGCTAATATTGAATTGCTTCATACTGACCAGCAAGGTGTCCTTAAATCTCTACTTTTGCTTACGTCAAGAGGAGCGTCCATCAGTGAGCTGGGAGAATAGGACCTGTTTTGGGTGCCACTTGTCAGGTTATGACATATACTATCCAACATAGCTGGTGCTATATAAACATGGTTTCAATATTTGTGGTGTTTACTTGAGCCAAAATGATGGTGTTCATTCATCTGTCCTTCCAACTGATTAGAGGATTTTCCAAGACATTGCTGATAGTAATGTTCTAAAGCTTTCAGGTGTTTCCAATATGTTGTCCAAGCTTCACACCCTTACAACAGGGCAGAGGTGCCAACATCCCAGTAGACAAAAAAGTTGTTTTGGGTTCCATAAGGAAGACACGCCCCTGTGGATCCCAAGTTCTGGTTCATGCTCCTGATGTTATTTGTGCATTTATTCAATTATTCTTTAATACAAAATGAATATGCATTCCCAGGATTAGGGAACAGAACCCAAGACTTCTGCCTTGCCTCCTGGGACAAGAGTCCCCCTCACTGGACATTATGGCTACAGACTGCCTCAAAGGAAAATTCTACGGTTGCATAAGTCTCCAAAACCACCTTCAGGAAGGACATTATCATTTCCAAAGCATAGCCTGAAGAAAATTTGCACAATGCAAACCCTTATTTATATCAGAGCCTTTCATGATATCAGCAGACATTTTAATTTTCAGCAAAAGATAATTGAACTTAATTGAACTGATTATGCCTTTGGCAAAACCATGATTAGCATACTATATCAAGCTTACAGCCCCATCATACCATTTGCCAATCTGTTCTTTGTGCTTCTTGGCCATAGTCAAAAAGTAGGTGCACGGGAATGAGACTTCAACACCGGAACATTAGATTTCATAGATTTCATAGACATCAGGGACTGGAAGGGGCCTTATGAGATCATGAAGTCCAGCCCCACCTCTCCCCCTCCCCCCCCCACCATAGGCAGGTAGTCAGCTGGGATCAAGTTACCCCAACAAGAAATATAGCCACCCATTTTTTGATAGAGTCCAGAGGAGGTGCTTATACCACCTCTGGGGGGAGTTTGTTCCAGACCCTAGACACTTGCACCATAAAAAACGTTTTTCTTATGTCTAGTCTAAATCAGCTTTCCTGGAATTTATGGCCATTCGACCTTCTTATCCTTTAGGGAGCTCTGGTGAACAGCTCTTCTCCCAGGTCCTGATGCACCCCTCCTATATAATTGGAGGCTGCCACCAAGTCCCCCTGAGCCTTCTTTTTTCCAGACTGAAGAGTCTCAAGTCCCTCAGCCTCTCCTCATATGGCCTGTACTCCAGGCCTTGGGTCATATGAGTGGCTCTCCTCTTGACTCTATCAAGCTTCTCCACATCTCTCCTGAAGTAGGGGGCCTAATATTGGATTCAGTACTCCAGCTGCAGTCTCACCAGGGCCAAGTAAAGTGAGAGGATGGCTTCCCTGGTTTTGCTTGAGATGCATCGGTGGATTCATGCCAGAGTTTGATTTGGTTTGCCAGCCACAGCATCTCATTGGTGACTTATATTTATCTTGTGGCCAATAAAGACCCCCAAGTGCCTTTCAGTCATGGTGCTAGTGAGCATAGCACTGCTGAGCCTGTAAGTATGTTGAGGGTTCTTTCTACAAAGGTGCAGCACCTTACATTTCTCTACATTGAAGGCCATCAGGTTTTTGTCGGTCCACCTTGAGAACATGTCCAAATCAGCCTGTATTCCCAGCCTGTCCTGTGGTGTGATTGCCCTTCCTTATAATTTGGCATCATCCACAACCTTGGCCAGTTCTCATCTAACTCCTGAATCCAGATCCTTAATGAAGATGTTAAAGAGTACTGACCCAAGTACCGAGCCCTGAGGGACCCCGCTGATCACACTGTGCCACATTGATTTGCTCCCGTCAACTAGTACTATTTTGGTCTGACCCAATGGCCAATTACCTAGCCATTGGACTGTAATCATAAGGACATCATGAGGAACTAGGTCAAAGGCTTTCTTGAAATCCAGATCTGGCATACATGTCATCTCCCTTGTCCAGGGCACATGTTACCTGGTCATAGAAGGAGATGGGGTTGGTCAGGCAAGATCTGCCAGTCACAAAGCCATGTTGGTTGGCATTCAGATGCTTGCCTTTCATTAGACTGGTGTTGATGGATCCCTTGACATTTTTTTCCAGGATTTTTCCAGGGATGGATGTCAGACTGATTGGTCTATAATTCCTTGGGTCATTCCTCTTCCCTTTCTTGTAGATAGGGACAATATTGGCTCTTTTCCAGTCTTCCAGGACCTCACCCAAGTGCCATAGATTTTTTCATCCCGTCTTACTTTTTTATGCATAACAGAGTATTTTCCTCTTATATTTTGCAAAAATAATAAATTCACTATGTCAACTGCTACCACTGCCCATTTATCCCCACTGAAACTTGTCCCCATTATCTGGCTGCACCATGGTATGTGGAGAGCTCCCTACCACCTGGCCACCCAGCACACACCATCAGAGCTCCATCTATATGGACCAGATCCAATAGCTCCATTGGCTGTATCCTACCTGTGGGCCAACCTCTATACCTCTTTAACAATATTCTGTTCTATCTTCAATAAGGTATTCCACTGAAATACCACACTTGGATAAATAAATGCAGCCAACAAAATATTTATTTAAATTTCCATAGGTAAATAGTTATTATTAGGTCTACATAACACTGTAAATTTAGATATGAGCCAAAATAAAAATGCAAAAAAATATATAAACATGTTTGAATATTAAGACATAGGTGGCATTTATTTATCCTATTTTATTGATTTTGTCTCTGAATAAAACCATATATATCATTTGGATATAACAATTTGGACTTAATACTTACAAGTATTAAAAATTTTAGGCCTGATTTTCCAAAAAAATATGCATGGGTAAATATTGTTGTGCCTCAGAAGTCCCATGTGTGAGTATATACATCTCCAGTACAGATTTCACAATTTCTAAAGAATTCTTTGGCACGTATTAATATCAAAATTCGAGAAAAGGAATCCATGTCATTTCTTCAGTGGTTCTAAAACTTGAAGTTAAAGCAATTTCCACACAGTAGAAGTTTCTGAGAAATCCAAACCTATGCATTTAACATATTTTCATTCTTTTTTAACTCAATCAAAATAAAACCACTTTTCATGTATTAGATTTTATTTGAAATTATTTTCTAATTTTGGAGAGAAACATTCTAAAACATTAACTAAAATCAATGTTATTTTTAAAGCAAAATTAGGCTTATAGAAAAAACATTTTGATAAGTGTTTCAATAACATCAGGAAAAAATAAACTGTATATTTTGGAGAGAAACATTAAAGAAAAAGCATTCCCAATTTTTCTCAAAGTTTTTTGTCAATTTTTTTTTCAACCCACTGCACAAGTTATTCATGCTGTTCATATAATGGGCCACATAATATAACTTATCCAACTCCCAGACAAATCCGTAAGAGTCTTATTATTGACTCCAAAGAGAGTTGAATCAGACCTACTGTGAAGAAATATTGATGCAGTTACAGGACTGACAATGGTGCAGCAGAAAAACAGTGCAAAAATATGACTCAACACAATGCATAAGATGTAAGATTCAGCAACCAAACCATCAGTCACACACATCTGTCCTTGTGTCTTCTCCCTCTTGGCCTATGAATGATTTGAACTACACTGTTAGCTTCCTAGCATACAAAATAAGATGAATTGCAGGCCTCAACTTTTACTTATGCTTTCAGATGTTTTGGCTAAGCATTTAAGTTTCCAAGAAGATTAAGTTTCCCAAATTGTCCGAGTAGCTCAAATGAGTTTCACTTTTATGTTTCTTGTACTTATTTTTAATATATAAATAATATGATACAATAAACAGTTCAAAATGAACATAAGTTAAGGTTGAACTGGGGAAGTACTGGAAAACTTGTCATCTGTATTTCTTAGGTCAGCCTACATTTTCTGCTTTGTCACTCTCTTTAATTCCCCCTCTAGCTCTATAAAACATCTAGTTGTCTTTTAAATTCATTTATACCATGTGCTTCAGTGGACTTACCTGACAACTTATTCCTCACATTTATTACTTGTCAAGTGAAATACTTCTGTTTGAATCCTACTATTCTTTTTGCACTGAAAGGGACACTGTCAACTTACATATTTAATTTAAGTTCCCTTTTTTTAAATATACTTTTTCAAACCACATAGTCACTCTATGTCCATAATTGCACCTCTACTCAACTGCTAAGAATAGAAGGATCCTTTCAATGGATTTGAGAGCAGCAGTGCAAAATGTGCTCAGACCCATCTTCCTCCACATTATTCCTTCTTTTTGGGCATTCCGATTTCTTCTCTCTCTCAAGTTTAAGCTACCCCATTGTCCTTGTTAATAACATTTTGTACTGGTCTGGGATAAATGTGCATGCCATCTTCTCACAGTACACAGTAGTGTATACCTTCATGTTCATGAATGAGACAGGAAATGTAACAGTTATCAACCAAATAGTAATGTCACTTGTCATCAAATAAACAATCTGAAAGAAAATGTTAGGAATATATTTCTGTTTCATATTTTTCCATGCCAGTAATCCTAATGGTTTCTCATAAGAACATTTGTTATAACAATAATGATTTGTTTTTGACTGTTCTGAAGCGAGTCATAAGCAGGGCTTAAATGGAGAACTTGTGGGAAAATGCTGCAGCAGAACAGAGAGGAAACATTATTCACTAGAGTTCCCTCATCTCCAGCTATGACAAATTGCACACAAATATTATTCAAATCTCTTTACCTTGTGGAAACAGGTTGTTATTCAATTACTTATTAACAAATGATGGGGATATTAGTGGGAAAAGCCTTTAAAAAAACTCTGGTAAAGTACTGAATTTACTTTTGGGTGCAAGCAAAACAAATGATTTTGTTGTGGTTTTTGTCGTTAGGCCAGTGAAGCTCAGATTTGGAAAATTCAGTTTTAAGCTTCCCATCAAGTTTTTGAGATTGGTGACAAGAATTTGAGAGATTCTCCAAAATATCCTTTCAAAATATTCAGCACAGATCAAAACTATTCCACAAATAATTCACTGCCCAGTTAAGAAACAGAATACCTAGCATATGAACCCACAAGTCTAAGTTTGTAAACATAATTACAAGAAGAATCACCTGACAAAGAAGAAAAGGGAATAAATAAACACTTACCTTGTACAAGAATTGAATGAAAGAACAATAATACAATGAGCTGAGGCCCAGTTGTGGCAGATCCAGTCTCTAAGCAGAGCTGAAAGTAATCAGAGAATTGGGTTGATTCATCCCTCAGGGAAGAGGGTGCCACCCATACTGAGCCTATATAAACTCAAACCAGGCAGCACAAAGCTGCCTGGGCAAGTGACTGCCTTGTTATTGCTTTGTCCTCTTTGGAAGACCTAAATCTGACTCCTTGCCTTGAACCTCTGGCTTGGACCTCCTATCTGTTTCTACATTACTTGTTCCAATTACTCCAAACCTTGCCTTGGACCTCCCATCCTGGATCATCTGCATTCTTTCACCACAGCCTCATCTCAATACTAAGTTTCCTATTCTGTATTAAGACCAATATCAATTGAACTTCCACTCCAGTATATTCCTGACCAGCATGGTCCCCTTAGATGGACTGCTTATTGCCAAGTCGACCCTTACAAATAGCTTATAGAAAACATAGGGATCCTGCTTCTGCTAGCTTTTTGCTAGCATAGCAAAAAAACATTGCTATGGTGAAAGATGTTCAATAGAGAAGAGGCTTACTGTGCCAAGAAGTGGATTTTAATGCTCAGATTCTGACAGAACAGGTGTAATAAGATGTTTGCAAAACTTAGGTACTCTTCTACGGGGACTAGTTGTTACAAAAGTCAGGATGCCTGTTTGTGGTGTACAGCAGATTGGGGAAGGTACAGGCAGCACTGTGGCAGATAAAGTAAGGAGCACAGGGTGAGAGAGAAAGCCGAGCAGCAGTCATGAAGGGGATCAGAGTGCCACTCACTGGAGTTGCAGGGTCATGAATGCTGCATGCCCTCAGTGGCTGGAGGCCACAGTGAGCTCCCACAGGTGGTGGCAGCACTGTTGGCAGTGGGACTGTGGTGGTGGCAAATGAGGAGCTCCTGCAGGTGGCCATGGTGCTGTCGACAGTAGGAGTGGGGGGGTGGCAAGCACTGACCCGTGGTCAGTGACCACCTGAAGCCAGTGGCGGCAGCCAGCGGCCAGCGGTTATTGTGGATTGCTCGCCGACGCCAGTGGTTGGGGGCAGGGGGGGAGCAGCGACTGCCCAAAGGTGCCACCAGCAGTGTCAGTGCACTGCCATGCTCAAGGGGTGCACCCCCTATGCATCACTAATGTGCAGGTTTGTCTGACTCAGTGGAGTTGAACACACCTGGAAAGAAAGGTGGGCTCCCACTGGTTTAGGTTACTGTGTGCAGTAAGTGCATTAAGTATAATGATCTTTTCACAGACTGCAGTTGTTGGCGTGAGATTCCTAACACTACAACAACCAGTAATTCAGCTAAGTTAGTGTCCTGCCTACAGATTTTATTAAGCATGTTTTTAAACATAGCTTTTTGAATTAAAGCATTTAGTGAAATACTAATCACAAGTGTATACCTATTCTCAGTAAGGAATAGCAGATTAGGAAAGGGATTGTGACAATCAGTGAGTCAACCAAGCAATCCATGTCTCAGTTTTTTTCACTACTCCAGGTGTTTCAAGCATTGTATGTTAGGAAGTAACATGCTTATAAAAATAAACTAGCTTTTCATTAAGATAATTATCTGCAGATATTGCTGTGGCAATTGGCATTCTAATCATATGCATGAGGACTGACTTCTTATTGCCTCTTCCAAATTTTTTTATTCAACCTGTCTTTCTTCCTCCAAGCTCCAAGAAGTTCACTGTATCTTTCCTTTTGATAATCTATATTGTTTTTGTGTTTTCATTTTTGTTTTTTGTATATGTATTTGCCACTTGCCAAAACCAGTTATTATTAATGCAACAACCACTTTGGATTAGATCTACGAAAGAACAAAGACACCAGAATTCTCAGTATTTCAGAAGTTATTTTTCTAGAAGTCCTTCTACCTAGACTTAACTTAGGTCCTTAAATTCAGTGATGGGATCCCAAGTCAGCTAAGGCCATGAGGATGCAAACTTCTCTTGACCCAAGCTAACAATTAAAAGGACCTTGAAATTTATGAATAAAAGGCTGACTTTAATAATTAGGGAAAAACACTACAACAGATGTAAGGAAGACAGTACGTAAAATAAAGAGCTTAAACATGCTAACTCCTAACATTTCACATTCAAACCTGGCCACTGCTTATTTTGAGTCCCCAACTGGTTCCAGGGGCAGACAGGAATCATCACTGCCTTCCTGGTGAAACTCCTCCTTGTCCCCAGAGATCTTGGCTTCTCTGCTGGCCTTCAGCAGATTGTCTCTGCCTCACTACTCCAGCCCTTTCAGCTGTAGAGCCCAAGTGACAGACTCCCTCCTTTTCCACTCTCTAGAACTTCACACTAGCCACTTCAGTGTACTCCAGCAGGCCACATGTTCTTACATTCTCTGGCTCCTCTTTTTATATCTCCTCCCGTCAGTTTGTATAAAGAAGTGGAGTTCTCAGGAGAGGGGCCCTTCCAGCACCATCCAAAAGGCACAGTGCCATAAGCCATGCCACACTCAGCCCCTCTGCAGTACAGCTATGAGCCCTTTCACCACCAGAACAAAAATCCATCCAAAAACCATTTTCAACAGGGAATGTCAAAAACAATAGCAACACATAATTGTCATAGATCTCCCTTCTGATACAAACACAGCAGGGATTTTTTTTCTCAAAGAGCCACACTGGAGTGTTTGTCCTGGAAGCATTCATTGTTGACAGCATTGCAACTTGGTTGTTCTTTTTTTTTTTTTTTTACAGTTTCAATACATATGTCATATTTTGCAACATACTCCTTCGCATCAGTTTTGAATTCTATCCCTTCATGCTCTGTAACCATTTTGGTGGGGCATGCTCTGTATACACTGTAAAATGTTGACCGTACAAATATAGTAGCCATTTCCTTAAGGCTAAAACAATTTACAAACCCTTTTTTCTTGACTGTGGCATAATTTATTTACCTTGGTGACTGTTTTGTTTTGTTTTTTTCTTAAGTAGGCCACTGTTATCCTTCTTTTTCGAGGCAGTATCTAAGCCAATGTCTGGAGCATCCATAAACGTGGCAAAGGGCCTAGAAAAGTGAGGGGTCATCTGTATGAGTTCACTTTCCTGAGCTTGTTAAAAATTTATCAAATGCCTATTGGCAAGTTCCAGTTCAACATACTCTGTCCAGTTTACCTTCTCACACAAGTCTGTCAAGGGGGCAGCAATGGAGCTAATGTTCGGTATAAAACCCCTGTAAATTCTCAATAAATGTATAAAAGAATGTACCTTTCTTTTAGTATTGGGAACTCGCCAGTTTTGGATGGCATCAATTTTTAATGAGGCTAGGTGTATAGTCCCAAACTCTACTTAGTATCACAGGTATTTCACCTGTGCTGTTTCTACGCAGCACTTCTCTCCCTTAATGGTAAAGCCTTCCATCTGGATCTTTGCTAGGACCTGACCTAGGTGTACTAGATGTTCTTTCCATTTTTGGTTGACAATAATGATGTCACTGATAAATCCAACTGAAAATGACCCAGAGCATTTTGCATCTGATCTACCAGCCTAATGAAAGTTTCAGGGGCAGTCTACATCCTGAAGAAAGAACAAGGAACTCGTACGGCACACTCTCACAAGTGTGCATTTGAAGTTTGCAGAGCCACAGACTCAATCTGTAGTGCTGCAAACTGCACATGCTGCACCTGCAGCCATTAACCGTGCTTCTAATTTGAACCAGGAGATCCTGGTGTAAACAAAAAAAAAAAGTGGCAGAAAAAAACAGGGTGGTGTGTGTAGCAGCACCAGAGCCTGAGCCAAGCCTGGAAACCAGACCCTGGCCTGCCAGAGCCATGCTTTGGCTGGTGGTCAGGCTCTGTGCATCCAGATCACCACCACTGGATCCCTGTGAGCCCCACAGGACCCTAAGTAAGGCTGCTGGAGCCAGCCCAGGAGCTGGCCCCAGCCTCCCTGCCCCACCCAGAGCATTTTTCCAACACAAACCCCATGTGTAAGGTCATGTGCCAGGACAAAAAGCAGCATCACAAATATGTGCTGCTGCTTTTTTCCCCCACGGCAACCATGTGCCCCTGCTCATGGGGATGCAGCCATAGAGACCCTTTGAAGTTAAAGAGGCTGATTTCATTTGGGCCTGTTCCTCTACTCTAAAGGGATCTTCCAGTATCCCTTAGTTGGGCCCTTGTGGTTGTATCATACTTTGTTCCCCCAACTTTATCAATAAACTCATCCATTCATGGCATAGGGTATGCATCCAACTCCATGAGTAAAATCTATTTTCTATTATCTGCACAAAATCAAATCTCCACCATCTACTGCTGGATCCAATATCACTGGGGAAGACCATGGGCTTTGAGATGACCTAATGGTGCCCATATTCCACATCTCTTGGATCTCTTTATCTAGTTGCTTCCCTAGAACCCCCCAGTATAAGCCTAACCAGGGTGGATATAGGTTGATGGTTCTCTCTATTTATTTGGTAAAGGGCTTTTTTAACTCTGTCTGCCCTATTGGATAACTAGTGCATAAGCAGCAAGTGCCTCCCCGATCTCATCTCCTTGGCTCTCACTTAGCTCTTGGGAAATTATCACCTCCTCCATGGTACTCTGACATTCCTCTTTGTTCTTCCACTACATGCTGCGATCTTTTTCTTCTCTTCCCATGTCCTCGCTGAGGGTAAAGATGACATCAGCCAGGTCATAATAAGGTTGCATCATGTTTACATGGTAAACATGATGACTGTGATTGTGGATAGGTAACCCCACCATATATGTCACATATGACAACTGATGTTTGACACAATATGAGCCTTCCCACACTCTTCACTGTTCTTTCTCACTGGTATCAAGACTAGCACCTGATCTCCCACAGCATAAGTCCATGCCCTAGCCCTCCAGTCATACAAAACTTTCTGCTTGGTCTGAGCAGCGGTTAAGTCTTCTCTAGCTAACCCCGTTAACTCCAGTAGTCTCTCCAGTAGTCATCCCCTAATAATATAGGGATTGGGACCTGATCTGAAAGACCTATGACCTTGTGACCTTCCCAGTTGTGCCATTTCAAATGCATAGTTGGTTGTGGGCAGTCTCTCAGTGGGTCCCCCTAAGGGTTTGATATAAAGACTGCTTTCCCTCATAATCTTTCCTGGATCCATTAATATGGGATGTACCAGAGTTCTTTCTGCTCTGGTGTCCCTCTACCCACGGGTAACCCTTCTGTCTACTTCTATTAGCTCTATTAATTGTTTCAGGGGTCAACTATAGGCTCCCTTCCAATCAGACTTATTGGGGCAATTGGCCCTTGGGACTGTTCTGTAAGAGGCTGGTTTACCACATTAATTTGGAAGATTTTTTTTTTCCTGATCCTACTCTTTGCAACACTTAGAATACTCTAACTCCAGATGTCCTGCCTTATTATAGAGAAAACGTCTTTTGTCCTCTAGCTCTGTTTTTGGCTGTCCAGATGTAGGTCTGGTCAGGCCTTCTTTACACTGACTTCTTTTTTTCCCCCGGATTATAGCACTCTTGGGTAGAAAAGCAAGCTTGATTTTTTTTTTCCCCCAAGCCTTTTTTTTCCTTCTTTCTTTCTGACTTCTAACACCCTACTGTGTGCAGCTGACCTTGTTTTCATCACAAAGATCTGCTGCTTCCCACAACATGGTAAGGTGTCTGTCCTTTTCTCAGAATCTGAACTCAACTGACCAATTCACATACAACTGTTCCAGACCCAGAACATGCTTAATCTTGTCAACTATTTCAACTCCTTCTCCCAGAAGCCATTTTTTCAGGCTTTCCCACAGGCATGTAGCCAATTGCCAGTAAATGCTATTCCCTTCTCTCTTCATTTGCCTAAACCTTTGGTGATACTACTCTAAGGTCATTTCAGACTCTACCAGTAAGGCCCCTTTCACCTTTAGGTAACCTTTACTATCCTCCAGTATCATATTAGAATAAGCTTGAAGAGCTTTTCCCTGCAGCAGTTAAGGGAGGTAGAGTATTCTTTCCCCTTTCCCCTTCCTTTCCCCTTCTTTCCCCTTATGCAACTTGCAAACCCTTCCAAACCCCTCTAAAATGTTGTAAATGCTAATTCCTTCAATGTACAGGCTTTATTTTTACACAGATCCTCAAAGAACCCCAAAACTGTTCCTTACCCCTCAATTCTACAGAGAAGGTAGGCAGTCCTCACTTCAGCCACGCCTGCTGCAGCTATAGTTTCTATGTTTCCAAATCTAACTCCATCATCTTCCACTTCTGTTCAAATTCCATCTGCTTCATCTACTGCTCCACTTTTAGTCTCAGCTCTTGTCATCCACAATGTCTGGCTATTTCTCAGTTTCACCTTCTCTGTATTCAGTTCTATCCAGCATCTGTTCAGGGGCTTGGTATCATGATCCTTGATTGTCTTTTCCTTCCTTCACTATTTCTTTTCGCATATGAATGTCATAATTTATAATCTTTGTTCCTTGTGGTACATGTAGTGCTTAGTTCATTTTCTGTAGGTTGAATATTGGAGGTCTGTTTCTAAACTCAGTTTTCCACTGCATTTACCCAGTGGCATAAGAATGCTTTACTGTATATTATCTCATAGTCATATTTCCCTAGTCTAATAATGCTGCTTATCAGTGCTGTTCGGATTACATTTTCGCTGTTTCCACAATCCAGCTAGAATCCAATTAGATCTAATAGCTTATTTATGACTATGGCAGTTAAATGTCTGGCAGCCTTTCCCTGCATACATGTATATTGAATTTTGAGATCTGCAAACATCACACCACAAAAATCCTTTTCTTCAAAAGGAATCTCTACATCCTCATTAACTGCATGCAGTGGCATGCTTTTCTTCCCAAGATATCAAGGTAACTGACACAGGAAGGTGGGAAGAGGGAAGGGACAAAGGAATGGAGTAGATGTGTAGGGGCTGCTGTGCTGCTACCCTCTCTCCCCCCCCCCCCAATAACCCCAAACCCTGAATCCCCTCCTTCTAGCCCAACATATTTACCCTTCCACCCCACTTGTTCATACTGACCCCAATCATTCCCTGATTGCTACCCTGCCATGAAGAACAGCCTGAAAGCAGTAGAAGTGCTGGTGGGGGGTTCCCCTCCCTGCCCTCCTGGGGGTCCATGCAGAACATGACAACCCTGTGCACCCAGATCTGTACACTACAACTGAAGGGGGAGGTTGAATCTGGGTGTGCAGGGGCAGCACAGACTGTAGAGAGCCTGGGTACAGGCAGGGAGAGGCAACCCCCCCCACCAAACACACACACATTTTTCCACCACTCTCCAGCCTTTTTCCAGTCTTCTGGTACCTTGCCCATCCCCCCCCCCCCCCCCCCCCCCCGCTTCATGAATATTATTGTCAAAGCCTTCAAGATCTCTTATGCCAGTTCCTTCAGTCTGACATTTATATATATATAAATGTCAGACTGAAGGAACTGGCATAAGAGATCTTGAAGGCTTTGACAATAATATTATTATTATATATAATAATATATATATATTATTATATATATATAATTCCCTCAGTTTGCCCCCTTCCTTATCCAAATAATCCTTATTAGGTGTCTAGCAGCAGCTTAGTTTTTTAGTGAAGACGAAGGCAAACTAATTGTTGAGTATTTCCACCTTTACATTTTTTGTTAAGAGGGCTATTTAACAGTGGAGCCACAGGTTCTTTGGTCTTTCTTTCCTGGCCAACATACTTATAGATCCTCTTGTTGTCTTTAACCTCCTTCACCAGGTAAGGTTCATTTTAATCTCTGTCTTGCTGATTTTGTCCCTTCAGGTTCTTGGTATTCTTTTTTGATGATATGCCTATTTTTTCCATTCTTTGTATGCTTTGCTTTTGCATTTGAGGCATCCTAGAAGCTCCTTGTGCAGCTTCTCTTGCATTCTTCTTATGCCTCCATTGTGTCAAAACAATTCCTTGTTTAGCTTCCAATACTGTACCCTTTAGCAGCTCCCAGCTCTTCTGTGCACCTTTATCCTTCAGTCTGCCTTCCCATGGCACCAAGCTTATTAAGTTCTTGAGTCAATTGAAATCTGCCTTTTTGAAATCCAGCATCCTAGTTTTGCAGATCTCATGCTTTCCTCATCTCAGGATCTGGAATTCTGTCACATTGTGATCGCTTTCTCCCAACTTGCCCTTCACCTTAATGTCTTCCACTAGTTCTTTCCTATTGGTCAGGATCAGATCTAAGGTAGATTATTCCCTAGTTGTATCCTCAGCTTTCTGAAGCAGGAAGTTGTCCTTCACACAAGTTAAGAGCTGGCTGGACATGTTATGTTTGGCTATAATGTTCTTCTAGAGGATGTCCAGAAGATTGACATCTCCCATCAGTACCATCTCATAGATTTTGGATAACTTTGTCACTTCCTTGAAGAGTGCCTTACATACTTCTTCCTGACTGGGTGCTCTATTATAAATCCCCCCATGATATTGGTGTTGTGTCTTTCACCTTCACCCAAATGCATTTTGCACTTCTGTCTTCATCCTCCTGAACCAGGGATCACATTTATCTGTTTTTTACATACAAGGTGACAGCGCCACCTTTTCTCCTGACCCTATCCTTCCAAAATAGTGTGTGTTCCTCAGTGTTGATGTTCTGGTCATAAAAACTATTGTACCAGGTCTCTGTGATACCAAGTTGATTATATTTCTTTTCACAAGCTGTGGCTTCCAGCTTATTGTATCTATTTCCCACACTTCTCTCATTTGCATACATACATCAGATGTATTTTGCATTTCAACCTACTAACTTCCCTTTGTGTCATTTGTTGCTGTCCTGTGGATACCTGGCCACAGAGTGAAGTTGCTTTTTCCAGATCTTTCCTTTCTGAATTGTTTAATCTGTTGCTGGAGGGTTTTTGTTACCATCCTACACAGAGCCTAGTTTAAAGCCCCTCTTACTAGGTTGGACAGATGGTGCCCAAAGATACTATTTCCAGTTTTGGTCAGATGGATCCCATCTCTTGATAGCACTCTTCCTAGAATGTTCATCGATTGTCAAAAAATGAAAAGCCTTGATGTGAACACCACCATCTCAGCCACACATTTACTTCCATAAAACAATGGTCCCTGCCTGAGCCCTTGGCTTACACTGGGAAGATCAGTGAGAACATCACTGGCTCCCCAAGCTCTTTAACCCTTCTGCCAAGAGCTTCATAGTCTTCTCTGATCTGCTCCATGTTTTTCCTGGCAGTATCATTAATTAACATGAACATAAAAATAATCTTAAACTCTGAAATACAAATTGAAAATATTTTTGTCCAAAAATTCCCTTCACATTCAAGTGGAAAAATGTAACATACTTCGCAGAACACTTATCTATTTCTACTACATCTTCCATTTATGCATTTCTTTTTCAGGTAGCAAAATGAGAGTTTTTGAGTAACATTGTCTTCCTCTTTACTGTTTTGTGCTCGTATATATCTGCTAGTGCAACTGAAGTAATCAGTCCTTTACCTTCCACCGATGACTAAACCACTTACATACTGAAAATAAAGGTCACAAATCTGATGCTCTTGCAACACCAAAAGGCAAAGGAAAAATAATGACATTACTATTACTAAACTTCTAGCCCAGTGTGACCTATGTTGTTTTCTACTATTCACATATTGCTAAGAATGTTTGTTATTCTCACTCTGACTACAACTACTAGACATATATATATCTATATATATCACTATATATATATATAGACACTTGGTATCTCAATATAATGACATATATATATATATATATATATATATATATAATGACATATCCAGACATACATATATAGACATACACACACATATGTCTACTAGCTGTAGCTTTAATATTTATTCATTGAAACCTGACCCCAGTAATAAAGAGATTAACAGAAAATACAATTCAACACTTTGCAATGCAGGCTGGATTATCAAGATTATTGATGACATTAAGAATGCTCTGTCACAGGGTTGAAACCAGTTTACATATCAGTTCCATATGTCCTATTGCAAAATACTAAATGTCTTACTATTAGAATGGGGCGTGTCTACACATGACATGGGGCTTCGACATGTTATGGCAATATAGTATCATCGGACAAAATCATGGCACCGCAGGTACATCACCGTAGCAGCTAAAAATAAGCCATGTGTGCATGGCGCAGTATGGGCTGTTACTGCACTGTCAGTAACACAAAATAACAATGGTGTCATAGGGACATGGCACAGTAACAATGGTGCCATAGGGGCGTGTGTAGATGCACCCTGTATGTATTTGATTCAATCTTTACTAAATGAAGTAACAGCCTGCAAATTCTGTAGTGGATGGGAAACAAAGTAACTATTTTATGAAATATTTACTTTTGGGGAAATTATTAAAAAGCCAGTTTTGCAAAATAAGGTAAATTTCTCCACGAAGCCCAGCTAGTTAGTTTTTGGACCCGCTTCCAAATTTGGCTGAGGAACCCATGATCCCATCTACTAATAAGTGCTAAGCATGTTACCATTTTTTAATGGAAATGCTCTCAGGCACTATTTCTACAGGATTGGTTTCATCATCATTGAGATGTTGTTGTCATGGAAAACATCTATATTTCTCAAAAGAGTCTTTCAGATTACTATGCTGTGTGGCATCTCTTCTTTGAACATATGAAGAAAGACAGCACTCTCTTGGCTAAATCAGAAATGCATCAGAATTTCTATGTTTGGTATGGAATTAGGATGTAGATTGTTCATACCTCAATATAGTTTTCTTTTTTGAAAGCCTCATCTTATCTGAACACTCCCTGCACTTAACATGAAGAATAATGCTGATATCAGGAATACTCTTACATGAGGAAGAGAATATTTAAATGTGACCACTGTGTTTATGACATTAATTCATAAAAAAATGTTTTTCCTATACATGTGGATCATATATATTATTTATACATGGTGTGCACATGCAAGTGTGCTGTATAGAGACTAAAACACTGAAACATAAACCTGGAAGACATAAACTAAGGAAATTGCAAAGGAATCTTCTATGGATCCCCTGTCCTGTTCTTTAGAATTGTTTAAAGTAGCCTCATGACCATGAGCCCATCCTAGTCACCAAGACAACTAGTTGAGAAGTGGCAAGCATTATTTGTTCCCCATTTCATTTTTTCCCCTGAACCAAAATAGCAACCATTAAATTATTTCATTCAATTACATCAATTACGTGGGTTTTATATTATTTGGAAGCTTTATAAATCTTCTAGAACAACAATACCATATATGATTAACAATTAAAACAGATTTGTTGCTAGACCATGCAACTCCTCATTATAAACTACATTCTTTTCAGGGACATCAATATTCTCATTTTTAGTTTAACCAAAAGTCAGGGACCTGAAAAAGACAAACACAATATCTTTCCACCTAAAGTCTATTATATTCAAGATAATAAGCATTTTTATGCTGGAGTGACTTTAAATATAGAAGGTGTATTTCTTTCATATCGGTTGGTGGTGTTCTATTGATATGAGGATATCCATTGATATTAGCTGCTTATTGGCTTCTTCTACACATGCAATTAATGTGAAGCAATGAACTCCAGACCTTTTTGCTCCAGAGTTTATTGCTCCTGAGTGCACAATTTGAACATGCACCTGGGACTGTAGCATGCTGAGCCAGGTTGGAGCAGATCCAGCTGACAGCAGGTCCCAGGGATTGTTGAGCCCCAGCTCAAATCTGGGATCGTGCCCGGTATGCAAAGGCCAATAAAGATACCAGGGGTGACAGTATAAAGAAGATTTATTGCTAGCAATAAAAGGTGCAAGCGGAATAATTTCAAAATAATAAGCACACAGATTTCTAATTCTAAGCATCTTTTATACAGGGGTTTTGGTCCTTCATAAGCATCCTTGTTTGCTAATTGGCTATAAAGGAGTGACGCAAGGAGTTCTTTACTGAACATGTCTCTATACCTGTGTTTTAGCTATCTATCTCATTAACATACATGTATGTTTCATTAGCATACTTTTTCCCCACCTAGGGGCGTGATTTTTAGTATTTTAATGAGCCCTTTAACCCAGTACTCTGATTCTGCTTTTGTTTTCAAGCCTCCTTTATTTAAGACTGTCTCCTCCTTATCATTGCAGATGGGCATTTGTCACATAACATTCACTTTTGCTTGTGCTTTGCATAGTAGTTTCTAGGTCACTCCTTACAGGATCAGTACTCCTACTGTGGAGTTCATTGATTTACTCCAGCCTAATAGCCCTGCACGGGTAGACACAAGACATTTACTACACAGCTAATTAGTCTACCCTGCAGTAAATATCTTGTGTAAATGTGTCCACTGTGATGTAAGGGTGCAGTTCAGAAAAATGCTCAAAATAAGATTAAAGGAGCAGGTCATCTCATTGAATTCAATCAAACTACACACATCCTTAAAGTTAAAACATGCCTCAGTGCTCTGTTGAATTTAGCCCTAAGTGAAAGGCAAATCAAGGTCAAAGTTCTTTCACATCCATTGCAATCATGTTTTGTTCCTGATGAGTGGTATTTTTTTTATAGCTTACTGGCAAATTCTTTTTCTGTGGTATGAAGACTGCAGTGATAAATTTAGATTTGACAAAAATAGATTTTAGCTTGCAGATAGTCACAAAAATCTATTTTCTGTATTTCTTCTATATAAGTGATCAAAACATGTTAGAATATGCCACCAGAAGAAGCTATTTCAACCCCCTTATCATTAACAGTGCTATTCATAAAGCATAGCACACTACTAAATAAAATGAGTAATAATAATATACCCAGAAAAAGGCTATAACAAAGAACATGTTGGCTTACATTGCGCAAAAGTTATTTTCTTACATTTTGTTTTTCATTATCTTTTGGACTTTGATTCTTTATCTTATTTCTGAATTAATAAGAATATTTTTCCAGGAAAAAAAAAGAAATGCATGCTGAAAAAGGCTTAAGTTCCTTTAACAAGATTAATCTTGACCCTGAAAGTTTTTGACAATGCAGCCAAGTGTCATTCAGGAAATTGCACATACCATGAACACTGAAATACCCTCTCATCTTGAAGGCTGTCCCTTCAGATGAAGAATGAAACATGGTGGTGGGAAAGAATATAACATAATTTACTATGAGCATCTGCATTGTACATTCTTTGAGAATAATTGAAAAGGTGAGTTTTCAGTCATAATCAATGTAGATATACTTTAAAGATAAGACTAGAATGGATTTTGTTCCTGCCATGGTTTCTGATATGTAATAGTTCAGAATGATCTTATGGTTAAAACAGATATTTTTTGGGACCTTGGGAAAGTTGCATAGAGCCAGATTCTACTCTACCTATGAGGTACGGAAGTAGATTTGAGTGTCAAGTGAAATTCTACTCCATCCTACTTTACTAGGTGAAAAAACTGTTAATACAAACTGAGTGAGTCCTCTGTTTTTGTGACTTAGTCTTAAAAATAAAATTTACAAAAGTAGATGCATTAATGGAATTTTAAGGACTAAAGGAGGATGGAATGGAATTGTATTTAGGCATCTAAATCCATTTGAGCCCTTAACTAATAGGTTGAATAAAATCTGGTCTCTCTGAGGTACACACAGGATATTTCCTTTCATCCTCTTTTGCTCTGGGTATGTTCATTGGAGCAGGGATTCTTTCTTTCTATGTGCAAATAGAATTTAACACAATGAAGCCCTGACCCCAGCAAAAATAATTTATTTTGAAAATAGTTTAAGCACTAGTTCAAACTTAGTTAAATTTTAAATGAAATTCTTGTAACAGAACTATGTATAACTACACTCATTATTAGTCAACGAGCTTGGCTCTGACACTTATATATCCATTTGCACCTTAACTCAGCAAACAGTTATGCAAGCAGGTAAATTTACAAATCTATCTTTATAAAATATGGGACTCAAAGTCAAGAATAAATCATGATACACATTAAGCATTAATATAATACTTATGAAGCAGAGTTTTCAAAAGCACTCTATTATGACCAAGTCTGAAGTCAAAGTTTAATGTCCCACCATCTTCTATAGGAGGAGATTTAGGTCATTCTGAGTTAGGTCAATTTTGAAAATCTAACTGCTAGATTCATTACAACAAGAGCCGCTTTGTTTTTTCCAGATTTGATGGTATTAGTTAACTGCACTGAAAAGAGTTTTTGGAAAGCAGGATTATTTTTTTCTTACTGCTAATATTGGAAATATATTTTTCTAAAAACACAAACTATTCAAGTGACTATTTAAAAAGTTTAAATAAAGCTAAGTATAAATGAACAAAAAACATCAATATGTGCATATTCAGAAATGAAGCTTATTACAAAATATAATTTTAAAAGTGTCTTGTCATGGTAGTTCTTTTGTTGGGTAAGCTCTTTTATGTACAAAAATGTTGTACCCATTGAGGGTTTGTCTTACCAGATGTGTTCTCTTAGGCTGAAAATATTTAAGTGTGTATAATGAATCATTTTACACAATGTATGCCCACACATAGCTTACTATAATATAAAGTGGATGGTTCATGAGTACCTTGATAATTAGCATACTCTATCAATTTCAGTTCCCAGATTCAACTGTCTCCTACTCACCAATGGCATTATGCATTATTCATGCTAGCTTCACTGATTATTCTAAACAAAATAATGTAGGAATCATAGATTTTTCCCCACATTTAGATTTTTTTTTTCAGATTTTTCAGATATTTTATCTTGCATTCCTCCCTACTGCATATTTGACATGGCAAAAGCTGAGTCTTATTAGCAAAATTACTATTGCTAATAATAATAATGTTTCATTTAATTCTGTTCAGATGTTTTGATGAGGGCAACACACCTCTTTCTCAAATTCATTTGTTCCAGAATTTATTTTAGAATTATTTCATTCTGTAAATTTTCAATATTTAAGATTTCCTCACTACTACCAGTTATTCTATGCAATGCCTCATTAACTTTATATTAAATATCCCTATCATACTTCAAATGAGTTACAATCCATTTTGTGGAATTCCATTTAAACAAAAATCCTTATTCCTTCCTTCAGATACACAGAGAAGTTCAGGAGTAAAAATAAAAGATGCTTGCTTTTGAACAGCCTGTGAAATATTTTACATTAAGCTCACATTTGCACAAGATGTACATAAAGACATATGAGTTTATAGTTAGGTATAAATGACTTCTCATAGTTCAGAAGTTTATTCCAGTTTATTCTTGATACATTTCATGATTTGTTAAATATAAATGGGTTGGGTCTCTCATGTGACTACTGACTATTCCACCCAGTAGCATAACTGGAAGTGGGTGAGGGGAAAACCTGGACCAAGTGCCAAATTAAGAGGGGTGCCAGAATTGCTCCCATTCCTGCAGAGTCCATGCCCCAGCAGCATACTCATGCCAGGAACTCCAAAACAGCCCCTGACTGCTGTTTTAAGAGTTCCCAGCATGGGTAAGACTGCTGGTTCCAGATCCTGCTCTTGGAACTGTGCACCTTTCACCCCAGCTGTTGGATCTTGAGTGTCCTTCCTCCAAGCTATCAGAACCTGCTTATTCCCCCTTCTCAGAACCACACTCCCCTCTCTCCCATTCTTCTGCAGTTGCCTCCAGGTGCCAACTTGCTTATTTCATCACTGATTCCATCTAATCTCTGGAACCCAATACAATTTACATAACAATAAGAGTTGAGTTCTATTTACCTTTGGCTGCTTCTACACCCGATGCTATTGTGCAGTGGTTATTGTGCAGTAGCACTGGCAAACACCCTTTTTGTAATGCTCCTGCATAGTAGCATCACATCACAGTTTTCTGCCACATAATGCTACTGTGCAGTCGTATCAGGCTAGTGTGCAGTCAGCGTCCCATGTAGACACGCCCTTTCTCTAGCTGATTGCCAGTTTTCTAGACATCTACCTGGGCATTTTTAGACCTAGGTTTATGTTATAAATGCATAAATGTGCACACACAGACTAAGCATGGACAAGAGGGTAATGGGCGAGTGGAGTGTATGACTACATTCCGAAGTCCATGAGCACAAGTCCCAAAAAAATGAGGATGGGGAAGACCCCATCAGCATTTAGCTTTACTGGCTCAGTGGTTAGGTAGCTTACCCACAAAGCCCATGTTATAAGCCCTACTCACCCAAAGGGGTTTTGACCTTATACCACATTTTGACCACCTACTGCTCACGTTCAGTCTATGCATGCATATTTATGTGCCTACACTTCAGGGGAAATAGAGCTATCTGTACTTAAGTGAAAGGCAGGGAAGATTTTCATGTGATAGATTAACCAAAGTGTCTGTGTGTCTATGTGGTGGACATATATATATATATATATATATATATATATATATATATATATATATATATATATATATAAGCTTTCATGGGCTGAAGCTCACTTCCTTAGGTGCTGTCTTCTGAAGCACCTAAGGAAGTGAGATTCAGTCTATAAAGTTTTGTGCTTATTTACACCCAAACATACACATATGCACACATACATACATGCATACTAGGCCTGTGTGAATAGGGAAGTATTTGATTTGGATTAGGTTCAGCCGATTTGGAGGACAGCAATTTGATTTGGAGATATGATCACTGTCCTGAATCAATTCAGCTGAATCAGCTTTGGAAGATTTGGCGCTGATTCAGAGAGATTTGGTGATTAGGCCATAGACTATAATGGGGAATCACTGAAATACCTATAACTTTGTCATTTTTTGGAAGATTTGGATGAAAACAGCAGAGATCATAGCCCCTTCTGAGGGCATGAGTCCTGTCAAGCTTCGAGGAGATAGGTGCTGGGAAGGCAAGTTATGCAAGGAGAGGCTGAAGGAGCTATGCGTGTTTAGCTTGAAGAAAAGGTGCATAAGAGGAGTTATGATAGCAGTCTTCAAATAATTAAAAGGCCAAAAAGAAGAGGCTGCAGAGAGACCAATGACTTGAAGTTGCAGTAGAGTTAATTTAGACTGGATATCCAGAAAAAAATCATTGTGAGAATAGTGAGTCAGTGGAATAGACTGCCTAGGAAAGTTATGCACTCCTCACCACTAGAGGTGTTCAAGAAGAGGTTGGACAACCACTGGTTGGGGATGATCTAGGCATAGTTATGCCTGTTTTCTACCATGGGTATTTACCATGCTTCAGGGCTTTTCTGGTTGCTCCCACACCCCTTTTCTTCTGATATATGTGTATCAGTGTTTATAAACCTCTCCAGAGGCATTGGGTGTTGGCTACAGCTAACACTGGGAACTTCAACTGGGTTGTGCTGCTTGTCCTGCTGGGAGCAAACCCAGAGGTTCCTAGCTGGGAACCTAGAGGGTCTTGCCCTTCTCTTCAGGGTCGGACCAATATTATATTTGTGGTCAGAAGGAATTTTATCTCAAGGTCAAATTGGTATGGACTCTGGGGTTTTTGCCTTTCTCTATAGCAGGGTGCATTTCCCTCTGTCTGGGACTTCTTGAGCATATTTTGACAACATTTAATAGAGGCAGGGCATCAGCTGCTGTGGCTCCCCTATTTACCTGTGGCATGTTAGGTGTTAGGTCTATATTGTGCCAGGGCTGAGGCTAGTCTTATGTAGAGTTTGCATTATGGTTGTATGGGATGATTTGTATAAGGATGATTCTGCTTTAGGGAAGGGGTTGGACTAGATGACTCCTGGAGGTCTCTTCCAGCCCTACTTCTCTATGATTCTATGACACTTCAGTTAGTCTATAAGGGCATCATTACCCATGCTTTGAGGATGGGGAGGTATGCTTTAACTAGATTGGCTCCAAGAGCCACTCTAATTAAAGCACCAGCAGCATCTCGTGAATTCAGTACCTTACACTTAAAAATGGTGGTGGGGATGCTTTAACTAAAGTTCATTTGATAAGCTTCAGTTAAAGCACCCCGTTACCATTTTGAAACATGGGGAGGCTGAATACATGAGATATGGAGGCTGCTGAAGCACGCTTGAGCAGACTTGATCATTACAGTACATCAGAGCAGCTTTCTCACCTGTCTACAGGCATCCTAAGGTGCCAATCTACCCTACCTTCTACTTGACTTCAGACTATCACAGATAATTACCTCTATGTTTACATAAGTACCAAAAATGCCACTTGTATCACTAAAAAGTTGCTATTTAGATGTACCAGATGAAACAGAATTCCACCCTAGGTACCTGGTTACTTAGATTAAGACATTTGGGGCATGTGTCAAAGCAGGGGAACTTTCAGCTCAAATAGGGATGTACTTAGTGAGTTGAAGTACCTGTACTATTACAGATGTCTTGGATTGCAAATTTAGATCTAGGCATCATAAGCCTTCCTCCACCATATTTGTACTGTCTAGGGCTTTTTTGGAGCTGGTCTATAAACCTATTCTAAGAGTAACTAAGGTCTTTATTTCACTTCCATTTCTCTGCAGCTCAAGGAGTTCTTAACTCCTGGCTTGTCCATACATTAAGATGTGTAAATTAGTTTTAAGCACCCTTTAGGTTTCTTAAGGTTATGTCATTCCAGGGAAGATTTAGCTCTGATCTGTGTTACCCAGCTTGTGTATCCATGAGTATGTGGCCATTCTCCAGAGATACGCTGCCCAAATTTAATTTTTTTCAGCATCCCAGGATGCAGTGTCCCCTTTCCCACCCTCCTGTTCTGTGTAGACAAACTGTCTACCCTCTGAACTCTACTGCCAAGGGGGTGGTTCTGTCACTAAGCTAATGCTCCCTTCTGCCCAAAGGGGTGTGACCTGCCCAGGCAGCTCACTGGGACCCAGACCAGTCTGAGAGGGAAGGATGAGGGAGTGGAGGGGTAGCAAAATAGGGGGCCAAAGCAGGATCCCGAGAACCGGGGCTTCCCTCCCAGGGCAATGTAACTGTGAGCAAGGGAACCCAATCCCAATCTCAATCCCAAACCCTATATATTTCTTTAATTTATTTACTCTTATTTCTTTTTATCTTTTTTTTTTTTTTTTTTTTTTAACTACGGTTGATTTTAAGAGGCTTCAGTGGCTGACTTCTTTCATTTTACCGCCCAGGCCCCAACCACCATTTCTAACTATTGCCTCTCCACCTCCCATTTCATTACCCAGTCCCCATCATTAAAACTCTTTCCCTTCCAGCTTCATGCTCCTGTCCTCACTAAGCTATCTCTCCAATGCATACCCCCCTAGAGCAGGGATAATAGCCTGTAACACACAACTCACAGCTGTAGGTCTAGTCAGGCCCCTGCTCACCAACACTATAGTGGAAGTCACAGTTTTGCAGGTCAGGAACAGTGAAAGGTTTTTAGTTTGGATGTGTAACTACTCTATGCTTGAGCAAATACTAACACTAGTCAACATCTGAGAAGTTTAAAGTGTAATGTGTAAGACCATTTTTTTTTTCTTTAAAACACGCAAAAAAGAAGGTGGGGATGCTGTTATTTATGCTATAGTTCAGTGGTCAATGTTTAAGGGAGTTTTTCTTTGCTGTGTTGAAAAGAAACATCAATTTCTATAAAAAGAGAATGTCACGAGCAATCCAATCACCAGGAAGACAGTTTCAAGTGGGATCCACACCCTGACTAACCAATACATGGCAAGGTTTAGACCAAATGTATTTGAATTCGAATGCTCAGTTTATATAATTTAGATAATCCATATATACCACCTGTCTAAGAAGTTTAATATTTTCTTTGGAGTGGTGGGGTTTTTTTGCTTTGCTTTTTATAGTCTATAAAATATGCCAGATAATTAAAAATAGGGAATCATTAAGTATCATTAAATGAAAATGAAAATATTAAATATTATTTAAAAAAATCTTCCATCATCATTATTGTAGCCATGCCTGAACCTATTACTATGGGTGTGGAGAAGCCTGAAAGGCCCCACACCCTGGAAGCATTCCTCACCAGTATTGCCAGGAATTAAATATGAAATGATCATATTCAAAGATCAAAATTATCATATTTGCTGAAAAACTATGCACATTTGTACACTGAAAAATATGCAAATGCATATATAAATATGTATGCAAATAAGCCTTCTTCTTGTTTACTGTACATCGCTCATGTTAACTCACCAGTGAGTGAGTGAGTAAGTGAGTGAGTGAGTGAGTGAGAACTGGATCATCAGAGTTGGAGCATGTCTCTATTTTGAGGCAAGTAGTCATAAGAAAGTGCTGACAGTGAACCCAAAAGTCAGTTACGACTCCCTGAAAGTGACTTGGGTTTTGCATATGCTGCATCAATTAGCTGCCTCAAAATGATCATACATTTCAAATAGTTTTACTATTACTGATCACACATTGTACAATAGCTGAAATTATCATACATATATGATAAATATTGTACACCTGGCAATATTGTTCCCTATGCCCACCCCAGACCTGGAGGGACTCATCAGAGGCTGAGGATCTAGGTCCAGGACCGCAGTGAGCCTTCCAGCAAGGGATCTTACACAGATGTAGGGAATGAGGGGATCCCGTGCATGTGAACCAGCAGCGGGGAAAATAAAAGATGCTGAAAGCAGCCTCTGGGTGTGACTGCACTGGCAGAGAGAAAGGACATGGCTGTCCTGAGTCCACACTAAGTGCAGGTCAAGCAACCACCACGTGGGCTCTCTTCAAAGGCTCTGAAAGAGAAGGGGGGCGGGGGAAGGGGGGGGGCAGAAGGGAATGAAACCTGGGAAAAGCCTACTAAGCCAGAGACTTTGAGCCAGCAAATAGCTAAGTGACAATTCATTTTTTTTTTTAACTATGTTTGTTTCTTCTGCATTTCTTACAAACCCAGGGTGGCCTTGTGGTGCTTTAGACTAACTGACCTGCAACAGAGGTGAGGACCGTGAATTGGATTGTTAGCTAAAGCCAGCCATGAAAGTAAAAGTGGTTGGCTCCATGTGCCTGACCAAACTTGCCTAGCTTTGCTCTGCCTGAAAGGTACTCGTAACTAGCTTTGTCACATTTCTTTTTTATCCTAGTGTGAGTATATGATGAAAATTATCGTGTGTTACTGAATCTTTTTCCTTAAGTGGGAAACAAAGGATCTAGAAATAGATAAGGACATTAATTGTAGCCCTCAGTGTCTATGTAACGCCAACAAAATATGTGGTATTACCTATTTTTTTCAACAATAGGGCTTAATTTTTCTAGTGTTTCATTTAAGAGTGAAATATAAAAAAGAGGAAGAAATAATAGGTACTATATAACATTCAGTAACATAACTTGAATGCTTTTCTTAGGTTGGCTTACTTCATTAATAGTATTCCTTCTTTCATGAGATTTTATTGTCATTGTTGTTGGATTGCTCTCTCCTGATATGAGATACAGGAATTCAAGAGAAAGTGGTAGTATTTCCAACTCAGTTTTTCTTGACAAATTCAGGAAAACATAAAGTACTTTTACAAGTGAAACATAAAGGAATGCCTGGCATCAGGTATCTTATGTGCAATTTTGTTTTTTTTCATTTTGTTTGGCAAGATGAGACTGAGCTTATTATTGCCTGTGACCTATGATGATTATTCTAAGTTGGGAAGGTTCAATTAAATGTACAACACAGATAATGAATGAAAATTTTGAAATGGACAGGATTATGTTAGGATTGTGAGATGATTAGTGGGGACTACATTAATAAATGATGAGTGAGTTAATACCTTAGCTAAGTGCAATTTATGCATAGCGTGTCCAGACAAAACATTTTTTTTTTTTTTGGTGCTAAGGAAATCTATCTATCTATCTATCTATCTATCTATCTATCTATCTACACACACATATACACACAGACAGACAGATACGTATAGATTACTTTATGCAGTTATAGTATAGTCTGTGTTATTAATCTATCTCTTGATTCAAAGACAGAAAACAATCAGGGATATTTAAAAACATAATTTTATTAGAGACCCATATTAAAACAGTCAAAGCCAGGTAGTAGCAACATGTAAGTGCTGTGGAGTTAGACTGAAGAACTGTTTTTCTAGATCAAAATTTTGTTTTTGAAATGGGATTCAGTGTCTTAAAGTGACCTATTTGCTCTGGGAAATGCCAAATGATAGTCAAAACCTTGTTAATTCAAGGTCATTTATTTGGTCCAGCAGTAGCTGTAATGATGCAGAACTCCTTGTTTTTTAGCTCTCAAAAATGGTACTTCCTCATTAATAGTTACACAAACTGCTGAGCCTTCTTCTGCCGTATTGCCAAGAAGTGAAATGTTATCAGGGAATTGTCAGACTTTTATATATCCTTTTCTTGATTTCCCCTTGCAAAGTGCTGGATTTGTAAACTTACTTTTCTTGAAACAAATGGATATAGTTTTCAGCTTTACCTCTTCCCATGCCCAAGCAATTAGATGAACACAGTCTTGCAAATTTACAGACTTCAGAACTATTTTAATATATTTTTGCAGGTTCGCATTGTGAATAACAATAGTCCAGTTTCTGACCTTTGCTTGCTAGTGTCTCTGAGTTCTTAAATACATCTTGGCCACTGTGTGTGGGTGAAATATGAGTGAAAACTAATCCTTGGGACTTATGGAGAAATGTGAAATAATGAAAGCAAGTGTTACTGCCTTGAATGAGAAACTGACATTCTCACTATTTCAGCCACATGATGCTATCCAGGTCCTTACTAAATTGCCATAGCTGGGGACCACTTGTAGTTGTCTTCAAGGACATTGTGGGTGTTTTGATTTCCCAATCATCAGGCACATGTATCATTATATCTATTCATGTTGACACATACAAACAAAGTTACACATTCTTTTCCAACATCTGGCTTTCCTTTTCTCTGCCTTGTCCTCTACCAACAAACCTTTCAAATAATATCCTGTTTCATACATCATTGTGGATGCCAGCCAAGGTAAAGTTCTCAAAAAATTGAGGAAGGGTTTCAATTTACCATCCTTAGTTGGTGGTATATCTGCTAAATGTTTCTTTGCATGCATTTTTGTGTAAATTAGGTTAATTTATTTCTTCTACCTGTTAAAGCAATAGTCTGTTGCCTTAGAAGCACTTAACCCAACTGGACTGGCAAGCTGCAGGCCTTTTTCCCTGACCATGGGTTCATATTCCCTCTGTCCATTTGAACTTGAACCACAGAAATGGAGCCTTGTCAACCCTGAGGGATTCTCCTTCAAGTTTATATTTGTGATTTTTTTTTTGCCTGACTCTCTTTACCTGACCAACTTTATTTCTATCTATGACAGGGTGATAGGCTTTGTGGATGGGGAGAGAAGATTGGACTTGTTATACTTTGATTTAGCATGGCTTTTGACAGTTTCTACTACAACATTCTCATTAACAAGCTGAGTAAATCCAGACTAAGTGAAATGAGTACTCTTCAATGGCTCAGTGTCACCTTGGGAGGATGTATAAAGTAGGGCTCTCCTGTGTCCTGGGCCCTGCATTGTTTAATATCTTCATTAATGATTTGGAAGATGGAATTAAGTGTACACTTAGTAAATTTGCAGATGACAGCAAGTTGGCTGGAGTTGCAGACATTCTGAATGACAGGGCTAGGATTCAGAATGACCTTGATAACTTGAGAAACTATCCAAATTCAATCAAATGAAATTTAATAAGGACAACTGCAAAGACTTCCAATATAGTGAAATACATACTGGGGAATGGCTAGCTAGGCTATAGTACTGGAAAAGATCTGGAGGTTGTAATAAACCATAAGCTGAATATAACTCAAGAGCAAATCTCTTGAAAACAAAAGCCAGTATTATCCTGGGTTATATTAAAAAAGGGATAGGCAAAATATGGCCCATGGCCCGTTGTCCAGCCCATGGCAGGTCCCTTGGTCTCACCTGACCCAGGTGCCATCCAGCCCATGGCATGTCATGCTGGCCCTAGGTGCGCAGCAGGTTTGGGGTAGCTCCATGGCTGGACTGCATTTCAAGGCAAACTAGGCAGCAGCTCCTGGCTGCCACTACTGCTGCTCCCAGCCCCACATTACTGCCAGGTATTCATGTGCACAGCCCCAACCTTATCCCACCTCATGGCTGCTCTGGACTCACCCCACCCAGAGGGGACCATCTTCAGACCAACTGGAACCTGCACACACAGTCCCAATCCCAGCCCTCCCTGTGCCTGCTCCAGACTGCCTGCCCACATTGAGCAGCAGCAGAAGCTGTTGCTAGGTACAGGGGAAAAGCGGCTACCTACCCCTCACCACTTTTCAGCCATTCTTGCTGCAGCCACCCAGAGTCCGTGCCCAGGCTACTCAGTGGTTCCTCTCTGCCACCATCACCAAACTCTGGGCCATGTAGCGGTGGCAGTGGGGAGGAGCCACAGGGTACCCTGGGTGCAGTCTCTGGACAGTAGCCCCAAGAAGAGCCCAGCAGTGGCAAGAGGGAGGCAACCGCTTTTCCCTCATGCCAAGCAGCAGCTTCTGCCCAGCCACTGCTACTGCTGCTGCTCAGCATGGGCAGGTGATCTGGAGCAGGCACAGGGCCTTCCACTTCAAGAAAGATGTAGTTATAAGATATAAGAATTGGTTGTACGCACAGGTTCCTGCTAGTCTGAAGCTGGTCCACTTTGGCCAGAGTGACTGGAATTGGTGCAGGATGGGCCAGGGTTGTGGAACTGGTGTTGTGTGCTCAGCTGCTGCTGGGTGCTAGTGGTAGTGGTGCATGGACAGTGCACTGTTGCAGTGGGCAGGGAGGAGGATGGGTGATGACTAGCCCACAATAGCTTCCCTATGTGGGCCTGTGGGCCCAAATAATTGCCCACAAGTATAACTAAAATATTTTAAAACAAAAATAATTAGAGAGCGGGAAGCAGGACTTATGAGGAAAATATATAAGTATTGGGAATATTTAGGGCCTTGTTATACCTTACACTGTGAGTTACTTAACTCAAAGGGTGAGAGTGTTGCCAGACCCCAGCCCCAGGCCAGCACTCTGAGGCAAAGTGGGAAGGGGGTGTGTGTGCAGGGCACGCATCTGTTGATAATGAGATTTTCAATCTCCTTCTCCCTGCTTCTTTATACTGTCTGCAAACCTGACAGGCAAGGGAGCCAGAACATGGCTGATAATACAGTGTTTATGAGCCCATCAACAAAACAAAAGCTTTTCTCATTAGGTCAAGCTCTTTTTAACCAGCTTTTTTCTAAGGGAGGAATGGAGGAACATTACCAGCAAACCTGTTGATTAGTAGGACTGTGCAAAGCTTCAGACCATGCTTTGGATCCAGAGAAGCTTTGGACACTTCAGCATCCAAAGCATCATGTCCAGATTGAAGCACTGGCTTTGTTAGGCTTTCCAAAGCACTTCAGAGCTTCTGAAGCGCTTCAGAAAAACTTCAGAGCCACTTCGGAGATATGGCCATAGGGTATAATGGGAAATCAATGAAATATCTATAACTTTGTTGGTTTTTCTCTGATTTGGATGAAACTTACAGGGATCGTAGCCTCTACTGAGAGCATGAAGCTTTCCAAGCTTCAAGAAGATTGGTGTAGGGGTTCAGGGGGAACTGTACCCCAAATTCTTGAAAGTAAAACTCATGTCACTTCTATGTGTTACAACACAGAGGGGTGAAAACTGCAGAGATAATAGCTCCTGGTGAGACCACAAAGTCTGCCAAGTTTCAAGAAGATTGGTGCAGGGGCTTGGGGGGAACTGCACCTCAAGCTGCGGAGAAGCAAAACTTGTGACATGGGTGACACCGTGTGTGTTAAGGTGCAGCAGGGTGAAAGCTGCAAGGATGGTAGCCCCTGGTGCAGCTATGAAGCCTGCTAGCTGTCAAGGAGATAGGTGCAGGGGTTCTGGGGCCCTGCACCTCTAGTTGCTGACAGGCAAAACTCGTGACATGGGTGCTTGTACACCTGTGTTTGTCTTGGGGGGAACTACTGCAGGCCTGGCTGCAAAGCTATCAGTTACCTATCAATCATGATTCACTCAGGGACCAGCTCAATACACAGTTGCTAGCTAATGTAACCAATTAATTAGCAACAATTAACACCTACAAAATCCCACAATAAGGAGAGAAAATAATCAATACAGATAATCAACTGCCCCAAGACAGAGACAGTCAGTTGCACAAGCACCCATGTCACAAGTTTTGCCTGTCAGCAGCTAGAGGTGCAGGGCCCCAGAAGCCAGAACCCCTGCACTTATCTCCTTGACAGCTGGCAGGCTTTGTATCCTCAGCAGGGGCTAGCAGGCCTGTAGCTTTCACCTTGCTGCACCTTAGTACACACGGTATCACCCACATCACGAGTTTTGCTTGTCCACAGCTTGAGGTGCAGTTTCCCTAAACCCCTGTACTGATCTTCTTGAAACTTGGAAGGCTTTGTGGCCATCCCAGGGGCCACCAGCCCTGCAGTTTTCACCCCTGTGTCATAGCACGTAGACTTGAAATGAGTTTTGCTTTCAAGAATTCGGGGTGCAGTTCCCACCCCCCAAGTCCCTGCAGCAATCCTCTTGAAACTTGGAAGACTTCATGATCTCAGCAGCAGCTACCACCTCTGCAAGTTTTATCCAAATCAGAGAAAAACCAACAAAGTTATAGATATTTCATTGATTCTTCATTATACCCTATGGCCAGATCTCCAAGATGGCTCCGATGCTTCGGAGCTGCTTTGGCCGGATCGAAGCAGGAATCCGTTCTGGAGCTCCAAATAGGATCCCTGGCATCCAAAGTGGCCAGATTCAAAGCCGGATCAAATAGCTGCCTACTCGTACAGGCCTATTGATTAGCTCAAAAAAGCCCTAAGTAGATACTTTTCTGTCTGCCTGTCCCAGTGAAATTTGAGCCACGTACACACAGACACCTCTCAGCATTAGCTAGCAGACAATCCAGACCAGGGTTTCAAAGCATCTGGGATGCTGGGCGATTCTGGTTTAACTTAAACCAGGAAGGGGTGTGGGACAGATGTTGCATAAACAGGTTTGACCCAAATCAGTTAAGTCTGATACTACATTCAACCAGGTTTATCTTAAACAACTTTTAGCCATTTGGAAACTAGTTTATGTGCACTGAACTTATATTTTGTTACAGGTTTAAACCAGTTTCTGATCACTTAAACCAGTTTATGTGTAATATTTGTCCCTAGCCAATGAGTGCCTAAGACTAATTTCAGGTGTTAATGTGCAGACAATCTAGATGTTAAGAAATCGAAGAGCTACTCCAAATTACTGTGTGACAAGACCTTTAATTTGGAGAAGAGAAGACTGTTGGGGATTTGATAATAGTCTTCAAATACCTAAAGGGTGATTATGAAGGGCATGGAGATAATATTTTCTTTGTGGCTGTAAGGGAGAAGACAAGGAACGATGACCTCAAGCTGAATGAAAGCATGAGAATGGAAGATAAGTCCCTTCTTAGAATTACCATGGAAACTTCCCCCCTGATTATGGGACTATGAGACTCCATAGGGAAGAAAAGAGAAGAATATTCTGTAACTGCAGCTGGAATGTTTGGGCTTTGCTAATTTGCCCATCCAGTACACAAGCAACAAAGTTTCAACAGGAGTTGTCTGAGACTTCTTGTGGCTGGACAATGGTAAAGCTGAAAAGGACCCTAGGAAGGTAATACAGTTCTGAGTTGTATTGTGTCTTGCACAGTTTTCCACAAAGAGAGTCTGTTTTTGTTGGAAATGTCACTAAGGAGAGAGTTCCATCCCACAGAGAATTGTGCTACAGAGATTACACTCGTTCTCTTTTGTATTTCCAGAGGAAAGTCTGTACATGGATCCTCAGGAGGTAATCTAGGGTTTTTCAGTTAGGGGACATGTACAACCCATAGTTGTTTCAGGTGGTTTACATTAGTAGCAAAAAAGAAAACACAATTTATATCCAAATACATTGTAATCTATTTTCATGGTAATTATAATACTGTTATTTATTCATGATATTACAAATAATGATTGTTTTAATTGGCTGCTTCAAGACATTATAAAAACATAGACAATGGAGAGGGATTTCAATCTGTGGACAGGTGTTAACTGTCAGCTGTTGTAAAAGGGGAAAGGGAGCTGATATTTTACTGAATGTACCAGCTACCTAATTTAACTGCTATGTCTGTACATTCTTATGGCAATATAAGTGAGCAAAATCAATGTAACTCTAAACCTGAATGAAACAGGTTAAATTTAAAGTTTTGTTTTGTTATACTATATTGGCTCAGGTTACCACAGTACTATTTGATGAAGATTTTACTTGTAGATCTGTCTACAGCCTAAAATGGTTAATGAAATAATTGATTGTATAGATTGTGTCATCAGCAGGGCTTTGGCTTCTTCAGTTATGAGGTGGTTTCCAAGAAGATAGACCGTTGGGAAGAGAAGGGGCCCATCTGACTAGAAGAGAGAAGCATGCATACCAGCTTACTAACCTAGTGAGGATGGCTATAAACTAGGTTCAGCAGGGGATGGAAACAGAAACTCAGAGGTAGCTAAAACACCTGGATAAAACTTAGTGAGAGAAAGCAACAATGGAAGCCTTAGCAATGTTCTCAGGGAGACAATAGGACAGTCAGTGAGATATCTGAAATGTTTGTATACTAATGTGAGAAGAATGGGGAACAAACAGGAAGAATTACAGGCCCTCATACAATTGGGAAATTGTGATGTAATAAAGATTACTGTGATATAGTGGGGTAGTTAGCATGACTGGAGTGCTGCCATGGATGGAAATGGCTTGTTCAGGAAGCATAAGCATGAAAAAAAGGAGGAGGTGTTGTCCTATATATACATAAAGGCAATGTACACATGTTCAGAGGTATAGTACAAAATGCCTATGGAAAGCCTCTGGGTAAAGGCCAGAGAGAAGAGAAGCAGAGGTGATGTTATGGTGGGCATCTGCTACCAGCCTTCAAACCAGGTGAACGAGGCCTTCCTGAGACAAATGTTGGTAGCTTCCTAACTGCAGGACTTTATTCAAATGGTGGCCTTTAATTACTGAGGTATCTGATGAGATTAGAATAAAATGCACAAGCAGTTCAGCACATTCCTGGAGTGTGTTCAGGATAACACTTTGATAAAGTTGGTACAGAGGCCAACTGGGGGAAAGCTCTTTTTTACTTACTGCTCACAAACAGAGGATTTGATTGAGAATGTGAAGGTGGAAGCTAACTTGGGTGACCTTGACCATAAAATTATAAGGTTCAGGATCCTAAGGGGAGAATAAGGACACCGAATTCCATAAAAGAAGATGTTAACAAGTGCAGGGAACTAGTGAGCAGGATCCCTTGGGAAGCAAGTCTGAAGGGGAAAGGAGTCCAGGAAGGATGGCTGTACTTTAAGAAGGCCCTCTTAAGGACACAGGAGCAAACTGTCCTGATGTGATGGAATAATAAGTGCAACAGAAAATCAGCCTAACTAGACAGAAATCTTTTCAATGAGTTGAAGCTCAGAAACAAATCCTATAAAAAGTAGGAAAATAGTCCAAGTACTAGGAAAGAGTATAAGCATCTTATGGGAATGTCAGGAGAAAGGAAGGCCAAAGCATAATTTGCGCTATAGTGGGCAAGGGTCATAAGAGTCAATAAAGTGGGATGCTACAAGTATGTCAAAAGTAGGAGACAGATCAGAGAAGGCAATTTAGTTACAGGTCATGCACACAAGGTGGAAGTATGTAATGCCATTTTAACTTCAGTTTTCACAAATAGGGGCACAACTACCAGGTGATGAATGCAGTTGACAGCAAAGATAGGGAAGGAGACAAAGGGCTTAGAGTAATAGAAGTAGCTTAGAGTAGAGAAGCTACATCCTTTCAAGTTATCAGGGCTGTGTGGGATGAGGCCTAGAATGCAGATATTGGCTGAAGTAATTTCGGGAGCCATTGGCTATCCTCATTGAGAACTCATGGAGTTTAGGCAAGGTCTCAAGTAACTGGAAAAGGGCAAATATAGTGCCCATCTTTGAGAGAGGGAATAAGGATGGGGCAACATGAAAAGGAAGGCAAGAAATTATAAGTGCCTAAGCCTTATACATAGACAGTGCTCAAGTGATATAGGAACTTTGAAATCAAGAAAATAAATTTAAATTCTCTACAGTGAACAAAGGTAAGTTAGTGAATTCAAGGTTTTTTAGATAACAGTCAGATCCATAAGGAACGTAATTATAATCAGGGATCCTGGTTTTCTCTAATAAAAAATCCCCAATTTTTGGTTTAGAAAAGTAACCCCAAATTCACATTTTCTCATAATATATAGGTGTGTATATATAGTGGTGTTTCATTTTAAGCGTGGAAATATGTGGATTTTAGGTTCCTTTTTAGAAACCGAAAATTGGGGATTTTTTTTTTATCAGAGAAAACCATAATCCCTGGATATAATTAATTCATTGGATGAGCTGGTGGAAAGTATTGTTAATATATAAGACACAAAGAAAAGAAGTTTATAACTTTTATGTTGAGGGAAGATTAAGACATGGCTAGGGTTATTCTATGTACACATAAAAAGTACACAATCCAGAAGTCTTCCACACCTGAGGTTTCTATCCAAAACAATGAGATTTCTGTGAGGGCTAAGGGTATTAGATTCTCACATTTTAAAAAACTTTAATTACATGATAATAAAAAGCCAAAAAAAAATATTTTTCACATCAGGAAATAAACATTTCCAACTGTCAATTGCTGTAATAATGGCAAAGTGGATTTTGCTCAAAACTTCTGAAAATATACTGCCCCACTAATCCTTTTGGGATACAAGTAATCCCTTGAGTCAAACCAAGAATTTTTTTAGAAGTTATACCAAGCATGTGAAAAGCATGGGGTTATATTGACAGTCTCAGATATAAACTAAACTGTAGCTTTTACTTTTCAGAACAAATATATCTGATTTTCTTTGTGTAAAAGATTTGCAGTAACTTTGTGGAATCACTGAAGCAAGCTATAAATGTTGTATGAAATGAAAGTTCACTGCCCTGTGCACAGCAAGAATACAGACACTACTTCTCAATCACTGGGACCATTTGCTTTATAATTCACTATAAGATTTTGTTCAGATGAAGTCAGAAAAAAATCACAGAACCCTGCCAAGAAAGAAAGAAAGAAAGAAAGAAAAATAAAATTGAAAATAAAATAAGCTTAAGGGACGTTTGAATTTGGTTGTTTGTTTCTTCGTCTGGGTGCACAGAAAGCCAGATTTATTCTGAAGGAACTCTCTTCCCTATGCTACAATACCCACACACAGCTCACTACACACATTCCTTCCAAAGACACTTAAAAATATGAGACACCATTAAACAACTACTTCAGAAAGATAAAGAGAGATGTTTGTCAGGGCTAGACGGAGAGATTATATGACTATATTGAATATTGTATATGGCTTTTAACGTTACATAACATAATGGGATGAAATTACATAATGGATTTTAATGTAAGGAAAATTATAGTATTGTAGTGTTCCTGTAGCCATGATGTTGTAGGGACTTTATTTAGTAATATCTTCAAACATATTGGAATTTGTGAGATTTGTTTGGTAATTTCTTTATTGGACCAACTAAATAGTTGGGAGAGATGTTAGATCAGCTTTTGGGCACAAAATAGCTTTTCCTTTAACAAGTTATTTTGCCCTGAGGAAAGGTGCTTTGTGTCCCAAAGCTGGTCTAACATCTTTGTATTTATAATAGCTGGTCCAATAAAAAGTTATTACCAAACAAATCTTGCTTCTCAAATATAAAGGAAGGCAGAAGAGGTCTGTCAGAAACTGTCCTGTTCTAGGGCCAGTCTAGGACTATCTTACTGTAAGGAGTGACCTAGAAGCCTCTACTCGAAGACAAAGCAGAAGAGAATGCTATGTGAAAAATGCCCATCTGCAATGATAAGGAGGAGACAGTCCTAGATAAAGGGGACTTGAAAACAAAAGAAGAAACAGAGTACTGGGTTAAAGGGCTCATTAAAATACTAAAAATCACGCCCTTAGGTGGGGAAGAAGTATGCTAATGAAACACGCATGTATGTAAATGAGATACATAGCTAAAACACAGGTATAGAGACATGCTCAGTAAAGAACTTCTTGCGTCACTCACTTATAAACAATCAGCAGACAAGCACGCTGGTGAAAACTTGAAAACTCCTGTATAAAAGATGCTTAGAAATAGTGATCTGGTGTGCTTGTTACGTGAATTATTCTGCTCGCACCTTTTATTGCTAGCAATAAACCTTCTTTGTACTTTCACCCCTAGTATCTTTATTGGCCTTTGCATACCGGGCACGATCCCAGACTTGAGCTGGGGCACAACATTACTAAATTCAGATATCTTCCTCTATTCAGCAGAGTGCTTATGGATAATGGCTGTGTGATGGGCTAGCTGGCAGTGACCTAGTCCAGGGGTTTTGGAAGGGGTAAATGATGATTGGAGGACTTCGGATTCCCTTTCATTACCAATCAGGCCCCAGACACTCACCCCTCATGTCCCCTGATTGGCCCTTTGGGTCACCTGGAGGGGGATAAAAGGGGGCAGTACGGCTGACTCAGGGAAGAGACCAGTGAGGGACCATGAGGAAGGAGCTTCAAAGAGCTGGCAAGAGCTGAGCCAGCGGGGTGGAAGCAGTTTCCCCAGAAGAGCCTGAAGGAGCAGGATCTGCAGGCAGCAGTTGAACCCTCAGCAGCACGGCATGTGGCTGACAGGAGAGGCTTCCTGCTGGGCTCTAGGATCCCCTATGAGAGGCTGTGGCCATCAGGAGAGGCTTCCTGTTTCAACAAGGATTTGAGCAGCGACGTGAGGGGTTCCCAGCTCCGCTTCCAGCTCCTCCAATCAGAGAGCAGGCAGCTCAACGTGAGGCCGGGACTCCAGGAAGGTCAAGACCCCTAGCAGTTTAGCACAGTAGCAGCACTGATGGCTGTATGGCAGTGTTTCTGTCTACCATATGGTAAGTTCAAGTCCTAGCTTTGGTGACTTGGGGTGAGTGAGCTAACAAGGAGAAATTCCTCTTGCAGTGTAAAGGGGCCATTTCATTTTCTCCCTTTCTAGGTTCCTAGGCCTTATATTTCTTTGTCCTTTGAATTTTGTATGTTGTGCCTTTTTATATTTCCCCAACCAATATTGTTTGCTCTGCTGTTTGTTTTTTATATTTTGTTAACCCTGTCTTTTGTCAATGATTGTAAGTGTCTAACTTTTGTTGAATCCTGCCCCCTTGGGGCACTGTAGTGTCCACTATATTCCCTGATTATATATGTTATGTTCCCAGTATTGTTCCCTCATTAAAAGGTATATGGTTAAGTCCCCAGTGGTGGTCTGGCTCTGCTCTATAGGGGGAGGAGAGTCCCTATACCTCCCACAGTGCTTGTGCATCTGGTTTGATCCCTTCAATTGGAGAGGGGGTACCTTTTGGAGTACCGCCCCGATCACAGCTGCTTGCAGATTTTGTTTTTAAGTACTTTACTGGAAGAAGCAGCACATTACTTCAACCCGGCTCTGCAGCATCTGTAAAGATCAGGCAGTTCAGCAGGGCTTTTTGGCACTTTTAGTTAAAGCTGGTTCAATCAGCTATTAGATAAAAGCACCAAAACAGCTGTGGTAAAGCACCTGATCTTTACAGATGTTGGGCGAGCCAGGTTTAAGTAATCCACTGCCTCTTCTGGGCATGCACAGGCTTGGCTCAGGAATGCACTGACTTTAAAAAAAAGCACCATTTGGGGAGGGAAGAGGGGATTACAGCTGCAAAGGTCCATAATGAAATCTTCCTGGTTTCAATAGGATTTAAACTCATCCTTAAAACTAAAACACAAGCTGCAGTAGTTTGTTTTGTTCCATTAGCACTTTATTATAAGCTAATAATACAACCCGTAAAACTGAAATTTTCAAAATTGAGTGATGGTTTGATCAGATCCCCTACACTTTCTTCACCATTGCTTGAAACTTTATGTAGTTAGTGTTACCAGTGCAAAGTGAATAAATATGCGATATAGAAATATGATCAGAGAATGGCATCTTTCACACCTTTTCCCCATTGGTTAGTCAGGCCCTCCACCTTCTTCTGTTTCAGAGTTACACTATACAAACTTGATAAATTTGACTACAAAGTTAAGAACTTGAGTCCTTTTGTTCAAGTATGAATATTTTAATATCAATGACATTACTTCTAAGGTAAATGTGCTTCCAATGGGCATCTCGTATTTATTCCATTTAGAAGGTAAAACTTATTACTTATAGTAATTAATTCTGCCATCAGTTATATATTAAATCCAGAGTAAACTTATTTCAATTATGTAATTTATAACAGGATTTGTGTGTCACTGTCATTTGCTAGAGTTTATATGTTGACTAAGTTAACCACAATTAAACTAAATAGATGTCATATTTTCAAATGTTCCAGCAAGAAGATTCATCTTTGGTAAATAAAGTTTTTTGAGTCAATATCAAATCTTTGATATTTAATAATTAAACTGGTGTAGGATTCCAAGATGAGATTGTATTTCACTTCTAAATTATGCAAGCAGACTAAGCACCTAACTACTTGTATTTCATCCATCTTGAGTTCTTGAAAAAGAGTTAGTGCAAAAAATGGGCAGATTCTCTTCTTCCTCACTACTTTCTACGACTCAGTTTAATGGCAACATGGTGACGTATTACATAAGAAGATGTACTAATGGATTTTCAACAGGGTAGAATAAAATTGCATTTAGGCACTTTAATCAACTTAGACACTTAATGGGTAGAATAGAATCTGGTTACTAACTACTCATCCACAGTACAAAAAACAGTGTTCTCAGATGTTTACACGAGTTACAAATATATTTAAGAAGCATTGGTACTAGAAAGGTGATTCATTAGTACCTATAGTTTCAATAATGAATTAATCTCATAATAATTAATCTAAGTTTAAATAAGTGTTATTATTTGATATCTTTACATAATGGCATTTGTCCAAGCCTTGTAGAAAAAAAAGATTAACGCCTTCACCTAGTTTGTGAATTACTATCCAGAAGAGAAACACGGCAAGTAGCATTTTATTTCCTTTAATGTACAAACTTAGTTTTTTGTTTTGTTTTATTTTGGGGTTTTTTTGTTCCATTTGTTTTGTTTTTTCTCCCCCAGAGAACAAAATCTTGTTGTGGAAGTAAAAATTACAACTGGATTTAGCAAAGTAACTATATGCAAAGTAAATGTGCCTTACTTCAGCTGTCCTATAGATCAGGTGTATGTCCATCGTTACTCAGCAAAGAATGCAAACATACAGTTAAGCACCTGCTTAAATCCCATTAATTTGAATGTTATTTAAGGACATTGTTGAGTGCTTTGCTGAACAGGAATGGTTAGCTGAGTCAAGGTCTTTAAGCACTCATTACCTTATTGAACTGAATGTGTTTCTAGCAAAGCATGTGTTTAAATCCCATGTTGAATCAAGGCTTTGCCTGTGTACAGGTATTCATTTCTACTAGTAAGAATTTCAGAGAAATTCTTACAGGTAGAAAAATAGCTAGAAAGCTGAACTGTACATACATTTCTGGCCCTGGCCATGTTGGTTTGGTCTGTAATGGTAATTTAGTTTTGTCGTTGTGTATTTTATAATTATAAACTGGTAAAGTTAAACCATGTAAGTTAAATTGAACACTAATCAAATTAGAAATTAAAACAGCCTAGATGTCTGTTTACTTGTGTATATCAGTTGAAATATAAAATTTAGCTAAAAGAACATGATCAAAGATGAGACAATAAAATCATTCTTTTAATTTCCCACTTGCATTTCATACTCTCTGGGAAAGGAAACCTTACTTTGTTGTGTATGGTTTAAATACAGGAGAACCAAGAATAAGGTATAAAAATATAACATTAATTGTGCCTAGGTATGCATCCGTATATATAAAGGGCTTAGTCCATCTGTCTGTCTCTGTCTGTGTGTCTGTCCGTAATGCTCTTAAAGGGCATGGATCCTGGTGGGGCAGGGCTTCAGCCAGTGGTGTGTCAAGAATGCCCATCAAGAACAACGGGTGGGGTATGGCTCCAGCGGAGCAGGCCAGGCAAAGTAGCCAGGTAGACGCAGAGAGTGGGGGTGGGGGGTGGCATGGGTCAGACACAGAATGGGGTGGGTTAGCATGGGGCCGGACCTGGAGTGGGGGGAGGGTGGCATGTGGCCAGAAGTGGAATGGTGGCGGGGGCGCGGGGCAGTGAGAGGCAGAGGTGAGTGGGTGGAGGGGCACAGGGCCGGATGTGGAGCAGCAGCAGCATGAGTCAGTGAGTGGCAGTGGTGGGTGGCAGCACTCCATTCCCCCCCCCACCCCCCGGTCATTCTTGACAGGCAATTCTCTAGTACAGAAATAAAAATTGAAATGGAAGGAAAGATGGAAGAGCAGAGGATGAGAGAATATTAAAGTCCCTAAGTGCTGAAGGCTGCAAGTGGGGGAGGAGCAGTGGAAACAACCCTGTGCAGACAATTCTGGTGCATTAAACTGTGCCTCTGCACACATCTGAATGTTTTCTCCTGATGGGAATAGTTCAATGTAGGGCTGTTCCTGCCCTGTTCTGCCTTGCTGCAGCAGCCAGGAGGAGTTCCAGGCTCCCCAAGGTACCAGTCCCAGGCTGGCAGAGGGCATGGGGACTTGTCTCAATCTCCATAGGGAGGGGAGAGCTGTCCCGACTGCCAAGCAGCTGCCTCCCAGCCTGGTGGAGATCAGGATGGGTCCCACCCTCCATGTGGCTGGCAGACAGCATCCCACTGAGCCAGGGCAGCTCTCCCAGACCCCTGTGACTCCCTGATGCCAAGGATGACCAGGAGCAATTTGCTCCTGGTTAGCCTATACAGGTGTGCTTTGGCACATTAGTTTTATGTGCTGATTACTAGTACCAGTATCTACCTTACTTTGTTGTGTGTGGTTTAAATACAGGAGAACCAAGAATAACATATAAAAATGTAACATTAATTGTGTTAAGGTATGCATCTATTGCACAGTAATTGTTGTGCATATGTAGACAGTGACACTTTACTGTGCATTAGATTAGCCTACTGTCTAGTAAAGCATCACATGTAAACTTACCCTATGTGACACAGGATATTGGGCAAGATGATTTATAGTCTGACCCAGTGGCCACATCTCCATGGAATGCTGGCTGTACAGTCCTTACTGTGTAGTCATTTAGTATTTGTATAAACATTGTATAAAGAAGTACTAAGTGACTGCTCAGTAACCTGAGTTACTGTGCAGTAGTGCCAACAAATGGCTTTTCTGTGACAGTATTGTACAGTAGCCCGAGACTACTGTGCAGTAGCAACGCATCATGGTTTCTGCCATGTGACGCTACTGTGCAGTAGTCTTGGGGTACTGTGCAGTCACCGTCTTGTGTAGATACATCCAGTAAATGATATTTCTTATGTTCTAATGCTCTTAAGGCAAAGACGCAAGCAGGAACAGACAGGACCTTGTGGCACTGGACACTTAAAATGTGTTTTTGCCCATGGGACCTCAAATTTCTCTTATTAACTCCACAAAGCAGTGTGACAGTAGCAGAATATGTGCTAGTTAAAATGATATGGAGATATTCCTCTCACAAAAAGTCCTAATTTTGCTACCATACCATTGTATTTGGCACATCTTTTACTGCTTGAATACACACATGTTAGCATTCAAGCATTTAAGTGCAATCAACATGTCCTAAATGCAACATGCCCTGATTTACAAATTATGACAACATACTTGGACATGTTATAGAAGGTGGCTGGTAATTAGCAAGGGATATCAAATGCACATAATGACAACACCTAAGCATCAAGTGAAATCTTTTCCCACTAGGATTTGTGTTATAACAGACATCAAATATGTCTGTAGTGCTCATCATGGAGGAATGTGAGAGAGAGAAGGACAATAGATTGGTGGTAGAGAAAGAAACCAGTGCAGTTTTAAAAATAAATATGATCAAATTCAGAAAGTATCATTCAACACACAGAGCTGCCTACCTGCCAAATAGAAGCAAATAATTGGGAGGCTCCTATCTAAACTGAGTGCTTGGTACAGTGCTTGAATGCCCCTTTATTAGCTGTTATGAAATTACATCACTGAATAACCAAAGAATTGCAACACAACAGCGAGGCTTCAGTAAAAAATGAAATTGTAATTGAGCATTTTACATAACAAAAACTCTCCTGAAAGGAGATAAAATGTACTCAGTAATTAATTTTTTGTTTATGATGCACGCGTTGAATTCCAGCGCTTGATTAACGTACAGAAAATGAAACACTTTCAGCACAAGCCATTATGGAATTAACAGAAGACACAAGGGGGAAAAAAAATCAACAGAACTAAATTGCAGGATTGGCTATTCTTCCATTGTAAACTCTCCTATTTTTATTAAAACAACTGAGCTCCATATAATAGAAATAATTCCATTGTAAAACATCAGGAGGGCACTACAAAGTCAAAATATAGCCAGGTGCTTCAAGGTTCAGTGCCAGAACTGTTCATTTATTTCAGGAATTAAATTTGTCAGAGCAATGAATGATGTCCATTGTCTGGTGCATCTCTTTCTTTCATTCTTTCAAACATGAAATGAAAATCTGACTTGAATCAATTGACATGGGAAGGAACAAAACCAAGGGATTCATTTCGCTTTCAGGTTGATTAATTTCAAAAGCTTAGTGAGTTTTGGTTTGAGGTACTGAGGAATGTGGTTTTTAATTCAGACAGCTCATTTCGATAAATTTTCAAAGCAGGCAATCATATCTTTACCAAACTTCATTTATCTTAAGTTATTTGGGATTTGAATAGACCGTTTAAGTGCACAACTACATCATCTTTGTATTTTTTTAAATATGCCAGGACATAGGGAGAAAGAACATGTGGTCTATGACTTTATGCATTACTGGACCCAAGTGGCCATTAAGCTATATGAAGACTGGATGTGTTCTGTTACCTAGTCAATCATAGCACATTTTTAATTTTTAAGAAATTGCACTGCAGACAGAAAGAAATCATTAACTGAAATACAGGCACCACCATAAACGTCATGTGCTGCTATAAAAAATATATCTTCCCTGGAAGACATTTCAAGGTTACCTGTATTATGTTATCACTCATCTAACAAATATCATCCAGCTTTTTGTGACTTTAGACTATTAAAGTATTAGAGGAGTTGAAAAAGACTTCAGGGGAATGGTTAATATATTTTCTATTAAGCTAATCTGCCTCTAATGATGAACTATGTTTGAGTGCCACAGCATCTCTCATCTTGCATGGCCCAGTACTAAGCATAATGTATCCTCTGTTTACAATGATCAATGACATTCCCATTGATCACAACAGATCATGTTCTGTTTCAGATGACTGATCCCTATATCTCAGCATTCAGTATTGATAATACATTAAGTCAGTATAAGCTCAGAACAGAACAGCAGCTGGAAAGTAGTTGTTTTATTGTAAGCCTACACATGAATCATTCCCTCTGCTTATTGCCTCTTCCAGTCTCTGTCACTCCACAATAAATTACCCAGTAACTCTTTACAACTCACAAACTTTAATAGCTGAATATAAATGGGCTAGATTTGCAATGTTTTTTTCCTCAGGTAAATCTCAGTGGCAAGAAATTTCAAATTGGAACTTTAAGAATTGTCATAAGAAAGGAATTAATCTGATAAAATAATCACAAATTTACATGATTGTGCTTATGTGTTTTTTATAGTGAGAGAGCAAGAGATTTTGAAGTTAAAATGATTTTTAATGCTTTAAGTTTGTATTTTTAAAGTATAACTTTAAATGCAGAAGTCGAAGGTAATCGTGGAAAAGGTGGAGCTTTCTCTAAAATAAATAATAAAGAGAGTGGGAATGGGAGGGGGGAATGACAACACGTATAACAAATTAGCTTAATCACTGTGAGCACCTAAAACCAAATCCAAGCTTAGCATTTATGATAGAACCCCCTCCCTGCAACCAGTCTCACCATCCCCACCTCTGCTTATATTTGAAATCTACTGCATATCCTGCAGACTATTGAAGTCACTGAGAGCTATGGATTGGGTCCATAGGTTGTTTCTCTGTGTGTATTAGATTAATTTTCATGTGATCTAAAGATTTTGGGTGACATTGTATTCTTTCTAAGTGGCCATTTTTCAGTTGGCTACTGGAATTTTTTGGCACATGTTTACTAAAAGGAATTTTATTCCTGCATATGTAGCCTCGCACATATGGCCAAAGGTAGTCATGCAGACTGGACATGCCCAGTAGCATACATAACACCCATACATGCTTCTCCAAATGCGCCTGAAAATGGAGTTGGTCTAAACCCATGACTACTGGATCTGGGTGAGGAACAGAAATGGACAGCGTGCAGGTGTATGCCTCTATTAACCCCATAGCTCGAAGGCTAATGCATTCACATGGGAAACTGAACAACCTGGCTCCTAGGACTCCCCTTACCCAGAGGGGGCTTGAAACCCTGTCTCCTAGAAATCTGTTTTCCTAGAAATCACTTCCATATCACAGATCAATGATCCAGGCCCTCTTCAGCACTCCTTTTGAAGCTGAACTATTAACATACTATCGGGACAAAATGCCTGGAAAGCAGTGCAGGGGGGGAATTTCTGTCTCACTGGAAGCATGGGCCCTCCTACGACACATGAACCTCTTCCCTATCAGGAGAGGAGCCACCTCACTGGCTGCATCTACACAAGACACTGACTGCACAGCTTCTCATTACTATTACGCAGTAGCTTTTCCTAGCATGAAGTGTGACACAGCCCTACTGCACATTAGTAACAAGTTACTGAGCAGTAGTAACAAGCTACTGTGCAGTCAGTGTCACCATAAAGCCATTCAGGGATGCTACTGTGCAGTAATGACAGTTACTACACAGACATTTAGTACTTGTGTATGCAAGTACTAAATAACTGTAAAGTAACAACTGCACTATCAGTATCTCATGTAGACACGGCCACTGAGTCATACATCCCCAGGCTTGCTGCCTTCTTCCTGGCCCCACATATTCCACAGATCTCCCTCTCCTATCTGTTCAGGGGTAGCTGATTCAAAAACATACTGAAGAGGAGACTAAGTAGTGACTGGCTTATGGTGTGATGTTTAGAGTCGCTATATGGGGGAAAGCATAGGTGATCTATCTCTTTCCTTGCCTCCAGTGTACATAATTACATAGTTGTCCATGTGTTCAAGGCTACGCATTCAAGAATGCACTTTCCTTGCATACAAATACCTTGTAGATGACCAGAAAAAAGCTTGCTTAAGTAACCAGGAAAAAATAGTGCGCCATCTTCTGTGTGTTATTTACCTCTAAGTAAACTACTAAGAAGAGTCCCCAGAAAAGCATAAATAATTTTACCCAAAATGGTCGTTTTGTTCTTTTCTCTTTAAATATAGTCATAAAAGAATGAATTTAGTTGCAATAGTATAACTAAGGGTGGGCTAATAGAACCCAAGTTGTGAACACTCAGTAAAGGGATGTGCTAGACTGGAGGCAGAGATGTTTGAAAATGGTAGACAGATTCAGGAGTCCCATGGTCAGCCCTCCTTCTGTCTGTGAGGGGGAAGGGTCAGGTGTCACAGCCAAGAGGCAAGTTAACTCTTCCCTGACCCTATAGCTCTTACTGAATTAAGAACTTTGGATCCTTTCTTGCCATATAAAACATTAGTTGTTGTGGGGTTAGGGTAATGTTAACCTGTCCATTTGGTGAGATAAATGTAAAAGTTTGGGGAAAAGTTTCTGATTTACATCATTTTTGTATGCCAATATAAATTGTAAAGGGATCAGTAATTACCTCAGTTATTTACGTACACTGAAGTTGTCCACCGAGTAGGCAAATGAAACTAAAAGTCATTTCTATGTAGCAGAGTAGCAAGTAACATGCTGTAGCCCAGTGGTTTTCAACCATTGTAGATTCAAAGCACCCATCGTTAGACTCAAAAGAACCCATCTGAAAATGCCAGCTTAGTTTCCACTCATTTTTTTGAAAAATAATAGAACAATTCTTTAGTTGCAAAGAACTCAGAAAGACCACAAGCCAGACTATTTTTGACACTATGGCTTCCTATTTGAAATCTCTGGATTTATCTTGTGAATCATGAGTTTTCACATCTAAAAGCTCTAATATCGAGTGTGACTTTATGATATCCTTAAAAGGATTTTAAATACCCCAGGATCCTATAGCATCCAGGTTGAGACTCGCTGTCCTAGCACTAGGATAGGAGAACCCCCATCCTTCTGCTCCATGTTTTTTGTTTGCTTTTTTTTTAAGTAAAAAAAGTAAATAAAGTTTTAGGCTTTCCTGACGTTATGAACGTGTGTGGAGATTTGATTCTACCAAACACCAATAATGTATTCCGTTCAGTGTCCTCAGGAGAGAAACACAAGAGGAAAGCATAGTTAGGTACAATCTAAACTGTGGTAAAATTGCAGTTACACCACTTAAACATGTAAGGGTGCTTTGTATCTCTCTGGCCCCAGAGCTGAAAACTATCACGCATCAATTTTCAGTTGACACATCCAAGAACCAGACATGTTAATCCATGTTACATAGTTTGGCAACTCTTCTTTTCTTTTTTAGCTACTTGAAAATGTCCTGCCTTTAATTTACTAGTAATTTGGACTTCCTTAGAAACAACAAACAGGTCACACCTTTTGGTTGTACATATACCATTTAGTTTGCAGTTATAAAGTCAGGAGTCCACATGTTCTCTGTTTTGGATAACTGAAACCATGGAGGGTTATTATATCCTGAGATGATTCTTAGTTTGATATTTAGAATGAGTTGCTGGAGTGAATTTAAGTTGTCAACCATCCTTCAAGTAACTATTCAGTGTGATTCTTTCTGTTCACTCTCTCAGACTGATACACACACAAAGAAAAAGAAATGATTGCTGAGACTGAAATAAGGAATATAACCAGGTTATCTTACAATAACCTAAATATCATTTTTACTTTATAAATTATTTTGAGTAATTAAAATAATAGACCCACAGAAGAATAGGGCTGGAAGGACCCACAGGAGGTCATCTAATCGAACTCCTGGTTGAGGCAGGTTCACCCCATCTCATCCAAACATTTACTTTAACTATCAGGCAAAAGCTTCTAGTGATAGAGATTCCACAATCTTTCTAGGAAATCTTTTCTAGTGCTAAACCATCTTCCTTGTTAGAAAATTATTCCTGATATCCAACATAAATTCCCTTTGTTACAATTTAAGACCATTAATTCTTGTCTTGTCCCCTAAAGCTGAAGAGAATAGTCTATCATCCTCCTCTTTATAACCACCTTTGATGTATTTGAAAAATGTTATCTAATGCACCCTTAGTCTTTTCTTCTGCAGACTAAATAATCCCAGTTTTTTTCAGCTTTTCCTTGTAAATCATGTGTTGCAGAGCACTAATATAAGCCTGCTCCTGTAAGAGTAGAATTAGTTTAGCCAAGGAGAGCTGCAGGCTAGGCAGGGCACCACAACTGCAGGTCAACTGAGTAACACGCTAATGAGATAATTATTCAGTGCTTGCAGGCAGTGAGCTGCTGGGAGGGAAGCAGGGCCCTGGAAGCATATAAACCCAAGGCTGGGGCTGGTAGGGGTTTGCTTTCTGGCTCCTGCTGGGGAAGGAGCTCCTGCACAGGACAGCTACCCAGGGGTGTTCGGTTGCCTATTTTATGCCTACAAGAATAAGAGGGCTCCAGGAGCTCACAAGGTACCCAGAGCTAGAAAGTTTGCTATGCTATGCTTGGCTAGAGGCTGCCTTTTTAGAGGGGCTGCCCTCTTAAATGAGCAGAACATTGTTTCCATTGATATTATTATGTTATAGCTCAGGGGCTTATGTTTACATTGCTGTTTGAACTGGAGGTTTGGGATGGGGCTGTAAGGGGAGAAAGAGAGGTCTCATTAGTGCTGGAGGTGTGGGGGGCGAAGCGGTCTCTGCGAGTCCCCCCACAGGTAGGTTCAAGGCTTGAGTAGCTAAAGAGCTAGAGCAGGCAGAGAACAGACAGGAGTCAGGGAACCTGGTGCCAGAGGGGCAAAACCAAACAGGGGCCAGGGGCCCAGCAGGCAGGGGCCAGGGGCCTGGTGGCTGGAAATGACAGATTGGAGCTAGTGCCTCAAAGCCAGGTGTGACATAGTGGGCCTAAGCTCAAAGGCCTGGTTAGATTAAATGGGCAAAGCCCAAGGAGGTCAAGGCCCTGACAGAGGGAACAACATTTTTATAACACCCATGAGGTATGGGGTGTGGTGTAGGGGTGATTTTTGGAGCCACACAATTAGCCCATAGAGCTTGATCTCCTTGTGTGCGGAACAGTACTAGAGTGAAGTCCAGTGAAGGGCCCAAAGACCAATTAGTTCTTGTGGGGTTCAGCAGACTGGGGCCACATGAAAGCCCATGGGCAGCCTCCTGACTTATTTCACTATCAAGATGTGTCAGGTAGGACAAGAAGGAATCCTCAGGGCAGCTGCCAGGGAGCTGCCAGGGGCATCATGGCCACCCCTGAGAACTCCAACCCATGACATCATGTTACCTAGGCTGCTAATTATTTCTGATTCATAGATTCAGAGATGCTCGGGTCAGAAGGGACCTCAACAGATCATCGAGTCCGATCCCCTACCTAGGCAGGAAAAAGTGCTGGGGTCAAATGACCCCAGCCAGATGCTCATCCAGCCTTCTCTTAAAGACCTCAAGGTAGGGGACAACACCACCTACCTTGGAAGCCCAATCCAAATTTTGGCCACCCTTACCATGAAGAAGCTTTTCCTGATATCTAGCCTAAATCTGTTCTCTGTCAGTTTTTGACCATAGTTCCTTGTTACCCCGAGAGGTGCTTTGTGAACAGAGCATCTCTGATCCCTTGCTGCATCCCCCTAATGAATTTGTAGGTGGCCACAAGATCACCTCTCAGCTTTCTCTTGCAGAGGCTGAAGAGGTCCAGGTCCCTCAGTCTCTCCTCATAGGGCTTATCCTGTAAGACCCTAACCATACAATGGTGCTTTCTGCTAGACATTTTCTAATTTGTCTCTGAATTGCAGGGCCCAAAACTGGACACAGTGGTCCAGGTAAGACCTTACCAATGTTGAGTATAATAAAATAAATCACTTTTGACATTCAGTTGACACTACTGTTATTATTTATTTGTTGCAATAATAGCACACTGTGACTCATTGCTGTCCATTATAACCCCCAGGTACTTTTCTGTAGCACTGCAGCCAAGGAAGTGAGTCTGTGCTCAGTTTTGTAGCTACGTATTTGAAGACTGTATGCGAAGTGGGATACTTTGCACTTGCCCTCATTGAATTTGGTTCAATTAATTTTGGACAACTTTTCCCGGTCATTCTGAATCCTAATCTTACCCTCCATAGCATCTGCAATTCTAGCCAGTTAACTTGTGTTCAGTTTACAGTCCACTGTAACCCCCAGATCCTTTTCTCTCATGCTGCAACCTGGCCAGTCATGCCTCCATCTATATTTGTCCAGGTGATTGATCTGTCCTTTGAAATATTCAAATTTTCCTCGCTCTTTCAGAATTCCTTCTCTCTCTCTCTCTCTCTAAGAAAGCTTTTCCCAATCTTTAGGTGTTTTTGGCTCAAACGAAAACATGCCCAGCTTATTAACTTAATTGATTTTTGGACCATTTCTCCAGTTTATCAATTATTCTGAATCCTGACCTTGTGCTTCGGAAAATCTGACACACTACCCAACTTGGTGTCATCTGCAAATGTACTAAGTGTACACTCAACCTGATCCTCCAAGTTATTAATAAAGATATAAAACAGTTCCTGAGCCTTACTTGATGCATCCTGTGAGTTAGATATTGAACCATGGAAGATTGATCTTTGAGCATGATGATCCAACCAGCAATGCATCTGCCTCACAGTTTCATTAAGAGTGTTTCCTTCATTTACTAACTAGAATGTCATGGCCCACAGGATTCTAATCTCACTGCTCTCCTCCATCCACAAAGACCTTCACTTCTTCAAAGAAGGAAATCAGATTGATTAATCATCTTTTTCAGAAATCCATGTCAGCTATTCCCAACCACATTTGTATCCTCTAGGCTCTTAGAAATATTCCTTGGTAACCTGTTCCATAATCTTTTTAGGTGTCATGGTCAGATTGACTCCTAAGATGTTCCCCAGGGTCTTCCCTTTTCTGTGTGTCTTTTTTTTTTTTTTGGGGGGGGGGGGGTTGTGTGTGTGTGTTTTTTAAGATGGGCACTATATGTGTCTTTTATTAGTTTATTTGGGACTTCTCCCAAGCTCCATGATTTATCAAATGTGTCAGCAATTCCCTTAGCCAATTCCTTGAGTAATCTAGTGTAGATCTCATCTGGCCCTGCTGACTTGTAAGAAATTCATGCCTTGTACTTCCTGACCTTCTCCTTGTGTGTATTATTCATCCTTGGTAATATGGCCAAATTTACACTTGTAAGATTACTTTTACCTTTCAGTTCATTGAACAATATTCTGTTTAACCAGTACGATCCTTTTTTCTTTTTCCTGACCTTCCTTTATACCAGGATAGCGTATGCTTGTCCCCTTAATAGCATTTTGTTAAGGTGTAACCATCTCTACTATACACCTTTTCCTCTTGGTGTTCTCTCTCATAGGGTCACCTGTTCCCTAATTTTGTTAAAGTCTGATTTTTCTGAAATCAAGTATTTTTATTTTGGTGCCATCTTCCTTCAAATCTTGAGCTCATGTCACTACTGTCCAAGCTGCTTTAAGAAGCCAACCCAGAAGAGTTTCTGTTTTAGTTGTCCCCAACATGGTGCAAAATCGTGTGCTTCTATATCATACTCCTAATAGAGATAAGGGTAATTCAGTTCCCCTTCAGGGCCATGCCTTGCGACTTAGTTACTTCAGTTAAATATTTTGGGGAAAAACCCTTCATCTACCTACCCCCAACCCCAGCTTGGTCTATGGTAGACTGCTATTGGTTTATTCACCCTTACTGTTCTTTCCCTTTAAAAACCTATACCTTCCACTTCATACTGCATTTCAGAGTAAGAGTGTCTTCAACATAGAAGGGAATGCCTCTTTTCCTCTCCTTCCAGTCCTTCCCAAACTAGTTATATGCATCCATAATAGTATTCTACCTCCATTACTGATATAATGGACTAAAAGAATTAATAAAGAGAAAAATAAAAGAAAAAATTGGAACCCTAACCAGACAACCTCATGCTTGTGAATCATATATTTGTTTTATAATGTTTTCCTTTCAATTATTTATTGGACAAAAAAACTCTTTTGTGATTTAAAAAAAATCACGTTTCTGTAGTTTTCCGTTTCCCTTGAACTTTGTACTTTTTAGATCCATGAGAAACCTATAGCAGTTTCTGCAAAGGATTGTTCTCAGAGGAATATTCCTCAGATGAGTAGAGATGTTTAAAATAGAAATACAGGAATTCTACACAGAGTTCATAAGCTGGATATGTTTTTCTTTGAGCCAAAAAATGCCTAGATATTGGGAGAGGGACAATTCTGAAAGAGCGAAGAAAATTTGAATATTTCATATTTCTAAATCCATTATACAAGGAAACATTAATGTGGAGAACCCTTATAAATATATGGCAACTTTGTTGTCTGTAGGCCATGTGCATGTCTGTGCATGTTCCTTACATATCTGTGTACATTTAAATCAACTTAAATCTGTGAACAACAAGAACATCTGGTGTGAAGCTGTTTATATTGAGCAAATCCTTCCTATTCAGATAGAACAAGAAAACTAGGAAGAATATCAGGAGATACAGGCACAAACCCTCTGGCAGTAAAATGTTAAATGAAGAAACTGTGAGTCATACAAATTAGTTTTCTTGTTACACCTGGTCTCAGGCTAAGTTTCTATACTCTGAGGGAACCCAGTTTCCACAATTCAAGGAAATTATAACATACTGAAAACTATATAAGAAGGGGGGAAAAAGAACCAAATAATCTCAAAGACGGATCACTGTTCACAAAACACTAGTAACTTGTCCAGAAAGTCCCTAAGAACTCCTTTGCAATACTAAATTAAGGATCACCTCAGATATTTTATTGCTCACCTGTAGAGGAAACTGTTTGATATTCTGAGTAGGTGTGCATGGCAACACTAGAGTTTTTTTGTTGTTGGTTTTATTTTGGTTTTTTTTTCAGTTTGAGACTGAAATAATGTTGGTGGCTTAGAGAAGCCCATATGGAAAGGAATGTAAAGAAGCAGAAGCCAGGTACAGCATGGATATCTTGCTTTTATTCTAGGCACCTGGGTTTCATTTTCAATAAGGCAGTTCTGTTATGAAATACATTACTGTTTAATATTCCAGGGAGCCCAAAAAAGACTCTAATGTCATAGCAGATGTAGGTATCACAGTGGATGTATGTGTTTTTATACATTTTGTCTGTTTTTTGGACGGTTCTTTTTCACAAATCACTTCAGGTATTTACAATCTAGTTTATAATTTGCAAAAAATAAGGTCAGGAAGGGACCTTAGGAGGTCATCTAGTCCAAACCCCTACTCTAAGCAGGACAATTCTCAAATAGATCATCCCAGCCAAAGCTTTCTCTAATCAGGTTTTGAAAACCTCCAAGGATGGCTATTCTACCACCTCTCTGGGTAACCTGTTCAAGTGTTTTACTGCCCTCCTAGTGAGAGAATTCTAAATTCTGTATCCTCTTCTCTAGACTAAATAAGAATGTTTCCCTCAGTCTTTCTTCATAAAGCATGTCCCCAAACCCCCTCTCCATTTTTCTTGCCCTCCACTGGACTCTTCCATTTGTCCACACCCTTTCTGTAGTGGGGTGTCCAAAACTGAAAACAGAACTCCACATCTGGCCACACCAGTACAGAATACAGGGGAATAATCACTTCGCTTGACTTACTGGTGTAGCAAAACCACCAGTTTTTCTTTTTTTCTTTACTTTAAAATGCATTCCCTCCCCCTCCCCAACCATTTCTGACTTTTTCTCACCATCTCTATAGATAAATATAAGTGAGCTCAGACTTATGATAAGCTTTAACAGTTTTATTTTGGTAGCAAGTTTTGATTTTGGATATCCACTGTTTTATATTGTATTATTATTAAGTTTGTATTGATTCTTACTGTTGTATATTGTATTATTATCATTTTTTAATTTATTTTTATTGTTTCATATGGATATTGTATGGTTTAGGCCTGTGTTTGTAAGTGAACCAAAGTCATGTCAAGTTTCCATTTTACATGTCAAGCCTCCATCTTGTGTCCTCTGCCTGGGCATCCCATGTTGCAACTGTATGGGTCACGTACCCCTCCCATGTAAATTGGTTCCTGGATGAATGAGAATGGTTGGGAATGATTGAAATACAATGGTAGCAGGCCTCTACTAAATGGCCTATAATGACTGGGCCATCACCTCGCATAGATTCATCCAGGAACCACGGACCTCACACAGGAACAGAGACAAGCACCCAGCATTTGAAAGACAAAAGACCCTGCAGAACCAGCAACATCTCACCATTACAGACACTGAAACTGCACATCCCTTCATGAAGCACACATGCTCAGTACGCCACGGGATGACTCTTGCATGGGAATGCCTCCTGTCACTAGGGTCACACAAGGTCTGCCCCCTATAAAAAGGGGCAGTGAAAACAGACCCAGTGGAACGCCCTCTCCATCTGGACCAGTGCCATACCACACCCACCTACCCACCCAGAGGCCCTGCTGGTGACCCCCCTCTGGACAACACCTACTGGACAAGGACCCCTTTTGAGCCTGGATAGGTCGATTATTACCTGCACACCTCCTCCTACAATTTGGACTCTCTCTCTCCTCCTGGACTTCAGTGGACTTCAGCCCCTGCACCAAGCCTCTCTAACCCCTGCTGCCATTTTGTGTGTGTGTGTGTGTGTGCGCGCGCACGCGCGCGCATGCAAGGGAACCAATAAGACATTGTGTCACCATCTCCCCTGTTCAATAAAACCACTGTCATTTGCAACCCTGAGTTGGATCATGTTTTACTGAATCCCAGTCCCTCCCTTATCTAAAATTCCAGCCTCATTCTCTCCCCTCTCTCAGCTCCAGCTCCCACCCCTCTCCACTAGTTTTCCAATCTCCTCTCAATTCCTACTGCCTTTTCCCTGTGACTTTCTGCTGCCTTTCTCTGCTTTCCAACTGCCCCTGCTGCCTTTCAGTCTGTCCTGCTGCTTTTCCTGTGATTTTTCTGCTGTCCATCTCTCTGTTTTCAGGCTTCCCCTGCACCTTCTGTAGTCCTCCCCCACACCCCTGTAGCTTCCCAGCTCCTCGTGGCTGTCCTGCAGTTTCCTTCAGCAGCTGAAGCCTTTCTCCAGCAGCTGGAGCCTACTGCCACTGTCTACAACTTCTCTAGCTGCCCCAAAGCCATCCTATGGTTCCTCACACCCAGAGTCCCTCTTTAACACCCACAGTTTCACTTAGTCCCATTTTTCCTCTCCCTACCTACCTTTTCAGCTCCCCCATAGCTCTGGCTCCAGTCCCAGCCTCTGTGCCAGCATTGCTCCCCTGTTCTGCAGGCTTTGGGCATTGTCTTTTAATCAACTAAGATCAATTAACCTAAAGTTACTCCCAGCCTCAGTTCTTCAGCCCAGGCCCCTCTAGTCTACTGGTTCTAATCCCGGTCCCAGTGACTTTAACTCCCTACACTTCTACTTTCTTACCTTAAGCTTTCCGCAGGTATCCCAAGTACACCAACCACATACATACATTCATACACATACATCACAACACACAACTTAGGGACTCACTTGTGTGTATGTATAGGTGGGTGGTATGTGTGTGAATTACTGAATACACACACACACACACACACACACACACATATATATATATATATATATACACATATATAGATATCATTGTTTGTATGTGTGTGGTATATGAACTGGTAATCCACGTATATGTATTGGATGTGCAGGTATTGGTAACTGATACTGTCTACATTTGGTGTGTGTAGCATGTATGGGCTTAAACTGGTGATAGGTGTGCACGAACCCAAACTGGTTATTTTTAACGTGTGGGTCTGAGTTGCCAGTGTGAGTGTGTATGCCTAGTAGGGGTGTATGCACCTAGTAAGTGTATGTGTGCTTAATTGATTGTTATGTGTGCATGTGCAATTGTACACCATGCCCTCCTGTCTAACAGCACAATATTGAGATCCTGAGCATTGGCCTGACCCATCAGGGCAGCACTTGCTTTTCTACCAATGCAGCCCATTATGCCATTAGCCTTCTTGGCAGCAAGGATACACTGCTGGCTTGTGTTAATCTTATTGTCCACTGTAACCCCCAGGTTCTTTTCTGCAGGTCTTCTGCCCAGCCAGTCATCCTCCACCCTGTACTGCTGCATGGGATTGTTTTGTCCTTGTTGCATTTGTTCTTGTTGAACCTCATGAAATTCATTCTGGCCCAATCCTCCAATTTGTCTAGGTCACTCTGAATCCTAGCCCTACCCTTCAGCATATCTACTACACCCCACAGCTTGGTGTCATCTGAAAACTTGATGAGGGTGTACTCTATGCTATCTTCCAGGTTGTTGACGAAGACATTGAGCAAAATCAACCCCAGGACTGACCCCTAGGGCACTTCACTTGATACCAGCTGCCAACTAGACATTGAGCCATTGATTGTTACCCTCTGAGCCTGATGTTCCACCCAGTTTCCTATCCACCTTACAGTTCATTCATCCATTCCATAATTCCTTAACTTGCTTGGAAGAATATTGTGGGAGACCATATCAAAAGCCTTACTAAAATAAAGGTGCACCACATCCACCTGTCCCTCCGCATCCACAGAACCAGTCACCCTATCATAGAAGGCAACCAGGTTGGTCAGGTATGACTTGCCTCTGGTGAATCCATGGTGACCGCTCCTAATCACCTTATTCTCCAAGTGATTAGAAATTGATTCCTTGAGGATTTGTTCCATGATTTTTCAAGGGACTGAGGTGAGGCTAACTGGTCTGTAGTTCCCAGGATCCTCTTTTTTTCCCTTTTTCTTAAATGTTTGCCCTTTTCCAGTCATTTGGGACCTCTCCATGAGTTTTCAAAGATTATGGTCAATGGTTCAGCTATCACATCAGCCAAACTCCCTTAGTACCTTCCCTTCCCCACAACCCAAACTGTGCTGCCTCATGCAGTAGTCTGGGAGCTGACCTTGTCTGTGAAGACTGAGGCAAAGAAGGTAATGAGCACTTCAGCCTTTTCTGCATATTCTGTCCCAAGGTTGCCTCCCCCATTCAGTGAGGGAACCACACTTTCCCTGATTTTCCTCTTGCTACCAACATACTTGTACAAACCGTTCTTGATACCCTTTGCATCCCTTGCTAGCTTCAACTCCAATTCTGCTTTAGCCTTCCTGACTGCATCCCTGCATGCCTGAGCAATACTCCTATGTTCTTCCATAACTACTTATCCATGTTTCCACTTCTTATAAGCTTCCTTGTTGTGATTTTAGCTTACTGGAGAGTTCCCCGTTAAGCCAAACTGGTCTTCTGCCATATTTGCTAGTCTTCTTCCACATAGGGATGGCTTTTTTTGCACTCTCAGTAGAGTTTATTTAAGGTACAGCCAGCTCTCCTGGACTCCTCTTCCCCTCAGACTGGCCTCCCAGGGGATCCTGCCCATGAGTTTCCTGAGTGAATCAGTCTGCTTTTCTGAAGTCCAGGGTCCTTACTCTGCTGTTCTCCATCCTTCCTTTCCTCAAGATCCTGAACTCCATCATCTCATGGTCAAGTGTGGAAGATGAAAGTCATTAAGCAAGTTATTAGAGTATCACATTTGCAAAAGGGGAGGTCTTAGGTTGTAATAGACACTCCTGACTTGGAATGATTTTGTAGTTCACTTTTCTCTTGATGCTTCCTGTTTTTTCACACCACAATGAAGTGAAAATATGGCTATAAATAGCACACTGTTCAGTGGTAGCTTGTCTTGTAATCATTATTGAAATGTACAAAGCAATTTCTAAGGGAGAAGGAATAATCAGCAAGAGCTCCTTCCCAGAACAACTCTGTTAAAGACACTTACTTGGAATGTGAGTGATCTAGGTATAACTCCAGATTATGTCTGTGTGTCTATCTGATCACAAAGCAAACTGAGGGAGATAAAATGGGTATATAAGAGAAAAAAAAGGAAAGTGACTATCTACAGTAACCATAAGTATAGCAGGGCAAGGTCATGACCTTCATTGGGGGCCTGGACTTAAACCTAGCTCTCACACTTTCCAAGAAAGTATCATAAAAAACAGAGCTGTTCTTGTTTGTCCCCCTTAGAAATTGTAAACGATATAGCTTCTTTTCCAACATGGAACAAATACATGTGTTCCAAACTAGATTTAAAAAAAAATGATTTAACCATATTTTTTAATAGCTTTTTTTTTTTCCCCCCACAGGATTCGTAGAATGTATAATGTAAAGATTGTAATACATGTACATTATTGCATGATTGGGAATAGATTTTGTGTTTGCTTTTAAAGGGTACACATTGTATGAACAAGGTTTAATATTAATTCCCTGGACAGTGCTTCTGAAAAAGAGGAGAGTGCATTGCACGTTGTATTTTAATAATCTAATTTTGAACAGTTTGTAATACATGTCATTTATTGTAAGAGTATATTGTGAAACATATATTCTACTAAGATGATCACAAATAATTTTTCAACAAACCCCTAAGCTATATTTCCCTTATTATTTCTTCTATTCATATATAAAACATCCATGCCTACAGTTGTAACCATTATAGCATCAGCATTTGCTGTTAGTTATCATAGTGTGTCCTTTATTAGTAATTATGTACTTGAATAATATAAATGGTAATACACCTAATAGAATTATTATAATATAATATATTATAACATATTGAACAAAATCAGCCCCAGGACTGACCCCTGGGGCACTCCACTTAATACCAGCTGCCAACTAAACATTGAGTCATGAAATACTATCCTTTGAGCCCAATAATCCAGCCAGATTTCTATCCACCTTAAAATTCATTAATCCAACCCCTACTTCCTTAGTTTGCTTACAAGAATGTTTCATAGTGGTTTGGGGTCAGAAGGGACCTGAATAGACCATCTAGTCTGACCCCCACCACTGGCAGGAGCACATGCTGGGATCACATGACCCCAGCTGTTGTGGGAGACCATATCAAAAGCCTTGCTAAAGTAAAGGTATATCACATCCACCAGTCTTACTGAATCCACAGAGCCAGTCATCTTGTCATAGAAGACAGTCACGCTTCACAGGAATGACTTGTCCTTGGTGAATCCATGCTGACTGTTCCTAATCATCACCTTCTCCTTCATGTGCTTAGAAATGGATTCCTTGAGGACCTGCTCCATGATTTTTCTAGGGACTGAAGTGAGTGTGAGCAGTCTGTAGTTCCCCAGATCGTCTTTTTTTCCCTTTCTAAAAGATAGGTACTGTCTTTTCCCTTTTCCAATCTTCTGGGACTTCTCCCAATCACCATGACTTTTCAAAGATAATGGTCAGAGGCTGTGCAATCACATTAGCCAACTCCCTCAGCATCTTGGATGGATCACATCTGGCCCTATCAACTTGTAAACACCTATGTATTCTAAATAGTCCCTAACCTGTTCTTTTACCACTGTTTGCTGCACACTTCCTCCCCAAATTTGTTACCCTGTGCAAAAGCCTGGGAGCTGTCCTTGTCTGTGAAGACTGAGGCAAAAAAGGGCAGCTTCAATCCTAGTGCATCTTCTGTCACTAGGTTGCCTCCCCCAGGCACCACACTTTCTCTGATCTTCCTCTTGTTGCTAAAATACTTGTAGAAACCCTTCTTGTTACAGCTAGCAAGGGATGTTAAGGGTAACTCCAATTGCACTTTGGCCTTTCCATCATGCCTGGACTATATTTTTGTACTTCTTTCCAGTTGTTTGTCCAAGTTTCTGTTTCTTGTAAGTGATGGCTAGAAAATGGTATTCAGAGGTTCACTTTTGGGAATTGGCTTGTAGGTAAAGTAAATATTGTGTTAGAACAGTGTTCCAAGGCAACAGCAAGACTGCACTTATTTCTGAAAGCCTGTTTGTGAAAGCTTCCTTCAAGGCCCACTCCATCTGACACAGGAAAACAACAATCAGAGATGCAGGCTGGGAAATTGAAGACATGTACCACACTGTTCCATAACATAAACAGTGTACTTAAACAGAGATAAGGGAATCTGCATTGGCATTGGGTCACAATGCCAAACTTCAAGGCCCTTGGGATTTCGTTTTGGTGAACAGACCCAATAAGGAGGTCTGATAAAAGTCCAAATTAGGATGTGTGCATGTGATGAGTTTGTGAAACAAAATAATATGCTGACAGGACAGAATGTGAAAAGTATGATGACCACAGGGAGACCAATCAATGATGCCTGGGAATGAAGAGTTATTAGAGGGGAGAGAGAATATAAAAGGAGGGATTTTAGAGCAACAAAGGGTCCCTGAGAGGGAAAGCCAAGGCCACCATGGACAGAGGGCATCCCACCAGTCCACCTCACCCACCCCACTGGTGGGAGGAGGGGTAGGCCTCTCCCTCTGGCCTCAAGTCTGCTAACATTTGACATTCAGGAGAGAATCAGTGTGGTGCCTCCATACTGGCCAGATCTACTTGACTCTGTGACAGCTCTAGGACTGGTAGATATAGAATTGTTTGCATTATTCTTATCTACTATCTCTGTGTATCCCTAAATTCACTTATTGAATGGAGAGGTCATGGTTAGTCTGAGGGTTTTGGTTCTGCCCAGAGTAATGTATCTGGGTCATAAATCCAGTGCCAACAATAAGCTTCCTTTTTTGTATTTTAGCTCCTTTTTGTATTTGTATTTTAGAATGGGGGTTTGTAACGAGTTTCTTGCTAAGTCAAGCCAGTTATTCTGCCATACTTGCTAGTCTTCCTGCACATCAGGATGGCTCATTCCTGTGCCCTGAGTAAGGTTTCCTTAAATTACAACCAGGCCTCCTGCACTCCTCTTCCCCCTCAAACTGGCATCCAGGGGACCCTGCTGATCAATACCCTGAGTGAGTTGAAGTCTGTTTTTCTGAAGTCCAGGGCCCCTATTCTGCTGCTCTCCTTCCTTCCTTTTCTCAGGACCATGAACTCAATCATCTCATGGTCCCTGCTGCCCAAATTGTCATCCTGTACTACATTCTCAACCAATTCTTCCCTGTTTGTGAGAAGCAGGTCAAGAAGAGCATGGCCTCTAGTAGGCCTCTCCAAGAGTTGCACCAGGAAGTTGTCCCTAGTACTTTCCAAAAACTTCCTGGTTTGCCTGTGCATTGCTGTATTCCCCTCCCAGCAGATATCAGGGTGATTGAAGCCCCTCATGAGAACCAGGACCTGTGATTAGGGAAGTTGTGCTAGCAGTTTGAAGAGCCTCATCTGCCTCATTCTCCCAGTCTGGTCTATATCAGACACCTACCTCTATCACCCTTGTTGTTCTCCCCTCTGACTCTAACCCAGAGACATTCAACAGGCCTATCTCCACTTTCATCCTAGAGCTCTGAGAAGTTATACAGCTCTTTTACATAAAGAGCAACTCCTCCTCTTCCCCCCTGTCTATCTTTCCTGAACAGTTTGTACCCATCTGTGGCAGAACCCCAGTCATAGAAGCTATTCTACCAAGTCTCTTCCCAATAATTCCAGTCATATAATAGTTTTGTCACTGTATGAGGACATCCAGCTGTTTCTGTTTTGTTTCTTAGACTCCATGCATTTGTGTACAGACACCTGAGGCAACTAGTCAATTGCTCTACTTTCTCAGGAAGAATGAGAGAACCTCTTTTATTGCCCCTTCATGCTTGTGGCACCTGCTTCCCAAGTTACCTTAGGACTATGGTCCCCTGGTGAACCTAGTTTTAAAGCTCTCGTCATTAAGTTAGTGAGCCTGTCTGCAAAAATGCTTCTCTGTCTCTCTCAAGTGGATCCTGTCTCTTCCTAGCAGTCCTTGTTCTTGGGAAGAACATCCTCTGGTGGAAGAAGCCAAATCCCTGCTGTTGACATCTATGCATTGATTTGTAGAATGTGTTTGCCCTTGACTGGAAGGATAGAGGAGGACACCACCTAAGCCCCTATCCCTTTCACCTGTGTACTTAGAGCCCCATAAGCACTTACAATCTGCTCAGAGTCTACTTCAGCAGTGTCACTGGTTCTCCCATGGATGAGCACCATGGAGTAGTAGTCAGAGGGCCAACTGACCCTTGGTGATCCTTCTGTAATGTCTTGGATCCAGGCTCTGGGCAAATAGGTGAACTCCAGAGACATCAGGTCAAGACAGCACATAGATGCCTCCATCCCCTGCAGGTCTCCAACCACCACCACCCTCTGTTTTTTCCTTTTGATCCAATACACTGGAATCTGGAATCTGATTGGCTTGTAATTTTGGTATTTGTGCTTCTGCACCTAGAAACGTTTATTAGCTACAGACTGCTGTGGCTGATTTCCTCTTTCTGCATGACAGTCATTTCTTTTTGTGTGTAGGTAAGGTTTTTTGATTTTTTTCCATAAGGTAATGGTTGCTTTTTGTGTTCTGGAATGGTTGGTTTCTCCCTAAGAAAACCGTCCAGTTTTGAGCAGTGACAGCCAAGAGGATCATCAGGAGGCATGAATATTGTGCTTTTTTTTTTTTTCTTTACTGCAAGCCCACACTTAACTAGATTTAGTTTACACAAGCTCCTACACCTCAAAATGGTATCTCCTTCTCATACCCAAAAATGGTGTCTCCATCCTCACCAAAATGAATGGGGATTTGTATGCCCTATTTTTATATTAATGTTTGCAATGCATCTTCTTTCACTGGTCACTATATTCCTAAATAGCCATATATTTTGATGTTTGTTTGACTCACTTTTGGTCTCAGTTTAAATTTTCTATACCCATTCTCTAGTAACATGTTAACCTGAGTTTCACTGTTCCATTTAAACAAACCCATTGTTCCTTGGTTTTTGCCAGTGGAAATGCAGTATCTCTCTTTGAATTTTTGCTTGATTCTACCACATATATTTATAAAGAAGAGCACAAATGTTGACAAGTACAAAATGTGGAAAGCAACATGGGGCCAAATGTGCTGTATTTGGAAAGCTATGTTTTGCCTGTAACAAGAGGACCCATTTTGCCACATATTGCAGACCCCAAACAGAAACATTTCAGCTGCATGCACTTGTTTAGGCTCTGGCTACCTGGCAAAATGTTACAGGTAAAACAGAGCTTTCCAAAAACAGCACATTTGTTCCCATGTTGCTTCCTACATTTTATTTATTTATTTTTTTTGCTCTCTTTCAATGTGATCCCTGCCAATCAAACTCCACTCTGTAAGGTAGCTTCTTCTGGCCACTCTTCATGCTTACTGCACAGACGACCTGTGTGGTGTATTTTTCTCTGCAGTCTGGTCCCTCACAAGTTCTGCTTCCCTGCAGATCTGAAGTGTCTTTTATAGAGATAAATGTCCCTCATGCAATAGCCTGTCTTGTAAAGCAGTGACTAAAATACCACAAACAATTCTATTTCTAATGAGAGATTCTATAAACTTCTCCAAAAACACAGGTCTTGCACAGTCTCTTTAATGCAGTAACATACTGATCTATACTGTGTTCTGCTGCTTGTTTGCAAATAATAAATTTGTGCCTTTCAAGTGACTCATTCTTTTTTGACACACAAAAAACTAGAACTCTTGGTTCCAAAATTATACCTTTTATTAGACCAACTGGAAAATTATAAGAAAATTGTTCTTTTCTGCAAGCTTTTGGGATCAAAGTCCCTTTGTCAGGCTCTGGGAAAATAGTAGGTGGTACAGGATGGTAAAAAGTCCCCAATAGGTAGGAAATAAACTTAATTTTTGCACATAGGGAGCTGAAGATGGAACTCTGTCCCTCTGGGTCCACAAGGGTGTCTTTGTGAGCTATGTTGAGTAGCTCTTTGATGAGCAGGTAGAATTCCTTCCCTGGAGGTGTCAGATGGCAGACAGGGAGGCAAAAAACTTTCTTGTCATTCTGCAATGAAGTTTAAAATCCAAAATCAGCTAAAATTCAGCATCTTCCATGTTTCAGGGGTGTACTTGATAGCCGTGTTGGTCTGAGACAAAAAGACATACAAAAAACTAGAACTCTTGGTTCCAAAATGATACCTTTTATTAGACCAACTGGAAAATGGCAAGAACATTGTCCTTTTCTGCAAGCTTTCAGGATCTTGTACCATCTACACTTTTCCCAGAGCCTGATGAAGGGACTTTGATCTTGAAAGCTTGCAGAAAAGGACAATTCTTTGCCATTTTCCAGTTGGTTTAATAAAAGGTATCATTTTGGAACCAAGAGTTCTAGTTTTTTGTATGTATTTTTGTCTCAGACCAACACGGCTACCAAGTACACCCCTCATTCTTTTTTGGCATGCAGTACTTCTTAAATTTGGTCCATATTCTAATTAACTTTATTATTTTGGCCTTCTTTGAAGGTAAAGGTGTTAAACAATCCGGGCTTCCTCCCTTGCAACATGCAAGAAGATTGAGGATGTAACCATGGCATTTTTCTCTTCTGCCCTTGTGGGAACTGCTCTCCAGTTCTCTGCTATATCGTCCAGTAATGGAAAGGGAGCGAGGGTTACAAAACTTCCATGACTAACTGTCCTTTTACTCGGACTCTAACCACACAAAAAAATAACTTACATAAACTTACATAGACATAGAGTAGTAAATACAATTATTTGAATTCACTTAAGGGACAAACTATTGAGAAGCACTTAGGGTTCACTTAGGGTGAACAGTCTATTTTTTTCCTGGTCATCTACATGGCATTCTATTATTTTCTGCTCAGAGTAGCCATTTTTTTCAGATGTCTACAGCACATTTTTTTGTAATTACACATCAAGGGGTATTCTATTCCTGCACGTGTAGCTCTTCACACGTGGACAACTATGCTTACATACAAACTGGAACAAGGGAGCCTTCCTATCTTTCCCCAAGTAGCTGAGAGGTTGAAGAATTTACTTGGGAAGTGGAAGGTTCTGAGCTCTGGGGTCTCTTTAATTTCACAACATGGCATTCAAACCACAAAAATTCAAGTGAGCCATTATCCATTCCCATCTCTGACATGCTTTTTAAAGATGCTCTGCTAGGCACCAGTAGGTATGTCTGCATGAGACACTTACTGCACATTGGCCTAATAACACTGCACAGTAGCTTGTCACAGCAAAAGACATGCTAATAACCTACAGTGCAGCATTTATCAGGCTAATGCACAGTTTTCACAAAATAACTGTGCTGTGCCAGCGCTACTGCACAGTAGCTTTAGGCACTGTGCATTTAGTTAGTACTTTATTAAGGAAGTATTAAACTAAAGGTGTAGGATCTAAGGCACATTAATGAACATGTAGGTGCGTCCAGTAGGTAGCATCTATAAATGATAACTTTTATCACTAACAGGAGACCAAAGGAGTTGGGAATTGGGAGATGGTCCCCCAGGGAGAGGATAGTTAGGGATCAGTTAGTCAGATAAAGGGTGTGCAGACATTGTGCACTGCTCCACAAATATTGTTGTTTTCATTCTTGTATTCTTGTGTTTCTTTGACCCTGATGATTATTACATGGTATCAGAAGTGGCAAAGGAGAAAGAACTTGAAATAATTTGAAAAAGGATGACCTGAATAAAGTAGTTGAAAATTGAAACTTGGAAAAACAGAAGTCTATATAAGTTATTTTCTTGCATTGGCAGTACAGTATATGACAGTAACTGTAATAATTAATTGCCAGTGTTCAGAAAAATTATTTCCTTAAATGTACTCAGGAACTGTTTGGAGTCATCTTTTGTTTTTTGTTTTGTTTTTTCCGTTTTCTTAGGAGTTGGATAGAAGGAGAAAAAGTTATTTCATCTGTGTGTTTTTCTGCCATTACAAATAATATTGACTCTTCACAATCTTTGTCATCCATCAGTACAAAAGATTTACTCAGAAGACATTTTTGCATTCCATATGCATTTTTGTGGATTAGATTTTAGCAAAACAGACACACTTAAAAAAAAAAAGTCCTTTTCAGCCATTGATAGGAAGTAACCAAAATGTTGTTAAGTCAATGTTTACAAAAATGTCTTTTCTGAACATCTTTGTTCTGCTCCTAAAAATGGTATGATACATTTCCTTTCCTTGTTCTATATATTCCAAGGGGCAGACAAGGAATGAACAGATTGTGAGTATATAAAGCATTTTATATTTCTCTTGGAGGGAAGAGGGGCAACCTGTCTAGCAAACATTCATAGTGATCTATTTTTTTATGTCATTTTTTCAGCTAGTAAAGCTAGTTTGTCAAATGGCAGCCACTTTCCCAGGTGAAATTGCTGCATTCACCCTTTTTAAATGCTCAGTAAGGAGCTAGGATTTTGTCAGTTAAATATATCATATTGTTATGACTCTTGATGACATGTGCAATGACATGACATACTTAAAGTAGAGTGTGAAAAGCTATCTCTCTGCAAAAATGTGAAGTGACATACTCTGATTGCAACACTGCCTCTGTACTTCTTTTGTAACTGATGTTCCTGTACTAGTGATAAACTTTTGAGCTTTTCACACAGCTTCTCTCTAGTCACATAATGCTCTTGTAGTGCACCACAATGACCATTTTTCCTTAACAAGTAAGGAGTTGCATTATTAAAAGTTCCAAATTGATCCTGTTGGCATCAATTCTATTTTCCTGAATATAGATAAACATATCTGTTAGTAATGGCAAGCACTGATTTTTATTTAATTATATGGGTTTTTTTAAATCTTTTTTTCCCTTTAAATTTTAAAGCTAAATTACAAACCAAGGTGAGGTTTTTCAAAAAAGGAACTTGAGATCTAGTTCACCTTGGACATCCAAATCAAGTACAAAGTTTTGAATATAGAAACCTTGAAGTGGCTGAAGAATACATCAAATTATACCGCTGTGGAGATGGGTAGTTCTCCTACTCTGACCTCCAGAGGCATATATTACTTTGTCCTCTAGAACACACAGGTCCCCCTTTACTTGTCCTATAGTTAATGTCTTCAGGGATGGAACCTATTTTGCCAGGAGGTGCATCTCTCTCCTTTATCTCAATGGAGAGTCTTCATTAATGATAAAAGAATCTGCTGTAATTCTACCCAATCCTGATGATGAAAGAAGGTGCCAGTGACGTTCAGGACCTGAGCTATCTACCTGAACAACTTCATCCACCTATAGGAGCTCTGACTTCAGTATAACATAAATCAGGTAAATTATAGCCCATGGGCCAGATAAATCCAGCCTGCCAGGTGATTTAATCCAGCCCATGGGTGTGTGCCTACAAATTCACTGTATCTGGCCTGATCTTGGGCTGCCCCTGCTGTGCTCACATGGGGCCCAGCCCTGCTCACTCTAATGGAGGCAACACATGTTGCACTCCCACCCTCACCCATGGAACAACCCTGACCCAGTCCTGCCAGTAGGAAAGTGGCAGCAGTGGTGGATAGGTTGGTGGGGGAAGTCATGACAATGGTCAGGAGGAAGGGAAGGTGCAGTGGCGGTGGCAGGCAGGAAGGGGGGAAAGTAGGGAAGTGGCAGGAGAACGGTGGCAGCAGTGATGGGCAGGGGAAGTGATGGTGTTGGCAGGTGGGAGTGTGGGGCCCACACTGATACCAGCAGGGACCCAAGGTGGGGCAGCAGGAGTGTGGAGCCTGGGTTGGCAGGGGTGCAGGGTCCACCTGCTTCCATTGCTCAGGGCTTGCATGCAGTTCCTGGGTTCTCTGCCTGAGCCACATACCTCTGGGGGAGTCCTGCATCATGGACCCAGTGGCACAGCCCCACTCATTGCTATGCACAGGTCCTAGGAAACAGCAGGGAGCTCCATACTATGGAGCTGGGTTGGCTCCACCCCTCTCTCTGCCACCACGGCCAAGCCACATCATCTGCACCACCGGCTTCATCATGCAGGGCTTTCCCTGGCAGTGCATGGTTCAGGCAAGTAGTGCCATGCAGTGGAGCTGGTGGCCTAGCCTTGTGCAGTCCTGGTGCTTGCTGGGACCATATGCCACTGGGAGGCTTTGCCTGATGTGGACTGTGAGTACCCCTAGGACCTGCTTCTGCCACTAGCAGCAGGGACTGTGCGTAATGGGGGGGGGGGGGGCTGTGTGAGGGCAGCATGTTTGTAGGAGAGTCCCCCAAGAACACTCCATTTCCACACACCCCACAACCTCCCACAAACCTCATACCTACCTACACACACAGCCACACATCCCCACAAACCCCACCCACACACAACCATAGGCCCCCACAAACCCCACACCTATCAACACAAATCCCACACCCTGCATATGCCCACCCACCCATAGTCCCCACACCCTTCCATCCTCCTCCTACGATATACAAGATTAAGATATCATTTGCATTATTATGCAATCACCTCTATACACATGATACAAACACAAATCAAGCCAATTTTTTAAAAATAAAATATTTTATCTTTTTTGTAATTTTTAGTATACAATTTTTTTGTTTTCTTTTCTGGTTCTTAGATGGCAAACCCCCTTCCTAAAAGGAGTACTTCCAGGAGGAAGGAAAGGGACTTCTGGTGGCAGAGGTCAGGGGTTAGGGGTGGGATTTCTGGTCTCACGATGGCAACCAGGGGGTAGGACACCTGTCAAGGGATGGGGCTACAACCTTGCCAGCTCACCAAAACTCATTAAGTGTCCCTGTAGCTGAAATAATTGCCCATCCCTGGCATAAATGCTGATCTTTGTAAATAGCCCAATGGTTAGTGCACTTGCAAGGAGATTTTATATATATATATATATATATATATATATATAATTGTTTCTAGAACCCTTTTGTAATTTCACACATCCACTGTCCCAGAGTGTAATAATAATAATAATAAACAACCTTCTAACTGGGGGGAGGCCAAACTGTGAGTATTCTTCATCCACTGGGCAGCCACACACACACACACACACACACACACACACAGAGTATAATGAAGCCAGAAGGAGAGGATGAAAGAGGAGCCTGACTGACCATCTGTCATGCCAGGCCATAGGTAACCAAGCCTGACAGTCATCTCTGGGTTGGGAGAAGCCAGGAGATCTGTTAAGGAAACCAAGATAAAGATCCACAGGGATAGGCAGAACACAAGGTCATGGGCTAGGGACAAACATTACTGTACACACAAACCTCTTTAAGTGATCAGTGACTGGTTTAAACCTGTAACAAAACATAAGTTCAGTGCACATGAACCAGTTTCAAAATGGACAAAACCAGTTTAAGATAAACCTGGTTGAATGCGGTATCAGACTTAACTGATTTGGGTTAAACTGGTTTATGCAACTTCTGTCCCAGACCCCTTCCTGGTTTAAGTAAAATCATAGTCCCCCAGCATCCCAGCATGGTTTTCAGCCCTGGGCTGGGCTATCTGGTCCAGAGAGCAGGGCTGTATCTGCCTCTCTCCTCCCTATCAGGAGCACTGTGGAAAGGAAGAGAGGGCTCTCTCTAGTACCTCCCGCTTCTAGCCTGAGCCACTGTAGGCATGTTCCTGCATTTCTTCATTCAAAAGTGAATGTCTATCCACTTGCAAATTGGTTCAAGCTCTTCAGGTTAGAATAACCTGCAAAAATTAAATCAATTAAGGCTCAGGATTTTTGAATGTCTGTCCCTAGACAAGGTCAGGGGGGACAGCTAGGTCAGGTATCCAGGAGCTCAGGCCAGAGCTGGGTCAGATATGCAGAAGGTCAGGAAGAATTCTAAGTTGGTAGGCTAGCTGGGTCAAATATCCAGAGAACACATCAGTATCAGTTGCAGCACAATTCAAGGATGTAGCAGCCTAGATACAAAACTCTACCTCTTCTGGGTCAGGGCTTATATGGGAAGGGGTAAGAGATCAACTGACCTTGACTAGCCACTCCAGTGGCAGGGAGTAGGTGTGTGCCTTGGCCCAGCAGCAGGGTTCTGGCTGGGTAAGTGACAGACTGGGGTGAGCTGCTATGTTAGCCAGGCTAAGGCCTTAGGTTCAAGGCCACAGCCTAACACTTAATAAGGTAGCCATTGCACAAGATGCTTTTATTTTTTATTATACTTTTCTAACAGTGGGTATAATCTAGCCCAATATAGCTTCATTAGTACAAGTGAGAAGGGACTGGCCTGTTTTGCCTAGAGTAATCTAAAAAAATCAAACAAACTAGTTGCCATTAATTAGTTGGCAGTCCATCCTTATATGTCTCCTGGATCCATGGTTAGAAGTATCACAAAACAATCATGATTTTGAGAGATTTGACAGTAGAGAGAGAAGGTGATTTGAATCTGATTCTGATTATGTACACATATAGGTTTCTTTATCTAAAAGGAGTCAGAGACCTTGAGAGCTGCTAATAATGCATTAATGCTCCTGTTAATGAATCTGGGTAATGTCTGAAAAGAGGCCTTTCCTTCATGAAGCATTGCCAGAATTTCTACTGGAAGGTTTTAATATAGTTCAATATAGACATATACTCATGAGTGCCTGGTGCCACCTTAGTCAGGGGGTCTTCTCCACTGCTTCGCTGACTGGGAAGCCACCGCAGGTTTCCTAGAAGTGGCTGTGGTGCTCCTGGAAGTGGCCATGGCACTTCATCGGATGCTCCCACTTCCCAGCCGGGGCTCACGGGGGGGGGGGGGGGTACTGGCACTCCTGCCTGGCCCCCCTGCCCATTGCCTAAGCAGGGAACGCAGCCTGTCAGGTGGTGCACCAGTGCTTTCAGGTGATGCACGTGCACTCTCTACACATCATCACTGCATATACAACTAAGAAACAGTTTCAAGGAGGTGGACCATCCTGTAAAGAAATCTATTTTCTGCTCTGTTTACACATTGTATCAATTATTACTTAATGTAAAACATCATAGACAGAACCAGAAGCAGAACCCAATGTCAAATAGTCTGCCTCTGTAGGCCACAGGGTCAAGATCATTTTTTAATATTTATTCTGAATAACTATGCTTTTCTTCCATAATGATATGGGTAAGGTAAGGAATATAACAGAGAAAGCAGCATGATTTTCATTTTAGTACATCGTACCAGCTTTGAGACACTGAAAATCCCATTGGATAATGGAATGAAATTAATCCGTGTTCCTGTATTTTAACTTATTCCTTCTGAAATAGATGCATGCATAGAAAGAAATTCAGTGGAGACCTGCAATAAAGGAGCAATTTCATTTTGATAATAACAAACTTTAAAGTAAAATGCTTTTATATTTCTCCATTCTTTTCTGACAGAAATGTAAAGCTCCACAGTGAACTGTATAAGCAACACATGTTTACATTGTTTAAACAAAACATGTCATTGAAACACACCATGATGTCTAGTGTAACTTAATTTGAAGCATGCCCCTTAGGAATGTTTGGCAACAACTTCATAAAGACAGGAAAAATATGGAAACTTCTTACACAGTGATTACAAAGCTTTTCAATAAGAAAATACAACAGCAAATACTGAATATGCATCAATCTACATACTTGAAATATTCTTACAAGTTAGAATAAACTTCTCTACTAAAATTGTTAAATAGGATAGGAAAAATTAATTCACCATGGGAATAAATAAGAAAAATTAAAAGGCTATGGTGAATAGATATATAATAGAAACAGTGAAGAATATTTTTATTAAAAGTCAGTCTCTGGTTATGCTATATTTGGAAGATATATATAATAAAGCAGAACACATGGACATTGCACACCTTGGGACTGGAATCAGTTCTGCACATGTACATTTTAAAATAAGTTCTGTTGTTTCCAATTATTTTTTAGTAGATTATAGGAGAAGACATTATACTTCAAAGTTTGGCAGGTAAAATCAGGTAAAAAATGGCCCCATTTTTGGGGAGGTTAGATCAGGTAAAAAATGGCCCCAGTGATTCTTTACATGTACAGTACAGACCTTCCTGGGATCACTTGCTCTAAGCTTTGTGATTATAGATCAGGTGCCAGTTTTACAGATCTTTGCTGGTGCTGGGAGCCTGAAGGAAAGAAGCCAGGGAGCAGGGAGGGTTTGGCAGGATCAGGGGGGCTAGTAGAATCTGGGGTGGGGTAGGGCCTGCAGGGGTTGGCATAATAAGAGAGCCTCTTCAATCCTGCCAAACCCTGGTGGACTCCACCAACCCCCATCCCCTCCCTATCGTGAATCTGGACAAACTATTTCTGGTGTTAGTTTCATAGGACTTTGTTAACCTGGGGCTCTGAAGGGGGGATTTTAGTGTCCAAGGGGGGTTGGCAGACTCAGGGGGGCTCTTCCCTCCAGGTGCTATTTTTAGCCCCCAGATAAACAAGACACCCTGAGGACCAAACCTCCACTTAATCCATTCTACCTCTCCCCACACCCTGCCTTTCTTTGATCAGGCTCTGAGTACCAGAAAAATAATAAAAGCAGCACTGGGGATGGTTTGTGCACTCAGAGGACGCGTCCAAATGAGCATGCATGTGCCTTTTGTAGCATCTTAAAGCCCTTTGAGACATTTCAAGAGGCATGTGCAGGAATGAAAAAAAAAGTTCCGCACACTACAGATTTGCAGCCCGAGGGCAAAATTAGACCTCTGGATATCCAGGGGGCAAAAAACAACCAAACCAAAACAGAAAAAAGTGGAGCAGGACAAAGTCCTCCACTGAGACATCTCTGGTAGCTCGGTGTCTCTGTGGAGGCCAGAGCATCTCTATGCTCAGCCCTTGCCCCGGGTGCTGAAGCTCGCTGCCTGTCCGTGTGAGGCAGTCAGTGTGCCAGCTGCAGGGAGCTGGACATGGGCTCCTGCTGGTAAGTAGTGGGGGGTGGAGTAGTGGGGAGGGGACGATGGAGTGACCCCTTCCATCCCTGCCCACTCCCCCAGACCCACTATGGCTGCCCTGCCTGGCCCCATCCCCTGCCTGCCCCCTGATCCCCTCCCCCAGTGGCTGCCCCACCTGCCCACTGAGCCGTCCCAATTTCTGCCCCACCCAGCCCCAGTAGGAGCTACCGTTGGGGTCACTGGGTCCTGTAGCAGAGCCCATGCAGCAGCACAGGGCCCAGGTGACACCCATAGCAGCCCCAGATACCCAACAGTGCATAGAGCTGTGTGATGCTCTGCTGACCCCAGCCATACCCGCCCGATAAAGCAGTGGCAGTGTGGGTTCCAGGCAACTGGGTCCAGGCCCTGCTGACTCCTACTGCCCTGTGCTGTGCAGGGGGGCTCTTCTTTGAGGCCCCAGAGCACCCATAGGCCCTGCTACTGCCAGTGAGTATGAGGCTTTTTTTGTTTTGTTTTGTTTTTTCTTTTTTTAAAGTGCTGGGAGGCTGGGGTGGATGCGGCAGCCAGCAGGGGAGGGGGAAGGGGGGGCATCCATCAAGGGGCTGGGGGTACAAGCGGGGAGTGGGGCTGGGTGGGGAAGCCATTGGTGGGGCTGCAGGAGCCGGTGTGAGATGAGGCCAGGTAGGGACTATGTGACTGCTGTTAGGGGGACTGTAACCTTTGTTGGGGGGGCTGTAACCTTTGTTGGGTGGGACGTAGCACCTTTTGGGGGGCTCTGGCCCCTGTTGGGTGGTTGCACCCTAAAGGGGTCCTGAGCCGCACCCACTGCACAGTCCCTCCACAAACCACCCACATCTACCCACTCACCCCATGGCCTCCCATATCCCTCCATAACCACCCACATCCCCCCAACCCACTTCCCACTCCCGCTCCTGCAAACCCTAGATCCCCCCAGCACACACCCTGCTTGCCCAGTTGCCAGACAGGATAAGGCCTGCTGGCAGGAGCTGCTGCCCCAGATCCTGGTTAGTGAAGGGGTCACAGGGAGCTCTAACTGCTCTATGATAAGAAAACCAAAGGCAAACAGCAAAACATATTGTTTTAATTGCTTTAATACTGTAGATATAGATATATATATATATATATATATATATATATATATATAAACGCCTAACTAATCTCTGTCTCTCTGCCTCTCACTCTCTCTTGTTATATATAGTGGTCTTCTGTTTTAATTGCAGAGGAACATGGATTCCAGAGTATTTTACAGAGTGACTTGGGGCTTTTTTTTTTTTAATCAGGTATTGTTCAGTTTTTAAATAGGGAACTGGAGTTTAAACCAGAGTTCCTGCTAGGGAGGCCAGTGGCAGGACCCTGCCTGCTCAGAGCTGGCACCTGAGACCCAGCTGGAGGTGACTGACTTCCTGGCCAATTGGGGCCAGGAGGACATGCTTTGACAGTTCAAAGCAGGCCTCCACACTGGGAACATCTGGGCAATAGCTGCTCATAAGGCTGGGCAGGGGGCATATGTGGCAGTAGTGCCACACAAATGCCAAATCTGCAGCCACAGCCTACTGGCAGCTGGCCCAGAGGGGCAGATGCCTCTACTAGCTGTGCAGTCCCCATCCATGTCTGGCAGGTATGCAGCAGGTCACAGCTGGGCAGCAGCCCCCACTGCCAGACTTCTGCTGTAGGTAAAGTGTTCAGGAAACTCTCAGGGCTACTTCAGCAATCCAGCTGGCACAAAGGGTAGTGTCCCCAGGTACCAACTGGCTGGGCCCAGAAGCTCCTGAGAGAAGGTAGCCCTTAGCTACTTGATAGGGCAGTTTTTTGTACTGTTGAGGCCAGGACAGGGCAGCTTTTTATACTGCTGAGGACAGCACAGGTGCTGACCTTGGGCTCTAGCTCCCCCTGGCTGAAGATCTGGGAGGAGGCAGGTCAGGTTATTTTGCCCCAAGTGGCAGGATTTGCCCCACACCAAAGTGCATGTCTGGGCATGTGTGCTGAGGCAAAAAGCCCCGGTTCAAGTTTGCACCATTTCTATTTGAGCTGCTGCAAGTGCACATGCTTGCATGTGTGGACCTGCCCAGGGTGTGCAGTTTGATAGGTTCATGGGTCCTAGTTCATCCACAATAGACTTGTAAGTCTGGGGATAGGGAGAGGGGTCCAGGGGCTAAAAATAGCCTTGTCGTGGGGAGGAGTTAGAAAAAGCTCAACCTTGGGGCTGGGGCAAGCACTGTTGGGAGAGGCCATCTACTCACCCCTAGCCCTGGGGCTGAGCTATTCCTCCCTCCCTGCCCCACCCCCACTCTCCACCCCCATATGGACAACAGCCCCTACCCACCTCCAGACCAGTTAGTCCCCTGAGCCTACCAAACTGTTCCCCTTTGCCAAGTCTGCAAACCACCCCCAGTTCCAGTTTTACTAGAGTTCACCAGGTCTGTATGCCTGATAGAAGTAAATTGAGGTTGGGGAGGGGCAGAAGGGATTGGGGGAAGTAGTTTGTCCACAGGGGAGTAGGATGACATGTATATTTGATTAGCTTTTGCCTTTTTGAATGAGTTAGTCTTACAGCTGCCATCACCTGCCTTCTGATAAGCTCATGTTATGCACACCACACCACACATGCATAGCATGTATGAATTAGAAATGATAACCTTACTTGCATGAATTGTAACTTGCATCAAAGCCAGATAAGATGAGTAAGATAGGACTCAGTTCTTCTCATCCTGTACTCTGTGTCTTGATATCTTCTTTAGCTTGTAGAAAGGTACTCTATAAATATATACTTAGAGTTGATTTCTAGAACTAATTACAACATAAATATCAAGAAATCATAATTTAACAATATATAGGCTTTCTGAAAGTAGAAGAAACTTGCTTAATTACATTTAAATAAAATGTAAACTCAGTCATTTTTTCTGTCATGTATTGTATTACCTTAAATGTATTGCACTTTAAAGCAGACCATGTTATCATGTAGAGGTACTTATAATGCAACATATATTACTCAAGACTCATTTATAACATGCATATATTCAGGCTTAAATTTTACAAACATGAAAAAAGTTTAAAATACACTTTCTTTAAAAAATCAGAAAAAAATGTACTTCAGATGAAATCATTTCATTAGTATTTCCTCAGACACTCTTTCTATCTCTGCAAAACACTTGATTTATTTATTTCCTCTGGAATTCAGCTACTTCATAGTTCTACATGGCTCCCATTTAAAAATAAGTTGTTCTTATTTATGATTCTTAGTTATCCCCAGTGACCTGAGACGTGGCACCAGCCCTAACATTAGATGGCTGACTCCACATCCACTGAGGCATTCAATGATACAACAATTGCAGAAAATCAACTGGGTTTTGAAAATTACACATATTCCCAATTTGTCATGTCTGGCAAAAATTTGCTTTGTCTAGTGAAGTTAGGTTGTTTCCATTTGCTGCTCAGGTTCCTAACTTGAGAGACAGCTTAAAAGTCAGTCTACTGTTCAATCCTCATTTCACAGATGTAGCCACAACTATTTTTTCTTGGATTTTATTTGGATAGAAGTTGTATCTTTTTTCCTTATGATACAGATGCTGCCAGTGAACTTCACACCTTTGCTTCCTTGAGACTAGACTACTGCAATGAAATTTACCATTCAAACTATACCTGAAATCCCTTCAAATGTTAAACTGTACACTGTGAGTCTTAAATCAGGCAGTATGTATGGCAGAGTGGCACCTTAGAGACTATCAGGTTCAAAGAAGCATGAGCTTTGAACCAACTTTGAGTTTGGACCAATTTTGCAACAACCAGCTTTGGGTCAACAACCTACTTTGTCAGATGCTAGTAATGGATAGAAATAGCAGGCTTAAAGAGGAGTTCTTCTCTGATGTAGAGGTGGGGTAGTGAGAAGGGGTGAAAAGTTTCTTGTGAGTGATTTTCTTGTGAGTGAGGGAAGCATGTTAGGATTGGCAGGAAAGTTTTCTTGTGTGGAGGTTTGACCAGGGAGGCAAGGGCTTGGTGAGAGTAGTGGAGTTGGAGTACTTGGGTTGATTGAGAAATCTTGATTGTGGAGTGTTTGTTTATTGTAAACTTCACTGAGCCCTTTGAAAAGGGCAGGATATAAATCTAAGAAATAACTACTGTAGAATAAGATCTTATTTAGTTAGTGGAGTGTCTCACAATGAAAATATGCAGTCAGTTTTGTATGATTTGTATTGCCTACTTTGCCTGCCTTTCTTTGGAGATACAGGTGGGTTAATTTGCTCTGCTAAGAGGCATAACTAATTGCCCAGAGTGCAGTGCCCCCGGAACATAGCTGTGTTGCTTCAGGTTCAGGAGATAGTGTAAATGGAGTGGTGCAGTAAGTATGGCACCTGCTAGCACAGCAGGATAGTGGTATACATGTATTTACTATTTAAGTATCTTCTACACCTAAACAGTCAGCATGCTGAGCAGAGAACTTCCTGAAGTGACCCACTCAGCCAGAAGCATCTGGAACCTCTGTAGAACTAACATGCCTTATTCATATGCAGGGAGATACTTCCTTCTACTTGTGTTCCACAGCCCAGAAGTCTGTCTAGAAATTAGGTACCTAAAGAAGTATTTTCAAAGAGAAGCGCATACAGTTTGTTTTTAAAGCACAACTACTGAAAAAAAGGTCATGTTCCTAGCCATTATAAAATAATGTAGTGATGAGAGCACTCACCCAGGAAGTGGAAGATCCAGGTTTGTTTCCATCAGTGTCATTGTATCTGAATGTTTAGATGCCCTTCTGTGTTCTGTTCCTTGATTTCAGGACTGTCCCTGTATTTTATCTAATAACCTATCAATGTCAAATGCAGCAGCACACTTGGGAGCAGAGTACAGTTGTCTCATGTTCTTTGAGGTTTCCTTAACTAATGGTTTTCAAAGTAAGCTGCCTCTTATGCCCTACTTTCTGGCTCAATAAATGTTGAAAACTTTTCTGCTCACTGGTGGAACATCAGAGGTAGGGGTAGAAAGTGCCCTATACCTAGGGAAATTTAAGGGAAATCCAGGATGGAATAAAGAAATTCAGAAGAGTGCTGGGGGGCACCAGCATGCACATGTGCGTGCATGCACACACACACACACACACACACACACACACACACACACACAGTGCCCCAACCCTGTGGCTCCCTCTGCACTTCCCTTCCCCCACCACAACTCTACTGTGCAAGTAACTCTAGGGGCTGGGCTGGGCTGGGCTGGGCTCCCTGGAGAAAACTGAAACAAAGTCCCAGATTGGCACAAACCCAAATGCACGTGCCTGGCTCCTGACTTGAGCTGTATGTGCAGGCAGCTTCCCAGTAATCTAGGACTTTTGCTTCAATCTTCTCCAACCGCTGGGACACTGAGATAGCTTCTGAAATCTGGGACCAGATAATCCAGGACACATGGCCACCCTATTTCCCAAATTAGTGTGACAGGTTTGGGTTAGAACCCCTCAGGTACAGAAGAAAGCTGATTTTTTTGATCTCTAGATCAAGTGTTCTAATTGCTAATATATGTAAGCAGAGATAAGTATGTGGTTATATTTATAGAGTGCTTTAAAAGAAAGCTTGGCTGCTGGTTCTTATGAGAAGCCTGCTCCTTTTCAGTGTCTGTGTGTATGTGTTGCAGGGAAGGAAAGAACTCTTAAGTGTACTCTGACAATGCTTCCTGGAATTAGCTTATCCATGAGGTGAGTGAAGAACACCTACTTTCAGAATTTAGGCACTGGGCTGCTTAGCCCTGTCAAAATTGAAGTGCCTTTTGCATAAGGAGAAGTAGAACTCTGTCATTTGGGACAAACCTAAGTGCTAAAGTTTCTCAAGATATTAAAGAAAGATTCCATATTTCATGTATTATTTACATGTCTGGTATATTTATTTGGATTCAAAGGGTGTGTCCTCATAAGCAGCAATGTGCATTTTCCCAGGGACAAACATCAGTGGCACAATATGTGCTGCATGTGTGCTTTGGCATGCGGCATTTTGCCCCAGGTGGGGTAGGGGAAGCTGAGCCAGCACCTAGACTGAGCAGCATTACATGGGGTACTGAGGCACTCTGGGGGCAGCAGCATAGCAATCTGGCAGCATAGAGATGGGCCAGCAGTATGGCTCTGGCTGTCCAGACTCCAGTTTCCAGTGGTGCACGCTGTCACCTTGTGCAGTGTCCCACCTTTTTAAGATAGAAGGTTTTTTTAAACTGGGATCTCCCCTTGTCAACCCCCTTCCCCACTCCCCCTCACCCCGCTGCAAGTTAGCAGTGCAGTGAACATTTGCATGTGTGGTGTATGCAGGTGGCTGGACTGCGGACTGATCTGCAGCGCTGCATACTGCACATCTGCACTCATCTGGATGTGCCCAATGTGCTCTTTCTTTGATTATTCTTTTTTAACATTGTTTCCTAAAATGAAATTTAAGATATATTTTAGATTTTATTTACCATATAGTCTTATTTGAAGAAATATATTGTTTGAATCCACTTCAGTGAAAAAGGTGTAACTGACTTCTCCTGTCTTGTGTCATATGTCTGGCCAAGTTGAACTGAAATGATACCCAGCACTTCTTTTAGAACTCAAACCTTATGCCTATGCAAAGCAGCTAGTATTCACTTTGGATTCGGATTTGGCCAATTCGGGGGACAGTGATTCGATTTGGTGATTCAAATCACTGCCCCAAATTGATTAAGCTGAATCTGATTCAGAGGTTTAGCTGCCAACAAATTGGCTGAATCAAAAAGGCCCCACCTCCTGCCCACTGTCCAAGCCCCATCAGTAGATGCCCCATCTGGCCCAAGCCTCCCAGCTCTTTACAAAAAAAAAAAAAAGCCCAGCACTCATGGGCTGCTGCCAGGTGGGGAAGGTGATCCCCTCTGCCCCTCCCCACTGCCCCATGCTGCATGGGGGACTCTGTCACAAGCCCTCATCCCCCACCCAGTCTCCCAGCCCTGGCATCCTGGCTCTTAAAAAAAAAGAAGTCCCCACTCACCGGTTGCTGCCAGACAGGGGGGTGATCTCCACTGCCCCACACTGCATCAGGGGCTCTGCCATGAGCCCCCAGAAGCCCTGATGGCTGCTGCAGCAGCCGATGAGTGCGGGGCTTTTAATTTTATTTTATTTTATTTTATTTTATTTTAAAGAACTGGGAGCTAGGGCTGGGCAGGGCAGCTATTGATGGGGCTGGAAGAGTGGATGGGAGATGGGGGGGTCATGGCAGGGTCCCCCATGCAGCACAGAGCAGTGGGGGCAGTGGGGATCACCCCCCACATGGCAGGAGCTGGTCAATGGGGGCTTTTATTTTTATAAAGAGCCAGGAGCTGGGGCTCAGCGGGGTAGCCATGGGGTGAGGCTGGTAGAGCAGGGGCGAGGTTGGGGGGTACTCAGGGGGTCTGGGGGAGCAGGCAGAGGATGGGGCCTGGGAGGGGTACCCTGCCCTCATCTATCAGCCCCCCCCTCCCTACTTACCGGCATGGAGTCTGGGTCCAGTTCCCTGCAGCGGTGAGTGGGGACTGCCCGAATCTCCAAATCTTTTCCAAATCAATTCCTACCTTTTTTATTTGTCTCCTGATTTGATTCAAATTCGGAGATTTGGCCTCTGAATTGGGCTAAATCTCCTCCAAATTGAATCAGCACCCAAAGATTTGCACAGCCCTATTGAACATCTAGATCTTATGTCACTCTCCTCTGTTTCTTATGTAGAGGAGAGTTGGGGGCAGAAAAGAAATGGAGGTAAATTGGCAGGATAAATTCCCAGACTTGAATGTACATCAGCAAACCTAAACTAAGGTACATTGCCTTCTAAATGCAAGTCTACTGATGCAGGTTACAGTAGTCCATGGGCAAATTTGGCCTGCTTTCCTTTCAGAGTATCAAGACACAGTAAATAAATCCATGACAGCTTCACCACTCTTTGTTCTACCCATTCAATTCTGAATAATGTCCTTAATATGAAGTCCTTAATGTGATTAACATCTCAATTTTGCTAATGGATGATCACCAGATTATTTCCTACACAGCAATTCTTTGCTACCACAATGTCCTTCAAATTTCTGCCTCTAAAGAAATATTAAAGACACATGGTGATACTTTAATTATCTATAGTAAATGATAAAACAAAACTTATCAGGACATCTGGAAATAGTTACTTTCTTAAGGATTGTAATAATCTAGGCGTCAAGCAGTATTCTGATAAATATGCATAGTGAAGAAGAAATTTGCTTAAGGAAAATTATTATTGCTTATCTTTTGCAAGAACTCTCATAGTGGAGGAAAAAAAAATCCTGAACTCTTAGGACAACAGTTGCAAACAATTTGGTCCTGCACTTTTATCAATTTAATTAACAAATTAAGGTCCCAACCCCATAAAGCATTTAAGCACATACTTAACTGTAAGAGCTCAAGAAATTCCTTGAAGACAGTGAGACTTTATAAAAGTGGATTAATTGTTATGTTTAGTGTCCAGTCAGGGTTCACAAGCTAGACATGCCTACACCTGTTTCATCTCTGAAACCTAATTCAGCAGGTTTGTTTTGAAAATACTTATTAAATTGGGATCTATAGGGCTTAGCTAATAGATCAAAATTTTGAATGCTAACCATCGTGTTGGGAAACCCCGGTTCAATTATCATCTCTGCCTAAGGGAACTTGAATCTATGCCTCTTGTCTTCCTCTTGCCTCCTCTTTGTATAGACTAATTAAATATTCATTGGTAGAGAGTAAAAACTGAAGTATGAAGGATTTTGCAGCCTCATATTAGAATATTATCTTGGAAGAGGGAAAGCTTAGGGCCCAATCTTGGATCAAATGACTATATGATATAGAATACTGTTTGGAATGGGGATTGGGCCCCTCCTTGATGATGAGTGTCCCATCCACTAGACCATGGAGACATTCTCTCTCTTGCAAGAGCTCACTTTAGTTTAATAAATATTGACCTACTCCCTTCAACAAGGCACAGTTTCAACAAGGAAACTGAGTATGCTTACAGCAGTACACCTGAAAGTTAAGCAGTAAAAGTCTCCTTGTTGAAACATGCAGATTAACTTCCCTTCAGGAACTACACACCATAGCCTGGGTGTACTTTAACCACAGAGACACCATTTTGTGAGTGAGGACTAACAAAGGACACTGGGAGAGGAGAGTGCCAGAGAAGGATGAGGCTTAACATACACCAGTCCTCAGGATTTTCTATTGGCTACCTTTCATGGCAGTCTACACAGATTTCTGTTTTTGTCTATTCCATTCCTAGGTGTCTTATTCTCCACATGAATTGTACAAATATTTCCCTTTTTAAATGATATTATTTTTTCATTGTACCATTTTTCATCTCCCTAAAGTAGGGTGAGATAGGAGAGAAGACAGAGAGTTTAACTGTATCAGGACACCTGGAGAGTTTCATGCCTCTTATGTCTCCTTCTCCATCTGGGGACTTACAGGCATTTGAGGAGGGACATTGGGATATAACAAAGTACCAAGGTAAACAGTACATTTACTACATATTTGATGGTTAGACAACTTGTCTAGCTGCATAGATTGTTTGCAAGCACCCTTTTGTGTTTCCTATATTTTCCCATGCATTTGCAACATGGAGATTAGATCACTCTCACCCTTACTCCAGTCTTGGTACTTCTATAAAATTAAAGCATTTTTCTACTGCAGTGTTTCCATGCTATGTAGTGTATATAACTATGTGGTTGTAGTGTTTATTTACTAACTATACTATCTCATTTTTATTTTTTTCAGAAGCTAAGTCTTAAAAGAGAATACAAGAAAATATATTTTAAAAAATCTTTTAATCAAAATATTGTCACTATGAAAGAAAATGTGTGCTATTTTGAAATACATTTTTATTTTAATAACATTTAAACAAGATGAAGTGACAAGTCAAAGTCAAAACAAAGTAAGTGCCAACTGAGGGACATGCCTGAAATATAAAAATAGTCAGTAAAGAATGAACACAACTTCATGGAGTTGCATCAGGATTAGCTAAACAGTTGAAATTGCTATATCAACGCTGGTAGTCTACACTAGCATACAGTGATATATAGTGACATGATGACCAGAACAGTGAGTGCAATGATAACATGAATTCACAGGAACTCTTCCAAACACTTTTATGTGGCTATTTAATATCACAGATCAAAGTCTTAAAACAGTGGTTTCTATTCTACAGTAAAGAAAGTTATTCTTTTTTTTAAAATGAAATATGAATAGATTTTACTACAAAATAGCTATGATGCATTCCAGTGCAAGCCATGGTTTCATGACTTTTTTATAGGTTATAAATCAAACCATGTTGTGGTTTAGCCACAAATAAGAATGCACTCTATATTCTAGATAACAATTTTCTGAAAGATACCTGACTTTTGAGAACCATGAGAGGAACACCAATTCTATTTCTTACAGTAAAAAAAAAAGAAAAATGTTATATCCAATTAATTCACACTATAGCTCACTTTCTATTTCACCTAGCAGATGACTAAAATGAAGCTTAAGACTAACTCTGAGTTACTCAGTTAAAGTTCAAGTGCAGTTCTAATATCACTCTAAGCATGTAAGAGTTCCCCTTAAAGGAATAGGATCACATTCCACCTGTAGACATCTCCATGTTCTCATAATGGAAGCAGTTACATAGACACAGAGGGGATTCTTTTATTTTAAGTGAGTAACTCAGATTTAGTCTCAAGCTGCACTTTGGTTATCCACTACGTGAAATAGATTTTTTCTTTAGGTCTGCTTATAGTACTGTAAGCAGACCTTTGAAATATTAGATTTGGGAAATTAAACAGTATAGCTTATCTAATGAACATCTATAGTTGGTATAAAGGCAGTTAGCTATAACATTCTTCCTAAGATCAGCTTCATAGCTAGAACTTTGTCCTACTTTAAATATCAGAATCAGTGAACAATTTCTTCACTGCCATCTGTAAAATCCCTCTATTGCCATCAGCCAGATAGCTGTTTTGAATTTCATAATAGTCTTTAGTGTACATTTGGGCATCCTGAGATGGATGGTACATGGTGAGTTCAGTACAGGATCTGCTATCCCCCCAAAAAGGCAATGAAAGGAATAACAACTAATCAAAATTTCCATCACAAGTGAAAAAATGATCCAGAAGCATTTTTACAAAGGAATCTCAATATATACCATTTTAGAGTCCACACTAATCATATACAAATTCAAGGCAGCCATTCTTTAATCTTATTTTTAACATCAATGCCACTGATTCTAGAATCTAAACCATCTATTGTATAAATCTGCTTTAGGCATTTCTGAGTACAGTCTGGATTTCATTTTTGGCATGTTGATGTTAAATGCGAATATGTATTACAAGCTTAAGTTGAGAACTGAGATGGAGAATTAGATGTTGCAAGAGGACTTGCAAAAATGTTTTGAGATCTTACCTGTTCATGAAAAATACCTATTTATACAGTCATGTATGTAAAATATTGCAAACTTTCTTAACATTTACATAGTTCTATGAACATGGCTTATTCTTTTGCAACAAGGGAAAGGATGCCAAGATAAACGCTTTCTTATTTTTGTATTTTACACAAGGGGAGAGTCTTGGCAAGAAAAGAAAAAAGACACCAATAAACAAATAATTGTACTGGTATAAAAAATTGTATGTAGGAATCCTAGGCATTAGGGGCCATGTACATAAGAAGTATTTCTCTTTGGCCAAGTGCTGATCCTGTGATTGCGGGGGTGTAGGTTGTAGCAGTGTTGGTCTAAGGACATAGGCAGACAAGGTTCCTAGGGTGAATCCGATATCTTTTATTAGACCAACCCAAATAGTTGGAGAATAGTTGTTAAGCAAGCTTTCGGGTTCAAAAACCCTTCATCAGGCTAAGGAAGTTTCAGCAGTTTGTGTGTGCTCTTCCTGGATGGAATGAAAAGTAAAGAAGCCAGCAGCTGGGCTGGTATGCATACTGTGATTGACATGAATACATACGATTGACATGAATCCTGTGATTGACATGAATCCATACCTCTATATATGTGTGCAACAGGGATGAGAGATCCACTTGTAAATGAGTGGCAATGGGTAGTTAAGAAAAATATATTTTTGTTAAGTTCTTCATACCTATTTAATTCAAAGGATACTGTGTTCAAATCAGTGGTATGTGTCTGAACATTTACTCTAACTACAGATGTTTGTAGCTTGTAATATACAATCAAGTAGTATCCTGACTATCCAAATATGTTAATTTCTTCAATTAAATCAGTAATTCAGGATAGATTTCACTAGAGCTATGCTGATTTCCTATCCTTATAAAGCAGTAGGGGTGGCGTTTCATTTTTTCCTTGTCATCAAAGTGATATTTTTGGTCAATAATTTGGTGACAAGACTAAGGCTCCAAAGAGTGACCAGTAAGTGAAGACAGTTAAAGACAGCCAGGGACTCATGGACAGCTTCCCAATTCATATACACCAAGGCATGGCAGAAATTAATGGGGGAATACAATGAGGGGCTGAAGTGAAGCAGGTTTAAGTGGCAGGTTTCATGGTCACTCACTGGGTTAGACCTGCTGTAATGCATTACTTTAAGAAGAGAAGTGCAGGGCAAGGCTGCAATATGGCACTGGCAACCAGGCAAAGACTAGCTGAAGAAAAGTAAGCATCCTAGGGAAAGATGAGTTACTGAGCTGCAGACAGCTATCTGGGGCAAGATGCCCTATCCAGTATTTTAAGCAATCAGGGAGATAAGGAGCAGGTGAAGACCAGCTGAGCAGACTGCAGTAGATCAGAACAGGCTGAGTAATAGCCTGAGCAGAACCCCCTGGGTATGTTGGAGGTAATGTAACCAGAAGGGGTGGAACTCATTATATATCATATCTAGCTCCATAGCTAGACAGATTGGTCTGGCCCTGAACTATCCCAAGTAATGACCAGTCTGCTAGGGGAGAGAACTTAGGCAACACAGGCATCTGGGGAAGCTGGAGGGAGGCATCAGGCAGAAGGCAGGAGTTTGCCAGGGACCCAGAGACCCAAGGTAAAGGTACGGTGGTAAGAGGGTAAAGGTATGGTGTTTTGGAACCATTTTATTAAATGTTTCTTCCATTATTTTGACCAGAGGTTTGGAAGTGGCTACAGAGGAAGATGGAGGCCACAGGGGGTGTCTAGAAGGCACTTTGGGCTTTGAGTCCTGCTAGGGTCACAGACCCTGGTGGGCTAGATGAGATGACACTAACACAGGACTTGAATGGCCCTGGAGGAAAACCCAGAAGATATAAAGGTGGTTATAAGTGAATCTGGAGACCATGGTTATGGCCAATAGGGCCATGATTGGTGCCATAGAGTCAGAGCCAGGGGCCCAATGCAGAGGGGAAAGGGAACAAGGGGAATGAGCCCAGAGAGGATTAGGCCAGAGAGCCCAGAGCCCAGAGTTAAATGAGCTACTAGGACTGAAGATAAGAGAAGGACTCCTGCTCAGGGCACTGAACAAAGCCCAGTGATGAACAAGGTCAGGTGAAACACAAATCTCACATGAGCCTCTGAGATCAGTCTTTGATTTCATCTATCAAAACATGGCAAGAAAGACAACAGGATAATTCCCTGGGAGGCCAAAGTGGGGCAGATGGTATAAGTGGGACCACTAGCAGGTGCCACAGCCATTCTTGAAGGTTGAGTTCTTCTGTAGCACCCTTCCAGCAGAGGGTGTTTGAATTAGATCCTGTGACTTTCTAGCACAGTGCTCACTCCACCATACCATAACTCAGCTTTTAGATAGTCCCTTCTCTGACATGCCTTTTAAAATTGGTCCCCTGGGCAGTCACTATACAGAGGTATGTAGGAGATATATGTGGGCAGGAAGAAAAAAGCAAGAGAAATGGTGTGTGGCATATGAGTATAGGGACATAGTATACAACAAGTATGATATACTGTATATATTATGAGATTTATATCATGACTCTGACAAGGGACATGCTCAGGGCCTGGTCTTATGCCGGCCCGCCCACCTGTCTCCATGGGGCAGTCTCCCAGTCTTTCCTGCCACAACTTTCCTGTTCCATAAACTGTTGATATAATGTGGGAGACTGCCAATTACTGCCCCGATGCCAGGGGGTGCTGGCTCCAAACCTTCCCTACATCACAGCCAATGACTTGCAGATGGCATCCAAATTAATATTGCTCCCCAGTCTGAGACTGGAGCAAACCCAATCCAAAGTTGGGCTCCACTCACCCACGCATTCATACCACCTCCCCTCTCACAGGAGGCCTCTTACACTCTGCCCCACTCTCACCAGGGCCTCTGGCATACCACCCATTACTGGTCCACACTCCACCTCCCTTGCTCCTCCTTGAGTGTCCCCTCTTGGGTCACCAGGCTTCACTACTTGCATCCTGGCCTTGCCACACTGTTCTTCAGTTCTTGTGAGTTCCCCCATTCTATGTGGGCTTTGGAACAAATCCTGAGCTAATTCTGCCCCAAGTCCCTCACCAGGCAACTCTACACTATGCTGCATCCTGGGGTCTCTGTCTCAAGCTTACACTTGATTTCTCATGGTGCTGGCCCTTGCACTAGCCTTTGGGCTTACTCCCATTTGGCCCTACTCAGTGCACTCCTGGGACTGTCCTTTAGGCCTCCTCACACTTCAGCCTTACTCAGTCCCCTCACACACACAGCCCTTCAGGCCTACTTCAACTTCAGCCCTACTCTGTATGGGGCCTCCCAATGCTCTACACTCTACCCCCTCAGGGGCCTCCAGGATCTGCATCCCTTCTGGGTTCAGGTGCCTACATGTGGGCATACCTGGCCCCCACTACTCCCCCAGATCTCAGTTACCCACCAGAGGGTGGGGGCTGGGGTTAAGGTGCCCCTGCCCACCTTTCACTGGGGGAGGTAACTGGTCTGGCATTTCCTGGGGACTCCCATACCACCAGGAGCCCCACCAGGCCACCTTTCCCTGGCAGGGTGCAGTTTTAGGAACTTGGTAGCCAGGTAGTTGCCTGCCTTTGCCCTTAAAGTGCCCATTTGATCTTCATACAGCAAAGACTTTTACTTTTGTCAACTATGCATATACACTAAGGCTATAATCCAGCAAAAAATGTATTTAGATTCTTAAATATACTTATTCAGTGAAAGCTGTTCCATTGGTTTCAATAGTACAATGAGGATTAAGCTACAGGTAACTAAGGCCATTTTTTGTGTGTCCTTATGTAGCGATGTACTTAGATCAAGGGACATTTGATAAAACTGAAAAGTGGTGAACGCAAATCTTTGAAGGGAAATGTTTTTTTGTTTGTTTTTTCATCTTTTCTACAATTAACCTGTGAAAACAATTGTCAGAAGGTATCAATAAAACCAGGAACTTAGGAGATCTCAGAAGATAACACAAATTCCAAGAAATATCATAGAAAATATTAAAAAGTAACAAGATACCTAGAAGGAATCAAAATGTTCAGGGATAAGAGAGTAAGGCAACCTCTAAATACCTTAGGGTAATCCCGCCCCTTCCCCCCCCCCCCCCCAAATTATCTAACACAGAGTTTCATGCTACTTCCTCTGAAGTAGCTGGTATTATCAAAAAGGATACCGGATGTCTTACCTAGTTTGGTGATTCCAGTGATCTAATAGCAAAAATTGAGAGTACTTCAGCTATCCAAACATTAAGAAAAAATATAAAGTATCATGAATGATTGTTAATTTTAAAGAAATACAACAACAAGCCAAGAATTGGGAAATAAAATAGATAGGGGGAAATATCTTAAAATTGTGAAGGGAAGAAAAGACAAGGCAGGATAATTTATGATGTTTTGGAAATTTGTTTTGATGCTTACTGTGACAAGGACCATTTAGATTCAAATTCTTAAATTATTTAACCATATGCCTATGTCTAACTATATGAGAAGTCTCAGTGACATCAGTAATGCTACTTATGTACTGAAGTTACAATCTAAGTAGGGCCTGGAGCTGTACTGATTACTGATTTACAATAGAGGAGGGTCTGATATAGGAGACCCAGAAACTCATGAAAAGCAGACAGGTATTATCCCAATTTTACACAACAAATGTGATCAGAGAGGATAAATCTGTAGTAAAACCCAGGAATAGAACTGATATGTCTTTAATCCTAGCCCTTTGCTTTTACCTCCAGAAACACATTTCCTAAGATCAAAATGTAATTCAGATTTTTAAAAATGAGGATGCAAACAAACAATAGAATGAAATTAATAATTGTTTTAAGTCTTTTTCCTCACGTGTTTTCTAATAATACAAGAAAACAAATAGTAAGGAAGGAAGGGAAAAACAGAAAAATCCAATAAAGGACTGAGGAGTCTATAAGTTAGGCAACAGAAAATCTAAATTTAAGGGGCTTGGAACTGGGATGTTCAGACTTTCTACCCAGTACATGGAAAGACTTAAATAACTCAGAATGGAATCCAAGAAAATGCATAAGTCTTCAGAGAAGAAAGGTAATAAGAAAGCCTTCAGAAAGCGGTGTCACTCAAATCCTGGATCTCTCTGAGCAGGTATGAGTCAGTTCTCCATCCAGATAAAGTATTTACTTGAAGATGACCCTGATTATAAGACCCCCCCCCCCCTCCCAATAATTAGATTACATATATGGAAAAAATATAATTTTCCAGGTATAAAATCTAACTTTGGATGGTTGAATTGAATTTTCCCTCCTCCCACTCCTACAACAGGGGAAATAAATTTAGGGGTGGGGGTAGCCCCTTTGCCTTAAATTGTTATCTAGATTCTTGAGGAATTTAATAGCCATATAGGGAAATTCCTACTGAGTTTAGGTATATCTGTAGTTGAGAGGTAGTTGATCAGGGATGTTTGGAATCACAGTTTCTGACTAAGGCACTGAAGTTCCACCTAAATCCTAAATCCTGTTTTGACACTTACATCCTTTATTAGATCTAGCTATACATACCTAGGGCTAAATGGAATCACATCACATATAAATCTGGTATATTAATGAAATTGGAACCATGAACAATGAGCAGGAGGAGTTTTAGAAGACTAATACAGAAAAAGCTGAATTATGATTTATAGAATTGCAGAATTAAGAGATGTAGTAAACACTAGATATGCCTTGTTCAATCTTACACAGTTCACAGTATATTGGCTATGAAGAATCCTGATAAAAATTACTGAAGGAATGCAAGGAAAGAGAAATTTGAACAATATATATCAAGTTAATGGGGTGTGTTCTGTGTTGCCTTAGGGGTCAAAAGTAGCTCCACAGACACTCCTGCCCCATTCCAGTCAGGCTGCATGGGGAGACAGGCTTATTTGAGAATCACCACAGCATCCCCTACTCTACTGGTCACTCTAGGTGAAAGCAGGCACAAGACTGGAGAACCTGCTTGCTGCTGCCACTTTCCCCAGCCTAGCTTCGTTACCGGTGCAGCTGCTCACCACGCCCCTGTTTGGAACAGGGCAGGAGCACCCAGAGGACTGAGCAGAGAGGGCATGGGGGAAATGGGAGAGGACAAGAGGTCCTACTGAGCACACAAGTCAAAAGAGGGGGTTCTGACAGAAGGTAGGGGATATTCTTATCTAATTTGGAGACTTCAAAAAGTTTTCAGCCTCTGCTCCTGTGGCATGGTCTGCCCTCTGGGGGGGGGGGGGGGGTGCAACAGAGACTGGAAGTGAGGAGGGAAGCTATTCCTGCCACATTGGTGGCTGCTCCTTTATTACCTTTTAAAGTCATAGATGAACTTATGATGGAATTGATTTTGATGACTACCTTATTTCAAAAGTTTTGAAATTCTCAAAATTCATTGCTTTGACAATTAAAAAAAACAATTTGTTTTATTTAGAAGTGGGGGCTAACTTTAGATATTTATTTGATAAAAGCCTTGAAGCAAATAAAACATTTTTAAAATGCCACAATGAAATATCTTAATTGACCTGAATCATTTCTTTAAAACACTAGTTCACAAATATTTTGGAAATGGGGAATATTTTCCCCATTTCTTCAGAGAACAAATATTCAAAATCTTCCCTACCTCCCAACCATCATGCAGGGATGATTCAGTCAATTTTTCTGCCTGGTTATAAATATAGGTTAGCTACAGGCATTCAAGAAGCCTGACTTAGAAGTGTTCAAACTTTTGAGCTTCGTTCTAAGTGCTCAAGGTTAGGTTGGAAGCAAACAGAACAGACATTAGATCTTCAGTGGGGCAGGGCTTTGAGCCATCTGCATGAGCCAAGTGCAGCAGGTATGAGGGGTTCTTGCTGCCCCCAAGCATATTGCACAGGCTCCGCAGGATGCTGAAGACTCCTGAATAGAGCCAAAGAGCTGAGCCACCCCTTATTGGGTGCTGAGCATGGGCCACCATGCCCCCAACTCCCTTCCATTGTGACTTGCACATGTCTTTGTTTCCTGGCCTGTACACCCGAGCAGGAAGATCCTGGAGCTGTAGTAGGACCTGCTAGTTGCCCTAAGTCTCACTGGCAGCTGTGGGCCATGACTACAGAACATCATAGCCACCTGCGTAGACTGTCTCATCACGACATGTGCCCTAATAGCCACAAGCCACCAGCCAGCTGTCCTGTGAATAGCCACCCAGTGAGCTCTGCACCCAAGTTTGTGTGAATGTTTTGGACTCATGTGTGTGTGTGTGTGCATGTGCTTGTAAAACCCACAGATGCACACATGCTGCACAGAGATGAGGAAGAGTGCAAGCCCCCTGACAATGTCGGTGACCTTGTCCCCACACAGCATCAGCCTGTCCAGATGTGTAAAACGCAGGCCATCTACTACCTCACCTGCATGGACTGGAAGCACTCCCTGAATGGGTAGGACCAGAGGCTTTCAAATACCCCTGCCTTGGCATTGAACCATGGGTCTCCAGTTCTGGGCTCTTGTGGCCCCATGTCCCTGGCAGTGCTGCCCACAACTCAGGCTAGGTGGCCACTATTCCACTCCCTTCACCCTTTCCAGCCCCGACTAGGGGCACAGACCCGGGTGCAAGGGAATGAAGCCAAAAGAACAGACATGATTTATTTTAATCAAATATTGAAGATGACAAATTTTTAGTGTGTTTCTTAAATTAAATTTGGAACATTGCCCACTCTGGGATTTGGAACCATCTTCTCAATTAACACTGAGAGTCAGGGGAAAGATCCTGGCTGCATCGAGTGGTTATGATGTTGAGGGGGGAAGAGGGGTGGAAAGCCATAGAGGCTCAGCTCAACAAACACAAAACCTTGGGGAGGCAGGGGGAATGCTATTGTGGAAAAGACTTGCTCTCTGAAGCTGGGAGGAGGCAGGATTCTGTGCTGGAGGATGAGTGCAGGAAAACTGACAGAACATCAAAGGAAAAAAAATGGACGTGCTGGAAGGAGCTGGGGATGGCTTCTGCATCAGTATAGGCACATTTTTTTTGTGCCTGCCGGGGCCGATTGGCCAGCCAGCCACCTGGGGCAAAAATAAAAAGCCTGGCAGAAGAGCAGCAGGGGGTGCCGGGAGAGGAACCCCCAGCCAGTCCAGAGGGGCAGGAGTGCTCCCACAGTCCTAAGGAGGAGACCTGGTGGGCACCCCAGGAGGGGGAAGTCCCAGGGATTTGCGACCAGCTTGAGTCAGGGGAGGCACCCACAGAGCCAGAGTGAACACTGAATGGCACCACTAAAGACTGGGGTCCACGGGGACCCAACAGCAACTTGATACAAATGCTACCAGTGGGTGGCAAGGACCCCATCCAAGGAAGGGATGATGCGACAGGGAACGAGACAAAGCCAAGCACAGACAATGTCTAAACAGGAAAAAGGGGGCCACAGAAGATGCTCAGAGAAGGAACAGCAGTGATTCATTGTGGCCATCAGACTCTACAACCTTGAGCATTGAAGACCACCCAGGACATCACCCTCAGTGATGCTAGTGGGAGCATCATGGTTGGCAGTAGGCGGGATGTAGGGGAGGCTTAGCCTCACAGAAAGGGACTGGAAGAAGAGACCAAGGGAAGACTTCAGGGGGGCAGGACCAAACATCATCCTGCCAATTTAAACCAATTAATCATCAAAGACGTAGCAGGTGAGGCCCCCTGGGGAACCACCCCAAAGTTGCTTGTTGACTAGAACATCTGGCCCAAGAAGCCACGGCAAAGTTTGAGAAGCATCCCTACCCATGATGTACCAGGGAGAGGCAAAGGAGGTTACAGCCATACACAAAACTGATGCCCCTCAGTTTAATTAAATGTTTTATCTGTCAAACTTTTAAAGTGCATAATAAACAAAAACTGTGGAATGGTGCCCAACCTGGAACTTGGACCTGAGCCCAGGGGACTGTTTATTCCTACAGAGGCTGTGCCACTCCCTTTTGTGGGATCTAAGCCCTGAGTGGCCTGGCTGAGCAGACTGCTGGACTGCCCCCAAACCCCCATTCTGAATGCTCCCACACCCTTCCAGGACAAGCTTAGAACCCCTTAGGGTTCCCCATGCCTATGCTGGTGACTGCCAGTTGCCAGGGGTAGTGATTTGGCCCTGGAAAGTGGGTGATATCCCTTCTGGTCATGGCACTGGGTTTTAGGCAGCCTGATCCCCCTACTCTCCCCCTCTGCTGCTGCCCAGATGGAGCCCCACTGGATGCCTTCCTGGCTCCTTGGACCATGGGACAGCATCTCCAACATGCCATGCCTCCTGTTCTGGGCCCTCTTCACCCTCCCCAGCATTTCCTAATCAATGTGTAGTATGGAGCATTCCCTCTTGGCTGCCATCCAGGCCTCCACCATGGGACCCCATCATGTCCACTTCAGGGCAGAGTCCCTGGAGTAGGGTTCTCTGTGGCATTAAGGGCTGGGCTGATACCTTTCTCAACATTCTGACCCAAAAGGGCTACAGTTTCTTCCAGGAGGTGGCAATGATATTGCCCACGGGTGTTGTAGCTGGATTCCAAGCAGTTTGGACCTGGTGCATAAACTCCTCATCCAAGTGATACTTCTCTCTCAGCTCCATAGTGGCATAGGTAGCTTCTCTTAGCCAGTGAGTGGCCACTTGGAGACCTCATTCTTGGACCTTCACAGTGCATCCCTGGGCCTTGGCCATTTGTTCAAGTGCCTCCACACTAAGAGCTGGGTTTCATCTCCCAGTTGGGAGACCCAGGACACTGAATAAGGAGCTGTGATTGGACTGAAATATTTAATGAAAATACTTTTCAGGTCACCCAGGTGCAACAACCCAGATGCCTGGGTTCTACCTACCTGCTGTGGGAGCTGGAATGCCCAGAAACTCAAGCATTTGGATCAGGTGGGATGAACCTTCTGCCATTCTCCAGGAAGAGAGGGATGGAGGGATTTGAGAAGGGTGGAGGCAGTTACTAGCAGGAATTTTTCCTGTTCCTACTCTTCTGTACCTGCAGAGGTGTTCATATGTAGGTGCTCTACCAAACCGCCTTATGGTAATGGTATCAGGAGGCACACCAGTGAAAACTTGCAGCTGTGACTGTTGGGTATACTTCAGCTGTGGGGATTTAGAAAATCTTTCAGGGCCTTTTCATATCTGTTTAGGGGTCGGGTTTGGATTAAGTGGTCCCATGCCAATACATGGGTCTTTCTGAGAAAAGCAATGCATCCATGAAGGATAAGGCAGTGAGTTGTCAATTAACCAGTTTTACGTTTCCATTCAGTGTAACACAGACTGATAAGTCCCTGTAACAGTAATGACCTTGACACCTCAGCTTTGTTCCAGGCCCAGTGGCATGGGGGTTGAGTGGGAGTTGTTTGAAAACATGGGGTCAGTGGGGAGCATCAATAAATCAGTATTGTCACTCTTGCAGTTGGGCAATCATCAAGCCAAGAGCATACTGAATATCAGAGTAGGCAAATAAATCCTTCCCCATGAGCATACCCCAACCTACCAAGGAGTCACATTAGACCATTCCCTCACCTGTAAACATCACATTCAGAAGGTCAGCAGTAAAGTTTCTTTACTGAGAGAGGACATGAGTGAGGTGCCACAATGCTCCAAGGAATATTGGCAGAATGTGAACTTCCTTAACTAGAGGTGGGATCTGGCACATACATTTGATACAGTGCCCTAATGTAAAGAGCACTGTAGTCTGGTAGTTTGATACCACATCCATATGGGGTTACCTTAGTGTGACTTCTGCCATTTTTAATGAACTTTATGTCCCATGGCTGTTTGTTTGGTTATAACTGTACAGTGCTTCCTGTGCCCTTACCGCACAATAAATGTAACATCTGTACCTGACCATAATATCCCAGGAGAAAAATAAATAGAAAAATAAAATATTTTAATAAAGGTGGATGTAATTTTCAGGAGTATATGCAGAAAAAAAATCAAGTGATTTTTCATGAAAACATTTGTCATTTTATATAAACTCCATTAAGACATGAGCTTCAATACTTCATATATTTTCAGTATCTCAATAACTGATTGGAAAAAAAAAGTGACTAGAGGGGACAAACTGAATAGAGTTCAGAGAAAAGCAACTAACATGAATAAACTGTTGGAGAAATATATTTAAAAAGAAGGGTCAAAAGGAGTCTGGCTAACAAAATGCATGGCTTGTCTGCATTCAAAACAGATAAACACTTATTTACACAACATCTAATTAGCTTAAAAGACACATTGCAAAAAATATATTTGAGGCCAAGCACCTAAAATCATTAAATAAAAGAGCTGGATATTTATATGGCTAGTGAGACCGTTTTTAGAAAAGTTCGCTACTAAAACACAGCACAACAAAACAAAACAAAACCAAAAACCAAAAAAGGAGATGCTATAAATCTTGTTCATTCACATGATTCAGGAAATAAGTTAATTCTTACAGAAGGCTAAGAAGGGGGAAACATCTTTTAGGTATTTAAAGGAATAGTATATAGCTTTTGTACCTTTTTTGGGAGCATGTGATCCTGCCTACTGCAAACCAATATAACAGCAAGTATTGATAAGTTAATAACATAATTAATTATTTAAAATTTTCATTATATAGGACTAAATTATCAAATGGATTTAGGAACTTCCCAATAAAGAGTGTCTATATATTTTCACCTGGAGTAAAGTCCAAAAACCTATGTTGTGTGGTATGAGGAGAGTTTGGTACCTCACAGTGGCATTCAACATAGGCAGCACACTGAGTGAGGAGTTTCTTAAACTACTAAATGGGAAACAGTGAGCAGAAATATGTATCTGAAATCCTGTCCCCTTCCAAGATCCAGGAAGATACCTCTGTTCACTTGAGTTCCACTACCTAGAAACCCCTTGTGACAGAGCCTGGGGTGCTCTGTCTGTTTAAGATGGCACGCAGGACACAGATGCTCTTGTAAAGTGACAGTGTGTCCCAGGTTCTCTGTCACACCCCTTCTGAAGGGGTACCCCACTCACTATGCCCTGCTGCTACTGACAAACATTGTGCTTGGGTCCGCCGGCACACTTGGCATGGGACCTTGAACTGCAGCATCATGGGAAACAGCCCCCACCACTGCCTGGAGGGCTATCTATGGCTGCATTACATATCCCTGCCACCCTGCTGTCAAGAAGGAAATTGCCACCAGCATCAACATGTTCCATGGCATGTGAGAGGCCCATTCCCACCTAGTTGCAGGGCGTGGGCTGCTCAATGAAATTTTTCTTTGTTCCCCACTTCCCTGTATGCTGTGGAGGGGGAACCCCAGCCAGGGGAGTGCAGGCAGTCAGGGCAGGCAGGGGACAGGGGCAGGGGCAGGGGCTGGGGGTGAAGAGGACCCTCCCCCCAGTGCAGGCCTTACCACATGGCCAGGGCTGGTGTGGCCTGTGGCTCCTCTTGGTCTTGTCTGTCAGTGACAGAATGTAGCTCTGGACAGTGTCCTCAGATGGCAGGGCATGGCGGGTGAGCACCTGACTGGGGACCGCTTCCCCTGGGTAGCAACTAGCCCTGCTTATGGCCAGCAGTGTTATGACCAGCTCCACCTTGCAGCAAGGATTAGGGCTGTGGAGCTGACACAGCAGGCACTGACTCAGGCTCCCCAAGATGCTGTTGGAGACTAGAGCCAGGGAGCTTAGTGGGGCAGGCTGTTGGATGCCCAAATGGCCCTCCCTCAGTGACGTGTCACCGTGGGTGCCAGGCTGGGGTAGGGGTTCAAGAAGGCCACCTGTGCTGATGTAGAAAGCATGGATGCTTTTAAAGGCAGAAGCTTTTAAAGGCAGATGCTGCCATAAAGGCAGTCAGCCCAGTCCTGGGATCGCTCCTGGGTTGCATCTATACATGTGTTACTGCACAATAACTAATTGTATGTACACTTGGTACCTGCATTGACAGGTATCAAATTTAGTCATGATTAGGGGTCTTTACAATACAGTAAGCATGCACATGTGTAGATGTGCACATTTACTGTGCAGTAAACTATGCTACAGTACCATTAAGCATCTCATGCAGATGAGCCCATTAAGCATGTCCACATGCAGATACACCTGCTTACTGTGCAGTAAACTGCTCTACTGGGCAGCAAAGAATCTCTTGGAGATGCACCCTGTGATACCGATCAGATCTAATTTTGGATATGGATGAACCATGTTCCAATTAATGTTTAATTATTTTTATAAAGTGGAATAATTTCAAGAGTAGAGACTAAGCATAATCCTCTTCCAAATTCATTATAGCACAGTGATTAAAATACTTTAGAGTTTAGGTTAAATCTGTGCTATAGCTCAGGCAGGAAAGGAATTTTACTCTAAGTCTTCCGTTTCCAGGCTATGAGGTAAAAGTCAAAAGCTAGTATCTCTGTAACACACAGCTGCTGCATTTTGTATGAGATAGGTAAGAGAAAACACTTACATCACTTTAAAAAGAGGGAGGAGGGGACTTAATGTAGTTCTGAATCTTTTATAACCATGTGTCTATTTTATCCTGAAATAAATGAAATCTGAAAGAAAATAATTTACTACATATTTCATTTAGGGGTAAATTATTCCAGTTTAAGATGTAATTATTACAGGATCATCATCATTGACCATCCCTCATTGTCAGTGTTGATTGTTTTCCATGATTGTCTTATCTGTGGGTTCAAAGATGGCTTACAAGGCCAAGCTGGGAGTGACAGGTTCTATTGCATCTTGGGCACATGTGCAGGGTAGATGGCTCTGGATTCTTTCCGTGTCATGTTGTTTATGTAGCTCCTGCTTTTGTGTCTCCAGTTGTCATCATGAATTTCAAAGTACTGAGATCCTTGCAGCAAATCCTTTGTCCATTTGGGGCAGTCCTAGGCAATATCCTCCCATGAATTGATGTTGATGTTGCATTTTTTGAAGTTGGCCTTGAGGATGTCAGGAAGATAGCTGCCACTCCTAAGAAGAGAGGCAGAGTTGTCATGGTGGGCCACTCTCTCCTCAGAGGGCCAGAGAAAGTTATCTGCCACCCTGCCCCCCTGCTCATGAGGTCTTCTGCCTCCCAGAGGCCTGTATCTGGGATGTGACAGAGAGGATCCCTAAACTCATCTGGCCCTCTGATCACTATCCCCTGCTCCTCATCCATGTGGGCATGAATGACATGGCTCAGAGCAATCCTGGCCAGTTCATGACTGACTACAGGGCTCTGGAGGCTAAGTTCAGAGGGTTGGAGGCACAGGTAGTTTTCTCATCAATTCTTCCAGTTACGAGTCATGGGCACAAGGTGGGGAGAGATGTATTTAAGAGGTCAAAAGAAGACGGTGGTGTTGGTAACATTGTGAAGGGTTCAGCTTCTTCAATCACAGTTCACACTTCAGAGGCAGTGGCTTGTTGGGAAGGGACAGCCTCCACCTTACTTCAATGAGAAAGAAGCTCTTCTCGGCCAGAATGGCTGACCTGCTTGACAGGGCTTTAAACTAAGGTTACCGGGGGATGGGCAGAGAATCATTAGTGCAATCCCTGGAAGTGACAACCACAGAATCAGCAGATCAGGTAACACAAGGGAACATACTCCTACCCCTGCCCAAGGATGGAACTCTTTTAAGAGGACAGGGAAGTCCAGGGCTTCTGATGGCAGGCTTAGCTGCCTGTACAAAAATGCTAGGAGCATGGGTAATAAACAGGAGGAACTGGCCCTTCTGTTAAACGAAAATGAATAAGATTGCATAGGAATAACAGAGACCTGGTGGGACTCCACCTATGACTGGACCACAGATATTGATGGCTATACCTTGTACAGGAGGGATCATGTTGCAAGGAAGGGTGGGGGTGTAGTTCTCTATGTGAAGGAGAAGTACACTTTCCTACAAGCAGAGATTGGCACCCAAGGAGGGCAACTCAAGACTTTTTGGTTTAGAATATGGGGAGAACATGGTGAAGGGGATATAACTGTAGGCCAGGAGTTCCCAAAGTTTTTATGCCGGGGCCCAGCAAACCACAGCCTGGAAGTGGCAGTGACCCAGCAGTCACAGCTGACCATGGCTGGAATTTCTGGCCAGAAGACAGGTAAGGATACCACCGCCAGGGTATCCTGCACTGCCATGGGCCCTGTGGAAGGAGCCAAGGACTCTCCACACAGCCAACCGTGCTGTGGACCGGTCCATGGCCCAGGGATTGAGAACTCCTGCTGTAGGAGTCTATTATATACCTCCTAACTAGGAGGAAGAGCTTGACTATGAATTTCCTAGGGAACTGGCAGAAGCTGCATGCTCTCAGTGCATAGTCATCATGGGTAAATTCAACTACCCTGACATCTCATGGGAAGAGCATTCAGCCAAATCTGATCAGTCAGGAAGCTTCCTTACTTGCATTGATGAGTGCTACTTGACTCAAGAAATCTATGGGCTGGCAAGAGGTAAGGCACTGATGGATCTGGTAATGGCCAAAGGAGATGACCTAGTCAGCAACCTGAGGATCAAAGGGAATCTTGGTGACAGTTATCATAAGTTGATCACTTTATCTATCCATCACAAAGCTGCCTTTGAGTCATCAATACAGAAATCCTCAACTGTAGGAGAGCTGACTTTCACAAGCTCAGGAGGTTGGTTGTTGAGGCCCTGAGAGACCATGATCTGACAGGGAGGGGACCACATGATGACTGGTTGCTCCTTAAGGATGTGATCCTAAAAGCACAAGGGAAGTCCATTCTGGCCCATAGGAAAGGAAACAAAAGGGCTGGGAGCCCCCCTTGGATCATGGACTTCCTGAATCTGAAAAAAAGAAGCTTATAAGGGATGGAAGTCAGGAACTACCAGTAAGGAGGATTATGCTCACCTGTAGGGAGTGGACCAGAAAAGCCAAAGCTGAAACCAAATTCAAACTGGCTATGGGAATCAAGGACATTAAAAAGTCCTTTTTGAAATATGTGGGAAGTTGGAAAAAAAAAAGGCCAACGTCAGACCCTTGCTGAACCAAAAGGGGCAGATGATAACTGACACCCAGGAAAAAGCTAATCTCCTTGATGATTACTTTGTGTCAGTTTTCCACCAGCCTAAGGGGATCACCCTGCCTGACAAGACACAGGACTACCAGGGTAAGGGTCATCATACACTTATAATTGGTGAAGATCTTGTAAAGGAACAGCTTGAGAGTATGGACATCCACAAGTGAGCTGGCCCCATTGGAATGCACCCAAGAGTGCTAAAAGAGTTGGCTGACATCATAGCATGACCAATGGTGAGGCTATTTGAGAACTTGTGGCACTTGGGAGAGGTTCCTGAAGATTGGAAGAGGGCCAGTGTAGTGCCTATCTTCAAGAAAAGAAGGAAGGAAGATCCAGGGAACTACAGGCCAATCAATTTGACCTCAATCCCTGGAAAGATTTTGGAAAAATCATCAAAAGAAACCATCAACAACAGGCTAATGGAAGGCAACATTCTGAGAGATAGCCAACATGGCTTCATTGTGGGCAGGTCTTGCCTGACCAACCTCAATTCCTTCTCTGACCAGGTGAGACTTCACCTGGACAAAGGAGAAGAGGTTGATAGCATATATTTGGACTTCAAAAAAGCCTTTGACCTGCTCTCTCATGATGTCCTCATGGTAAAATTGGGGGAACTGAAGTCTCAGCAACCTTACTGTCTGATGACTGGGGAACTGGCTCAACGGTCAGACTCAGAGAGTGATAGTCAATGGAACTGAGTCAACATGGCACATGGGGACCAGTGGCATCACCCACTCAGTATTCAGACCAGTACTCTTTAATATATTCATACATTATCTGGATGCGGGTGTCAGAAGCAGACTGGCTAAGTTCACAGATGAAACCAAAGTATGGGAAAATGTGGTCACACTAAAGGATTGGCTGGCAATTCAGGCTGACCTAGACAGGCTCACAAGGTGGGCGGATCAAAACCTGATGACATTCAACATAGAGAAATGCAAGGTGCTCCACCTCAGGAGAAAAAACCCACATCATATTTGTAGGCTCAGCAGTGGTACACTCACTGAAAGAGACTTGGGGGCATGACTGACCACAAGATGAACATGAGCTACCAATGCAGTGCCACAGATGACAAAGCAAATACAACTCTGACTTGCATCTACTGATGGATGTAAAGCAAAACCCAAGAAGTCATCCTCCTACTTTATTCAGCCTTGGTGAGACTGTGGCTGGAGTACTGCATCCAATTCTTGTCTCCACACTTTAGAAAGGAAATGGAGAAGCCTGAGAGAGTCCAGAGGACAGCCATGAGAATGATTAGAGGTCAAGAGAACAGGCCTTATGAGGAGAGGCAGAGAGGCATGGGACTCTTCAGACTGGAGAAGCGAAGACTCAGGAGTGAGCTGGTGGCAGCCTATACATATATAAGGGTTGTCCATCAGGAACTGGGAGAATGTCTGTTCACCAGGACACCCCAAGGGAAGACAAGGTCTAACCATCACAAACTGCTGGAAGACCATTTTAGACTGGACATAAAGAAAAACTTATTTACATCTCCAGAGTCTGGAATAGACTCCCCCCCCCCCCCCCCGAAGTGCAAGCACCTACTCCGGATACCTTTAAGAAACATTTGGATACTTATTTTGCTGGGGTGATCTTACCCCAGCTGACTTCCTGCCCCTTGGGCAGGGGGCTGGACCTGATGGTCTGGCAAGGTCCCTTCCAGTCCTAATGTCAATGAAATCTATGAAATCAATGTCCTTCAAGCTCTTGCAGAAGACTCTTCCTCCATTTGGGGCAATAGTCTTCCATGAGTTTATGTCAATGTCTCATTTTTTGAAGCTGGCCTTGGGGACATGCTTGAAGTCCTTTCTTTGCCCTCCTCTTGAGTGTACAGCTTGGCTGAGATGGGATGATAAAACTGGCTTTTGGAGTCTGGAGTCAGCCATCCAAGCACTTCCTAGACTTGGAAGGACTTACTGGATAATTTATCAAGCACTTACAGACTTGGTGCTGGCCACAGGGAATGCTTGGTGGGGGATCTGCAGGTACAAGGTAACCTAGGATATAGTGACCACCTATTAATAGAGTTCACTGTCTGGCAAAATATGGGGAAGATAGCTAGTAGGGCTGAATTGCTAGACTTCAGGAAGACCAACTTCAACCTTGGGAGATTAGTTAGGGAGGGACTGGCAGGCAAAAGCATCGGAGAGATGGGAGTCCAGGAAAGGTGGGCGTTTCTCAAGGGACTGATACTGCAGGCACAGAAAGGGACCATCCTAGTACACATAAAGGAAGGCAAAAAAAGCAAAGAAACCCTCTTGGTTGGTCAGGGAAATCCAGGAGACCCTGGAGGGGAAAAGAGGCCAACAGGCTGTGGAGTCAGGGGGTAGCCACCAAGGAAGAGTATAACTATTTGTTTCAAGCTTGCAGGGAAGTAGTGAGGAGAGCCAAAGCAGAAATGGAGCTTACGCTGGCAGCAAAAGTTAAGGATAACAAAAAATAATTCTTAAAATACACAGGAAGCAAAAAGAAAGTGCAGGGTAATGTAGGGCCCCTTCAAGATGGACTAGGGCAACTGGTAACAAATAGGATGTCCAAAGCGGAGCTCCTAAATTATTTCTTTGTATTCTTGGACATGAATACAAACATATATCCCATTGGGACTTTAGGTAAGCGTGAGATAGATACCAACCCACCAACTGTTAGCACTGACCTAGTAAAGGGGCACCTGGATAGATTGAATGTATTTAAGTCAACGGGTCCTGATGATCTTCATCCTAGGGTACTAAGGGAATTAGCTGGAATCATAGCGGATCTGCTGGTGCAACTGTTTGAGCCCTTGTAACACTCAGGACAGGTCCCGGGGGATTGAAAAAGGCCCAGTGTGCTCCCTATTTTCAAGAAGGGGAGGAAGGAGGAACCAGCTAACTATAGGCCAGTTAGCCTCACCTCTATTCTTGGCAAGACCTTTGAGAAAATTGTTAAGAATCACATTTGTGGGGGACCAGTGGGTAAAATAATGCTAAGGGGCAACCAGCATAGGTTTATAGCAGACACATCCTGCCTGACTAACTTAGTTTTATTTTTACGACCGGGTCACAAAATGCTTGGATGAAGAAAGAGAGGTAGATGTTATTTACTTAGATTTTAAAAAGGCCTTTCACAGTGTCACATCCAATTCTTATAAATAAACTAAACAGTTACAATGTAGATTATTACACAGTGTGGTGGGTGGAAAATTGGCTTATGGAATGCATCCAGAGAGTGGTGGTGGATTGGTCAGTTCGTACCTGGAGAAATGTGGGCAGCAGAATCCCCCAAGGCTCTATCGTAGGACTGATACTGTTCAATATCTTCATTAGTGACTTGGATGACGGAGTAGAAAGCACCCTGTCCAAGTTTGCATACAGCACCAAACTATGGAGGGAGGTAAACAAACTAGAGGGCAGGGAGCAAATCCAGGTGGATTTGGACCGGCTGGGGAAGTGGATAGAACAGAAAAGGATGCAGTTTAACAAAGATAAGTGCCATGTGTTGCACCTAGGGAGGAAGAATCATCAACACACCTATAGCCTGGGAAGTACCATTGTAAGTAGCACAACTGTGGAAAGGGATCTCGGAGTGGTAGTCAACTCCATAATGAACATGAGTCACCAATGTGATGAGGTAATAAGTAAAGCTGACCACACTCTTCGTTGCATAAGTAGGTACATCACAAACAGGTCTAGGGAGGTCTTCCCCTCTGTGCAGCACTGGTCAGGCCACAGATAGAGTACTATGTCCAGTTTTGGGTGCCACACATAAAGAGGGATGTAGGTAACCTGGAAAGGGTTCAGAGGAGGGCCACCCATCTGGTTAAAGGCCTACAGAAAAAAAACGTATGAAGACTGACTGAGAGACCTGAATCTTTTCAGCCTCCACAAGAGACGGCTGAGAGGTGATCGTGGGGCTGTCTACAAACTCATCAGGAGGGACAGCAGGAAATAGCGGATATGATGTTTACCAGTGTGCCCATCAGGGTAACTAGAAACAATGGCCACAAACTGAAGGACAGCAAATTTAGACTGGACATCCGGAAAAACTTCCTTATAGGGAGGGTTGCCAAAATGTGGAATATGCTTCGCAAGGGCAGGGGTGCTGTCCCCTTCTTTGGAGGTATTTAAGAAGAGATTGGACAAACACCTGGCTGTGGTCATCTGACCCCAGCAATCTTTCCTGCCCAGGGCAGGGGGTCAGACTTGATGATCTAATAGGTCCCCCCAACCCTAAAATCTATTAAATCTATGAAATCCAGATGACATGGCCAGCCCAGCAAAGCTGAAGTTGAATGATCATTGCATTAATACTCATGGTGTTTTCTTATGAGAGAGAATGCTAATGTTGGTGCATTTGTCTTCTCACTGGACATGAAACATCTTCTTCAGGCAGCATTGATGGTACTTCTCCAATGACTGAGGTGTCTCTCGTACATTGTCCATGTCTTGGCTTTGTACCGTTAGGTAGGGATCATGACTACTTGATAAACCATGGTCTTGGTTTTGAATCTGATGTGACAAACTTTAAACACCCATTTTCTCAGGTGTCCAAAGGCTGCGCTTACACATTTGAGGTGATGTTTAATTTCTTCCTCAATCCCAGTCTTTTGTGATAGATGGCTTCTGAGGTACAGAATATATGCAACATTCTACAGAGTCTCCCCATAAATCTGAATCATCAGATTTGAGGATGCTCATTCAGAGCTTGTTGATGGAGGACCTTAGTCTTCTGAATGTTAGGTATTAGTCCCATTTTCTTGTATGCCACAGTAAACACATCAACAATTGCCTGAAGGTCTGCTTCTGAGTGAGCACACGTTACATCAAAAGCAGCATACTGGAGCTCAATGATTGAGGTCAGAGTAGTCTTGGTTTGGGCTCAGAGTCAGCTGAGATTAAACAGTTTACTAATCTTTCAGGAGTTTAGCTCCACTCTCACTGGAAGCTTGACAGTAGTCAGAGGTAGCATCATGGTAAGGAATATCAAGAAGGGTGTTGGAATGATGATGCAGCCTTGCTTAACTCCTGTCTTAATCTCAAAGGGATCTGTAATTGACCTGTTACTGAGAACCACCGCTCACGTGCCATCATGGAGAAGATGAAGAATGGTGATGAATTTTGGCATCTGTACCTGAGAAAGATCCTCCACAGCACTTCTCACTTGACAGTCTCTAAGGCTTTCATGAGGTCAGAAAAGGCCATATAGAGGGCGTTGTGTTTTCCTGTAGCTGGTGAGCAGTGAAGATCATGTTGGTTGTGTCTCTTGATGCCTTAAACCCCCCACTAATTTTCTGGAAGGAACTCTTCAGCAAGTAGAAGGAGACAGTTCAGGAAGGCTCTTGCAATCATCTTTCCTGTGGTGGACAGCAAGATGATCCCTCTCTAATTTCCAGTAAGAGTTATCTCCTTTCTGAAGATTCTCACAAATATGGAGCTGTGATGTAAGCTCTTCCCCCCAATGCTTGAAAATTTCAGGAGGATTCTGTCTGCTCTAGATGCCTTGTCATTCTTCATTTACTGCATGGCTCTCCTCACCTCATCAAGGGTTGGAGGGATTTGGAGATCATCTCTGACTGGGTGTTGCAGGATGGAATTGAGAACACTCTCATCAATGACAGTCTTGATTAAGAAGGACTTCAAAATGCTCCTTCCAGTGGGCATTGATGATTCCCCTTTCCTTGATCAGGTATCCTTCATCCTTAGGCTTCAAGGGGGTTGGTCTCCCTGAGTGCTCAAACTTCAGATAGCTTTGTTGGCTCTAAAAAAAAAAAAACAAACACACAAAATGTGGCTGTTAGTGAGATGTTGAAACTCCTTTGTCTTTTCTTCCCACTATCTGTTCTTCAGGTCCTCCTTTGAATCTCTGTCTTGGCTTGTTGGTGATTCAATTTATTTTGCTTGAAGTTGATGTCATTCAGCCAAGCACAGAAGGCTTTGTACTTTTGGTCAATCGACTCCTGGATATCCTGGTCATTCTCATAAAACCAAACTTGATGTTTCCTGGTAAAAAATCCAAATGTCTCTTCACAGGCGCTGAAGATAGTGGACTTGAAGGCACCCCAAACACTGCCAATGTTCTCTCAGTCTTGTTGATTGGAATTTGCCAGGGTTTTTTTTTTTTTTTGTTCAGACACTGGTGGAAAAAAAATCTCAGTTGATTGGACCCTTGAGATCTTCAAATTGACCTTCCATCAGCATTGCTTATGTTGCAGCCATCATTTTGAGTCCAGTTTGAGTAACATAACTGAGTGTATATATCAGTGATTGGTCCAGGAATCATCAGATCCTAGAATAGCTTGAATGATGTGAACATTTTTGAGATCCCAGGCATGAAATATGATGTAGTCAACCAAGTGTCAATGCTTAGATGATGGGTGTTGCGAAGGTGCCTTGTACTTGTTTTCCTTTAAGAACAGTGTTAGTAATGGTGAGTCCATGTTCTGTGCTTTTGGTCAAGAGTAGGTTGTCAGTGGAGTTGACATTTCCTACTCCTTCCTTGCTGACAGTTCTATTCCAGAGGTTCAAGTCCCTTCCCACTCTCGTGTTGAATCACCGAGAATAATAACTGTCTCCTGCTGTAATGTCAGAGAAGGCTTGGTCAAGGTTGGCATATAATTCTTTCTTGGTTTCATTGGCAGCATCAAGAGTTGGGGCATATGCATTGATGACAGTGGCATATTGTCCCCCTGCCAGTTTAAGATAGACAGTCATGAGGCGCTCATTAAGTCCAATAGGGAACTTGTTGAGTTAGTTCATGAGTTAATTCTTAATGGCAAAGTGAACTCCATGAAGTAAGTGTTCTCCTTCCTGTTTACCCTTACCTCCTTGTTGTTTGAGCTGCCCATCTCCCATTCAGTGGGTTTCCCTCAGCACAGCAATGTCAATGTTGTGTCACCTGAGTTCTCAAGTCACAATTGCAGTGCAGCATTCTGAGCATTCACTATTAGGATTGTCCACAAGGATCCTGATGTTCTAGGTCCTGAAAATGATTGCATGTGTTCATTGATTTCGACTGCAGTAAAAGTAATACCACTGGATGTGGTTATCCAGTCAGGAAAAGGCTGGGTAGGCAGACTATATTTAGGGTACCTTTCATTGCACCTTCCCCATATGGAGTGAACATAGCAGATCCTAAAAAAGGGCAAGTCAGTCACAATTAGGCCTCAAAATCCTGCTCCTGTCACCACTAGATGGTCACTCTTGGCACTGGATTTATGACCCAGATACCTTATTCTGGGTGGAGACAAACCCTCAGATCAGCCATGACTTCTTCATTTGATAATAGGCAAATTTTATTGATACACAATGATAGCAGATAAGACTAATGGAGACAAGGCAATAAAAAAAACAAAACAAACCCTCCCCCCCCCCCCCCCCCAACACCAGATTCTATATCTACCAGTCCTAGGTCTGTCACAGAGTGACAGTACATCTGGCCAGTATGCAAGCTTCACCCTATGATTCTTTTTTGAATGTCATCAGTCAGCAGCCTGGAGTTTAAGGACTGAAGTTCCCCCCCCCCCCCCTCCCAATCGGTTGTGGGTGAGTTGGGATGGTGTTGTGCCCTCTGTCCATGGTGGCCTTGGGATCCTCACTAAGGGACACTTTGCTGCTCTGAAAACCCTCCTTTTGTATTCTTTCCCCTCCTCTGATGACTCATCGTCTCTGGGTAGCATTGGGTGGTTTCCCTGTGGCTGTCATACTGTCCACATTCTAGTCTATCAGCATATTCCTTTGTTTCCCAAACCCATCACATGCACACATTTTAATTTGGTCATTTACCTGTGTCTTAATTTGGTCTGTCCGCCAGAACTAGAAAGCCCAAGGGTTCTGCAACTGGTCACTGTGACCTGGCCAATACAGCAGAGTCCCTTATCTCATGTTATGGAATAGTGTAGATGAAGTCTCAATTTCCCAGGCTGTGTATGCCCGCTTGTCTGTAGGCCTTGGACATGATATCTGCTGGCTTTGGAAACAGTGGGCCTTGAAGGCCGAGATCATGAAACTTTGTCACAAACTGGCCTTTAGAAACCAATTAACCCCTGCCATTCCCCAGGACCATTGTTCTAATTCAGCACATACTTTACCTACAAAATAATTCCTAAAGGTAAACTTCCAAATATCATTTTCTAGCCATCAGTCACCAAAGGACTTGAATAGTATACTAAAGCTGTTTTCATGGAAGATGACTGTGCATGATTTCTTTTAGCATGGAGATGCTGCTGCGCACCAGCTTCCACATGGTTCTTGACACAACAGGACCTGTCACCCCCAGAGCATACCCCCTATACCTACAGGACCTGTCACCTACACCAGAGCACACCCACTATAAATGAGGTTACCTCTGTCCCTGCTCCCAGCCATCAGAAGTCATTCTAGGTACTCTCTACAACTTGGGACCTGGGCCAAAGCCTCAACCACCGAGAGCTCCATCTAGGTAGAAACTGCAGAGGAGCCAGGGGTGCAGGATATGGCAGTAGTGAGAGGTCTGACTATGTGACACATCCCCACCATATCTAAGTCATTCCTTGCAATCCTTTTCCCTCTGAGAAATCTTAAGACCCCACTTCAAAGAGCGGGGTGGCAAATTGACCAGCAAATTGACCTGCTCTGTTTGCTCTTCCCTGTCCACTTGCTCCCTGGTCATTTAGAGAGCCTTCTTTTAGGCTCCTGTCCTAGGACCAATTGACTGCAACTGGATAGGTCAGCTCATTAGGACTTAAAGCCCCCCACCCAGCACCAATTGCTGCCAATCAGCTAACAATCAGACAACAATGTGGCCCCTCAGAGCATACACTCTGCTCCACTGCCACACAAACACAGGCACATAGAAACACACAGAAACTCACCTGGCTAGGAACATCTTTCACCAACTGCATCTTTGTGAGAAGTATGTGACCCTTTCTTTCCAAAATCAGATCTGGCCACAATTATCAATTCCTTCATCAAGTCTTGGATATTGCAATTTTCTCTATATTTGGTTTCAGTAGAAGACTATCTGGAAGATATTCACTGGAAGATGCCTCTAGTACAGAATGCAGCAGCCCACCTGCTGGGCCCTATATACCTAAAGGACTCTCTTATCCCTTATGCTTCATCATAATCTTTAAGGTCAACTGAGAGCAAACTCCTACAAGTACCATCAATACACTGTCTGCTTATCAACAACATGTGGAAGGTCAATCTCAGGAGTTTCTCCTCAGCTCTGGAACTCCTTCCCTCTTGAGACCTTTCAGACATCTGGCCATCTTTCAGTTCTGCTGTAAGACCTTCCTATTTGGACAGATATTTAGCAAAAAAAGCTTGGCTGGGTTATTTTTTGGGGGGGTGGGTGTTCAATTTTATCTTAATAGCCTAGTTGATCTACAAGTTGTTCTGTTCTTTTTTAAGTCTCCTGCTTTATAAGTTATTCTGTTCTCTTACTGTAAGCCACTCTGAGCCTTTGTTGGGAAAGCAACATATAAATTGAATAAATTAATAAATAATCTTTTTGCAGTCTATGTGATTTAGAAGATTACTCATGTATGGAAAATAATGAATAGTGAAAGCAACTGTTTCACAATCAATCACTGGAAAGTTATTTTTGAAGTATCTATTGATTATGTAAGAACAAGTATGTTTGTAGAAATCACAATTGCTTAATTAATGACTAACATGAGAAAAGAGTAAATCTGTCTGATAATATATTGGGAATACATAATTTTGTCAGCTGTGTACATGGGGTACTTATCCCACATGACTTCATAACTGCCAGAATTCATCTTGTTGACACACAATGTGCTTTTATTTGTCTTTGTTTCCCCCTCCAGTTTAGTCCACTTTTGATTTCAAACTCCCTTTTTAACTTTACAGACTTTCTATTACCCTGATTTATTAAATGCATTTCTATTGTGTCCTTGACCTTATGTTTATTCCTGTAGCTAGTCAGCTGTATTTTGATTTTATAAATATTATAATGTGCCTGTTTTTGAGTGATCATTCTAGCCTTTATTCTGTAAGTTTTTCCACACAGATGACTTGCTTAGCTTGTGAAAATAACTTTTGAATTCTGAAGAGCTCTGCACAGGGGCAGGTGTCTAGCCATGTGGGAAATGTAGAGAATCAAAACCTAAAGCTTCATTACTAGTCTTTACCTTTTCTTAAGTTCTGTCTTTATTCTATTATTTCTCACCTTTTATTTATCACAACTGGTGATTACTTTAGAGTTATATGCAACATGAAGAGCACATTACTTAATATACAATGTTTATAACTAACTTATCATAGGGGTTAGAAGCAATGTTATAGTTAAAGTTGGTCATATATGTGTGTATGCATGTGTGTGTGTGTTCCTTTAAGTATATTTCCAGCTACATTTTCAACTTATATTGCCATTTTCCACCAAATGAGACAAGAAGTAATCAAAATATTAATCATACTTTAGATATTTAGAATGTAGTAATCAGGCCAAGTTTAACTATATATATATATATATATATATATATATATATTTCATTTATCACCTTTTCTAAGATTTATCTAGAGAGAAAAACTGTTCTTTTTTAGTACAGATAGAGGATTCTCATCCAGGCACTTATCTCTCAGCTGTTATGCTTTGAACTATATGGATTATCTTGACTTTTACATTGCTTGGCTCAGGTCTCAAGCTGAAGATATAAAGATGGCCCTTCACAAAATTAGGAACCACTTTTGAAAACCTGGGGATGAATTTTCAATCTTCCCCATTTGAAAAATGGAGAATTATAAAACATACTTATCTAATCTGTATGAGTTCTATGGTAGTTAGTGAGTGACTACAATTAATGTTTGTAAAATGTTTAGAAGCAGAGATGGTGTGTGTGTGTGTGTGTGTGTGTGTGTATCTTACTTTATTATTTTTAGAGGTAATTCCAATGGTGACTTTTGCAAAGTAAATACCTGTTCATAAAAAAAAACTAAGACAATCAGTTAATAAAATTACTGCTACTAAAAATCATAAATCAAGAAGTGAAATCCAACCCTGTCCTAATACAATATGACTGAGTTCAGAAAAAGAAGCTGAAATAACAGATTTTTCCTTTAATCATTAGAATTAACTGTCAGAGCGTTTGACACTCCCCTTGATATTAAAGACCCAGGGCCAGATTCTATTCCATCTGTAAGTCATCTAAGTAGAAGTAGGTATCTAAAAGTCATTCTAATCCCCCCCTTTTAAAGTCCTGAAAATTCATTAATTCACCTACTTTAGTAACAAAAATGGTATTTGACCTTTATGACTGAGGTACAAAAAAAAAAAAAAAAGAAGGAAAACAAGGCTGGGGGAAGAAATAGCTAGGAGGAGGAGGCCCAACACATCTTTTGTATTAATTGTTTTTCAGGGACTCAGGCAGAATGAATCAGAACCGTACTTATGCACGTAAATGCATTTATATGCCTGTAACCTTCTGAGCCTATCCCCTGAGCATCGCATGTTTAGGTTTCAGTTGAAATTCGCCATGGCTTCTTGGGCTATACGACCAGGCTCTTGGGAGTGACCTCAGGCCATTTTCCCCATGGGTCTCACCTGCCACATCTTTGATGGTAAAGGGTTTTCTATCGGGAGGACGATGTCTGACCCCACCTCCCCTGGTACTTTCCCTCGGTCATCTTCATGGTATTTCTTCTCGGGGTTCCACCTCTACATCCTGCCTAATGCCAACCGTGGTGTTGCCCAACAGGGCTGATGTTCTGGCTCTCCCTGGTGCTCGGTTCCTTAGGGGCTGTGGTCATTAGCCACTGATGGTATTTGTACAGAGTGTCTCCCACGGCCTCTCTTTGCTCCCTTCTTACATGGTGTCTAACTCCACCTGGGCTTCAGCCCCCCCTTTCCGCTTCTGAGGAAGTTGCCCTCCTTCATGTATGTCAGATTCAGATGTCTCTTTACCAAATGTAGGTAGATAAACATTATCAGGTCCTGGCTGGTCAACATTGCTACCATCTAGTGTAGGATTACTGGTCACTATTGCAGTATCAAAACTGATTGCCCAACAACAGGTGGAGCTCCAACTTTTCTGCTGTATTTTGTTTAGCGGTCATGTCTGTATCTCATAATTGTTCCACATGGAGGCTCCAAATAATATTAGGCACCACTTGTACTACATAGTGCACTCAAAACTGCAGGCATCCATTTATTAAACCCCCTGTAATCAAGGGCCAATACCTTTTGGCCTACATGTAGCTTGAAGGGGTACCTGTTTCTCCTTCATGGTCTCACTTACTTGGCAATTTCTAACATATTGCTCCAAGTCCTGTCCAACCGATCTGAGATTCTGGCATATAAGCAGCACTGTTTGTGTCTCCTTTATGGTAGCATGTACAGCATTTCAGTATGTTGACAAAAAGCAGGCCATCTTTTGCTGTACTGATCCAGCCTCATGAAGAGCATTGTGGCACTGTACTGATCCTGCCCATTTGTAGCATTGTGTGGAAGTGATAAGTCAGATGCCAGTTTTCATCATGTTGAAAGCAGACTTCACAATTTTCCTAGTCCCTGGACTGCTGTAATGGGTTTCATGCAGAAAATTTCTGGCTGTTTTGCATGGTCATCTACCATCACTAGATACATTGTCCCTGAAAATGGTCCTGAAAAATCAATATGGACTTGTTGCCAGGGAGTGGGTGCCCATCTTCCATTACACTCATCATCCATATGCCAGTCCTGGTTTGGGCATCTTCTGTACCTGTTGGCACCCTATACATTCCTTAACAAGTTTCTATTTGTTAATCAATACTGATCACCATACATAGCTTCTGGCTAATGCCTTCATTTTTTTCAACTCCCAGACACTATATATGCAACTTTTCTAAAATTTTGTATGCCGCTTTCTGGGTATAACAAATCCCCCACATGGCACATATGTACATTCCCAATCTATAGGATCATCTGTACATTTCCATCCTTCCTGGGTGACTTCATACACCTATGACAATATGGAATCTTTCTTGATCACTTATTTAATCATACTAAAAGTCACTGGGGCATATCCCAGCTGAGATAAGTTAACAATTTCAGTAAATTCTGTTTCTACTACAGAAAACTCTTTTAAAGTTAAATGAGGAAGTATATCAGCATTTTTATTAGTCTTGGTACTTTATATTAAATGTCATAAATGTAGCAGGCTAAAAAGAGATGCCACTGTTGCATACATGCTACATTTGTCCTTTTATATGATGAAAAATGGAGATTAAAGGTTAGTGATTTATGACCAATGTAATCTTTCTATTTTATAGATACTGGTTAAATATTGTCACTCCCCACACTAGATTTAAAGATTATTTGTGTACTTGTATATAATTCCATTCTGCTGCTGTTAGTGAATGGAACACAAATACCATGGACTGTTCAGTACCATAAGACTTAATATATAATATAGCAGCACTAATGCCATGCGAGGATGCATCACATGCTAGCTTGAGAGTCAACAATGAGTTAAAGTGAACAAGCATCCCATCAGATGTCACCAGCTTTTTTTCTTCTACCAAAACTCTCACACTTGTGTGACCAATCCCATCTGCATTTCATTTGCAGCAAATGATTTAAAGGATACAATACAGTTGTTAGGTTGGTACGAGTTTACTACAATAATTAAGAAATCCTAGAAAAGATCTCAGTTGAGAAACATATTTTCCCTGTGGAACTTCTAAAACTGACTTAATCTTCTCTTGAGATTTATGTAAGCCATGCACATCAATATGATGTCCACAATAAGCATTTGCTTCTTTGAAAAATTTGCATTTTGCACAATTTGCTCTCATCCCATATTGTTCTAAATGTTCTAATGTGCTCTTCAAATTTATCAGATATTCATCATTTTCACCAGTTACAATTTTGTTTTCCAAATAACACTATTCTTAGAATGCTTTGTAATACTTGATGTATTCCTCACCACCCTATAGCAGGAGCAGAGGCAATAACAAACACTAATCTCTTATTTTGCTATAACTCTTTTTGTGTTTATGGTAAAATAACCATTTGGATCTTCTTCTCCTTCCATGTGTAAGTAAACTTGGGCTAAATCAGTTTTGCTAAATTTCTGCCTCCCTGCTCATTTGTCAAAAATATCTTAAATTCAAGGTAGGGGATATTTATCAACTTTCAATTACAGGGTCTATATTAACCTTAAAATCTTCACATACTCTTTCTGCACCATTTTTTTTTTACAAGTAGCACACACCTCACTCATTCAATAGGCATTCACTGCTCATTTCAGGCTACTTGTTAATGTATGCCTTCTCTTTCTAGAAGTTTCAGTTTCAGATCTACCTGGCACACAAGTTGTAAAGGACTGGCTGAGATTTGTGAAACTTGCCTGGGCATTTTTATTTATCATTACTCTAGTTTTGATGTGTTAAAACTTCCTATGCCTTCCTTGAATGCTTCAGAGGCTCAGTTTAATATTCCTTCTAACTGTTGTTTAATGTTTTCTATAGGGACCTTTGAAAGTGTCTGTAGCATCTTTATAGATTTCTAGTTTAGGTAAATCTCTTTTAACCATTCATAACACTACAGAGGGGTCTTCCTTTTTCAGTGATGTATGAGTTGAAGAGGTGCCACTTATCATTATATTCTATGGGCACTGACATCACCCCCTTTGACATCACAATCTTTTCTCATGTGTATGTTTAACAACACCAAGGTGTCTTTTAATTTATATATATATATAAATTATATATATAATATGAGATAACAGACATTGTGTAGCCTGTATCTAACTCCATTTTAAAGGTTTTCCCAGAAATCCTTTGTGTCATTCAGATGACTGGTTTATCACCCTTGTTCATATGATATACACCCCAGTGAGTTACTCCATTCATGCTGTGTCACTATTATCCCTATTACATATACCTTTTTATTCTGTTTCTTATATCTTACCATACTCTCTTCATTATTTCTCTTAGCACAGCATTCTGCCTAAATATGTGCTTCCTTACAAGTTGGCAGCTGTGTTCCCTAAACAAGCAATTACTTTGGGTGTGAGACCCTTTCCACACTAATAGCACACATCAGGCCGCTTCTTTGGTGCTTCCATTGCATATTTAATAATTCATTCCTATTTGCATAGGTACTTCTCCATGCAATTTTATGGCATCCTTTGCTTCAGTTTCCATGACTATTCAATCTCAACATCACGTTTAAATGTGAGGTCTTCCTCTGTTAAGAGTTTCTTTTGTATGGCTTCATTAAGTAGCCAACACACAAATCTGGCTCTGAAATCCTCATTAAATCCATCCTTAGCACTGCAACATTTAGACAATTTCCTCAGTTTTGTCACAAAAGAGGAAATAGATTCACTTTCAAGTTGATTCCTCTTATGGAACCTGAACCTTTCTGCAATCACCAGTGGTTTAGGTGCCAGATGCTCTTGTGCAATTTTCACTGACTCCTTAAGGCTAGGGACAGACATTCAAAAAGCCTGAGCCTGAACGGATTCAATCTTTCCAGGTTAGCCTTACCTGGCTAGGCTAAATCAGTTTATAACCAGCCAGACAACCCAGAAATGCAGGCATGTGCCTGCAGTGGTTCAGGCTAGAAGCTAAGGGGTGCTAGAGCAGCCCTCTCTTCCCTTCCACAGAGCTTATCTAAGGGGTGGGGGTGGCCAGGCCCTGGAAGGTTCCTATGATTAAGGAGAGGTCCCCCCACCTCTTGAGCAGCCCAGCAGGCAACGTTAATCATCTCTAACTCAGTGTTTATCAGACCATTAAGAAAACAACAAAGGGATATTACCAGCTATCTGTTGGTTTTGCCTTTATCCTGTGTGCCACAGCTCTGGAGGTAGCCAGCATGTGGTCTGCTAGCTAATGCTGAGAGGTGTCTGGGAGGGATGGGAGAATGCACTACATGTTTCTGTAGGGAAATCTCATATACCTCAAGAGACTGCTCCAGCCATTCTGTATAAAAGGCCAATCCTCCAGGGCACTGTAATAAGTTGTTCAATATAAGAAGTTATTTTGAGTTCCAACAGATTTCAAGTACTCACAATTAAAGCAAATTCTTCTAGTTGATTTAATTCATGCCCTGCTAGTGGGACATCATCCTTGTCACCATTTGTTATGTTTTGCCAAGGCATTCACAAATAAATGATTCCAGCCACAAGTGTGGGAAAGAGTGTTGCTATACTGACAGGGAAAAAAATATATTGTAAACAAAGTAAAACTATACATGCATTGGCATGAGTGGACATAGCAGAAAATTACTTTCATACAAGCAGATTCCTTGTATAGGGTTGGAGTGTATTTTTCACAATGTACTTTTGGGTTATTAATAACATTTTTTTTTAATATTCATGCCTAGATCTTTCCATAGATTGAAAGTTCACCTTGGCAAGCAGCTCATTAGACTACCATGATAAATTCATGTCAATTTCTCTACCTAGTGGTTCAAAAATGAGCAATGTGTCTATCATCTAGATGTATATATAGCTGTTGTTGACCTCTCAGACCACATGAGTGAGCACTTATTTACAACTGATTTTACTGATGGTCAAATGTTAGCACAAATCCAGAGGAAAGCTAGAATTCATGCTGTTGAAGTTATAGTGGAATACCTTAACCACTCTGCTACGATAATCCTCAGACCATTATTGGTTGGATATAAAATAAGTCTAATAAAATAAATTGTTAATAAAAGGGCCAGGGTTTGAATTAGAAATGAAGCAAGAGCCAAAATATTTGTGATAAAACTGCTAAAAATCTGAGTCACTCACTTTGCCTCATCATGATTTTAAGACAAAGTGGATTCCCATTTCATTTCAAGAGGCTTTATTTTAGTGAACAATCACATGAATCAGGATATTATTTAGGAGCCAAAAAAACAAAATATTTAGAGTACTGTATAAAGGTGATTCAAAGGTCTGAAAATTAAACTATATATGTGGGACTGTAGAGATGAGCTGATTATAGTTTATAATTTATTTATTTATTTATTATTTTTAGTTCTTTCTCCATTGAAAAAGATAAAGTGTAGGGAGGTAAAATAACTGCAATCATGTGTGTTTTCAGCATCTGAAAATCTTATTTCAGTATTCATAGATTCATAGATTGCTAGGGCCTGGAAGGGACCTTGCAAGATCATTGGATCCAGCCCCTCTGCACTAGGCAGGAAAGACAACTGGAGTCAGAGAATATTATCTTCTCTCCCTGTTCACCCCTCCAGCCACTGAAAAGTGTGAGGTCCATTTTCTTCAAAATGTATATTCTATCTGTTAATTTCACCTTTCCTGAAAATGTGAGATCTTATTCATTTAGAAGTCTAACTATTGGTGCAGATAAGACATTTAGAGACAAAGATAGTCTGATTTACAATGACAGTTAATTTGAAGAACACAAGTTTAGCCACAAGTTTTGAAGGCCAGTCTCTACCTCATTATGTCTGTTAAATGGAAGAACAATTTAAAATCTGGGAAAAACCATTTCATAACGAATTTACATCAGAGCATAAACCTTGAGGAAAATATAAAGACACTCAGTAAAAAAGAGTTTCTTTTTAATGCATAAAAAGGTACAGAATTATTCTATGTAGAGAGAAAAAAATAAATATTTAAAAATAAATAGACTAGAAATAATAAACAAAGCATTTAAATCTCTATACTACAGTGCCATATATACAGTATATTTATATTGTTTAATTTAAAAATATTCTTAATATTTATATTTTGTGTAAATTGCAGATGTTCTTTGTTCTACTGATATATATTAGTTTTAAGCAGACTATAAATATTAGGACCCAAAATATTAAACCAACTGAACCCAAACTTAAGTGTAATTGCCCATCACTGAGTACCCCATGTGAAATGTATCCTATAGAAGGATCAAATCCTTGTCAGCCTTAAACTTTATTTGAGGGCTTTGGCAAGACTGAAATATTCCACATGCATGATATTTGAAGGTAGGAATTTTACCCCATGATCATATTACTATGGACTAGGAGAATTTTGGTTTGCCTTTGGTGAGGGTGTAGCTCTCTTCTTGGGATCTCCTGAGTGTATATTAAGAACTTTTAGGGCAGCAGGATGTTTGTTGCTGTGGTCTTCTTGCTTTACATGTGTTAGGCTAGGGTGTTATGTCTTGCTGTTGTGTTAGGGGTGGCCATGAGTTTTGCTAAGTAGTTAGACAATGGATTTATATGGGATGGTTTGGATAGGGACGATCCTGCTGCTGGCAGGGGCTGGAACAGATGACCTATGGAGATCACTTCCATCCCTGCTTCTCTATGATTTTATGATTCTATGAATTAACCCCAATAAAAGTTAACTTCAATTTATAATGAACTGATGGTATCAGATCTGGTGGTAAATTATGGTATCATAAACCAGTGAATCTCAACCTCAGGCTCACAGGCCAGATCCAGACCATTGAACCATATAATCTGGTTCCTTATATTTCAAAACTTGTGGTGATTGGGGGAGGTCCCACATGATTGGAAAAGGGCAAATATAGTGGGAACTACAGACCAGTCAGTCTTACCTCAGTCCCTGGAAAAATCATAGAGCAGGTCCTCAAATAATCCATTTATCAGAACTTGGAGTTGAAGAAGGTTATTGATTAGGAAGAGTCAGCAGGGATTCACCAAAGGCAAGTCATGCCTGACCAACCTGATTTGCTTCTTTGATGAGATGACTGGCTCTGTGGATGTGAGACCAGTGGAGGCAGTGTACCTTGATTTTAGCAAGGTTTTTGGTATGGTCTCCCACAACACTTTCACAAGTAAGCTAAGGAAGACCAGGTTGGATAAATTGACTGTAAGATGGATAGAAAATTGTCTGGTGCGTTGGGCTCAGAGTGTGCTGATCAATAGTTCAATGTCTAGTTGGCAGCTAGTATCAAGTGGAGTGCCCTAGGGGTCAAATCTGGGTCTGGTTTTGTTCAAAAGTCAGACACTAAACAGGAATCTCTTTGCTAAGAGGAAAACACTACAGTTTTCTAAGGGACTATAAAGGCATTCTTTTTTCAAGGACTTTGCAGGAAAATGTTATGGTAAAACTGAGGCCAGAAGCCTCTCTTTATCCCCCTTAGGTTCTTTTCTCCCACCCTATACAAAAAATAAACCCTCCCCGTCAATTTAAATCACATTAAGGTGTTAAAAATTATCTGTATGATAAGTTGTTTGTGTTTTTAAAAAATCTGATATCTTCATTTAACTTTAAAAATGTAACAGTTTAACAGTTGGGAAAAATATGAAATATTTATTCTTCCAATACACAATAATAATGTGTGTGCTTCCTGAAATGTTTATATGCTTATAGATTTCATAGAGATTAGGGCTGGAAGGGACCTCATAAAACCATTGGGTCCAGGCCGCTGCCCAAGGGGCAGGAAGTCATATAGGGTCAAAGGATCCCAGCAAGATAAACATCCAAATGTTTCTTAAAAGTGTCCAGAGTATGTGCTTGCACCACCTCTGGGGGGAGTCTGTTCCAGGACTTGGGGGCTTAGACTGTAAATTTGTTTTTTCCTTATGTCCAGCCTAAAATGGTCTTGCAGGAGTTTGTGATCATTGGACTTTGTCATCCCCTGGGGTGCTCTGGTGAAGAAGAATTCTCCCAGATCCTAAGCATACCCCATAAGTACTTATAGGCTGCCACCAAATCACCCCTGAGCCTGTGCTTCTCCAGGCTGAAGAGTCCCATAGCTCACAGCCTTTCGTCATAAGGCCTGTTCTCTTGCCATCTGATCATGCGTGTGTCAATCATGACCCCCAAGTCTCTTTCGGTCGTAGTACTAATGAGTGTAGCATTGCTAGTGAGTATAGCATGGAGCATGATCAGAACATTAGATTATGTTCTAATCTAAATGACAGTCTTTATATAATAACTGTGTGGTACTATTGTTATGTGGCTAGTGAAACATATGTTTTTATATAGTAAGTCCATTTACTATTAAAGGTAGCTGCTCTAATGAAAAACCAGTTAATATTAGCAAGCTTATTAATAGGGGAATTAGTTTGGCATCTATCTCAGCATAGGCAACTTTTTTGCCAAATTCCAAAAATTATAAGAACCATTTCTTAAACAGGTTAAGAAGAAAAAAATGACTTACTAGTGGATGTTTTCTTTAATTTTTTTCTTTAAAACTTAATCTTAAATAATTTTAAATAAAAGGATTACTTTTTAAATCAGAAGAATTTTATAAAGAAATTCAATAAAGTTTGTCTCATCTAATACAGATTTTCAGCTCCAAGTAATCTTAATTTAAAGAAAAAATATTTTAAAATGGAATAAATAAAAGAAAGTAAAATTCTATACTTTAAAGATGCTCTTAAAATTCTCTGCCACAAAGAAGAAGGCAGTTGGTATGATCTTGCATGTGCATTAACAGATTACATATTTATGAGCTGAACATGAAACCAAGGCCATCCCATGAAGGTGTTATACCAATAAAACCACAGAGGAGATAAAATTTTAATTCAGATGAGCCCTAAAAAGGTGCGCCTTCTAATGAAAATGTGAAAGGAGAAAAACATAAATCTCTCTGAAACATGCAAGAAAGCAGCAGTGTATATATGCCTCTTATATCTGAGCTTCAATAACACTGTCATCTCAACATTCTCATCTCAGCTGTTCATTTAATTTCTTTCAAGGAAGCAAACAGCAGCAATAAGATGAAGAACAAAAAACCTGCCAATAAATATTAAGAAGTAACCTTCCAGTACTGCACTGCTTCTACAACAAAGTGACATCACTGAACTGCAACGTGTTGATGAAATAGAGCTTGCAAAAGAACTTTCCAGGGAATTATATTATTATTTTAATGAAATGTTGATCATGTTTTACAGAACACGGAGGTATAAGCTAACACTGGTAAGCAGAAAGAATTATTGGGGATTTAAGATTCTTAATATGCTTAAATCTCTCTCTCTCTCTCAACACAGCTCCTTGAATGGATTCTTTTAGGCAAGTGATTTCCTTTGGTTCCATAAGAATTATTTTGTTCAACTCATTAAGAAAGTATTTAGGTTATCTATAAAATACTAAATGAGACTCACCTAAATGTAAATCAATGTTCAAGTCTTTCTTTAAACTTTCTTAAACTGTTTCATTTATCTAGAATGTAGTAACAGAGAACTCACTCTGAATTTGGGAAAATATATATTTTGGTCTTAATTTTAAAAATGAGACCTCCCTCATAGAGGTGTAGTCATCCTTGGTGTAAGCTCTTTATCTTTCATGTAAAGGCCCTTCACAGGTAGGCGTACAAAAAAGACCAAATGAAGTAACAACTTTTTCAGTGTTTTTATTTATTTATTTGATTTGGGCATATTTTTTATTCTGCTCCCTCCCACATATGCACACTTCTGATTTTATGTCCCTGAAACATGGTAAGAACTTACTGGGTGCCTCCACACATGCAAGCATATGCACTTGCAGCAGCTCAAATAGAAGCAGTGCAAATTTAAGCTACGGCTTTTCCTCAGCGCACATGTTCAGACATGCACTTTGGTGTGGAGCAAATTGTGCCACTTGGGGCAAAATAACCCTGCCTGGCTCCTCCTTGATCTGTAGCCAGGGGGAGCTAGAGCCCATGGCCATCACCTCTGCTGCTCCAGCAGTATAAAAAGCTGCCCTGTCCTGGCCCCACCAGTACAAAAAGCTGCTCTGGCAAGTAGCTCAGGGCTATTCACTCTCAGGAGCTTCTGGGGCCCAGCCAATTGGTACCTGGGGACACTACCCCTTGTGCCAGCTGGACTGCTGAAGCAGCCCTGAGAGTTCCCTGCACCCTCAACCCACTGCAGCAGTCTGGCTGTGGGGGCTGCTGCTTGGCTGTCACCTGCTACACACCTGTCAGACCTGGATGGGGACTGCACAGCCAGTAGAGGCATCTACACCTCTGGCTGTGGCTGCAGAGTTGACATCTGTGCGGCACTACTGCCATGTGTTTTCCCTGCCCAGCCATCTAGGCATCTATCACCCAGAAGATGTTCTGGGTGTGGCCCCATTTAGCAAAGAGATTAGCAACAGCCACCTGGGTCCACGGTGCCAGCTTTGAGCAGGCAGGGTTCTGCCACTGGCCTCCCTAGCAGGAATTCTGGTGTTCTTAACTGGAAAACTGAAAAATCCCTGATAAAAGAAATCCCAAATTCACTCTGTAAAATACCCCAAAATCCATGTTCCTCCACAAGTAAAACAAAAGGCAACTATAAAGAGAGATAGAGACAGTGAGACAGAGACAGTGATCAGTTGGGCAATGTTTTATTGATATAAAGTGTTATAGCAATGTGGAAGCCCACCAGTGTCTGTATCATAATAAATTGAACTCAAAACACATGTATTCATGAAGTCATGAAAGATTAATATATATTTTGCTGCCCTCCCACAGGGACCATGGCCCCCACACAGGGGTTATGGCCCCCCAACAGAGGTTATGGCCCCACACAGGGGTTAAGGCCCCCCAACAGGGGCTATGGCCCCACACAGGGGTTACGTTCCCACACACAGGGCCTACAACCCCCCACACAGGGGCTACAGCCTTACACAGGGGTTATGGCTCCCCAACAGGGGCCAAATGGCCCCTGCAGGGACTACTACCCCTGCTGCAAGGCCCACATTCCCTACCCCAGCCCCCCAATTGCTGCCCCACCTGGTCCCATACCCCACCAGCTGCTGCAGCTCCCCCAACACCTGCTGCCCAACTCCCCCACTCCCCCAGACCCACCAATGGCTGCCCCACCCAGCCCCAACCCCCACTTGCACCCCCAGGCCTCCGTGGCTGCTAACACAGTTGGCTTCATGGACAGCCTTCACCATATTGGCCCTGTTGTAGGTGACCATGAACCCTGCAGGTGAGCTCAACCTGCCCAGTAAGCCACCCCTGCACAATGCAATTCATGGCCCCCATGATCTCCCTTGCCATGTGGAACTCATCCAGCACCTCGGCTTGGAGGAGAGCCAACCGACGGCCTGACTGATTGCATCAGTGCCCTGTGAGGGAGAGGTAAGTGTGATCACCACCCCGGCTGCTCCAGATGTCAGAGGTTAAGTGCAAGGCTACCTGTGGCCCTGCCTTATGCAGCTCCTCCCTCAAGTACTCCCTGCATGCCTCATACAGGGAGGGCACCATTGTCCTGCTAAAGGTGGTGCATTCAGGCACTTTGTAAGATGGGGCCAAAAGTGCTATGAGCCACCTGAACTGTAGCCACTCAACTAGGGAAAAGGGCTGGCTATATAGAGGAATTATCTCCCCAGTAGTCTGGGTGATCTTACTCGCCTTTGCAACTTTCCCCACAGTGTGCAACTTTCCCCCACTGTTCCAGGGTGGCCTGCCTCTGCTTTGGGGGGAAGAGGGCTTTGGAGTGAGCAAGGGACTTCCCTTTCATCATGCTCACACTGGTGCCAGGCTAAGCAGCAAGAAGGGTAAGGGGGTGCTGCCTCCTGAGATGCAACAGCATCACCGTGGTGGAAACATGTTTCAAGTCCTTGCCCTGGCTGACGTGCCTTCAGCAATGCTGGCAGATAGCACACTTGGGGTCATCTGCCAGCTCAAAATACTCCCACACTACACTACTCCCTTGCTTCTGGGTTGAGGATGAGGATGCTACCTTATACCACTCCTCAGCAAGCCTAGACACAACAACAGGAGGAGCTGCCTCAGCTGAGCCTCTTGCCTTCACAACCTCAACCTCCTCTAAGGTGCTGCTTTCCAGAGGAGACCTGGGTCTAGGGGAACTTTGAGGGGTGTGGAGAATAAACTCTGATCCCCCCTTGGTTCCCAAAATTGCTTGAGCCAGGGTGCTCAGCACCCCTAGTTACAGTTCCAGCTCCTCCTCTGGCAGTTGGATGCTCATGCTGAGAGATGACATTGGTGAGGAGGAGACAGTGATTCCACTGCTGGTGCCTATTTCTGGACTTAGGGGAGGTGGTGCTGGTGCAGGGACATCAGGTGCAGACACTGCTCCCATCTCCTTGCTTCCACTGGCTGTAGAAGTGTCATACCTGCTTGGGAAGAGAAGGCATCTGTGTTTGGGGGGGGGGGACTTACAGCTGTAGCTCTCCCCCTACCCCCTCTCCCTCCCCTGCCAGAAAATGCCATATCAAAGGTTTTCTTAAAATCCAAGTAGATGACATCTACCAACCATGTGTCTGGTCTATCTATGTCACAGCCAAGTGGCTGGCAAATTAGGTAATGGGATACACCCAGAGAGTGGTGGTGGATGGGGACAGGTTGGAGAAGTAGGCAGAACAAAATAGGACGCAATTCAAGGAGGACAAATGCAAAGAACCTCTGGTTCTGCTTCTTCACCTCTTCTATCTCCTCAATTTTCCTTTGCCTTCTCCCGGGGCACCAAGTACCCCAAGTGCCCCCTAGTCACCAAGCACCCCAATTATCCCCTAGTGCCCTGTAGTGTTAACAAACATAGCCATATGGTCACAAAGACAGGGTTTAAACATACATCTATCTAATTTTCAAGTACAGGACTCTAAAATGGCATCACAAATCATGCATTAGGCAATGTCTCAACCAGTGGGCCTTTTGAAGCTGATCCACGGCCCCTTGCATTTAGTCAATGGGAAAATACAGGCTTATAGCAAAGAGGTCTAGAACCTAGGCCTCCAAGTTTCCCAGGCAAGTGCCTAGCTACTCAACTACTGACACCAAAACATGTGAAGGTCCTGCTACTAATCATAGATTGTATAACCCACATTTTGGGGCTATAGACTCTGGTGTACACCCAGAAGTGATTCATCCATGTAGCTCTGTATATTTCTAGCCAGTGTGTAGCCTACTGTTCATGCTCAGGCTTCACACACTGTGCATATGAATACTTACATGCCAGGAAGGAGAATTATTACCTGCTCATAAGTATCAAAAGTGTCTCTTAGAAGACTAGTAAAAAGTCATTTGGATGACCAAAGGGAAATAGAATTCCATCCTTTTGTATTACTGGAGTGCCTAGAGGACTTAACTATACTGAGGATATTCTAGCCACTATACACATGTGAACTGTGAGACAATTCCTAGCCAAGAGACATAATAAGTAAAGTAGATGACAGAAAAAGAGTTTGATAAAGAAAATATGCTGGTAAAGAGAATTAACAAGCTGGTTTAAAGCTGAACGATTCAAAGGAAGCAGTAATGACAATTTGACATTTCAGATAGGGGTAATTTTTTATTGAGTCAATTTTTTAAAATTTAATTTCAAACTTTCTTAGATTTTTGTCTTCCCCTCTCAGTATAGCTTTCTATCTTTCAGTCAATTCAGGATTTCTAAACATAGACACAGATAACAAACATAAGACATATGATGAACTTGGATACATTGCTACAGAGCTTTCAATATGACAACATGATAAAAACAAATGAGGTATACATTGAAATTACTCTAAATCATTATTTCTATTGATAGGAAATAAGCCTGGTTTATCATATAAAATATTCCTGATTTATGAATCTCTCTGGTTAAGAACAAAATAAAATAGAAGAAAAATTGTTGCAGTAAATACTAACTTCATCTGGCTTCTGACATTGTAACAGCATCCCTCAAAGTATTTATAACTAGGGACCCAAGTTTTCCATTTCCCATGGAAAAACATGAAAAAAAAATCATTTTGTGTACCTTGGTGCTGCCAGGTGTTCAGGGTGTGCCTTGCTATGGTGGTGCAGAGCTCTCATGGCAGCAATGAGCTTCCCTACCCAGCCTCACTCTGCTCTGCCATGCCAGGTGCTACCCAATGGGTTGCAGAGGTCCCAGGGGAGGGGCAGCAGGGAAAGGAGCCTGAGCCTGCAGCAGGAAGCCTATACTTGCACCTCCCCCCCGCCATGGGCTCTGCTCCGGCCATGCTAACCATAGACGATGGGGAGCAAGGCTCCACACACTGCAAAACAGCAGCAGCTCCTGCCTCCTGTAGGCAACAGCTAGGGCTCAGAGGCTGCTATGGTTGGGCAGGGAGCTGTGGACCTGGGTCCCTAGCTTCATAGCCCTGGCAACTGGGGCCCCCTCCAGCAGGGCAGGGATCTGTGGGTGGGGGATGAGGGGCCCAGACCTGCATCCCAGGGAGATAAAGGGGCAGGGGGAGAGCTCTTATTTTCCATAAAATAACCTAAATCAAATTTTAAAAAAATATAGGCATTTCAAATTTATTTTATTGCAGTGATTGAGTCAGTGGTAGGCTTCCAAATTGCTTTAAAATTGTATATCTATCAATACAACATTGTGATCAATTGATACCTACATAGTGGTGTTTCATTTTAATCACAGATTTGGGGGTTTTAAATCACAGAATTTGCCATTTTTAAACAGGGAAAAACAGCCCCCCTGTTTATAATTATGATGCCAGAAGCTAGGGAAACCCATATTCTTCAGGAAGACTCCAAAGTCATATTCTATCAACGGAACAGTGAAGTTTGAGGGAGGTTGCTGTTCAGAGGTGTAAATAGTAGGGCTGTGCAAAATTTTACCGCAAGTTTGTTTCTATGATGTTTTGACTCATTTTGAGGTGGAAACAGCAAAATCAAAATGAAACAGATATGGTCAAAACAGCCTCAAAACAAAAATTATAATACAGAAAATAATAGACTAAACAGTTTTGGAGGCAGTACATCAGCAAACATACAGCATTCATTTATAAGAAAAAGCCACCAACTTGCTTGCTTAGGCCACAATTTTCCAATCATAAAACAATTACAAAAATAAATATGTTTATATTTTCTACCTGTCTCGCTAAAATTTCTAAAACAAAACCTTTGCATTACATCAGTCAAACCACATTAAATTCTTGCATGGAGATCCTTATTTTGCATGGAGATCCTTAAAGCAGTCTCCATTCAGTTTGTCTGTCCACAAAGTGGAAATACAAGCTATGGAGAATTAAGCCATTTTGATGGGAAATTCATAGTTTTAGCTACCTTGTATTAACTATCCTACGTGTTTCTAGGTAGACAATCTCCTAGATTTTTTCTAAAAACAATTTTGGGGTCTCCACAAATCTAAAACATGAGGCCAACTACTTTAAAAATATCAGTTAGTTACTTTTTAGATCAAGTCATGAACCAATGAGGAAATAGACTCCATGGATTCTTATTGTAATAAAGAATTCCTAACTTATTTTGGCAATCCTTCATTAGGTTTTTCATACCACAAGGTGCTGTTTACAGGATACAGTAGAGGTGGAGTGATTATGTTCCAATGTATCAAAAAGATCACAGCAAAAAGAGATGTTGATTTGTTCTTTTCATCACAGGCAGAAAATATTTAGTGTGGTGGTTTAAAATGTTGTGCTGGGAAGTAGGAGAGACCCCTAGCTCAAGCCCTTTCGGGTTGGGGTGGACTAGAACACAGGACCACTGGTCACAGAGGGAGAGTTCTTGAGCTTTGGTGGCAAATGCACACATGACCTTTTTCTGTTCTTGAGAGCCCTGTCATGCATTACATTTATGGCATGATTAATGTGGGCCATACATTAAACCAATTTAAGGCACCATAAAATGGCAAACCAATCACAATGTTCCTTATATTATGTGGAACATTCTTTGGCTGCTTTTTATGGCATCTTAAATTAAATGTGTGACAAGCCTGAGCATGGAAGCTATCTGAGGCCTGATGTGGACAATCAGCTGATGTTTGGAATCATTCCTCATCAAAAATGGGTCTCTAACTGGGGCCAAAGCTGCCCCAGTTCTGCCTGCTCCTAGTGGGCAGATCAAAGGACTCCCCAAGGGAGTTGAAACCCCAAATATGATAGTCCTGCTGGACTTCCAGTTGTAGGGGAGCCAAAGCTTCCCAATTCAGGAAACCCCTCGACCTCACCTGTCAGGAGCTTGTGATCCCCCATGCCTGGTAACCAAAGGTTGGCTGTTGGGAGTAGGGATTTAAATTTCTCAGTGCAGATAGCCTCTTGACTCTACCACCCCAGAAGCCTTTTTTTCCTCATGCCCAGGAGCAAATGTTTACTTGATGGCAGTCATGCAATTAAAATCTGTCTTTATCCTCATAATTGTATACCATAATATGCATGTGTGGCATTGCAGGACATGTAATTGTTAAGATTGAGGATCAAATCCCATCATGTGATTATTTGAATATCTGCCAGCAACCTGAGGCTAAGTCCAATAGACATAGGTTTTGACTTCAGTTTTTGCGTGTCTAAAGTTGCTATGCGTCCACAAAATGTGTTATGTGTTATGGCTGCCAGCAAGACTTTACAGCTGTGCACACTTCAAATAATGTTTTCATATTCTGGGTATGCACTGCTACACATTTGTGTTTGTACTTGTAAAATGTTCGTACTATAGTAATATTTGGAATCCTTCAATACTGTTACAAAAAGTAGCATTTCTTTTGCTTATTTGCATAGGCTTGGCATTCTCTAAACCAGTAACAAGCAAAATACAGCCTACAGGCCTGATGCAGCCCATAGAGGGACTTTGTCCCATCTACAGTAGATTCCCTTGGGCCCAGGTTCCATCCAGCATGTGGTAGGTCCCACCATCCCCTAAGCACAAAGTGGGGCTGGGGTGGCTCCATAGCTGGACTTCTTTTCTAGCTGTCTGGGAAGTCAGGGCAGTCCAGGCATGGGATCTGGGTGGCTACAGCAAGAAAGGCACAGAAGTGGTGAGGAGGAAGGACCATTTTTCCCCCCATGCTGAGCAGCAGTTTCTGCCTGAGCAATGCCACTCCTCAGCATGGGGAGGCAGTCTCAAGTAGGCATGAGGTGGACTGGGTTCAGGGCTGTGTGTGCGGGTTCTGGTTAGTCCACTCCAGGTGGGGTGGACCAGAGGAGGCACAAGGTGGGCTACTGTCATAGCTGATGCTCTACAATGTTGGTGGTGATAGGGAGGAGGTGCAGGTTCTGCACCTCCTCCCCATCAGGAGGTGCAGCACCAACAGGAGGTGCTGTTGCAGGGGGTGCTGACCAGTATATGGCAGCTCCCCAGAACTGCCTATGTGGCCTATGGGCCCAAATTATTGCCCATCCCTGCTCTAAACAGGACATTTGTAAGAATTTGTTGTCCTGAGAAACTTCAAATGATTGCTGAGAAAAATGTGGCTCAACACAACATTTCCATCTATGAGTACTCTTTTTCAGATACTATCAGTGACAAAATGTGGCCTCAATTATATGGTAAAACCAAAGATAAACAGAAAACAAATCACAATCAGCACAGCCAAGCTTTCAGAATCTCATGGCCATTTCCTCATCCTCGCTTCTGACTATAATGTTTTCATCATCCTTGCAGTCTAACAAGATTGAAGCAGATCCAGTCTCTTAGTCTCTCCTGATGATGTTCCCTCTCTCTCTGCAGGTGCCAAGAGTCCAAAAGTACAGGGTTTGTATGCTCTATCATTTATAAGTGTAGGATTAACACTTACTTAGGTTGTGGATTCCAGTCTCCCTGTTGCTGTTTTTTTTTAAACGTGTGCTCTCAGTCAACAGTCTTCTGCTTTTAAAATATTAATTTATAGCATCAGGGCCAATAAATGCAGTATAAGCAATAGCAAAATTCACATTTCAATGAATGATATTACCAATAAATCTATTAAATATCTAAGGCAAAATAGATTGCTTAATAAAGGCAGCTAGAAAAGCAACTGCTGTTCAATTCTGTTTGGCACAGAAAGATGTTTGAGTTATCTTTATGGGATAAAACAAACAAAACCAAAATGACTGTGAAAGAATAGAAAAATATTTGCAAACCCTGTCATAACCTCCTTTCTATAAGGCTTTCTATAAAGAAAGAAGAAAACAAAGGAAGTAGGTTTCAAGGGCAGGACGGATAGGGTAGGATGGATATTTGCCCTAGACCATTGTTTGCTTTGAGCTGCAAAATACAATCTTCCTCAGGGGACAATCACTAGAGAAGGATACTAATCTACCCTATGGTAGAAAATGTTATCTAATCAGTCCTGCTACACCCTACAAAAAAGGAGAGGGAGACTGGCAACACCACAAAATGTTGTCCCATCTTTGTGAAAAAAATATCTACATCCCTGGTGGATCGTGGTTGGGCTGCATAGAAACAGAAAAGTAAGTTTGTAAGGGAGGTGATTTAGTTCAAACCCCTGCTCAAGCCTGGATCACCCCTTTCTTATGCATCCCAGACAGTTACTATCCTTCAGTCATTCTGATGGTATTTAATATTAATGGATGCAAAACAAACCTCTGGGAAACTCTACTTGATACCTCCTCCCAGTTTGACGGAGACAGTAATGACTATTCTTTGAACATGTAAGATATTAGTTGTTCTGAGTTGCAGGTCAATGAATAGGACTTGAGCTGAGACCCAGTTGTGCACACATCATAGAGTGGTTTTATCTAGACTGCATTTCTGCAGCTGACTTAACAACATAATGGGATAGTATGCCAAAAGCCTTGCTAAAATATAGCACATCATGGATCTCCACTTCCACAAAGTCTGTCATCTTACCATATAAATCTAGTTCGTTAAGCATGAACTTACTCTTAACAAATCAATGCTCATTATCCTTACCACCTGGTTAACGTCTTGTCTTAAAATAGGTTCTTTGATGATAAGCTCCAATATTTTTTTTTCTGGGTCTCAAGGTTAGAGTAATTAGTGTTGAATTCTTTAGGGCCTCCTCCTTTCCTTCTTTTAATATGGTCCCTTTTCCAAACTTTAAGAATCTCTTTTCTGAAACCTTTCACTTGAGATTCTGTTAATCAAAATACCTAGAAGGAAGAATGAGGGCAGATAAAGTGTAGGGTCTTGGGAAGGAGACTGAAGATCTTTCTTTCAACTCTTTTTGTCAGATATAGTTTACATGGAATAGAAAGAGCTGAGGCAACTAATAATCTTGTCTGGATTTGTCTCAGTATGGAGATGGAGAAGTAAATAATTGTTTTTCAGTCAAGGAATAGTAACAGAACTCAAAAACTGTAACTGTACTTAAGGTGTGAGGACTATATTATTATCCATGTCTCTATTATTTCTGCTAGATTGAAGTGAGAGGCAAAAGGAGATACGGAATCTCTTGTCTAGGGGTTCAGCTTATAGAGAAAATCTCTGGATATAGTTTAAATCCCAAAATCAAAGCCCGCTTTGAGATATATCAATTCTTATCTTAAAAAAAGAAAGATGTGAGAAATTAGTTGCTCTGAGGTGCACGTCAACAAGTGGGAACTGAGCTGAGAGCCAGAATGAAGCTGTTATTTAAGAGAGAAACTAATTTAGATGGAGCAAAAGAATATTATCAAAAATTCTCAGATACAGGTAAAAGGTGAAAAGTCTGAGAATGAACCTCTGGTAAAAATGAAACCTAAAGTATGTTTAATAAAAATACAAACAGTTTTTACTGCTACAATCAACAAGAATGCAAAAGTCATGACATGTCCATTTTCCTTAGCTGGATGTAGGCAGCGGGTGGATTTTCCTCTTTACAGGAAGAATTTGTTTTTCTTTGATAAATTAGTTCAATAAATAGTAATTAGCATATGGTGCTTTTCACACTAGATGGATAGGCAAGCAAAAGTTTGTTAATAGTAAGTAGTGCAAAGAAAATCTATAAAAAAAGGCTTAATTGTTTCGATGTTGAGTATCAGTCTTAAGACTACTTTAAAACACTTTCATGACATGCTAAAGTAAGGCTCCAAAAATATAATAAAAAGGGCACATTTTGACACAGTTGAGAAATATTAGAAGCTAAAAAAACCCCAAATATTCATATTTTACTCAAAATGTAAGTGATATACAAGAAAATATATTGATTATCATTAAAAACATTGATCATAGAAGCTATGAATTGACAAATACTTTATTTCTCAAATGTAGTAAGCTCCACACATTACATTGTATCACATTATCCTACACACACGTCATATAATTTAAACTGTTTTCTAAACTACTTATTATTTACACCAATTTTGTGGGCTGTTCTTTTACCTACTGTAGCAGGTTTGGGGTTAATTGGCTCAAACAGTCCTTTGACTATACAGAACTATACAGGAACCAGCATAAACCACACTCAGTACCCAAACATTAACATAACTCACACAGGCTAAATCCAGACAGTCCAAAAGCCTAAGGCTGAATCGATTCAGCATTTGCAAGTTAATCTAAAATGCAGAGATTAAACCAAGAAGCAAATGAACAGACATTCACTTTTAATTCAAGAAATGCAGTCACATGCCTGCAGTGGCTCAGGCCAGAAGCTGGGGGGCACTAGAACACACCTCTCAACCTGCAAGCCACTGCCAAAGGGAAGGGACTGAAGTTCCAAGGCTTTGTCCTGCTCCCTGATTGAGCAGAGGAGCTATGACCAGGCCCCAACCCAGGGTAGGAGGCTGAGGTCAGGGGGAGGAGTGCTTTAAACACAATGTGGCCTGCATGAGACCCCAGCCTGGATCAGCCTGGGCAGGGGAGATGTAGGAAGTGTCTGCAGACTTCTGCACCCCCACCCCCACCAATGGCTCCCTGCTCAAGGAGGACGGGGGGAAGCCCCTGCCAGACTGAGGAGGGGTTGGGTGGGGAATATGGTAGTGGCATTGAATTCATAAAATTTTGAACAAAAATAGTCCTTTCTATTAAGTAAACATGTATTGAACACAGCAATTTGCAAACAAAAGCACATGACAAAACAACCAAAAATCATCACCTAAGCTAAGATACTGCCCAGCAAAATACATTGAGAGCACACATGACTTAGTCTAACTTAAAACGAAATGCAATAAACCAGAGAGAGAAGGAAAGGCCTTGCATAAGTCTCACTTAATCCTGAAGGCACAGTGTCTCCTTACAGCCAGGTATTCAGAAAGTCCTTCTTGGGGAAATCAGCAGGTGGTCTTAGGTGTTGGAGTGGAGATCCCACAGACCTCATCTTTATTTGGGTTTTTACAGGTACACTTGTACCCCTTTCTCCTCCTTGGATGCCATGATATTAGTAGACAAGGTTCCTTGGGTGAATTTCATATCTTTTATTAGACCAACCCAAATGGTTGGAGAATAGTTATTAAGCAAGCTTTCGGGTTCAAAAACGCTTCGTCAGGCTAAGGATATTAGTATGCTTGTCACCTATAGTACCCTTGGCAGGAGTCTCTTGAATTCAGTGTATTTTGTCTCTGCTTAGGTATTCTAGTCTCCCACCTTTTGCAGGTTCTGCTTTATAATGTAAATGTAGATCTCTTTTTTTTTGGTCACACCAGCATGATTAGTCTGGGACCCTCTCCTGCTCCCTTAGCTCTGTCTCCAGCACATGCATGTAATGATTATGCCAGGTCTTTGCCAACATCTTCCTCCTCTCAGTCTTGTCCTGAAGAGCTTGGCCCTCTGGTCATAGGTATCAGGGGATCATTCCCTCCAGTCCCACTTCCTCAGCATCTTCTCCCTTCCCCGTGGTCTGGGGGAGCTGAGGGGAATTATGCCCCCTCTCCCTCCCCTTATCAACTGCTTGCCTGCCTCAGTCTCTGCCAGAGATGGGACGGGGTGGAGTCTGCTGGCAGTCCCACTCAGGCTGTTCCCCCTCACCCTTTCTGCTCCAGCATCAAGGAGGGAATAGCTTGGCAGGGGCTGTCCTCCCCCCCCCCCCACCCAGCAGATTGATCTGCAGTCCCTAACAGGGTTTCCCAACCCCACCTCCTTGTCAGCCAGCCCTCACTCCTCCAGCTATGGAGCAGATGGGCAGGGCCAACCCTGCTCTCTGCAGCAGACAGCACAACCCAGCCCAGGGCTGCAAAGCATCCTGGGATACTGGGGGGACTCTGATTTAATTTGAAACAGGAAAGGGTCTGGGATAGAAATTTCATAAGCAGGTTTGACCTAAATCAGTGAAGTCTGATACTACATTCAACCAGGTTTATTTTAAACCAGCTTCAGCCATTTTAAAACTGGTTTATGTGCAGTGAGTTTCTGTTCTGTTACAGGTTTAAAACAGCTTCTGATTGTCGGGGCTGAGGGGCTGTGGCCAGCAGCCTGGGCACGTGGGCCGGGGAAGTCGGCACAGCAAACTAGAATTAGGCACTGACGCGTGGAGGTTGATTAAAGATTATTTTACTTACACCGTAGATGGTTGCGGTGCAGGCAGGAAAACTTGCTTGGTTACAGTTGTAGACAGAAGAAAAGAAGAAAAGAAGAAAACTCGAACGATGAGAGCTCTTTAAACCGATACGAGAGTCTGTGCTGTGACTCTCAACGAGCGCGCAGGGCAGGGGTACGTCAAGGATCGTCCGGTGATGGGGAGAGATTCTTGATGGCTGATCAAACCATCATTCGGTCGAGATATACATAGAAATCCACGAGATAATCGTGGACTCCTTGCCAGAATTCTCTCAGATTTCTCCCGGAATTCTCGGAATCAGGGTTCTCAGGATCCTCCTGAGATTCTTGGAGATCTCCAACTTGGGCGGAAACTGCTCAAGCCTCTTATACGGCTAGCAAGCCAATCGCTAGCCACCACGTGGGAATAATTTAGAAACAGCCAATAATGGGGTACAAATTTACATACGGGTGGCGGGAACTCCTTTGCACCGGGGTTTTTCTCTCTGCAGCTGAGAATTGTACCGTGCAAAGAAAGCTCCATGTGGCGGGAAATAATTCTGCAGTGCCGAAGCACACACACAATCATGGGTCATGACACTGATCACTTACAGGAGTTTATGTATAACTTCAGTCCCTAGCCACAAGGTTCATTCACAGACCCTGAGAAGGTTCCTCTTGCTGTCTACTGCTTTCTTTCTGCATTGCAGTCCTTCTTCTCTTTCTCAGGGTGGGTTCCCTGTCACCATACTGCTGCATCCAACTTTGCAGCACTGGGTTTCTTCCAAGATCCAAAGCATCTCTAGCCTGGAATTGCAACCACCAGCTAGGCAACCCTCTTCCTTTTTCTCCTTTCTTACATTACTCACTTCCACTTCTCTCATTTCCTCTCTCTGTCTCTCTTCTAACTCAGTATCCCTGACTCTTTTCCCTGGGAGTCTTTTTCTTTCCTTTGGTCAGTCCCTTATCTTTCACAGCTGGCTCAGTCCTCTGAGTAGGCCTATAATTAGCCTTACTACCTGCTGCTGACTGTTGTCCCTGCAAACCTGTACATTTCTCCAGCCTGAAATGTGCACTCTGCTGCAAGCCTTTGCCAGCCAGCCTGCTACACCTACTAAAAACGATAAAGGTACATGTGTGTGATTAAAGATATGGACTGGTTAAAAAAAAATCTATAAGGGGACTGGAAAATCCCCTTCAGCAATCCTGTCTCAAGCCATAGTTTCTTACTTGGGTTTGTTTTTATTAAATTTACATTCTATAAATTTGACAATTTACAGGGGAAAGGTAATGCAAACCATAAATGGAGGAAGCAATAGATACTTGATAAAGTTCTATGTAGGTAAAACACAGGTTAATAACTATCAATGGCTTCATATAGACAGTCAGGTAATCTGGGAGAATTCTCTCAGGTTTGATCTCCTAGCAGAAAAACTTACCAAGAGTCATGTGTACAGACACTTTAATGCTGAGGCCCTGAAAAGTGAAAAGCCTGAATTGCTGACACTGTGCAGCCAGGGAAGGATTCCTCCATACACATGTCAGTGTGCTCTGAAGGCCACCTTAGTCTGCCTGGTGACAGATGGCAGCAATGCATAGGGGAGCCCTGATTGGCTGACTCAGAAATCCAACAATCAACCTGTATTTCCCTGAAGCACAATGTAGAGAATGTGAAGGAAATAGGCTGAAGCAGCATTGTCTAGTGAGTGATACACTGTCTTCCTGGGGAGGTCGGGATTGTTAGACCTCGGCTCTATATGGCGCCCAATGACTAGGGAGACGATGGTCCAATTGCTCATGGATCCTGGTACTCATTAGCCAGAGCAAGCAGGGAGCAAACACCAGCACTCATTGCTCACAACAGCTTTATTCAGAATGGAGCCTGCTTTGGGTGAGCTCCCTCACAGACATCCAGTCTATGAACACAGGGAGCAGCACTGAACAATAGTTTTTGGGGTTTTTTTCCCCACATTTATACACTTTGGTTCATGTTTATTAACAGTTATTCCATCCTCACTCCTCCTTTGTTCTACCCATATCTGCTTCCATTTCAAGCTCCACCTCTGTTTACTGTTTGCTTCATTAGCATGGAATTGCCTATGCATTTCATTCATTTACATGACTTCTTGTATGAGCGCATGTCAAAGACCTTGACTCCTTTTCTTTGGTCAATGGGTGGACTTTGACCAAAACTTGGAAGTTTCTGGAAGCTTCTTCACCAATCACCATTCACCATTTTGAATATGTTCATCTCATATTCTTTTAGCAATTACATGTTGTTTTTCACATTCCAGTCTGTTTCTCTGTCTCACGTGGTACCACCTTCCATATTCCTAAAATGTCACCTCATTCATTTGGAGGGCTTTAAACTAGCTTTGTTGTGGGAGGGGGCTGCCTGAAGAGGAAGGGATGTTTCGCCAACTAGCAAGGTGACAAGAGAAACCAAAACCCAGGTAAGCAACAAATGGCACAGCAGTCCTGGGAGCAGGGGGGAGGTACGTGCACCCTCAGGAGGCCTCACATGTCTGTACACTAATGTATGTAGTATGGAGGGAAAGCAGGAGGAACTTTGCCTTCTTATATCAGGGAAGAATCCAGACTTAGTGGGGCTCACAGAAACCTGGTGGGATCCTACCCACAACTGGGTGGTGGGCATTCAGGGATAAACATTGTATAGAAAGGACAGGACTGGGAGGAAAGGTGGGGGAGCGGGGGTCGCCCTCTATGTCAAAGAGCAACCCACATCTTCAAGAATTAGCTTTGGGGCAGAGGAACGTCAGGCAGAGGCACTGTGGGTCAAACTTCAAGGTAGGCAAGGTGAAAGGGATCTCATGGTGGGTGTCTACGACAGACCATCCTGCCAAGGGGTTGAGCTGGACCACAATTTCTCAGTACAGCTTATGGAGGACATTAGGTCTAGGGATGTCATTGTCATGGGGGACCTAAACTACCCAGACATCCGCTGGGAGGAGCAGACAGTCAGATCTGATCGTTCGCATAATTTCCTAGCTGAAATACAGGACCTCCACCTTATCCAGGAGATGCACAGCCCCACTAGGGGAGATGCCTTGCTGGACCTGGTCTTGGCCACTGGGGACGACCTGGATCTGCAATCCTTGACCACCTGGGTGACAGTTATCATCACCTGCTGGAATTCACCATCCAGTGCAGGGTGTTGAGGGCTTATACCAAGACTAAAGCCCCTGACTTCAGAAGGGCCAACTTCAACAAACTTAAGAGAATAGTGGGGGAGGCACTGAGGGCCCAAAAGGTAGAGGATATGGGAGTCCATGAGGGATGGTCGTACCTTAAGGGGATGATCCTCCAGGCTCAGAGTGTAACAGTCCCCCCAAAAAAGAAGGGGGGTAAGAGTGCTCTGAAGCACCCATGGCTCAGCAAAGGTATTTGAGAATGCCTGAGGGCCAAAAGGGTGGCATACACCCAGTGGAAGGGAGGAGCTATCACCAAGGAGGAATACTCCTCCTTGGCCCGTGAGTGTAGGAGGGCTATTAGGAAGGCCAAGGGGTGGGGGGGGGGGGTTGGAGCTCAGGCTAGTGACCAGGATTAAGGACAACAAAAAGTCCTTCTTCAAATACATTGGGAGTAAGAAGAGGGCACTGGGTAATGTAGGGCCCCTGCTAAACTCAAATGGTAATCTTGTGGCTATGACAGATGAGAAAGTCAAAATTTTTAACAAGTTCTTTGCCTCTGTCTTCTTGGACAGGTTCCAGGACAGCTATCCCACCACAGGTAGGGGCAATTTTGGGGATAGCACTGCCAGGCCTCGGGTCTGCGCAGATGTAGTTAGGAATCTTCTGGAAGGGCTGGGTGTTTTCAAATCTGCGGGCCCTGATGCCCTCCACCCACAGGTGTTGAGAGAGCTGGCGGGGGTCATTGCTGTGCCCTTGGCCCGACTGTATGAGTGATCAGGGTCCATGGGCCAGGTGCCCAGAGATTGGAAACTAGCTAATGTGGTCCCCATTTATAAGAAAGGGAGAAAGGAGGACCCAGGAAACTACAGGCCCATAAGCCTCACATCGGTCTTGGGGAAAATCCTTGAAATAATTATCAAGGATCACATCTGTGAGGGGCCAACAGGGGAGATCATGCCCAGGGGATATCAACATGGGTTTATCAAAGGCAGGTCCTGCCAGACCAACCTGATGGCCTTTTATGACCAGGTAACTAAATCCCTGGATGATGGTGTCGCCATGGATGTAGTCTTTCTGGACTTTAAGAAGGCCTTTGACACTGTCTCTCACCCCATTCTCATTAATAAACTGAGTGACTGTGGCACTGATGCCTACATAGTTGGATGGGTCAAAATTTGGCTGATGAGATGCACCCAGAGAGTGGTGGTGGATGGGTCATACTCGACCTGGCAGGATGTGAATATTGGGGTCTCCCAGGGCTTGGTCCTGGGGCCCACATTGTTCAACATCTTCATCAGTGACTTGGACATGAGCCACCAATGAACATAAGCCACCAATGCCAGACTGCAGCCAGCAAATGCAACCGCACCTTGTTGTGCATCCAAAGATGCATCTCAAGCCGGTCCAGAGAGGTGATACTCCCCATCTACGTGACATTGGTCAGGCCACAATTGGAGTACCACATCCAGTTCTGGACATTGAACTTTAAGAAGGATGTGGCCTGCCTTGAGAGGGTTCAGAGGAGGGCCACCCACTTGGTTGGAGGACAACAGGGCAGGCCCTGTGAGGAGAGGCTGAGGGACCTGAACTTGTTTAGCCTCAGCAAGTGGAGGCTGAGGGGGGATTTGGTGGCTGCCTACAAACTCGTTAGGGGAGATTAGCAGCAAATAGGAAGGGCCCTATTCTTCCCAGCATCACCTGGGGTGACGAGGAACAATGGCCAGAAGCCATGGAGAATAGGTTCAGGTTAGAGATTAGGAGGCACGATTTCACTGTTAGGGTGGCTAGGTTCTGGAACCAACTTCCTAGGGAAATGGTCCTCGGTCCTACCTTGGGTAAATTCAAAAAGAAGTTGGACGAACAGCTGTCTGGGGCTGTGTGATCCCAGCATGTGCTTTGATCAGTGTCAGGGGGTCAGACTAGATGATCTGTTCAGGTCCCTTCTGACCCCAAACTACTATGAAACTATGACATTCACTGCACATAGACTCATATGGATTCACTTGTTGCTTTTTCCTCAGAAAATGGTTGACACAGTTAAAATGGTTACTTAGCATAAACAAATGGCTGGCTTAGCTATCATTCTGCCTTGTGGTCAGCAGCTCTGCTAGGTCACAGGTCATGCCTTGTATTCAGTTGAAATCCAGTGCTCCCTAAGATCCAAATATTGTCACCCTAACAGGGATGTTGGAGGACTTTGTTCTCTTTGGAGACAAGTCACAGAATGCTTTTCCCCAGGTTATTTTTTTTTCTTGGAACAGCCATTTTAACACTGAAAAAAACCCTCTGAGTATCTGTACACTGGAATCTTTTGGAACTTTTCAAAATCTGTACAAAAGTGTACCTGTATCTTACCACAAGCATCCAGGGCTACCATCTCAAAACCCTTTGGATAGATGTGTTAATGAGTTGGTGCTTTTTTATGTAATAAACCTGGCTGAGCTTTTTCCACCAAAATTCATTCTTTGTGTAACATTGAGGTCTCCAATGGAACACACAGTCTGCAACAGAGCACAAACAACATCCTAACAGAGCACTCATACATAAAGAACTGCACTAAGCAAAAGAATAGAGGGTAACAGGTTAAAAGAAAATGAAAGTTTTATAATGTAGCTCACTAATATTAGTATTTTCTGGATTTTTCTTTTTCCCTTTTCCAGATTCACATCCTGCAACAGTATAAAGTATTATAACATCGGAAAACCTTTTTATATAAATACTGATTATAATATGCAGAAATTCTGATTTATATATATATATATATATATATATATATAATCTCTTAGAGGTTTAGTACAGACAAAAGAGGAAATATATCTTATGGGAAATCAGAGTTCCATATGTTGGATTAAATGTTGGCTAGAACCTTCAAAACCAGATTTTTAGAATAATATATTATAGAATTATAGGAAAACAGACTATAAAATTATTTATTAAATTTATAAAAAAAATATAAAAGTATTTAGCAGATGTAAAGTATCTCTCACGTTCATCTCAATCTATATAGAATGCTTACAGCTTGAATAAAATCTGATTATAATATGCAGAAATTCTGATTATATATATATAATATATTATATATATATATAATATAATATATTATATATATATATAATATATTATATATATATAATCAGAATTTCTGCATATTATAATCAGATTTTATTCAAGCTGTAAGCATTCTATATATTTATAGTCTATAGCTATATCTATTCTAGATGAACGTGAGAGACACTTTACATCTGCTAAATATTTTTATAATTTTTTTTATAAATGTAATAAATAATTTTATAGTCTGTCTTCCTATAATTCTATAATATATTATTCTAAAAATCTGGTTTTGAAGGTTCTAGCTAACATTTAATCCAACATATGGAGCTCTGATTTCCCATAAGATATATTTCCTTTTTTGTCTGTTCTAAAGCTCTAAGAGTTTTTTTTTTTTTATATATTTTTTTTCTGATCTCTACACCTCTAGATTCCCACTTTCTGACCACTGCTGTTCACCCTGTCGCTCACTGCTTTAATACTCTCCACACAGTTAACCTCTTGGTTCTGTTCCTATCATCTTTCTTTCCTCCCTCCTTTCCTTTTTGATGTACACACAGTGTCTGCTGTGATACCTTTCCTTCTTTCTAATCTTGATTATTTGCTTCTTTCCCACACCATGCTGTCCACCTTTCTAATTCTTCCGCTAAATTCATCTGAGCGGCTGAGAACCTTTAGGGAACATCTGGTGATTATACTGATTTCTTTAATTTTTAATTTTATTTTTTCTTTCCATAAATAACCCCCTTTCCTTTCTCAATAACTTTCCTTCTGCTAATTGGAACTATAGAAAACAACCAAGATCAACTCTCTGTGATACTCAAAATAACCCCTTGAGGATTGTATAATTGTTCTAGTAATCTAAGGGCCAGGCTGTCGCTCAGATCCCCTCTAGGATATTACCGTTATATATAGAGACAGATAGGCAGAGTTAGAGACAGAGCTAAGAGAGAGTTTCATGTCTGTGTGCTATTTAGCAGGAATAAATAAACAATTTTCTCAAGTTGTTTCCCGACTCTGTGAACTGAACCCATAACACCATACTGCATAATACCAGTTTGTGCTGTGCCCCCATCTTAACCTTATCTGTCCCTTTTTAACCTGCCATGTTTACTTCTTTTACAAATAGGCAAGAGAGAAGAGGAGATTAAAAGTTTCAAGAAAGGTGTATGGGTAGCTGACTTGAAGCTTAAAATAGGAGGGAGAATAAAAGAGCTCTTCAAAAACCTTGAGTTATGAACTTGTTTTTATAAGTCAAATATATAACTGATACACCTCATCATAAAACATGCATGAGACAGAGGTATAAGTAGTAACTCTTCAGAAGGATTTTTTTTTAAAGTTGGTAGAGGCTTTGTGGATGAACTGTGTGGAGCAACATAAAAGAAAACAGCAAGGTCCTGATTCAGTGGAAAGTCCTTTGGCTTCATTCAGACTACTTATAGACTTAACACTAAGCATTTACCTGAACATCTTACAGAATTGGGTCAAAAGAATAATGTAAGTAGTGGATCAAGGACAAGAAATAAATAACCATGTATAAAGCCAAAACCTTGAAAAGTTTGATTAAATATATTTTTCAAGGACCTAATTCAAATGAATTCAGGCACTTCAGGGCATGGCTTGACCTTTATTTTAGTACTGAATGCCAAATACACTGAATAAATTAATTCACAAAAAGTTAGTGGAATCACTCTTTTTTTTCCCCCATAGGAAGATACATTATTTGTATTTGTAATTTGTAATTACTGTATTTGTAATTTAGCTTGCCCTTCTGTCCATAGTATCTGCAATCCTATGTTCAGAGCTGCCGGGGAAGTTTAAAGCGTGGAGTTAAACTCTGATTTATGAAAAAAACTGTTTGTCTTTATTCAAAATTAGGATTCTTGAAGCACTTTGAAATCTGTGGAGAATTTTATTCAAAACTTTCTCAGTAGTAGATTCTACCCACGGAAGAGATTGCTTTAAAAAAGTGTGTATCAGAAAGGTAATGTTCTCATCTTACTACCTCAATGTGGGGGTTTCCCCTAAAAAAAGACTCCAGGATCAAACCAGGTCATAGTAGACTTAAAACAGTTCATTCATGTATGCATATTAATATATGCACTTCATAAAGAATGCTACATTGATGGTTATATCAAGATTAAGCAATCTTTTAAATTCCAAGTCTTTTGTACACCTTAAGTTCAAATCAGTTTCTCAGCTCAGTAGGTATGTCTACACATGCACATTAGCCCAAATTAAGGTTCATGAAGGGTGCGTGTCTACACGTGCATGCCCTTAATGTGCCTTAAAAATGGTGATGTAAGCCTTTTCAAGTCTAAATTTGATACCTGCATAAAGCAGTTATCACATTTATGCACAAATATTTAAATCATACTAGGAAACATGTAAATGTGCTAATGTGCATTAACACGGTATGTGTCATTGAATTGGGGACTAACTTCAGTTGGTTCACACACCCTCGTTAAAATGTGCATTAGCACATGTGGAAGCATGCCTGAATTGCCTTAATGCACATGAAGTTTAGGCATACATAAAAGCATGTATAGACATTCCCAGTGGGCATGTCTACACATGCATTTACTGCGTGGTAGCTTACTGTGTTGTAAGTGGTTTTTAGACCAGCATCTACACGTGTAAGCATTACAGTGCAGTAACACTGTGTATGCTATGACTTAGGAGTAATGTTATTCCCAAGTCAGTCCACACACACAGTTTTACTGCGCAGTAAGGTGTCTACATGTCCCTTACTGCTCAGTAACTAAGTGAGCATAAATCTGCTACCTGCATTATGCAGCTAGCAAATTTACACACAAGTTGGTGTAAGTTGGCATAGTTATTGCACAGTACAGGCATGCATGTGTAGCCATGCATCCATACTGTGCAGTAACCTAAGTTACTGCCAGTAACTGTGCACATGTAGATGCTCCTAGTGTCTTTCACATTGCTTTTAATGAACATATCTATGCTCTAACTTTTGTCCGTTATATCTAGTGATACAGATTCAGTTAAAGCATGTGCTTTATCTTCCCAATCTTTTCTCCAGACTTAAACCGGACATTCTACATTAAATAAATAAATAAAAAAATATGTTCTGCTGACCAATTTGTTTCCCACTTTTGTATGTGAGTGCCATTCAAAATTAAAACTCTTGGGTTTATGAACACCAGCATATGATTTACAAGATGAATGCAGAATTTTCACAGTAACAAAAACATTCTTACTTTTTTTTTCTGACTCCTTTGAAATCAAATACTTTCTCCATTAATTTTTATTATTCAAAACATGAGTGAAGTAAGTTTTTGAACTTGGAGTACTGCCTAAATTCAGAAAAGTTATGGAGTGGTGCCTTGACTCTAAAAAACATGTTGAGAACTAGTCCACTGACTTCAATGAATACAAAAAGCATGGCCATTAGTGTGGATCAAACCTGTGACCTTCACTGTCAAAAGAACGAGTTCTTAACATCTGAATGTTGTGAGTACTAAAAACCATATTTGTATTAACTCTGTATTTCATAGTTGCTGGATCACAAAAAACAATCAAGTTATGAGACACTAAACATTTTATTAAATTAAACATGAAGGCAGGATATCCCAAGCTAGAACACTCTCAGGAATTAGGAAATCCATATTCTAAGCCCCTCTCCCACAGATGTTTGAACATGCTTCAGCATAGTGTTCTAACCACTGAGCCATAAGTTAGCTACTGTCCAATCCCCTCTTCTTGCAGCTGGACCTCCTGGACAGCAAAAAATAAATTAAAAAAATAAAAATGGAATGAGTGACCAGGAGAAAAGGATAAAGCCAGAGGGTGTAGGTTCAATAAAGTTTGATGCTCCCAAGAATGGGAAGTATGCTATAAGCTAGGCCCTTGCTCCCAAAGAAAATTGCTCTCCATCCATTTTATCTAATTAATATTAATTGCAAGATAAAACCGGCATCAAGGGAAGGACCGCAGAGTACAGTTGGTAATACCTAACATAGTGGTTTAGAGCACTATAGAGAGAAAAAGTTTCAATCCCCTTTGGTCGGAGAAGCGCTAGACAGTAAAATGGAAACCAAAATTGAGTGGAAGCATTACAAAGTAGTACTTACATGGCTAGGTAGCTGCTATTTAGACATATAAAGTAGTGGTACGTTGATCCTTTGATTTTTATTAATTTGCCAGGAAATGTGGTGTTTTCCTTGCTTCTGTAGTACCATTTTCTTCATGCTTCAAACCCCAAAGCACAGCTATAGCTTCAGAAACCACTAGGCTCTTCTAGGAGCCACAGAATGGCAAATAGTTTGCATATGTGAAATATCACTGAATTGAATTACAGTAATCTTGTGCATAAAGTTATTCATGTGTATAAGTGTTTTTTGGGATAATGACTGAATTCATTTAATGTCTATAGTTACTTACTACAAGCTTCTTTCAATAACCTCTTTCTTAAAAAAAAAGTTATTTGCCTGAGAGGAGGCAAACCTATCATAATTGAAACCTGTACTTCCATTTGCACAGGCTAGATAATGATCTTACAGTAACAGTTTCTCTTACAGGCTTCATCCACAGTAGTTTAATCTCAGAAGGGTCTTACTTGGTTCACAAACCAATCAGCAGCAATCAGTAGTTCTTTTTTATAGGGTCTCTCATTCTTGAAGAAGCTTTAGCTCCCACACAAAATTCAGTAAGCGGTTCTCTTATTAATGGTCATTCCAGGCAGAAATGATGTGAACTTGGCTTGCATTTAAAATCTTTTTCATGGTAATTTTAGTTATAGGTAAATTCCTTCCACTGAGAATGGAAAAAGATGTGGAGAAAATGTTATTGTATCTCAGGATGCTAAAGGTAATACATAATACACACTAAATATATAATCCTTAAAGTGTGCATCTGTAAATCAGGGTAGGACTAGGGATTTCATTTTGACACTTTTTACAAGTATAATCAGCATGTAAACCCTCAGGTTACATGCTTTGTCCTGCTGTTTGTTCCAAAATGGACCTCAATAGACAAACATAGACCAGCATCCCACTACGCTGAACACAAGGCTATTTACTGTACTTAATAAAAAAAAAAAATGTTACTATAAGTTCTTACTACCAGGGTGTAACTACTTAATTATTTCTATGAGAATATATATATATATATATATTTCTAAACAGCAGTCGGGCAGCTGTCTCATTTTATATCAGAGTTTACCCAGGAAATATACAATTATACCATCTTAGTTTTCTCTAGTCTTTTTGTCAGAAACTTTTGAATATCTTTACAAAGGAGATCATTAATACCATTTTACAGATGCAGAGAACACCACAAATAGATGACATACCTCTGCAATAACCAGGCAGAGCCAGGGGGAAAAAAAAGCAAAACAAACCCCCAAACTGTATATTGAAGTTCATGGTGTAATGTTTTATACATTTTTAATCAATTTTTGCTGAGGACATGTATGATCTTTTTTATTGCTGCAAGATGAACCTGCATTGTCAGAAAGCAAAGGCATTTTTCTAAACAATAGAAATGCTTGAAAAGTCCTTAATAGTGACTGAAAGAGGAGTTGTTCCCCATATTTTTATATATTAAATGTATATATACATTTATATGCACACACACTCCCACACTAATGTACTCAAAACTCAAGTCATCCAGTTTTCCATACAGTTTTTTGACAAAACCATCCATAGAGATAAACTAACTTAGACATTATCCTATACCTCACATAAAATGTGAGAGTCCTGAGCCAATGCTGAGGAGCTGAAGTACAAGCAAGAACTTTTGTGTGTCTCCCATCCTTCACCATTATGTCTTTATACATTCTTCATCAGCCTAGATTAGCCAGTTCTACAGCCAATATGTTCAGTGTGGAACATTGTATAGGGCCACAAATACTTTTAAGCATAAAATTATTCATCTAGATCACAGAAACATGGGCTAAGTAATAGAGCTATCTTCTTGGTCTTTGCATTCAGCTCAGTAATATATTGCACTATTATTTGTGTTAAGGGGACAATTGCTGTTATAATATTGTTTTCACAACTATATTTTATCATATTATTGTTGGGAAGTTTCCTGAAAAGAAACCTCTGTCCAAGGACATTCAAAATTTTGCCTTCACTGTTCCATGGGTCCCATCACAAATACAAGATCATTTTCTAAATAGTAATTAATTCTCAAAACCAACTTTTGAGTGAGACATATTATTCCTATTTTTCTTTACAAGAGAACTGGATCACGCAGAAACCAGACAAATTATTCAATATCATGTTGGTAATCTGATAGGGGAAGGAATTAACCTCTGATCTTAGATTTATTCAAATTCCTGAACAAGGTCACACTTGTTCTTCCCAAATTGACAAATTATATCAACCCCAAATGTACAGACTAAGGATCACAATGAGGTATTTCTGTAGGAATGTTTGTATGAGAGTAATTATGAAGACAGACAAAATAAATTGTTAGTAATATGATGCACTAGGAAAAGCTGAGTCTATTTTCTTAAGCTTTCTACTGGAATGGAACTGTATAGTTTCAGGACCCAGGGTCAATATACTATGTACACATTCAAAAAGAGGAGCAGGTATTGCCGACCTCCAAGTCATAGGCACTAGAAGTAATATATGCTTGTGGGGGTCATTTGTCAGGTAGCTGGGAAGAAGAAGCTTCATCTACCTAGATACAAGGAACACTACTAAACAAATTCAATCTGGTTATATGCTATGGCAACACTTTATAGCCTTGAATATTTATATCAAAGTTCTCTTCCAGTTTCTGGCCAGAAAGAACCAAGCAAGTTCCTGACCCATACTGGGTTTTTTCTTGGGTACAACCCCTTCACTGGACCCTTAGCCCTGTCTCAGCTCTCACTTATATCCCACCATGTCCCAGATCCTTCTGGGCTTCAACCCCTTCTCTACTCACTCATTGGGTCACTGGTCCCAGCTTCAGACTATGGTTCCCACAACCTTGCAGGACTATCTTGGCTTCAGCCCCTAACCCACTTAGCTTTAGCCCACCAGGGTGAAGCATTGCCCATCCATGCCACCTTGGCTCCCCAAATCTCCAATCAGAATATAAACAGCTCTAAAACAAAGCCACTTATTATAGTAGGAATATATCCTATAGATAAGTGGCTTTGTGTTAGAGTTGTTTATGTTCACATTGGATATATAGATATAGATATAGATAGATATAGATATAGATATAGATATAGATATAGATATATATGAATGAGATATTCAGTAGCTGCTTCCTACAGGAGCAGGAGCAGTCTGAGCCTCTGTCTCTGAGTCAGGCTTATATAGCTCTTTCTCCTCCCCTTTCCAGTCGTCAGACCTCCAATCTTCAGGGCTAGGCTCAGGGATTTCTCTTGTTCCCTGATTAGCAGCCCTGCCTCCTTAAAATCAACATCTTCTACCTGTCTTTTCTATCAACAGGCTTATTGCTTTGCAACTGGACTCCCTGTGGAACTGCACCCATCCTTCTGCTAGTAGCAGGGGTCCCATACTACAGGATGACCTTACCATGAGCAGGGGGCTAGAATAGATTACCTGTTGGGATTCCTTACAGCCCTACTATTCTATGATTCAATTTTGGCAATGCAGAACAGGCAAAAGTATTCAACAAATGTCTCTGTTCATTTGTTAGGGGAAGGAAGGGACAGAAGGCATAGTCATAGCATGATAGTGGTGATGAAGTACTTTCTACTCTTCGATTACTAAGGATGATGATAAACAGCAGCTACTTAAGTTATACAATTTTAAATCAGCATGTTCAAGTAATTTTATTCAAGAGTTGAAAACAGCTGGCTAAGATGCTTACTGTACTATTAATGTTGATTTTCAATAAATCTTGGAACAGTGGGAAAAGGGGAAGTTCAAAAGGACTGGAAGAAAACTAATGTTTGTGCCAATATTTAAAGAGGGTAAACAGGATTACAAGAGTAACTATAGGCCTGTCAACTTGATATTGATCCTAAGGAAAATAATGTAGTAGGGTTGGAGTGTTGTTGTGGAATGCCTAGAAGCTTATCCAACACTTCTAGCTGTACATTTGGTCCAACAGAAAATATGACCAAAAATCCTGGCCTCAAGAGCCAGGTACAAATATTACATTTTTAGTAGTGTAAGAGATCAGAAACTGGTCTATACCTATAACAGAAAGGAGTTCAGCATACATAGTCTGGGTTAAAAATGGTAGAATCCAATCTAAATTTTACCTCCTTCCCCACCACTTTCCGACCAAAGGATTTATCTGTGTTTTGTTCTCTACTGATCTAAACTATGCCACTCACAGGAAATCATGTAACTTAGATTGATGCCTCTTCAGGGTTTTTGAAAGTCTGTACCTAGCCAAGAAAAATAAGAACTTTGCATAATAAGGATGTCCACTAATAAGAAATAAATTAATGTAATATAATTAATACTAGTCAAAGTAGATTTATGAAACTAGGTCTTGCTGAACTAAATTGATATTTTTTAGTATTATTGTTATGAGATTACAAGTTTGGTTGATAAATGCAATAGTGTTGATCAATAGACACAGAGTGAGATCCTGTTCCACTTTTTTTCATGCAGGACATGGTAACTCTCTTGCCCCACTTGTACTGTAAGGAGCGGCAGCAAGGGGGGAGCACCTGGCAGACCCAGCTCAGGTTCCTGCTGCTAGGACAGGGAGAGATTAATTAAACCCCTCTCTGGCCAGTTTAGCTAAGGCTACTGCCAGGGCTGGCCATGCGCCTACCACTGGAGCAGCCAGAGTGAAGAAGTGTAGGTCCATGATGGTGGGACAGGGGAGGGAGGGAGTGGGGGAAAAACTTCTTCCCTGATGTTACGCCTCAGCTCTGTATTCTTGGGCAACCCTGGCACAGGATGCAGTCTGTCTGACTCACAAAGGACTCCCCCCTCCCCCTCCCCTCCTCTACCTAAACGAAACTGATTAAGATGCAGTGAGAGACACACCTAAAACTTTCCTTATAAGGGTGATAAGAGTGAAACAACTGCCCTAGGTCTCATTTACATCCGAGATGGAACCAGATGACCATTCATTTACATGAGAGATGGAAAACAAAAAGCCTGAAGCAGAGACTGCAGTGAATTCTGGGACCAGAGAAGCAGGAGAGCGCTGCATGATGGGGAATCTGTGCTTCCAATGTTAATCAACCCATGTTCACACACACCCAGCTCAGCATTTATCAGACCAGTTCTAATCTGGATTTGCTAAGGACTTCCCCCCCCCCCCCCGATACACACACGCAGCTCTAAGTTTAATAGGCATCTCGGGCTTTACATTCCCCGGTCCCACTATGGGAGGCCTATTTAAACTTGATTAACTAAAATTCGGTTGCCGGGTTAGGGAATGCTGAGGCAAGAGACCGAGTCCGAGGGGGTATGGGCAACATTTGAACAATGGTTAAGGGTTCATCACAGCATCCAGCCTGCTGGAGCCCTAATCCCAGGTGTTGTCGTATCTTTCCCGAGACGACTGGTGGAAGTCCTCTCCACAAAAGGTTATGAGCACCCCAATAATTGCTTTAAATCTGGAAAAGTCATGCTAAGCTCAGGCTTGTGCACAACAAGTAAAAATCCAAAATCCTGATGCTGCAAGCTATCTATATTTTCCTGAAGAAACCATGAGATATCCCATCAGTATATCTGCCATCCATAGGAATCTCAAGCTGGCTCCCAAGTATTTGAGTTACTCCCTAATCTTAAGTGTTTCCTGATTATCAATCAGTTTCCTGAGATGGTCCAAACCAGATAACCCCTTGTCAATAGAAAAGACAATGATTTACACTACGGAGGGTGCTTCGAAGCAGCTGAACTGAGGGTATAAAAATCTGTAAGTGTGTGTGCTTAAAAAAAAAAAAAAGAAAGAAAGAAGAAGAAGAAGCAGGAGGAAAGAAGGAGAAAAGGAAAGAAGAAGAAAACTCCTGTGCTGACACCATCCCCTGTCGTTCTTGGGACGCTGGAAGAACAGATCATCTCTCTCTTCAAGGACTGTGCTACGGACTGTGCCTGTCAGGTTTGCAGCCTGAGTACCGTGGACTCAGTGAGATTCCCAGCGTTCTCTCTCTCCTCTCTAGGCATAAACTTCTGAACCTGAACTGTATCAGTTAAGCTTGAGCTAAGTTTCCCCAAATACTTAGTGAAACCAGGGTAGTATTGTCATTGTTTGTGTTTGTTTTTCTTTTGCATGTCTATTACTACTAGTACTATTATATATTTCATATGCTTAGCAATAAATAACTTTTATAGTCAAACTGGTAGTAATTGGGTATATTTTTCCTTCTCTGCTTCTTTTTCCTCCCGTGCTCTGCAGCAACACTTCTTTTACCTATGCTAAAGATCCCTGTGAAGCCTAAATTATTGTGGGGTCTGCTCATCAAGAGGCCAAAGATTGGGACGTGCTGAGTTTGAAACACATAAGGGGATCAGCTTGTACAGGCTGATTGACCCAGTTTGACTCAGACGTGCCCTTATGAACTGAATGCTGGCCCATGAGGGTGTCAGCTGGACACCCAGCCGGATTCAGAGGGATTCTGTTTACCTGTGTGCTTGTGTCTGACTGCATTTTATTGTTGCTCTTATGAACTGATTCTTGGCATATGAGGGTGTCAGCCTGTCCATGCTGATCAGCCCGGCCAGGTCAGGCGTGTCACGTTAATTTGTGTGTGTTTGTGTGTATGACTGATTTGGTGACTGGAGGAACCCAGTCCCATTGAGATTGAGTCCTGCAAGATAGCTCCACTGGGGGTGAGGGCTTGCAGAAGGGAGACATACAGCTCCATATAGTAACACAAGCAGCACATTGACAGAATCACCAAGACCCTAGAAACTATCCCTAATAAATGAGCACACCCCAAAGTAATGGGCAAATTTGGTAACACTGATCCCTTCCAGACCCCTACCTATCCCTGCTTTGGCTGGGGAGCAGAGGGGTGGGACCAGAACTGCTCAGCTGCAGCAGAGAGCCCAGAGAGCATGCTGGGATCCTGAGGGACTCTGGTTTAGCTTAAACCAGGAAAGGGTCTGAGACAGACATTGCATAAACCGGTTTAAGCTCAATCAGTTAAGATTGAATTTTATTAGTAGATGTTTATGATTGTGAATCAAAAAAGATGACAAAGCCAGTAGGGAAATACAAATAGCCCAAGTGAGGGAGTAACATGAGAGGGATGGGGGTGAGCAGGGGAATGCAACTAAGGTTACAGAAAATACAATGTTAGTCAACTAAGCCCAGGGGTGGGGAAAGGAGTGTGAGGGAAGGGGAGCGAGCTGGTTCGTAATGTTGAGAGAGAAAGAAGACAGATGCACACAAACCCATACAAAAGTCTGCAGTGGTGGAGGAAGTAGGTCAATGAAAGTGTCTCAGTCCATATAGAGTCTCATCGTGGGGGTCCTCTTCGGGTGGAGCAGGATTATCCATTGCTCAAGATTCCTCTCAAAGTGAAGTCTATCAGGTGCAAAGGGAGGTTCAGGTGCTCCCCTCTGGATCTGGTCCAGGAGCAGTCGGTCTGGTGAGGTTGGAGTACTGGCGGTGGCCCATGATGTGCTCCACATAGATGTCACAGGACCAGTGGATCATGTCAGGCAGCATGAGGCAGCACATCAGCTTGGTGTAGTGGCAGGAGATGTGACAGGCATGCAGGACACTCTCATTGCTGGGGTCCCAGGTTCCGGGTGTTCCCATGATGAGTGCGTTGACTGTCACATTGCCGCCGTGGCCCCTCAGGATGTTGGCCAGCGGGGTGTATTTCTCCTGCTTGTAAGCCTGGGCGTCGGTGAAGGCTTGGTGCTGGATCACAAAGGGGATGGTCACATCCATGATCATGATCTTCTTGGCCTCTTTGCTCATGGTGAAAATGTTGCAGCACATCTGGCACTTACAGCCAGGGATGGTGCGGTTCACGAAGATCTACCCCTCTGCGGCTGGGATGGCCCTCACCAGGCAGTCCTGGACAGCATTGTGGCAGAGCTGTCAGGCTCTGGTGTGTGGCCTGCATCTGTGCAGCACATGGGGGAGGGTCTCTGCCACATAGCCTCACCATCAGCACCTCTTGTCCCAGTAGCTGAAGCAGACAGTTCCATTCAGAGGCAGGCAGTTGAGGCATGTGCGGTGGAGGAATCGCCAGTCTGCAAAGTGTGTGGACCTCCTGCTGGGCATGAAATGGTTGCTGGAGTCCCACTTTGAGGTGATGTTGAAGACTTTTCCCTGTTCGGGTTTGGCCCTCAGGTCACAAGTATACTTGTTTTGGACAGCATCCTTCAGGAACCACTCCAGGAAGGTCCTAGTGCGGGGTGTCATGGTGACGCGGTCGGCATGCAGGGCTGGTTTCAGGGAGACTCCCAGCTCCTGGCACTCCTTGGTCCAGGTCTAGGCACAGATGATGCACTTCCCAAGGCAGCATGTGGCATTGTGGGCTTGGCTCCACAGGAAGGGAAAGTCCCCGCTATCTATGATGAACTCACCCTCCAGTCAGCTGCTAAGGAAGGTGGCCAAGTCACATCTGATCAGTTGTCTTGCAATCCTCTTGCAGGTGGTCTCCCAGAGGGCTCTGGCAGTGATGATACTTACCATGGGGTCCGGGCAGGTCAGGAGGCGGAAGGCATGGGTAACTACTGCAATGTTGCAGAGATGCCCCATATGGGGGATGTTGGCACCTCCCTGCCGGTGGGAGAGGTGCAGGACCTCATTGATGGCTCTCAGCACCAGGTGCAGCCACTTCTTCAGCAGCCACCAGATCTTGGTGTCTGCTTTCTTGAGGGGAATCTTGGGAACTGCCAAACCTCTCAAGATGAACATGATGTGGGAGATAAGGAAGGTGTTCACCGCGTCTGTCTTTTGCCAGGGGGCTGGCAGGGATGAGTCCAGCTTGTGGGCATCCTGCATGATCCCATTGGTGGTCTCTTCTGGTGTCTGCTTGGCCCGGTGGCCGGTGGGCATCCCCAGGTGGCAGAAGGCCTCACTGTCATGTAGGTGCCTCAACTCCTGGCCCAGTTAAGATTGATACTACATTCAACCAGGTTTATCTCAAACTGGTTTTGGCAATTTTAAAACTGGTTTATATGCAGTGAACATCTGTTCTATTACAGGTTTAAACCACTTTCTGATCACTTAAACCAGTTTATGTGTAATGTCTATCCCTAACCAAAGTGCTGCTGGTCTACATAGTGATTTGAGAGGGACCGTACACTGTAATTTTGGAAAATCTATACAAGACAAAATCTCTTGAACATCTAAATTCTTTATATAGCTCCATGTTGCCCTACTTCTGCATGCTTAGAAGAGATACACTTACGGCCCTGTAAATCTTATGCTAGCAGTTTTCAAAGTGTAGGTCACCCCAGCCCCCCCCCCCCCGGGTGTGAAGGAACATGGGGGGTGGTGCAGTGCAGGGGATCACAGGCAAGAAGTTTGCAAGAAGCCAGCATGACTGGAGTCTCACAGAGGTATGTGGGGTTGGGGAGCCCCAGGCAGGCTCTGCCAGCAGGCTGCTGTTCCTCCAGGAACCCAGCATGTTGGTAGCACAGAATAGAGCTGTAGCAGGATTAAGGTAAGAGGTGCTGGAGCTGTGGTGGGTGGAACCCGCTGAGCTGAGCCAAGCTGAGCCACAGCAGCTATAGTAATGCCTACTCTCACAAAACAATTGCAAGACTCCCAATTATCAAATCAGATTAACTCTAACCCACGATCTCAGGATACAACTCTCAAATCTTGGGATTTTTCCTTCCAGTACACGTAGAGAGCACCCAGCTGGTAACTCTGTGGAGGGAAAGGTTCTTTGGACAGAGGGAAGGGCCCAAGGTGTACAGATTAAGGCCCCCATGGTGAAGGAGGGAGAGGGGCAGGGGCTGGGGTTAATGGGGCCCTGGCAAGTCACAGATTCACAGAAGTTTATGGCTAGAAGGGCCTCATGAGATCATTGTGTCCAGCCCCCATGCTCTGGGCAGAAAAGGCTTCTGGGGTCAAATAACCCCAGCAAGATGTGCATCCTGTCTCTTCGGAGATCTCCAGGGTAGGTGCCTACACCAACCCTACTGGAAGTCTATTCCAGAATCTGGTCACACAAACTGTAAAGACGTTTTTTTCTTATATTCATTTTGAAACTTCATTTTAGGAGTTTATGACCATTGCTCCAGGTTTTCCCCTGGGAGACATTGGTGAATAGTTGTTTTCTTAGTCCCTGGTCCTCACCCTTGATATATTTGTAAGCTGCTACCAAATCCTCCCAAAGTCTTCTCTTTTATAGGCTGAACAGTCTCATATCTGTCAGCCTTTCCTCATATGGATTGCTGTTCAGGCCTCTAATCATAGGAGTGGCTCTTCTTTGAACTCTTTCAAAGCTTCTCCACATCCTTCTTGAAGTGTGGCACCCAGAACTGGATACAGTAGTCCAGCTGCAGCCTCACCAATGCTGAGCAAAGCAGAAGAATAACTCCCTTAGTTTTGCTTGAGATGCACTGGATCAGTTGATGAATGCCAGCATAATGTTTGTGCTGCTAACTATAGCATCACACTGGTGGCTCATATTCATTTTATGGTCAATTAGGTCCCTTTCAAATGTGGTGCTAGCTAGCATAGCACCACCAAGCCTGTAAGGTTTTTGTGGATTTTTCCTTCCTTCTCAGTGTTGAACGGCATCTGGTTCTGCTCCATCCAACTAACTAATCTGTCTAGGCCTACCTGGATCATTGGCCTACTCTGATGCACAGCTGCGCTTCCCCACAGCTTATTGTCATTGGTGAACTTTGCCAGTGTGCTTTTGTCCCCCACATCCAGATCATTGATGAAGATGTTGAAAAGGTCCAAGTACTAAATCCCGGGGGTCCCCACTGGCTACCTTCTTCAAAGTTTACACAGATCTGCCTATTAGTATTCTCTTGGTATGACCACAGCCAGTTTCCCACCCATATGACCATTGAATTGTTGAGCCCATAGTCCCCTAGTTTTACCTTGAGAACCTCATGGGACACAAGTCAAAGACCTTCCTAAAGTACAAGTAAATGATATCAACCTCATCTCCCTTATTCAGGTGGTGAGTAACCAGTTTGTAGAAGGAGATGAGGCTAGTCAGACATGGCCTACCCACAGCAAAACCATGGTGGCTGTTGTTCAGAATTTTGCCTTCGACTAGCTTATCACATATGGACTCCTTGAGAATTTTTTGGAGGATTTTTCCTTGGATTGAGGTCAGGCTGATCAGCCTGTAGTTCTCTGAGTCCTGTCTCCTCCTTTTCTTGAAGATGGGCACAATAATGGCCCTCTTCCAGTCTTCTGGGACCTCTCTTGAGCACCACAAATTCTCAAAGAGGTTCACCAGTGGTACTGTGATGACTATGGCTAGTTTGTTCAGCACTCTCAGATGGAGTTCATCTGGCCCTGCTGACATATATATATATATATATATACAGCTTCTCTAGCTGTTCTTTTCCCAGCTCTACATTGACTTTTGGTATATGATCATCCCTATTGTGTCAAATTTGCATTCATCAGGCTGTCACTCTTAGGCTGGTGGAATACAGGTGCAAAGTACTCATTTGGTAGTTCAGTTTTCTCTTTGGTGTCAGTGACTGGATATCCAGGTGCATTGATCAGTGGTCCCACATTGCCACTGTTTTTTCTCCTGTTACCTGCATACCTACAGAAGGACTTTTTATTGTCCTTGACTTTGGTTGCTAACTTGAATTCGGTCACCACCTTTGCTTTTCTAATCTTTCCCCTACCGGTGTGGGCCAAACATATATAGTACTCCTTTGGGCCTATTCCTAGCTTCCATCATTGATAAGCTTCCCTTTTCTTTTTCAGAAGATCTGCAACTTCCCTATTGAGCCAAGATGTCCTCCTGGCCCCCGTGCTAGCATTTTTGCATACAGGTATGGACACCTTCAGTGCATTGAGGATTGTGTCCTTGAGCTATGACTACTCTTCATCCACACTCTTTCTCTGTGGTCCAAGGTCCTGTAGGGCATTACTCACTAAAGTCCTTAGCTTATTGAAGTCAGCTTTTTAAAAGTTAAGAATTTGTACCTTACTGATGAATGGGGATGGGGCGGGTCATATGATAGAGCTGTGGGCAGCTGTTCCAGAGCGTGGAGGGGTGCAGCTCCCTGCCACAGTATGCACTCCTGGGGAAGGGATGGGGGGCATGTGCCCCCCAGATTTGTGCATGGGTCACAGACAGGCTGCCCACTGTGGGCTGGGGCTCTCTGTGCCCTGCTGCCTTTGCCCTGGGAGCCACGCAACACCAGTGTGCCTCCTGCCGCCTACCAGGGAGCCCTGGGAGCCACACACTGGCCATGCTACATGTCCCCTGCCCACCCAGCAGACAGCAGGAGGCACATGGTGTTGCATGATTCTTGGGGCAAAGGCAGCACTAAGCAGGGTGCAGAGAGCCCCAGCCTGCAGTGGCCAGCCCTTCCCTCACACCTTCCCTCTCCCCCAGCCCTTTCCCCTCCACTTACCTGCTGAGTGGTGTGTGTGTGTGTGTGTGTGTGTGTGTGTGTGTGTTTCTGTCTTTGTGTCTCTGCCTCTTACTCCCAAGTCACAGTCCCCCTAGTCCTGCCACTGTCCCTCACTCCTGACTCCCAGGACTCCACAACCTGCCAGGGTGTGCAGGGGACCCTCGTCCCCAGGCTCCATGCCCCCCCCCCACACAGCCACAGCCCCATACCTTCACAAATAACCCCTCCCATGCACACACACTTCAAAAGTAGCATCTCATGATTTATATTCCATATCTCTTGATTTTTAAGAGTTTGTCTCATGATTTTTTATGTGGTGTGGTTAGCAATACTGTGGCTATTAGGATGAGGGGCAACCTGTGCTTGGCTGTGCTGCTCCTCTGAAGTGTGGGGGGTAGGGGTGGCAGGAAGCCACAAACAAAATTGTAACTCGAAGTGGGGATCAGCTCAAAAAATTTGAAAACCAGTGTTTTATGCTGTGAGCTGCACAAATGTTGATCAATATTAGTGCTAGCTCACATTTGGAGCAGCCACATTTCAAGCCAGCAAGGGCCCTGGAGGATTAAAAGGTAATAATCCACTTCCCATTCCAGGCTTTACCCCACCTTCAGTCCCTCTGGAGTCCCCCACCCAGTCCCTGCTTCCCACCCCTGCCTACTTGTAGCTGCCTAGCTGTCTGTCCCAGGGAAGCAGGTAGGGAATGGTTAATCTACCTGCCCAGCCACCCCTGCAGACCTGCTGCTCTTCTATGGGATGAGCCCACTCAGAGAGCAGCAGCAGCCAAGAAAGCAAGTTAACTCTTACCATCCTGGTCCCCCAGGACAGTCAGCGCAGACAGCTATAAGTAAGTGCAGGGGGGAACAGTGAGCAGGGATCTGGGGTGCAGGGGAGGGCAGGAGCAGTGGTCCTGATCCAGGGCAGCAGGGGAAAGGGGGGGGGGGTGCAGTGTTTGTACTAAGTTGTAGCCTAGAGTGGCTGCACCGTATTGTAACATGAGATGGGTAGTATGGGATCAGAGATAATCTGGAGTAACATATAATTTTGTTTCCACAAAAATTAGTACTTAAAACCAGTTTCAAATGTTAATGTGCAGACAATCCAAGTGTCAAGAGCTTCAGGAGCTGCCCAAAATTGCCACCTAAACAAGGCACTTAGAAAAGAGAGGAGACACACCAAGCTTTTAGCCTAGTAATGTTAAGATTAGGCCATTTTCCCAGAATGGGAGAGATCCAGGTTTTAGACTTTCCTTAGCCTTTTCCATCATTACAACCTCAATTCCTACTCCCTAGCAAACTTGTTTCACCACCAGGCCCTGGGCTAGGCAGGGCTGAGGCTATCTTCTAATACTTTTTCTGAAACTGGAACACTGGACAGACAATGTCTGAGTGGAAAGGACTGGAAAAGGGTATCTCAATGTTGTCTATCCATTTTGAATTACATAGTTATTCATTAAAGCAAGGGCCAAGGGTCCCTCCTTCTCAGATGAGTATTGTCATAGAGGATCAATGCCTCTTTCAAGGGGAAGGGGAAAGCGCTGCCCCGAGATACTATGATTCTATGCTTCTAAGATACATCCTCGTTCAGTCTCCTTCTCCTAAGTGGACTCGCTGAAGCCAGCTCTTCTCAGTCACTGGGTTCCCTGGTGATCTGTAGCACCCCACATGAGAGAGATCCTTTTTTTGTTTTTGTTTTGTTTTGTTTTGGTCAGAAACAAGGGTGTTTTCTTTTTTTAGAGGAAGAGTATCAGAGTACTGATGTCCCCAAAAGCATAGCAGACTCCTTCAAAACAGTCTTTATTATCCAACTACAGTTCCCTCCATCTTCACTCAGACTTTACTCTGTCCTCCCTGGGAAAGCTTCCCCCCCTCAGCTCTCTCACAGCCTCACTCATTCTTCTGAGCCTTACTTGCAACAAACACTTATAAAACCATAGTATTTACCTGGGGGAAACACTCACCCCATACACAGGGAATTCTGCAAATTGTGGAGGAAGTACCCCCTGCAGTGGCTCCTTTATTTTTTTTTTTTTTCTCATTTTGCCACTTGCTTCCCCATCCGCAGCTTCCCCATCCATGATTGGTGGAGGGGCCCCACCAGCCAGGTCATTTTCCACTGATTTCCAGGGAAGCAAAAATTGCTGTTTTAAAATATACCACGGTTTTTGCCTCCGCACTGGTCAGCTGCAAGTGGTGGGGCCACCAGGACCCCTCTGCCAATCAGCAATGAGGAGGCAAAAACCACAGCATATTTAAAACTGCAGTCTTTGCTCCCCCAGCAATCAGTGACAAACAGCCCAGGCAAACGGACCCCTTCACCCAATGGGTACTTTCTCCATGATTTATGGATATCTCTACTTACACAATAAAACTTTATGTCAGAGAGCAGTCACTGTAGTCTGCTGATAGTCCTAGACTGCCATCTGCCCCTGGGGTAAAAAAGGTGTAAATGTATCCTACTTATAAAACTGTTTATAGCAAAGCTTGCTTCCACTGAGCACCCCCCTGCCTCCCAAAAGTTTCCCCAACAAGAACTGTGGGCTAGAACTCAGACACTTTGCTTCTTTTGTCACAAGTATCATCAACACTTGACCACAAATTCAAATTGCTTCTTGTATGCTCTTCTTCAGCATTTATTTTCAAATGATAAAGACAGATATGTCAATAACAAATTGTATCATACCAATCAATTTTCCTAGTTTGGCAGAGTAACTAGGTGAATAGAGAAAATATTATATTGACTTTAGTCCTACATGACATTATAATAAGTAGACTGGGAAAATGTGATCTAAATCAGGGATGTCAAACTTAATTGTCTCTGTTAGCCAGAGACAGATCTAGCTGATGGGCTACTCCTGGGACACATGAAGCCCAAAAGACTCCTTACAAGCCAGAACTGAACCTGGCAGTGGCAGAGAGAATAGTAGTAGTAGAGCAAGTGTCATTAGGGTGTAGCAAAATGCCCGCTTTTTCTTTTCTTTTTTTTTTTTTAATGCATTCCCTCCCCTTCCCCAACCATTTCTGACCATTTTCTCTTCCTCTCTGTTCCCTATAGATAAGTATAAGTGCGCTAAGACATAGGATAAACTTCAGCATTTTATTTTGGTAGCAAGTTGTATTTGTTTTGTTTTTCTCCTTCTTTATATTGTATAATTATTATGTTTATATTGATTTTTACTATTCTATATTGCTGTTTTACTGATACTATATGATTTAGGCCTACATGTGTAAGTTAGCATTAGTCATGTCAAGTTTCCATTTTGTTTGTCAAGTCTCTATCTTGTTCCCATGCCCTGTTGTGTAACCTATGACTCACACCTACCCCTCCTATGTAACTTGGTTCCTGAATGAATGGGGATGAATGAGGGTGCTTGAGAGACAATGGCAGTAGGTCTAAAAATAGCTCCCTCTGAATGACCAAACCACCAACACCAATACCTGGACCAATGACCCAGTCATTGGAACCACCCTCAGCATTCAAGAAACAAAAGATGAGGCAACCCACCATTGTGCTAAGGCTGCACATGCTCAGTAAGAACACCTGGAACCCTATGGAACAGGACTCACATTGCCTAGACATGCCCTCCCCATAGGAGATCATAGGTAGTCTGCCCCATAAAAAGGGATAGTGAAGACTGACTCCTGAGGATGCCCTCTCCATCTGGACCAGCACCATACCTCACCACCTATCCATCCAGAGGACCTGTCAGCAACCCCCCTCTGGACAACACTTGCTGGGCAAAGACCCTATTTCCAGCCTGGATAGGCAGCTATCAGCCCCACCCTCTCTTCAACCAAGGACTGGGAGTCTTCATAGTTTCATAGTATCATAGAAATATGGTCATAGGGGACCTGAGTTGATCATCTACTCTGACCCCCTGCCCTGGGCAAGAATTAATACAGCGCTCTTATAACCCCTACTAAGTTTAAGGTCAAATGAACCCAGCTAGGTAGTTATCAAGACTCCTTATAAAGACCCCTAACGTAGGAACCAGCCCACTTCCCTTGGTAGCTGGTTCCAGATCCTGGCCACCCTGACTGTGAAGTAGTACTTCCTGATGTCTAGCATGAACCTACTCTCAATCAATTTGTGGCCATTGTTTGTTGTTACTCTGGGAGGTGCTCGGGGGAACAGGGTGTCACCCAATCCTCTCTGGTCCCCACTGGTAAGTTTATAAATGGCCACTAGATCCCCTCTCAGTCTTCTCTTGTGAAGACTGAACAGGTTCAGGTCCCTTAGCCTCTCCTCATAGGGCCTGCCCTGCTGGCCCCGATCTTGCAAGTGGCCCTCCTCTGGACCCTCTCAATGTTGGCCCCATCCATCCTACAGTGCGGCTCCCAGAACTGGACACAGTACTCCAACTGTGGCCTGATCAGTGTTGCATAGATGGGGAGGATCACCTCCTTGGACCTGCTTGAGCTGCATTTGTGGATACATGACAAGGTGTGATTAGCCTTGCTGAACGCATCCTTACATTGGCAGCCCATGTTCATTTTGGAATCAATAATGACTCCAAGATCTCTTTCTGCCACTGTGCATTCAAGAAGGGAGTTCCCCAGCTTATAGGTATGCTGCTGGTTCTTCCTGCCCAAGTACTTGTCAGTATTGAATCCCATCCTATTCACATTTACCCACCCCTGTAACCTGTCCAGATCCAGTTGTAACCTGTCCTTGCCTTCTAATGTGCCCACCTCACCCCAAATCTTGGTGTCGTCAGTGAATTTGAACAGGGTGCTTTTCACCCCCTTGTCCAAGTTGCTGATAAAGAAATTGAACAGTACAGGCCTAAGGACCAAGCCCTGGGAGACTCCACTGCCCACCTCCCTGCAGGTAAAATATGACCCATCCACCACCACTCTCTGGGTGTAGCCCCCTAGCCAATTTGAAACCAATCTGACTGTGTATGCATCAATGCCACAGTTGCCTAGCTTTGTAATGAGAATGAGGTTGGAGACAGTGATGAAGGCCTTCCTGAAGTCCAGAAAGACTACATCCACCATGACACCTGCATCCAGTGATTTTGTGACCTAATCATAGAAGGCTATCAGGTTGGTCTGACAGGACCTGCCCTTAATGAACCCATGCTGGTTGCCCTTGAGCATCCTCTCCCCTGCTTGTCCCTCCCCAATGTGCTCCTGGATATTTTATTTCAAAGAACTTCCCCAGGACCGAAGTAAGACTAACAGGCCAGTAGTTTCCTGGGTCCTCCCTCCTCCCTTTTTTGAAAATGGAGACCACATTGACCTTCTTCCAGCCTTCTGGCATCTGGGCAGAGCACCACAATGCTCATAAAGATGTACCAGGGATTCCACAGTGACCCCTGCCAATTCCATCTGCATCCTGGGGTGGAGAGTGTCTGGACCTGCTGATTTGAACATATCCATCACCTCCAGGAGTTCCCTCAGTCTTCCCTGGCCTTTCCTTTTTGTTGTCCTTGATCCTTCCTGCTAGCCCTAGTTCTGTTTCTGTCTTAGCCTTCCCAACAGCCTCCATACCTACTCTCGCTATGGAGGTATACTCCTATTTGGTGATAGCTGCCTTACCCCCCCCCCCCCCACTAGATGTACGCCTCCTTTTTGGCTTTCAGATGTTCCTGAATGCCTTTGTTTCTCTTCCCTACCTGGAATCATAGTTTCATAGTTGGTAGGGTCGGAAGGGACCTGAGCAGATCATCAAGTCTGACTGCCTGCCATGGCAGGTAAGAGTACTGGGGTCAAACAACGCCAGCAAGGTGTTCATCCAGTTAAAGACCCCCAGGGAAGGAGCCAGCACCACTTCTCTTAGAAGATGGTTCCAGATCCTAGCCACCCTGACTGTGAAGTAGTGCCTCCTAATGTCTAGCCTGAATCTACCCTCTGCCAGCTTGTGACCATTATTTCTTGTCACTCCTGATAGTGCTTGAGGGAACAGGGACTCCTCCAATGCCTGCTGGTACCCCCTGGCCAGTTTTTAAATGGCCACTAGATCCCCCCTCAGCCTTCTCTTGTGGAGGCTGAACAGTTCAGGTCCCTTAACCTCTTCTCATAGGGTCTGCCCTGCTGACTCCTGATCATTCGAGTGGCCCTCCTCTGGACCCTCTCCATGTTGTTCACATCCCCTCTGAAGTGTGGCACCCAGAACTGGATGCAGTACTCAAACTGTGGCCTGACCAGTGTCACATAGAGGGGGAGGATCACCTCCTTGGACCTGCTTCAGATGCATCTGTGGATGCATGACAAGGTAAAGTCAGCCTTACTGACCACTTCCCCACACTGTCGGCCCATGGTCATTTTGACATCAATAATGACTCCAAGATCCTTTTCTTCCTATGCACTGATAAGAAGCGAGTTCCCCAGCCTGTAGGTATGCTGCTGGTTCTTCCTCCGCAGGTGCAGCACCTTGCACTTGTCAGTGTTGAAACCCATCCTGTTCTCATCCACCCACCCCTGTAACCTGTCTAAGTCTGATTACAGCCTATTCCTTCATTCTAGCGTGTCCACTTCTCCCCACATCTTAGTGTCATCTGCAAATTTGAACAGGGAGCTTTTTACACCCTCGTCCAAGTCGCTGATGAAGATGTTGAACTGAGCCCTGCAGAACCCCACTGCCCATGTCCCTCCAGGTCAAAAATGACCAATCCACCACCACTCTCTGGGTGCGGCCCTCCAGTCAGCTAGTGACCCATTTGACTGTGTAGGTGTTGACACCACAGTCCCCCAGGGTTTTTTTGTTTTTTTTTTATGAGAATGGGATGAGAGACAGTGTCAAAGGCCTCCCTAAAGTCCAGAAAGACTACGTCCACTGCTACACCTGCATCTAAGGATATTGTGACCTGGTCATAGAAGGCCACCAGGTTGGTCTGACAGGATCTATCTCTAATGAACCCGTGTTGGTTCCCCCTAAGCATAATCTCCCCTGCTGGCCCCTCATGGACATGCACCAAGATAACTCTCTCAAAAAGCTTACCCAGGACCGAGGTAAGACTGACTGGCCTATAGTTTCCTGGGTCCTTCTGCCTCCCTTTTTTGAAAATGGGAACCACATTGGCCCTTTTCCAGTCCTCTGGCACCATGCCAGAGCACCATGAGTGATCGTAAAGCCATGCCAGGGGTTCTGCTATAACCTCTGCTAATTCCCTCAGCACTTTGGGGTGGAGATCATCAGTCCAGTCCCACCAGAAGTTCCCTGTCTAGGTCCTCACTGACCCTAGGCCTGGGTGCTCCTCCCCTGGGACCTATGGGGATCCCAGTGTGGGTGGAGTGACCCAGTCTCTGCTCAGAAAAATGGAGGCAAAGAAATTGTTAAATAGGTTAGCTTTTCAGTGTGGTGCAATGACCATATTTCCTAGTGTGTCCTGAAGAGGCCCCACGTTACCCAGTACCTTCTTTTTACCCACTATGTATTTAAAAAAGGACTTCTTATTCTCCTTGATCCAGGTAGCTAGTCCCAGTTCCATCTCCACCTTGGCCTTCCTGACCACCTCCCTACAGCCCCGAGCAACAAAGGTATAGTCCTCCCTGGTGATGGCCTCTCCCTTCCATTTTTTGTATGTCTCCTTTTTAGCTAGGAGACATTCCCATATGCCCTTGGTGAGCCATGGGGGCTTTTGTGCCCCCTTGCCCCCTTTGATCCACACTGGGATTACCTCCCTTTGGGCTTGGAGGATCATCTCCTTAAGGAACGACCACTCTTCCTAGACACCTGACTCCGCTCCCCTCTGGGAACTCAGTGCCTCCCCGACTATTCTCCTTACCTCATTGAAATCCATCCTCTTGAAATCCATGGCTGCTACCTTGCTGCAGGCCTTTGCCACCTTGCACTGGATGGTGAATTCCAACAGGTACTGATCACTGTTGCCCAGGTGGTCAAGCACCTGCAGACCCCTCACCATGTCATCTCCCATGGCCAGGACCAGATCCAACAAAGCGTCTCCCCTGGTGGGGTTATGCACCTCCTGGGTTAGATGGAGGTCCTGTATCTCAGCTAGGAACCTACATGAGCGGTCAGATCTGGCTGACTGCTCTTCCCAGCAGATTTCTGGAAAGTTCAGGTGTTGCCCTGAGGGGTCAGGCCAACACTCAGGATCTCAATATTGCACTGTTCATAGATTCACAGATTCATAGATGTTAGGGTCGGAAGGGACCTCAATAGATCATCGAGTCCAACCCCCTGCATAGGCAGGAAAGAGTGCTGGGTTCAGATGACCCCAGCTAGATGCCTATCTAACCTCCTCTTGAAGACCCCCAGGGTAGGGGAGAGCACCAGCTCCCTTGGGAGCCCATTCCAGACTTTGGCCACTCTAACTGTGAAGAAGTTCCTCCTAATGTCCAATTTAAATCTGCTTTCTGCTAGCTTATGGCCCTTATGTCTTGTAACCCACAGGGGCGCCTTGGTGAGTAAAGCCTCACCAATTCTCTTCTGTGCCCTCATGATGAACTTATAGGAAGCCACAAGGTCGCCTCTCAACCTTCACTTGTGGAGGCTGAAGAGGTCCAGGTTCCCTAGTCTCTCCTCATAGGGCTTGGTCTGCAACCCCTTAACCATACGAGTAGCCCTTCTCTGGACCCTCTCCAGGTTATCCACATCCCTCTTGAAGTGCAGTGCCCAAAATTGCACACAGTATTCCAGCTGTGGTCTGACCAGCGCCTGATAGAGGGGAAGTATCACCTCCTTGGTTCTGGTCATCATGCATCTGCTGATGCACGATAAAGTGCCATTAGCTTTCCTGATGACTTCGTCACACTGATGACTCATGTTCATCTTGGAGTCCACTAGGACTCCAAGATCCCTTTCCGCTTCTGTGCCACCAAACAGGTCATTTCCTAAGCAGTAGGTATGCTGGACATTTTTCCTCCCTAGGTGCAGCCTTTTGTATTTCTCCTTGTTGAATTGCATTCTGTTGTTTTCTGCCCATATGTCCAACCTTTCCAGGTCTGCTTGTAGTTGTTACCTGCCCTCCGGTGTGTCCACTTCTCCCCACAGTTTTGTGTCATCCGCAAACTTGGACAGAGTACACTTCACTCCCTCATCCAAGTCGCTGTTGAGGACATTGAAGAGTATCAGTCCAAGGACCGAGCCCTGCGGGACTCCACTGCCCACACCCTTTCAGGTCAATACTGACACATCCACTATGACTCTCTGGGTATGACCCTCTAGCCAATTTGCCACCCACTGGACCATGCAGTCATCCAAGTCACAGCCTCTTAACTTGTTCACCAGTATGGTGTGGGATACCACATCGAAGGCCTTCCTGCAGTCTAAGTAAATGACGTCTGTTAGACAGGGGGACATGGTGTACAATTGCACATAGACAAAACACACACAAATCAATTAGGTGCATATACACACACACTACCAGTTTACGCACATACACATTCAAACCAGCCTAGGCACATGCATACTTATCACCAATTCAAGCACATACACTATACACCCCAAAAGTTAGACACAAATCACTAATTCATATATCATGCACACAATGCTCCCCCCCCGCGCACACACACACACACACACACACACACACACACACACTAGCGACTCAGATACACACACATTCAAAATAACCAGTCTAGGTTCATGCACCAGTTTAAGCCCATACATGCTACACACACCAAATTTAGACAGAATCAGTTACCAGTTACCAACACCTGCACATCCAATACACATATGTGGATTACTAATTCATATACCACACACACACACAATGATAACTATATATGTATATATATGTTTATTCACTAATTCACACACATACCACCCTTCTACACATACACACAGTTGAGTTTCTAAGTTGGGTGTTGTGATGTGCTTGGTGTACTTGGGATACATGGGAAAAGGTTAAAGTAAGAAAGTAGAAGTGTAGGGAGTTAAAGTTGCTGGAAATTAAAGTCACCAGGACAACGATTAGAACCAGTAGACTAGAGGGGCCTGGGCTGAAGAACTGAGGCTTGGGGGTAACTTTAGGTTATTTGATCTTAATTGATTAAAAGACAATGCCCAAAGCCTGCAGAACAGGGAAGCATGCTGGCAAAGAAGCTGGGACTGGAGCCAGAGCTATGGGGGAGCTGAAAAGGTAGGTGGGGAGAGGGGGAAATGGGACTAATGGAAAGTGTGGGTGTTAAAGAGGGGCTCTGGGTTTGGAGAGCCAGAGGATGGTGCTGGGGCAGCTAGAGAAGGTGCAGGGAGTGGCAGTAGGTGCTGGAAGCTGGAGAAAGGTTCCAGCTGCTGAAGAAAACTGCAGGACATCTAAGAAGAGCTGGGAAGCTGCGGGGTGGGTGGGGGGAGGGAGATTACAGAAGGTGTTGGGGAAGCCTGAAAACAGAGAGATGGACAGTAGAAAATCACAGGAAAAGCAGCAGGCAGCAGGACAGCAGGAAGGCAGAGAAAGGCAGCAGAAATTTATAGGTAAAAGGCAGTAGGAACTGAGAGATCAGGAAACTAGAGGAGAGCTGTTGGGGCAAAAGCTGAGAGACAGAGAGAGAGAGAATGAGACTGGAGTTTAAGATAAGGATGGGACTGGGATTCAGTAAAACATGACCCAACTTGGGGTTGGGAATGACAGTGATTTTATTGAACAGGGGGGATGGTGACACAATGTCAAATTGGTTCCCTTGCACCCACACACACACACACACATGCACACACAATGGGAGCAGGGGTTAGAGAGACTTAATGCAGGGGCTGAAGTCCACTGAAGTCCAGGAGGAGAGAGAGAGACAGAGAGTGAGAGAAAGTCCAAATTGCAGGAGGAGGTGTACAGGTAATATCTACCTATCCAGGCTGGAAAGGGGTCCTTGTCCAGTAGGTGTTGTCCAGAGGGGGGGTGCTGCCAGGGCCTCTGGGTGGATAGGTGGTGTGGTATGGTGATGGTCCAGATGGAGAGGGCGTCCCACTGGGTCTGTCTTCACTGCCCCTTCTTATAGGGGACCTTGTGTGACCCTAGTGACAGGAGGCATGCCCAGGCAAGGATCAGCCCCTGGCATACTGAGCATGTGTGCTTCATTCAGGGATGTGCAGTTTTGGGTGTCTGTAATGGTGAGATGTTGCTGGTTTTGCAGGGTCTTTTGTCTTTCAAATGCTGGTCTTCTCTGTTTCTGGGTGACATCCATGGCTCCTGGATGAACCAATGTGAGGTAATGGCCCAGCCATTACAGGCCATTCAGTAGAGGCCTGCTACCATTGTATTTCAATCATTCCCAATCATTCTCATTCATCCAGGAACCAATTTACATGGGAGGGGTATGTGACTCATAAAGTTGCAACATGGGATGCCCAGGCAGAGGACATAAGATGGCGGCTTGACATATAAAATGGAAACTTTGCATGACTTTGGTTCACTTACAAACACAGGCCTAAACCATATATCCATATGACAATAAAAACCAATTAAAAAATGATAATAATACAATATACAACAGTAAGAATCAATACAGACCTAATAATAATACAATATAAAACAGTGAATAGCCATAACCAAAAACTTGCTACCAAAATAAAAATGTTAAAGCTTATCCTAAGTCTGAGCTCCCTTATACTTATCAATAGGGAATAGAGAGGGAGCGAAAAGGTCAGAAATGGTTGGGTAAGGGGAGGGAATGCATTTTAAAATGAATACAAAAAAAAAAGAAAAGAAAAAACTGGGCATTCTGCAACACAGGTCACCCATGATGACTATGTCCTTTGACTTAACTACCTCTGTGAGCTGACTTAAGAATTCCCAGTCTAGCTCTTCCCCTTGGTTTGGTGGTCTGTAGCAGGCCCCCACCATTAAGTCCCTTTCCTTCGACTTCCTTGTATTCTAACCCAGAGCACTTCAGTGTGCCCCTCCTCTGACACAGTGCCACTCATTGAGGATGTGTATTTCTCCTTGACATAGAGCACCATATCCCCACCTCTCCTCCCTGTCCTATCCCTCCTGTACAGCCTATATCCCTTGATATTCACTGCCCAGTTGTGCGATGGGTCCCCCCACATTTTGGTGAGCCCCACTATGTCAGTGTTGGTGTTAGCTAGCAGGAGGGTGACTTCCTCCTGCTTGTTCCCCATACTATGAGCATTTGTGCAGAGACTTTTGAGGCCTCCTGAAGATGCATGCACTGGCCCCCTAATCTCAGTATTATCTGGGCCCCTGTTGCTTACCTGGGTATTTGTTCCTCTCATTGTCGGTCTAGGCTGGGCTGTTCTTGTGGGTGATGCTTGGTTTAGTGGTCCAAGGCTTCCTCTGCCCTCATCTTCCTCTTCTTCCAACACGCCTAGTTTAAAGCCCACCAGAGGAGAACAGCCAACCTAGAAGAGAACACACGCTTAACTTTGGGGGAAAGGTGAACCCCATCCCACCCGAGCATGTCTCTCATCCTGATGTGTGGGTCCTTGTCTAGGAAGCTGAAGCCCACCTCAAGACACCATTCCAGAAGCCACAAGCTGACCTCTCTGATGCAGGTCTCGTGTCGTCTTCCACATCCATTCACTGGTAGGACAGAAGAGAATACCACCAGTGCCCCTATCTTCTTCAGCATGCCCCCAGAGCATGGTAGTCCATCATCAGGTGATCAGGGCTTCTCCTGGCCGCATCATTAGTGCCCACATGGATTAGAACCATGGGGTAGTAATCAGTAGGCTGGGTAATGGCCTGGATTATCCCCATAACATCCTGAATCTTTGTTCCAGGCGGGCAGTAGACCTCATGTGTCGAGGGGTCCTTGTGACAGATGGGACCCTCTGTACCTCTCAGGATGCAGTTGCCTATGAGGATCACTCGAAGTTTCTTCCTCTGGGTCTGCTTAGCTCCTTCAGCCTGTTCAGAGTGTGGAGTTGCCTTCTCTCTGGAGGTTTCCTCCTCTCCTTCCTTCTCCTGCAGTGTCGTCAGGGCCTCGTACTTGTTCTCCAGATGGACTGGAGGAACTGGCACTGCTCTGCTGTGAGCAGCCCTGGTTCTGGAGGGGACCATCTGCCACTCTGCTGTGGAGGGCATCTCCCGGAGTGCTTCTTCCTTGGATGCATGGCCCTGCAGGGAGAGAAAATACCCATCAATTTCATCCTCCACCTCCCTGATTCCCATCAGCCTGCTAACTTCTTCCTAGAGCTCCCTCACCTGCGCCTCCAGGGCCCTAAGATGGGCACCTGCAGGACAGGTGCGGGGGCCCCCATTCCCTGCCCCCCCTGGCCCTGCGGGGCATCCCCCGCAGGCCAGGGGTGAAGTGGGTGTCAGCCCCACCATGGGCTCTGTCTGGGTGGAGGACACAGACAAGCCTCTGGTAGGTGGCGCCCTCCGGGCAGGGGCCCTAGCAGCACTCCCCATTGGCACCATTATATATTGCTATTTATTTATATTTCTGTGTGGTGCCTTCACCTTACCCTCGTTGGAGTCTCCTGCCTTCCTGTTTGCCCACCTGTGCAAATGCCAGTGCTCTCTGTTCGTGCACGTGGTTCAGGAGTGCGGCTCCCTGCTGGCTTAGCAAAGAGGGACCCAGGGGGCTACCCCACCAGATCCGGTTCCACTGTGCCATTTCCATCCACCCCACTTACCTTAAGGGGATCAGCTGATGCTGCCTGCACTGCTGCCTACGCTGCTGCTACCGCTGCCTCCCATCAGTTGAGGGGGCACATGTGCATGCGGGGAGCCAGGTGTGCCCAGCTCCCTGCTCATCTCCTGGCCCCAAGTGCTGGGAGCTGTGTCCAACTGTGACTTTTAAAGGTTGTGGTTTGAATTTCCCGTGCCTGCCCTCTCAGCCAATCAGGCACTCCAGGATCCCCAGAAGTGTCTGCTGGCAGTCCTGTCCCCTACATTCCCCTGCTGGGGGGATCCGGTGCCACTGGTGCCTGCACCCCGAGGGTTAGCCTTGGGGGTGCTCCCTAGCCTGGGGGGGACAGTCTCCCCTAGCCCTCCCCCTCTTTGCGTGCTCTGTCCATGCATGCAGCTTGGGAGCATGGCTCCCTGCCAGCTCAGCAAAGAGGTGCTACCCCACTGGATTCAGCTCCACTGCGGTAGTTCCCTCCGCCTCCACTTACCTTAGGGGGATCAGCTGATGCTGCCCCCGCTACTGCCTTCACTGCTGCTGCCTCTGATCAGGTGAGGGGGTACATGTGCGTGCGGGGACCCAGGTGTGTCCACCTTCCTGCTCAGCTCCTGGCCCCAAGTGCCAACCCTTCCACTGAGTCTCTTTCTCCTGCTGCCATTGTGAGTGCTTGTGTGTGTGTGTGTGTGTGTGTGTGTGTGTGTGTGTGCGTGCATGTGTCGGGGGGGGGGACCAATAACTTCATGGGGCTGTGTAGTGTGTTGTCTGTTTAATAAAACTGTTATTTGTAACCCTGAGATGGGTTTTGCTTTACTCCGGTTCTGGCGCTGCTCCTATCTCTGCTTCTCACCCCTCTAACTTCTGTCTCATTCCTCCCTCTCCTGCTTCTGGCTCACCATCACCTCCAACACCTGTCCCATGCTCCTGTGGCTCCAGCCATCCTGAGCTCCTCTCTGCCTGCCAACCCCTGTTTCTTTGCCACTTTCTCATCCCCACTGCCTTTTCCCCAGATCTCTGCCACTGCTATTGTCTAATCCCCACTGCATTTTCCCCTGATCTCTGCCACTGTTATTGCCTTGTCCCCACTGCCTTTTCCCCTGATCTCCCAGCTTTCTGCCTTCGTCTCCTGGATGTTTCCTCCTTGCCACTGGGTTTTTTCCCTTACTTCCACCCAGGCACTAGGTGAGCCCGAGTAAGCCCAGGGCCACTTGACCTTAAGTAACCCCAAGCCTCATTTCTTCAGCCAGCTTCTCTCTAGTCTATCAGTTCTAATCCTGGTTCTAGCAACTTTCACTCCTTACACTTTCTCTTTCACCTTAACCTTCCCCCAGGTATCCCAAGTACCCCAAACACACACATACATACCATGCCATCCAAGTAGGACCTCACCTGTGTGTAGGTGTGTGGTTTGTGTGTGAACTGGTAAATATATATATATATATATATATATATATATATATATATATATATATATATCTCATCATGTGCATGATATACAAATTACTGATCTGTGCGTGGGTATTGACAATTGACTGTTGTCTAATTTTTGGTGTGTAGTGTGTATGTGCTTGAATTGGTGATAGGAATGCATGTGCCTAGACTGGTTTGGATATGTATGTGCCTGAGTTGGTAGTGTGTGTGTGTGTGTGTGTATGCACCTAATGTATTTGTGTGCTTGTATATGTGCAATTGTGTCACAGTGTCCTGTCTAACAGTGCAATATTGAGATCCTGGGAGTCGGCCCAACCCCAAAGGGCAACAAGGGCAGCATTGGTAGGGGTTAACACAATTATTGCTTCCCTCCTGCCACTGACATGTATGCTGATCAGGCACTGGGCCTTGTCCCACTCACCCTGCCCTCAGATTCCTAGCTCTTTTACTGTAGGACAAATTAAATAGTTCTGTGGGACAGCTTCCACCCCTGGGCCATGGGCCATAACCATGAAACCCATAGTCTAAATGAAATTATGAAGTTAGGGGTCTCATAGATGTAGCCCATGGGAGGAAGCTGGCCCACAGAACCATTTCATTTGTCTTGAAATCCACCTATTAACACAAAGTGAACTATGCCAGGATAGACAACATTTGAAATGTCCTTCCTTTTAGCCAGCAAACTAGTGGCTATCTTGGATAGTTCACTTCACGTTAATAGGTGAATAAATTGATACATTGAAAAAAATGTCTGAAAATTTCAAGAAGAAGAAGGAAAAATTCAATAATGGTAATTGTAAGGTACTTACTTACAAATGAAAAATCAAATATAGAAATGCAATTTGAGAAAGAACTGGTTAAATAAAAATACCACACAAAAGAATCAAAGGGGCTATAACAGACCACAAAATGAATATGGTCAATAATGTGGTATAAAAAAAACCAAATCTCATTTGCAGATAAACAAGAGTGATGCAGGCAAAATGTAGTTGGAGAGGATAAATGTAACCTGATGGTCTTCACAGTTGTTCTTGATGGATTCAGTTACTTTTACAAGGTTTGGCATGATTTGTAGCACTATAGTGCCACATAGCTGTCCATTCACTTTTAAGGCACTTGAAAGGCAGAATTTTATTTCCCTTTCTGTGCCTAAATGTATTTTAGCCATGTACATACACATTTTCGGCTATTACACTTACACAACTAGAAAGCTATCATGTTGGGGTACAATGGAAAAGAGAATTCCACTCCGGGTATTACAAACATAATGTGTCTTCATACCCAGCACCAGTAAGCCACTTTACCTGGTAAAAGTTCAACTGGAGTACTATATCCATTTTTGGACACCCACCTTAGGAATGATATGAGTGAATTGAAAATAGTCAAGGGAAGAGTGACAGGAATGACAGAAGATTTTGAAAAATTGAAGGAATAGGGCTTGCTTAGCGATCCATTATTATAGAGGTATCAAAGGTATGGCCATAGACTGGATCCATTCCATGAAGCCCTGTCATATGGCCCCCTATGCTATCCCTGGGTCTGAGCTGACCTATGTATCAGACTGGATTTGTGCCCAGTGTCCAGGATGCCCCTTGCACCTCCCAATCTGGGATCTGTGCTGCGTGTGGTGTCCATTCCAACTGGTCCAGGATTTGCACCTTACAAGCCTCACCCAGCCAATGGAAGACATGAGGCAGTCAGGGCCAGCACATGCAGTATGAGTCCCACACTGCTTGGAGTGGGTGGTGTGTGCAGTGAAGCAGTACTGCGCTGGGGGCAGGAGTGGGGATGGGAAGGGGATACCACATGCAACAGAGGTCCCGAAGAGGGTGCAGCATGGTTTGCTCTGGCATGCAGGGAGGGGAAGGAAGTCTGTGGGCCCAGTATCTGTTGACTGGCCCTGAGCCACTCATTCAACCCATAGGGCCAGATAAGTTTGACTCCCACCCCATTATAACAAAGGAGAGGATAAAATGTGAGGAAAAAATCCTAAATCAATCCCTGGAACATACAAGCTAGAAAAGTTAAAGAATTGCTTTATTGGAGGCTTTTAATACAGATTTTAATATAGATAGGACAAACATCTGCCAAGGATCCTTTAAGTATCTCTCATCTTGTCTCAAAGCAGGAAAATGAACTGCATGGCTTTTCTGATCGCTTCCAATATAATATTTCTATGATTTCTCATTGATTTTTCAGTGACAATATTTAGCCAAGAGAGTGAAAAAGTATGCCAATACCTGGTAGAAAATAAGCACCCAGTTTCCTTTTTTTCTCTTTTTCTTTATTTTCCTTCTCTTCCCACCCCATTTTCTGCTTAGAGGTTGTCTGAAACTAGTTCTAATAACTTTGATAATGTATTTCCTGGAATGCACAGTAGCTATTGTCGTGGCCATATCCAGAGTAGTTTTATTGCCATCATTTTAAAAGCAGAACACCCAAAGATCAGAGCATCAGATTTTGCAGGCCCCTGCAGAGACCTTGCATCATTCCTATTGAAAATGGAAGCACTGGCAGCAGATGTTGGTATGACATTAGCTGTTACAAACATGATGCTACTCTAAAAAGTGGCTAAATAAAGATGCCTGTTTTTTACTTTATAAATTTACTAGCGTGTGTGAGTGTGTATGTGTGTGTGTACACAATCACCTTGCCATGGTTGCATAATATTTTGCACTCTTTATTTTGGTTAGCCTTTCAAAGCCAAGACAATTAACAAAGAGTAAATTGGATTCTAGTGCCTCTTGTGTACCATCAACAAAATTGTCTACTGAATGATAATTCCAGGGCTAATCAGTTACAACTGTGCAAATTAAGGCAGTAAGTTTCTATGGATATTACTAAACATATAACTGAATGCAGTGGGTAGCAGAGAATTTCCAAAGAGCAATGGAAAGAAAAAAAAAAATTTAGATGAACTTGTAATAATGGTATTTGTGGGGGAGGTGAGAGAGATTATTTCTTCCTTGTAACTTCATAAAATCTGTTACAGAATTTCTTGAAAAATAAATATAAGGGCATATGGTCATAGTCCTTGCTCTGAAGACTTTTTATGCATTTTATCAGGAGAGTGTTTCATGTAAAAATATATAAGGAGCCTTCAGAATAAGGCCTGCAGTCCAAATCTTCCCTCCTAACTCTATCTCTTAACCGTGGACTATTAAGTCATGTTCACATTCTGTTCCAATTCATCTCAAGTTCTTTTCTGAAAAGTTTCAGTAGATCAGATGCAACTGCTGCCACCCCAGAACATACTACAACAGCACTATAGTTAGAGTACACTTCAGCGAAGTGGGGCCTTGGGTTGAAGAGGCAGATTAGGACGCATGAGTTATCTGCATCCTAAGGGGTATAACCATTAGTCTATTGCAAAAAGAGGCATCACCAACTCATCTCACTGGGCACCTATATATGTGCAGTGAGGCTGCTCTGATGCAATGTAATTACAGTGCATCAGAGCAGACTCGATTAATCGAGTCTGTTGGAGCATGGTAATTAACGTGCTCCAGCAAACTCGAACATCATGTGTATTGGTGTTCTCATGCTGAAAAATGGCAGTGGGGGTGCTTTAACTAAGGCTCATTTGAAAAGCTTTAGTTAAAGGATTCTTGCTGCCATTTTTCAGCATGGGGATTCTGATACATGTGATGCTCCTGGCTCTGTAATTAGAGTGTTTGTCCAAATTCGCTGACGACAGCAAGTTGTGAGGTGAGGTGGACATGATGGAGGGGAGGGACAGAAACCAGCTAGATCTAGACAGGTTACAGAAGTGGGCAGAGTAGAACAGGATAGAATTCAATGCAGACAAGTGCAAGGTACTGCATCTAGGGAGAAGGAACCAGCAACACAGCTATAAGCTGGGGAATACCCTTCTTGTCAACACGGTGGCAGAAAGAGATCTTGGAGTCATTGTTGACTCCTGGATGAACTTGAGCCGCCAATGCAAGCAAGTGGTCATTAGGGCTAACTGCACCTTGTCATGCATCTACAGATGCATCACAAGCAGGTCCAGGGAAGTGATCCTTCTATGCGGCACTGATCAGGCCACAGTTGGAGTACTATGTCCAGTTCTGGAAGCTGTACTTCAAGAGGGATATGGCTAGCATTGATAGGGTCCAGAGGAGAGCCACTCGCATGGTCAAGGGGCAGCAGGGCAGGGCCTATGAAGAGAGGCTAAAGGGCCTGAATCCATTAAGCCTCCACAAGAGAAGGTTGAGAGGGGATCTGGTGGCTGTTTAAAAACTCACTGGGGGGACCAGCAGGAATTGGGGGAGGCTCTTTTCCCCTGGGCACCACCCAGGGTTACTAGGAATAATTGCAACACGTTGTTAGAGAAGGTTCAGGCTGGACATCAGGAGACATTACTTTACAGTTAGGGCTTCCAGGCTCTGGAATGGGCTCCCAAGTCAGGTGGTACTCTCTCCTACCTTGGGGGTCTTCAAGAGGAGACTGGAGAGATATTTGGCTGGGGTGATATGACCCCGGCACCCATTCCTGCCCGAGGCAGGGGGTTGGACCTGATGATCTGTTTAGGTCCCTTCTGACCCTAAGCACTATGATACTATGAGTGGCATTTGAAGCCACTCTAATTAAAGTGCTACCCCTCTATACTCCCAGAGAACATGTATACATGCTTACTGTGTTTTAAAAAGAAAGCAAGAGCTGTCACTGAATTTTGTGAGGTCCCTGACCCTGTGGGACCTCACAAAACAGGATGACATATATAAGTGAGAATACCTACTATATCAAGCCCTACAAGGGATTTAGGCAATGAAACTCTACCTTTTAAATCTTAATTAGACTTTAGTATGAGGCAGCCTTGACCTGTGCAGCTCTGAAAAAGCTGAAGCACTTCTGGGAGCATTCAACAGCAGAACCTAAGGCATCTGGGGTACTTTAAAGTGAAAAACTGAGCTACATTTCAAGTTGAGGCATTTCCATGTTTAAGCAGTTGAACAGATCCTTTCAGAGTTTTGAACTTGAGTTTCTAGTACAGAATTTACTCCCAGCTTCCCCACTTCCAAGTCAGTGGTTTAGCTTCACATTCTTTTAATTTGGTCTACTCTTCCTACATGGCTGAACTGATTTTCATGACTTTCAGGGAAAAATCACGAGCTACAAGTAATGGCATTGGCGATGCATAGGGGGTGCACGCAGGTGCACATGCATCCCTGTGCACCCCCTGAGTTAGGTGGTGCACCCCCTGTGATTGACTGCTGCTGACACTGTCAGCAGCACCTGCAGGTGGTTGGCACTCAACACCCACTCCTCCTCCTGCTGCTGACACCGACGCAGCCACCTGCAGGAGCTCCCAGCTCACTGTCACCATGTCCCCACCACTGACAGTGCTGCCACTGCCTGGGGCAGTTACCATGCCCCCTTCCCCCCCAGCTTCTGGGGGCACACGTTGTCCATGAATAATGGCATTTACCTTTAGTTTTAATTCTTTTATTATTCAAGCATTACTTAATTTTCTGTGGAGGCTTCCCTGTTTCTTATATCAAATCTAAGTAATGAAGGAAGTTTTCCTCCCTCTCACATTAGCCTTCATTAAAGGCAGAAGATAAATGAGAGTAATTTTTCCCCACCATTTTCTTTTTGACATCTTTGTTTTTATGAGAGGCAAATGTAAAGTATCAATCTTTAAAACTCTTGAGCCATAATGGTTTCCTAGAATAATATTACATTTAACATTGGAGAGTTAGGCTCTATTTAAACATTAGAAAAGGTATTATTTGAATGTATAATGGTTGAATTATACAATTTAACTTTTATATAATACTATTTATCACTCTATCTCTTTCTTAGAAATACATAAGCCAAACTTGATTTTCACAATATGACTTATAAGATAGTGTTTTTATTGTGATTCAGCCTATAAAAAGTCACAGCTATATGTCACAATTTGTCTTGTGAATGACTAAAGAGATCACATAATAGCAGTAGTAAGCAGGAGATAGTCTGGTGTTTAAAGCCAGCAAGGAAAAACTAAGAGGAGAAAACAGAGTAAGTAATGAAAAGGATTAATTCCACTAGAAATTGCCAACAAAACTTTGAGATTGCATGCAGTTATATTTAAAGATTAATTCAGTCTCTTTAAAAATGTATTTATTTTCCTAAAGCTTAATGTTATTAAGTTCTGTGTCATGAACTAACATAATTCATCCTCAGTACTCAAATCTACAATGTTTTAATTAGCTTAGTGTATGCAGATGGATACAACATTAATGTGGAGGTACAGTTTCACCCTCTTCTTTTAGTAATGCAGATGTGATATAAAAACACCAGGTGTTCTAATGCTGTTCTTGTGTTAATCAGTCATATACCAAGTTTGAAACATAAAAAATAATAGAGGCCTCTCCTCACCACAAAACATTAGCAGAGACTTATTCTCAGCCTCTGACTATTACAGTGGACATGACTAATGCATAAGAATATAAGAAGTGCCATACTGGATCTGACCAAATCTATCTAACCCAGCATCCTTTCTCCAACAGATCACAGGCTCACTAGACTCCAGTCCGGGTACATGTGCCCACATCCATTCCCTGCCACTGTTTGCCCAGCCAGGGCAAAGCCACAGCTTGTCCAGGAGGCATGGGGAGGCTGGAGTGGCTTCTGCTGCTGAGCATCGCTTGTCTGAGGATGTGCAGCAGCACCATCCCGTGTGTCACCGCCCTGGATGGGTGAGCAGCAGGAGGGCATAGCCCTGATTCATAGTGCCTTGTGCCCAGCCAGAGTGAGCTGTGCCTACATCATGCCCCAGCCCTGGCTGGGCAACTGACAGCTGGGCATAGCCCGCTCCCAGCACTGCCGCACCCGCATCCTGTGCTGCCTTCTCCCCACACTGGCTGGACAAGCAGGGGCAGGGCAGAGCAGGACCCTGCTTCCAGCACCTTTCACCACCCATCCAGAGTGCAGCCCAGCCTACCCTGAGCAGATCGGGGGGCACACGCCCACTCCCATACCCTCCTGGACCGGTGGCAAGAGCTGCCAGAGGAGCCACCAGAAGAGCAGCTTCCAGACTGGAGGTGTGTAGCAGCATGTGGTGATGGGAGCACCCTCCCTGAGTCCTGCGCCCCCCCCCCCCCCCCGCCCCCCATTCCAGTTAGGCAGCTTGTCTCAGCCCCAGTCCCAATCCCTCTCTCATTGTGGGGGTGTTGATCTGCGCCCCCCCCCCCCGGCCCCTTCTCTTGACACTCCACCCACCACAACAGACTAGCAGTTGCAGGAAGCTGTGTCCAGTGTCCTCAAGGACTGCTGCCTGTTTAGTCTATAGCTGAATCTCTCTGAATCAATTCAGAGGCTTCTAAATCAATTTGGACCTTTTAATGCGTCTCCTGATTTGGTTCAGATTTGGAGATTCAGCTGCCAAATCAGGCCGAATCTCCTCCGAATCGAATCAGCTACCGAAGCTTCACAAAGCCCTTGTCTCTAATACAGTATTTTAAAGCAGATTCTAAGGTCCCTGTAGGCATTTAACATTTTTGCATGCTCCTTTAAATGTTTTTCTAACTAATTTCCTCATTTCCCCCAGTGAACTGTTTGCAAAGTTCCCTGTTTGCTTTCCCCTGTTTGTTTACTCCCCTAGTCACTCAGCTGCTTTGCTTTTATGTTTTCCTGAGCCTAAGCCGACTCTGCCCCCACCCTCCCCAACCCTGATTCGGGCTTTGTCAGGCCACAAGCAGCAATCATTCCACAAGCAGAACTCACCAAATGCACAGGTCATATGCACAGGGCATAATTATAGGGCACAGGGCATATGCACAGGGCACAAACAACTAACCACATTTTTACCAAATACATAAACCAACTGAACTCATCAAGCTCACTTTCCAGGAGCAAGATCTGGTGCATGGTGCCTGTCTCCTCTTCTTTTTTTTCCTCTTGCCCACAGTAAACTGCTTTCAAACTGACGTGTGTATTAAAAGGAATGTCCAGTGCATACAATGAGTATGATTAAAGGAATTAAAGATGGTTTAATTATTTTATAAACAAACAAATGAGATTTAAGCATACGTTTTATGCCCTGAAACTACTGTAATACTAATGAAAAGTATTACAAATTCAGAACTTGTGAATTGTGTACTGAACCATAAAACACACAAGAAATAGGGTAATGTTTACTTTCAATGATGCTACAGGGCCAAGAGTGATACTGCATTCAAGGTAACTGTGACTTTTATATAACAGACTTGAATACAATTTATTAAACCTGTCAGACAGACCTACCCCCCCAACTAATGCAGTGATATCAGCATGTCTCCTCTGACCACTGTTTCTGCCAAATTTCCTTTTAAAGATGACAAGAACCTTCAGTTGGACATCATGCTCATTTTTCAGCAGAGCTGATGCAGTTCCAGGTTTGCTATTTTGTTAAATGTCATTCCTTAGTTATCAGAGTCCAGCCCCAGCATGTCACTGACAGCATCAGCCATCATAGGGCAATTTACTGCATTCAGAATTGCACAGTAAGTTCATATTAATTAACAACAGAGAGAAAAGACACAGTAAACCAGCCAAATCAAATTCATTTTGTTGGCCATACAATTAAAGCTCAGAAGCATGGCAGACACTCACTTTTGCCCTTCATTTCTGTCCACTGTTTATATCTAAGGTTGGATATTCATTATTCAGTTGATGGAACTTTTCTAATTGTAAAACCATTAATCCAATGCATCACATCATGGCATGTTATAACCTTTGTGAAAATAATAGCATATAACATGGTATAATATTGTAAGGTCAGCCACCTTGAATAAGGAATATTTTGGATACTGCTTATGATTATAGAAGGCTAATATCTAAATTTTTGGCAGGTAAGAGTGAGTAATATGAATAATTCAAAGATAGTTTAAATCCATGAATCATTTTTAACTGTTCTGTACAACTCTTAAGATTTCACTAGAAGCTTGATTTTTTTTTTTTTCTGAGCAAAGCATCAAATGAAATCTCATGGTTATTGTTTTTAACAGAAATCTGAATTGCAAAGCAAAAGTAAGAACAGAGTTATATTTAAATCTTGCAATCTGCAATCACAAAACTATAATTTTAGGATATAATAATGGTTCTAATTTCTATTATTTATTGGTTCTAGAATAGTGCTCCTTAAATCAGTCCTGGCACTAGTGATTTAAATTAAACTGGTGCTTTTGTGCTTCATTTTGTCAGGGCTGAAATGCTCAGAAACTAGCAGGATTAAATCCTATATGAGGAAAAGCTGTGGTATCACAAATACAAAAGGCGTGCAGTTGAGTTTCGTGCCAGCCTTTCTATTCACACAGACATTTGAATGCAGTTGTCACCCTTAAAAGCTCCCTGGATACCTTTGAATTAAGCAAGTGTATTAAATGCTGTTACTTCAGCATTGGAGCATAGGGAGCTACAACGCAATACTTGACACATGGGAGTTACTTTATCTACTTTTGAAAGCAAAAATTGGCAAAATTTTAAAGTTCACCCTTTTATATAGCCATATACTATAGCAGACAATGTTATGACAGTGTATTGGCAAAAAGGGAATCTACCTTTCTGTAGAAGGCTGGCTTGGGTTATGGGAATTTTGCAGCAAGTAGCAGTGCCTAAAACTACAAGATGTGCTAGAGAGGACATGAACAACATGTCCTCAGAGGCCTCTACCCAGACAGAGCCCATGGTTCCAGGTTCCACACAGATGGAGCCTCTGGCTGTCTGGCACTTTGTCTCTGGGGTCCAGGAGGACAGCCATCTCCCCTTGTGAGGTCTGCTCCCTTTTGGGGTCTCTGACACACCAGCTAGAGGAGCTCCAGGCTGCAGTCCAGAGACTGCATGCCATCAGGGATGGTGAGCGGGAGAAAGACTCCTACTTTCAGGCCCTTCACCCCCTGGAGGCGGAGGGTAGACCAAGGTCACCTTCCAGGACAAAGGAGGACTCAGGAACCTCTTGCAACCCTAGCATAGCCTGCTAAGCTGCGAGCACCTGCAGGCAACACAGGCTGAACTGTAGCTATCACCCCCACTCTCCCTAAGACAAAGTGCAAAGTGTTTGTCATGGGAGACTCCACCCTGAGGAGGACTGAGGGGACAATCTACTGCTCTGCTCCCTTAGCCCGGGAAGTCTTCTGCTTCCCAGGACCCCATATCTGAGACATTGTGGAGAAGATCCCTAAACTCCTCTGGCCTACTGACCACTATCCAATGCCCCTTATCCATGTTAGCACAAATGACATGGCTTGGAGCAATCCCAGCCAGTCCATGAAGCGCTGCAGGGATTTTGGAGCAGGGATTAAGGGGTTGGGTGGCGCAGGTGGTGTTTTCCTTGATCCTCCCAGTTGTGGTCTATGGGCTGAGGAGGGAGAGGAGGATTGAGGTAGTAAACCAAAGACTGTGGTGCTAGTGTCATCACAAAGGCTTTGGCTTCTATGACTGCAGTCCACTCTTTGTTGACAGAGGCAGTGAGCTGCTGGGAAGGGATGGCCTCCACCTCTCTCCTCTGGGGAGGAGGCTCTTCTCAGCCAGACTGGCTGGCCTGCTCCACTGGGCTTTAAACTAAGCCCAGTGGAAGATGGGGGGACCACCGCCACTGCTGGCCCACTGAACAACACTTTCAAAGCCAGCAGGCCAAGGCACTTAAAGGAGGCCATCCCTGCCCCAGCTCTGGAATGATCTGTGAGCAAGGCAAAGGCCCCAAAGGGACACTTGCGTGCCTGTACACAAATGTCAGGAGCTTGGGGAATAAACAGGAGGAACTCGTCCTCCTGCTTAACGCAAATTATTACGATGTCATGGGAATAATGGAGACCTGGTTGGACTCCACCCATGACTAGGCCACAGGTATAGATGGCTATACCTTGTACAGAAGAAATAAAGTGGACAAAAGGGGTGGAGGTGTAGCTTTCTATGTCAAGGAAAGCTACATGTCCCTGCAAGCTGATATTGGCACCCAGGGTGGATGACTGGAGACACTCTGGGTTAAAATCCATGGGGAACATGGCACAGGAGACACAATGGTGAGACTCTACTACAGACCTCCTGCCCAGGATCAAGAGCTTGACCAGGAGTTTTCCAGGGAATTGGCTGGTGCTGCACACTCCTGTTGCATGGTTGTTATGGAAGACTTCAACTACCCAAACATCTAGTGGGAAGAGTGCTCGGCCAAATCCTAATGGTTGGAAGCTTTCTCTCACATGTGGATGAGCTCTATCTGACCCAAAAAGTCTATGGGCTGATGGGAGGTGCTACTTGACCCGGCAATGGGGGATGACCTAATAAGTGACCTAATGATCGAAGGGAAGCTGGGTGACAGTGACCATGAGCTGATCACCTTCACTGTGCACTGTAAACCTGGCAAGTCAGTCAGCAATACAGAAGTCCTTGACTTCAGAAAAGCTGACTTTGACTAGCTCAGGAGGCTTGTCAGTGAGGCCCTAAGGGACCACGACCCAAAGGTGAGGGGACTTCAAGGTGAGTGGTTGCTCCTCAAGGGAGTAATCCTGGATGCACAAGCAAAGTCTATTCCGTCTTGGAAGAAAAGCAGCAAAAGGACACAGCAGCCCCAATGGCTCTGAAGGGAACTAGCGGACCTCCTGCATCTAAAAAGAAATACCTAAAAAGGTTGAAGGACTGGATCCACCTCCAAGGAGGAATATTCTTCACTGGTCTGGACCTGCAGCAAGCGAACCACGAAAGCCAAGGTTGCGACTGAACTCCAGCTAGCTACAAGTATCAAAGACAATAAACAGTCCTTTTTTAGATATGTGGGGAGCTGGAGGAAAAGCTAGGGTAACATTGGACCCCCTGCTTAACCAGATGCGACAACTGACAACTGACACCCAGAAAAAAGCCAACTTGCTAAATGGGTACTTTGCATTGGTTTTTTACCAGTCCCAAGGGATGCTTCTGCCCATTATGGGACAGGAAGGTTCAGGTGAGGGAGATTCCTTACCTTTCATCAATGCTGACCTTGTGAAAGAACACCTTGAGAGGCTGGATACCTTCAAGTCAGCCAGCCCTGACAGTTTACACATCAGGGAACTCAAGCTGCTGGCAAGCATCAGAACTCTTGATGCACTCAACTCCTAGCACTCTGGTGAAGTGCCTGAAGATTGGAAGAAGGCCAATGTGGTGCCTATCTTCAAGAAAGGGAGGAAAGTGGATCCATCAAACTATAGGCCCATCAGCCTGACCTCTATCCTGGGGACAGTCTTAGAAAATATTATCAAAGAGGCTATTCTTAACAGACTAGCCTATGGCAACATCCTGAAGGATAGCCAGCATGGGTTTGTTGCAGGTAGGTCTTGCGTGAAGAATCTTATTTCCTTTTATGACCAGGTGACCTATCACCTGGACAAGGGGGAAGAGATTGATATTATATATCTTGACTTTTAAAAAGCCTTTGATCTGGTATCCCATAATCACCTCTTAGCAAAACTAGCCAACTGTGATCTCGGCTTCACCACGATCTGCTGGCTGGGGAATTGGCTCCGTGTTCGGACCCAGAGGGTGGTGGTTGATGGAAGTCAATCATTGTGGTGTACTGTGACCAGTGGTGTCCCTCAAGGTTCTGTCCATGGACCTATACTATTCAACATCTTCATTAATGATGTGGGCATTGGTTTCAGAAGCGGACTGGCCAAGTTCACCGATGACACCAAACTTTGGGGTAAAGCTTTGGGTCCACACCTGAGGATAGGAGGGCGATCCAGGCTGACCATGACAGGCTCAGGAAATGGGTGGATGAGAACTTGGTGGTGTTTAACATCAAAAAATACAAGGATCTCCACTTTGGGAAGAAAAACCTGCAGCATACTTATATGCTTGGCAATACTACAATGGCTAGCAGTATGGACGAAAAGGACTTGGGGGTCATGACTGACCACAAGATGAACATGAGCCACCAATGTGATGCTGCAGATAGTAAAATGAGCAAAACACTGGCTTGAATCCATAGATGCTTCTAAAGCAAATCCTAGGATGTTATTCTCCCATTGTACTCGGCCTTCGTGAGGCCACAGCTGGAGTACTGTGTCAAGTTTTGGGCTCCACAATTCAAAAAGGATGTGGAGAAGCTTGAAAGAGTCATGCACATGATCAGAGGTCAGGAAAACAGATCTTATGATGAGAGGCTGAGAGCTATGGGACTCTTAAGCCTGGAAAAGTGCAGGCTCAGGGATGATCTGGTGGTATAAAGGGTACTCCCCAGGATCTGGAGGAATGTCTGTTCACCAGAGCACCCCAAGGGATGACAAGATCGAACAGTCACAAACTCCTCCATGAACATTTCAGCCTGAATATAAGGAAGAACTTCTTTACTGTCCAAGCCCCCAAGGTCTGGAATAGACTGCTGCCGGAGGTGGTTCAAGCACCTATCTTCAACGCCTTCTAGAGACATTTGGATGTTTATCTTGCTGGGATCCTATAAACCCTTCTGACTTCCTGCCCATGGGGCAGGGGACTGGACTCGAAGATCTTCTGAGGTCCCTTCCAGCCCTAATGTCTATGAAATCTATGAACAAGTTCCCAAATCACTTGTGAAAAAAAACAACAGTTTGAATTTTTTGGGGGACAATCTGGAAGTCCAAACTTATATCTCAGGGTCCCCCCAAAGTCCCTGAAATGCAAGCTTTATATTAAAATGAAAAAAAAAACCCAAAAAACCTGGTATGAAATTGGCCAAGAAACCTAAGATGTTCCTGGGACACCAGGCAGGATTGTGCTGCATGTGTTGTAGGATGGTTTACTAGCCTGTCTTCATTTCCAAACTGACGCAGCTAAATTTGATCTTAGCCTGCAAGAGCCCAAGAACTGCTATATTATATTGTGTTCCAGTTAGTTAGACTACTCTAATTCCAAAGGTTCTGTAGTAGGCTTCAGGTCCCAATGGGACCCAGATTTTAGCTGCCTAAAGTGATCATTGGTATTCATTTGTGAATACAATTTTTTGTGACTTATTTGTGAATTATGTTTGCTTTTGTGAATCCACTATATTTTGTGTACAATTTTGCAAGAACAGATCCAAAGCAACTGAAATAAAAGAACCTAGTTTAAAATAAGATGGAAGTTTCTGAGTGACATCCAGTCAGAAACAAGCATACAGAATTTCTTTGGGCTTTGTATTACCTTATAATCCAGGTATATTAAAAGAACTCTGCAGTGTTATATAAAATAGTTTCTAATCCCTACATTATCCCTAATTATAAAGAACAGTAAAATGATAAAAATAGTGTTTGACTAATAAAAAAGTAGAATTAACAGTCGTGACAGACTACACACTTTATTGTGAAATTTAGGGGTTAACTGTGTTCAAATTATTGTTATAATATTGTGTGACTCAGTTTACCTCTGTAGTATGTGAATGGAGAAGGAGAATTTAAATGCCAGGACAGGCTGTGTGCAGAAGAGAAAAGACTGACATTTAGCATGAGCAGTCTTGAATGCCTTTGTTGAAGTATCAACAAATGTGAGATGGCCAACACCAGGAGATGTCATTAGAGATAAACATGATAATTGTAAAGCAGCCTGGCAGATTTTGGGGACAGCAATCCAGAGAGTTAAAGTGGAGGATCTCTGCAGGTGCTCTTGGCCGTATGGACTGGAATGAGGATGGAGGGATTACTTAATCCTTTTGTATGGGGAAAAAAAACTTTTGGCTCAGTGGCCTTTGCCCCCCCCCAAATGCTTTGACTGCAGAAACTATCTGCTGTGCTCCTTGGAACTATAGGTTGCACTGGATCTCCATAACAGAAGCAGAACAGGATGCTAGCTCTGAGAGTCATAGGGATGGAGATCTAGGGAAGGTGAGAGACTGGGAGCCTTGTTTAATGTTCTACTTTGAGCTGCACAAATCGACTTGGTGCTAGCTTGGAGTTTGGGGAGTCACGCCTAGCAGTCTAGAAACCTTCTTTGACTGTCCCCCACCTGCACAGCTGTGACTTGCCATTAAAGGCCTGGTGAGCAGGGAAGTCCCTACCAGCCCTACTTCTTTATGATTCTCTATGTTTTGCCCATCCTTCACCTATCACAGTAGCAGTGTTCTAGACTGCAGGGAAGGGACAGAGGTGCCGGGTCTCTCAAAAGCAAGGCCGAGGGACTCAGTTGGGGTGGGGGGGGCTGTGCAGGGAGGTCACTGCCCACCCACTTCCTGGCTCCTGGCACCCCTGTGTTCCAGGCTCACTGTCACACACATCTGGGTGCATCTCGCAGCCACACACATCTCTCAAACTGTTCCCAGCATACAGACAACTTCAGTCTGAGGGGGACTCAGCTGCTTCTTCCTCTCCCCCTCTCTCCTCACCTGTTTCAGCTCTGCATTGCATCCACCCTGCCACCCCACCCCACCCCTTGGTGTCCCTGAGCCCAGCAGGAGCAGCCTAGCAGCACATGGGGTGAGCAGACAGACACCCCAGGGCAGGGGGAGGCCCAGGCATCAGCCTTAGGAGTCTGGCAGAGGCAGCAGTGGTGGGTATTGGGCCAGGTTGGGACCAGGGTGACTGGTGCAGCAGTGGTTAGTGCAGCCAATTCCCTCCCAAGTTAGCTTCACTGCACAGCTGGGAGTGGAATCCACCTGCAGCTGTCTCCTGAGTCCATTTAGGCAGGGCAGAACCCTGTGCCTGCAGCCCAGAGCCACCTGCAGCCACCCCACCCTGAAGCAGTGGCTTTGTCAGCAGTAGGCTGCCCCCCACCCAGCAGCAGCAGCTGTCAGATCTTGTCATGATGCATATGGATCGAGTGCATGGAGCAGAGCACTGCTGGAGCTGAAGACCTGAAGCTTGGGGCTTGCTGGGCTGGGGGGTTTCCTATGGGTGGCCATGCTCTCCTCCACTCCCCAGGGCTTGCTGGGGGTGGGGGCACCTGTACAGCCTCAGCACACTTGGGGAAAAGTGCCCTGAGCCACCACTCCTGGACAAGGGGGATGAAGTCTGGGAGAAATAGAAAAGCTGTGGCTCCAGTCCCTGGGCAGTTAAGCAGCCAAGGGTGTGAGAGCCCACAGAACAGGAGGGTAGCGGAGGGGCCATTGAATCCTGATTTACTGGAGGACTTAAATTTTGTCTTATATATGTGCAGAGTTGCCACACATTAATGGAACAGGAGTTGCGTTGTGTGGGTCAAAGATAAACCTGACCTGGAGTGGTGTAATTCTGAGCTGCATAACATGTATCTTAAGCAACTTAAAGGTGTTAACTTGTGGACAGTCCAGGGGTTAAGAGCTCCCCAAAATTAATGTGTAATGAGGACCTGAAAGGCTAGGACCTCAGAGTGGGAAAGAACCTGGGGCTCCCTTTTGCTCTCCAAACCAAGCCCAAACTGGCTTCAGGGGACACTACCAGAGACCAGAAAAGGTAGCAGTAGTCATGAGCAAGCACCGCCCAGGACACTTTATGACAGCATTGAAATAAAAAATGTCAACATGTCAGTCTCATGACAGAGAGTACTTGTTGCCATCAGAAATGGGGTTTTGGTTGAAAGGAAAAAGTGTGTCAGTATAATTTCTGCTTCCTTCCATAGTGCTTTTATATCAGAGAAGCTATTTCCAAAAACTCTTCTGAAAATTCACTTTGAAGATGTTTTATTCCTACTTAGACTTCTCTAGAATTTGCTAGATTAATTAAAACAGGTACTTTAATATAATTATTATTTGTGCTTGTACTTTGGACCAAATCTAATTGTAAATTGCATTATAATTTTGGCTTTATTCAAGCATTATTAGGCATTATTTGACACCGTTCCAAATATAAAGCATTATCTTAATTTTAATTCTATATGTAACCCCTACATCTCCCATATGTAACCCCTAAATCAATGGAAGAAGATAATCCTACGGCTAGATTATGTGGAAAAGGGTGGTGGTAATTCAAGGAGCAGCCTCAGAAAGCACTGGTTTCAATCACCATCTGAGACAAAATTTCTTCCTATTTTTTATCCTTTACTGTAAAGGAGATTAGTCATTTCCTGGTTATTTCTTGCAATCTGATTTGTATTATCCCACAGTCCATCTATATAACCAGGGCTACACTCTTTCCTATCACCTATTACTTAGTGGACTAGATATAGGGCTAGCTTCTATTCTTCTTTGTGTGTCCAGATGACATTTACCCAGACAAATGGCATTTACCGAGCATGTAAGTGCCATTTTCAACACATGCACACAGTTTGAGATTTTTACATTGCCCTTGAGAAAGGCAAGGAGAAAGGCAGCAACCTAATGTTTTAGCCTAACAACCTAAGTGGTTTGGAAACTTACCTAGATGTAAGGCATTCAGGTTCTAGTCCACCCTCACTACAGTCCCAGCTGCCCAGCATTGTGGCCTATTTAGCCAGAAGTTAGGTAGTATCGTAACCCTTTTCCAGCACTCCTTTGGGAGTTGGCTATCACAGGTATCCTTACATACAGTGTTTACTTTGTGAGACATTACTTATAATACATAGATATTTCCAAAAATGGATTTAATACTGTCATGTTTGGTCTTTATGTATAATTAATGTTAAACTAATATTCAGTTTCATCATTTTTATGATTGTATGAGCTATGGGGGTGGGGGTTGGTGTGAATGTATTTTTGTATTTTTTGTAATATGACAATCAAATGAAGGAACGGTGAGTTTACTGCTAGATTAAGTGTCAAAAAAACCTCTTTACTGGACAATACCTGTCTGCATACTAATGTTTTCTGTATGAGTATCTATTAATAAGGAAACTGACAAAACTGTCAAAACCTGGATCAGGGAGTGTATCAGGCAAAATGGCTGATTGCATTTCAAAGGGAGATACCTCAGTTCCTCCTGACAATGACTAACTGCATTTCAAAAGAGTATCTCATGCTGACAGGGTATGTCTGTTGTTCTTGGATAAAGATTAACTGAGGAAAATATGATTGGAGGTTTATAACAATATTGTTGTCTGCCTTGAATATAATTATGAATAGGAAGGACACCTAAAATTATCATGCTTGTCTACAGAAAGATAATAATATACATGTTCTTGAGAACTGAATACAGCAATAAATATAATGATGAGAGATGCCTTTTGGGGAAACAGGTTATCTAGGCATCCCGCTGTGTCCATGGAGGTATTCCTGTCCCCAGCTAAACTAGCTTATAACAGTCTGGAACAGCAAATTGAGTTCTGAACCCAGGGAAACACACTAAAGGAGTTCATTCAGAAGCAATTTCTAGTTTAAGAATAGGGTTAGATGGTTCTCTTTTATTTCTCTACACATCAAAAATTCTTGGTTTCTTTTATTATATAACACATCTTCTGTTTTATGTCACAAAGCCCACTATAATTCAAGGTGTTCATGTGGTGTTTTGCCAGTTTTCATTCATTTGCTTTAGTGATATGGTGAGGGGCTCAGAGCCTGTCTGCCCAGGCTGTGGCCAGCAGCCTGGTGGTATTCCTGCACGTCTCCTGCACATATCCCTGGAGGCTGCAGGAGCAGCTGAGCAGCTGGCCACCCCTAAGTGGCCAGCAGAGTCCTCCTCCAGTTGGCTGCTGTCAGCACCAGTGACTGGGGAGAGGAGGGGGAGAACTGGAGCTTCTCTGACCTATGGATTCAGCCTGGCTCCCAACCAACACCTGCGCCTGCAAACGTTGTGGAGGGATCCACATGGCAGAGAGGCTCCATTTCCCCAGGCTCCTAGCTGCAGCTGGGGAAACGGAGACTCTCTGCTGCATGGACCTAGCCTGTGCAGCTGCTGGGAGAGAGATCCTGGACTTCTTCCTCCGTAATCCTCCCTCCCCCAGGCTGAGCTGTGGCATGCATCGGGGTTGGGCAACTGTGGGGACAGAAACTCCCCTTCCTTCACCCCCATGGCCAGGCTGTGCATGGAGCTAGGATTAGAGGTTGTCACTGGCTTGGGTCAGTGACAACCAAGGAGGTGAGTCTGACCCGATGCACAGGAGCTTTGCCCAAGGCTAGACTGCAGTCTCGTGCAGTGCTATTTGGGATGGCGGTGATTGCACTCTAGGTTGACACTAACAGATAGGTTGACACTCTGACAGAAAGTACTTTAATCTAATACCTCATCCATTGAGGGTTAAATTACACTGCAATCTGCCATTTTAAAGTGTTCTAAGGGCTGTGAATGTCTGTTCACTTATGGCCTTATAGTGTGTTCTTCCTGCTTAAAGTGAGATAGGTGTAATGGCTAAATGTGCCTGTTTGTATCTTTATGATTTTTGGACATGAGTTAGTCAAAGAACATGAGGAATGCAAAGGAATTGAGAAAAAGGGAGTAAGCAAAACAGATAAGTATGTATTTTCATTGTGTTACTAATACAAGAACAACTGTCACTCCAAACACAGGGCTATTGTTGAGATGGGCACCCAAGCTATTATCTGCCTGACATGGATGATTAGCTAGAGGACCTCTAAATGTCCAGGGTTATCTCTGGGCCTACTATTCAGGGCCACTGGCTTCCATTCAAGTGGAACATGCCCTTAATGAAAGATTGGCAATCCTGTATCACATTGTCCTCTCGCTGTCTCAGCCAGCCCTCCCCTACCAGGCTTACAGGTAGCTTCTTACCACACACACTCCTGATCCATCACCCTTGGCTTCTCTTCCACCACACAGTGCTTATCTCTCAGTCTCTCAGTCTCTATGCTCCACTACTCACATATGCTGAAGGTTTGCGGTACCACTTTGGTTCTCCCTTCCATGGCCTCCTCCACCCCTTCAGCCACTGCTCCTTCCAATGGGCCAAGGACCGCTAGTCTGTGCATTAACTCAGCTCAAACTTAGGGTACCTCTATTGTGGGTTAGGGAGGGGGAGCATTCTTCTTCCAGTCCAAGCACAAATACCAAAAGAAAATAAGGCTTAAGATGTATCTGGCTAATCACAGTACTGCCATTGGTCTTCTCTGTTCAGCTACCATTCATGCTTATTTGCTTTGTATCAGCCCCCACTTTCCCCATTCTTTCACTACCAAGAACCTTCATCCTGCTTCAGGATTCTTTCACCTTCACTCCTTTTCTGTCCTGAGACACAGCTCACATATAGTGAGTATGTGTCACCTGACCCTGGTACTTCTGCTCCAGATCCTTCAGGGCTGTCTGTACAGGCATCTCATTCCTGCCCCTTCAACTCATGAACCTAGCTGCAGTAAATCCTACATCAAGCAAAAGGAAGTGTACTTATGTGGTGTGGGAGGCAGAGGGAGAGAGATAGTGGAGACAGGGGAAGGAAAAATGGGCAGAGCTCAGTCAAGAGCCAAGGGGTACCCTGAACACCCCACTCCCATCCTCCCCAGTGATGGAGTAGTAGCCCCATTACAGCCTAAGGCACTATTTAGTATTCATCTCTGAAACCAGTGAGACTACCTGGGACCACTCATAGTTTGATGTAAAACTCTCAGATGGCCAAGCATGTTCTTATTCTTTTTTTTTAAGTTTCAGTATTTAATACTTGGCAAACATTGCTTTATGCATGTCATGGTTACGTTAGTGGCACTGGAGCTGGAAAATGGAAGTCCTAAACTGTCAGACTAAAATTCTCAGACTTCATAAGAGAATAAGTTGAAAATATAGGACACCTTTCCACTGTAGTCAAAGGAGGAAGAAGGAGTTTATTTATGGAAAAATAAAATAAAAATATTTATTTATTTTGCAATATAAAATATGAACAATAAAACAGTACTTATACAATATACAGTGCTTGTTAAAAAAACACACACAATAAGATTACCCATTCCATGATCCTACACAAATTTAAAATAGAACATAGTAATGATGATATAAAAGAAAAAAAATTAAATGAAACAGTGAACATAAAAAACAAACAGAGTTCTTTTTGATTTTGGCCATTATTGTTTTTGTGAGGAAGGCAAACACACATAAGGAATATAGGACAGGCTCCAAAGGGTTAGAAAGAAGCTAGATTGTTTTTTTCTTCATTAACCTGTTATTTAAAATTCCCCATGAATGGAGAGATCCATTTTTTTCTTAGTTCTTCAAAAAACAAACAAGACCACAAGTAATGATTTAAATAATCTATCTCATTCTTCCCACAAGAGCATATTTTATCAAAATAAGGGGTTAGACATGAACTGTCCATGACAAATGTAGATCTCGTAAAAGTGGATCTCAATCTAGTGATGACCTCTTTGCTGCTTGTAGTTTTGCACTACAGACAGGTAGGTTTCCATGTCAAAGGGCTGTTTTTCCAACTACCTGCCTAAGTCATTTATGTTTTTAGCCTTTATGGTAATCCTGATTAAGCATCTGTGATATTCAGATATTATCCACAAGGATACAAGAGATGGGTGGGAAAGAGGATAGAAGGTGCTCAGTAGATCAAGTTATTATTCTTATGTAACAATAGTTCCTGAAGTATTTGTTCATCAAAATCAGATTATAAAAGTTTACAGAGCATAAGCAGTGCAGGAAGACACAAACAAGGAGAGAAAAAGGAAGGACACCAGTGATTTTTACTGTACAGTATGTATCTTGATCAATTGGCCAGAGATATAATAGGAATGATTGAACTTAAATTGTGTTTTACTGTCTGTACTTTCTCTGAAATACAAACTTGAGTCCACTAACGGATTGCCATATATAACAATGTACTTAACTTGTTAGGAAACTCACTTTCACTTGAATTTTCTGAGAACTCTTTCAGACTTTTCAGAACATCTAGTTTTGTTTTGTTTTTCTCCCTTGTCTTTCAGTGACTTGGGAAGCAACACTCAGAAAGTAGGCAGTAACACAACCCATTCTTCTCTTACACTATATTTATTTCACTGTTTGAAGATGGGTTTTGAATACAACCTCTGTTCTTTATGCCAGCACCATAGTAAAAATCATACCTATCAATTTTTCTCTTAAAAAATGGTTACACTCCTGTTATCTACAGGAGACTCCCTTAGAACTATCTGTATACTCTTGAAGGGGAAGTTGCTCTTCCTATAATTTCATAGCATGGGGGAAATTTTCCAGAGCTTGTCTTGAAAGATTACTATTTTATCATCATTTTCTGTGCTTGCTTCCCTTGAGCTAACTACTAGTTTTGTAAGCCAGATCAGAAATGCTCTCAGTTTTATTGAAAAGTTAGACACAGTAAAGATAAAAGTGGTCTTCAAACCTGGCAAATAAATTAAATTAAATAATGTACAGTTTTGACATCAGTTTTACAAAAAGATGTACTAGAATTCCATGTGATAACTCATAAACAGTTGCATATTACTTCAAATAGTCTAGACAGCTTGCGTGTAAAATTTCACTTCTAAAATCTGTATCATCTGTAGAGCTTTTATGGGCATTACAGTATACTAAAAGCCATAAAATACTAAAAATAGAAATGAAAAAAAATGTGATGGTTTCACTCATTTTAACCAATTTCTTTAACTTAAGTTTCTTGACTTTTGGTGAATGATGCAAGATTAGTGTCTCTCCTAGGTTTGGGATAGAGAAAGATTTGAAGGAAACTCTGGTATAAAAGAAGAAACTTTAGCTGCATACAGTGTAATTCTGATGATTTTGACAGCACATGAAAAAAAATAGAAAACATGAAATTAGATAATGTTGCCCAAAATGGCGGGGGCGGGGGAGGAAGGGGTGACAATGAAAACTTATAGCAAGGGGAAGCTCAATTAGATACTATATGTAAATAAAACCACCATTAAGTTTAGGTTTTTAATTGAAAAACTAGCTATTATAATAGACACTGGTATTAAGCATAGGCATACCACATTTTACGTGGACAATGTTGAATTATTTTATTATATTAATGTGTCTGTAATAGGTAGTGTTACTTAGAAAGCTAGGTAACTACACATTTTACCAAAGAGATTCTCAGGTTTTCAGCAAGTTTCTTAAAATTCAGTCCCTGTTTTACCTAGTTTAGATTATTTCCATTTTTTTCCCCCAAAATATAAAGGAATTCACACAGTAGGTATAGAATCCTTGCCTCTTCATAAACTAGTGAAGAATTTTCTATCGTTTCATAGAGCATTCTCTGCTTCTGAGATTCACAGACAAAGGTTGTGCCTTTTGGGGAGGAGGTATATTTTATAGTAATGAAAGGACTTTAAGTTGAAATTCTTCCATCCCAGACAAGTATATTTTTTCATTGCTTAGGAACATAAACCAACATTTCTGTTTTCATACTGTCTATGCAATCCTTCTCTAGGCTGTGTGAAGTCATGTTTACACACATCTAAAAAAGATCTAAAATGTATTATCAAAGGTTTTTTTTTTTTCTTTCTGGATAAACAAGGGGTAATCTATTCCATGATATTTTTTAATGACAGGACCATTTTTTGTGTTAATTTCTTTCACAGTGAGAAAACTATATTTTTATGGCAAACATTCTCCAAAAGTGTAAGGGTGAAATTCAAGAGACACTTTAGGTATCAGAACAGAATTGAAATGCCTAATCCTAAAAAGCAATCTAGAATACTGCCCGTTAGTGGCCCAAAACCCAATAGGCACCTCTGTTTTGGAAAGCAAAGCTCCCTAGACACTTGAATTTAGATTTAAAACTCTGGTCTTAGCAGTCCTACCCTCTCGGAAGCCCCACTGAGGTCCAAACAAAAACTACACCTAAACTTATCTCAAGGCTCTGCATGCTTTACACACATTGGCAACATTGATGTCAGGCACCAAGATGCCAGGAAACTTGGGGCCAATTGAGCATCAGGGCATAGCTTCAGAATCAGGGTCACAGAGCCAAGTCTGGGGTTACATTCATCAAGTCAACTGATTTAAATTTACTCTAACTTTGCCCGACTGGAAGGCGGCAAAGCTGCAAAGCTGCAACTGATGACTGAATTAGGGTGCATCCACAAATGGCACATCTCCACAAGTAGGAACATGCATTTTCCTGGGGACAAGTAGCAGCAGCATATTATTTGTGCCACTGCTACTTGTACCTGGCATGTCCCTGCACATGTGTTCTAGTGTGCAGCAAATTACCTCAGGTGGGGTAGGGGAGGCTGGGGCTAGTGCCTGAACTGGCCCCAGCAGCCTTACCTAGGGTACTGGGGGCCTCCCAGTGCCAGCGGTAACAGTCAGGGCATGTGGATCCTGTCTGGCAGTCAGAGTGTGATTCTGACTGGCCAGGTTTTGGCCAGCTCATGCTACTGCCATGTGCACTGCATTGGTTTTTTTAGATACCAGGATTTCCCAGTATTTAATTTTGTGAAAGGATTAACATGCAGCACGTGCATTTTGCAGTACCTCAAAAAGCTTTGAGGCATCACAAACTTCACTTTCCCGCTCATAGAGACATGGCCAAAGAAGCTTAAAAGAGGATTGGCATGCAAAGGGAGAAGCACAGGGCCTGCGTTGTCCTTGCAGGGTCTTAGAAAAGAGTTCAGATGTTGGTTGGTTTGAACACTTTTTTTCTTGATTGATTTTGTTGTCTCTGTAGGGAGAAGTTTGTCCCATGGAAATTAAACTGGATAGAAACCCAGAATATAGAGCTGACTAGCCTTCAGAAGAAAGCAGGATGAGAGACCTGCTTACACCTTTCTTGCTGTCTTTAACTTCCGTTGCCAAGTGCAATTACTCTTTTATCTTTGCTTCCCTGTTTGTTTGGGTTATGTTTGGTTTTTTTTTTTTTCTCTCCTGCCCCTCCATACATAAAGGTTCTTGCTATTTTTTGGTATGCTTTCTTACTGACTTACCCATCCTCCATTGTCTATTTTCTTTTAAATTTTGAAGCACTGAGAAAGCTTTGCTCTATTCTCTGATGTTCTTGTTGTATTTCTGTTGTATCTGAATGCCCTTCAGAAACTTCATCCTTTGATCTGTCCTCTCATGGCACTTGGCCTATTATTTCCCTGAGTTAGTTGAAACCCTTTTGAAATTCAGGGTCTGAATTCTACTAACCTCATGTATTCCCTGCCTTAAAATCACAAATTCTATCATATCATCATCACTTCCTCCCAAGTTTCCCATAAATTTCACACACACAAATAATTATACCCTATTGGTTAGAGCAAGACCCAAGATAAATGATATTCAGGTCATATCTTCAACCTTCTGGACCAGAAAATTGTTCTCCATACAAGTTTGGAACCTCCCTAACACTTAATGTTTTGCTATATTATTCTTCTAGCAGTTAAAATCCCCCATTAGTGCCATCTCATACCTTTTGGAGAATCTTTGTCATCTTCTTGAGTACCTCATTCACTTCTTCCTGACATGGTAGTGTTCAGTAGACTCCCATCATAATATCATCACTATTCTTTTATCTCTTTATCTTCACAAAGATATAGTTAGATTTGCTGCCTTCTTCCTCCTGAGCCTGAATACTGGTAACTGAAGTGGAGGTGACATGCTTGGTGAGGCCACTGCTCTGGGGAATCTGATTTCCCAGACTTAAGCCTAGACAATTTAGCCTGACAATTGAGACTCACAGTTATGATTGCTTCAATAGAAGCAGAAATTCTGCTATTCCCTACATTATTAATAACCTATTCAATAGAGCTCTGGCTAAGATAGTTGGAAATCAGAGTTCTAGGGCTTCATTAATTTAAGTGATTTTATACCTAGATTACCTCTCTTCCTGAAAGAGATTATAGAATACTTTAGGTGGAGACAGTCGTCAATCATGCTGTAAAAGCTGAGTGACTGTGCATCCAAGAATTCATGGTCAAAAAGGAAAACAATTAAGAAGGACCCCAACTTTAACCTAGTGGTAATGGCATTCAGCATGGATAATTTATTTCTAGGTTTCATTCTGTGCTCTTTGGAGGACTTGTTGTTCTGGATAACAGTGGATGGAGGATCTCTGATGCAGTTCCTATTCAGACACACAGGTTCCAGGGAGGAGTTAAGAGTTCAGATGTATTGAGTTTACTATTTCTTGTAGCTTTAGACAGCCCCTTGTTCAAGTGTGCTGGTTTTTGGGAATTACCCTTTGATACATCTAAGTTTCCACTGACTGCAGAGGGAGCCAAGATGTGTGAATATGTTGCTGCTAGGATGAAGCACCTACTTTTTAATCCATTGCAATATCCAAGTTGACGGTGCCTAAAAGGCCTTTCTAGATCTCACCTAAGATTTAGGTTCCCAAACATCTTCATCACCTTTGAAAATGGGACTTGGGTACTTCTAAAAGAAAAAGAATACACTGATGAATAGACTTCTGAAACTTGTCTGGCTCAAATTTATACCTTACCTCTGTTTGGAATATTTATTAACTTGCAACCTCCCTTCATCTATCCACAATCATTGTTCATGTCACACGGTCTTAAATTTTGGAATATATTTGAATTTACATTTTATAGCAATGGAAGAATAAGAAAATTGAAGCATAGTACATGCAATAATAATCCAGTTGAAAGGTCATTAAGAAGATCTTTTATTTTACCTTAGTAGTAGTGGGATTGGATACTAACACTGGTTAAAACTGCTAAATTATATGGCTTGTTTAGGTGTCAACTACACTTACCAGCATTTTTTAAATGTTTGGGCAGAATAGATGTCTCATATGAGTAAAGTGAATGGGACTTGATTCTTTATTGACACTTCTTTTCATGGATTATCCTCAGTAGCATGCAAATCAGACTAAACATAATTGCTTTGACTATAAATAGCTATGGATATTAATGCAAATGTGCATGCAAAGAGATACTAAAATAGATTTTATTAAAGGAGAAAATTGTTTAATTAATGTTAAGTGAATTGATCAGTTCTTTAAAACTTTTTTTTTTTATGGCTCTGTCAAGATTAAGACCGTGGGACAACGAATATGCTTAAGAGCATTGCTATACCTTACATTTTGAGCTGCACAAATGTTGATGGTGTCAGTTTTGAGGAGTCACACTCAATTTTGGAGCAGTCACACTCCAGGCCAACTGGCACTGAAGGACTGAAAGGGAAGAATAACTCTGCCCCCACCCACCTTCCCATTCTGGTCTTCCCCTCCACCTCCGGGACTCTCCTCAGGTTCAGAGTCAAATGTGTGGACAACTCAAGTATTAAGATCCCAGGGCACCACCCAAAATTACCCTGTAATAAGGCCTTAAGACTTTGCTGAATCAGGGCCTATGGGTGCACTCATGACAACAATAAAGATAACCAAGAAAGTTATATTTCTTTAATTGCAAAATTATGCATTTCTGTGAGAGGAGAAAAATTGTCATTAGGAAGGATACTGTGTTTTTTTTTCTTTTTTACTTGCATATAAAGAACAAATATCTCCCTCCCCCCAATAGAAAAATCTCAGTTACTCCTCCTCCACAGTCTGCTCTTGTATATGAAGGGGAAATTGTTCAGCAAAGTCTTTGAAAGCTGGAATATGTCTCAGGGTTACCCAGTGTTTGAGATGCATAGGCATCACCATAAAATACATGAAACGCATTGTGTTTAAAAAAAAAGTATTCATTCTTAAAATGCTTCAGTTATACATAAATACCAGAACTATGGGGACACAAGACAAGAAACAGGAAGAAAAGCAGGAAGAAAATAAGATTCGCTTATCGTGAAGATGACAATTGACAGCAGAGCCATTTATTTTCAGTACCCTGGGAAATTAAAAATTTACTTGCAATCCAGTCAGTAAATTGTTGATTTTATTAAATTATTTAAACTAAATATAACATAATGAATATTGGCATCACCACTGCTTATGTTTGTTACTGTTATTTAATTACAGCGGGATGCATTATCTTCCACCTCTTCTCCCATACAAATTCAAAACTGTGAGAAACTCAAGGGTAATATGCTGAATGTGCTGAAATTAAAGTTTTGAAACAAACTGGCTAAGTACAGAAAATCAAAAAGCCAGAGGTGGTATCAATTCAATCTACACAGCTTCCTCAAAGATTATATTGGATTGTTATCAAACAGAACACACGTTCACTCATGGGTTGGCCAAGGCAGGCAGACACCAGCACAGACCAAGGGGGCTGCTCATGCACACCTCCCATTCCTGCCTGCCTACAAATGCCTCTGCCCTGTTTTCTTGCCAGTCCCCTGCCTGTCAGTCAGGGGAAAGGGTATATGGGGGGGGGGGGGGGGGAGAATCTCTTCTCTGGTCCCCAGTTGTGGTCTGCACAGTGTCAGGGGAGGAAAGCAGGGGAGCCCCCTAAGTCAGGGGCTTCCCCCCTGCAGCATAGCTCTGCCAAGCTATAAATGCCCCAGCCCTTCCTCCTTGCCAGCCCCCTGCCTGTCAGCTCTGGAGAGGAATTGATCCCTGCCCCAGCCCCCCAACATGGGTTTTGCACAGAGGTTGGGGAGAAAATCCCTGAGGTGGGAGCTTCCATAGAATAATAGAAAATTAGGGTTGGAAGGAACCTCAGGAGGTCATGTAGTCCAACCCCCTGCTCAAAACAGGAGTATTCCCAGCTATATCATCCCAACTAAGGCCTTGTTTGCCTTGGTCTTAAAAACCTCCAAGGATGGAGATTCTACCACCTTTCTGGGTATCCTGTTCCAGTGCTTTACCACCCTCCTATGTTACCAGATTTGCCCATCACTTTGGGGAGTGCTCATTTATTAGGGGTATGTTTCTGAGGTGTTTGTAATTCTATCAACGTGCTGCTTGCGTTACTTGTGTTTCTATAGGGAGCTGTATCTCTCCCTTCTGCAAGTCCTCACCCCCAGTGGAGCTATCTTGCAGGACACAATTTCAATGGGTCTGGGTTCCTCCAGCCACCAAATCCATCAAATACACACACACACACACACTCATACAGATTAACGTGACATGCCTGACCCGGCCGGGTTTATCAGCATGTACAGGCTGACACCCTCATATGCCAAGTATCAGTTCATTAAGGTAACAATAAAATATAGTCATACACAAGCACACAAGTGAACAGAATACCTCTGAATCCAGCTGGATGTCCAGCTGACACCATCATGGGCCAGCATTCAGTTCATTAGGGCACATCTGAGCCAAACTGGGTCAATCAGCTTATACAAGCTGATCCCCTTACGTGTCTCAAACTCAGTACATACGGATCTTTTGCCCTTACTATCCTAGTACTGGTAGCCTCTTGATGAGCAGACCCCACAGTATTTCTGGGCTTCCCAGGGATCTATAGCTTAGGTAAAAGAAGCGTTGCTGCAGAACAAGTGGAGAAGGGGAAATAGAGAAGGAAAAATACACCCAGTTACCACCAGTTGGACTATAAAAGTTATTTATTGCTAAGTATATGAAATTTATGATGATACTAGTAGTAATAGACATGCAAAGAAAAACAAACAACAACAATTACAACATTACCCTGGATCAATTGAGTATTTGGGGAAGCCTAGCTCAAGCTTAACTAATAAAATTCAGCTTCAGAAAGCTATGCCGAGAGAGAGAAAGAGAGAGAGAGAGAGAGAGAGAGAGAGCGAGCGCGTGAGCGAGCATGCAGTGGCATCTCACCATTCCAAAGAGGTGATTTGTTTCTCCCAGCTTCTTGAAAACAACAGCGGATGGTGTCAGAGAGATTTTTCCCTCTAGAAGCACACTATTTGCTGCTTACAGCCTTCTTATGCCCTTAGTCCGGCCTCTTCAAAGCATTCTTTTAATTGTGTAAATCAAGAGGGTCCCAAGCTGTAATTTACAGCTTAAATCCTGTTACATAAACAGTTTCAATTTAAATGAATTACTTTCAGTGACAAAGGGTTATCTGGTCTGGAACATGAAGAAACTGATTAACCAGGAAAAACATAAAGATTTAAGGAGTAACCAGACACCTAGGAGCCAACTTGAAATTATTATGAATATGGAAGATATACTGGAAGGGATACCACAGCATTTCTTCTCAGATGGCCTAGCTATGCTTGCACTGTGAAGTCAGCATCAGTGTTTTGTATTTTACCTGTTGTGAATAAGCCTCAGCTTGGCATGACTTTCAGATCTTACTGTAGTCTTTTAACATACTTAAGGGGATTACTTGGAGTGTTCATAAATTTTGTGGGGAGGAGTTCCACCAGTCATCCTGGGAAAAGTATGACAGTAATTGTGGTCAGGTGTCCAATGGTCTGGACACTGTGATGAACCCATAACCATTGTTCAAATGTCGCCCATACCCTCTCTGACTCAGTCTCTTGCCTCAGCATTCCCTAACCCAGCAACTTAGTTTTAGTCAATCAAGTTTAAATAGGCCTTCCATACTGGGACCAGGGAATGTACGGCCCGAGATGCCTATTAAAATTTTCTTCTGCTTAGTTCTGGTTACATGAGGAGGGGAGGGGGGGGAAGAGGGGCAGGGGATAGAAAAAGTCCTTTGTAAGTCCAGTAAGCTGGGTGCCAGGGCTCCCTCAGGAACACAGAGCTGACAGGTAACACCTAGTGAGAAAGTTCTTCCTAATATCTAATCTAAACTTCCCTTGCTGCAACTTGAGACCTTTGTTCCTTGTTCCATTCTCCCCAGCAGGGGTCTGCATAGTGAGGGGCAGGGGCTTTATGAGGGGGCAAAGCCAGGGTATTTGCAACATAGTAGATCCAGGCTGTGGGGAGAACTCTCCCACTTCAGGGGTTCTCCCCCACCCCTGCTATGCAGATCCTGACTGGAGTGCCAGGTCAGAACAGGGGTCAATTCTCCCCCCCCTGCCCAACCCCAATGGGTGAGAGGTGGGGGTAAAGCCACCACTTCTGGGTCCTTCCCCCCTGCTGTGCAGTCCTCAGGTAGGGGGAGCTGGGGCTGGGATGGGGGCTTATTCTATCCCCTCAGCCACCCCCCTGTTCATGCCAGTGAGGTTAGAGAGGCTATCTCAGCTTGTGACAGCCAGAGGACAGGGTCCTCCAACTGGGCTGGAGCAGGCAAGCTGGAATAGAGGCTAACCCACTTGACCTGTGGCTGGGGGGGAGCATCTAGTGGGGGCTGCAGTGCATCCTGGGATATTGGGGAACTCAGAACTAGCTTGTGTCATGAGGGCTTCTGGGGCAGAACCTTGATAGAGCAGTTTAACCCAAAATCAGTTAAGTCTGATACTACATCCATCCAGATCTATCTTAAATTAGTCTATGTGCATTGATCTTCTGTTCTGTCACCAGTTTAAACTGGTTTCCAATCACTTATACCAGTTTATGTGGAAAGTCTGTCCCTATCCACTCAGAAGATATCCTTACATATTTATCTATCTGTGTACATACATATTTTACAATAGTTGTACTTAGTAGTGAACAGCTGGAAAAGCATTTCAGTGTCAAATAAAGCAATGGAAGTGCACAGTATAATCCTATGTTCTTATGCTGTTTCCCAGTGTTATACTTTATTGGTATACTAAGACACTTACTTGTTTTAACTCCTACTTATTATATACTAAAATAACTTCATGATACATCATAGGATAGCACCTTGGGATTATGTTATATGGGTACCAGTGAATGTATTCAACATATATAATTCCTCTTTCACTTCCTTTCCATCTCAATCTCATTTTTGGGACACATTACCCCCACATTTATTTTTCTTTTCTTTTTTAAAAATCTCTGAAGAATGGATGGATATACTAGTTCAGATCTCTAGATCCTGGTAATTCTCTTTGAAGCAAAAACACAACCTCTCTCACTGCAGCCATATAATATTCCTTGCCAAAGGGAAAATTAATGCTCAGAGGATGTGGAATAGGAGTGAGACATGAAAGGAATGTCCAGTGAATCTCCATCCTGAGTTTTGTGTGAAGTCATGCCTGTAGTGAACCCAACATTTCTGTTGATAACACTGTAGCCAAGATTCTCTTCCACCAAAAATCTTAACTTTCCAAAAAAATTCATCCAGGCCCATAAATGCACCATACTGAAGCATGACAAATGGAGTAACCCCAATAAATGAAACCAGATGGAAAGAATTAATGATTCAAGATTATTTATTTTTTTGCTAGGTTTATTGTGGGCATATCTACATGTGCATGATATGCCATTGTTATGGCACATTAAATTTATTATCTGTAATAGCAGGTACTAATTCAATGTGCAGTAAACAGCTCTATTGCACAGTAGTGCAGGTGCAGTCTTTTAGTATTTATTGTCGCTAATCTTTAGTAGACTAATTCTACTGGGCATTAGTGCACTAGCACAGCTTTTCCCATGATGCAATAATGCTCAGTAGTATGACCCTCCCAGGGTCTCACCAAAAGGGAGGAAATGAAATCCCCCTCTGTTTGCCCACCACGACATGATAATATGCAAAAGAAATTATACAAAAAGGGAGGCTTCAATATTGAGTCATTTTAGTCCTCTTTAAAGATGAGGTTCCCTCTTTTGGTGCATTCCCCCTTTTGGAGCCCCCTTTTCTGGGGCTCCATCTCCCCTACACCTCTTTTACATGCCAAACATGATGTAATCCAAGTGGTATTCACCCAAACAGTATTTGCTGATGTGCCCCATTGCCCTTTGTATTGGGGCAAAGGCAGGCCTGTCAGTAGAGCTAATTAAATAACAAAGGTTAGGCATTTGCCTTCTTAGTCCAAGGTCAGTACTGACTCTGATAAATGAAATCAAAATTATTGGCATATACTCATGCCTTGCCCCAGTGTTGGGCCTTTCAGTACACTAAAGAAAAAAGAAAATTACGCTTAGGCAATTAAACTCATCATCTCACATCACCAGGTATGTGGTACTTTGTGAGATTTCAATTTACGCACCCCACCTTGATGGCCTTCTAGCCATCTGTGACTCTCCAGATGGCTGGTGTCCCTCCACTGGATGCCTGGTGTGTGATTGAGGAGTCCTCCAAGCCCTCCTCTCACAATTTTTTCATGAAAAAAAAAAACAAAAAACCTCTGGAGCCTCTATTTTTCAGCTCCAGGAGATTCAGAACCCTTCCTGAAGCCCCTGTCTGGCTCACCAGCCTGAGCTTGCATCCAAGCCAGTGTGCAGGGGTTCTTGTAGCACACTGGTTTCTAACTTTTTTAAATAGATGACCTTTGGCATTTAAAAGCAACCCAAGATCTACTGTGTGCTGCCACCTGCCCTCCTCCCCACCCCCGCCCAGCAGATAATTCTGTGGGAAAGAAAGGGGTGGGGGGAAGATCAAGGCAGAGGGAGAAAAAAAAATCTGGGGACATGCCCCCCCAGCAGGTAAGTTCCATTTGGCCAGTGCCCCACTCAACTTACCCCTGCTCCTGCCTCTTCAGCACTGTCCCTCACTGTGGGGGCCTCAATCCTGCTCCCTTCCCTTTCCTCCCCTATGGACTGACCTGCTGGGCTAGGATGTGTGTGCGTGCATGCGTGTGGGTACTCAGCCTCCCACCCCAGCCTCAGATTGACTCCAAGATGTTCCAAGATCTACTGCAAGAGGCTCCAAGATCTACCAGTGGATTGAGATCCACTGGTTGGTGACCACTGTCGTAACAGCCTCCATGCTTGGTGGAACGGAAGCGGAAAGGAATCTTGTAGTCCTAGTGGACTTCAAGATGAACATGAGTCAGCAGTGTGACGAAGCCATCAGAAAAGCTAATGACACTTTATCATGCATCAGCAGATGCATGACGAACAGATCCAAGGAGGTGATACTTCCCCTCTATCGGGCACTGGTCAGACTGCAGTTGGAATACTGCGTGCAGTTTTGGGCGCCACACTTCAAGAGGGATGTGGATAACCTGGAGAGGGTCCAGAGAAAGGCCACTCGTATGGTTAAGGGCTTGCAGGCCAAGCCCTATAAAGAGAGACTGGGGCACCTTGACCTCTTCATCCTCCGCAAGAGAAGGTTGAGAGGCGACCTTGTGGCTGCCTATAAGTTCATCACGGAGACACAGAAGGAAATTGGTGAGGTTTTATTCACCAAGGCGCCCCCGGGGGTTACAAGAAATAATGTCCACAAGCTAGCAGAGAGCTGATTTAGACTAGACATTAGGAAGAACTTCTTTACAGTTAGAGTGGCCAAGGTCTGGAATGAGCTCCCAAGGGAGGTGGTGCTCTCCCCTACCCTGGGGGTCTTCAAGAGAAGGTTAGATAGGTATCTAGCTGGGGTCATCTGAACCCAACACTCTTTCCTGCCTATGCAGGGGGTTGGACTTGATGATCTATTGAGGTCCCTTCCGACCCTAGCATCTATGAATCTATGCATCTATGCATCTATGAATGCTCAGCAGTCTTCTGCCAGTTCAAAGCACCCCCCTTCCTCCATCTCTGGGCACGTACTTATGATGTAATTCCATGCACACCCTCCTATGCTCAGGGAGCACATGCTCCTAAGAAGCTGCACTGGTGTTGCACGCCACTCTTGCTTCATTGCTTCAAGACCTTCAGGTAAGCTCTCCCCATCAGCAGCCCTTCCCAGGCTAATTCACCCCACAGCAGAGGTTGGATTAGAGAAAACATCGCCTTGTACCCTTGGGACCTCACATGTGCGTCGCCTCAACCAGGAACAAGGAGCATTAGACTACTGAACATTTAGCATCTCGTATAGATGCTCCTTGCATGTACAAAACAGAGCTACAAATGGTGAAACCATGCGAGGTTGGACATACAGATAAAACCCTTCAGATAGTACTCCTGTAAGTGGCAAAGACTATTTTCTTGAACGAATGGGATAGTTTGCTCAATTTCCAGTGTTCTAATGACTTATTATTAAAATGTAAAGATTAAAACAATTTCCAAAAAGGCTGAGTAAATAAGTGTTTAAATATCTTTTCCAATCAAATCATTGGTCATGTTTGTTGCCAAGTCAGTGGTGTTCCGTAGTGGAATACTATTCTTAAAACTCCGTATTACATTCTTGCTAGTTTTCCTCAATACCTTACCAGCACCTTTAATATTATACCGTAAGTCAGCTATGGAAACAAATGCATTTCTTTTCAAGAGAATTACAGAGCCAGTCTCTAGAGAGGAGGACTTCCTCCTTAGCTGTACAAGGAGGTTTACCAGTGATTTCAAGGACAAAAATCAAGCCTCAACCTAGGAAGTTACCTTCCAAACTGGAATCACACAAAAGACAATGAGCCTTAGTGGAGTAGCAGTTCCCTTACCTATTTTTAGTTAGACACAAATCCTATGAACCTGCGTTGACAGGCTAACTAACTTATTTGTCTCTCTGACCCATAATACACTGGAGGCAGCAGGAGAAAAAACTATATATTAGAAAGAGAAAAGATTGACATCAAGCTATTTATTGTTTGTAACCTGGGAAATTAAATATGTACATGCAATCTAATTTGAAAATGAATGATGTCGTTTAGCAATTTTTCCCTAAACATCATATAATGATTTCTAGTATGCAGCTGAATTTAAAAGAACAAGTGCAATGCAGATGCATATCATCACCATGGATCAGATACAATTTTGCCCCAGATAGAAAACATATCGTATTTAAATTCTAACCTAGAAGAAATTAATTAAAAACAACGCAGTCTTTTGGTTTCTGTTGTCTGAGGTTTTAAAAAATCCAAACTGTATAAACAACAGACTAATTACTAAAATCCTGATGATATACCTGGATACATGTGGAAACAACTTTGGCCTGTTACAGATGCACATTTAATTCAGCAGTGTTTTCTGGGAGTATAAGAGCAAGCCCACTCAGATGCAACTACAGCATCAATTCATCACTACTTCTCTACAAAATTAAATGGACAAAAATTATGTAATTAAATTTAGTATTAAAACTCTTAAATCTGGAGGGTGAGGCTTCATATTTATAAATGCTTATAAATCTACTTTCTGTCAACAGTGCAGATTATAGTTCATTTCATACACTGAATTTCATAGGGAAGTGAACTTCTTGACTTCCTGTCTCACCTCTGCATGATCAAGTTAAGATGAGCAATATATTACTTAAAGAAATGGCCAGTTGGTCACAAAGCAGTTTAAAACTAATGAAATGCCAAAGTAGCCTAAGGGATAAGGAAATGCCATTTTAAACCAGGGGTTGTGGTTTCAATTCCCATCTTTGATGATACTATTATTTGTGCTGTTCTCTCCCTGAAGCACAGCATTTTGATTTCTAGTTTGAACCAGATTACCATTAAGATCCATCCCAACACACTCATCTCATTGAAGTCAGTGGCATTCTGGACATTGAATCATGTCCAGAGGCAGAGTAGAAGTATTACATTATTTATCTAATTTTTGGTGGTAAAATACCCAATCCTCTTTTGTTTATGTGGTAGTGATGCACTGTGGTTATAATGATTCTTCTTTATCTATTCCTTTTTCTCATCTCACTTAACAACATGAGATCACAGTTATTTAATATAAAGAGAGGTACTTAGCCATGTTAGCCTAAAGTCAGGCAGAAGGCTGAGTAAACTTGCAACTTATAGACTAACTAAATCTAAAATATATAGCCTATGTTTTCATGAGCTAGCCTAAGCTCTCTTTATGGGATGCTATGTTCTAATACAATATTTTATCTATACAAAGTATTCCATTTTAACAGAATTGGATTCCAAACCCCCCATTCTTCCATTTTTATTGATTTAGTAGAATAAAGTATAGGACACACATTCTTTAGATTTTTTTTTTCTCTCTGATTTATTTTCTTTAATACAAGTTTAATTTTTATATGGGAAATCCCAATTTGATGGAAATTAGTTTCCTTTCTGTTCAAAGATTATCTCTATGGGATTCAATAAAAAATAGCTAATACATGTACAAAGTTCTTCACACCCTCCCATAACATAATATGCCTTATGGATCATCGATACATTCAAATTAACCATGTGAATCACATTTAAGAACAAAGCCTTTTCAGATCATCCACACAGAACACTAAAACAATCCCTAGTTTACAATATGCTACTCTGTTGGCAAATCTATACGCGATGTTTACTGCAGAGTTGAATAATTATCTCTAGTGTAAAGTCTCAGTGTCTACATGTGCTGCCCTATTAGGCCACAGTAAACTAATAAACTCTGCCGTAGGATAGTACTTGTATGCATAAGTACTATCCTGCAGCTACATTATTTAATGTGCCGCAACGCACATGTAGATGTTGATGGGGCTGGCTGGGGCTTGAGTTTGCTTCAGTGCAAGGGGGCTGCCTGCTAGCTAGTCCCACACTGAAGCATCCTTCTGTCCCAGCAAGCCCCTTTGCAACATGTTTTGCTGAGTGAGAGCACAGTAAACCCTGACACCTTGCCAACTGGAGCTGCTCTGACCCAGCTCAGTGTGCTGTAGTCCCAGGCACGTGTGTAAATGTAGTGCCCAGGAGCAATAAATGCTGGCACAAATTAATATCACATTGCACTAACATCACATGTACACATGCCCTGTGAGTGTCCCCAGAGCAAAAACTTTCTCTGAGGAAAGTTGCCACTGTTGGAAACTAGTCCTTAGGCCCACCGTAAGCTCAGCTGCCAAAAAGGGAGGAGGTGCAGCAAATGTTCCAAAAGGAATTTCTTGTCTAGCAAAATCTTACTTTAATTTTCCTAGGAGCCAATATATTTCACCTATTCAGTGCATAACTGGACTTAAGTTTGATTCAATTCCACTCTTCTAAAATCCCTGAAAAAGAGTTATTGAAAAAGGTGAATGAGGTTCTCTTCCTCCTCACTGCTTTTTTGTAAGGCAATCTAAAGGGTAAAATGATAGTGTGTGAGAAAAGTAGATGCATTAATATATTTTCAAGGTTTTGAATGATGGAACAGAATCATATTTAAGCACCTAAGTCCACTATGTGCCTAATATATGGAATAGAATTCGGCCCCTAGTGTAACTCCACAAATAATAAAGCAGTGGATTTTTTTAAAATAGGAAATTAATTAAATTTTCTCTGACTTTTTTCAATAGAAACAGAAAACGTGCCTTAGCTATGTTTTACCTTAGCCATGCATGGTAGACAGACAGCAGAGAGTACTTATGAGCAAATCATATATTTTTTATTTTTATTATATTTTATGTTTACTGTAGGGGGAAGTCAGAGACATATGATCTCATTTCCAATGGTAATACAGCGACTAAAGGAACTCATCTTTAAATATTTCATAAACAAGATATAGAAACTGAAATTCATAAAAGATGACTGCCTCAAAGTGTAACACACATACAAAAGGAGTACACAGAAAGCTAGCTAATGACACACAGCTATCTATGTTCAATGAATAATTAAGTGATAATGGCTTACAACATAATAAAACATTATGCAAAAGGGTTCATCATTTAGCTTTTTGTCATTATTTTGTCCTATTTTAAAAGAAAAAAAAATCTTGTTCAATTTTAAAGGAATGGAATACATTTTTTTCCTGTAAATTCCTATGGAGAAGTAGCTCATATTCATTAACAAATGCATGTATTCATACTTTGAATTATGCATTTACAAAGGTATGTTCAGATTCCTAATTTGGATATGCTCAACTCTTAAATCTCTTCAAGAGTTTTGTCTTTTGTACTTAGGTGGACCAGTGTGCCATTAAATCTTATTCCTTAATAGCTTTGGTCTGAGATAGAGGAAAGTAGCAACATGCTTTGATATTCTACATTGATACTCTAGGCCCAGATTTTAAAAGGGATTTAGGCACACTAGTCACCTTTTAATCAGAATGTATTTGCTTCTGCCTCCATTGTGCAATTCAACCAAGTTCCACCAAAGTTAACACATGTCAAGTCTTAGGCATTTTGGCACAGATCTGTAAGTTCCAGCACAGGGGTATCCAACTCACCCCATACTGGAACTGGACTATAGGGTTCCTGGTGAGTCAGATCCAGACCTGGAGGCAGAAGCACAAGCAGCAGAATTAGTAAGGTCCATGGCAGAGGCAGCAGGGCTAGAAGCAAGGCAGGTGGCAGCAGAGGTTGTGCAAACAGCAGCAGCAGGGAAACTGATGAAGTCCATAGGGCAAATGGCTGTAGGCCAAGTGGCTATGAGCTGAGTGAGGCTGTGTCCATACAGTCCTTACCCACCTTCCCTCCCCTTCCCCCTGCTGCCACTGATGTGGCTCCTGTGGCAGGCCCTGCCTCCCTTTAGTTCCACCCTAATTTCCCTGGCCTGCCAAGAGCCTCTCAGGCTAAAAGGAAAGGGGTCCACATGCCAGGTCCAGCCCACAAGCCATATGTTTGATGCCTCCATTCTAGCACAATGTTGAAAATGTATGTAGGAAATGGACAAGCAGCTATTCTGCAAGCTCAGTACATTCACCATTTTGATAGAAATGCATAAGTTAGTATCTGAATTCTGCTTAAGGCTATTCAGGATTCACAGATTAGTCATACCTACACTTAAGCCTCTCCAGGGCATGCACCATTAAGCATCTACAGAGAAGGAAAAGACCCACTCACAATTTGCCCATTAGTGTCATGGCTAGGGTACTTGTTGAAGTTGGATTGTAAGGTTCTCTCAATTCGGGGGGTCTTATATCTCCTTCCCAGGAAAACGTTTTTACCTCCAGGCTATCTTAAGCATCTTTCCAATGCTCTTTTGATGGACAATGGAGTGATAAAGTTGTGGGCTAGAAAGATAGCAAGGAAGACAAAGACAGGCAGTTCCCTGACTAAAACTCCATTAGATCAGAGACTGCTATTTTACCTCAAATCCTAGTTATCATTAAAAAGGATGCCTTCACATTGTTATTGGTGGCCAAAAGATTTCTTTGCTGATGCTGAAAACAACTTCTGCTAACAAAAAATCACCCACAAAAACACAACAGCCTCCTCCCCCCCAACCTATGTTAGCTGAACCCTTACAACTGTTACCAGAAGACTGCATAAGGAAAAGTCTATATAATTTATGGGAAATTGATGCAAAGTAGGAAATAATGAAATAGTAAAAGTTGCCAGTGCCTATGTTTTTCTAGAATCACTGTGAAAGAGATCATAATAAATCTGTTCCATCTGTGCAAGATTTTGTGAGGTCCTTGATGCATTTCCAGCTCTTCTTAAAAAAATATTATTCCATGATCAAGGTAATTGAACATTTCATATATTATTGCAAGTAATACACTACAAATATACTTGATATTAATAGTATATTGTTGTTTCTTAGGAGCAGATGCTAATACATGTACAGAATCATAGAAAATTTAGTTTGGAAGGGGCCTCAGGAGATCTAGTCCAACCCAGTGCTCAAAGCAGGACCATCCCCAACTAGATCATCCCATCCAAGGCTTTGTCTAACTGGGTCCAAAAAAACCTCCAAGGATGGAGAGTCCACAACCTCTCTCGGTAGACTTTTCCAGTGTTTTACTACCCTTCTAGGTGAGAGAATTTTTCCTAATATCTAACCTAAACTTCCCTTGCTGCAACTCGAGACCATTGCTCCTTGTTCTGCCATCTGTCACCACGGAGAACAGTCTAAATCCATCCTCTTTCAAATGGCCCTTCAGGCACTTGAAGGCTGAGGGGATTCCCTCTCAGTCTTCCCTTCTCTACACTAAAACCCAGTTCCCTTAGCGCTAGCATCTAAACCATTTTCTTTCCCCTCTGCTGGACTCTCTCCAATTTGTTCACATACTTTCTTTAGTGTGTGTGGGGAGGAAGGGGGCAAAACTGAACACAATACTCCAGATGTGGCTTTCACCCGTGCTGAATGCAGGAGAATAAACACTTCCCTTGCCCTTATGGCAACACACCTACCAATGCAGCCCAGGATGCCAGTCGTTTTCTTGGCAACAAGGGCACACTGCTGGTTCATGTTCAGCTTATTGTCCACTGTAACCCCCAGGCTCTTTTCTGCATAGCTGCTGCCCAAACAGTGAGCCCCGAGGCTGTACTAGTGCATGGGATTGTTCCATCCTAAGTGCAGGACTTTGCACTTGTCTTTGTTGAACCTCATGAGATTTTAGGCCCAATCCTCCAATTTGTCTAGGTCACTTTGAACCCTAGCCCTGTTCTCCAAGGTATCTACAAATCCTCACAGCTTGGTGTTATCTACGAACTTGCTGAGAGTGCACTGTATGCCATCTTCCAGGTCACTGAACATATTGCACAGAACCAGCCCCAGAATCAACTTGACACTATATATATATATAGTGGTGTGAAAAATGTGGAATTTAGGTTACACTTTTTAATTTGAAAATTGGGGATTTTTTTTTTTTAATCAGAGAAAGCCAGGATCCCTGCTAATTACCTTTTTCTTCTCCAAGTGCCTACAAATGGATTCCTTGAGGATCTGCTCCATGATTTTTCAAGGGACTGAAAAAAGCATCTCATTGTAATCCACAGTGGTGTATAGAAAAATATGTGGAGTGCTTTTTCTAGAATTTCATTGTTTTTAAACGTTGCTATTTAAATTTTGTGAGGATTACAATCAATAGCATATTAAAGCACTAGTATAAGGCACTGTTATGAGGTCTTAAAAAGTACAAGCACTATTGTTAGTACATAAATTATGTATGCTCAATGATACTCTGCATCTGTTGATTTGCCAAATAGCTAATTAAAATGCTTTAAAGCCATTATGCTGTTTAAGACACATTTTGCTTTTTCATAAAATGTCATTTATCTGGTACGAACCATGCTTGTTTGAGAATGCACTCTACAAAACATCAAGAATACAGAGTCTGCATACAAATTAATCTCACAGGAGAGGGACCCTCACATTGCTTTGACCTAAAAGTGGACAGCAGAGAGGCAATGGCTTACCTCACCAACCATGGGAGCCTGTGTAAAAACAGAAATTCCCACAATGCATTCAGTATGACTTTAAAAATCTGAACATTTGTTTTTATTTACCTAGAGACCTTTATATTCCAGATGATAGTAAATTAAATTATGGTGTGAAACATTTCTTGTGTTCAGAAAAAAAAAAAAAAAAGATTTAACTGAAGCAGGTAAAACAAGCAAACAAACAACATTCATCCAACAAAACACAGCTTGCATTTTCAGTAAGTACATTTCTATGATAATACTTGCCTTTTACTATGACTTTATATCTTCAGAGCAGTACACTAACAATAAATTATTAATCTTGTCCCTTGATCACTGGGTCCAGGCCCCCCACCACAGGCAGGAAGTCAGCTGGGATCAAGTGACCCCAGCAAGAAATATATCCACCTGTTTTTTGAAGGAGTCCACAGTAGGTGCTTGCTGCACCTCTAGAGGAAGTTTGTTCCAGACACTGGTGTCACAGCACAGTCCTAAAGGAGGGCTGTGATCTCCTCAAGGCCCCCTTCCCGTGCCAAGTTGGCCCAAAGGGCACCCTCACTTCTCACCCGCCAGGTCTTTGATGGAGATTAAAATGTATGAGAGGCTGCCTTACATCCTCTTGGACACGGGTTGCTGTAATATCTGCCCCGTGGACTCCCAGACCCTTTGTGGGTCCCGTTCAATGATGGGTGCTTCAGGGGCACCCTAGACTTATGGGCTATGCGTGGCTCCAACCACCCCTTTACCATGACCCAAGCCTGGCAGATGGAATAGACGTTGTTCTGTCCTGATTATAATTTGGCCCCTTGTCCTCTCTGGGCCTACCTCTTTCGATCTGCGTGCTCTCCAGCACTAGGGCTCTCCACAGCCCTTTCTCACTCTGTGCACTCTCTCTGGGGCTTCTCACAACACCGCCCCCTTCTCTGGGGCTCACCATACCCGCACTGGGCTTCTCACCAATGCCCCCTCTCTGGGGTTTCTCAACTGCCCCTTTTCTGGGGCTGGGGTCAGTGCACCCTGACTGCTGTGCCCTCACTGGCATTGGGGTCCCCACATGGCTGTGAGTCCCCTATGAGGCCTCCTCCAACCCCTAATAGCCTCACCCAAACCACTGGTATTAAACAGTAAACAAAACGCAAGCACTTCGACTATAACTTAAACAGAAGCCACCTGGCCATAACAACATTCCAGCCTACCAGGGAATACTCCATCCCTCAGCCATGTCAGACACTGCTCCTTCAGTCAGGCTGCTCCTCCCTTTCATGCAAGCTCCTTTCTCCTTGACTGCTGGCAGGGAACTCCCAGCCTGGCCTCAGCCCTTGAACTTTATATGGGAGCCAGGCCCTGCCCCTTTCAGTCAGCTAACCGCTGGCAGGTGTGGGCATTAACTACTCTGGTTGACTTGGTGATCAACAGGTAGGCTCCTTACCCACTGCTAGGGCTCCTTCCCTAGCAGTTTTTTCCTTCTTAGGAGCAGGGCATGTAGGTGCTCTGAGACACCTGGTCACATGCACCATAAATGACTTTTTTCTTATATCTAGTCTAAATCAGCATTCCTGGAATTTATAGCCATTAGACCTTGTTATCCCTTGGGGAGCTCTCTCCTTTACACCAGGTGAGAATCTAGTCTTGCCGTGCTCATTCCACTAGGTCAGGGTGCTTTTCTTAGGATGTTCTTTTTCCTAGATTTTGAAATAACTACCCAGAGTTTACAAAAGAAGGGACCAAATAAGATTTTTCATAGTGTGTTGTATTGTTAAATGGCTGTTTCTTGTAGGAACATATATATGTTCTTTATTAGATGAGGTATATGTTCTTTATTACCTGCCAAATAAGTAAATTTATTTAATGGATTTTTTTTTAAATAGAAGAGACTGAATCCTGAAGTGTATCATATATTTCTGTACTTACAATCTTATAAAACTGAATTTGTAATAAATTTGCTTCCAATTCTTTATTACTCACTTGCAAATGAACTATACATACTTGTGGGGTGGGAGAGAGGAACAATCTGTGAAGCAGGGGGAATTTTTAGTAAAATGCACTTACTCTGAATTTATATTAACTTAGAAATTAATTCTAAAATGCCACACACTATAAAGACTGCAGCAAATAAGAATACAGCCAATAGCTGACAGATCAGGGCACTGAAAATTGCACTGCATTTTCTTTTCTTTTTTTTCTTCCCAGTACTAAAATGAAGTCTCCTTCAAAAAGAAAAAGAAAAATCAAAACACTGTCAATGTTGTTAGAAAAATCTCAGCATGCATCTATACTTCAAATATAGCCTGATACAAATACTTCTGCTTTTTCCCCTCTATTCAGAAGAACTTGAAACATATTAGTGTTAATGAGATTTAAAGTAATTATTCATAGTACTGGAGCAGTTCATTCAACTTTTTACTCTTTTAGCCACAGAATTTGAGTGGTGTGCTATTAGAGCAATTAGAACATCGGTGGATTGTGCACATTTATCTGAAACCTCCTTGTACCACTCATTTTTCTTGCTCTGTCCTTGCTAATGCCTCCTATGTCTGTTCAAGCATTGACTTGATTAACTTAATTAACTGTACTTTTTTTTTTTAGGTTTCAATAGTTCCCATATAACAGACATGACACAATATATTTGATCCATTATTTTTACATTCATTCTAATTAAAATGTACTTATTCCTTTTCTAAGAGGTTGCTTTTATATTCTTCCCACAAGCTCTAAAGAACTATATTTTCATGCCACATAGGCACAGGTTTTAATGACTTACAATTTCAAAGAGCTATTCAAGTGTGCTTTCAGTGTGATCAGATGTGTCATGAGTGTCAGATTGCCCACTGAGTACTAGAAAACATCAGAACAAAATAATAGTACAAAATATATTAAAAAAGAGTTTGAAAATGTAATTTGTCATAAATAGTTTAATGCTTCTGAATATGTGTGGGTTACAAAAGTGTTGGGTACTGCAGTATAAAATGTAATGACATGCTTAATATGAAGGAGATAATTTCATATCTTTAATACATGTATTTTAATGCTTGAGTGTATCAGAACGATGTCTGATTTGATGACTTTTCCAGTAGTATTTCAGATTTTCACTAAGAATAGTGCACTATTGAAAGAAAGTTTCCTAAAAGCTTATATTCCTTGCAACATTTCAAGCTAACATAGAAAGAGCTAATAAAATGATCTGTGCTCAAGCTGAATCTGTTACATTCTGATTAACCATATCTGATTTAGATTATCTTGCTTGGAAGGATAGAGTTACCATGGTTGCATGATCTGAGAACATGACTGTCATAACTAAAATGCTTTCCTTCATTAGAAGACTGTGCCATATTAGTTATGTCTGTACAGTTGAATATTGTGCCATATAGATTCCCTTGCTAGCTACTGGAAGCAAGAGAGCTGTGTCTCTAAGGCACTATCCCCACAATTCATGATTCAGTCCACAATATGCTGTTTCTTAAGACCTTACTTTTCCATCTCCTGTTGTCATTATGAGGTTTCAGAGGATTGGAATTCTTGCAACAGACTTTTCCTCCATTTGGGGTTGTTCTAGGTGATAGTTTCCCATGAGTTGATATCGATGTTGCATTTTTTCCAAGTTGGCTTGAGGACATTATGAAAAGTAAGAGGTAGTTGAAAGCACCTCAATACCTTCCTTGCATCTATTCTTTATTTGTACTTTGGGTTTAATAAAGTTAAAAAATAAAACATTGTACATAAAGCGGTTCAAAGTTTGTGTACTTTTAAAATCAGGCTGGAGGCTATAGCCACATCTACACAAGATGCTGACTGTACCGTCATCAATGCACTGCCATTTAGTACTTGTATAAACAAGTATTAAATGACTGTACAGAAACCAGTTACTACACAGTAGTGCTGATTAGTTTTTCCATGATGCTGATTACACTGATGCCTGAGACTACTGAACAGTAGTGTCACATTAGGTTTGTGCCATGCAATAGTACTGCACAGTAGTCATGGGCAGATGTGACCAATAAGTATTATGACCGTGACCCTTTCTCAAAGCCCAAGAAAACAAGGTAAAGAGCAGGGGAGGAGTGTCTTCCAGCCATCTTTTGCACATCAAAATTCTTGGCCGGTTATTAAAGCCCACTTGCCCATTATAGACATGAGTCTGAAGGCTGTTTTAAGTTGTTTTATAGGCCAAGTATTTTGGAGGCTTTTCAGTCATTTGAGGCAACACAAGACACACAGGAAGAAAGGACTAGATCAGCCACAGCATGTGTCTGCTGCAGATGATATACTAACTCTAAACTATCGATGTCTATCTTATCCTAGGGTGATTTTTGCAGGGGTATCTACTTAAGCCACTTGTTGGATACATGTTTTAGCTGCAGAGTTAACACTGATTCTTACTCAAATATTTCCCCAAGACACTCCTGTACACACACAGACACACTTGTGACCCAAGTTTGAGTCCAAATTAGGTGGTCTGTCTTGGAACAGAGGCTAAAACCTGACAGAGGGTACAAGTGAACCCACATGAGAATTGATATCCTCCAGTGTTTTCATACAATTATTCAGACTGATAACGCAATCTTTAAAAAAATCTGTGCTCTGTGTCAACATGTCTGCCCTTGGGACTGGCTTTTCCCATGATTCCCGCTTGCCACAACTTTGATCTTTGCTAATTTCTGGGGAGGAAGAGATCTTTGGATCTTTGAAAACTCTTGGCGCTCTGGTGTAGTGCCAGAAGACTGGAAGAAGGCCAATGTGGTGCCTATCTTCAAGAAAGGGAGGAAAGTGGATCCAGCTAACTATAGGCCCATTAGCCTGACTTCTATCCTGGGGAAGATCTTAGAAAAGTTTATTAAAGAGGCCATCCTTAATGGACTGGCCAATGCCAACATCTTAAGGGATAGCCAGCACGGGTTTGTTGCGGGTAGGTCTTGCTTGACCAATCTCATTTCCTTCCATGACCAGGTGACCTATCACCTGGACAAGGGAGAAGACATTGATGTCATATATCTTGACTTCAAAAAAGCCTTTGACCTGGTTTCCCATGATCACCTCTTAGAGAAACTGGCCAATTGCCGCCTCTGGTCCTCCACGATCCACTGGCTGGAAAATTGGCTCTGGGGTCGGACCCAGACGGTAGTAATTGATGGAAGTCACTCATCGTGGTGTCCTGTGACCAGTGGGGTCCCCCAAGGCTCTGTCCTTGGACCCATACTGTTCAACATCTTCATTAATGATGTGGACACTGGAGTCAGAAGCGGACTGGCCAAGTTTGCTGATGACACCAAACTTTGGGGAAAAGCATCCACACAAGAAGACAGGCAGGTGATCCAGGCTGACCTGGACAGGCTCAGCAAGTGGGCAGACAAGAATCTGATGGTGTGCAATGCTGATAAATGCAAGGTTCTCCACCTTGGGAAGAAAAACCCGTAGCCTCCTTATAGGCTCAGCAGTCCTATGTTGGCTAGCACTATGCAAGAAAGAGACTTGGGGGTCATCATTAACCACAAGATGAACATGAGCCTGCAGTGCGATGCTGCGGCTAATAAAGCGACCAAAACGCTGTCTTGCATCCATAGATGCTTTTCAAGCAAATCCCAGGACGTCATTCTCCCCTTTTACTTGGCCTTGGTGAGGCTGCAGCTGGAGTACTGCGTCCAGTTTTGGGCTCCACAATTCAAAAAGGATGTGGAGAAGCTTGAGAGAGTCCAGAGAAGAGCCACGCACATGATCAGAGGTCAGGGAAGCAGACCCTACGATGACAGGCTGAGAGCCCTGGGGCTCTTTAGCCTGGAAAAGTGCAGGCTCAGGGGCGATCTGATAGCCACCTATAAGTTTATCAGGGGTGACCATCAGTATCTGGGGGAACGTTTGTTCACCAGAGCGCCCCAAGGGATGACGACTAGGTTGAATGGTCATAAACTATGACAAGACTGTTTCAGGCTGGACATAAGGAAGAATTTCTTTACTGTCCGAGCCCCCAAGGTCTGGAACAGCCTGCCACCGGAGGTGGTTCAAGCACCTACATTGAACACCTTCAAGAGCAAATTGGATGCTTATCTTGCTGGGATCCTATGACCCCAGCTGACTTCCTGCCCTTTGGCCAGGGGGCTGGACTCAATGATCTTCCGAGGTCCCTTCCAGCCCTAATGTGTATGAAATCTATGAAATCTTAAGCACCGGTACCCGCGGGAAGAAACATGCTGGCTTGATCTCAGGTTAATAAGCCTTTTATTGTTTACACCTGGTTTTACTTTGACCCTGAATGCCCGGTCCGAGGGCCATTTACCAGGATCCACCAAGAAACTACTTGGGAGTGGTTATAGGCTGTAGATTAGCAGTTAATTGACCCTTTGCTGCTAATTATCCTGTTAGCGGTCAATTAACGCCGGAACCGGGGATTCCCCCTGGCCACGGCTTCAGTTCACTAACGGAGCATCTTTCTCCTGAGTTCTCCGCTAGCTCCGTTTTCTCTCTCTCTCTCTCTCTTTTTCTCTGCCAATCTCAACCACCTCGGGACCGCTGTCTGTCTCCTCTTCCCTACTTTGTCCCTGTGACTTACCACTGGAGTGGGTTCTTCAGGTATGTAGCGACCAGTTGAGTCATAGCGATCCCGGGGTCTTGTCATCAGAGGGGATAGCAGTCTTCATCCCTGTCGGTGCTTCTCAGTTTCCCCTGAGCAACCTCCTCGGTCCGCCTTCCACCTCAGTCCGTGCCCACAGGCAACTCTGGGCAATCTTCTCTCCCTCTTATTCTTCCTTCTGGGTCCTTATTGGTTTCCCGTGGTATGTATTTCCTGTTTCCCAGCTGCGCTACTCCTCCTCAGCTGTTACTTTTTCTAAGTAATAGAGTCGCAGCCAGGACTCTATTATACTCTGAATAACAAATATTTTGATGGGTACAAAAACTATTATGTTCACATTTATCAGTGCCCCAGCTAAACTCATAGGCATGCTGATGACTTATTCCTAGGGAGTATGAGAGGATGTAAGATGTGCACAAAGAAAAAGAACATGGGATTTTTATCACTCTCTCTAAAGTCATATGTTAGTTAACTCTATATGTAGATATTTATTGTCTGTTATGCCTAGAATGATAGATGCTTTCTACCTTCACTAAGGAAGAATCATAAACTGGCCCAGTCAATTGCAGGACATCCAAGACAACAAAAAAGGTATAATCTACAGTCAGGCCTCAGAGACCACTGCACCTGGTCTCAGCAGAATACTCATGACAACTACTGTTCCACATAGAGAGGACAAAAAGCGATGTTTGCAACAACAGTAAGGACACAGTAACTTAGGTATGATTTTGAATTTGGCACTCATACCTGACTGAGGCTAACACAGGTGTGCATATGTTGGTTTTGATCATTAAGCTAATGAGGCCATAAAGACATACCCAAAGAGGCTGATCCTAATTGAATTGCTGTCGTTTAAAGGAAAGACCAAGTTCAGTAGCTCAGTGAGATTATTTTATTGGATGATTTAATTAAAGTGCTAGTAGAACGTTTGAGTCTTGAGAATTCCTAAAATACTCTTCCCAATCATACCTGCACCCTACCTGAGTTAAATAGATTATGTTTTCATCATCTGGACTGAACATCTGGACTCTTTTATTTAACTACACCACAGGTTTAACAAGTATTATCACTCAATCAAACTTTCTCTGTAATGTTCTTACATTCCTACCACTTTGCAATGGAACCAATTAGAAGATTCAAACAGTTACAGGCTAAAGGTCAAAGATTAGACTTTGAGACAAATATTCTCAGCCCCTCCACTCCTGACTTTCAAACTACCCTTAACCTTGTCCACCTCAGCATCAAAAGAAAACTCCCCACTATTGAATAGGCATCAAATGAGACACAGCCTTGCCTTAATAATAGATGCAAAACCCATCAACAAATCTCCACTGCTACAACAATCAACCCTCCCACAATGAACTCATCAGAATCCTATACATGCCTTTCCCAAAATGTGATATATCTGATTCAATGCAACAAATGGTTTCATAGTAACTACACTGGTGAAATTGGACAGAAATTATGCACCACAATGAACTGTCATTGAAAAAAATATAAAGGACAGAGCAATCAAAAGCCAAAAGGAGAACATTTTTCACAAAACAACCACTTCCTTTCTGACCTCAGTATCCTCATTATCAAGGGAGATTTACGAAATATTTTTTAAAGGTAAGCTTAGGGGGAAAAAAAAAACCATAGGTTGGCTGGACACTTGGAACCAAGGACTGAACACAGATATTGATTTTCTGGTATGCTATAATCTACCTGATTCCTGAAATTCTTCATTCACACTACAGGTAATGACCTTCCATGGCTACAGCTTGATCTCCCTTTAATCAAGCTTCTTGCCTTCTATTAATTATTTATTTGTTACCCCTGGGAATCTCTCTCTCCTTTCCAATTTCACACCTCTATACACTGTTTTTAATCAGCACGTTGCCTGCTTCTTCCCTCAGACCTGATAAAGAATGCCTTGAATTTGAAAGCTTGTCTAACTTTTTTTCTCAACCATCCAGTTAATCCAATAAACTATATCACCCACAAAAAAAAATTTTTTCTTCTTGTCTAATTCCTGGGCCGTAATGGCTACAATGAAACTCCAACACTACCAAATAGATCTGAAAACAGCAGATTCAAACTGAATTTCTTGAGAAGAAGGAAATTCTTCTGATTATCATCATATGTTAAAAAGTCTGGCAGGTTAGCAGCTTATTTCAGAGAGATCAGTGGATGATAATTAATATATTCTGACTGAGTAAGAACTCAGCTGTGTCAGCAAAAATGATCTAAAGCCATGTTTACATTAGGAAATTGAACTGCTGCTAAAATCTTTTCAGCAGTGGCCCCCTGCACTGATACTGAAGCACAAGTCATTTTAAGAGAGAGGACAAAATGTATTTCAGTAGCATTTTAGAAAGCATGATGAGGCAAAGGTCTTTGGGATTTCTGGTTTGATCCTTTTCCCCAGAATATTTAGTGTAATTTTTTTTAAATATTCTATCAACATTTTTCTTATGTTGTACTCTGTAAGCCTGCTTAAAGCATTCTTCATTGTGGATAGCATATGGATAGCAACCAAAAACTTTCAAACGACAGCAGAGCATAATATTTCCATGTATATGTTATTAAGTAGTGTGTGTGTGTGTATATATATAGATATATATTGTATATATAGATATATATCTATATACACACACACACACACACACACACACACACACACACACACACACCAATCAATGTGCATTACAAATATATAATCTCTGTGCATTTGGGTGCATCTATATGTGCAATTACAGCACATGAATAAATGTGGATCTTATTGCTCCAGAGTTAATTGCTTCCAGGTGTGCCATTTGAATGTGCACCTGGGAGCAATTAACTTTGAAACAATAAATTCCACAGTTTATTCCAGTGCAGCACATGGAGCTGGGTCAGAACATCCCTGGCTGGCTGCTCCTCCCCTGACTCAACGTGCTGTGGAGGGGCTGGCTGGGACACAAGGGAGTTTCAGCATGGGGCTAGTCAGCAGGCAGTGCCCACATTGAAACACACTCATGGCCCAGCCAGACAGATAGTGTCTACATATGCACTGCTGTGGATAGTACTTGTATTTACTAGTACTATCCTGCTGCCAAGTAAATTAGTTTACTCCAGCATAATAGTGGCACATGTGTAAATGCCAAGATGTTTACTGTGCAGCTAATTAATCAGCTGCACAGTAAACATGTAGATGAGCCCTGTGTATATTGTGTATGTTATTTGCATGTCAGATGCATATTCATGCACAAGTGGAACATTTTTAGTTACACTGATCTTATATTTTATCAGTAGTTTTGAGAAAGTAGTTTTCAGATTTACAAGATGTCCCTGGCTTCAGGACAGATGTTATGTAATATCTGACAAACACTCTTAAAACTTCTACCAAAAATGCTAGGGAGATTAATGTTGTCCAGTTCAGAAATGCAAACAGAATTCCTATTTAGAATGAAAAATAATTGTATAATTCTACAATGCTAAAAATAGTACAATACAAACCACTAAAATATTACAGTTGCAGGATGTTTGGCAATTGCTTGAGAACACTATTGTGTTTTAAATAATAAATAGATGCTTTCAGTTTTGTAGGTTATCAGATACCTGGATAAAAAGCCTGCTGACATATAGCTTTAGCAAACTGATAAAAGCTCCTTGTTCTTTTTAATTTTTTTTTGGTACTGAACTTACAGCGAGTCTTAATACATGCTCCCTTGAACAAACTGTCACCATTCCCATGAGTTAATCTGGAAAACTGATAAATATACATATTTTTGTGCCCATCAAACTATTTATTCTTCAAGATTACAGAATGTCTTAAACACTATGAAAATGCACAAATTTTGAATAATTGACTTCTTTCTATTGAGGTACTAATGGAAGATTTCTATCACTTAATGATGGCTAGTAATGCTCTTCTACTCATAAATGTTACTTGAAGTCCACTTAAATAAAAGACCAACTTTACCCTATTTTTAGGAGAGTACTACTCCTATCTCTACCATATTTATGTATCATCAATGCACTGGATTTCAATATACCAATAGCATGACCAGTGGCTGCAGTGGTAAGTGAAAAGTAAAAAACTTAGCATAGGCCACATACTGGCATTATGTTTCTGCTGGGACAATTGCCACTCTCCCAGTAGAAAATGTAACTATACAAATGTACAAAAATTGCAGTTCCTGAAGAAAAAAAAATATCATTTCTAACTTGGTATTTCCTAGAATTTCTCCTGGGAGAAAGAGTGCCTGTACACTTACCTTCATACAGTTATAGGGTCTCAAGGCGGTTGTGCATCCTCCACACAATGAACCTGACCAGATCAACACCCAACCAGACAAAGACTCAGGTTCTACTGGGTCTCAACCATACCAGACCCAACACAACCTGAACTGACTTGACGTTGAGCAGACCCAACCCCAATCAACCTTAACCTGACCCAATATGACACATCCATAACCAGACATAACCCCAAACCAACCAGACCACACTGAGACCAAAACTAGTTCCAACTAGACTTAAACAGAGTCATAGAGACCTGCAGAGGTCATTTAGTCCAATGCCCTGCCTGAGGCAGGATCATCCCTATCTAAATCCCTAAGCTATCCAGAGCCAAACCCAGGATCACCCTTATCCAATCCCCATTCCATACAACCATAAGATAAACTCTACGTAAGACTACCCTCAACCCTGCACAACTTAGACATAAAATCCTAAACTGCCGTAGGTAAAGCAGGGGAACAAGGCAGTCAATGTCCTGCTTTATAAAACATTGTAAATATACACTCAAGAGGTTCCAGATAGAGGTCCATGCCCCCTGCTACAGAGGAAGGCAAAACCCCCACATGCCTATCTGAACATGAAGTAAAATTTCTTCCTGACACCAAATATGGCGATGAGTCTGACTCTGACTAGAGGGGAAAGATCCTCTATCCAGGAACCTCTGGCTTTGCTCCTAGCAGGAGAATCAGTACACCCCAGTTGAAGTCCCCAGCCTTAGCTGTAGTCAACACCCAATGCCCTCTCAGGAGTTTTATAAATATCATGACACATATCAGATAACAGGGTGGGGAGAGGAGGGACTGGAGCAAACAGCAATGCCCAGAAGCATGAGAAATACCCATGATAGAAAATAGTCATAGCTATGCCTAGATCATTCCCAACCCATAGCTATCCGACCTTTTTCTTGAAATCTCCAGTGATGAGAGTCCACAACTTCCCTATTCTATTCCACTGTCTCACTATTCTTACAGTGAAGTTTTTTTTCCAGATCTCAAATCTAAATGTACTTCCTGCAACTTCAAGCCATTGGCCTGCATTCTCCTCTACAACAAGAGAGAAAAGACACTTTCCCTGTTCTTTATGGCAGCCCTTCAAGTATTTTAAGACTGTTATCATGTCCCTTCTTAAGCACCCTTTCTGTCAGCTGAATGTGCCTAGTCCCTTCAACCTTTCCTTGTATGACTTGTCTTCTAAGCCGTTAATCATTTCTGTTGCCTGCTTCTGGAGCCTCTCTAACTTCTCCACATCCTTTTTAAAATGAAGAGCTCAGAACTACATACAGATAAGATCTAACCATGACTGAGTAGCGAGGCACTATTACCTCTGTTTCTTGCAGCTAACACTTCTATTGATGCATCCCAAAACTGTATTAGCCCTTTGTGTAATTGCATCACACTGCATACTCATATTAAGTCTGTGGTCTACCTAACTCCAGGACCTTTTCCATAGAGCTGACATCCAGCCAGGTGTCCCCCACTTTGTATTTGTGTTTTTTATTATTCCTTCTGAGGTGTAGCACATTTTGTTCATCCACTTTGAACTTCATCCTGTTAGCTCTACCCCAACTTTCCAATCTGTTGAGCTCTTTCTGAATTGTGCTTCCATCCTCCAATGTATTTACAATCCTTCCTAGTTTTGTGTCATCTGCAAACTTGCTCAAGAAGGTTTTTTATGCCAGCATCCAAATTATTAATAAACACATTGAACAGCACTGGGCTCAGGACAGACCCCTGTGGGACTCCACTCAAAATCTTCTATCATTCTGACATGGACCCATCAATAATTACCTTTTGCTTGCAGCTCTCAAGTCAGATATTTATCCACCTTGTAGTACTTTTCTCCATCCCACATTTCTCCAATTTGTTTATGAAAAAGTTGTATGGGACCTTGTGAAAAGCCTTTCTGAAGTCATAGAATCATATCATAGAATCATAGAAGTCAGGTCAGAAGGGACTTTGTAGATCTTCAAGTCCGACCCCCTGCCTGGGCAGGAAGAAAACCGGGCTCAAATGACCCTAGCCAGGTAGACATCAAGCCGCTTCTTAAAGACCCCCAGGGTAGGAGACATCACCACTTCCCTTGGAAGTTGTTTCCAGATCCACAGTCGCCTAGTTTTTTAATGAGGATGGGGTGGTCAACATTGTCAAAGGCCTTGCTGAAGTCCAGAAAGACTACATCCACAGCAACACCTACATCTAATGCTTTTGTGACCTGATCGTAAAAGGCAATCAGGTTGGTCTGACATGACCTGCCCCTAATGAAACTGTGCTGGTTGTCCTTAAGCATCATCCCCGATGCTGGCCCATAACAGATGTGCTCCTTGATGATCTTCTCAAAGAGTTTCCCCAGGATTGAGGTAAGACTGATGGGCCTATAGTTGCTTGGGTCCTCCCTCCTCACTTTTTTAAAGATGGGGACCACATTGGCTATCTTCCAATCATCTGGCACCTGGCCCAAGCACCACGAGCACTTGTAAAGCCATGCCAAGGGCCCTGCAATAACCCCTGCTAGCTCCCTCAACACCCCGGAGTGGAGAGCATCTGGACCTGCTGATTTGAACACGGTCCAGATATACTATATCCACAGCATTCCCTTCATATACCCAAGTACTTTGAAAAAAAAAGGTTTGTTTAACATTATTTGTTTTTCATAAATCCATGTTTTCTGCTTGCAATATGCCCTTCCTCCTTCAGATGCTTGCAGATGACCTTCCTTAGAACATGTACCAGTAACTTCCCAGGTATTGAGGTGAGGCTAACTGGTCTGTAGTTTCCTGGGTCCTCCTCCTTGCCTTATTTAAATAGGGGCACTATGTTAGCCCTTTTCCAGTCCTCTGGTACCTGGCCTGTCTCACATGGCTTCATGAAGACCATTGCCAAGGACTCCAAGATCTCCTCTCCCTGTTCCTCCAAAACCCTAGGATGAAACTCCTTTGGGCTTGCTGACTTGAATTAATTCAGAGCCAAAAAAATCTTTCTGACCATCCCTTTTATTTTCTCCTCCCTCAGTTTTCCCCCTTCCTTATCCAGATAATCCCTATTAGGTGTCTAGCAGCTTTTTGTTTTTTTGGTTTTTTTTGTGAAGACTAAAGCAAAGTAGCTCGTAATTAGTTCCGCCTTCTTTGTATCTTCAGTTAGGAGTTTCCCTTGGCTTGTTAACAGCAGACCCATGACTTCCTTGGTCCTTCTTTTCTGGCCAAGATACTTATAGAAACTCTTCTTGTTGTCCTTAACCTCTTTTGTCAGGTATAGTTTGTTCTTTATCTTTGCTTTCCTGATGTTGTCCCTTCAGATTCTTACTATGTCCTAGTATGCATTCTTGGTGACCTGCCTATTCTTCCATTGCCTGTATGCTTTCCATTTGCATTTGAAGTATTTTAGAAGCATCTTGTACAAGCACATTGGTTTCTCACCATTCTTTTTCTTCCATCATGTTGGGAAAGTTTCTTGTTGGGCTTCCTATACTGTGCCCCTTAAAAGCTCCTAGCCCTCCTGGGTACCTTTATGCTTCAGTCTATCCTCCCATGACACCATGACTATTAGCACCATGCCTATTTCATTCTTGAGTCAGATGAAATCCACCTTTTTTAAATCTAGCATCTTAATTGTGCTGACCTCATGCTTTCCCTATCTCAGGATATGGAATTCTAGGATATTCTAGTGATTCCTTCCTCCCAAGTTATCCCTAACTTTCACATCCCCCACCAGTTCCTCCCTGTTGAGCAGGACAAGATCCAAGATAGATGAGCCCATAGTTGTATCCTCCACTTTCTGTAAGAGAAAGCTGTTCTACACACAAATTAGGAAGCAGCTTGACATTTTATATTTGGTTACATTGTTCCTCCCTTCAGTACCATTCCTTGGATTGATTTGTCACCTACTTGAAGAGTGCCTCATCCACCTCCTCTTCTTGGTTAGGTGGACTGTAACAAATCCATACCATTATATCAGTGCTGCATCTTTCAATGTTTACTTTCTTTCTCCTGAACCAGAGAAAAAGTGTATATGTTTTTGACATGCAAGGCAATACTACCATCTTTGCTCCTAAACCTGTCCTTCCAAAACAGAGTGTAACCCTCAATGTTCACATTCCAGTCATAAGAGCTGTCACACCAGGTCTCAGTAATGCCAATCAGATCATAGCTATTTTCACAGGGTGCAACTTATCTTGTTTATTCCCCATACTTCACACATTTTTTTTTTTTACATGCATCAGACAGTTTTACATTTTGACCTCCTCATTTCCCTTTTGTAGCACTTGTATCAGTTCTTTAGCCTTTTCCCAGAGTTGAGTTGCTTCTTTTACTCCTTTGAGTCCAAACCATGTGCTCTGTTGCTTGAGAATTTTGATTACCTACATTAAGGCTCTCCTTACTGGAATGGCCAGATGACACCCACAGATGTTCTTCCCTGCACCCGCCGGGCTTTGAACATCTTGTTCCGGGCTTCCTTAATTCGAGTGTTCACCGGTACTCACTTTGCTGCTGCAGGTGATCTTATGGGAGGTCTTTACACGTGCTGCAAGCTGCCCCTTTCTCACCTGCCATGACTTTGAATCTCTCACAGTGGGTGGGGCTTCATGCAGCGTGGTTGCCCACATTGAACGCCTGCTCCTTTGGTGTCTTCTGCGAGGCTCCACCTCCCCTATACCTCACCCTAAACCCAGCCCACTGGATCCCGGTCACTTTTGTGGCCGACCTCGTGCTCCCCTTACCACCCCCAAACAATGAGCCCTCCGCCCACCTTCTTGCTTTTCCTGCTTCCGCACAACCTCAACCCCTTCTGACACAGGGAAACATAAAACATGCTTCTCTAGTAAAAAAAAAACTTAATGAATCCTAAGAAAACCACCACCACACCACTACTGGGCTTCCTTGCAGAGTAGGGATAGCCATCCTACACATCAACTTGCTGACAGAGCCTTCTCCAAGTGACCCAGCTTCTGTCACTCCACTCCACCTGCTCAGGTTAGAGCTGTTCTCCCCCACAACTTCCCGCTATTGTGACCCTCTCTCTGGGTCTTCGAGACATATCTGCCCTCTCTCTGGATCTTCTTGGAGCAGCTGCCCAGGGTCTTCCCAGCACAGTTGCCCTCTCTCTTGATCTTCCCAGCGCTGTTCTTCTCGCAGCGCCCCAAGTCCTCTTACCGGCTTGCGTCTTGCTTCACCCATGGCTGGGACTCCTGCTCTGGGTGCTGGCCCGTTGCCTGGGTTGACTGCTCCTCCATGGCCAGTGAGTGTAGGCTCTCCCGGCATCCTGCGCCCCTGGCTGACCCCCCGGTCGGGCTCTCTCTCGGCGTCCATGCACCCCCTCCCTCTCTCATTGCTGGTCCTCTAATTTCCTCTGGCTGGTGATTGGGGCTGACGTCATCCGCTGGCCGCAGCTGACTAAAGGCGCAGCTAATGATTCACACGGTCTTCCCCCGTTGTCCTCGCTTTTCTTCCCCTCCTGCTGTAAGTAATTTTTCTTTTTTTACTTTCACTTTTCTTGTTCCACCCCTGGCTCCTGGCCCTAGGGTTCCCCTCGTGGGCTTGCGAGTCTCCCCAGTTTGCCTCTCCCTGTGACATAGACCCCCCCTTAAGCTGCCTTTGGGCGGTATGTTTAGGTGTGTCACCATCCTACCTGCATCAGTCTGACCGGTCTCTTGCTCTCGCGAGAGGCCGTGTTGCATCTAGAGAGAAAGTCCGCCATTATGTTGTCTGTTCCTGCTTGATACACTATCCGGAACTTATAAGGCTGTAGAGCTAAAGCCCAGTGCATAATCCGGGCATTGTCTATTTTTGTTGTGTTAAGCCAACTCAGTGGGGCATGGTCTGTGATTAAGATGAATTCTTGCCCCAGCAAGTAATATTTGAAGTGTTCCACAGCCCAACTTATGGCTAAACATTCCTGTTCAATTGTGGAATACCTTGTCTCGGCTGGTAACAATTTCCGACTGGCATAAGCCACAGGCCGTCGAACTCCACTATCATCTTGTGTTAGAACTGCTCCTACAGATATTTCTGATGCATCCGTCTGTAATATAAAAGGTTTCTCAAAGTCAGGAGTATGTATTACCACATCCTTACACAAAGCGTCCTTTAACCTCTTGAAGCTCCTACACATGTCTTCTGTCCAATTTATTTTTTTTCCCTTGTGGTCCCCTCAAAGCATCTGATAGAGAGGTTGTTAATTCTGAGAACTGGGGCACAAATCAAAGGTAATAGTTTACCAGACCTAAAAAGGACTGGAGCTGTCTAGGTGTTTGAGGTGGTTGGAATTTCCTGATGGCCTCTACCTTATCTGCTAGCGGTCATATGGTCCCTTGTCCCACCAAGAAACTTAAGTATTTTGTCTGTTGTTGGGCCAGGGCATATTTCTTGGGGTTGGCCATTAGTCCCATTGTTCTCAACTCTGTCAACACCGCTCCCAAAGCTTTGACATGTTGTGCCCATGTCTGGGTGAAGGTAACAATATTGTCAATATAAGCAGCTGCATAGCTTGCATGTGGGGCTAGGATTCTTTCTATCAACTGCTGGAACATGGCTGCTGCCCCATGCAATCCGAATGGCATCCTTATGAACTCGTACAAGCTCCACAGCGTGCCAAAGTCTGTTTTAGGTCTATCCCAAGGGGCAATGGGTGTTTGCCAGTAACCTTTCACTAAATCTAGGGTGGATATAAATTTAGCAGAACCGATCCTCTCCACCAATTCCATAATATGTGGCATTGGGAAGGCATCGAAAATAGTGATTTCGTTTACCCATCAGTATTCTATACGGAGCCTCAAAGTGCCATCGGGTTTGGGTACTGGTACGATAGTGCTTCGCCATGTCCTCCATGAAGGTTTTATAACCCCTAACTCCAACATTTTCTCCACCTCTTTTTTTTTATGGCACCTATGAGATGATGGGGTATTGGCCGCCATCGATCCCTTATTATGGCCCCTGGGGGCATTCGTATATAATGGTAGGTGCCTTGTACCCACCCTGGCTCTTCCTGAAATGTGTCTTTAAACTCTTCTATGATCCGCTGGATCTCTTTCTCCTGTGTGGGCATTAGGGTTTTTCCCACTTGTATCAACTGATCCTGCGGCTCTGGCTTGACTTCCTTCCCTTGTGGCCTGAGGTCTTCCTCCTCCATAAAGGTCGCCTAACCCTCGGGTTGTCTCCACTCACACAAGAGGTTGACATGGTAAATTTGCCTAGGCTTAAGGTGACCTGGCCTATACACCTCATAATCTACGGGCCCTACTCTCTTTGTAATTTTGAAAGGCCCTTGCCATTGCGTTAATACCTTACTTGAGGAAGTGGGTAATAACACAAGTACCTTCTGTCCCGGTTTAAATTCTCGCAGTCAGGCTTGCTTATCATATCTCTCCTTTTGTTGCTGTTGAGCCTGCTGCAAGTTTTTGGCGGCCACCTCCCGAGCTATCTGCAGCCGACGATGGAAAGCCTGTTGGTATTCGGACACATTTTGTGCTTGTGCGACTAGCGACTCCCAGTCTTCCCTTAATATTTGTAAAAGACTTCTAGGGCGATGTCCCAATACCAGTTCAAAAGGAGAGTACTTTAGGGAATCAGAAGGGGTATCTAGCAGCACAAACAGTATAAGGGGAATTAGTAAATCCCACTTCCAGGGATCTCCTTGGAGGCACCGGTGTAACACTCTTTTCAGGGTCCCATTTAGTCTTTCCACCAACCCATTTGTCTCTGAGTGGTAGACTGATGTACGCAGTTGTCGGATCTTCAATGTCTGACACACTGTTTAATACCCCAGACATAAAATTGCGCCCTTGATCCGTTAAGATCTGGGGAATACCCACTTGGGTGATCCACTTTATCAACTCTTCTGCTATTTTTGGTTCTGTTATTGTAAGATTCGACCTAGAAACTACTATGCAAAGCCTAAGCAAAAGTGAATGTTATGTGTCGAATGCCCATCTGCAATGATAAGGAGCAGACAGTCTTAGATAGAGGAAGCTTGAAAACAAAAAACAGAATCAGAGTTACTGGAACAAAGAGCTCATTATAATACTAAAAATCACACCCCTAGGCGGGGAAGATATATACTAATGAAACATATCTGTATGTTAATGAGATACATAGCTAAAACACAGGTATAGAGACATGCTCAGTAAAGAACTCCTTGCGTCACTCCTTTATAACCAATTAGCAAACAAGGATGCTTATGAAGATTCAACCTCTTGTATATAAGGGGCTCAGTATTGAATATGTGTGTGCTTGTCTTGTGAAATTATTCCGCTTGCACCTTTTATTGCTAGCAATAAATCTTTTTTATAATTTCACCCCTGATATCTTTATTGGCCTTTGCATACCGGGCATGAACCCAGACTTGAGCTGAGGCCTAACATTATGGTCTGCAGAGGTATCGCCTCGGGATAATGGGTGGCATAAATCGACAAATACCAACAAGTATTGATTACCAGAGCTACTACGGGGCAAAGGATCAACTACGTCCATTGCTATCCAGGCAAAAGTGGTCCCCACCACTGGTAAGGGCTGAAGAGGAGCTCGTGGTGGTCGATTTTCTCTATCTTTCTGGCACTCAGGGCATGCTGCACAACGTTTAGCCACATCCTCTCCCAAACCAGGCCAGAAAAACCACCATGAAATTCTGGCACTCGTTTTGTCCCTCCCCTTATGTCCCCCAGCCAGGATGGCATGCGCCAGTCACCAGTCACCACATGACCACCTGGAAACATGTCGGAACCACTAGTTGGGAATGTTCTGCCTCTCCCTCCTGGCCTTGCTGTACGCGATAAAGGAGGCCATTTCATACCTCAAGTCGTGAGTGTGTCGGAGCCGTTCTCGCTTGTGGCGCCGATGCATCATCCAGGGCGAAGGTCTGTAGTTTCTGCAGCCCCTCCTCCTCCTCCTGGGCCTTCTTAAATTGGCAACTACTAGCCACCGCCTGCAAATCTACCATCTTGGGATCACCATCACTTTCCACCCTCTCTTCTGATTCCCCCACCCATCCTTCCCTATTTCTTAATTCTCTTTTAGCTGTTTCCCGATCTCTAACTCTTTCCAGGGTATCATACAATGGGGGCCACTCACGCCCCAGCAACATCTCACATGCTAATCGCGGTGCTAACCCTACCAACAACTCTCCTTGGTGCTCCATCCCTTGTAAGGAGACCCACTGCTGCTGTATTTGTTGTGTTTCCCCATGTAGGCAGGAGACTCTTACAGGAGTGGCTCGGCGTCCTGGACAGGGTGTAACCAGCTCAGCCCTAACTAAGGACTGTGCGCACCCCAAATGCAACACAGCCCACACTTTATGGCTGCCCACCTGAGCCTGTACCATAGGTCGCTCCCAAACAGCGCTCTCTCCACCATACCGAAGCTGCAATCCATTGGCTTGGCGCAAGGAGCCTCCCTGTGGCCCTCAGTTCCTCTGCGGGTCCACTGATCCGGCTGCCATCTTTCCTGACTGCCACCAGTCGGGCTCTCTCTCGGTGTCCACGCACCCCCCTCCCTCTCTCACTGCCAGTCCTCTTATTTCCTCCGGCTGGTGATTGGGTCTGACGTCATCCACTGGCTACAGCTGACTAAAGGCGCAGCTAATGATTTGCGCAGGCTTCCCCCGTTGTCCTCGCTTTTCCTCCCCTCCTGCTGTAAGTAATTTTTCTTTTTTTACTTTCAATTTTCTTGTTCCACCCCTGGCTCCTGGTCCTCGGGTTCCCGTCATGGGCTTGGGAGTCTCCCCAGTTTGCCTCTTCCCGTGACATTCCCCATTGCCATTAGATGGATCCCATCTCAAAATAGCAGCCCTCCTCCCAAGAACTTCTGCCCATTTTCAAAGAAGCCAAAGCCTTTACATCAACACCACCATTTCAGCCACACATTCACTTCCAGGATATGACAGTCTGTGCCTGAACCCCTGTCCTCCATGGGAGAGGTTAATGAGAACACTGCTTGCACTCCAAGCTCCTTCCTCCTGACAAAAACATCGTAGTCACCTCTGATCTGCTTAATATCAATTATCATTGGTGCCTACATGGACAAACTGGAAGGAGTACTAGTCTGAAGGATGGATGAACTTTGGCAGACTCTTTGTGGTATCCTCAATTTGGGCTTCAGGCAAGCAACACACTTCCTCTGCCCCAAATATGGACAAAATATTGGTACCTCTGTTCACTGCAGAATGGACTCAGGAACCACCACCACTCTTCTCTTCCTTCTTGGTGCTGTGGTTCTGGAGCCTCTGTCCTTGGGATTTTGCACTTCCTGCTCTCTAGGCTGCTGCCTCCTCTGATTCATGCCTGAAGATATCCTCTCTTTTGCCTCTTCCTCAGCAGTTCCACCACAGAGTGTCTAAAAGTGCTTGTTGACTTAAATCCACTCCTCTTGAAGTTTAAGGGCCCTCCTTTGAGTCACATGCTGCCACTTCTTCTCCTTGCCCTTTGATCTTTCCAGTACCAGCATCTTGTAACTCTTGTTCTGGTATTCTTCCTCATCCTGGATGCAATGCAGAATGGATAAATATTCTTTCAATTGGTTAATCTTCTCCTCCAGGTGAAAGAACATCTTATACCTGTTGCAGATGGAGTGTTCTTGACTCTCTGGGAGGAACATGAGCATGGCACATCCTATGAAGATCACACCAGCTAACCCAGATTCCATTTTTACCTCTTTGCTCCCTGGATCAAAACAATGTGTAAGGATAAAAAAAAAAGGGGGGGGGGCAGCAGGGGGCACACCACAAGAACCTACATGCCAAGCGCCCACACCAGGGCCATTGCCCACGCTTCCACTCATACACATGCACAGGCTCCTGCTCCCTGGATCCATCCTTGGGTGAACTCCCTAGGTCAGTGGTTCCCAACCTCAGGGGGTAACCCATATTAGGGTTGCAGGGGGTCTGTAGTAGGGTTGCATAGTCCCCAAAGAGCCAAGCAGAATGGCCATGTCCCCACCCACAGGATGGCTGTGGTTTGGCCCGCCCTCCTCACCCATGGTGTGAAGGCTTCTTTACAGTTCTTCCAGCCAGAAATTCTAGCTGTGGGGCCCCACATGGGCTGATTTGCCCCGTACCCCGTACCCTCCTAGGGTCAGCTCTTGGTCAGTTGGTCCTGATTTAGGCTTGCAGCAAGAAAAGGCTGGGAACCACTTCCCTAGGCAAACTCTTCTTTTTCTGCCTTCTGTTTACTGCTCTCATAGTTTGCTAGAGGCTGCCTTTTTATAAGGCTGCCTATCCTAGCTCTACCCCTCAGTTACCTAAGCCAGCCCCATTCAGAGAAAGCTCTATCACTCAGTCACTCTGGAAAGGGAAAAAAATAGAAAATAAAAGAAAAAAAGAAAAAAAAACCCAGCAAACCCACAATCGCACACTATGGTGGGGGGAGGTTGATACACACACACACACACATACACTAGGCACTAGACAACTACTATAGCAGCAATCAGCCACTCCAAGTCACTAGCACAGAGAAAAGCCTCTTCATTGCAGTCCCACACCTGATGCTTTTCCTAGAGCCACTGCTTTCTGCTCAGGCTACTGCTCAGCTTACCATGACCCACCCCAATCCAAAAAACAACAGATTGGAAGCAATGTATCCATGCTGTATTTCATATGGGATGAGATGCAATCCAACTTGAACTAATTCAATGCTGTCCAGATCCCAGAGACATCTGAGGAGGCTTCATACTAGAATGATCTTCTGATGCCTGGGTTCAAAAAGGGCATATAAAATAAACCTGATTCTCTGGTGAGAGGAGTGCAGTATGAAATGGAGCTGATAGGGCAAGAACACTGTCCACTCGCCAATGTGAGAGGGGTAGGGATAATGAAATGTAAGGTTCCCATACAAGCTGTTGGACTATAAATTGATACACATAGTACGGTACTGCTCTGGCTCTACCTCAGTGCAGGGAGTGGGCTTGTGGCAAGGCATTCACTAGGGGGATGGCCAGCCACTCAGTGCTGTATTATGTGCTTAGCTACTCTTTGACACTCTCCAGCATCCAAGGGAGCCTGCAAAACATAATGGAACATATGCACAGGCGCAACTTGGTGGCATGGATATCTGTGCAGCACCTGCCTGACCCCTGGAACACATGTGCAGTCCTCTACTAATAGGGTTTACAACTGAAAGAAAAAGAAACAAATTTCTTAGGAGCTATAATATCAACCCTGACACAAGGAAAATAAAATCCCACTTGCTGTCACCTACAGGCCACAGCTTGAACACATCATTAATAATCTCCAATCCTCCTGGAAAAAGGACAACCATCTCAAAGTAGTCATAGGGGAGAAATGTGCGCTTGTTTACAGAAAGCCCCCAAACCTTAGTGTCTAAGAAACAATAGGCTACCTAAATCCTATTCTCACTGAGGCAACAGACCTTGCAAGAGAACCAGATGCAAACTGTGCCTCCTCAATAAAACAGAACATATAATCACTTGTCCAAATAACCCAGATTATAACACTTGAAATTCCTTCACCTGCATATCTACAACATCACCAGCTAACCTTGCCCCTCTGCTATCCACATTGGAAAGACACTTTCTAGGAGTGCATTTTAAGTGAGTAGGTTGTGCTTTTGTCAAACATTACTCAGAATATTACAGTTCTTTGCAAACATTTTAGCTTATGCAAAAGTGTCATTAGTGTTAATGAAGCTTGGTACCTATGTAATGTCCACAATACAGTTTAATACCCACCCCAGAATGGCAGGAACATTACACAGTCCAAAAGGTGTTATAAAAAAAAAAAAAATGATTCTTTGGTTAACACTCACTATAGTCCCCTTTGAGACTCAATTTTCTCAATATAAAAAATATAAAATACAAAAATATACCTCAATTTTCTTCTAAAAACAATACATTCTAACACTGACAAACCAAACTTTTGACAGAGACATAACAAGTAAATGGTACAATCAAAGTCAGAGTTTGTAATTATGTCTCACAAATGCTGTTCTGAATGTCTAGGTGTATATAAAAAAAAAAATCATAGTTTCATAGAGAAAATACGTCTCATTTCATAATAATAACCTTTGAGGTAAAATTTTATTCTACTAAAGTAAGATTAATTGTTTTACAAATTGTATTCACAAAATATAAACTATCATGTTATTTGTATTTTAAAAAGCCAATATAAATGGTACATGAAGAAACAAACTTTTTCTTTTGTATTGACAGAATAAAGTCTTGAATGTGTGTGCTTACAAAGGCTCACAATTCAGTCTAGTAAAAGTATTTTGTAAAAGGTCTTGTATGATCAAGCAAAGGGCAAGTTTTTAAAGGGAAGAAATATTTGAATATACATGCATGGCCACATGCATGCATGGGAAGACAGTGCCCTAGCACCGATCTCTCAAGCAGCTTTAAGATTCTCTAATCCAAACAGTATAATTCCTGAGGCTTCTTTTCACTGCTGTTATCCAGGGTCTTGTACTGATATCTTAGGACCTGATCCTGTGATCAAACTCTGTGTCAAACTTTTCTTTAACTTCAGTCATTCAGGATAAGGGTGTCCTCAAGGATGGAATGGAGAAAAGCTATTCATTCAATGTTGTTTTCTGATAAGTTACTGGAAAAAATGGGAAAACACCTGCGTTGGCTCAGTTTGACATGCTGAAGCCTATGAAAATTCTATTTTACAGTGCCAAAAATAAAAAGTTTAGATTCAAAGCTAGAGTACTTAAGAGAAAAAGACTATTCTACTTTTTATTGAATGAGTTTTTATTTAGTAATATTTGACTTTGTGATGATGGAAACAAAGTGCTTTTGTTGCTGCAACTATGAAATAAAATAGCGGACACAGACATTCAGAGAATATATCAGGGAGATAATTCCAAAACTAAGAATGCTGTATTTACTTAAACAGAAAATGACCCTGATAAGACAATCCCCTAATAATTCAATGCCATATATATGGAGATTCCACCACCACTCTGGGTAACCTGTTCCAGTGTTTTACTACCCTCCTAGTAAGAAAATTCTTCCTAATATCTAACCTAACCTTTCCTTGCTGCAACTTGAGATTGCTCCTTATTCTGTCATGTGTCCCAGTTCCCTTAAGAACATGTAAGAACAAAATAAATAAATACATAAATAAATAGCATAGTTAAGGCATGCCAAAGCAGCTGAATCATACTGATGAATGGATATAGATTTGAAAGTGACATATGAGTTTAGATAGTTGTAAGGCTGGTATTAGTTAGGGAATGATGCAATGCTGGGAAAGCCCAGTCCCTGAATCCCAACATCTCCGCCTTCCTTTTCTTCACTGAACAGTAAAGTCAAGGCAGCAGTGCCATGGAAAGTATTTCACCTCAAACCACTGTGCAGGTTGTGACCTGCATTATATGAGCCCAGTTCCCCCAGTAAGCACTTTACGGTTAAGGACACTAAACACAAGTAGGCACAAAAAAAAGAGCTAGTCACTTAATAAGAAGTCAAATAGTAATTGTGGTAACAATAAAACCTCTAAATGTTTATTGGGAGCCTCAGTCCATTTCACTTTGTTCTGATGCCTGTGGGGTAAATACAGATATAAGTTTCAGAAGTTAGCAATGTCAGAAGGTGTATAAAAAGAGATACACTTATGAAGGCCAGGCTATAAAATTCTTGAACTTTGTTTTGCTGATTTAGATTCATTAACTAGATGTGAATTTAATGGAATCTAAATTAAACCGTTTTGTCTACTATCTCTAAAGTTTCTCTTGTAGGTAAATATGCAGTTCAATAAAATTATAGATATAAATTAAATGAAGGGAAGCTTCTGTAAGACTTAATTTCAATTAATTTCATTAATTAGATTGAAATCGAATAATATATACATATATATACATATATAAATCTTCAATCTAATTAATGAAATTAATTGAAATAATGAAAATGTCTTTAAAGCCTTTTTTTCATGGCACCTTAACAGCTATACTTGTCATACATACATACAAAAAGTTTATTTTGAGAGTCATCTGGCTGTACTTTTGAAAATGATATTATACATACATACATACACATACACACACATATTCATATACACACACACACTATACAAATGTATTCTATAAAGAAACTAACTTTCTTACCTCATTTACAAACTTATTTATATGTCAGGTACATTTCTTTAAAGCCTTTTTTTTTTTTTTAAATGGAACCTTAACAGTAACGTTAATACAGAAGAAAATAGATGAGAGAAGAGAAAGGGAGGGACAGAACACGCATATAGAAGTGAGGTCAGTGGGATAAATTGCAGAGACATGTTATATGTTTCTGAGAAATGGTGTTTTGAATAGTGGCAGGCACCTTTATAAATACCTAAGATAAATGCCATAGGATAAATTGCATTTCCCCAGAACCATTAACTGTCTCACCTGAATTCTGCCCATTAATGCATCTCAACAAGGGCTATTTCAACATTTTACAGCTAAGAGAAGCTTCAAACACCATTTCTTCAAACAATTACAAATAACACCATTAAAAATGGCAAAGAAATGTTTTCTTCTTTTCCTACAAAATTACACTGGTTTGAGCCTGAGCATGGTCAATACTGAGTCCCAGAACAAATGATGGATTTAAGGAGTAGTATCCTGCAATTTTGCACTTCTAGAAGTAGAACTATATGGATAGTTGCCTAGCTTTTTTAAAGGGGTGGGGGGTGTTGGGCAGCAGGGAACAGAACATTTGTTTCTAGTTCCAGAAAGTTTCAAGGACTCGTATTTAAAAATTGCAATAGTACTGCAATAGATAACAAAATGTTATCTTTATCTTTAATAAACTGCTATTAGTTTTACTTTATCTGTCTTTCTGATGTTGGATCACTGAATTCAATTTAAACTGAGTCTTAATTATACAGATCATTCATGGTTCCACCCATTTTTGTCTTGTTTTATACAAAAAGAGTATTTGATGCTGTTTCTGCCTTTTCCTAATGTCTAATTACCGCGAAATTCCCAAGTTGTCTCAATGTCAGGAAACAAAACCTAGGACTCCCCCACACTGAGGCAGAGCTATCCTCACTAGACTACTGAGTCATGGTTCCTGTTATTTACACTCCTCTTCCCCCTATAACTTTTCATATTTTCTCTATCCATAGTCCCAGATTCAACAGGAGGAATGGAAATTGCCTTAAACACAGTGTAGCCCTTAACCTGCATACTTTCCTGGAAAGTGGGTTCCAAAATCTATCCAACCATGGGGAACTAGAATCAATTTCCTATATAAATGCTCTAACCACTAGGTTATTATGCCAAATGAAGGATCCTCTTCCTTCTTGAATCTGAGTATCACAGAGGTACATACAAGAGTTCCTGAGTTAGTAATCCAGTGTGAGAGAAAAGATATGGAGGGACATAACATGTGAAGATGTCTTTGAAATGCTTCAAATATGAGTGGACAGTCACACCTGCCCCATGAAGCATAAAAATGGCAAAAGGGCTCCAAAAAGAACTCTAAAGAGAGCTTTATTTGAAGCACTTCATTTTGAAGTGCTTCCTGTTGTGTGTGTCCACTCTATGGAACATAACAGGGGGTTGCTCAGTTGTCTGGCATCATACAGCACTATTCTCTGCCATCCCCAACCCCCACGACCATGGTAGCAGTGGGAGAAAGTGGAATAGAACAAATGAGTATTCTCAGTTGGGCATGCAGCTGCCATCAGAGCTGGAGAAAGCATAGCCACTGTGAACTCATTCATTGCATGGTGGTATGCTGACTAGGTGGAAAAAGGAAGTCTTACCTACAGTAAAGGCAGCTGCTGCTATTGCTACTACTGCTGCTGCTGCTACAGCAGGAGCAGCAACAGTAGCAGTGATAGCTGCCATCCTTGTGCAGACAGCCCAGCTTGCAGCAGCATAAAGAGAGAGTCCAGCAGTAGCAGCCCTATGGTATGGGCTTCCTGGGAGCCATTTGCTTCTTTCCCCATCCCAGATATGCTACTGAGTACAGAGTGGTGTTTATAGTGAGAAAAAAATCACAGGCGGTGTGTCTACACATGTGCTTTACTGGACATTAGATTAATCTAATGAGCAATAAAGTGTCACCATCTACATGTGTGCAGCAATTACTACTCAGTAGATTAATGCAAAGCACCATTTGCTAGTACTGACAGATACAGGTACTAGCCAAAGGTGCTTTATATTAATGTGCCTCAACACATGTGTATATGTTGACCGGGGAGCAAATTGCTCCTGGTCAGCCAGGCAGCAGCAGGACACAACTGCTGCTAGGCTTAGGGGCAGGGGACCAAAGCTCTATAGGGCAGGAGGGCACTCTGGGGAAAACTCCTCCCTCACCCCCCAGAGCTTGGGGCTAGCCCTGAGCTCTGTGCAACTTGGGGCTTTCCCTGGAGTTGGGGACATCTCCTTCCCCACTTTTCAGAGCCAAGTCCTGATCCCCTTGTGCCCCCTGCTAGCCCAGGACTACCCCTGGAGCCCTCCGCAAGCCTGAAGCTAACCTTGTGCCCATTGCCAGCTCAGGACTGGCACCTGGGAAGTTGCAGCCAGAGCCTGGAGCTCTCCCTGGCTTCTGCAGGAGGATAGAACAGGGCAGGAGCAGCCCTGGACTAGACTACTCCTGTCCCTACCCTCTAGTGAAGTGCACACTCCGGAGGGTAGGGAAAGATTGTGAGGCAGACCTTGACAGCTTAGAAAAGTGGGCAGTATACAATAGGATGCAGTAAAACAAGGACAAGTGCAGAGTGCTGCACCTAGGGCGCAAAAATATCCAGCATACCTACCGGCTGGGAAGTGACCCTCTCAGCAGCACAGAAGCGGAAAGGGATCTCTGAGTCATAGTGGACTCCAAAATGAACATGGGTCGTGAGTGTGATGAAATCATCAGCAAAGTTAACTGCACTTTATCATGCATCAGCAGATGCATGACAAATAGAACCAAGGAGATGATACTTCCCCTTTATGTGGCATTGGTCAGACCACAGTTGGAGTACTGCATCCAGTTTGGGTGCTGTACTTCAAGAAGGATGTTGATAGACTCGTGAGGGTCCAGAGGAGGGCCACTCGTATGGTCAGGGGCTTACAGGACAAGCCCTGTGAGGAGAGACTAAGGGACCTGGACCTCTTCAGCCTCCACAAAAGAAGGATGAGAGATGATCTTGTGGTCACCTACAAATTAATTAGGGGGGCGTAGCAAGGGATCAGAGATGTTCTGTTCACCAGAAAAGCGTGGCTCAGGGGTGACCTGGTGGCTGCCAATCAGTACGTAAGGGGAGTACATCAGGATCTGGGGAAACATCTGTTCACCAGAGCACCCCAAGAGATAACAAGGACCAATGATCACAAACTCCTCCGTGACCATTTTAGGTTGGACATAATGAAAAATTTTGTTACTGTCTGAGCCCCCAAGGCCTGGAATAGACTCACTCCCTCCAGAAGTGGTGCAGGCACCTACTCATTCAAGAAAGGTTTGGATGCTTATCTTGCTGGGATCCTTTGACCCTAGCTGACTTCTTGCCCCTGGGGCAGGGGCTGGTCTTGATGATCTTCAAGGTCCCTTCCAGCCCTAATGTCTATGAAATCTATGAATCTATGTCAGGCTCAATTTGCTTCCAGCCTTGGCACACACGTAGATGTGCACCCAGGCAGAGTTTAATGTTAATTAAATTAATTAATCGTTAATTGCAGGTGTAGATGCACCCAGGGACAAGCACCATTTCACTCACCCTCCTATCCCCTAGGCATACTACTAGGAATAGGACTGCCCTGTTGTGTCAAAGATGTCCAGGGTTAATTCTGGTGACCTTCATAATCAGCACCCAGGGCTGGTCCCCTGCTCACCTCCCCTAGTTATGCAACTGGAGAGCAGTGGTTTCTCTATTTCTAGTCTCCAGTTGGAGGTGTTCAGGGCCCTGGTCTCCTGGTTCCAGCATCTGCCAGTTCTAGCAGGAGGACACATAATTTCTCATGTCTTGATTCTGCTGAAGGGAGCATTCTGGAAGACTGAAGGTGAGTTCACAGGAGAGACAGCACTCATTGACTGTCTCTCTCACTCTTCTCAGTCCCACAGAGAGGTTAAGAATGGAGATGTAGAACCCCCATCTACACCCCTGCTATAGAGCATCACCTCTCCATGCAGCCATTAAAATTTTGAAGTGTTCTAGGCAGGGTGAGGAGAAGGCACAGCAAGGGACAGTATATTTCTGTTTGTGGCTGTACTGTATTTTTTAGGAACCTCAAAATGCAACATGCTTTGAAGTTCTTGAAATGATCCAACTGTCCTGCATCAGAGGTAGGATTCCAAAGAGATACAAACACTACTGCATGACTTAATGTCTGGCTTAGGTGACACCTCAGTTATGAATCTCAGTATTAAGTGGATTCAACATGGATTGACTAAGGGCAAGTTATGCCTGGTCAACTCAATACTTTCTATAATGAAATAACTGGCTCTGTGGATATGGAGAAAGCAGAAGTGATATACCTTAACTTCAGCCAAGTTTTTTAACTGGTTTCCCACAATATTATCATAAGCAAGCTAAGAAACTAAGCATTGGGTGAATGGATTGTATGGTAGATTGAAAACTGGCTGGATCTTCAGGCTCAAAGTGTAGCAAATTATGGCTTAATGTCTACTTGGCAGCTGGTGTTACATGGACTGCCCCAGGGGTTGATCCTGGGGCTGGTTTTGTTCAATATCTTCATCAGCTATCTGGAAGATGGGGTGGAGTGCACCATCATCAAGTTAGAAAATGAAACTAAGCTGGAAGAAGTAGAAGATGTATCTAGCCAAACTGGAAAATTGGACCACAATAAATCTCATGAAGTTCAATAAGTCCAATGTCCTACACTTAGGATGGAACCATCCCATGCACCAATATAAGCTGAGGAGTGACTGGATAGGCAGCAACTCTGTAGAAAAGGACCTGGGGGTTGTACTGGACAACAGGCTGAATAAGAGCCAACAATTTGCCCTTGTTATGAATAAAGTTAACAGCATACTGGGCTGCATTAGTAAGAGAGTTGCCAGCATAACAAGGGAAGCCATTATTTTCTTCTATTCACAATTGATGAAGCCATATCTGGAGTATTGTGTTCAGTCTTGGGCCCCCCACTAGAGAAAAGATGTGGAAAAATTGGAAAGAGTCCAGTGAAGGGCAACTAAAATGGTTAGAGGGATGGGTACATGACTTAAGAGGGAGAGCACTGGGCTTATTTAGTCTACAGAAGAGAAAACTGAAGGGTGATTTAATAGCAGCCTTTAACTACCTGACAGATTTTTCAAAGAGGATGGAGCTAGACTTTTCTCAGGTTCTCAACTTTCAACTTTTTCAAGTTTCTCACAAAAGTTTCAGAGAAGTTTAGAGTCTAGAAGGGACCTCATGTAATCATCAGATCCCACCTTCCTGCTCTGGGCAGGAAAGACTGCTGGGAACAAATAACCCCAACAAGGTGTGTGTCCAGTCTCCTTTTGAAGATCTTCAGGGAAGGTGCCTGAACCACCCCTGCTGGGAGTCTATTCCAGAGTCTGATCACACAAACCTTGACGTTTTCCTTATATCCAGTCTGAAACCTTCTTCTAGGAGTTTATGACTTTTGCTCCTGGTTTTTCCCTGGTGCACTTTGGTAAATAGTTTTACACCTAGCCACCAATTCTCTCCCCTGATAGATTTGTAAGCTGCCACCACATCTCCTCAAAGTCTTCTCTTTTCTAAGCTGAATAGTCCCATATCTGTCAGCCTTTCCTCGTATGGCTTGCTCTTCAGACCTCTAATTATGTGTGGCTCTTCTGTGGACTATCTCCAGCTTCTTCACCTCCTTCTTGAAGTGTGGCACTGAAAACTGGGTGCAATACTCTAGCTGCAGCCTCACCAATGCTGAGTAGACTGGGAGAATCACTTTCTTAGTTTTACTTGAGATGGTGGCAGATAACAGAGTAAGGAGTCAGACTAATGGTCTCTAGCTGCAGCAAGGAAAGTTTCAGTTAGATATTAGGAAAAATTCTCTCACCAGGAGGGTAGTGAAGGACTGGAACAAGTTACCCAGAGAGGTGGCAGAATCTGCATCCTTGGAGGTTAAGACCCCGGTAGACAAAGCCTTGGCTGAGATGATCTAGTTGGGACTGGTTCTGCTTTGAGCAGGGAGTTGGACTAGATGACCTCCTGAGGTCCCTTCCAACACTAATTTTCTATGATTCTGCAATGTTTCAATTAAAAAAAAAGGGGGGGGGGGAGAAATGAACATCTTCTTTGGCTCGGTGAGCAACACCTCTGGAACCTGTAGCCTTATTTTTGTAAACACTCAAGAAAGAATCCTGTTTCATGTTATGTGCCTAAATGGCAGTTACTTGGAAGGAAGGAAATTGGAGGAAGAAGGTGTAACAGGTAACCTTAGCCCTATTACAGAGAGGAGAGGGTCAGGTGAGGGAAAGCAGCCATAAGGCTGGGGACTCTTTATGGTAGCCCAGGAGGGGCTCAGGGGAGTGGATGCACATGAAGGACCATTTATATTGACATGAAAGGGATTTGCTTTGTTTTTTCTCTACTCATTTTTTAGTAAAGCCAGGTGGACCAGGGCAACTGTGAGGGGAGGTATGGAGGCTACAAAATCAGAAAACCTAGCACCTTGTGGGTTTTCCTGTGGTTTTTTTTTTTTTTTTCTTCAGTTTATCCTTTCCTTTTTTTCTTGCTTGTCTTGGAGAGGGAGGTAGGCACCTACCTTCACCAGGCAGAGATCCAGGAAGGGGTTTAAATCACAGAGGGCCTAAAGCCCCTGACTGATGTTAGGTGGGCTGGAACCCAGCAGGGTTGGAGCCCCAGCCAAAGCTAGAGGGAGAGAGTGAGGGAGAAAAGGGCATCCCTTCACTACAAAGATGAGATGGTAGCTGGAGAAGGAAGAGGGGATGCAAGAACCATCAACCCCGCACAAGGCTGGGTTGGGGCCAGGTCACATCCCTCCCCCACCCTTCTCCCCCTCCATGGGGTCACACACATTGGCCCTGGATTGGAACTACCACTCAGCCCACAGTTAGACCAGGCATCCTTGGCTAAACTCTGTAGTGTAGAGACAGCCTCCTAAAGAGTATACTAACCGTAACATTGATACATGACAGGCAGGAGAAAGCATCCAGTTAAGGGGGCCAGGGAAGTCAGGCAGGTGCCACACAGCCACTAAGCAACCCAACCACCCCTGGAGGTGCATGCTGTTACAGAAGGCCCTCCCATATTTCCAGCAAACAGCCTAGTTAGGCCATTTCCCTGAAAGAAGGACACCTAGCTTCAAATCTTCCCTTACCTAGAGAGGAACCTGAAAAGTTGCCCTGTGTTTGTGCAGCCCTCCAACACACATGCACAGACAATGCACTCCCCCTACATGTACCCTCCACTGTCCCCTTTCCCCATCCCCAGACTTGCCTTTGGCTGCTAAGCAGCACAGCTAAGGCACAAGGGCAGCAGTGGCTGTGGGCAATGCTGTCCCTGAATGCACATGGTGTGTCAAAGGGTGTCTATTTGGTGCTAGTCTCTGCCATACTAAAACACAGTGCCTTGGCTCTATTCCTGTCAGCTCCTAAGGTAGAAGTAGTGTAGTCAGACTCTTTATTGTGGTGATGCTCATATGCCAGTAACCTCAGCTATGCTTGTTAATGTCAAAGGCATCTTTTTAGGCCTATATTTTACAAATACCTAATAAAATGCTCTACTTTCATTCAGGGAAAGTTTTATTTTAGGCATAGAAGTAAAATTGTAAATTGGCTTGAAATTTTATTTATGATTGGATACATTTATAATTTTTGGAAAGCTAGAGATGTTCTCTGATGTGGACCCCCTTCAGGAATAATCTTGAAGGTATGATATGTGGAAGGAATTAATTAATGAAAGTGAATAAATCAAAGGTCTTCTTTTAAATCAATATTGGTAGCACTAAGATGTAACAAATATAGTTTCATATATCAATAATGATTTTATAATGTGTGTAGGTATCATTTTTATATATCACCTTTACCAAGTTCACATGCATGGAAATTAATTGCTGAGAACTGTCATTAATTTATTACGTGCCTTTGAGAGCTTCACCTGCCACCTCCCACTAATCCATCAAGCTTATCACTTTCCAAATCCATTTTTAGTTTTGGCACTTACAGTTTGTGTTTCAGCCCTGCACCTGCAAACATCCACATGTTCAGTAAGGCTGGACACTGGCTGGGCAGGTACATTCATACACAAAAGGCAATGCATGTCCCAACATTGTACCCAAGCAGAGCCCATGATCTAAAGGTGTTAGATGCCAAAGTAGAAGGGACCTCCTATGACTTAGCTTGAGAAGGAAGAGACCCAGGCTGTATGCTACTCTTGTTCCAGAGTGGGCATCAGCACTCTGCCCTAACAATCAGGATACAGGTTAGAAATTATTTAGCCTCTTCTGCAGCTCCTCTCATGAAAGTGACCATCTCAGCAGCGAATTGAGGAGTTATTTGGAAAGAATAGGAAGCCATAGACTGTGTGGCTTAGTGAGAGCTATGAAGTTGCTCACAGAGCAACTTTTCAGGTCCTAGGCATGCCCCTCTCCATTAACCTTCTAGGGATGGGTTGGAGCTGTCCAGGTTAAAGAGGGCTTTAACTCCAAATGTACAACTTCTCATAGCACTTGCTAAATTAAAAACTGACTTAACATTCCTTAAAATTAATGTGTGCTGATTGTAATGTGTAAGTACACCCTTATACTCTTAGTACAGTGAGCAAGTTTCTACTTTTTTGTAGGATTCCTTTTTGAGCTAAAGAGATTGATATCTAACAAGTTATAATTGTCTATATAGTACTGGCAGGATGAGGTCCCTGGTCTGGCTTCTTGCTTAGCTCCAACCTTCTCACCTTTGCTTCCAAAGTCTTTGGGTCCTTTCCCTCCTCTCCCCATGGTTAACTTGTCTGCCATGACTTGCTGTTATAGCTTCAAAGAGGATGCCCCAAGAGGCAGATGCAGGTTTGGGGAATAGGTCCTTGTCTGAACTAAAGCCCTCCAGGCCTTGGCACACTTTTCATAGATTTCATAGACATTACAGCTGAAGGGGACCTCATAAGATCATCAGTTCCAGCCCCCTGTCCAAGGGGCAGGAATTCAGCTAGGGTGAAAGGACCCAGCAAAATAAGTGTCCAAATGTTTCTTGAAAGTGTTTAGAGAGGTGCTTGCACCACCTCTGTGAGGAGTTTCTTCCAGGCTTTGGGGGCTCGGACAGTAAAGAAGTTTTTCCTTATGTCCAGCCTAAAATGGTCTTGATGGAGTTTGTGACCACTGGACCTTGTCTTCTCTTGGGGTGCCCTGGTGAACAGACGTTCTCCCAGATCCTGATGCATACCCCTTATGTACTTATAGGTTGCCACCAAGTCACCCCCGAGCCTTCACTTTTCCAGGCTGAAGAGTCCCATAGATCACAGCCTCTCTTCATGCTTTCTTGCCCTCTGATCATGTGGGTGGCTTTCCTCTAGACTCTTTCAAGCTTCTCCATGGCCTTCCTAAACTGAGGAGCCCAGAATTGGATGCAGTACAGTTCTCCAGCTGCAGCCTCACCAAGGCCAAGTACAGGGGGAGGATGACATCCTGGGTCTTGCTCTAGATGCATCATTAGATGCAAGACAGAGTTTTGTTCAGTTTGCCAGCTGTGGTATCATATTGGTGGCTCGTATTCATCTTGTGGTCAGTCATGACCCCCAAGTCTCTTTTGGTCATGGTGCTAGCGAGTGTAGCATTGCCAAGCCTGTAAGTGTGATGCAGGTTTTTATTCCACTCATCCTGAACTCCCCTCCCTATGAAATCTTAGCCTCTCAGGGCCTCAAAAACAAGCCTCCTGAGCTTATGAAAGTCAGCTTTCCTAAAGCCAGGGACTACTACATTGCTGACTGACTTGCCAGCTTTGCGGTGGGTAGTGAAAGTGATCAACTTTTAGTCACTGTCACCCAGCTTCCCTTGGATTCTTAGGTCACTGACAGATCATCCCGTTTGGCCAGTACCAGGCCCAGCAGCAACTTGCCTTTTGTCAGCCCATAAACTTCTTGAGACTCCCTGCCCACCCTGACTCGGCTATTAACTCCCGCCCCCCAACAAATCCACCAATGCCCCTTTTGGACCCACCAGATTCTCTGATCCCACCAATTCCCTCCTGGACCCACCAACCAATGTCCCACAGGACCTGCACCCACTCTTTCCACCCTACCGTGCCTGCCTCTCCATCCATGTATGTGAGGAAGCTTTGTGACCGACTGGATTTAGCCGAGTACTTCTAATTTGGCTGGGTCCCATATCCTGATCTCCACTGTATCAGGACCCTAAGTTCTTGGGCTCTAGCTCAGCTCCTTGCAGGCTCTGGGCCAGTCAGTCCCTAGGTACACCCCCTTTGTAGGCATGGGGTCCATGTTCCCACAAGTCTTTGCTGCCAGATACCCAGTCCTTTGACATGCCACACTCATGCTTTTGAAAATTATTTGGCCTACATACAACACCCCAGGGCTCCAGGCCCTAGGAGCTGTAAACTGAGTACGTCTGCTGCACCTCAGTGGCCTGCAATCTGCCCTATACAGCCACCTTAGTCCTCCGGTTTAAACATAAGTCAAGAGCATGATTGTCTGGTCCCCAAAACATAAGGCTTACAAAACAAATTCCATCAGATTTAATCACACCCTACAGTGGCACAAATGCAAAAGGTTCAGGGTACTTATCTCATGTTGCTCATAGTGCAGGGTCTCTTCCACCCTTCTGCAGCACAAGGTCCTTTCTCCCAGGCAGTCCCTGGAGCTCTGCTTCCTCGGACTCCTACAGCCAAACTGTCCCTTCTGGGCCAGGTGCTGGATTTGTGAGCCTCTCCCTCGGTCACCTGACCCTGTATTTCTGCCCCAGGTTTGCCAATCACCAATTATAACTAGGATGGACAGCCATTTCATTTAAGGCCCCTTTTGGCCATTAAGTCAATTCACAGGGCTGTGCTGGCTAGCTGGTCCTGTGCTCCCTCCCCATCTCAGTAATGGAGCAGGAGAGAGAATCCGTTGAATTTCCCATTCTTCTGTTCCATCAGCATAGTTTGTTCCTATACCTTTAAAAGGGCATAAAGTACATTCCCCTCTCCTGGATTCCTTTGCCCTTAAGTCTTTCCTCGCAGGGGATCCTGCCCATTCCCTGAGTTGGTTAAAGTCAGCATTTCTAAAGTACAGTGTCTTTATTCTGCTGCCTCCTTTCTTCCTCACCTTAAGCTCCTGAACTCTATCTTAACCTTAGCTTTAGTCTCTTTCAGACTCAGTGACTCCATAAAACTGAAACCCATCTCCATCAAGTTACAATCCCTTATAGCTAATTAAATACACATTGACCTACACAACCCTATCAAAATTTCCCATATAAAATATTTGTTTATGTAGATTTTCATGAAACAACATAAGAACAGATAACATATAAAGTTGTATTAATCTAATTTGTTTATAAAAGTGCTTTATGTAAGTCCATTTACCTATTCAAGTCTCAAAAAAAAATTAAATCCTGCTAAACAGGGAAGCCCTAGCAATTCCCAGTTCTGCTAATTTATGAACTTGATGTTAATATTCCTCACAAATGTGTTTTTATTAATATCAGACTATAGAGTTGTTACAAAGTGATCAACAACAATGGACCTGAATCAATATAGGCAAAAAGGTAATGTTTATCAATTAATGAGTGCTTCCAGGAAATTTATTGTATGCAATATATAATACATATCTAATTAGTCTTGTTCAGCTTAATTTGCTTTTTGGAATTTGCAAGTGATTTCATTACTTTTCCCATTTTTTTGTAGTTATCATATTTATTTATTTAGCCAGAAAATCTGAATCTAAATAAAGTTTAGAATTACTTTTCATTATTATTATTATTTATATTACCATAGAACCAAAGAGACACATGGAACAGGATATATGTGATGATGTTCCTATATTATACCACCTTTTCCCCTAATATTTTACCTGCATCTGTTTTAATTTAAGACAAAAAACTAAAACAACCCCTCCCCCCCTCCACCACCACCATGGGTCTTTAGAGATGGCTGAAACTTGCCTTCAGTGCATTTGTGTTAAAGATAGTAAATAAATATATTACAATAATTAGATAAAAGCCTCCATTAAATTGTTAAATATAAGGAAAACAGCCTCAGAGTGTCTGAATGATTGAATCTAACAATCCAAGAGACACAAATGCACGTAAAGAACAGTTAGGCCCATTTGTTAAGTCCACCAGCAAAAAAAAAAAAAAAAAAAAAAAAAAAAAAATCTTTTCATGTATAATAAGTCATCCTGATGTTATTTTATTAGGCCAGAAAATAACTAGATAGGCCAACATCTAACTGCAGTAATGCGTTACTTGGAAGAAGGGTGTTTAGTGTGTTTCTGGTAGGGTTAAGATGGAAAATGACAAAACAGAATAAGAAAAAATATATATGCAGAGAAAGAGATTTTGAATAATTTATTTGGGTTTATTTTTCTTTCTGTAGGAAGTTAGCCTGCTTCAATGCTTAATCCACTTCTGAGCTGAAAAATTAATACAATAATGCAAATAAGCCTCATTTGTAGGTGATGGGTAAAATTCTATCTGCACTGAAGTCAACAGTAAACCTCTAACTCTCTTAAACAAAACAGAACTTCATACCAAATCTTCTTCATTGCATAGAACCTTATAATGAAAACCAAAAGTGGGCAATTATTAAATTAATTTCACTTTACTATAAAATTTAACAGAGCTACTTCCCAAATATGCTAAGATAAGTGATAGATAATGGTTCAACAATGCAAGTTGCAGAATACTCTGGCACCTTCCCAGCAAAGCAATTAAGCACATGCTTAATGTTAAGCATCTGAGTAGACCTATTGACTTCAAAAGACCAAAGTGCTTTATTGAGTAGAAGCCAGAATGTTCAGGATCTTTGAAGATCAAATAAGCACTTTTTAGGTTTGAGCATTAAAATAATTTTGTCATATTCAGCTTCTGCTTAGAAGCAAGAAAGGACAGGTTAAGTGGTGGAAAGACTTGTGTTTCTTCTAGTCACATGACTTACGTTGTTAACATATATTTATTAGTACAGGAAATTCATTTTGTTAATAATCAGTTAAAACCACATTAGGGTTCTAAGGGTATGTTCAGGCATTACATTTAGATCATTCTAACCAGGGTTAAATGGGTCTAAGTGTGCAATTGTACAGGTGTGTAGAAAACTTAAATTGCCACACAAAATGTGTGCTCAAACTAAGTATTTCACCTCAGAAGGTAAACTAACTTAGATGGAGATCAGGTTAACAGTTACACATGGCTAACTCAATCTTGCAAGCACCTATGCACATTCACGGGGTAGCCCCAGGACTGGGAAAACCCAGCTGCTCACCACAGCCCCAGGACTGAGCTATTCCCACCCCCTGCCCACCCTGACTGGGCTATTAACTCCCGCCCCCCAGCAAATCCACCAATGCCCCTTTTGGATCCACCAGACTTTCTCTGATCCCACCAACTCCTTCCTGGACCCACCAACCAATGTCCCACAGGACCTGCACCCCCTCTTTCCACCCTACCCTGCCTGCCTCTCCCTCCACACCAAGTTACCTGTTCTGGTTTCAAAGAATGATAGAAAATCAGGAGTAGAAGAGACCTTAAGATGTCATCTAGTTCAACCCTCAGCTCAAACAGGACCCAACTGGATCCCCAACTAAATCATCCCACCCAAGATTTTGTCTGACCTAGTCTTAAAAACCTCCAAGGATGGAGTTTGCATCACCTTTCTGGGTAACCTGTTCCAGTGTTTTATTACCCTCCTAATGAGTTTTTCCTAATATCTAACCTAAACTGCCCTTCCTGCAATTTAAGAACATTGCTCCTTGTTGTGTCATCTGCCACCACTGAGATCAGTCCACCTCCATCCTCTTTGAAACTACCCTTCAGGTAGTTCAAAGTTGTTATTAAATCCTGTCAGTCTTCTCTTCTGAAGACTAAATAAGCCCAGTTCCCTCAGCCTGTCCTCATAAGTCATGTGCCCCAGCTCCCTAACCACTTTTGTTTCCCTTTGCAGCTCAGGACCTGAGCCTGGAAATGGCTGCACACATGCTCCTAGTGTACACTTATGCAACTTAAATTAAGCCATGTGAATATAGATCAGGTGTGATGAACAATTGTATGCACCTTAGACAAAAAAGATGTAAACTTGGAGGCAGAATGCCACTCTATTGTCCTCACTGTGACTCCTTTCAGTGTCAGTACTGTCAGTCCCAAGCATCCAAAAAACATAAGCAAGGTTATAAAATTCATTAAATTAATCAGGTTCGTTTTTTTTTTAAGGGCATTTGTTTGCTTGTTTTCCATCTTGGCATTTGTACTTTTCTTCTGCTTTTAAATGAAAGCTGAACTCTTCAGTTAGATCACACATCTTCAGGAAATGGGACTTTCAGTAAACCACCAGATATTATATACTCCAAGGCATCATCCTAAAATCTCAAACTCAAATGCAAGGGTGTAAATTATGAATATAGTAGCTTCTTTATGTTTTAATATCTAGGGGGTTTTTTTGTCACTGACATCACTGTCAACTTTACTTTAGCACATTTCATTTGTTCTTGAGTGACATTTACAATTTTACTGAAAATGTGTGACCCATCTCAATATAGTTTTCATAACGGGAAATGCTTTTCAAGATACTTACAAATGTATTAAGATAAGCTGAGACATGCAAACCTCACATTTACCCTCAAAGAAAGTCTCAGATATATATTGACAATTATCAGTCCCTATTCTACATGCATCACTGATATTATATCAAAAGTGTAAGTATTGTGTGTGTCCCTAAACAAAACTATGAAACTATGCAAAACCTAAAAAATATATCTTCATAAAGTATAGACCTATAGCCACATATAAATTGACATGAGTCTAGTGCAGCTAATTTAGATCAGCATGTATATACCAATTAAGAATCTGGCTTCTAATTAAATGTGGCAGAAGCATTTATAATAAAATTTATTTTGACTACGTATTTCATTTTGCCAAAGCCAAAACATTTCCCAGAGACGTATCAGTTTTGTCAACCTCCTCAATAGGAAGGTTAATTGAAGATAAGTTTTGAAAGTTATGGAAAAACTGTATCCCCTTGTCAGCTTCACCTGTTTCCAACATAATTCACTGAATCCTTGCTGTTTTGGACACTTATTCACAAATTTCAGATACAGCATTTCCTGTGATAGCTACTGATCATGCTCAAAAGGGCTACATTTCAGCCAGACAGTTTACACAGTGGAAACTAAAATCTCCTAGATACACATATAAGGCTGAGAAACTCCTGAAATGTTAGTTGAATCAAAAACATGACGATCAGGTATTAGAAGAAGGGGGAGGACCTTACATCTCTTAGTGCAATAGCATAGTGCAGTGGTTCTCAACACTTTTAGTCTCAAAATATCCCTTGGAAAATGTCAGATCTTAGCTTTCATTTGATTGTTGACTCCAGAAACATAATAAAACAAATTTTCTGTTGCAAAGAACTCAGAAAGACAATAATAGTTTGGCCATTTCCAGATGAGTATGGCCATGTGGTATGTGGTACCACAAACACATCTTTTGTGTCACATAAGGTACAGTCGGATGTTCTCCACACTGCAAGGGAGTACTGCCCATGTGTGTGATCCTCTATTTTTTCTTTTTCATGTTTTTTTTGACCACTGGATACCCAGAGGTCAAAAAAATGCATAGAAAAAAAGGTGGTGCAACACATGCATGGGTAGCTCTCGCCACTCAAAAGTGGAGCTGGGCCACCTGAGGCTGTGCTGTAGTTGCTGGCCAGGCTCTGCACAGCAGAATTAACACTGCTGCAGATCCAAAAGCCCCCCCAGAACCCCAGATAAGGCTACTGAGCCAGCCTGGTGCTCGCCTCAGACTCCCCTACCCCACCTGGGGTAACATACCATGTGCCAAAGTGAGTGTGGCACAGGTATTCCCCAAGGACAAGTAGTGATGGTGCAAGCTGAACCACCACTACTTGTCCCCAGGGATCCAAATGTTCATGCTTGTGTGGATGTGGCCTCTGGGTTTATCTTGTGAATCATGTTTGCACAACTAACAATAATAACATCATGGAGAAGATCCTCAAGCAATCCACTTCTAGGAACTTGGAGGAGAAAAGGGTGTTTAGGGCCAGTCAGAATGGATTCACCAGGACAAGTCTTGCCTGACATGATTGCCTTCTCTGATGAGGTGACTGGCTCTGTGGATGCAGGGAGACTGATGAATGTGGTGTACCTTGATTTTAGCAAGGCTTTCATACACTCTCCCACAACATTCTTTCAGGAAAGCTAAGAAAGTATGGGCTGGATGTATGGATTGTAAGGTCAATAGAAAGCTGTCTGGAGCATCAGGCTTAGAGACTAGTAATCAATGGCTCCATGTCTAGTTGGCAGCTGGTACCAAATGGAGTGCCCTGGGGATCAGTCCTAGGGCTGGTTCATTTCAATTTCTTCATCAATGGCTTGGAAGATGGCTTAAAGTGCACCCTCAGCAAGTTTGCAGATGACACCAAGCTGGGCGGAGTAGTAGATACACTGGAGAGTAGGGCTAGGATTCAGAGTGACCTAGAAAAAAATGGAGGATTGGGCCAAAAGGAATCTCATGAGGTTCAACAAAAACAAGTGCAAAGTCCTAGACTTAGGATGGAACAATCCCATGAGCAAGTACAGTCTGGGAGCTGACTGGCTGGGCAGCAGCTCTGTAGAAAGGACCTGGGGGTTGCAGAGGACAATAAGCTGAATGTTAGCCAGCAGTGTGCTCTTGTTGCCAAGAAGGCTAATGACATACTGGGCTGCATTGGTAGGTGTGTTGCCAGTAGGTCAACTGAAGTGATTATTTCCCTCTATTCAGCACAGGTGAGGCCACATCTAGAGTACTGTGTTCAGTTTTGGGCCCCCCACTACAGAAAGAATGTGGACTAATTGGAGAGAGTCCAGTGGAGGGCAACAAAAATGATGAGGAGGCTGGGACATATGACGTGTGAGGACAAGCTGAGGGAACTGGTCTTATTTCATCTTCACAAGAGGGGACTTAATACCAGCCTTCAACTACCTGAAGCGGGGTTCAAAAAAGGATGGAGCTAGACTGTTCTCAGTGGTGGCAGATGACAGAACAAGGAACAATGGTCTCAAGTTGCAGGAAGGGAAGTTTAGGTTAGATATTAGAAAGAATATTCTCACTAGGAGGGTAGTAAAACACTGAAACAGGTTACTCAGAGAGAGAGTGAAATCTCCATCCTTGGAGATTTAAAAGACTGAGCTAGACAGAGCTTTGGCTAGGATGATTGAATTGGGGATGGTTCTGCTTTGAGCAGGGGTTGGACTAGATGACCTCCTGAGGTCCCTTCCAATCCTAATTTACTATGATTCTATGTGGCACTCCATGGTGCCCCTGGGAGGATTCCAAGGTACTGCAGTGCTGCATCTCCTGGGCGAGAATTACTGGTTAGTGTGTAGACTATTTCCCCCCAGAGCAGAAGACCAGAGGATGTTTTAATATACACTCTGTGCTTCCCAGTAAAAAAAACCTTAACCACCATCACACCATCATACTGAAGCTGGCCCACTGGACAGCTAAGAGATGGAGTTCTGTGGGGTCAGGAGAAAGACTACAAGCTAAGGGGTATGTACCTTGGATGGCTGAGGTCTTACTTTTTAACCCAGAATAAGGTGAAAGCTGAGCAAATCTTTTGCCTCTTCCGCCAAAAATTCAACCAACTGTATGAGCTATATTTAACTTTTCATTCTAAAAAGAGGGAACGAAAAAAAAATGAATTCACCTCATGAAAATCTTTTAAAATATGCTTTAAAATGCTGATCAGCTTGGCTGAACTGAAAAATAGACTATTTGAGAGATTTAATTGTGCATTTCGGTACTTTCTGCAAGGTTTAGAACAAAGAAGATTTAGGAACACATCACAAAGAACTAATATCTATCTGAGCAGTGGGGGAATTTCAATTTTACATTAACTGCTTACATAACTTTTAAGAAGCAAAGTGGCTTAATGTATTAGCTTTTAATTCAACGTCCTTTTGCCTCTCATTTTTTAGTACAAACCAGTGTCCAGCATAAGCTGAGTTCACTTTATCTTAGATATATTTAACTTTATGGGAAATAATAGAAACTTAGAGTTCTACACTGTGCTATGAATTAGATTTTGACAGAGATATAAGATGAATGTTAGTGTATTCATGATATTATAAATGTCTAAAGCAATCCTCAATAAGCAGTCCACAATAATAGCAATATTTGCACAAATATATACAGTTGTATTAACATGAGTTACAAGTGGTCCTATTTACAATGCTGAACACAAGCACTCAGGATTAGAACCATAGCACCAGTTCTGGTTATAATTTATAACTACAAGCTTTCATATCTCAAAGCACCAGGCAAAGGAATTGTGTTGCAAAATGAAGCATCCTTGTGCCATTCATCCAAGAGCTCTAAAACCATAATACCTGGCTAAAGGCCATCAGAAACATCTTGTTATGTGGCCACAAGCAGGAGGCATAACTATCAGCAGTGCAGAATGGGAAATGAAAATTTAAACTGACTTAGAAGCAGCCTTCACTAATCCTTATTTATATTTAAAAACCAACACGTCTTAGATACCTTAGTTTACTTTTTTTGTGAAAAAAATACATTAAACCTGCACTATAGATGTGTTTCTTTTCCATATTTGACAGTTAGTTGGGGTCTCAGAACAAAGATGTAACTATAAATTGTGGAGCACTGACCAAAACTCAGCTGTGATGATGTCACACCTGGAGCACCACTATGCTCTTTGAGCCATTGGAGCCCAGTTGGAGCAGCCCCATGCTGCCCAACTGTAGGAGTTGGGATCCAGCATACAGCAGGAGCATCCCTGTGCCATCCAGCCCTAGAAGATGAGCTGGAGCAGTCTGGATATAGAAGGGTCTTACCTGCTCTGAGGAAGGAAAGATTCCCACTGTCCCTGCCATGTCTCCGCACCCAGCTCCTATGACCAGGAAGCACATGGCTCATCCTGCTTGATGGCTAGAAAATGTTATTTAGAAATTTGCTTTTAGGAATTGGCTTGTAGGTAAAGTAGATATTGCATTAGAATGATGGTCCAGGGAAAAGGCAAGGGATAATTGGTTTCTAAAAGCCTGTTTGTGACAAAGTTTAATGGTCTTAACTTTCCATCCCATTGTTTCTGGAGCTCTCACAGGCAAACAGGCTGGGGAAATTGAACACGTGTACCACAGTGTTCCCTGAAAACCTGTAGAAGAGATAAGGTGGTATTAGGTCACAGTGACCAACTGCAAAGCCCCTGGGATTTCTGGTTTTGTGGATGAACCAAATTAGGAGTCCAGGGCATGCCCAAATGAAGACACTGGTAAAAGACGAAATTAAGATGAGTTCATGTGATGGGTTTGTTGCAACGAATGGAAATACTGACAGGACAGAACATGGACGGTATGATTTCCACAGGGAAACCAATCAACAGTATCCAGAAATGAGGAATCATCAGAGGAGTGAAAAGGTACAAAAGGAGGAATTTCAGGGCAGCAAAGGTTCCCCAGGGGAGGAATCCGAAGCCATCATGGACATATGGACATAGGGTATGCCACCAGCCTGTCTCACCCACCACATTGTGGGGAGGAGATGCGTCTCAGCCCTCAACCTCCAAAACTGCTGACATTCAAGAAAGAACCACAGTATTCACTTCAGACTCTGATTCAGCCAATTCAGAGGGACAGTGATTTGACTGGGAGAATCAAATCCCTATCCCAATTTGATTCAGCTGAATCTGATTGAAAGATTTGGCACTGCTTCGGAGATTTGGCCATAGACTTAACAGGCAGCAGTCCTCACCATATTGCACACAGTTGCCTCCAGCTGGTAAGTCTGTTGTGGTGGGTGGAGAGGGGAGGAAAGGGGCATGGGGGGGAAGATCAATGCCCTCACAGTGAGGGAGGGATTGAGGCTGGGGCTGGGACAATCTGCCCAGCTGGAGCAGGGAGTCATGGGACTCGGGTGGGAGGGAATGGGAAGTGGGTACGGCAGTGCTGGGACCGAGGGCTATGCCCTACTGCCATGTGCCCAGCTGGGGCAGGGGGGCATGGGATGCAGGCACTGCTGCCACTTGCCCAGCCAGGGTGGGGGTCACAGGATACAGACACTGCTACCACTTGCCCAGCTGGGGTGGGGGGCCGCAGGTAGTGGACACTACTGCCGCTTGCCCAGCCTGGGGGAGGGGGCGGGGGCATGGAATGTGGGCACTGCCATCACTTGCCCAGCCAGAGCAGGGGTGTGCAGGATGTAGGCACTTCCACTGCTTGCTCAGGTGGGGTGAGGAGGCCAAGGGAATTTCCCCCCTGCTCCCAGCACTTCTGTGCCTGCATCCTGCACCCCCAAGTTGCATGCCTCCCCTGCCCTTGTCTCAGCCCCAGCTCCAATCCCTCCCTCCAATCCCACCCCCACTGTGGTGGCATTGATCTGCCCTACTCCCCCATGCCCCTTCCCTTCCCCTTCCACCCACCACAACAGGCTTTTCGGCTGGAGGCAGCTGTGTCTAGCATCCCTAAGGATTGCTACCTGTTTATTCTATGGCTAAATCTCTGAATCAATTTGGAGGCTTACGATTCAATTCAGACCATTTAATTTGTCTCCTGATTTGACTCGGATTTGGAGATTCAGCTACTGAATCTCCTCTGAATCAAATCGGCTGCCAAAGCTTTGCACAGTCCTATTGACCAGGCATACTTTCCCTCTGTGAACACTGGAACTGGTCGATATGGAATGTTTTCTTTTAGTTGTTTGCCTTGCTTGCATCATATCTACTATCACTTTGTTACCAATAAAATTTGCCTATTATCTAGTGAAAGAAGTCATGCTCTGTCTGAGGGTTTGGGTCCGCTTAGAGCAAGGCATCTGGGTCATAAATCTAGTGCCAATACTGCTTAGCTTCTATGTCTAGGTGATCCTTTTGTGTCCCAGAATGCAGCTCTTAGTTCCAGGCAGCTTCAGGATTCTCTAGCTTAACTCCCACTGCCAGAGGGATCAGGGCTGCTCCAAATGCAGCAAAGACTGTGGGCATGAGGCATCATTCTAGTTCTTTCCATGCTCATGATCCTCATGGCCCTGCCCAGTTACACTACTGTTTCAGAATCTAGATAAAAATCATAACCAATATAACAGTAGTGAAACACCACTTACTTTAACAGATTTACTTTTCTTTTCCACTAGGGAACAAACCAGCCCCATAGTATACAAGTGATCGGTAAACAAAAAATAAATTGCAGACACAAAAAGGGATTTTGACATGGAAGGCCACTGCTTTTTTTTTTAAAACATTTTTAACTGTAATGTTTGGGTGGGGATCTAACTGCCAGTGATGCTCTCTACTCTCTCCATTATCAAAATTTTATTTGGTGTGGTATTTAAAATATTCCATGTCCAAATGACCAGAATTCAGGTTGGCTTCCTATCATCTCAGCCCTACATTTCAGACAGTCTGAATCATCTCAATCTTTCCTTATAAGGTGGTACAGTAGAGTATGCATGAAGGATATCTCGCCTGGCAAACAAGGTCTCTCTTTCTTGCAGGCAGATAGGTTCCAACAGTTATCATATAGGGTCTCATGTTTAGCTCTAGAAGCCAGCCCCTTTGATCATTTCACCCACATCAGGCATCAGCCAGGATTTTGAAAACATTGTTTATTTATTTATAGTTTGATAAGTAACCTTATGCTGGACACTGTTTTCTATTAAAAGGGTGAGGTAAAAAGGTCAGAAGGGAGCAACAAAATATGTAGTTTAATCTCCAGAAGTTTCACTCAAATGCTCTATACTAAACTACAAGACCATAAGATCAATTTTTTCACACTTTAAAAAAAGAAAAAAAAAAAGTGCCACAGGCATAAACAAAAAAAAAACCAAAAAACCCAAAAAACAAACAAAAAAAGAGACTAAAGTGCAGATGAGCCCCAACATCCCTCATATAGCAGGAAATTTATTAGTTAAGACCTGTTTAGATGATCCCAGGAGAAGTGAAAAACCTCAATGCTCCTCTCAGACTAGGCTACAGGAAAATTTCTTCCTGACCCTAAATCTGATCATCAATATGGGTCTGAGCTTGAAACAGCAGCCAGGAATCTGTATAACTTCAGGGCACCTAGCCCACAGCATTCAAAATTCTCTTTCCAGGTATGGCCAGTCCCTAAGGCCTTAAAAAATGGTGAAAATAATATTTTAAATTCTGTCCTTTTTATCATTAATGGTCCTTAAAGATGCAGACAGGAAAGAACAGGCACTGCAAGAGACATGCACCTCTTTCTTTCTACCCCCAGAACTTAGCCATGACATCAGGGAGAGGTAGAAAAGTCTTCTTGTTCCCCTCCTACTGTGATCTTTATTTTTGCATTTCCTACAGGTATTGAGATAGCAGAAACACTCAGGAACAGACAGGACTGTCCATCTCTTTCTTTGTCTTCTCTGTATCGTAGGGGTTCTTTCTCCTGCTAGCCCATTCAAACATACTTTTCACTGGAAGATGATGGGGAGCAGCATTTATGATTGTATTATATCATTATGGTCCTGTCATTTCAATACATAAAATTGAATTTAGAAATGACTATTCTTGACTTTATTACATATGGGGAAAAAGTCCAATTCACTTGGACTTGAGATCTAGTAGGACTTATCACTAGGGTCCAGTACACTATTTCTACAAAAGCAATGTCTAATGTCAACTCAAAGCTTTGAAAACCAACATAAATTCAGGTTTGGTGCCTCCTTTAGTCAGCCTTGTATGTTACCACTGATCAAAGCAAGTGCATTAGATGCATTACACTACCTTTCTAGCTGTCCCTAGCAACATCCATCCATGCATTGAAAATCCAAAAATAGAGACAGTGAGAAAATAAAAACTTAATTTGTGCAAGATTGTAAGGAAGTTGTAGAATGGACTGAATGGTATTAAAGAGCACAGTTTATGATTATATTGGGATCAATTAAATTGGAAATATGATTTGCAGCTGCACAGCAACAACACGGTATTATGTTCTACAGTCTGTCCATCCTGTTTCACAGAACATTTTTTTAAAAACTGCATTCTCTAAAACTGTGACCTGTATATAGGAAGGGAGCTAGATCGTCTGTTGGTGCAAGTTAATATAACTCATTTTGAGACAATGGAGGAATACCACACTTCACCAGCCAGTTTAGGAATCTACCACACAATGTTAGACAAATAAGATGGGACAAATAAAAATATAGGATCATGCAAGTAAAATAAAAATGAGGAAATGTGGGATCCATTAATAATAACAATAACAATAATAATAATAAACAGCTCTACATTAAAAAAAATAACCATTTGTAAAGAGGCAAATTTTAAAGAAAGATACATTGCAAATAGGCATTGAAATCCTAATTATTAGCAAAACCTTAGAAACCAATTCAGTGGTTTTACTAAATAATTTTATATTAAAAAGTAAAAGCTTCCCCTGGTATCACATGTCCCATTTCATCTCAGAACATGGCTACTTTTGAATAGTGTTGTAAAGCTCTAGCTGTTTTATCAGAATACAGAAGAATTACCCAGAGTCCCTTTAATTTATTTTATTTAATTTTGGGTCTCTGTCAGTCAGTATCAGTGTCAGATACTTTAGGTACATACTATAGTGTCAGTAATATAAAATGTAGAAGTTCTATAGAGGTGTGTCATATTCTGTTATTCTAATCTATCTATTAAATGTTATTCTAATTATGGTTGGATTTAATATTATATATATATATATATAAACATTAACACTTTAGGGGTAAAAAAAACTAGCTTGCCTACTATTTATGTGGATTCGGTATAAGTTTATTAGACTCAACTCGATTATTATTGAGATGCCTCGAACAAGAGGCCTACAATTTCAAAAAAAATTACCATTACTTCTCAGAACAAAGGCAAATGCAAGGCATATTTCAATGTGAGTTTTTTGTGAGACACATTTTTGTGGTAATTTTATTGACATAAGCTGTTTGCAGATGTTATATTTGTTATGTGAGTAGCATGCAACAAATGGTAACCTGACAGAAATTAAACCAATTTAGCATTGGATAAGCAGGGTGGATCAACCACAAAGAAGTTTCTTGTTGAATAGCAACTTCTTTGTGGTGTGGAAGTATCCCACAATAATTTTAATATGTATCCAGTTGGCATGTTAGGATTTGAACAAGCCCAAGGTTTGCAGCCCTGAGGAAACCTAATATAGATTTTTTCTTGAACTGTGGGCTAGCTTGATGGAATTTCTGAACTACTGGAAAAGATGATAGACTGAATCTAGCCAATCTCAGAAATGTTTACATTTAGACATCCAAAAGCCTGCACTCAAGGTACCACAGCCAGTAAGAGTAATCCAGGTCAACTGGATTTAGGGTACTGAGGATCCCTGTAAAATCAATGGGGAGATTTAAGTGCTTGTTATCCAGTTTGACCTAGGCAGGTGCCTAGGTGATATATATCTCCTCTGAATTATCCTCTGAAGGTACCTATATATATATATATATCACTATTAGAGTTGTATAATTATCCTCTGACAGTACCTATTTCTCTGTGTCCTATACATATATCACATGTCCTATATGTCCTCTCTCTCTCTCTTTCTCTCTCTCTCTCTCTATATATATATTTATTTATATTTATATAAGACACAGTGAAATAGGTACCTTCAGAGAATAATTTGAAAACTCTAATAGCAGCCAGTAAGAAACGATAAACATATGGTTTATGTTGCTTCTAGGGTGAGGTGGGCATGCTAGAAGGGAGGGACAGGATACAGCAGGACCTCAACAGATTACAGAGGTGGGCAAATGAGAATAGGATGGGATTCAATACTGACAAGTGCAGGGTGCTGCACTTTGGCAGTAAGAACCAGCAGCATACCTATAGGCTGGGGAACTCTCTTCTTGAAAGCACAGTGGCAGAAAGAGATCTTGGAGTCATTATCAATTCCAGGATGAACATGGGCCACCAATGCAAGGACACAGTCTGTAGGGCTAACCACACCTTGTCGTGCATCCACAGATGCATCACAAGCTGGGCCAAGGAGGTGATCCTCCCCCTCTATGCGACACTGGTCAGGCTGCAGTTAGAGTACTGCATCCAGTTCTGGGCGCCACACTTCAGGAGGGATGTGGACAGCATTGAGAGGGTCCAAAGGAGGGACACACTCATGATCTGGGGACAGCAGGGCAGACCCTATGAGGAGAGGCTACAGGACCTTAACCTGTTCAGCTTTCACAAGAGAAGGCTGAGGGGGGACCTGGTGGCTGTCTATAAACTTACTAGGGCAGACCAGTGGGGAATGGGAAAGACCTTGTTCCCCCAAGCGCTTCCCGGAGTAGAAAGGAATAACAGCCATAAGTTGTTAGAGAGTAGTTTCAGACTAGACATTAGAAGGCACTACTTCACAGTCAGGGTGGCTAGGATCTGGAAACAACTTCTAATGGCAGTAGTGCTGGCTCCTACTTTGCGGGTCTTTAAGAGGAGGCATGACGATTACCTAGGTGGGGTCATTTGAGCCCAGTTTTCTCTCCTGCCCAGGGCAGGGGGTCAGACTAGAAGATCTGCAAGGTCCCTTCCAACCCTACATCTATGAATCTATGGTGATTCTGAAACCCCACCCCTATAAGGTACTTAGACCACTTATTCACTTGTGGTACAAAACAACTAGTTCACCTGGTAAAGGTTGTTGCTAAGCAGAAGCTGCTTGTGGTAATGCATGCCTTTTGTGTAAAACCTTAATGTACTCAACTAGAAAGTAAGACACCTGGGGTGCCTATACACGAGCAGGGAGGCTGTTTCAATGTTCTGTGATTCTAGTGCATCAGAACAGACTTTTAGGATTCAGCAAGTACACATTTTCAGAGGAAAACATAAGGCCTTCATGCCAAAGTATCTAAGCTCCATGGAAATTATGTCAGCAGCATGACTCCAATTTCATTGTAACTTATAATTAAATTAAGTTCAATTTACATTAGACATGCAGCTATCAGCAACAACTTCATAAAAGTTAAGCTTAGAACTTACCAATAAATATTTCTTAAACCAGATATTTTTTTTCAGTTGCTATGCTTTGATTTCATTCTCCTTCTTATTACACAAACTTTCTGCAAATAATGTATGAATCCAAATAGAAGCTAAAAACACACAGAAATTATGTTTTTAAGTAGAATTTTCTTCCTTGTCACCTGCATGTCATTAACGATGCACCATAACATGAAACACCATCAAATAATTAAAACATTTGATAAAAAAACTTTACATCCATTGCAAAAAACTGTAATTTGTTACATTCCTACTAGTATGCTTATTCCATCCCATTAGAACAAAATGTTTTAATCAAGTGGAATGTATGACTCATGAATCCTCAATAAAATCTAACATTATTTTGTACGGTACAAATGTTCTCAGTTCCAGTAGGAAGAAGGCTTTCTGAAAAATTAGCAGAGTGATTATTATTTTTAGTTTTGCAAGTTTAGAACATGTAGGTTTCCAAAGTCTGATGTTTGAACAGCTGATTTAATCATATAGGCTAGGATTCTATTTCACATATACACACCTGTTATAAGAGACATCTCTCTATTTTCATAGTAGGGACACTTCTGGACCCACGGAATGTAATAGAATTCCCCGGTAACTCAGAGTTTGTCAGTCTCAAGCTATAATTTGGTTCTACTCTAGGGTCACATGCAGACATTTGAGGAAGCTAGAGGGAGGTTAGATCATGCTAAAAATGGCCAGCCAATATAATTTAGTTTGCCAAGGTGCTGACCTTATACTTAGATCCCTAGTTAGATTGATCTAAGTGCACAATGTACAGAAGTTACAGGAAGGTTAGGTCACTCTAAAAATGCCCAAACCAATCTAAGATAACCCTACATCTGAGGTAGTCTAACTTAGATTGTGTTGGCTATGTTTAGACTGATCTAAATGTCCTGAACTCCTGTACAGTTCCCAACACAGACCCAGGGCTGGAAAAACCCAGCCACTGGGCCCAGCCCTGGGACTGTACTTTTCCTATCCTCTCCCTGGCAGCAACCTATATTTAGCTCACTCAGCCCCTCACCTCTCCCATAGATGGACAACTCCCCCAATGGACCAGCCAACCCCCACCCACCAAACTCCCCCTTCTGCAAACCACTCCTGGTGTCAGCTTTATCAGCATACATGGATTCTGGGAGCCAAGGAAGTAGGTTAAGGTGGGGGGCAGGGTGGGAGAGATGTGAGTTAGGTTCACTGGGAGGGAGTTGGTTGTCTGGGAATGGGGGAGTCAGTGTGCCAAAAATAACCCCTAGTCCTGGGGGATGGGGGACAGAACTTCCCAGTCCATCCAAACCTCCGTGGACCCTGTGACACCTGCCCCAATCCTGCCAAACCCTCCCAGACCCCAGCAACCCACCCAGAGAGCCCACCAGCCCCCTGATTCCCCAAACCTCCCCTCTGGACCCTGCCTAGCCCCCAAATCCCTGATCCCCCTCCAGATCCCACCTTCTCTCCAATCCCTGCATCCTTCCCATGGATTCTGCTTCTCCCTCCAACCCTCCCCCCACGAGTCCCCTCCCACCTTGACTTACCTTAGATCAGATGGCTATTTTTAACTTTATATATGCTCCCACATAACCTCCATGAATGTCTGTATGCATCCTGGGTGAAGTAGAATTCTGTTCCAATTTATAGCACACTATTTGTCTATTTGTTTGTTTAATATTTGTCAGAAACTTTATTCTCTTTCTTCATGTAAACGTACTTAAAAAATTGAAGAACAACAAAATTATCTCTATCATGTTCATGCTCAAAGATTGCTAGAGGTTTGGAATAATGTAAATTAAAAAATATATATATATCTGTTTAATATTGAACCATAGAACCTTTCACTGTTAAACACTGTGGAGGTCAGGCTGAATATGCCTCCTCTTACCCTTGTCTAGCCACCCAATGAATCATTGATACCCCGATGTTCCTGCCTGCCACGTCTTGGATGTTATTATTCTATATTCAAATTTTATTTTATTTTTCTGATGTCACTAGTGGGGAGGGGTGTTATGTTTAAATTTGTTGTTGTTGTTGTTCTTAGGTCATTGTTAGAGGTTCCTGGGCACTATGGGTAAGTTATCCATATGCTTGCTTCTCCATATGTTTGCATACACTCGATGGTATAGATAATCACAGTCTGGTTTAAATCCAAACTTGTCTTTATTTTTAACTTTTATCACTCTGTACAACCTTCCTATATTTTCAGGCAGAAACTGTCTCTCTCTTTCTTTCTTTCTTTTTTTTTTTATTTTTACAGTATCAACTTGGTAATTCTACTTATCTAATACTCTTATGATATAGCTATTACCTTGTCTGAATGGAACTTAATATTAATAAATAAAGTCTTTTTCTTTCTTGTCCATCTGTATTTCCATTTTTTGTTACAGGCTTTTATCTTTGACCCCCCCCCCCAACTAAATGCACTCTCTTTACCTTGTTGGCATAGGAGTCGATCTTTTATCCTGCATGAGACAGATGCCTTGGATCTCTCTTGAGGTGATAATACTGTGTCCCATTCACTCTCTGCTTTTGTTGTTGTTGTTGTTGTTTTCTCTCCAGGTCATTCTCATAGGATGCGTCCCACAGCGTTAGTCTCTGCAGGGATTCTCCCTTCACTCTCGGAGCTCCGTTCTTTTTCCAGCGCTACAAGAAGTCTTTAGGTAAATTTCTTCTCCACCTGGAGACCCTCTTTCTTCCCCTTTTTCTCCTGTTTTCTTCACTTTTTCCCCCACTGGAGCACCCATCTCACCGCCTCACTCTGAACTTGCAGCTTCTATCCTTATATGGTAGTGGCTCTGGAAGTGGCATTCCCCGGGTCTCCTCACCCTGGTTGCACTCTCTCCCTCATGAACACCATGATGAATCAGCCCAATATGAATGAAAGTTGTTAATAGTTATTCAGTTTTTCTTCAGTGGTATGTTTAAATGTATTTGATGGTCTACACCCAGTTCACTGTGAAAAAGTGATTTTTTTACACAAAATGACCACCACAGTGGTCACTAATTGGCAACTTTGTTAGCAATCCTTCTAGGACAGTGAAGGATTAAATGATTGCGATAGCTGAACTAAAAGTGTTGCCCTGGGAGGTCAGGCCAACTCTCAGGATCTCAATATTGCTTAGGTAAGAGGGTGTGACACAGTTGCCCTTATACAAAACACACACAAATCAATTAGGTGCATATACACGCAGACTACCAGCTCAGGAACGTACACATCCAAACCAGCCTAGGCACATGCATACTTATCACCAATTCAAGTGCATACACTATACACACAAAAGTTAGACACAGATCACTAATTCGTATATCATGCACACAATGCCACACACACACACACACACACACACACACACTAACAACTCAGATACACACATGTTCAAAATAACCAGTCTAGGTTCATGCACACCTATCACCAGTTTAAGCCCATACACACTATACACAACAAATTTAGACAGAATCAGTTACCAGTTACCAACACCTGCACATCCAATACACATACATGGATTACTAATTCATATACCACACACATGCACAATGATATCAATCTATAAATATGTATGTATGTATATATGTATGTATTCACTAATTAACACACATACCACTCACCTACACATACACACAAGTGAGTTCCTAAGTTGGGTATTGTGATACGTATGTATGTGCTTGGTGTACTTGGGATACCTGGGGAAAGGTTAAGGTAAAAAAGTAGAAGTGTAGGGAGTTAAAGTTGCTGGAAATTAAAGTCACCAGGACCAGGATTAGAACCGGTAGACTAGAGGGGCCTGGGCTGACGAACTGAGACTTAGGGGTAACTTTAGGTTAATTGATCTTAATTGATTAAAAGACAATTCCCAAAGCCTGCAGAACAGGGAAGCATGCCGGCATAGAGTCTGGGACTGGAACCAGAGCTATGGGGGAGGTGAAAAGGTAGATAGGGACAGGGAAAATGGGACTAAGGGAAAGTGTGGGTGTTAAAGAGGGGCTCTGGGTGGGGGGAGTCAGAGGATGGCTCCAGGGCAGCTAAAGAAGTTGCAGGAAGTGGCACTGGTGCTGGAAGCCAGAGAAAGCTGCAGGACAGCTAAGAGGAGTTGGGAAGCTGTGCGGGGGGGGGGGGAGGATTACAGAAGGTGTGGGGGGAAGCCTGAAAACAGAGAGACGGACAGTGGAAAAGCAGCAGGCAGCAGGGACAGCAGGAAAGCAGGGAGAGGCTGAGAGGTGGCAGAAAAGGGGAGATGGAATTGGGAGGAGATCGGGAAACTAGCAGAGAGGCTGGGGGCTGGAGCCAAGAGAGAATGATGCTGGAGTTTAAGATAGGGAAAGGACTGGGATTCAATAAAACATGACCCAATTCAGGGTTGCAAATGATAGTGGTTTTATTGAACAGGGGAGATGGTGATACAATGTCAAATTGGTTCCCTTGCACCCACCCACCCACACACAATGGCAGCAGGGGTTAAAGAGGCTCAGTGTAGGGGCTGAAGTCCACTGAAGTCCAGGAGGGGGGAGAGAGAGAGACAGAGAGAGAGAGTCCAAATTGTAGATAGAGGTGTGCAGGTAATATCTACCTATCCAGGCTGGAAAGGGGTCCTTGTCCAGTAGCTGTTGTCCAGAGTGGGGTCGCCGGCAGGGCCTCTGGGTGGATAGGTGGTGTAGCATGGTGCTGGTCCAGATGGAGAGGGTGCCCCACTAGGTCTGTCTTCACTGCCCCTTTTTATAGGGACAGACCTTGTGTGACCCTAGTGACAGGAGGTATGCCCAGCCAAGGGTCAGCCCCTGGCGTACTGAGCATGTGTGCTCCATGCAGGGATGTGCAGTTTTGGGTGTCTGTAATGGTGAGAGTTGCTGGTTTTGCAGGGTCCTTTGTCTTTCAAATGCTTGTCTTGTCTCTGTTCCTGGGTGAGGTCTGTGGTTCCTGGGTGAATCAATGTGAGGCGATGGCCCAGTCATTACAGGCCATTTAGTAGAGGCCTGCTACTATTGTATTTCAATCATTCCCAATCACACTCATTCATTGGGGAACCAATTTACATGGGAGAGGTACATGACTCATACAGTTGCAACATGGGATGCCCAGGCAGAGGACAGAAGATGGAGGCTTGACATATAAAGTGGAAACTTGACATGACTTTGGTTCACTTACAAACACAGGCCTAAACCATACCATATCCATATGAAACAATAAAAATCAACACAAAAATGAAAATAATACAATGTACAAGAGTAAAAATCAATACAAACCTAATAATTATACAATATAAAATAGTGGATATCCAAAACCAAAAACCTGCTACCAAAATAAAAATGTTTAAAGCTTATCCTAAGTCTGAGCTGACTTGTACTTATCTCTAGGGAATAGAGAGGGAGAGAAAAATTCAGAAATTGTTGGGAAGGGAAAGGAATACATTTTAAAATAAATTATAATAAAAAAATAACAGAAAAAAACCAAAAAACCCTGGGGGTTTTGCTACAAAAGGACCCATCAGATCAGAACTGAGGTATTCTGGAAGATCAGTGTGAAGAAAGTGCAAACTGTATTTTCTGTGTTGTAAACATCTTATTTCAATTCAGTTAGGAGCAGCTTTTATGAAATGCAAATGATTTATTTTTAAGAAAAAAAAACCAACCAAGGTTGAAGAAAGGCACCTTTTTACATTAACAAGATACCAAGCATAAAATAAAACCTGAAAATCACTTTTAAAGGCAAAGAGTAAATAATGGAAATTCTGTGAAACCAGAGACAGGAGAAAAATACTCTGAAATGCCTCTGAGAACTTTCTGCACCTATCTACCCTGAATATACATATTTATGTGAACTGGAATAGTGAGCACAGATTCAATTTATATTTGCAAGATTGTTTAACTTTGTCACCCAACAGTTTGTTCAAGCATAATAAAAATGACCTGGCTGCAACAACCTGTCCTACACACATTATTTAAACATTCCTACATACTACATCTGATAAACAATCTCTGACTGAAGACCTGATCTCAGTAGCGACACGTAGGGAGTGCATGTGCACCCCCTGAGAGTGCTGGTGCACCCCCTAACAGCAGTTTTCCTGGGAAGGGGGGGCAGGCTGAGAGCACCAGCTGGGGAGTGCGCCAGGTGAAACACCAAGGAGTGTCAGCAGCACGTCTGGAAGTGCCAGCAGCACACTGCTGTCAGTTGTGGGTCAGTGGGATCAGCCATGGGGATCCCCCGGCCTGTAGGATTGGCCAAGGGGGGGACACCCACACTTTCCCTTAGTTGCTGAGTTCCCTTGGTTGCTGACTGTCTGCTGGGGGGGGGGCAAGTGCCCCCCCCCCGACTCAGGAGGCACTAGTCACCCATGCCTGAACTAAAGTTCATGTATTTCTTTGTGTCTGAAAAAATAATTAGTAGTTTTATAACATTTAGTCTTCTAAATGCTGTTCAGACTTCCTTGCCCCTCATAAATTTTAACCGGGTTAAAAAGATATAGAATTAGTGACTAATTATGATCTTTTTGTCAGAATGAAATGTTCATGATATGAAACGTAGAACATGACAGCCTAAAGGTTTCATTTAAATAGTTATATTCAGTCAGACATATGTTATTTTCAAGATATGGATTTGATATATCCTTGAAAATAAGATGCAAGTGAATCCTGGAAAAGGGGAAATATGCATGCATACATGTGCACGCGCGCGCACACACACACACACATACACACACACACATATACCATATTGACTCAAATAGAAGATGAGCCTGATTATAAGATGGCCTCCCAATAATTAGATAAATTTATAAATTTGTTATAATTTTCCAGGTATAATATTTAATTATTGAAGGGTTGCCTTGGATTTTCCTCCCTTTCACTTCTACAGCAGGGAAAATAAATCTGATGGGTGGGGGTCAGGTAGACCTTTGCTTTCTGCTTCTCCTAAACTTTTTTCCCCAGCAATTCCTTTCTCCTCTGCTTACTGTCAGACCCTCTTCTCCCTGAGCACATGAAAGTGAAGAGCAAATTTGAAACAATAAACTTGAAATTAAACACAGCTGTAACAATTTACATGTAGTGTCCATACACTTAGTTTATGAAGAATTGATGCATGTTATCTTCTTTTGAAACTGCTGCAGGTTTTAGCACAGGGTCTCCATAAACACACTTTTGAGAAACATTTTGGCACCTACTTATATCTAGTACAAACTATGTATTTTTTATTACTTAACTTAGCTCTTTCTTCCTTTCCCCTCCCCTTCCTCTTAAAAAAAACCCACACAGTTAAGTCTGTATCCTGTTCCTGAAGCACAAACACTTTTCCAACTTACTCTCTCATTTCCAGTTTTCACCTTCAAGCATCAGAACCCATTTCTCTTTCTCCCAGAATTTATCTGCTTTTTCCTCCCCTCTCTCTTCCACTCTGCCTTTCTGAAGACCAGTAAGTTTCTTACAGGGCACAATGCATTTTTAATTGATTACCACATTCTGTCTTCTACATGCTTGATTTTGTTCTGCTTTTGCTGTCTCTCCTTACTCACCACTTCAGCTGTCAGCTTGGTGAATGTTATTAGCTGGTATAATCACTCTACCCTTCCCCACTTCCTTTGTGCAACAGCACATTCCCACAACAAATTTTCATGCATTTCTTCCCTGGTACACGTGATAAAATACAGACCATGTTATACCAGAAACCTACAGACCAACATACATATCTGCACAGAACCAGCAATCACCCTAAACACACCAAAAAAGCTGTGATATACAGCCAAACCCTCAGATACCACCGAATTTGCACTAAGGAAAACACCCAGGATTGCTACCTCACCAATCTTAAAAAGGCTTTCACCCAACAAGGACACTCCTCCAGAGAGATAGATTGCATGTTTGAAATAGCCACCTAGATACCACAAGAAGAATTGTTGTAGTACAGAAGAAACCCCCCCACAAATCGCACACCACTGGTTATGACATATCAGCCTTCCCTCAAACCCACATGGAAAATCCTCAAACACTTGCAACCCATACTAGAAAGAGACCCTATTCTTAAAGAGATCTTCCCAGAGCCACCCATCCTAGCCTTCAAACAAGCACCGAACCTCGCTAGCCTCATCACCAGAAGCAAACTTTTTCAGGCCCAGAACACACCAAATGATCCAGACCGTGCCATGACAAGAAATGCAAAATCTGCAAACACAAACACCCCCCCAATTACTACACCCCACAACACAGCCATCAGCATTCCCAGATCTTACAGCTGCACCTCCATAAATGTAATATATTTCATCCAATGCACCAAATGTCCTGATGGAAAATACGTAGGAGAGACTAAGCAACAACTGCACACCAGAATGAACGCACACCGGAAATCTATCAAAGACAAGAATACCCAAATACCTGTAGGGGCACATTTCTCACAAGAAAACCACTCTCTCTCCAATCTCTCAATCCTGATCCTCAAAGGAAACTTGCACAACACTTCCCAGAGACGAGCCTATGAACTCCACTTCATCAACCTCCTGGATACTAAAAATAATGGACTAAATATAGACATTGGATTTATTACACATTATAACCTGCCTGACATCTGACTCCCCAGGTACCTCTCCACTATTCATCCGCCTTCTCTCACCCCCCACCCCCACCCAGCCTGTCTCTCACCCATTGACTCCTCAATTTACATCTTCACTGACTGCATATCTTGTATTCATACCAGCCCAGCCTCTGGCTTCTTTACTTTTCATTCCATCCAAGAAGAGCACACACCAACTGCTGAAAATTCCTCAACCTCACAAAGGGTTTTTGAACCCGAAAGCTTGCTTAAAATTTGTTTTCCCAACTATTTAAGTTTGTCTAATAAAAGATATCAGAGTCACCCAAAGAACCTTGTCATTTTATTACCAGGTATATGAAGTTTAAGATGATACTAGCAGTAATAACCATGCAAGGAACAACAAACAAAACAGTTACAGTATTACAATACTTCAATTGGGTATTTTGGGAAATCTATCTCAAGTCTGATCAACAAAAGTTAGGTTTATAAAGTAATGCCTCAAGTAAGAGAGAAGGGGAGAGAGAGAGAGAGAGAGAGAGAGAGATTAAATCAAATCTGAGGTTTAGAAAGTGGTTTTAAACAGAGAGAGAGAGTGTTGGGGTCTCACTACTCCATGAAGCTTGAACTGGTCGAGGTTCCAGCTGTTTGGTGGAGCTTGCAGACAAGCTGTTTCAAGTCTAGAGTGCTTGAGATAGGCAGAGCCTTCAGCACGATAAGGGAAGGTATTCCAGACAGAAAAGGAGAAGGTGAAGTCTCAGTGGAACTGGTGCAGTTTTTGGATCCAAGAACCAGAACAGAAACCTAAGCCTGGGTAGGGGTTTTTGGAGGGAAACAACAATGGTTCAAGGGAGAACACTAAGTTTGTTTATGGGTAAATGATGGCTCAAGGGAGCATACCAGAGTTGTTTTGTTATGCTGGACAATGGAAGCTGAACATTCCTGGCTATGCTGAGCTGGGTGTGTGCAGACATGGGTTGATTAGCATTTGGAGCAGAGATCCCCCATCATGCAGTGCTCCCCTGCTTCTCTGGTCCTAGATTTCAGTGCAGTCCTTGCCTTAGAATCTCTGTTCTCCACTGTGAATGCTAATGGAGGTGCCGCATTGCCCCATCTTCAATGTAAATGAGACTAGGGGAGTTGCCACCCTGTCCTATCTTTGATGTAAATGAGACTAAGGGAGTTGCCATATTCCTATCATACTTGTCTGGAGGGGTTTAGGAGCATCTCCCACTGCATCTTCATTGCCTTTTGTAAGTCCTATCTCTGATCAGTTCCAATTCAGGCAGAGGTGTGGGGGAGGACAGGGGGTGAGTCTTTCATGAGTCAGACAGCCTGAGTACTGTGCCAGGGTTCCCCAAGAGCACAGAGCTGACAGGTTGCAGCAAAGCCTTGCTAATTATGTGTGACAGGCTGAGAGAGGGGGCAACAGAGGGATTGTGTGTGAATTGTATACAGTGTTGCGGTTCACCATGACTTTAAAAAAGTTGATGAGGGGGACTGTGCTTAATGGGCAGCACCATGTGTCTTGTTCAGATAAGTTGCACTAACCTAATCTTGTGATAGATTCCCATCAGCATGTTTGCCCAATGTGTGCCATGTGTTTCACTGCCATGCTCAGTGTTAGCTGAATGTAATCAATGGCATAGCCAGTTTCCATTGCTAAGCACATGCTGCTTTTGGCAGCAGTTTAATGACAGACAATGTATTTAGTGAGATTTCTTTGTATGCAATTATAAGACAAGGGACTTTTTACCCCCTGCTAACTCAGGGTGGAAAATTTCATCCAGTATTTGAGTAAATACAACATATATTGTGTATGTCAAACAAGTAATATTTTTATGAGATACAAGTTTTCTTAATGTATGCTTAAACATTTGTATGCTACTTGACTTAGTTGTTCAGCAAGGCATCCTTATAAAAATAACAGCAGTGTAAACATATCTGTGAACCATACTGAAGGGTTTAAATGGTTTCACTTATAGGGTGTGTCTACATGTGCTATTAGTGTGATGTAATAAACTCTAGTGCAGTTTGTGCCAGAGTCAACTACAACAGATTCACTTAGAACTGCAGCAGTCTGAACTGGGATGTAGCAGCCCTGGGCCAGGAAGAGGGCCGGGGGGAGGGGGGGGGGTGCAGCTCTGGGGCTCCGGCTGGTGGCATCAGGTGGTAGAGGGGCTGGCTGGGTGTGTTTTGGGGAAGTAAATTACTCTGCTGTAGACAGTACTATCCTACAGTGGATTTAATTAATTTACTGTGCCCTAATACTGGCACACATGTAGACTGTGATGCTTTAGTGCAGAGCTAGTTAGTCAGCTCTGCAGTGAAGTGCACATGTAGATTCACCCATAGCATGCAAAAAGTAAATGGGAAAACATCCTCATGTAGAGTTATTTCTATTTACACCCTTCACTATCTTTCTTAGTAGTCTGGGGGTGGGGGAGCTTAAAAGATCATTGTTAAAACTTAAAGATGTCAACAACAAAAAAAAAAATGGATCGATTCATAAATTAAGATAAAAGCAGGTGACTTATACAGAATGATCATTTAGTAATGTGGGTTCAGCTGGGTACAGGGGGCAGTAGTTAAAGCCCAGGGACTAATTAGGGAGCATTATAGCTGCACAGTCTTTAAATGGATATAAAGGCTGGGTTTTCCTAGACCCAGGGCTGATAGAGGAGGGGTTTGCTCTGCGTCTCAGCCAGAGTAGTGGAGTCCAGCTGGATCAGAGTGTCCCTCTGGAGAGGAGGGAGGGGGTGGAGTGATGAAGATAAGATGCTGGAGGACAGAAGGTGAACTTCTATCAATGTGGTAAATATACATGCATTTGTTAAACCAGTCTAACCTGTATTTGGGCTTGATTTCTGCTTCATCAGATGAAGTAGAAGTTTTACTGGGCCATTTTGGTCTGATAGAAACTGTGAGAACATTTGTGCACTTAGGATTTCTACTAATAGCACTGAAATTCCACTGGTAGAAATGTAACACTTGTATGCACCCTCAGAGTATAAAATTAATCAACACATTGTCTACAATATTATTTCCAGTTCTAGTCCCCTTATTTTACAGGAGACATTAGAAATTGAAAGAGATACAGAAACCAGTTAAGGAATACTCTGCAGTCTCAAAAGTATGCCTTCTTAGCAACATAGCATACTAAAAATATTTAGCTTATGTGGAAGAATCTTAAGAAGTGATTTGCTCAGGGTCTACAAATACTTATATGGGTTCCTGATGTAAATAGGTTTTTTTATATAGCAGAAAAGAGTAGAGTGAGATCCAAGCTAAACATGCTTGAAAGATGAAACTAAACAAATTGAGACTAGAAATAAGGTGCATATTTTTTACAATTTAAATAACTACTAAATTTAGGTTTCAGTAGATTGTCCTTTATGTGAAATATTTAAAGCAAAATCAGATCTCTCTCTAAAGGAAACGGGATCAAACAAATATAAGATACAATTTGGTTACAGCCTTTACTAGCTGAATATCTATGGCTTGTATTATGCAAGATGTCAAATCAAATTCTTATAAATTTATTAGTTATCAGAGGTTACAATTAGAGAAATACAATATCATTAAATGTTATGTTCTATGTATTGACAATGGCCAGCCTTATGGCCATTATAGGTAAGCTTTACATATTGCTGCTGTTTCTTATTTTTTTACATTCATATTTCAAACATAAAGGAATACAATCCTGATTTACTAAAATTTTTGTTTGTTTTTTTCTTATCAGCTACTCCACAGCCATTACATTTTGGCTTGCAATCCAACTATCAGTTCAACCCCATTGATAATATTTCTTATTTCTAACGGTTGCTCTGCATTGCCCTTCATATGCTGTGGTGTGAAAAGGCACTCTATTCATTACAAGCAGCAGGCCTAATTCTCCATAGGGATATGTCTTTTTGATACCAATATAGCTTGGTACTTAGTTGGATTTCAACTGAATAATGCCAACAAAAAGAAGTGATGGTGTTAATGGCAGTCCCTTGATATGAAGATAACAGTCTTCCAGCAGATAGGGAAGTCACTGCTGAATCCAAAAGAGGCCAATCTGAGATGTTCATGTTTTACTTCAGATATGGAATATAGCTCCAGAAGGAAGGAATTGATCCTGGTGATATGGGGTCACTGATCTTTCCATTTGTCTCCGTCACCTATTCTCCTCTATAGTGAGGTATTTGCACAAAATGATTGATTCCTTGCCATAATTCAAGGTGCTATTATGGATGATTCAGTGTTCAATTCTCCCAGGTATTTATGATAATATTCTATTTCTTCAGATTGGCCTTCAAGACATCCTTGCATCTTTTCTTTTGCCCACTTCTAGAGTTTGGAATTAGGATTTAGGACATGTTTTGGAAGTTGATTGTCAAGTATCCTTACAACATTTTCTGTTCAACAAAACTGGTGCTGCATAAATGTGGCTTCAGTGCTGGCAGTTTTTGCTTGAGCCAGAATGTTGGCATTTGTTCTGCTGTCCTTCAAGTTGTTATGGAGGATTTTCCAAAGAAATTACTGATGGCAACATCCCAAGGTTTTCAGGTGTTCCCAATATGTTGTACAGGTTTCACTACCATACAACAGAATGACAACAGCCTGGTAGACAGGAAGTTCAGTTGGGTCCTAATGTCATCATTATCAAAAATACTATTTCAGAGACATCCAAAGGCAGCACTGGCAGATTTTATTTGGCATTCAATATCATCATTTATGTTTATGTTTTAGGAAAATTGACTACCCAGGTAGGGGAAATATTCAACAGTCTCCAAGGACTACCCTCTAATTTTAATATGTGGTGGAACAGCATGTTGGTTTGGTGTAAGTTGAAAAGTTTTCATTAAATTGACACTGTATCCAAGAACTTCTTATCCTTCATTCTGATTGGTCATTGATAGGGTTGTCCATCAGGATGTGGATATTCCAGGATGTAAATTTGATTTAACTTTACTGCAAAGTAGCATAGTTTACTGCACAGTAAGCATGTGCATCTACGTGTGCACATTCTTACTGCACAGTAAACCTTGCTAATTGCGAATAAATTTCCTACCTGCAAATACAAATAGCAAATTTACTTGCAATTACTAACTCCATAGTAGTGCTCGTGTACATGCCTGACTGGGAGCAAATCTAAGATTGCTCCCTGCCCCCAATAGTTGCCTGCTGCTGGGTTGGGTTCTGTCTCTGGAGTCCAGATGGGGACTATGTCCCTGCACCCTGGCAGCAGGGTACCCCAAGCCCTCCTGATTTGAGATTGTGATTGGAGAGTGCGGGCTGGGAGATCCTTACCTCCCATCCCCCTGCTTCGCCATCACGATTGGGGAGCAGGAAGCTGGAGGATCCTTATCCTTATAAAAATGTCCAGTTTTGTTTTCAATTGAAGCAGGAATAAAGCATCACATTTTAAAAATGAAAACAGGCAGCCAATGTCAATTCCTTTAGATTTCAATGCATTTTAAAATGTAAATTGGTTTAAGAAACAAAATTGCATAGAAGCAATCTAAAAAAAAAAAAAAAATTAAAAGTGTTCTTTAAAATGCCCTTTTCCAAAATGAAATTTTATCAAAATTAATATGACAGAAATTTGGTACTTTGACCTAAAATGTTTTTTTCAATGAATATATAATCCATTAGATGATTGTAAAAGAGCTAAGCTGACCACAATGCAAAGAATAAATATAAGGGCCAAGAAATGTAAAGAATAACCTTATAACCTCTTTTTATTCCCATATCACAGGGTAACTTCAGTGCCACCCATATATGTGTTTTTTAAGATCTTCAGATAAATGGTGGGGCCCATTTAATTGAAGAGCAACCACAATGGTAAACTGTAGGTGGATGTGCCTTCTTCAGAATGCTCATTTCTTTATACTTATGCCCTAGGAGTTTCTAACTTTATTTTATAGAGCCTGTCCTGGATTGTAGTAGGGCTTGGTTGGATTCAGGATTTTAAAAAGGGAGAATGCAGGAGTGGTGACAGATGCTTCAGGGGTATCTGCAGTCCCCTGCTCTCAGGCTCCCTTCACCAACCAGGGAGGGCAGACCATGTAATGAAGATTTTTCTTTTTTTTCCCATCCAAGGGACCAGGCATGCAGGGAGAACCCACCCACCACCGCTGATTCTGCCTCAGCCTGCCTGGAACATGACAGGAGTGGCTCTGGAGCTCCCCCTGCCAACAGTTCAGCTAGGGGCAGTGGCAATGACAGGCACAGGAGAAGGGAATGGGAGAGAGGCAGGATATTTTCAACAGCATGAAGGGGAAAGGAAGGAGTACTGAGAGGAGGAGGAGGACTCTTCCCTGCTTCAGGAACTTTTTAAAATCCTCAGCTGCTGCTCCAATACCACAGTCCAAAAAAGGCTAATCACACCACTGTACCCACCTTAACCCACCCATGGAAAAAAAAATGATTTTGATTGATTTTAAGGAAAGGAAGTTACTTAACATTTTCAGGAGAAATGCATGCATGTACAAGATTTCCTGCAGTGAAAAATACATTATGGACTCAGTAATCTTACTTACAGTCATGTGGCTGGAGAATGGATAAAATCTGAAGCAAACATGAATCTTGTAGCTTCCTCTTTGCTTCTAGAACTTAGATAATTAGTAACGTTAACACTTTTTCCCCCCAAATAGCTCTCCATTATGACAGCCAAAGACAGAGAAGAGTTTTCTGCAAAATGTTTATCGGTTATATTACTTACAACTAAAATCTGTCGTTCACATCCAATGTGACATCAGATGGATTATTAGATGATTGTGAATGTAGAGTTTTTGTCAAGTAACTACTTGATGTTGATGAATTACACCTACAACCATACTAAGAAACCTGATTTGTTTGGGGATTCTGAATTACATTTTAAATATCATATTTGGTAGCTTCTCAATATTTCATGTTATCATTTGCAGATTATTGCTAGACTTCAATCATCCTTTATCTTTAGCAGACTGTGAGTAGCTCATTCAGACTTTCATTTCCATTGGGCTAAATCACTGCAATAACCTGTTTACTTGTCAGTTTTCTCATACTTTCACTTCCAGGGTGTTACATTTACAATGTGACATAATGCATGGTTATTTAGCATTTTTACACTTGTTGGTTTCATGGCTATGGATAGCTTTTAGACTTTTTAAAACAGAACATTACAAAAATCTGTGTGAAATGAATAGAACAAAATAACTATAGGTCAGCAGCAACATTTTTTGTTTCTGATGCTGTTTTCTACTAGGACCATAAAATAAAAATGGCTCCTGTATCCATTCAGCTGTTTGGAATTTTTTTTTTTTTTATATTTATCTGGAAATTCTTATTTTGCATAATCTAAGTATCCTTTTATTGGTAAGTTTGGGCGGGGGAAGGAAAGACACTATTCTTGGCATCCTTGGATAGAAATAAAATATTGAACTATAGCCCAGTTCAGTTATATTTAATATAACACAGAAATGTAATGTTTTTTCTTCCTTCTTATTCCTTCTTCTGTTGATGTTTGCTGAATACTAAATTCCATTTAATAAAAAATGTTACACATTTTGCTCAAAGGTTTTTGGTCAAAGGAAAATGGCAGGTGGTTTGCATAAAAATCAATTAGCTTTGCTTTTGGTGCATTCTCGAATAAATTACCTCATTACTATGCAAATGAAAATAGGCCCTGTTTCCTGGCTAATTTTCATCTAGCACAATGTACACTGAAGAACACAGTATCAAATTCCTTAAGATGCATTTAGCATAAGGAAATATCAGTAAATAGCAAAGTGCCCACCATTACATCATCTACTTTGGCTAGACACAAGAAATGGGGCAACAGTTCAAACAGAATATGGGGAATTACTACATGGAAAAATCTAGTGAAAAATTTTAGGGGAAAAAGTAGCTTCAAAGTCTTCATCATATTATTTTTCTCTTAATTATAATAAAATGTTAAGAAAAAAAGTACAGCATAACTGATACATGAATGTTGACCATAGGCAAGCATAACTATCAATGCCATCCTAGAATTCATGTATTTCTGACTGAGGCAAGGTACATAACTGCAAAATAGTAGAACTCTACCCAGGAGAAAAGATAAAATGTTTTCTTTACAGTCAAATCCCTACTCTATTTACTATTGTATAGCATTTATACTAAAATTATTAAATATTTTTATTACTAAGCGTGCACTAAAAAGAGTATAGAATCAGAATAATAGAAATCTAAGACCTGAAGGGCCTCAGGAGATCATCTAGTCCTACCCTCTTCCGAAGACAAGATCATCCCTGTCAAAACTATCCCATATAAGTGCTCATCTGACCCATTCCTAAAACTGCTCAATCAAAATTGTCACACAGTTGGGAGGCATATTGCTCCCAAATACCAAAAGAACCTGACCTGCCATAGGTAAAGCAGGATGATGAAGATTTTCAGTGCCCTGGCACTGCAAGCATTGTTAAAATAAACTCAAGAAATCAAGAAAAAGCCATGCCCAGAAGTGGAACTAACAGTTCGCAAAAGGAATCGGATGCTAGACAACTGTCCCAGCACTACAGGGAGGTGGGGGGGGGGGGGCGTAAAGAGGATCACACCTACTTCTAGCTTTTTCACCCTGCCCCCTGCACACACACAGGCAGGAAGACTGCACTGTGGAAGCAGTAGCTGGGGACTTTTTTAAATTCCCAAAGCAAGTGAGAATTCACCCCTTCCTGATCAGAGGCATGACCCCTCCCTTTTCCTCTCCCCTCCCTATTTCCCCCTACCCAACCACTTCCTCTGTCCCTACTGTCCTGGGGGTGAGGGGAGCTCTGGCCCCACTTTAGCAAGGCTCTGCAGGGGTTAGGCTCAGCCTAGGATACAGTCAAAAGGCAGACAGGTTCCCCTGCCCTATGTCTGCTACCACATTGGCAGAGAATACCCAGAAAGACCAAGCAACGTGGGGTTACTCCTTGCCTACTGCTGCCACTGCTGCTGCTGTCCCAGGGTCAGCTCAGCCATGATACAAACCAGATGCAGTGGGACAGGAGCTCCCTGACCCTTAAAACAGTGGCAGCAGCAGACTGAGAAGTAGGTAATGGAAGGGAAGAAGATGGAGAGAGCAGCAGAAGTAGCGTGCCTCTGAGCACAGGCAGGAATTCAGGGGGATATTTTGATCTTTTCCATGGACTTAAAAAAAAATTCCCAGATGCTTTTCCTGCCACATGGTCAAATAGTGAGTGTGGCTGCACTACTGCAACCCCTCTGGGTCTGCCTCTTGACATCCCCCCCCCCCCCCGCCTCCCCACTGGTACAGTGGAAGGCAAAACCCCTTATAGATCACACCAATCTGACTGGAAGAGGGGAGGGTAAAATTTGGAGTTTCGTTACTCCAAACAGAGGCAAAATGACAAATATCCCCTTATTTACAATATATATGTCGTCCAGTTCAATTTGTTGGGAGTTGCAGAAGATTTAGGCATGATAGAATTTAGCCTAAAATGTTCTACATTTGTAAAGTTATAGTTTTATATAAAGATCCCCATCCTCAGAGCTGCAGTGTGAATGTGAAGGTATTTAGTGTGGGTGTCAGGATGTAAGTGGAAGGATGTTAAAATGTAGCCTGCTCATGGGCCCATTGTAAGGTTGTTTTGGTTTTAGTGAGTTTTCTATTAGGTCTTTCTTTCTTAGAGCTTGTGGACTCTTAAAGACAGACTCAAGATGAAAATCTTGGGCCCAAGGGCTGGCTAACTCTATCTATGATGAAAATTTCATACTGGTAAAGGTTATATCTCAGATTACACTTTTGATCTATAGTTTGCTAGATTTTATTCTGCCATTTCATTATTCATTATTCTATTACTACATAAAATGATACCTAGGTTGAATACCCAGAACAGCTGGGATCATAGGGGGAAGATTTTTTTTAAGTAGCAGACAACAGTCTTGATGCTGTTATAGTTCCTCTTGATTAAAGTAATAAGACATATTTTTTAAGAATTGAAGTTAAAGAGAACAGGATTACAGTCCGCATTGGAGCAAAGAATTTAAGATTGGGTTTATAGAAATGTGGGTGTAGCTATAATAATATTTATTAATAGTAAATAAATACTCAGGTTTAACCAAAGATCAACTGAAATTCCAGTCTCCTAACAGTTAAACATAAACTAACAGACAATTTTGGAAACTCCAAAGAATAAATATGGAACTTTCGAAATAGTTCAAATATCACGTACAACTTTTTCATGGTTCTCCATCCAATTATGCTCTTTAGGATTAGCTGTCAGGGCTCTAGAATTTCAGACAAACATTGATTATTTGTCAGATTATGCTAATATGGTCATTGTAGCAGCACATAAATATTTGTACTGCCAAATTACACTTGACAGCAAATACATGCATTTTGTTTAAGACATAAATGTCAATGAATTCATTTTTAGTGATTGACATGGAAGTATACAGATCAATATGATCCACCTTTTCCTAACAATCACAGGTCTAGACAATACAGATCGTGATTAAATTCTTATATTCTAATCAAGCATGACTTGAAGCCAAGAGAAATCAACCTTATCTTTATGATAAAGAATTATTAAAGTGAAAAGGTTAGTTGTAGTGAGCAAGTTAGTTTATCTCCCTACGTTATGACAAGATTAATTTATATAATTGCCACTGTGGTATATAAACTTAAATATGTCTAGGGATGTTGATACTATATTCTTCTTTAGCAGCTTGTTCTATTGCCTGTTATTTATATTTCTACTTTTATTAAATAAATGACACCATTCAGCCTTAATATGTTTTTAACATAGGTTTTAGTTTTTTAAGGGAATCTCATAGGTTATAATGAAAAAAAAGTCAGAAATTACTAGATACCATTAGGCAATCCTAATATGTCTTACAAGGCAGGAAGCACACTTTTTCCATGCAAAATGAACACAGAAACTGATGCTGTTCCATCAGAATCTCTATCTTTTTTGTGTATGCTGTTCGCTGAATAATATACAAGCTGAATTAGGCAAGAGCCCTGCCTCATTGCCTACACATTAGTCTTGTGCAATCCAGAATAATTACTTCATGAATTAAGTAGTTTCAATGAGATAAAAAGTGTACTGGATGAAACCTTGCTTTAGTCAAAGCAAAACTAACATCATAGTCACTGAATGTGAGAAGGCTGGCGTCTCTTCAAGAGTCCACTTAGAATAGCCAGCTAGCCTCTGATTAGATTTGTTAATCCAAATAGAAGCCTGCAGCTGTTGTTAACATTTTCTTTTGAGTAACAATGTAACAGCGGCCAAGCCAGGTTACTAAGAGCAAGGTTAGGCAGTGGAGTTAGAAAGCAGAGCCCCAGGTAACAAGCAGTTGGCAGCTAATTAGGTAATGGCCTGCAGAAGAAGGAAGAGCCAGGGGCTCTAAAGCCCTGCACCAGATGCTGAGAGTCAGTCTGACTTGAGCAGGGTTGGAGGTAGGAATGCCCTGCTGGCACCTGGCCCAGGCTGAACTCATTAAAGAAGTTCCCTGCACTAAATGAAGAAGCTGTCTTGGAGACTATGGGTATTGTGAGTAGGTTCAGGAAGGCCCATGCTGGGAGAAGCTAGTATGGTTGAGTATGAGCTGAGAGAGAGGGCACTCCCTTTGCAATTGATCACATTTTGGGTTGGATTTATCTTGTTGTTATAGCCGAAATGAATGGGGGCAGTGGAAGGGGTGGGAAAAGGCCACTGAAGGCACGTGGAAAAGGTAATGCAATTGCCAAAGGACTTCAAGGGACTTCAGGCTCCACTTGAGAGACAAGGGCCCAGTAAACTGACCTGAGCCTGAGGGACCAAAGGCCCAGAGGCAGGGAGACAAGGAATCCCTTTGGTGGACTGAGGTAGCCTCCTGAATTTAAACTAATATCAAAGGCATGGCTGGCAAGCACCAGGGAGGTATCCTGATTAACCACAGAGGAGACAAAATGAGATTATAGGGGCCACCAGGAAATGCCACATCTGCTTTTGAAAGGCAAATCCTGTAACAGAGTGCATATCTCAAATATTGCCCCTCCTATATTGCCTCCCCCCGGTTCTAACTTTGCCCAGCCCCCCAGGGAGCCATGCTACTGGAGCCTTGTGAACAGGCCACACAAACAGGCGTGCTCCTGGGCCTTGTACTTGAGTTAGCATGGGAGTTTGTGCAGGAGGGCCCACGGCCCTGCCTGTGTGTCCCCTAGAGTAGATGGTCCTAGCCACAGCCGGCCTACCAGCGGCATGCTGCAGATGGGTACGTGCTGCACCTCTAGGGTCCCCTTGGGGTATGCGGCCTCCCCCGTTTGGCACCTCAGAGGCCTCCACCCAGATGGAGCCCATGGTTCTGGGCTCCATGCAGACGGAGCCCCTGGCTCTCAGCTGCGGGGGCTGCTTGTTGTTTTTCCAGGCTCTGGGGTCCAGGAGCATAGCCACCTCCCCTTGTGAGGTCTGCACCATCTTGGGGTCTCTGAAGTGCCAGCTGGAGGAGCTCTAGGCCACAGTCCTGAGACTGCGTGCCATCAGGGACTGTAAGCAGGAGATCAACTCCTACTACCAGGCCCTTCTCCCCTGGGAGACAGAGGATAGACCACAGTCTCCCTCCAGCATAAGGGAAGACTTGGGGACCTCCCATTCTGTCCAGCCAAAGGGTTCGGCCAAGGTGGTCTAGGGCCCCAAGGCCCGCTACACCAAGGTCCCTACCCTGCTGGAGCTTTGCAACAGGTACAAACCTCTTGCAGTCCCAGAAAAGCCTGCTAAGTTGCCAGCTCCTGCAGGCAACACAGACTGAACTGTAGCTACTGCCCCCCCCCCCCCCCGCTCTCCCTAAAACAAAACACAAAGTTTTTGTCATGGGAGACTCCATCCTGAAGGGGACTGAGAGGAAGATCTGCCACCCTGACCCCTTAGCCCAGGAAGTCTGCTGCTTCCCTGGTGCCCAAATTAGAGACATTATGGAGAAGATCCCTGAACTCCTCCAGCCCACTGACCACTACCCTATGCTCATCCATGTGGGTACAAATGACATGGCTCAGAGTGTTCCCAGCCAGGTCATGAAGCTCTACAGGGATTTGGGAATGGGGCTCAAGGGGTTGGGGGTTCAGGTGGTGTTCTCTTCGATCCTCCCAGTCTTGGCCTACGGGCTGAGGAGGGAGAGGAGGATCCAGGTAGTGAACCAAAAACTGCAGTGCTGGTGTAATCAGGAAGGCTTTGGCTTCCATGACCACAGCCCACTTTTTGGGGAGAGAGGTAGTGAGCTGCTGGGAAGGGACCACTTCTACCTCTCTCCACTAGGGAGGAAGCTCTTTTCAGCCAGACTGGCTGACCTGCTCCACTGGGCTTTAAACTAAGCCTGCCAGGGACAGGGGGGATTACTGCCACTGCTGGCCCACTGAGCAATCCTTGCAAAGCCAGCAGGATAAGGCACTCAAGGGATCCCACCCCTGCCCAAACCCTGGAACAAACTGTAGACAAGGCAAGGGCCCCCAAAGGGACACTTGTGTGCCTATACACAAATGCCAGGAGCTTGGGGAATAAGCAGGACAAACTTTTCCTTCTGCTAAACTTAAATAATAATGATGCGATAGGGATAGAGACCCGGTGGGACTCCACCCATGACTGGGCCACAAATATAGATGACTATAACTTGTACAGGAGAGACAGAGTGGACAAAAGGGGTGGGGGTGTAGCTCTCTATGTTAAGGAAAGCTACACGTCCCTGCAGGCTGACACTGGCACCCAGGGTGGATGATTCAAGACCCTCTGGGTGAAAGTCCATGGGGAACACAGTGCTGGGGACACTATGCTGGAAGTCTACTACAGACCCCCTACCCAGGATCAAGACCTTGACTAGAAGTTCGCCAGGGAGTTGGCTGAGGCCGCACGCTCCAGGTGTATGGTTGTCATGGGAGACTTCAACTACCCGGACATCTCATAGGAAGAGCACTTGGCCAAATCCGAGTGGTCGCAAAACTTTCTCTCGTGTGTGGATGATCCCTATCTGACACAGGAAGTCTACAGACCTATGAGAGGTAAAGTGCTGCTCTACATGGTACTGTCGGCTGGGGACAACCTAATCAGTGACCTAATGATAAAAGGGAAGTTGGGTGACAGTGACCACGAGCTGATCACCTTCACCATCCACCATAAAGCTGGCAAGTCAGTCAGTAATACAGAAGTCCTTGACTTCAGGAAATCTGACTTCAACAAGCAAAGGAGGCTTGTCAGTGAGGTCCTAAAGGACCACAACCCAAAGGGGAGGGGAGTACAAGATAAGTGGTTTCTCCTCAAGGGGGAGATCCTGGAAGTACATGGAAGGTCTATCCCATCTTGGAGAAAAGGCAGCAAAAAGGCACAGCAGCCCCCTGGCTCTGCAGGGAACTAGTGGACCTCCTATGTCTTAAAAGAAAGACCTACAAATGATAGAGGACTGGATCCACCACCAAGGAGGAATACAATGCACTGGCCCAGAACTGCAGAGAGCAAACCAGGAAAGCCAAGGTTGCAATGGAACTCCAACTAGCTACAAATATCAAGGACAATAAAAAGTCCTTTTTTTAGATATGTGGGGAGCCGGAGGAGAAGCAAGGGCAACATTAGACCCCTGCTAAACCGGATGGAAAATCTGATGACCAACGCCCAGGAAAAAGCAAACTTGCTAAATGGGTACTTTGAATCAGTTTTTCACCAGTCCCATGGGACACCCCTGCCCACTATGGAACAGGGAGGCCCGGGTGAGGGAGATCCTTTACCCTCTAACAATGCTGACCTCATAAAGGAACACCTTGAGAGGCTGGATACCTTCTAGTCAGCCGGCCCTGACAGCTTACACACCAGGTTACTCAAGCTGCTGGCAAGCATCAGAGCTCAGCCCCTGGCATGGATCTTTGAGAACTCCTAGCACTCTGGTGAAGTGCCCAAAGATTGGAAGAAGGCCAATGTGGTGCCTATCTTCAAGAAAGGGAGGAAAGTGGATCCAGCAAATTACAGGCCCATCACCCTCACCTCTATCCTGGGGAAGGTCTTGGAAAAGAGGCCATTCTTAACAGACTGGCTGAGAGCAACATCCTGAGGGATAGCCAGCATGGGTTTGTTATGGGTAGGTCTTGCTTGACCAATCTCATTTCCTTTTATGACCAGGTGAACTATCACCTGGACAAGGGGGAAGAGATTGATGTAATATATCTTGACTTTAAAAAAAACCTTTGATCTGGTATCCCATGATCACCTCTTAGCAAAACTGGCCAACTGAGGCCTCAGCCTTACCACAATCCACTGGCTGGGGAATTGGCTCCATGGTAGGCCCCAGACGGTGGTGATTGATGGAAGTCAATCACTGTGGTGCACTGTGAGCAATGGGGTCCCTCAAGGATCTGTCCTAGGTCCTGTACTATTTAACATTTTCATTAATGATGTAGACATTGGTGTCAGAAGCGGACTGGCCAAGTTTGCTGATGACACCAAACTCTAGGGTAAAGTATCCACACCTGAGGACAGAAGGGTGATCCAGGCAGACTTTGACAGGCTCAGGAATTGGGTGGATGAGAACCTGATGGTGTTTAACACTGAAAAATGTAAGGTTGTCCACCTTGGGATGAAAAACCTGCAGCATGCTTATAGGCTTGGCAGTGCTACGCTAGTTAGCACTATGGATGAAAGGGACTTGGGTGTCATGATTGACCACAAGATGAACATGAGCCTTCAATGTGATGCTGCGGCTAGTAAAGCAAGCAAAACGCTTCTCAAGTAAATCCCAGGATGTCATTCTCCCCTTGTACTCGGCCTTAGTGAGGCCACAGCTGGAGTACTGCATCCAGTTTTGGGCTCCACAATTCAAAAAGGATGTGGAGAAGATTGAAAGATTACAGGGGAGAGCCACGTGCATGATCAGAGGTCAGGAAAACAGACCTTACAGCAACAGGCTGAGAGCTATGGGGCTCTTTAGCCTGGAAAAGCGCAGGCTCAGGGGTGATCTGGTGGCCACCTATAAATTTATCAGAGCTCCCCAAGGGATGACAAGGTTGAATGGTCACAAACTCCTCCATAACTGTTTCATACTGGACTTAAGGAAGAACTTATTTACTGTCTGAGTCCCTCAGGTTTGGAATAGACTGCTGCTGGAGGTGGTTCAAGCGCATGTCTCTTGAAGGCATTCAAGAGATATTTGGATATTTATCTTGCTGGGATCCTATGATCCCTGCTGACTTCCTGCCCCTGGGGCAGGGGGCTGGACTCGATGGTCTTCCAAGGTCCCTTCCAGCCCTAACGTCTATGAATCTATGTATTTTTATTTGAAAAGTCAGTCCTGTTATCACTCCTGTTTTAATGTTAACATCATTCTTTCTTTGTGGCTGAAACTTGTTTGCTATTACTTTTCTAATAAAATTAATACTGCTGATGGAATATACTGACTTTTGTAAAGCTTTTTTTCCATTAGAAACTTTGAAATCTGAGTGATATGAAATCAACCTGGTACACATTAAGTAGATTAAATTCCAACTAATTGATAGGCCTCCAAGGTTCCCCTTAAATAAGGAATAATCACTGAGTGGGCTTTTTTTAATAGGAGCTATTGATAGTTTTTGGACTCTAGATATTTTATCAATGTTCTGGAAAAAAATTTATAGCTATAACATTTGAAAAGATGCTAATGGTCACTTAATCCAAAACCCTGTGCAGGTGCAAGTTTCACTAGCCTAAACTATTTCAGATAAAAAAAGTTGGTTAGGTGTGTAAATAACTTCTAGTGATGGACCTCTAGGGATGCCACAGCTTCCCTAGGAAGATTGTTACTTTTTCATAATCTTCTTACGGTTAGGATATTTCACCTGAGATGTGATCTAAATCTACTCGGTCCTGCCCTGTGCTATGGGGTAAAATATTTTTTTTCTCCAGATTCTATTTGAGATGTGGGATAGCCTCTTAAACCTCATCCATTTGTATGAAACCATAACGATTGTTGTTCTCATGGGGTATCTTGTTACCCCACAATTCAACACTGTTGGTCTCATCTGGTAACTTCTTACCCCACCTGCATGAACAAAATGGAACCAGTGACAACAGTATAAATGTACCAAAAACTATTTATTACACAAAGAGATTGTTTAAAAGAGTATTTATGATTATTTAAACCCATATTGGGTAAGTTGTTAAACCCATGTGGAAAAACATACTCATGCCTGGAGTAACATGTTACCCTGGCCACTTTTTCACCCACAGAGAGCAAACCATTCATGTAAGTTGGCTGTTCTTTGGCGATATTGTGCACTGTGGTGCCAGTGACAATGTCATAAAAAGAAAAGAAAAAAATTAGAATTAATTAATTTAAGATACTGCAAAAAATATGCATCTGGGTTAGGAAATTACCCCATGGGAATGTATGAAGTTTAAACACTCTGGCATTCACTTGAAAGCCAAAGTACCTAACTGCTGCTGACCTTTCATATTATAGGATAGTGGCACTTGGGCATTGAACACTAGACTTGGCTTTAAGCCCTTTTCACCTGAGGTCTCTGGGATTTGCAGGCCAGAATCATAGCAGCAAGATTCTGCAGGGTTGCTTATTATTTCTTCTTCCTGCTTGCAGGTGCCTCTGAAATTTGTAGTCCACAGTTGCAGCCAGCAGCAAGTTTTTAGCAAGGCAGGGCAGCTCTGTACTTGGGGGAAGGGAAGTTTAACGCCCCTCCCTGGCCCCAGATCCAAGTCAGGGTTTGCCTTGAGGGTATAGTCCCTGTCTCCCCCTTTCCCCAACCCTTTACTTCTGGAGCAGACAGGGTGGGAAAGCATGCTGAGATGCTGGGGGGCTGTGACTTAACTGGAACTGGGAAGGAGTCTGGGACAGAAGTTTCAAAAACTAGCTTGACCCAAATCAGTTAAGTCTGATATTACATTCAACCAGGTTATCTTAAACCAGTTTCAACCATTTTGAAACTGGTTTATGTGCACTGAGCTTCTGTTCTGTTACAGGTTTAAACCAGTTTCTGATTTAAATTGAATTAAATCCTTTTTATATTAAAGGATTTTGGGGGGGGGGGGGGTTCTTTTAGTAAAAAGATGTACTATATTATGCACTTTCTTCAGCAGTTATCAGAAAATGTATTAAGCATTTATTATACTAATAATCAAATATTATTTATTGGCAAACAGGGTGTTACTACTGGAAAGGAAGTACAGTAGCACTCTCATTAGAGCATATGCACACACAAAGTACATTTTCTGTAAGAAAACAGCAATCTAAAAAGTTAAAAAAAATACATGAAACAAACACATCAAGATGCTACTCACTAGAATTATTTGTAAAGGAAATAAAGTTAAAGAGAATTTAATGGATGCTATGGTTAAAAGGTCACAAGAACATGCCTAGTGTTGTATATTACAGGAAAAAAAAATAATTCACAGAGCTCAGATCTTATTTTATGATGTTTAATGTATGCTGCCACTAGCTCAAGAGGTATGTAATTCATCTCAAGAATGTTATCCTATTCTACCCATGGAGATACATAGTTCTCATTCAGTCATTGGTCAATCAAACACAGCTTCAGAGACTGATTATACTGTTCCATGTAGAAAAGCATAATTTGGACAATGGGCAGCCATACATCTCTCTGTATCATAGACCTGAGACTCCACTACAGGCAGATAATAGGAAAGTCTGGGGCCAAGGTAGTTCTAACATACAGCCTGGAAAAGACATATATGTCATGTTATATTCTTGTTTATGCAGGACAGAAGCACTAGCTTCAGAGCTGGGGATGCAGAATTTTGAGAACCCAATTTCAATGCAATCTGATTCTGTTTAGAAAGGTTACAAACACCATATAATTCTTTAGATGGAGGGGAAAATGAAACAAAGGCAAACAAAAAAATATATCAAGTGGCTCTTTGAAGCTGAGATTGTCTGAAGGAGTGGGAGATACCTCATGTCCAAGATTTTAATGTTTAGGTGCTTGCTTCAGACTTCTCTAACTTTTGGTCAGATTGAGGGGGTTTCTACTCATATTCCCCATCTTGCAAGGAAGGGCCCTAACCATCATGCTATGGGGTAGGTATGGTAAAAAATGTGGTCCATCCTTAATGTTTAATTAAGGTGGGCAGAGTTTAATTTTAAAAGGAATACAGGATTGAAAAAAGCAAGCAAAATGAAGTATGGTTACATGGCCTAATGAGGTAGTACTGACCTGGCTTCTGGCTCCTGTGCGTAATGCAGTTTATGCATTTTACCCAAAGATTACTTAATTCAACATATATAAATATCATGGGAGCGGGGGCGAGAATCTTTTCTTTCCAAGGGAGAGTCCTCCTCATTGAATTATAGCAGTAGAGTCTATTGGGAATATTTTCTTTTTGGCCCCATTTCTCTTGATTTTTTTTTTTTTTCCTCCATGCAGGAACCCAACTTCAGCAAAAGGGAGAGAGGATTTATTTTTAAGCTCTTCCTAATTCAGCCTGGCAAAGGAAAAAAAAAAATCCTGGGTAATGAAAGATGCTTGGTTCTCAGGTCCTCCAGGAAACTCCCCTACCCCTTTGGATCTTGAGGAAAAGCTGAATGTGCGACTCTTCTTCCCTTAAGCTGCATGAGTTATCCAAACTTCAGAAAGTTGCTAAACATTTGAAGATATCTCTGGCATAGATGTGCCTTTTAAATGGCCTCTGATTGCTTGCATGTAAGTAGGAAAATCATTCAGCAACTTGTTCAAATGTCTTTCCTTTTCTGTTATGGTGCTGTTCACAGACACTCCATTACTGACTGCTACTTGTAGAATTTGAAATCAACTCATCATGGAATACATGGGGAACTTGATAAAGTGTCCCAATTAATTTCTGAATAAAGAAAGGCGCACAGAGTCTTTTGAGGCCAAAATGGAGACACATAATGCATCTGAATGTCATACCATTTTGTGGCTGGTAAGAGAGCTGGAATAGTATCCTGTTTAGTGAGTTTGATACCTAAAAGCTAAGTGCCACTTTGATGTCTTGAGATGGAATTATTCAATAATTAGTTACACCTGGGATACCAGTGCCCTTTTGATGGCCTACAGTTTTTTATTCATTCACAATAGTCAGCATGTTGTAGCACTTTGAGAGCATCACATTAGGAGTTTTTCAAACACAAGAGGAATAATGTACAGGTTGCTTCTGTGGAGTGCCTGCTTGATCAGCTTCTACCAGCTGGGAATTTAGAAGGAAAAAAAAAAAAATAAAAAAATCAATCAGTTCAATGCAGGCTGATTTGCTCTCTTCTTCTGTTCCTTTTTCTGTTCATTTTTACTCCACAGCCATGTAGAATTTGTGTCCAATTCATCATGACATACTGAGGGACATTGCTCAAGTGCCCCAATTAATTTTTACGCAAAGAAAGGCATAAGCTGTAAGGCACGCTGGTTGCAAATGATAATGGTTGCAAATAGCTATAGGAATCTTGAAACAGGGATGCAATACACTACATCTAGGAGGCAGCACCAGCGAAGCATTCAGGTACTTTGAGTGAGCTAAAGTTTTGGAGTGATCTTCATATGTAACTCTAAGAAGAATGCATTTCAGTAAAGTAATCCATTGGCTGTGAGTAACTGTTGTTCAAAGCAACCTTCTATTCTGTTATTTTGGTCATTTAAGTTACCTGATTCCATTCTTTATGTGCTAAAACTACCGCTTACACACAGGCTCTTATTCCATTCTTGGGTGTGTGGGAAGTTACATCTCTGCTCAGACTGCCCATATGCTCTAGCAACAGTGAAAGATCCCACCTTTTCTCCTAAAGAGTTCCATGGGTAGGGCATTCACCAAGGAAAATGCAGGCTTCAGGCTCCCATTACTACAATGGGGCTTGAACATGAGTCTTACCTACTTCAGGAGACTCATGGAAAATTAGGGTTGGAAGGGACCTCAGGAGGTCATCTAGTCCAACCCCCTGCTTAAAGCAGGACCATCTCAAAATATAACACCCCAGCCAAGGCTTTGTCTTGCCTGCTCTAAAAAACCTCCAAGGATAGAGAGTCCATAACCTCACTGGATAACCTGTTCCTGTACTATATTACCCTCCTGTGTGTGTGTGTGTGTGTGTGTGTGTGTGTGTGTGTGTGTGTGTGTGTGAGCGCTTTTCCTAATAACTAACCTAAACTTTTCTAGCTGCAGCTTGAGACCATTGCTCCTTATTCTGTCATCTGCCACCACTGACAACAGTCTAGCTCTGTCCTCTTTGGAACCACCCTTCATTTTTGTTGCCCTCTGCTGGACCAATTTGTCCACATCCTTTCTGTAGTGCGGGGCCCAAAACTGGACACAGTACTCCAGATGTAGCCTCACCAGTGCCAAATGGGGGGGAAGACTCACTTTCCTGGATCTGCTGGCAATGCTTCCACTAATACAGTCCAATATGCTATTAGCCTTCTGCTCAACATGGGCACACGTACCAGAATAGCACTCTAAATATAAGATGACCATATTGTTTTTAAGGAAATCGGGGACACTGGCCTGCCTCCCAGGCCAATGGCAATGCTACAGACAGAGGCTGGTGGACAGGGGTGTGGAGCAAAGTCATGTGGGAAGGCAGAGTGGCATGGTAAACGAGGCAGGTGGGTAGGCAGGTAGACTGGAGTAGGCAATACCCTGCCCGCATGTACCTGGCCTGGCTCTTCCTGAGTAGCAGCTGGAGGGGGAGGGGCAGGTGGCAGGCTGGGCTGGACACGGCTCCCATCTGCCTGCCTTGGTCCTGCAGACCAGTAGTGGTGCTTGTCCATCTGCCTTCCTAGCACATCATGCCACTCCAGCTCCACACTTGATTACAGCCCATTCCCCTGCAATTCTGGGATTTTTGTTTCAATTTTCACCAATCAGCCTGGACCAGCCTATGAAATACAGCACTGTGCTAGCCAAACCAGGGTCTAATTGCCACAATACCCCTATATTAATACCACAATACAGAATAGTAATTTTTCAGTTCCTTCTCTGGAGCTCTGTTTGAAGCTGACCCCTTAAGCAGCCATGAAAGGGAGATATATAAGCCAGAAGGAAGAAAGCAAGTCAAAAGGTACATGGCTTAGTGGGCTGGCTGCTGGCTTGGAAGGGAGGGCTCTCTGTGTTTTAGTTGGGGCCCTTGCTCCTCATGACGCAAAAGGTTCCTTCTGTACTGCTTTCTATCTGATTTATTATTTTCAAGTGCCTATAGAGGAGGCTCAGGTTTAAAAGAGGCCCTGCCTGTAGCATTGTGGTTTGAATGCTGTGTTAGGATGTTGGGTGTACCTAGTTTCAAATCCCCTGTGATCAATGGGGTTTGAGAACCTGCCTATAGATACCAGAGTAAGCACCTTAGTCCCTGAGCTATGTGGAGAACTCATGGGACAAAGTCCAGTGGTTGCAGGTTTTGACCAGCTCCACTTTTCTGTATTCAAAGCCACTCCATGTCCATGAGGAATGTATATATGTGCCCTAGTCAGTACAGCACATAATATAAGATAGGAATTTCTATTCAGTAAAATTCAGAAATATATATATTTTTGGTCTTGCAGCAATTTGTATCTAACAAGGAGTTATAACCCAAATGGTTTAAGAAAGGAATAATACAAAAAGAGATTACCTATGATTATAAGGCAAAACAATTCTACTAATAGGAATATAACAACAGCTTATTAAGATAAATGTGTCTATAATCTATCTGAAGTCTTAAGACTTTTAAAAAGTGCATTGTGACCTTTTCATACAAATTTAACAGTTCTTCTGAGAAGGCTGCACTTAATAAATAGTCAAAACAGATTATGTTTTTCCTTTATTTTATTTTCATTGAGACTGAGGTTCTTTTAAGACTAATTATTTCCATATTTGAATAAGTTGCCATGTAATACTAACTACTTAACTACAGTATCTGATTATTTTAAGGTTTTCCATGAATATTCCTACCCAGCTGGGTAAGATGCCAATGATTCTCTTATTTACAGAGTTTTGTGTGTACATGTGAGTGTGCACATGTGCTTGCACTCCCACCAGTAAGTGAGGCTTTTCCCTGTTGTGTTTGTCTCCTGTTACTGCAAACTGGGCACATCTACACAAAATGCTTAACTTCACATTAGCATAGTTTACAGCAAAGTAAGCATATGCATCTACACATGCACATGCTTACTTCACAGTAAACCTCCCTACTCCTGAGTAAATTTGCTACCTGGAAATGCAAATAGAAACTTTACTTGGGCTTATTAATGGTGCTATAGTACTCATGTAGATGCCTGACTGGGAAAAATCTGTTCCCATTCAGCCATCCACCATTGGGCGGAAGATAATTCCCTGCCCCTGGGAGCTGCCTGCTGACAGGGCAGGCTCTGCCACAGGAGCCTTGGCTGGGACTATGTGCCCCTGCCCCAGCAACAGGGAGCCTCAAGCCCCCTGCTGATATTATGATCGGGGACTGGGGGCTAAGAATTCCTTCTGTCCTAGCCCCCTCTCTGTCATTCTGATTAGAGAGCAGGGGGCTAGGTGACCCTTATTTCCCAGCAGCAGCTCCATGACCGCAGGACCTGTGCTGGCAGATGCTTATCTCCCAGGGCAATCCCTGTGATCATGGAGCCAGTGCTGGGAGCTCCCTTCTGGTGGGGAGTTTTGTGCTGGTAAGGGCAGCAAAGCTTGTTCCCCATCCAGCTCAGTGAGTGTGGAGCTGGGGGGGGGGGGGGGGGAGACGACAGGCTGGGAAGCCTCTTGCCTTCTCAGGTAGGAACAATGTCTCCCTGCCCCAGCAGCAGGAAGCTTCCAGCCCCTGATCCCCAATCCCCAATCACAAGTGCAGAGCTATTATCACTCCATGATAATAATTGCATGGGAACAATTCCCTGCACAGCCTGCAGCTGGCTGGGACTTGCCCACAATCTAGACAGTTCCCAGCCAGCCCCAGGCTGCACTGGGAAGCATGTGCAGCCTGGAGGTGGTTGGGGACTGTCCTGTTTCAGGCAGTCCTCAGCCAGCTCCAGGCTGTATATGCAGACTTCCCTGTGCAGCCCGGGGCTGGCCAGGACCTGTCCCAGTCACAGGCAAGTCACAGCCCCATGCCCCAATTGGGTGATCAAGGCACAGGGCTTGAAAAGAGCTGCAGCTGGCACCTGCCCAGATCTGCCAGTGAGGCAGCTAGCAGCAAGCTAGCTGCCCCACCAATGGATCAAGGCATGGAGCTGGGATCTGCCCCTTCCCTGCAGCTCTTTCCAAGCTGCATAGCCCTGATCATTGTCCCCGCTCCAGCAGCAGACACCACCCCCACCTTCTCCCGCCAGGGCCAGGAGACAGGGGCCCATTGCAAGGCTGCAGGATGCAAATCTGTTTTCTAATCCCTGCATGTGTAGATGTCTGCCCAAAAAAATGCTTACTCTGGAGTATAATTTACTTTACATGAGGGTAAATTTGGGCCAGAGCAAATGCAGGTGTAGACGCATCCACTCTTATGCAAAGCACATTCAGTTAAGTGTCTGTGCAATAAAGATGGTTGCTCCCTGTGTATTATCACTGGGACAACCCCCCCCCGCAATACACAAGGACAGAATTCCAGTGAGCAGGATCTTCCAGTGCTTCATCCTGAACTTCATGTGCCAAGTGCAGCAAGGGAGAAGGGGACCATGCTGCTTTGGTATCCTGCTTCTGATGCTGTTTTCTACTTCTTATCTCCTGACCTCAACTCATCTCCTGCCTTCCAAACTGGCTTGAAAACCATCTACCTTTTGACCTGGCTGAAGCCCACTACCTCACAGTTCCCACTTGCTCCTGCCCCTTGATTTGGGATCCTGGCTATTGATATTTGGCTCCTGTCCTTTGCCTAGCTTTGTACCAGTTACAGATTGATCACCTCTTGAAGCTCACGGCATTAATGAACCAATAAGATAGGAATGTAAATGAATTTTTCTGCCCATATAATACTATATAGCAAGGCTGATGACCAGTCCTGGTTGGTTATTGATTTATTTATAATGTCACTGCATATATTCTTTGGAGAAGAAAATGCTTTTAGTTTGCAACAAGAAAATTTAGGTTCTGTATCAGAAAAATATTTCTCACTATTAGGGTACGAAAATATCAGGACAGAGTACCTAGAGAAGTTCTGGAATCTTCATTCTTGAAAGTTTTTATGAACAGATTAGACAAACAATTGTCCATTATGTTTTAGATTAAGATAATCCTGCCTTGACCAAAGATTGGATTGGGTACTTCCAAAGGTCCCTTCCAACCTTTTTTTTTTTTTTTTCTTAAATCATTCTGTGAATACAACTTCATCTGTCTTCATACAAATGACAGAGTCTGCTGAAAAGAAAGACATGAAACTGATTCTTCCTTCAGTAATAGATACTTAAACAAAGAAAGTATTGCTATTTATTCTTCCTCTTGACATCACAGCCATAACAGGGAAGCCAGGTGCCTGGGGCAGTTGTGATGTGTAGGGGCAACAGACACTTCCAGCCACTAGTACTGTTGATGTGGCTGTGGAGCTGGGTGAAAGCTGTTATTTTTCTGGCTCCCCTGCCCAAGTAGAGGCCCAGAGTTGTTCCCTGGTTGCTCCACTTTAGTCACACTACTGACTCATGCTGTTGAGGATATGAAGGGAGATGTTTGGAACGTTAAGTTTACCCATGAAGTACAGATTTGGAATAAAACATGAAGGGACATCTCTAGGAAATAATGTGTTCAAATTGTATGCTTTACAAAGAGATTTTGAATGCTTCTCTAGCAGCCCAAGCCCAAAAGCCTTCTTTTAACCTCTTGTAACTCTGGGCTTCTTCACTCAAGAGCACCCTAGATATTGCTTGAACTTCTTCCATCACCAGTGCTCCAAGCCTGCTTGCCCAAGTGGATTTGTTCCAAGCCACTATTTCCACAACTTTCTCTAATAAACATTTGGGTTCAACAGAGGCCACAAGAAGGCCTTGTGGTCATCATTATTCATCTTTTTTTTTTTTTTTTTCTTGCAAATTTCCACCGTCCTCCTCCACAGTCCATTGGAGGGCCAGCTGTTCAAACAATGCCTGTTGTCTAATGAACAGCATCTCCTTCCTTTCTATCTGCTGGACTTGGTTCCATATAATTTCTTCAATCTGGCGCTATTGTCCCTGTAATAATTGGGCACATTTACACACACTTTGGCACATTTGCACTTCCTTCCGTGCTGAGCCAGATGTTGCAGCTGTCAGTCACTCAGTCTCCATTTTGCCACCTCTGGGTTTTAAGGGCACAAAAAATGGATTTCTTAATGACCAGTGAAGGAAGTTCCTAACCAATACAGCAGTTGTAACAAGCCTGGCACAAAGTGGCTCAAGCACACCGTTTTGTGGCAAGCCAGTCCTGCATCTTCTTCTTCCCATGGAGTTTATTTCCCTTCACTTACCTGCCATCCTTTGATGAAACCTGGATCTCTTGAGAGGTTGCTTGTAAGTTCCAGGGGGAAGTGAGTCTGGTAGTAGTAGACTCAAAGCTATTTCTCAGGTTAGCTCAATCTGTGTCTGTCCTTTTTTCTGTCTTACTAATATAGGAGAGTACATGAGTACTATGGCACCTAGTTGGTCATAACTGCTCTCTTTGTAAAGGTCTGAGTGTTTCTTCCTGCTATGTCTCAGGAATCAGGTTTATACCCCTAAGCATTAGCCCTTCCAGTCAGGTGCCTCTCTGAATAGTCCCAGGTGTATCTTCCCAGCTCAATGAGCAGCCTGTTCTAATTTACTGCTCTGTTGCTAGAGTTCTACCCTATTGGCTGCTAGCCTATAAGTAGTTAGTTGCAGTTCTGTAGTTCCTAACTCCAGGTTCCCCAGGCTGCTTATTCCCCTGTTGCTAGCCCTTTCTCAGCTGTCTGCATTTGACTGCAAGCTTGGATCTACTGCCGCTTTCTCTTAAAGCACCAGGGTTTCTGACCTCTGCTATAGCTGAATTTTTGAGGTATACTCATATCTTTTAAAATCCTGCTTCCTTACTCAGTGCTTTCCCTCTATAATTAAGGCTCTTTAAGATGTTACAGCTGGGTGCCCAAATTTACTGTTTTTTAAAGTGAGGCAAAATGCTTAAAAGTACATTGTATTTTGAAAATTAATAGCTTTTTAATATTCCAAACTTTTACTGGTAACAAAAACTCCATTTTTAATTTGACATTCTTTTTGAGATAGCTGAATTGCTTCCTTATGTCTATCAGAGCTAGAAATGATGTGAGGTACATCTCCATAGAGACACAGGCTACCTTTCTATAGTGATAACCTGTGATGAACCTATGATATTGATAAATAAAAAATCAGTCTTGGGAGCTGTCAGTGTAGCACTTTTTACACATCCTAAATTCACTAATTAAAATAGAAAATCACTATCAGAAATAAATAACCAGAAAATAGCTTTCCTACATATTTTAGTTTCTCTGACCTATTTTTATAGGAAGACAATGACTCCATGCAAAGTAGATCTTTAGTATTTCTGTCATGCTGATTAATGTAATTGGAGAAATATGGCTGAGCCTTGCCTTAGGAAGAAGCAAGTACAACCTTAATGAGTTTCCTTGATATTGCAACTAGCTTAAATAAAATAAGAACACAATTAAGCTTATTCAAATGTAAGTCTAAATCTGAATATCATTAGCTATTGTTCAATGCGCTGAAGTGTGAAGAGCATGCTTTTATGTTTGCTGCAAAAAACATGCACTTTTAACATTAAAGGCCTGAGATAGAATAATATGATAAAGGCAAGGAAGTTAAATAATGTATAAAAATAGCTACTCATGCATTTTGAGACTTACATGCAGACTATAAAATTGGAATGCACAAGCACACTAGAAAGAACACCTGGTTATGAAATGTTGTTCTGAAAAAAAAAAATGTAAACATTTTTGATATTTGACAAACGCCCCATGTGAGTTGTTAACTCAACCTACATACAGCCCCAAAGGGTGAATGCAGCAAGACAGCCTGAATTAATTGCCCTAGAAAAGAGGAGGTATGCAAATTAAGATTGACCACTGTACTCAGTCTAAATATATAGCAGTCCTCATTGACATATTAGCCTTGAAGATGACAACAATAAGTGTGGAGTAGCTTCCATAGATATCAGAGAATAGTTTTTATAAAATATTCTTTGATATAAATATTAGTGTAGTATAAACCTTATGTTAAGATGTGAATGGACTCAAACACCTGAGATCATGGAGAAGGTTTCATTATCCATGCTGGAAGGACTTAAAAAGCAGGTCCTGGATGCAGCAAAAGTTAATGGATAGCTCATCAACAAGAGCTTCTGACTGGATGAATAAAGTGTTCAGAGACAGAAGATTGTTTTCAAGGGTGCAAGCTATTCAGTTTTCTTTTCTTTTTTTTTTCTTTTCCTTTCTAACTGTACCATATCTACTTTAGTTTACAACACATATGACTCTACACATTTCCTTTCCTTTCCTTGCTTTTAATTCAATGTTCTCTGTTTTCATTAGTATATATTGTTTTAGTTAATTTGGTAAATCACTAGTTGGGTAATTTTCTATAGATATCCTCAGGGAAAAGAGAATGCCAGAGTTTCTGAAATCTGTACCCAGCTTTTAATCTTATTCATGTTTTAACCATACTATGTGATATCAAATCAGGAAGCAGAATACTATACAATTTAACACATTGGCCATGAATCTCACATAGGTTAAGCCAAGGTTTTATGCAGCCGCACAGAAAGCCAGGAGGGGGGAGAGAGAAAAAGGGTTCAGATCCTACATTTCTATAGCTGATTAAGAACATTTAACTTCACACCTCTTGAATGGGAGGAGCCTCTTGACTGGGACTTTTTCATGAGCACAGTATAGGCAGAAAGTAGTTAAGGAGGGTTTCTGTAACGTCACTGTGGTTTCCAGTGGAGGTGACTAAGTATGTGGACTGTTATTGTGGTATATCCTGTAAAAACATATTAAAAAATATCCCTGATGAAAAAAGGGGGGATCCCAGAATGCATCAGCTGGGTAATTATGAGACTGAATATGTACCAAGTCCTAATATGGTGTTTTTCCTCAGGACTTTACCAAGGTCTTAGGGCTTGATCCAAGATTCACTGGGGTCAACAGGGGCCTTTCAATTGACTTGAATGAGTATCTAATTGGGCAAAAATACAATGAACCAGTTGTTATCTGAACTCCAGACATGTTCACCCCACCACGTGGCTTTGATTTGACTTCATTTCTGGTTTGTGAAGGCCGCTTTTATTTTTAATTCAACCCATTTTCCCACTTGAACTACTTGAAAATATTTAGCACCTCATTATAATAATAATCACCTGTAACATTAGCCAGTACAGCCTTTAATATTCTTTAGCAGTAAAACACAATGTGCACTTACAGGTTTTGATTGAACTATGCTGATGTTCCTTAAAATTGATATTTCTGAACTGCTTGCATATTAGAACTCTACAAATGGGATTGTTTTATATTATTGGTGTTTTCAAGTGGTAGATGTAACTGTTTTAAGCATAAATGAGCACAGATTCCCTCCTTAGAATTTTCTCATTTGGCCTCTCACCATGGCTTTGTAAACAGGTATAGAACTTGCACATCCATTTCTAACTCATACATTTAATTACTTTATTGTTTCCTTACTGCATAAATTACAGATTATCCTTTCCAAAACAAATCTATCATTATTATACTTTTCAATCAAATGATTTTTCATGGAAATGAATTAAAATTAGCCTCCAACTTATTGTCATGTCTGGCTAATTTATCATGTAAATGTTTAGTAAGAATAAACTTCATATAAAACTAACTTATTTGCCATAAATTGTAATAACATGCAATTCAGATTGTTACTAAAGGACTTAAAATGATATCTGGTAAAACAGATTTACAGAGTGGAAAGCTGAAGATAATGGAAAGGTGAAAATAATGGGACAAAACTGAGATGCAACAGAGATTGATACTGAAAATTTGAACATGACAGAATAAAATTCTTGTCAAGGAATGGAGCCAAAATGAAACTGGCAACCACAGTGCTTGACAGAAATAATATGTTTGAGAATTAACATGAGCTCAGTAGAAAGATAAGTGGAAAGATCACTGAACTATGCGTAAAATAAAAAGGAATGTAACTGTGAGAAAAACCTTACTCATCACTTTCATAAAATAACTAGTATGTTATTCAAATACTAGCATTAAAAGAAGGTGAAAGCAGATGCTGTTTTTTGGCCCAGGAGGACCTGAAGTCAAAAAGTAGAGGTATTTCAGGTTTGTAAAAATGAGTAGATGCCACTGGAAAAACTTCTTGATAAAATTCTACTAAACCAAAATCTCATCACCATTAAAAAAGAACACAGAACCTCTGTCTTTCATTAACCTAATCTACAGGAACAAGGGTGATATGCACAATGTCGACCACATTCTTCCCTTAAAAAGAATAATCCTACTCCAAACAGTGCAAAAGAGAGAAGAGTCATGAATTTTAATGGAAGTCTAGGTCAATTTTAATTATTTTATTTGGAAAATACCCATTGCTGAGGATGATAGGCAATTAAGTAAAGAAAGTTTAATGTCTAAATACTGGGGAAAACCTTCTGATAATGATGATGAATGTAGAATTGTCTTCAAAGAAAATGATTACTTAAGGAGTCTAAAAAATCTTGTAGCATATACAAGACATGGAGGAATGTAGTGGATGGCTGAATAATTTTTTTTTTTTTCCCTCCATTTCTGTCTTCTGTTACACCTGAGGGAAAAGGGGGCAGGGAGTTCACTAATCTACAAGTTCATCATGTATATTTAGTACAACCACTTGAGTATGGGACTTTTCACGTATATTGCTACAGCATGAAGGCCATGGAATATGAAAGGGCAGAATTCTTGGCAAGGTATTTTTAAAATAAAATGGTTCTCCTTGAGCTTTTGTAATGTGTGCTATTTGTGACATGGATATAGATCACCCATCATAGTTATATTAAGCAGTAAACTATGACAGACAGTAAATTGTGTTGTATTAATATACACTTAATATTTTGTTTAATTTGAGGCAGAAAGTGAAGCGCTATTCTAATTCCCTTAGGCTCCTTCTACACGTGTAGGTAAAGGCACAATTGGATCTAATGTGTGATCCACAAAATTACACATTAAATCCACTTGAATCATATTGCCATTGTAGAGGCAGATTGATCCTGGGCTCACCTTTTGGCAAGAAGGTAAGCCCTGTCAGCTGCTGGGCTCTAGCTGCAAGCGAGACCCTGATACACATGCAAATTAAAGCTTCATAGCAACTAGCTATAAAGTTAGTACACATTTTCAAGGCCGATCTTTATAGCTGGTTGGAGCTTTTTATCGTGATAGGTGTCGAAGAGCACTTAGGTGCACTGCTCCTAAGAAGGAAAAAACTGCTAGGGAAGGAGCCCTAGAAGTGAGGGATGAACTCAGATGTGGGTTGCCAGGGCAGTCGGGGTGCACTGACCCCAGCCCCAGAAAGGAGGCAGGTAAGAGGCCCCAGAGAGAGGGGCATTGATGAGAAGCCACAGTGTGCATATGGTGAGCCCCCAGAGAAGGGGGCAGTGCTTGAGGAGCCCCCCAGAGAAGGGGGCAGTGCTTGAGAAGCCCCCAGAGGAGGGGGCGGCATTAGTGAGAAGGCCCAGAGGAGGGGGCGGCATTAGTGAGAAGGCCCAGAGGAGGGCACAGAGTAAGACAGGGCCATGGAGAGCCCTAGTGTTGGAGAGGGTGCAGATCGAAAGAGGTAGGGCCCAGAGAGGACAAGGGGCCAGATTATAATAAGGCCAGGACAGAACAACATCTATTCCATCTGTGAGGCTTGGGGCGTGGTACAAGGGTGGTTGGAGCCACGCATAGCCCATAAGGTTGGGTGCCCCTGAAGCACCCATTGCAGAGCAGGGGTCCGGGAAACCATGGGGTCCGAGTGTCCAGCAAGAAGTGACCAAGAGGGCATAAAAGGTAGCCTCCCAAATATATTGTGTCATCAAAGACATGGCGAGCGAGAATTTGAGGGTGCCCTTGGACCAACTTGGCACGGGAAGGGGGGCCTTGAGGAGATCACGGTCCTCCTGCAGGACCCCGTGCCGTGACAATAGTAATATTGCACATCTATCTGGTTTCAAGGTAATTGTGCAATTAACCATTTCATTGTGCAATACATAAAATGTGTAGAGGGGACTTAGGAGATGTGAACCACAAACACTATGGTATATATGCAAATATGACAATCATAGAAATTAAGTGCTGAAAAGGACGTTGAAAGATCATTGAGTCCAACTCCCCTGCTCTGGACAGGAATGCTGCTGCAATCAAATGATCCCAGCAAGGTGTCTGTCCAGCCTCCTCTTGAAGACTTCCAAGGTTGGGAACTGCACCACCACCTTAGGAAGTCTATTCCAGATTCTGGTCACCCTTACTGTAAAGAAGTTCTTCCTTACATCCAACCTGAAACCATCCTCTAACCGTTTATGACCATTGCTCCTTGTCCTCCCCTGGTCCCAATACTCACCCCTTATATACTTATAAATGGCCATCAAGTCCCCCTTCAGTCTTCTCTTCCTCAGGCTGAATAGTTCCAAATCCTTAGTCTTTCCTCATAAGATTTGTCCTCCAGGCCCTTAATCATTCTTGGGGCCCTTCTCTGGACCCTTTCAAGATTCTCCATGTCTTTTTTTTGGAGTGCAGCACCCAGAACTGGACATAGTACTCCAGCTGGGGTTTCACTAGCACCATGTAGAGAGGAAATATCACTTCCTTAGCCCTACTCACGACGCATTGGCTAATGCATCCCAGTATGCTATCAGCTCTGACTACAACGTCACACTAGTGTCATGTTCATCCCATGACCAACCATAAACCCAAGCTCCCTTTCAGTCATCGTGCTGGCCAGGACATCTCCTTCTAAACTATATTCATGTTTCTGGCTACTTCTCCCCAGATGAAGCACTCTGCATTTATCCTTATTGATCTGTATCCAGTTCCGTTCCACACACCTTTCCAGCTTGTCCAGGTTTACTTAGATCACATTCTATACCCTAGTGTGACTGCTTTTCCCCATAACTTAGTATTATCCACAAACTTGGCCAGCATGCTTTCCACATCCCCATCTCAAACATTGATAAATATGTTGAACAGCATGGGGCCAGGAACCAAATCCTGCAGGACCACTGGCCACCTCCCACCAAGATGATACAGATATGTACATTAACACTCTCTGGATTCTACCCCTTAGCCAGATCCAAACTTGCCTGACCATGGTCTCCAGCAGCCCACAATCTTTTATAAGAGCATCACGGGAGGCCGTATTGAGGGCCTTTTTAAAATCCAAGTATATGACATCAACTGCATCTCCCACATCTAAGTGGTTCATTACTTCATCATAGAAGGAGAGGAGGTTGGTCAGACATGACCTGCCCTCAGTGAAACCATGTTAGCTATTCTTCAGCATCATGCCTTCTGATGGTTTCTCACAAATGAACTTCTTGGTATTTTTTTTCCAAAATTTTACCTGGTATCAAAGGCAAACTGACCAGTCTAAAGTTTTCCAGATCCTTCCTCCTCCCCTTCTTAAAGATAGGCACCACATTGGCCCTTTTCTAGTCTTCTGTGCCCTCTCCTGAGCACCATGGGTCTTCAAATACCTTTGCCAATGGTCCAGCAATGACTCCTGCCAATTCCCTTAGCACTCTCGGGTGTAGTCCATCCAGTCCTGCCTACTGAAGACATTCAGCTGCTCTAAGTGCTCTCTCCACAGTTTGATGCTGACCATTGGTTGGCAATTGCTTCCCTGACATCTGTCCAGTATCCAACCAGGCAGGTGACCACCATTTGTATGCAGGAACACCAACACAAAGTATTTGTTAAAGGGCTCAGCTTTCTCTTGGATGTCTGTTATCAGCTGTCCCATCCCATTCTGCAAGGGACCTACATTTCCCTTGGCTTTCCTCCTGATCCCTATATACCTAAAGATGGATTTCTTATGTTCCTTGAATTTGGTCACCAACCTGATCTTGGTTGCTGCCCTTGCCTTCCTTATCCTCTCCCTACAAAGATGGGCTTTAGTTGTATATTCATCCTAGGTGACTATCCCTTGTGTTCACTGTCTGTAAGCCTCCTTTTTCTTAAGCATTGTTTGCCTCTCCTGGTAAGCCAAGGAATATATGAGTTATATAAATATTACACAATTATTTTTCCTTGCCATTTTTGCTGATAATGCTCACAATGGTAGTGCAACTTTTTAGGCCTTTCAGTTGGGTATCACAAATTCATCAGCTAATAGGATCCAGATGAAAGGAGCAATGGAAAGTAGAAACTGAACCTTCCTAGTTCCTATTGTCATTGTGCCCCATCATCCTGTACTTGCTTCCATTCTTCATGAACCTGATTTTGCACGATATTATGGTTCAGAAAAAGCTGTCTGCCCTTACTTCAAAGTTCCCACTACTATCAGAATCCAATCAAGTCCACACCATGCTCAAGCTATACTTTACTGGAGCAGAACAGAGTGGCTGGTGGTGAAAGAAAAAAATCCTCTACTAACATTATCCCTCTCCATCAGAAGCATCCTATCACAATAATATCTCATGACTTTTATGTAGCCAAAAAAAGCTCCTGTAGTGTCACCTCTTGTCGAATCATCTCTCTAAAAAAATAAAAAATAAAAAAATAAATCCTCGTCATCCTTCTTGACATCACAGGTCGGCCCAGATAGTTTGTTAACATGCTTTGTGGGCTGTGATCACAAATGGTTCATAACATGAGTTGCAATGATTATGGGGCTTAAATTACATCAGGAAATTTCAGCTAGTATAGGAGTCCCAAGCCCAAAGAATGTAAGGGCCCACTGGAATTGTGCTGTATTCTGGCAGTCCATCAGTGATTGACTAAAGAGTAAATAATTTCCCTGAATTATTCCTGTTTGAACTAAATCATATTTCTTTCCCTCTTCTCTTGATCCTCCAACCTCTTTTGTAGTGCAGGTACATAGATGTTCCTCCCATTTCAATCATTAATTTATGACTATTACTACTTTTCATCTTTCTTCAAACAGATTTTTCTTTTCTTTCCTATTATTTTTTTCATTGCATAAACAGCAGATTGTATTGCTGCTCTGCTTTGGACTGAGGGAAAGGGAAAGAAAATCGTTATGGATGCAAATACTACAAATTTTCTTTTTCAGGCTGCTTGCCCTCAGTGCAAGTGAATTGCATCAGACCAATTGTTTTTCTTTTCAGTTCCAGCTCTGAGGCTATTACTGATGTATAATAATGCTTCTAGACTGGAAAGAACTTACGTCTTTATTATTCTATTATTTCAATCAGAAACTTGTTCTTAGTATTTTGAATTGGCTTTGCATTTTTTCTCCTCTGCCTCTCACAGCTGTTGACTTCTACACTAAATTTACCAAAAGAGAACCCTCTTTTTTTCATCTGTAGTACTAAAGGTTATGTCCACACCAAAGATCATCCTAAAGACTATGATGTCAACTCCTTAACTCAGTCTGTGCATTTCTTCACTTCAGGGCCACAAAACTGCATTCACTTGCTACACCTGGGGCAGTAATGCTGCCACCCCCACCCCCACCCCTCACCTCACCTCTTCCAGTGGGCACAAAGAACAGCAAGCCCTAGATACCTGCTATATATGCATGCTAATTAATACAGTTTAAATTGCCCAGTTTAGATTGCCCTAGTCTTCCTTATCTTTAATCTACATTCAATAAGGATTAGTTCATGCAGATTAGTCCCTTTTTCAGTTTGGACTAAAGATATCCATGTGTATATAGAGACAACTGTAGTCTGGATTAAACCTAGAAAAATATAATGTCTATAAACGGCCATCCAGGCTAACTCATTCAGAAAGGCAAGAGCTTCAGTAGGGAACAATCAACTTTGTCAGATGCTTTGAATGAATTTTCAGAGATCGGGGGTACTAAATATTGTGTCCCCCTAAAATAATGGATACAACAGGGGAGGGGGACACAGGTTATGTATTTTTATTCTATTGCCTTGACTAGCTTTAATAACACTTAGGGCTCTCAGTGGGTTCAGCTACTTTATCCTCATTGACCTCCTTCCCTTTCTCTCCCTTTCACTATATTTTGTATTTAAATAGCTTTATTCTTTCTCATTTAGTACCCCTGCTCTCTGCAAATCCATTCATAACATCGATGTAGCAAGGTATTGCCTAAGAAAGCTTATGCATCTCTGAATGATTTAGTCTCTAAGGATATGCACAGGCAGTCAAAAAAGCCAGAGGCAGAATGAATCCAATCTATTCAGATTTCTCTAAACTATGGTACATAGATTAGACAAGTGGTCACCAAACAGTTGATCCCAGAGACTCAGAGTGTCAATCTGAGTCTAGGGGGACTGAACCCCACCCCACTCCCCCAGTCCAGCAGGTGGGGAGGGAAGGGTTGGGGGCCAGATTGAGGCCTCTGCAGTGAGGGAGGGAGTAGGGAAGAGGCAGGAGCAAGGAGTCAGGTAAGTGAGTCCCCGGGTGGTGGAAGGACTGTTCCTGGGGGGTGCACTGCAGGAGGGCACAGGGGACATGTGCCCCTGTATCTGCATGCAGGCAAGGGTGGGCTGCCACTGTGGGCTGGGGTCGGGGTCCTGCCAGGCTTTTCCTGGTGGAGGCTGGACCATGCTGTGCTTGGGGTGGGCAGAGGTGATGGGAGGGGGGGCGGGTTGGAAGGCTGCAGCCCCCCCTCTCACCACCACTTCCCACCCCAATCATAGCCAGGCCCAACCACCCCCTGCATGGAAAAGAGCCTGGCACTGCCCCAGCCCACAGCAGCAGCCTGCACCCCAATTTGTTCATGGGGCAGGGAGGCTGGGGCAGTCAGCTCATCTGGGGCCACATAGGGGAGGGGACCCTCTACTACTGGGGCTCCTGCAAGCAGCCCTGAACAGGCCAGTTGTCTCAACACCAGGCTTGTCTAGGGCCCGTCCAGCACTGCAGGTGTTCTGGCACCAGGTGGGTGAGGGATGGAGCTCAGCCAGCAGCAGGGCATGGTATGGCACTGAGTGCTGGGATGATCAGCTTATCCAGGTCCACCATGTGTGTGTGTGTGGGGGGGGGGGGACTCCTGCTGCTGCCCCCTCCCTCTCACATGGCCCTGGATGGGCCAATCATCCTGCTGCCAGGTGGGCAGGGGACAAGGCTGAGACCAGCAGTGGGAGCCCCCCCACATGGCCTCAGATGACCCAATCCTTCCAGCACCCAGCCTGGGAGTGGCCCAGTGCCATGCATGCCCCACCTCCAGGTGGGCAGGAGAAGGGGCTCAGCACAGTGGCAGGACACTCATGGGGCCAGGTGCTGGGATGATCAGCTCATCCAGTGCCACATAGGGTGGGGCACTCCTGCCACTGTACCCACCCAGTGCAGCCTGGGACAGGCCAATCAGCCAGGCACAGAACCCAGGAGTGGCCCAGCACCATGTGTGTCCCTTGCCCCCTGTCAGCTGGGCAGACAGGGGGCAAGGGTCAGTTCAGCAGTGGAAGCCCCTTTGCATGTGGCCCTGGATGGGCCACTTGTCTCAGCACTGGGCCCGGCCAGGGCCTAACACCATGTGCCTCCTGCCAACAGATGGGTAGGGGATGAGGAAAGGGAGGAGGGGGAGACACGGTAGTTGTCAGGACAGTGATATACCCATGCCCTGCCTCTGTCCATCACTTGCAAGCCCCTCCCTCCCCAGCACTGCTGGTGTCTCTCACTCTGGACCTGCAGCCCCTGCCCTTCATCCCTTCCAGTGCCTGTCCCAAACTCCAGACCCACAACCCTCTCCTGCCCCAAACTCACAAACAGGTGCCCCAAACTCCCAAACCTCAGCTGCCTCCAACCTGTGCACAGATCAGGGGGGTGAATGCCCCCTAGGCCTCTGCTAGGGTGCATGCAGCAGTGGGACCCCCCCCCCCCCCGTATGCCTGGGTGAGCTGTATGGGCTCAGACCCTCCCACCACCCAGCTAGGCTAGGGCCCCACTCACCCCTGCCCCTGCCCCACTCCTTCCCTCACCATGGTGGCCTGAATCACGTGCCTCCCCCCCCCGCATCCTTTCCCTCCCCCACAGAGTGGCCTGCTGGGCAGGGGTGGGACGGGTGGGGTAGGGGGTGCGGTAGATCCTGGGTTGCTCTTTTACTTCTAAAATTGATCTTCACCTTAAAAAATGTTGGAGATCACTGGATTACACCATCAGTGACCAGAACTCACATTCACTTTTTGGTTGGCCAAGGCAGGCAGATGTATGCAATGGCCAAGGCCAGAAAGCAGGGGGTGCTCATAGCTCTTCCAGCCTGCAATTGACCCCTTGCCAGCTCCCCACCTTTCAGCCACATGCGGATGGGTGGGGCCCATTACTCCCTGCCCACCTCCTGGACTGAGAGGTGGGGGCCTAGCACGGGGTAGGGCTAAGGTGATAGCAGCCAAGTAGAGCCAATCTGTGGCATGGGGAAACCTCCCAGCACAGGGGATTTCCCTTGCATCCAATGTGCAGACCCCAGCTAGCGGGGAGGGCTGAAGCAGGGGTTGGTTCCCCTCCTTGCTTGCCTTCTGTGCCACCACCAGCTGGGCTGAAAAGCAGAGGCTTTCCTGATTCAGTTCTGTGACAGCCCAGGAGTGGGGCTGCCTGGAGCAGAAGAGGTGGGATAGAGGCTTGCCCTGTGGGGGGAGAAGGGTTAACAGGGAGCTGCAAAGCATCCTGGGATGCGGGGGACTGTGACCTAACATGTTTTGGGAGATCTAGAACAGAAGTTCTGTAGACAGGTTTAATCTAAAGTGATTAAACCTATATTACATCCATCCAGATCTATCTTAAACCAGATTCTACCATTTTGAAATTGGCATATGAGCACTGAATTAGTGTTCTGTTACAGGTTTAGACCAGTCATTCCTGTCCCTAGTCTAATTTCTGTTCCTAGTCTAAGTATTACCCTGCCCAACCTTCTGCCTGACTTCAGACTAATAGAGCTAAGTACTTCTATTTTGATAGAATGGGGACATTTCATTTGTGCAAGAAAACTTGCACCGGGTTAGAAAGACCGGGTTAGAGTGCTTCTGGAGGGGCTGGACGTATTCAAATCAGCAGGTCCAGATGCTCTCCACCCCAGGGTGTTGAGGGAGCTAGCAGGGGTTATTGCAGGGCCCTTGGCATGGCTTTACAAGCGTTTGTGGTACTCGGGCCAGGTGCCAGATGATTGGAAGATAGCCAATGTGGACCCATCTTTAAAAAAGAGAGGAGGGAGGACCCGGGCAACTATAAGCCCATCAGTCTTACCTCAATCCTGGGGAAACTCTTTGATAAGATCATCAAGGCTTGGTCCTTGGGCCCGCACTGTTCAATTTCTTTATCAGTGATTTGGATGATGGGTTGATAAGCAACCTCTTTAAATTTGTTGATGATACCATAATTTGGGGTGAGGTGGGCATGCTAGTAGGGAGGGAAAGACTGCAGCAAGACCTGGATAGGTTGCAGGGGTGGGCTAACAAAAACAGGATGCGTTTCAATACTGACAAGTGCAGGGTGCTGCACTTGGGCAGTAGTAACCAGCAGCACACTTATAAAATGGGAAACTCCCTTCTTGAGAGCACAGAGGCAGAAAGGGATCTTGGAGTCATCATTGACTCCAAAATGAACATGGGCCGACAATGCGAGGTCACGGTCAGCAGGGCTAACCGGACCCTATCGTGCATCCACAGGTCCATCTCAATTACAGCCAAGGAGGTGATCCTCCCCCTCTACATGACACTGGTCAGGCAGCAGCTGGAGTACTGTGTCCAATTCTGGGCACCCCACATCACTCAAGAGGGATGTGGACAACATTGAGAGGGTCCAGAGGTGGGCCACCTGCATGATCCGGGAACAGCAGGGCAGACCCTACAATGAGAGGCTACGGGACCTGAACCTGTTCAGCCTTCACAAGAGAAGGCTGAGGGGGGACCTGGTGACCATCTATAAACTCACTAGGGGGGACCAGAAGGGTTTGGGGGAGACCTTTTTTCCCCTAGTGCCCCCCGGGATAACAAGGAATAACAGCCACAAGTTGTTGGAGAGTAGCTTTAGATTAGACATCTGTAGGAACTACTTCAGTTAGGGTGTCTAGGATCTGGAACCAACTTCCAAGGGAAGTGGTGCTGGCTCCTACCCTGGGGGTCTTTAAGAAGTGGCTTGATGCCTACCTGGCTGGGGTAGGTTTGAGCCCAGTTTTCTTCCTGCCCAGGCAGGGGGTCGGACTTGAAGATCTACAAGGTCCCTTCCAACCCTACATCTGTGATTCTATGAACTGAAAGCAAGGTCCAGAGGAATGAAAGTGAGACTTAGGAATTCAGATTTCTGAGGGTAATTCTTCTGTGTTTGCACTTTGCTTGGGTTCATTGGTGAAAAAGGCTAGTAGGAGTACCACATCAAAGCTACAGAATATATTAGGGGTAAGCACAAAAACACAAAAAGGTATTTATCAGCAAAAAAGCTATATCTTGAAGGTCAGAAAATGTTGGGATAAAGTGAAAAGTTGTCAAAAATCAAGCTCAGTTAGACCTTATAAATAAAATAATAACAAATAGCAAAAAACATTATTTACATATATAAATAGAAATTTAAAAAGTAAAGAAATCTGCATCATATGCACTGAGACTGGGTAAACAACTATATTACAGATAACTTGGGTATCGCTAAACAACTAAATTACTATGTTGTTTTATTTTTCAATGTAAAAATGTGGTAGAATGGCTAATAGAATAAGTGTTTATAGAAATGGACATCATCACAAATAGTATATAAGCAAACTCAAAGGTCATGTCCAGATGAGCACAACTGTGTGTTATGTGGCACTGCAAACACATCTGTGGTGCCACATACTGCAAGTTCAGTTGTTCAGTTGTTCTCTGTCTTGCTCATGCCACTCAAAAGTGGAGCCGGACTGCCCAGAGCCATATTGGGACTGTCAGCCAGGCTCCGTGTGGCAGAATCACCATGGCAGCAGCTCCAGGAGGCCCCCAAAACCCCAGGTAAGTCTTCTGGGGTGAGCCCAGTGCTGGCCCCAGCCTCCCTTTCTGCTGCCAGGGTAACTTGATGTGCACCGGAGTGCATGTAGCACAGGTGTTTCCTGGGGACAAGTAGCTGCTGCTAGTTGTCCCTGGGTAACCAAATGTCCACACCATGTGTGACTGCAGCCAAAGAGTTCACATGTTCAAGGCAGTAGGACTGAATAATCTCCTTCCCAGAATAGTCACTGACCTGGCAGATGAAATTTCAGATGTTGCTACAAACTATGGGTGCTACTGTATGGATAGGAAATAACAAACATTTTAAAACAGGAAAAAAAGATCCAGGCAACTATAAACCTGTTGGTCTGACTGAAACCACATGCAAGATATTAGAATAAAATCTGAAGAAACAAATATAGGAAAAAAGATCCAAGCAACTACAGACCCTTTGGTCTCACTGAAATCATATGCAAGATATTAAAATAAATTCTAAAGAATCAAATAACTGAAGACATGGAGCAAATAGAAAGTGTTATAAAATGCAACAGAGGAAGAGGAAATTTAAAGGCACATTGCACAAGACTAATTTAACCTTTCTTTCAAAGAAGAGTTGATTTATTTTAGGCTTATTTAGACTTCTTTTAGAATTAGTGGGCACATCTACACAAGACTCTTCTAGTGCATTAGACTAAATCTACTGCACATTAGCACAGTGGCAAAGTGGATAATGCACTAATGCACAGTAGATTCAGTCTAATGCATATTAATGTCACTAAAAAATCATTCATCTGTGCTAATGCACAGTAGCACAGATTATGGAGCATTTATTTTAGTACCTGTCATTGCAGGTACTAAATTTAATGCATTGTAATTACAGCACATTCATGAGTGTGCAGACACACACAGAATGCAGTAGTTGTAATCTATCTGGGATTAGTAAACCATCTGATATGGTGCCAAATGGGAAGGTGTTAGTTGAAATGGTAGTGGCGGGTGTTAGTAGAACTGTAATGTGTGTAAGAAACTACCTCAGGGAGATACAAAACCAGACTGTGGTCAAAAGACATCCGTCTGTAGTGAGGTTACTACTGAAGTTTATAAAGAAATAACCACAGGATAGATAATTTTCAATGTTGTCTTTAATGGCCTTGACATACAAAGTAGGAGTGTGCTAATGAAATTTGCTGATGACACAAAATTGGGAGGTATCATCAATATAGAGGAGAATTAGAATACTACACAGGAAAAACTTGATGACTTGAACTTGAACTTGAGTGGAACAATTAAAATAGAATGACATTTAATAGAACAAACTACAGAGGCAGACACTAAGGGCCAGATTCCATTCCACCTATTAGGCTTTTAAGTGGACTTAAGCTCAAATTCAATTTCATTCTATTCTGTTTAGGTCCTTGAAAATCCATTAATTCACCTACATTTTGTAACACACCATTAACTTATCCTGAAGGCTGAGGCATAAACAAGCAGCAAGAAGGAAGAGAAGGAGGTCCCGTTTACATTATCTGTTTTTTTTCAGGGAGCAGGGTAGCATAGGATTTCATTTATGCACCTATTGGGCATATTCTGGCTGTTAGAAGAAGAATTTCTGCTATAAATTGGGGGATTATCAAAGTTATCTATGAGTCAAGCACACAACTAGCTGTTCCTCTGAAGTCCAAGGATAGAAAAACACTCCTTAAGACAGATATGCCCTAAACATACAGTGGAAGTAACACTTTAAAAAAATCCTGAATGAAGACTGTAATGTTGAAGATAACACCATCAAGCCATTCCACAATACCCCATTATGAGCTACCTTGCAGATTCACCAAATTTTTAAAGGCCTTGAAAGTTGGTAGGCAGATGAAGAGCAATATAGCACATGGTCCTAATGGAACACCAACTGAAATTTTAAGCATGGTGGGAAAATATCTGTCACCAATTACACATCATTATTATGAAAAATTAAAATATTAACAGATTCCCAGCGACTTAAGAAATGACAGAATCATCACTATATTTAAGAAAGGAGATAGAATTGCTTGCAGCAACTATCATGATATTGTACTCTGTCCATAGCTGGGAAGATCCTCATCTGCATTCTCAATAGACTCACCTTCTTCACTAAGGAGATTCTATACAAATCCAAGTGTAGTTTTAGAACACTCAGATATGATCTTTGTACAACAGATATGATCTTTGTTGTTACTCAGCTGTAGGAGAAGTACTGTGAGCAATATTGAAATCTAAAGTGGTGACCTGACTAAGGCCTTTGATTCATTCAACAGAGAGGCTCCATGGAAAAGCCTCATGAGATCATTATCAAACTTCTTCATGACAATGGGTACAGCTATAGTACCTGCTACACCTGTAGTTCATCGTGCATAGGATGCACAGTTAGATTTCACTGCTACATCGCTGTAGAAGCATACTAACATGGGGGAGCGTGCCACTACGGTGACATAGCTGCTGATCATGTGTAAATACGTATGATCACTGTGTCATCACCATAGTGTGCCATACAGTGACATAACTCATTGCGATATCGCCATAGGGCAACGTGTAGATGTGCCCAATGTGTAGCAAACTTCGTAAGGGATGGCTTAGAAACAGACCATTTCACTTTTAGAACTTAAGTTAAGCAAGGATGTGTGATTTCACCAACACACTTTTCCATATATCTCACAGCTATTCTACGTGTCACTGCTGATAGATTTCCATCTGGAGTCAGCATCCAGTATCACAAGGACAGAAGTATCTTTAATATCAATTGATTATGGTCCAAATCCAAGATAAACAACACCTCCATTGCTGATGGTGGTCAGCCTGCCAGCCCGGAGCTGCTCTTCCCCAGCTCAACATGCTGTGGAGGGACTGGCTGGGGCCAGAGCCAGCTGGCAGGCAACCCCTTCACTGTACCACCCTTTTGCCCCAGTCAACCCCAGTCACTGTCTACACATGCACTGCAGAGGAGTAAATAACTCTACCATAGCATAGTACTTGGGTTGGGTAGTTACTATGGCAGAGTTAATCAATTTACTCTAGTCTAATTGTTCCTCATAGTAGATGATGACACTTTACTGTGGAGCTAATTAGGCAGCTGGGGAAGAGCAGCTCCGGGCTGGCAGGCTGACCACCCCCAGACCTCCCTGCCAGCTGGGGCTGCACTGCATTGGCTCAATGTGCTGTGATCCCAGGTGCACGTGTAAATGTAGCACCTGGGAGCAATAAACTCTAGTGCAAACTGAAACAGAGTTTATTCAGGCATATTAATTGTACATGTAGATGCACCCAGGGACTATTAAATTGAAAAGGAAACACACCTAATATGGGAGAAACTAGTTACGCTTGTTTAGCCTAGCAAAATAAAGATTGAGAAGAGATAACATTGCTCTCTGTAAAAACCTCAGGGAGCAAACAGTGAGAGAGAAGAGCTATTTAAGCTAAAGGGCAGTGCTGGCACAAGAACAAATGAATATAAACTGGCCATTATTAAATTTATGCTGGGGATTAGAAGAAAGTCTCAGACCATTTGAAGAGTGAGGATGTTTCCATAGAAAGATGAAGAAAAGGCTGAAGTACTCAATGCCTTTTTTACCACGGTCTTCACAGGCAAGGTCAGCTCCCAGATTAATTCACTGGGTAGCACAGATTGAGGAGAAGGTCAGCAGCCCTCAGTCATGAAAGATTAGATTGACCAACCTGATTGCCTTCTATGATGGTATAACTGGCTCTGTTGATGCAGGGAGAGCAGTGGACATAATATACCTTGACTTTAGCAAGGCTTTTGATATCTTCTCCCACAGCATTCTTGCAAACAACCTGCATGAATAACTGTAAAGTGGATAGAAAGCTGACTGGATTGTAAGGTTCAAGAAGTAGTAATTAATCTCAATGTCTGGTTGGGAGCCAGAATCAAATGGAGTCCCCAGGGGTCAGTCCTGGGACCTTTTTTATTCAATATCTTCATTAGTGATCTGGAAGAGGGGATAGATTGCACCCTCAGCAATTTTGCAAATGACACTGAGCAAGGGTTGCAGTAGATGTGCTGAAGGATATGGCTAGGATTCAGACTGACCTAGACAAATTGAAGAATTGGGCCAAAAGAGATCGCACGAGATTCAACAAGGACAAGTGCAAAGTCTCGCACTTAAAATGGGACAGTCCCATGCTGCACTACAGGCTGGGGACTGAGTGGCTAAGCAGCAACTCTGCAGAAAAGGCCCTGGGGATTACAATGGACAATAAGCTGGATATGAGTCTGCAGTGTGCCCTTGTTGCCAAGAAGGCTAACAGCATACTAGGCTGCATTAATACGAGTGCTGCCAGCAGACTGAGTGAAGTAATTATTCTGCTCTATTCTGTACTGGTGAGGCCACATCTGGAGTACTGTGTCCAGTTTTGGGCCCCTCACTATAGAAAGGATGTGGACAAGTTGGAGAAAGTACAGTGAAAAACAACAAAAATGTTTTGGGGGCTGGGGCACATGACTTATGAAGAGAGGCTGAGGGAACTGGGCTTATTTAGTTTAGAGAAGAGAAAACTGAGAGGGGATTTGATAGCAGCCTTTAACTACCTGAAAGGTGGTTCCAAAGAGGGTGGAGCTAGAATATTCTCAGGGGTGACAGATAACAGAACAAAGAGCAATGGTCTCAAGTTGAACAAATGGAAGGTTAGGATGGATATTAGGAAAAAGTTTCTCACTAGTTGGGTCATCAAGCATTGGAAAAGTTACCTAGAAAGGTGGTAGAATCTTCATCATCAGAGGTGTTTAAGGCCCAGCTTAACAAAGCCATGGCTGGAATTATCTAGTTTGGGATGGTTCTGCTTTGGGCAGGGGTTGGACTAGATGACATCCTGAGGTTCCTTCCAACCCTAATTTTCTATGATTTAATGATTCTATGAGTAATAGGGGCAAAGTGGTCCTTACTGGTTTAGGATGGAGGTGAATAAGTTTATGAATGCAGTGATATATGGCTACCTATAGAAAAAGGGGAGTGTACCCAGTGAGATAACAAGTGTCTTCCAGCCCTATTTCCCTATGACTTTAGTTTAAAATGTGACCAAAGAGCTACATGCATGAAAGATTTTCAACACTGAGTATCCTTAACTTTGTTGTATATGAATATAAAGGAATCCACAGTTATAGGATGTTTTCACAACACAGTAAGAGACTTAGGGTAGGATTCTATTCACTTATTGATCATCTATATTCAGTTTTGGTCATTTGCATAACATTTTTGTTTGTAACATTTTTTGTTAAATTTGAAAAATGACACTTATGCACAGGTAGGAATTATATTGCTGACTGGGTAACCAGCACAAATATATGACTATGCACATGCACAGACTGGTCATGCACAGTATGCTATAGGATGCCCACATGTGTAGCCAGGCATTTATATGTTCCCCTTACGTGCATGTAGTCATATCTAAGGCCTGAAAATGTCGTTAATCAAAGCCCATGATTACAAGGACTTAGACTCAGATCAGAGAAGAAGAGGACACAGGAGGTCCCTATGTTTTATCCCCAGTGGCTAGGGCACTTACTTGGAAAAGCAAATGGCCTAGATTCTAGTCCTTATCACTCAGAAGGAGTTTGAATCTAGGGGCACCTATACATGTGATGGATCTCTGGTACAACACATGATAATTAGCATGTCAGAGAAGACTTGATTACTTGAGTCTGCAGCAAGTCTGCTGGAGCATGGTAATTAAAGTGTTCCAGCAGCCTCTGCATCACATGTATTCAGTGTTCTCACATTTCAAAATGGCGGTGGGCGCACTTTAACTAAAGCTCATTGAACATGCTTTAGTTAAATTGCTTTCGCCACCATTTTGAAGCATGGAATGCTGAATACATGTGATGCTGTCTTTAATTAGAATGACTCTCAGAGCTGCTTTAATTAAAGTGCCCTCCACCCAGGAGCATGTGTATAGACACCCTTGGTCTCTAACTTCAGTTTACAGATTAACAAGCTTATATTAACTAATATTACCTGTTTAGGCAAAATACCAAATGCCTCCAAGAAGCACATATTATTGCTTATTAATCCCTCTGGTTCTGGCTGTCACAGCAGGGTTAGGAGAACAAGAGAAAGCCAGAGAGTTTATGGTTTAATGAGGCGATTGCTAGCCTTAAAGGGAAACAGGTTAGAAGCCTTGGCTGTTGATCTCAGGGAGGCAGAAGATTCCCAATTGTAATTGCCTTCACCTGTTTTTTTCCAGTGACTATTAAATGAAAACAAAGCAGTGGCTGAGTGTCTAAAGACGTGCCAGAGAGGGAAGTTGGTAATACCTTATCTGTGATGTGGTGGTTAGAGCACTGTGCTGGAACTCAGGAAGACACAGTTTTAAAATCACTGTGGGTGAAAAGTGTCTAGAACCCATAACCTCTGGTTTTCTAACTTAGTGACCTATTCATTGAGATAGTCTAAGTAAATGGCAAGAAGGCTTTTTCCTCTCTCATTGCCAGTTTGATTGAATATGTAGTTGTCTATATGCATCTGGGAATAAAATGCCCTGTAGACAACCCAAAAGTAGTCATTTAGACAACCAGGAAGGAAATAGGTTCCAGAAAGCCACAAAATTGAGCTAGGAATAATCTGCATTTTTCACAATCTCTTACAACCAAAACAACCTGACAGAGATCAGCTTTGTTCAGCATCTGAGTTTTAAGTGAACAGCACTACATACTTGAGCCTTAGCATAACATAGGAGCTAGTTCCAATTTGATCTAAAATCAATTGTCAAAAATATGGTTCCTCACAATGCCAAGGACTGAAATGTGTCTTTTTTTCCTCACCCCCCCTCCCAGATTTAATCACCTATGATGCCTGTAGAAGCATGGGGATGCTGTTCCAACATGCTGTAATTATGGAGCAAACTCAATCCTCCCTAATCCAACCTGGACTAGATTAATTGAGTGTGCTAAAGCATGGTAGAGGTGCTTTGACAAAAACTCATCAAAAGAGGTTTAGTTAAAGTGCCCCTAGTGCCATTTTGAAGTGCAGAATGATAAATGCATGAGACCTTGTGGGTGCTTTAATACAGTTCAGCTCTGAGTGCTGCTCTAATTAAAGCACTTCCCCCTGCCTCTAGCACATGTGTAAAGATGCCCCTAGGTACTCAGTATTGTGACTGAAGCATCACTCACTCAGATACTCAGGATTTAGGCAGCTGTGGGGGTGTCTAGAAACCAAACTTTACACATCTAAATAATTTTAGGCATTAAAACTTAGGTGCCTACAGATGCTTATGATCTCCAGTATGAGCTGATAGCTGAGTGAATGGTCCCAAGATTAATATTCTGTATTTTGGCAAGTATGGGTACAGTTCAGTAGGATAAGACTAATTTTAATTGTGCTTGTAGCCTGAAGCCACTTCACAATTTTCTTTGAGTTCTGAAAGAGTGGGGAAGGGAAATAACCCACAAGGAAAAAATTATCTCAGGGCCATCACACTTCTTAGAACAAAGCTATTTCAAAGTATTTAGTCATGATGTCTGGGTTGGATTAGGAAGGACTATAGAAGGGAGAAGTGGAATAAAAATAAGAAGATAAGATTATAAATATTTTCTTAACATGGTAAATTGTTACCACTAATATTTTCACAAAATCTTATTGAAATACTGCTCTATTGAGCCATCATATTTGAACCTACACTCAGCATGCCAAGCCTGAAAGGCAACTCTTCTTTCAAGTTGCTGTCAGGATGTACAAGAGGGAAACTGAAGGTACCCTTGGAATTCTTATAATAAGATATTTCAAAGCAAATGGATTGTTTGTTATTGCTTGTTGATATTTCTTAGCTTTTTAGGATTTTACCAATGAAACCACATTGTAATACAAATTCTGGTCTATTATTCTATAGATGTGCAGTTTAGCAGAAGAGAGAATGAGTAAGGAGCTTCCCTACCCTTTACAACCTAGCCTATCATCACTTCTGGGTATTGCAACCCCTGCACCTAAGAAAACATGGTTCTAATTTAAACTATTTCAAGCTCCTAGAGATACTGGACATTTTCATTTACTGGCTGTCTTCATCAACTTGTGGTGCTTTGTTTTAAGCCTAACTGATATACAGTATCTCAATGCATTATTATATCATATAGGATAACGTTTCCTGACTACTCAGTGACTGACTTTTGTGATGTGATATTTAATATTGTTTTAATATTCAATAATACAATTGAATAATATAGACCTGATCCTAGACCACTGAAATCAATGGTACTTTTCCCACAATAATAGCAGTCTCTGACCTTAATTTTGATAGTATTTATACATTGATTTGTTTTAAATATGCTGCCAGTTTAAGTATTTGAGTTTGTTACATGCCTGTTTGTTCTCCATCCCCCACCTTTTTCTTCAGAAAAAAGCTTTTAGCTCTGCTTAAGAAAGAGCAAGAGGCAGAATTAATATTTTTTTAAAGATAAAGTTCTTCATTTAATGGATGTAGTACAGAGAAAAGATAAATGGTGATAATTTTTCCTTGCAATACATACCTTATTTTTCATTCAAGTATTTCTCTTATTATTTTCTTACTGTATAAGTTGATGAATGCATGGACTTTATAGTCTACTTGAACCCTCCCCCCCCTCCCCCCCATAATAACCTATGTGGATACGTAATCTTTATGTTGGCTGTAGTAAGTCTTGCATTGATAAGAAAAAAGGCAAAAAAAACCCACAAACATTGTTTTCCTTTGTGTAATGCCCATTTACTGTGCTAGGAAAAACTCCATCAAACACAAATAGACAAGGAAGAAAATGGTTTGACTTACAGAGCTGACTCAGGTACTGATCCTGCACTAACCAGTAACATTTACCTTTGTTTGCACAATGCCTGATTACTCAGATTTTGAGCAAAGAAATGAGTAAGTGATGTGGAAATGGAACTCACATTTGCAATCTACACAGAGGCTGTGAGGCTGAAACACAGTTTTGCAGGAGCATGAGTTTGTTGACTTTGTTTAACCAAGAATCCTAATGCTCCTTCCCTGGCTGCCTCTAATCACTGATAAGCAGATGTATTCATAGCTACTTAAAGTATTTCTATGTTTTACAAGATAACCAGAGGCCTTATTTGGAGCCATTTTACCCAGGTGAAGCTTGCACAGTCCTATGAAGGGCCTTAAGCTATGCAAAGGAGCTGAAGATATGCCATCCTGATTGTCAGGAGTGATTAGAATGGCTTGTAATTCCCAGATACTACCCATAGTCCTCAAATGGCTAAAATGTACATTGTTTCCCTAAACATCAGCAAGATGTAAAAAATTATAGTTGTTTACACAAGTTTGGCTTTGTAGATTTATGTTACCTACATGGTACATAATTGGTATATGTAAACACAATCTAAAACATGCAGTTAATCATACAGTTTACATTAACTGGGGATAAAGGAGGTTAAGATGCAATGTGATGCAATGGAGGAAAGAGAAACCAGATGTGGTGCCTGGTAGCCACATCAGTGAAAAGTTTAAGGTATTAAAACAGTCTCAGACAGATTAAACCATTGGCAGAGGGTGTCTCTACACATGTGCTTTAATGCTCATTAGCCTATTTTAATAAGCATTAAAGCATCCCTAAAAAAAAGTGCTACTTAGTTAATGTACATTAAGACAAGACTAATGCTCATTTTCCTGGTACCTCACAATGGAGGGCACTTTTACACTTGCTCTAGGGATTCGGGGTAGAGGGGCACTGCTTTAATTAGAGCAGCTTTGAGAGCTCTAATTAAAGGGTTGCTACGTCTCCTCTTTCCACATCTCTGTGCCTAAAAATGATGGTGTGGGTACTTGAACTAACGCTCATTCAAGTGCCCTTGCTGACATTTTTAAGCACAGGGATGCTGATACACAAGATGCAGAAGGCTGCTGAAGTATGGCAATTGCCAGCAGACTCGATTAATTGAGTCTGTTCTGACATGCTGGAATTCCAGTGCAACAGAGCAGCCTTGACACTCATGTATTGGTGCCCAGAGGTACAACATTTAATGCACATTAACTAAATACCTTAATGCATATGTAGATGCATCCAGGGATAGTTAGCTCTCTTAGTCTGAAGTCAGACAAAAGGTTGGACAGATGTGTCTTTTAGACTAACGAAAAGAAATGAAAAAGCTTTTGTGAATAAGAGCTCACTTCACAGCATCTGGTGAAGCAAGCTCTGCTCATGAAAGCTTATACATTTCTTAGTCAGTCCATACAGTAGATGTCTACCCTGCCTAATGCCAGATTAATACATCGATACCCATACCATATATATATATATATATCAATGCATATATATAAGTTTTGTTTGTGCTGCTGACAAAACATATACAACTAGGCTCCTTTTCTACTACACATTAAGAAATGAGTGCATTTTATTAATTCTTTGTGTGGAGAATCCTGTTTTCTGATGCTTCCTATTCCAATAGGGGGAAAAAATAAATAAATGAATAAATAAATAGTGGTTCCCTTGCCATATAAATTTTACTCTAGTTCAGTTCCATTGAGTCTGATCAAAATGCAACAACCAGAGTAAAAACCAGAGTAGTGCAGTTCAGCATTAGACCCAAAGCATTTGTTCATTGGGAAACACAAGGTGCGTCTACATGGGACATTTTACCATGCAGTAGACTAATCTATTGTTTAGTAAAGCATCACCATGTAACCATGTGCATAAACTACTGAGCAACAAGTTAATCTACTGCACAGTTATCTAATCCCTATAAATACAGTGCATGTGTAGATGAAACAGGGGCCCTAAATTGAAGCAGTGGGTTTTAAAAAACACCACTTCAATTTAGAGCTGATTAAACCCCCATGTTGTGCACACACCCTGCTGACTTACCTGCCTCTCTAGTGGGGAAGGGAGGGAGAGCTGTCAGTGGGCAGACTGCGCAGTGAGCAGCAGTGTCCTGGACTGCGGGGAGGGGCTGGTGTTTCCCTCTGTGGCAGCAGCAGTTCCCCCAGGTAGCAACCGCCTGCAGGCAGCTCAGGTGGGCCTGGGAGGCACCGTAGCCATGGAGGGGAAGCACCAGGCCCCTGCATAGCTCAGGTAGGCATGTGGGGTGGGGAGAGATTAGGCTCATTGCTTTTCTTGGGCGGAGCCTGCTTTCCCAGGCTGCTGCCAGACTGCCTGCAGGTCTTTCTGCAGAGCTGTGGAGCTGCACGGAGCCCGGTGCTTCACTCTTTAAAAGAGTTTTAGTTTGCTGTGCCCCAAGTCATTTAAGGTGCATTACACCACTGAATTTCCTGCAGCAGCTGGTATTAATGTGCAATACACCGCCGAGACATGCAAATACCAACACCATTAAAGTGATGTAAAAGCATTTATCCCACTTTAAAGTGTCATGCACACACACCTCTTATTTCATCTATACACAGCCACAGGTTCTAAACTAACTGTGCAGTAGATACTGCACAGTAGGGCCCATGTAAATGCTGACCAGGAGCAAATTTGCTCCCGGTCAGTCATGTTAGCAGGAGGCCTGGTCCTGGCACTGTTCAGCTCCTGGCTCCACCCAAGGAGCTGGGAGCTGATCATCATGGAGATCAGATGATCTGTCCCCTCCCACCCCATCCTAGTGCTCTGGACTTCCAGATCCCCACAGGATAGGGGAGCTAAGAAGCGCTGGGACTGGGAGCTTTTCCTTCTATTCTCAGCCAAGGGATAGGTGGGAGATGTCCCACTGGTGGGGCAGCAGGCAGTGAGCACCCATCTAGGTGGAAATTCCCACTCCACCTGGAGCAGCTGAGAGCTGTCCCTCTGGTGGGGCAGCTAGCAGTCAGCCCCCAGCTGGGTGGGGAATCCTCTACTGCAGCCAAGGGTCCTGGGGGCCAATCAAGGCAGAAGGCTGGGAGAGAGATGTAGGGGAAAGGACTCTTTCCCAGTCCTGGGGCTCAGGGTTGAGAAACACCTACTGTCACACCCCCTGGAACCCAAATGTCCCTTGGAGGCCTGGGGCTGGCACACAGGGGAGCCTAAAGCTCCCCCTGGCTGCCATATGGCAGGAGAGCAAGGTAGACATTTCCCTGCCCTGAACTGCTCCTGAAATGCTCTCACATGTAGATGTGCTCTCACAGAAAGCTTACTGCGCAGTAGTTTACTGTACAGCAAACTTTTTTTGCATTAATTGCAGGTGTAGATGTGCCCATATTCATTTAGATAAATGAAATCTACAAACAGAGCATCTGTTACATGCTCTCAGAACACATATGTACTGCTGTAGTACCTACTTTGAAACAGTGCTAAATGGGGAAGAAACAGATTTTAAATGGCAAAACAAGCTTTTATCCTTACTTGGCTAGCTGTCACATATCACATTTTACTAATACTCACCCAGTGGGAGAGGTATCTAGATTTTACCTTTAATCTCCATCACAATAAGTTATGTTCCAGGCTGTGATAAATAACTATCCATCCTTTCCTCCCTCATCCAAGCTTGTTTACTATACTCATCATTAAAGTATCTGAGTGCCTATTGCCAGGCATGAGAGCCAAGTATTATACATTTACTTATTCTGTCTTTTTCTGTACCCACCTTTATTGCAGTAGCCATAATGGCGCTGTAGTTATGATTTGTTTTGCGGGATGGTGAAGACTATTAGATGGCACAAACTGAAAAACAAGACAAAACAATACAACCCCCTTCCCCCCCTTATTAGATCCTTCACTCATAAAAAACTGCTAAATAACTATTTATACTTAGACAGGTGACAGTGTCTAAGTGCTCCTTCATCCATTCACCTAGGTTCCTATATTGGCAGTCATCACAGCAGTGTCTAAGTGCCTCCATAACACCTGAACACTTTTGCAGTACTTTATAGCATTAATATTAGATGAGTTTGGTCCAGATTCTGATTCATACTGGATTCATGCTTTTGTAGCTCCATTTGTTTCAATGGAGTTATTCCTAATTTACTCCCGTCTTTTGGATAATGGTCCGCAGAAAGATGTTCATTATAAAGCAAGTCAAGAAGTGTTATTGTGCTTAAGTGAAATTGAATGCTTCATGGGGAGTGGATGATAATGAAGACATTTTAAAGGACAAAAGAGGGTTCTCTTTCTTTTGTCTGTCCAAACTGCTGTGATGACAAAACAAAATTATCTCTCATTCTGTAAAACTTTGCTATCACACGATCACATTTAACAAGAAGGGGTAGCAAAAAGAAAAAAAAATGAATTTATACTTTTTATAGATTTTTTTTTAACTTTTATATTTTCTAATAAACAGTCTTACAAATGGGAAGAACTGAAATTATATTATGAAAGGGTTAGTGTATAGAGAGTTAAATAATTCAGCCTATAGTGACCCCTCCAAATAAGTTTTATTGTATTAATAAGTTCAAATAACCATACAAGATAGTAAAACAGATCTCTGTCCTTTACAATTGATCACTGAAGGAAAAGTGATACTTAAAATCATTTTTTTATGTTAACAGAAGTGCAAAGTGCTGCAAAGAATGGAAGAAGAATAGCAATGAGCAACCACTGAGCCATCTCTTCTGTAGCCTTTATCTGGGGAAATGTAAAGACAAGTAAGTATATCTGCTCAATATCTTTCCAGTAATGAGAGTGTCATATGAGTTCTTGAACAGTATATGGCTTTAGCAGAAGGCTAATGAAATTGCCAGCAAATCGAGTACCAAGGGGCCAAGTCCTCTTTCACTGCTAAGATGTCTAACTGTAACCTACTCTGTTTTTAGGTATCTAAATGATGGAATACAATTTTGCTTTGCATATTAATTTACACAATCATTCAACCTACCTGAATTCCATTAAGATACTTCAGTTCCTTACCCATCATGGATTTTGCTATTAGTATCTAACCTTGTCCTATTGTGCATATTTGAAAAAGATCTACTAAGGCTACTGAGACGTTGAGCTTCATTTACATTGTTTTGCAATGCAGTTTCTCTGTAAAGGTACATACATTTTATGAAATTCCTTCAAATGTAGTTGATTAAAAGTCATTAGGGTTTTTAAGATTTCTTCAACTGTTGTTTGATAGTAATGCTGGGCCTTTCACCTGGTAGCCTCATGGTTACAGTACTTATACAGAAAATGAAAGACTCAGAATGGAATTCTATTTCTTTTTAGTCAACAAATTTTCATGTTCTGGTCATCTGCATGGCATTTCCATGTACACATGTAGACAGGGCATACTCAGATTGCTAGGCACTGTCTACATACCTGCCTGGGTTCTTGTGTGTGCCCCTTGTGGATGTGTGGCAGCATCTAAGGCCTGAAAATGTAGTTGATATAAACCTATCTCTCCCACCCCCTTACCCATAGAAAGTTTAAACCTTTATCGCTTTGATTTCTCAAAGCAGTACTCTAGCTACCATACCACCGGTCAGCCATTTTCCATCTTCACCGTCCAGTACACCTTCTGAAGCAGGGCCCTTGGGCAACTATGGCAAGGAGGTATTTGAGGCCAGGAAGAATTAAGTAATGCAGAGAGTGCACGTAGATTCTGACTTGTGAAGGTGAGAGGCCTGTGTTTTAACTTATAGCCCTGCTCACCATGCAGTAAAAACTACCCTGTGTCCCCAATTATGATATTAAATGCAAGGACACAGATTCAGCTTCAAACTGAGTTCTGGAGAAGGCTTTGAGTAATACCTGATCTGTGGCATTAAGGTTAGAGAACTACACTTGGAAGTTAGATAGATATGTATTCAGGTCCTCTTTGGGCAAAAAGGGTTTTAGATACTGGGCGTCCGGCTTCCCAAACAAGTGCCTAATCATATAGCTCTTGGGGCTAAGACATGGGATAGCTGTCCTTTTCAATCACTGCCACTTTATTGTCAGGACACGTGTTCAGGTACACACTCACATTTTAATCTGCATGAGCATGGTTACACATCCAGGAATATAATGTCTACCTATCTGTAAGTGCCAGTGTCATCCAGGTGACTAAACATGATACCGTCAGTTTCTAAACCCACCTACTCCTAAGGTGATTTCAACCCTGATTTTTCACACTAAAGGACACTATTCCAGCCACCAGGCCACAGGTAAGGCAAAGTTGAAATTATGCCACTGCCAGGCAAGAGAGAAAGAGTAATGGTGTCAGAAGGAGAATACAGAATATTGAGCCAGGCTGTGGCCAAGTGAGGTGGCTACTGCCTGAGGGAAGAAGTCCTTGCTCCTAATATTCTTTGTGCATTTTTCACAACATAGTTTTTAGGAGAAAAAGATACAAAAAACCCTGCTTATATACCAAAAGAATCAGAGATTAGACTTCATCATAGTGCTTTACTTGTTTGAAATTCCATGTGGCAATTCATGCCACTCTTGAAAGTCTTCTCCATTACAGCACTGCAACACAATGGAAATCCCTCTCAGACATCATTACCTAGAATTTTAACCCAAAGAACAGTGTATATGTTTTTGAGGAAAGGAACCTAAGACCTGATGGACTGATAGTAGCAACCTTGATTTCTGGCTCTCCCTTTAGAACTAACTAACTAATAACTAACTAACTAAAGCACACATGTATAAAATACTGGGTGCTAGGGCTGTGTAGAACAGGATCGTTCCACTTCAACTTCCATTTCTGCATTTTGACAGAACAGTGTTTCATTTTGAGTTTTGTTTTGTTTCAAAATCACTGTTCCATTTCATTTAATCAAATATGTTTCCCTGTTTTGATGCTGTTTCACTGCTTTGCCCATAGGGTATAATAGGGAATCATAAAATGCAGCAGGAAGGCAGATTAGGGGCTCACCTGCAGCCCTGGGGGGGGGGGGAGGGGCTGTGGGGGCTATGCCAGAGTCCTCCTGGGGGTGTGTGCCCCTGATCTGCTTGCAAGATGACAGACAGGAGCTGGGTGCTGCCACCTGGGACTGGCACCAGGAAGATCGGTGCTGCCGCTGGCCCCAATAGGAGGCAGAACTCTTGTCTTTTAAATTAGTAACCTGTCATTTTTACTAGAGCAAAGACTTCAGGGTAGAGGTTTTGGAAGACGGAATACAGCAGCTTTTTAATTTTCAGTGGCCTTAATTTTAATGATAATCCATGACTATATTGCCTCTTAGATCTTTAATTAAGGTAAAGTGTTGTGATTCAGTGAGAATATTCATGATATCAGGCTCTTCCTCTCCAAATGGATCCTCAATGGTGATCTCACTCTACACAATTCTGCATACTACCTGAATTCCATATTCTGAAGCATGAAATTCTCTGATGAATTTCAGAAACTAAAATGAACTCGCCACTTTATTTGCATTTCTGCAGTCAAAGCTAAAAATACTTATTAAGACAGGGGGAAAGCCTGACAACAAATCCAAACAAAAATGCAATAAATGGCAGATTGCTGTAATTAAAAACAGCCTTTCTTTTGGGATTTGTTTGTCCAAGAAAAAAAAAAACAAAACCCTCCATCTCTAGTTTCTATATACATAGCAAATGAAATTTACTACAGGAGCTCTGGTTCCCTTTGTATCAACACTGATACTTTCCTCAAAACGGTAAGCCCCAATCAAGACACATGCATGCTCCATTACTAGCAATCTTCACTAGCAATGTCTTGCAATCACCAGATGTACCTATCCAACATCTCAAAGCACTGCTTCTCTTGCTTCTCATTCTACAATGAACATCCTTTATATCAGAGCAGCATTATTTTACGTTTTCAGCAAAGTCAGTATCTAAGTATCTCAGCCAACATTACTTGTGCTTGAATAAGACTGAAGAATAAAGATGGCTGGCTAACTGCATTGGGATTTTGGGTTCATTGATATTGTTGCCCTGTGGGGTCAGGCCAACTCTCAGGATCTCAATATTGTGCTGTTAGACAGGAGGGTGTGACACAATTGCACATATACAAACACACAAATCAATTAGGTGCATACACACACACACTACCAGCTCAGGCACATATACATCCAAACTAGCCTAGGCACAAGCATACCTATGACCAATTCAAGCACATCAAGCACATACACTGTACACCCCAAAAGTTAGACACAGATCACTAATTCGTATATCATCCACACACACACACACACACATACACACACACACACATACAACCCACCTACACATACACACAGGTAAGTTCCTAACTTGGATGATACAGTGTGTTTGTGTGTGAGAACCAGCAACTCTACCATTGTACCCTACCATTACAGACACCTGAAACTGCACATCCCTGCATGGAGCACACATGCTCAGTACACCAGGGGCTGATCCTTGCCTTGGCATGCCTCCTGTCACTAGGGTCACACAAGGTCTGCCCTTATAAAAAGAGGCAGTGAAGACAGACCCAGTGGGATGCCCTCTCCATCTGGACCAGCAGCATGCCACACCACCTATCCACCCAGAGGTCCTGTCTGTGACCCCCCCCCCCCCCCCCCCGGACAACTACAGAACAAGGACCCCTTTCCAGCCTGGATAGGTAGCTATCACGCCTCACCCCCTCTTCAGCCAAGGACTTGGACTTTGTTTCTCTTCCCCACCTGGAGTCCAGCCCTTCCACTGAGACTCTTTCTCCTGCTGCCATTGTGTGTGTGTGTGTGTGTGTGTGTGTGTGTGTGTGTGTGTGTGTGTGTGTGTGTGTGTGTGAACCAATAACTTCATGGGACTGTGTAGTCTGTTGTCTGTGTAATAAAATTGTTATTTGGACCCCCTAAGTTGGGTTTTTCTTTACTATGGTTTGGCCCTGCTCCAATCTCTGCTCCCTGCCCCTCTAACTTCTGTCTTATTTCTCCCTCTCCTGCTTCTGGCTCACTGCCACTTCCAACACCTGTCCTGAGCTCCTCTCTGCCTTCAACCCCCCTGTTTCTTTGTCACTGTCTTGTCCCCACTGCCTTTTCCTTTTCCCCTGAGCAACTAGGTTCCTGCCTCCGTTTCTTTCCTGGCTGTCTCCTCCTTGCCACCACTTATCTGCCTCCCTCCCCCAATAGGGTGAGGCTGTTATTAAATGCAATAGTTTCCAGTCTACCTTAAGTAAACCCAAGCCTCAGTTCCTCAGCCAGATTCTCTGGTATACTTGGGGGAAGGTTCAGGTGAGAGAGAGAGAGTTAAAGTGTAGGGAATGAAAGTTGCCAGAACTAGGATCAGAACTGGTGGATTACAGAGAAGCCGGTCATTACAGGCCATTCAGTAGAGGCCTGCTACCATTGTATTTCAATCATTCCCAATCTCTCTTATTCATCCAGGAGCCAATTTATATGGGAGGGATCATACAGTTGCAACACAGGGGATACCCAGTCAGAGGATACAAGATGGAGACTTGACACATAAAATGGAAACTTGACATTACTTTGGTTCACTTACAAACACAGGCCTAAACCATACAAAATCCATATGAAACAATAACAATCAATATGAAAATGATAATAATACAATATACAACAGTAAGAATCAATACAAACCTAATAATAATACAATATAAAACAGTAGATATCCAAAACCAAAAACTTGCTACCAAAATAAAAATGTTAAAGCTTATCCTACATCTGAGCTTGCGTATGCTTGTCTATAGGGAATAGAGAGGAAGAGAAAGAAAAGCCAGAAATAATTGGGGAAGGGAAGGGAAGCATATCTATCATATATATATTCATTAAAAAAGAAAAAAAACTGGGGGTTTTGCTACATTATACCCTTGGTTTTCAGAGCAGTAATCTATACCAGGAAGTAAATCACGTTACTTGTGCTTGTTATATGTAAAATCCTGAATAATATACACATCATGGACTTGAAATATGAATTTACTAAACATGCTCTGCTTCTTAGCCTTGTAGTTCACCTTTCCAAAGTCTGGATCAAGAGAGGACAGAACTTGCTACCACTGCCTGCCAGTAGAGATATCTCCTGAATTCTACATTGTAGATAGCTGTGCTCTATAATGGAAGACTCAAGGTTTTATCCCTATTAATGAAGTATGACGTGGGATCTTTACAAGTGATACATTCTAATATAATAAAAGCCTCCGTCTGTCTCTCTGTCTCTCTGTGCCACTCCAAGCCAACTGTGCATGTGCCGCCAAAAGAGTGTGCACCGATTGGCTGCAAGGGCCCAGAGTATTACAGTCAGAGGGAGCAAGGGAGCCACAATGCTGCCCTCCCCCTCCTCCCCCCAGCAACAGCTGGCAGGGAGGGGGAAGCAGCAAGGAAGAGGGGAGGAATGGAGTGCAGCAAGAATGGGAAGGGAAGGTTTCTGGTGGCAGCGGCCTCACTGCACCCTGCATCTGCTACTGCTGTCGCCACTGCTGCCAGGCCCCAACAACAGCTGGCTGAAAGGGGAGGAAGGAGGGGGAGAGGAGGCAGGGAGGAGGGGCATGTCACATGCCACTGGGTGTTGCTGGCCACCACCATGTGCAAGCTCCCCTCCCACACAGTCCTGGGAGCTGGCAGCAGCACAGGGTGCAGAGGCGGGGTGCATTGGGCCACACTGGGAGAGGCAGGAGGTGGGGGGAAGGGCCATGGGGCTGGATGCAGGGAATGAGGGGGCCCATGGGACTGGACGCAGTAGGTAAGGGTCACATGGGGTGGGGGGTGCATGGGGCCAGAGTTGGGAGGTGGGAGGAACATGGGGGGCAGGGGGAGCATGGGGCCAGAGGCAGAGTGGTGGCACTGCGGGGCACTGGGTAACAGCACTCCATCCCACCTGCGCCCCTCCCCCCCATCATTCGTGATGGGCAATTTGCTAGTATATGTGTGTGTGTGTGTGTGTGTGGTGTGTGTGTATAAATCATGTATATTTATCACCTTAGGAGTGGTGGTACACTCTAGAAAGTAATAATGAGATAATTTTGAATTCCATTGTTGGTTAGAAAATGGTGTTTAGAGGTTTGCTTTGGGGAACTGGCTTATAGGTAATATACATAAGCATTAGAACAATAGTCTAGGGTGGCAGCAAAGCTTAATTGATTTCTAAAGGCCTGGTCTCTCAGTTCTTACAGCCTTTAAGGCAGACAGGGTGTCTAACAGAACAAGGCCAATGGATATACACATAGCCTGGGAAATTGTGGGCATGTGCCACACTGTTGCATAACATCAGATAAAGATGTTTTCAAAGGCTGTGCATGCTATGCCACGCATTGACTTACTGGGATTGTTAATATATAATAAGTATCTAATTCAAAGGTAAAGTAGTCATCAGTAAACAGTTTATGTAAATAAAACTTTTAGTTACCAATTACAATTATTTTGAAGATGTTTGCAGATGCATACACCTTATACAGGTATCTTCCTGTGTCTGCTTTACAGAAATGTTGTAGGAGAGTGATAATTCAATATAGAATCTCTGCAACATAATTTCTAACTACAGTATTTGAAGCAAGATGCTACTAAGCATGCCATAGCTTTCTAAAAGCCCAATAGTTATAGCATCTGTTATCTGTCCCAAGATTATTTTGGATCATTGTCTATGTACAAAAATCCTGTACTTTTGGAAAGCAAATAGTATGCTGGTAGTTTATAATGTCACCCAAAATAGAAAAGCACTACATATCTCTACAGTCACAAAAAAGAAGATCAATTTAAGCTTTCTACTGAAGATGCTTTTTTCCCAGGTGGTCAATTGCACTTGTCATCTGTTATTTTGGAAAATGCACAGAATTTAATAGATGAGGTATATCAAACTAACTACATTAGGAACATACCAGCTGTCAATATGGCTTCAGCCCAACAGCATCTTTTGGGAAAAGCAAATTCTGAAATGCAGACAGTATACTATTAGTCTGATAGAATGATTATAAGTTCCACCATCTGTTGCATATTTCACAATTAATTGTGATTTGTATCAAGAGATATTTTCTAAAAATGCACATTTTCCCTTTTATATGAGAAAAACAAGACATAACAGCAACACATTGTATCAAGTAATGATATACCAATGCTGGAACTAAATCAGATAAGTTTCACATGGCTTTACCAGGTAGATATCCAGAGTACTAATTACAGTAAATAGATCTAAAAATATTGGTGTCAGTGCAGAAAAACTGAAAAACAATTATTTATTCCAGCTTGAAAAGCTTTAGGACTGCTTTTCAAAGGTACTCCATTGTGCTTGGCTCGCTCATGTACTATTTATGTTTAACATTTCAAGGTCCAAAAGGAAATTGACATTACAGTTTAATTATATATATTTACTTTATCAAAAATAAAACATTTCCAAACACTTAATGATCACTATGTTTTATATAAATGGTTTATTTGTAAAATGAAATATTTAGTTGCAGTTTAATAGAAAACATTCCGACAATATATACTGTCAGATGACAGATGAAAACAAATACTTACATGTTTGACTTTTGATAGTTTCTAAATATTTAAAACTGAACCTTTGATAAAATCTTAAGCTCTTATGACTTATGATTTCTTTTTCTAATTGCCTTAGTCTTTTTTCCCTGTAACTTGATCCCCATCCATTGCCAACTGAGAGACCTGGTTCTAGTCCCAGCTACAATTCTAAAATGTTGGCATACTGCCTATGGCATTAGCCGGCTCTAAACATTGTTATGGGTCTGTTGTGTTTATTTAAAAATGAGCTGAGGCTCTGGTAGAAGAAATTCCATAGGGAGAATAGAACCATAGAGTCATAGAAAAGTAGGACTGGAAGGGAACTTCAGAGGTGACTTATACAAACCCCTGCCAGAGGGAGGATTATCCCTATTCAAAACATTCCGTACGCATCTATAGTCAAACCTATTTGTAGCAGCCTTTAAAAAATGGACCCACCTGAACAGAATGGGAAGGGCTGCCTGGCAGAGAGACGGAGTTTGTCCCAGAGGGGACACTGTAGGCTCTGAGGGCAAGTGAAGTTGTTTTGGAAGCAGCCCTGTTGGAAGTGGGAGGGGTGATGTAACCCCAGCAAAGTTTTGAAATAGAGCCATTAGCAACAGTCCAGGAAGGGCCCTGAGCTGGGATTGGCTGAGAGGCTTGGATAAAAAGGGGGGGCAGTTTTTTTCCCATGGGGGGGGCAGGGAACGAGAGAGAGAGGGGCTGAGGGACAGGCTGGAGACTGGATTCAGAGTCTCAGCACAGTGGTCCCTCGGAGAGCCCCTGAGAGAGGCCTGCAGGAGCAGCAGTGGAGAAGCTGCGGGGGCAGGATCAGGCAGGGACTGCTTGTGTGGAGAATCCAAGCCTGGAGAGACCTGACTGCAGTCGGTGTGGCTGGGTGAGCACAGCAGAGCCGGGGTGGGGACTGTCGGAGTCTGCTCTAGTTTCCCTGGTGGGTGAGGGCACCCAGGGGCAGGCAAAGCCCAGGGATGGGCTGCATTTGCCGGGGCTGTGAGGCTGTGTGGGGCAGGAGGGTTGCTACAGCCTGCAGCCCAGACACTGCTCCCAGCAGAACCAGGGAAGGGGGTCAAAGGCAGGGGAAGACTGTCTTGCAAGAACTGCAGAGGAGTTGCTGCTTGCTGCTCGGAGACCCCAGGAGCACGGAGACGGACACCAGCGCCAGGGAGTATCCACAGACCAGGTGCAGGGACACGGACAGTACCACTTCCTGAGATACCCCTCCAGGGGCAGTTCACATGGGATCCCCGGTACACCATGTGCAAGTGACAGACTGTGTAAATAAGTTCTTGAGAGTTTATTAGTTGGTATATCCATGTGCTTATTTAATGATTATTTGTTATGTTGTAAATAATTAAATCTTGTAAATAGTTTGAGAATTGTCTGCAAGGGTGCTTGATTGTAAGGGGAGGCTCTCCGCTCAGGGGCACTGCAGCAGCTTCCCAGGGGGGCTGGCCAGGGCTACTGGCTACCGGGTACCCCAGGATCCCATTATTCAGGTGAAGGCGCATGTAGTGTCGTGCCCAGGGTTACATATTAGTAAAACTACGTAGTCAGCCCTGATGCACCCACAAGCCATAACATTCTAACCAAGCACAGGCACAGAAGGGGAACAATGACAAACAATGTACTGCTGTTTTAAGGGTTGTTAAAATATGGTCAAGAGATGCAAAGAAGTGGAGCATGCCTTCCACAACAGAGGAAGGCAAAGCTGCTATAGTCTTTATTAGTCTGACAATGGGTAACATTTCTTCCTGCCCCCAAATATGATCTGACCCAGAGCAGTGGGGCAAGACCCTCTAGCCAGGAATTTCTTGTTTAACTTTCAAATGTTCCCAATGGGTAATTTCCTACCCCAGACACATATTTTGTGCTGTATCTTAGAGTTAATTTTTTTTTTTTTTTTTTGCTTTTTAGGACATTGTCACTGACACTGCAATGCACAATATCCCCAAAGGACTGCCAGCTTACATGAATGGTTTGCTCTCTGAAGATGAAAAACTGCCCAGGGTAACATGTTACCTCAGGGGTGAATGTGTTTTTTCCATGTGGGGTAACAACTTACCCCAAGTCCATGTTAATGCGTTGGGGTAATGTGTTTCTCCAATTCAATTTCTGTGCAAATGACAAGCCTAGACTTGTTTGGCCACTTTGGGTGGATGCATCTGAAAGGTCAGCATTCATTCATACCTCATTCATGTCCACTTCAGGTATCCATGGTAAATAATGGATGGTCACAGATTCATAGATTCATAGATTGTTAGGGTCTGGAAGGGACCTTACAGATCATTGGGTCCAGTTGCTCCACTCGAGGCAGGAAGACAACTGGGGTTAACTGACCCCAATGAGGTGACTGTCCAGTCTCCTCATGAAAATCTCCAAGGTCAATGACTGCACCACCTCTGGAGGGAGTTTTCTCCACAGTCTAGACACCCTGACTGTGACGTTTTTTTCCTGGTATTAAGTCTGAAGTGGTCTTCCAGGAGTTTATATCCATTGGTCCTGGTCTTCCCTGGGGTGCCTTAGTGAACAGTTGTTCATTGAGCTCCTGATGCACTCCTCTGATATAGCAGTAAGCCACTATCAAGTCCCCTCTCAAAGCTTGTCTTCCCTGGGGCTAAAGAGGCCCAGGTCCCTCAGCATTTCCTTGTATGTCTCGCCTTGCCAGTCCCTGATCATACGAGGGGCTCTTTTCTGGACCCTCAAGTTTTTCCAGGTCCTTATTGAAGTATGGTGCCCAGAACTGGATGTAGTACTCCAACTGCCCTCTCACCAGTGCTGAGTACAGTGGAAAGATCACTTCACTCCACTCTGATTTTGCAGAAGATGTAGTAATCCCTTTGCTAGCCATTTGTTTGCAGGCTGCAAGGTCATCAAAAGACCCTGCCCTCTGCCAAAAAAACCCCAAACCAAACCAAAACAAAACAAAACTTTGTCACACCCAAATCCACCTCTGCTCTCTTTTCTCATGGCAAACCTCCACCTCACTTGCCCCTTTCATAACATAGAAACTAGTTTGCCCTGCCTTTTTTGGAAGTGAAGACAAGGAACAAAGGGACAGCAGAGAAGAAATAGAACAACCACATACACTATGGAGTCCCCTTCCACAGTAAGGGCTTGACACCCCCATGCCATGTTTACCTGCTCTCAATAAGCCCCTGCATGTGTGGTTTCCAAACAGCATCCACCCACATTTGGCTTGCCTGCAAAGGGTGGATGATGGTCTCTGGCTTCTGTGCCTAGGAGGAGAGGGTGCTACTGGAGCTGCCATAGAGCAGGGTAGAATTGCTTCTGTGACAGAATAGGTGGACAGGCTTCTGTTTGATTGTTATTTATATGCATTCAGTAGAAATCAATCATTTTTTTTTTCTACAGCCCAGGATGAGAAGGCAGCACATATTCAGTGCTGAAGCCTGTCATGCACAGGTAACCAAGGATAACAACAACACATCCACTGATGAAATCTTATTCCAAGGCAGTGAGGATGCTGACTTTGTTTCAGACATGAGAGATTGTTCAGAGCAAGAAGACCATGTGTCTGCGGAAGATTCATCCAGCTCAGATGAGGAGGAGTTAGTGCCACAAGCAGAAGTGATGTCAACACTTCTAGTGGGAAAGAGAAGGGGACCAGCCCAGGGCTGCCATGGAAAACCAAGGAGAGTTACAGCAGGATGAGGAGCAGAACCGCTGCCATCAGCCCCAGAAAACATTGCAGATGATGACACCCTTAGGGAAAGGAATGACAGTGTGAGGGAAAAGTCCACAACTAAAACATCATTGGAGAACAGCCAAGGACATAGTCCATGAAAGTTCTGGGCCAACAAGGGAAAGTGATAAAGACACAGTGGTGGAAACATTCCACCTGTTTCTTTCACAAGATATCCTGACTGATATCATAAGAGAAACAAACAGAAAGGCAGAAAGAAGATTCAGGGAGTAGCATGATAACCATCCTGAAAATAGAAAGGAGTGGAAAAAGCTGGACAAAACAGAGCTAAAAGCCTGTGTGTCCAAGGACAGATGAACACAAAACCTGGAAATGATGTGAAGATTGTAAGCGATTTGCTTGTGTTCACCACTGCTGTTTTGTGAAGAATGCAATATTTAGTTGAAACAGTTAGTAAATGTTTTTGGAAGTAATTGTTAGTTTGAAAATAGTGTGAACTGCAGACTTAGCAAACTGTTCGTTCACATTATGAAACTCTAAAACAAGTTAAAATGTTGTTCATAGCTCTAGTTAAATAATATTTTGGGTTCAAATCATCATAAATACTCTTTCAAACAATCTGCATGTTTAATAAATAGTTTTTAGTACATTTATACTGTTGTTACTTGTTCCATTTTGTTCATACGGGTGGGGTAAAAAGTTACGCCATGAGACCAATAATGTTGAATTTCAGAGTAACAAGTTACCTCATGAGAACAACAATGATTATAGTTTCATGAGAATGGATGAGGGTTAAAACTCAGAATGTGCTTTGGCACACCCTAGTCAAAATGCTCATCTTTGGCTGCTACCAACACCCAGGGCATCTGGGGAAAGTGGAAAAAAAAGCAAAAAACAAAAAGAAAACAGGAGAGCAGGGGAGAAAATAGATTCTTCCTGGACCTATATGACAACAAGTGAAATCCAGAAGAATAGGAAATACCCATAGTAGAGCATACGCACAGCTACTCCTAGATCATCCTTGACAACTATTTGTCCAGCATTTTCTTAAACACCTCCACTGACAGAGATTCCACAACTTCCCTAGGCAGTCTTTTCCACTGCCTTACTATGGAAGTGCTACAGATATGGAATGAGAGGCTGGAGAAAATACCTGACAGTGAAAAAATGGACATTCCAGTGGCCCAGTCCTTACCACTAGGGGTTCCTGTAGCTGCTGGATGATGGTGGGGATGAGGACCATGGTGAAATGGGTTCCCGGCATCCCAAGGGGCCGGCCCCTGGTGATGCATCACCATGGGTACCAGGCCACAGCAGAGGCACCAACATAGTGTCCCTCTTCTAAAACAGGCAACAAGGACAACCTGGGGAACAAGCAGATTGTTAGACTTTCCTTGGTATATAGGAAGTTAATGGAGCATATCCTAAGGAAGTCCATTTGCAATCATCTGGAGGAGAAAAAAATGATAATAACCTCCTACAATGGATTTACTATGAAAAAATCATGTCAAACGAATTTAATTTCCTTCTTTGACAAAGTAACTGCTTGGGTGGATGAAGGGAATACTGTGGATATAGTGTCTCTGGATTTCAGCAAGGCTTTTGACAAGGTTCTGTATGCTGTTCTCATAAACATATTTGAGCAATGCAGGGTAGACAAAATTACTATTAGGTGGATAGACAACTGGCTCAATAGTCACAAGCGAAGGGTAATAAAAAATGGATCCATGTCAGACTGTCAGGAAGTTTCTGTTGGAGTCCTACCAGGGTCTGTCCTGGTTATGGTACTGTTCAACATGTCTTTTTTAATTATTTAAGTGCTAGACTAGAGAGCTCCTTGAGCAAGTTTGCAACTACACAAAATTGGGAAAGTTTGCAAACATGTTGAAGGACAGGAGCACAAATCAGAAGGATCTTGACAGATTGGAAATCTGGGGTGGAGCTAACAGGATAAAATCCAGTACTGAAAGATGCAAGATGCTACACCATGGGAAGAATAATCAAAATCATAAATACAAAATGGGTGATACCTGGCTAGATGACAGTACTACAGAGAAAGGTCTGAGATTTTGAGTGGATCATAGACTCAATACGAGTCGTCAGTGTCATCAAAAGATGATTATGGGTTTGCACAACATAAATATAATCATTAGGTGCAAGACATGAAAATTAATAGTGCCTCTTGATTCCACACTGGTTAGTGCTTATCTAGAGTATGGTGTGCAGTTCTGGTCTCTACATTTTAAAAATGGTGTGGAGAAGTTAGAGAGTGTCCAAAGGAGAGCAACAAAAATGACAATGACCTTGGAAGGCAAGCCATACAAGGTGAGTTTTAAGGAAATAATCAGGTTAGGCATTTAGAAAAAGGTACTTTAGATGAGAGAGTATAGAAGCCTTAAAGAAGAAGGAGAGTGCCTTTTCTCTTTTACAACAGAGAGCAGGATGCAAATCACTGAATTTGCAGCAGAGGAGGTTTAAATAGGTTATCAAGAAAAGCTTCCACAGTTGTCATCTTCTCATACCTATATACCGCATTTGAACATTTTGTTACACATGCTTGTGCTTATTTGTTGTACATTGTGAGATCTTTCATTGTACATGGGCACATCTACATGTTGAGTAAATTACTAAAGAGTAAAATCTTCCAGGCATGTATCTACATATGCAGAGATGCCGGCAGTGGCAACACATAGCGGGTGCACAGGGTTGCCCCTTGACGAGCTGCACTTCCCGCTTGGGTGATGGGCAGGAGGGGCAGGCAGGAGTGCTGGTGCTCCCCTGCAAGTAGCGGCCAGGGAGTGGAGCGCCATGGTGTTCCCACAAGCGGCCACAGCCACTTCCAGAAGCAGCTGTAGTGATCAGCTACAGCAATTGGCCATGGGGGGACCTCCCCCCCCCCGCTCACTGATTGGTCACTGGGGGGGCAGGTTCCCCCCCTGAACAGTTGCCCATGGGTGTGGGAACAGATTTGCTGTTTCTAGCAACAGACTGCTCCTGCTAACTGTGGCCCTGAAACAAGCCCCTTCTGCCACCAGAAGGAACTGGAGGCTCTGGCTGCAGCTGCCTGCAGCCAGCAGACATCTTTAAAAGTCAACCTCACTCCCTGCTCCCTAGCCAACCACCTTTCTGGCTGGGAGCAGTGTGCAGAGTGAGGGAGCAGCACACAGCAGCACTATAGCCACAGCATCTGCTCCCCGCACCATGACTGCTGCACCCATCACCCTTGGAAACAATGTCCAGAGCCCCAAGCTCTTGGTCACCAGAGTGCTCACTGTGCTGGCATGCTATGGTGGACACCATCTGACCCAGGGCAATCAGCCCTGCTGGCTCCCCCATGTGCAGTGCCTGCCTGGCTGGCTTGACTGCGCCATCCCAGAGTCTGCTGCTGCATTGTTGCCATCCAGCCCCCATTCTACTGGCAAGACCACAGTGGGGATGGTGACAATGTACTTCTGGATGCCACCATCAGGTGTCCACACCCTCCTGGGCTTCCAGCCCCATTGCCAGTGGGCCAACCTGGCCAGCCAAGACTGGTGGCTGCACATTGTCCAGACCACCTGGGATGACAAGCAGTGACTGGTGGTCTGAATGACCAAGGCCGCCTTTCAGGACCTCTGAGAGCAGTCTGCCCTTATCTAGAGTGGCAGGACACCACCATGTGGCATTCCCTTTCCATGGACACCCAGCTAGCAATTGTTTTATTGAACCTAGCCATGCTTGATAGCCTCCACTTTAGCAGCCATCTTTTCAACGTCAGCAAGATCACCACTGAGGAGGTTGTCCAGGAGGTGTGCCACCCTCCAGCACATTAATGTAATTCCTGGCACTACTATTAATGCCTACAAAGACATGAAGGAAAGGGTAGTGGTTTGACAGATATGTGCTCTTTGGCAGTCTTTCTGTAACATCCAGGCAGACAGCACACCTTCTGGGACTCCCAGATCCAAACAACAAATTATCACTTCTGCCCCCTCAGAAGGGAGTCTCCAATCACCACTATTCTCTTCCTTCTTGGTGCAGTGATCTTAGAGCCCCCATCCCTTGGGGCCTCTACTTCCTGCTCTCTAGACTGCTGATGTTACTTTAAATACCAATTAATAAATCAAGAGTGATACCTTATAAAGGGGGATGAGGCAAAATGCTACATTTATTGATTGGATGAAATAGACATAGAGGTTCGGACACACCACTCATATAGACACACACATATCATCATGCACATCATTACAAACAGGCACACACAAACACAAAACAACCATTCCATTTAGACATTATAGTTACAGCAGAGAGTGAGAAAGATCCTGGAGATAGCAGCTTTGGAGCGGGGTGGACAGGTGTGTTTGTGCTCTGAAGAAACAGTAGTTGAGAGAGAGGCTCACCTAACTTGGCATTTTCCAAGTCCTCTTTTATAGAAATTGGCATCCTTTGTTTTAGTGCTTGGGGTTTTATTACCCTTTAGTGCTTTGGGGGTTTTGCAGTTGTTCTTTATTCATCTTCTGCTTATCTCAGCCCAAGGTCAGTTTGGTTGTCAAAGTTGGTATCTCAGCCTTGGGTGTCCTTGCTGCCCATCTGGCAGGATGTGTGTATTTCTCCTCCTTGTTATCTTCTTTGTGCCCTAGGCCTCAAAGGGGTTCTTCAGCTATCCATTAATTAGTTTACTGACTGGTAACTTACACATTTGGTGCCTTGTTGCTTACATACACAGTTAAATCTTCTTTTTCCTATCTCTATGCCATGCTCTCACCATTCACCCTTTCACACACAGTCATACATAAAGGCCATGCAGAGTTCATTGACTTATGTCAAGCAGAAGGATACAAAATGGAGTTTTCAAGTTGCTTACAGGACAAGACTAATATGGTTACATTTCACTATTATTACACTCTATGTTAACATCAGCTACATTAGTTCAGTTTAGATCTCTAGATCTTGCCTGCTGATATCTTCACTTCCAACTGATCCTCAGCTCTTCCAGTACAGAGTGCTTGAAGGCAATTGCTAACTTCAGCCTATTTCACTTTCATTCTGGAGATCCTCCTTCTTCTAGTGGTAACATGATGGCACTTTTCTTCATGTCCCTTTAGCCTCTCCAGTGTCAGCCTTCATGGCTCTTATCCAAGACATTTTCATTTTTCTTGATAGCACATGGTGTAGTTACATGTACTTCCAACCATTCACTTTTTCCTCCAAGACAGACACCAGCTTGCACTTGGTATAAAAGAAATGGTCTTGATCCTCAGAGAAGAACACATATATGGCAAACTGTATGCAAGTCAAAACTACTGATCCATTCTCCATTTATGCTTCCTTTGTTCACTGGAAAACACCTGGGCTGTGGAAAAAAAAAAAACAAAAAAACCCTCCCCAAACTCGCAAAGGCACACGTGTACACACATGTCCAGACCCAAAGCCTCCTGCTCTCTGGCTCCCTCCTATGGCAAACTCGCTCCTTTGTTGCTGTACTCTACAATGTTGAAGGAAAAAGAAATTTAAAAGACAGCTTGGTATAAATTAGAAAAATAAAAGAAATACTTGGTCATATTTATCTATTTTATTGATTTTTATGGCCGCTTGCAGATGTGCATGGACATTTTTTTTCCCTGGAGACAACTAGCAGCAACGCAACTTGTGCCATCTATAGTTGTCCCTGGGAAACACCTATACTACACATGCTCTGACACACAGCAGGTTATCCTGGGTGGGGTACGGGAGTCTGGAGCCAACAGTGGGTTGGCCCCAGCAGCCTTACCAGAGGTGCTGGGGACCTCCTGGGGCTGTAGCAGTGGGTATCCTGCCATGTGGAGCCTGGTTGTCAGCAGAGTGTGGCTCTGGCTGGCCAGGCTCCAGCTTTGAACAGTGCACACTGCCACTGCATACACCACTCAGCTTTTTTTTTTTTTTTCCATGGGATATCCAGGGATCAAAAAAACCCTCCATGCTGTTGTTCTCTTGAAGTGTGAAGAACAACTAAACGTGCAGTATGGCTGCACTCTTCTGGACATGGCCTATGAGTTTTAGCCAACTATATATATAAAGTGATTGTCTTCTGTCCCTCTCAAACTAACATTCTCTTCATCCTTAATTTCAGTATAATACCAAGAGAGAGCCTGCAGAAATCCCCATCATATAAAAAAGTAACCAACAAGATCTTTGAGCAAAAGAAGAAAAACATGTCAAGATAATTATTTTGTATTGCCTCAAAAAGCAAGAAAACCAACAAACTAAAACTCCACCACAAAAACAACATTCCATTCCATTTCCCAAATGTTCCCATAGAAAATTAACTTTACAGTCTGTTTTGATGGTCCATGTTCAGTAATTTCTCTGGTAGTTAGGTCTGAAGTCATCACAGGGCTTTACCTGTCAAACTTAACAACTTACACTCAACTCACTAATTCATAGGCAGCAAAGGCAAAAAATAAAAGCAGTGATGTTTTTATGCCTGTGGTTAGATGCCCTACTCAATAAGAAGATGACCACATTTTGCATAAACATCATTTTCCAAATGATTTAAAAGCTCTAGTCTCAGGTTCAGAGGACTGCAGTGACAAAAGCATGAAATAATTTGGAAGGTGTGCATTACAAAGAAGAGGTCACAACATCCTAGCCAGATACAGATAAGAAAAAATTCCTTGGCTATCATTCAACAGCAATTGGGCATATAATCAGAATCCTGATTTGCAAACATGAGCAACAAATCACAGGCAATCAAATAGGCATATACATTTGTTGTGATATGATCTTGTTATTTTTCCAGTCCACTAATGCCACTTTATTTTATCTGGACTGTACTTTAAAAGTTGGTTTTCACCTATGCCCACTCAACATTATTAACTGGGAAAATTATTGAATTGACTCGTAACTTCCTGTGATGTTCACTTGAACGCTGTGCCTTTTCCAGCCACTCAAATGCAGCTGCCTCCTTTCGGGTAGACAGCTTGTCCTCCAGTGAGATTCCCTAAAAGGTCTACAGGTGTTCTCGCCTGCCACATCGTGTTGTTAAGGATTATTGCTGGGAGGAAGTTCTCTAATCCTGCCTGTCCTGGTTTCCTCTCTGGTCTCTTGCCTAGGTCTTTGTCTCAGGGCTCTGCCTCCCCTTCATCCTGCCTTGCACCAACCAGCAACAATGTTGGTCCTTGGCTGAGGCTAAAACAAAGTCAATTAGTCATGCCTGGGACTTAGCCCTTATCTAATCTTAGATCCAGTTCAGACAGTGTACCTTCCTTATTCAGGCCTCACGTTGGCCTGACTCATTATTGTGTTCACCTCTGGGGTGTCTTCCTTCAGGACGCTCTTTCTCCCCCCAGGACTACTTACAGCTTCAGTATTCTTTCATCTTCTTCTTCTCTTTCTGCAGGCCCACCACTGTCCCAGTTTCTGCTGGCTTTGTCTGGGATCCAGAGCTTCAAGGGAGGTAAGTATCCTTGCTTCTCTGAGCCTGCTTTAGCTGGGCATCCCAGCTCTCAGGGTTGCCACCACTCACCCCTGCTGGGGCACTCGTTTGTTTCCCACCACTCCAGGCTCTCAGGAGGCCTCACTTCTGGTCCTTCTTGTGAATCAGTGGGGATTTTATCCCTCTCTCTGAGGGCCAACTGACAAGCTAGCATTGGCAAACAGCTACAAAACGTGCCCAAGCTGGATCTGGGGAGCATGCGTGATCTCCAGCAGCATTCTGCTGTTGCTGCTCTTCTCTTCTCTTCTCTTCTCTTCTCTTCTCTTCTCTTCTCTTCTGTATGACTTGTCTACTGGTGGTGGCATCAATTCTTCTATGGCCTTGAAAAATAGATCAACTAGATAGAATCTCCAAACTTTTGAAAATTACTATTTTTGGTAGCAAGGATTTCTTATTTTCTTCCTTCATTATTTTTAAATGTTGCTTACCAGTATACTTGATTTATGATTTTCATTAACAAGACTGATTTTGTTTATATAAGAGACTTAACACAATTGTATCTATTATAGAAAAACTAAATCTAATGCATTTGGTCACACCAATCACTACTGCCATCATTCTTAAGTTATAATATAGTCAGATGAATGTAGTTGAATTATGTATTTTAAGACCTTCTTGTATAAGGCCTCCTTTCAAGCCTTCTTTCTATGTTTAATCACTTCCTTTACTTTGCTAACTGTAATTTCTTCAAAGGTTTAGTGTGCTGTCACTTAGAAAATCTTTTGCACTTGGCAGACTTCTGCAGCTTGGCATAGGCCCTTTGAAAATGGCCAAGATTTGTCACACCTCCTTTTTCTTCAGGAATTGTCCTGACCAACTGTGCAGTCATTTAACCATAGACAGGACAAAAGTGAATCCTGAAAAAACTGTGCTGGGAAGTAACCTTAGGAAAAAGGAGCAATTTGCCCAGACACCCAGGCCCTTTCCAGGATATGAGAATGAAGCCTCCTGAAAGCTGTTAAATCCACTCTCTTCTAAGGTTGACAGCCATACAACTTTGTGACCAACAGTATTTAATAATGCCTCACTAATTGCTAAGAGATTAGTCTGAGCAATTAGTGCAAACTTTGTGCTACTCAGTGGCCGCTTCTGTGTGAGGCACCTCTCTGCAGTGGTTACTGAACATTTATGTAGTACTTGTATGAACAAGTATTAAATACTTAGGGCTACTGTGGGCTGCTGTGCAGTCAGTGTCTCACGTAGATGCACCCAGTGGTAACTTATATAAACAAGTACTAAATAAATGTACCATATTCCAAGTCACAGTAGTGCCAGTTAATGCCTTTTCTGTGACACTGCTGCTCAGTACCCTAATACTACTGTGCAACAGTGTTGTATCATGGCTTTTGCCATGTGACGTTACTGCACAGTAGTATCAGGCTACTATGCAGTCAGCATCTCATGGAGATGCACCCAGTGGTAGATGCCCACAGTTTAGCAAGGTCTAAAAAATTCTGGGGCAATTGAAGCTGGGCAAAACATAGATTCTTCATTTAATCAGAATTTCAAAGTTCTATAAGCCTTTTATTTAACAATTAAGTATATTTTGGGAAATGTTGGTAAATATATATATTTTAAGGTGTATTTTTTAAGATATATATTTTTTACATAGTGCAAAAGTTTTGAGAAATAGAAAAAATTGTTTTAAATATGTTTAAATAGTTTATTTTTCTTAATAAACCCAAATAAACCTAAAATGAAAAGTCCTTGTATATCAAAATTTGAAGTGTTTCCATCTACTAGACAAGCAAAAGGCTCGTCTCCTTTATTAACCAGCTGCTTATGTTTTTGTTGCTAAAGCCATTGCAAGCACTATAGTGAAGGTACACACACTTTGAGGATACATTCCTTCAGTGTCTGAAATGATGTGGCCATTTCAAATGTGCAGCACATTTTGTCAAGCAAGGAGGACAAAATGCATTGCAAATGAATTATCAAGGTTATGACACAATTGGCAGACAACCAAAAAAGCTCTATTTAGGTCCACTGCTATAAAGCCTTTTCATCACATTGATTATGAAACTAAATCAAGAACTAAAAGCCTTATATGGATATTTATGTTTAAGAGAAAACACATTTACAGCAGAAGTAAAAAAAAATGCATCTCAGGAACAAATATGTACAATGGATAATATGCTAGATAAATAAGGCTCTTCCTGAGATGCTTTGTTCTATTAAAGCATTTTTTTGTTAGCTATTGATCAGTGCAATAATGTGTTCCTTTATTATAATAATTATGACTTTCAAAATAATACTTAGTTCTTGGTCATTTACTGGAGCTACACTGAAAAATAAACTCAGCAACTTCTGTTTTGGCAAACCCGTGCCTTTCTTCTTTTCTCCACTAGCTCATGAAATCAAAGAACGTTTTCACTCACATTTTCATGCTGATTATATTAATCTGATCTCTTGGATTCTCTTAGCAGGTTACTGCAAAATTTACCACTGATTTTGGAGGTGTGGCAGCCTATTAAGAACTGGTCTCATCTCCCCAGTGTAAAATGTGTACCTGCTGTCAGCTACTTTGCTGTGTTTCTTATTGCTGGTTCTATGCCAACAATAAATAGCAGTTTCTCCTTAGCAGTTTCTTCTTCTCCCTTTCTTTTTAGAATCCATGTTCGTCTTTTGTTTCTGACATTAACATAAAGCCTACCTGATTCATGTTCTATTTTTTATCTTTTTCCTTGGAAAAGTACTGTCCAAGCTACTTTCCATAAAAATTAAACCAGCAACTTCTTGAGGGAGTCTACACAGTAGTTACCTCTACATGAGATGCTGACTGCATGGTCATTACTGTGCAGTCATATAGTACTTGTATAAACCCAGGCAGTATATACGAGACAGTAACCCAAGCAGACTGGGTTTATACAAGTACTAAATGACTGCACAGTAGCACTGACAAATGTGTTTTTTTGTGAATCCACTGCACAGTAGCCTAATACTGTGTAGTAGTACTAGGCTACTACGCAGGCAGCATCTCGTGTGGATATGGCCAGTATCCACAATAGCAGAATCTGATGGAAGACCCAGGCTTTAGTACTTATTTGTAAAATTACTCACTAAATTTAGCCCAATGCTATTTTCATTCCTCTTGCTAGCAACCTACAAACCCACTGTTAGCTCCTAGGTCTCTTGCATAAGGTATGGCTCAAAGGGCTATGTCTTTTTTCCCGCTCTGATTCCTATTTTCCATTGAAATAGCTGCATCTAATGACTTTCTTTTCCTGTGTTCTAGCTATGACACTAGTGGTTACTGCTGTTCCTGTCTACACTTCTCACTCATATTGCTGTCATCTATCAAAACCTCTGCAATGATAATAAGAGTTCTCATAACTTAAAGGTTCAGAAATGTGATAAAATACTTTTCCCATGGTGTCTCTCAGACACTTAGCACTTCCTCACTTCCCTGCTGACAGTGCCTATTTCATCTTGATTCTACCTTTTCATTTGTATATAAGAACCATACCAGTCACAACTCCTATATTGCTTCTTCTGTGGACACAGCATGGTGGATGTAAACCATAGTCATTTATTTGATTGGTGAATAAGCAGCCCATTTTTCACTGTGAAGCACAAATTTAATGTGTTTCAGATAATACATAAGACCAAACTCCTGTTCAGAGTTATGAAATTTCTCATGACCTTTGTGTATATGTGAAAGACAAGAGTGTCTTCTGTTGTTCTGATAAATTTTAATTTTGGTAATTCTCTTTTACTGCATATATACATACATTCATTTTTTGCAACTTCAGGAAGAGTTAGATAGTTTTTTTCTGAATTTCCTGTCATAAATTTCTGTGTAATATGATAGTATGCTGTGAAATAGTAATTGAATTTCATCCCTGTAACAAAGTAATTTGTGTTATATTATTATCTTCACAAGTTAGCTGTGGAAGTTAGTATTTTTTCATCGAAATGAATAAATGACAATCTAAAAATATACCTGTAAATTCATTGCAAATATTAACCCCCCTCTCCAGTTTTGTTGTAGGTCCCAGGAGATCATTATTATGGTGTTTTCTGATACTCCTGTTGCCCTGTGGGGTCAGGCCAATGCACAGGATTTCAGTATCATGCTGTTAGTCAGGAGGCGTGTTGCACAATTGCACGTACACACACACAAAAATCAATTAGGGCCACACACACACTCTAGGTGTATAGACCCCCACCAGGCATACACATACACACTACCAACTCAGGCACATACAAATCCAAAATTGCAAGCCTAGGTACATGCACACCTATCACCAATTCAAGCACCTACACACTATACACCCCAAAATTTAGACAAAAATCAATTGTCAATACCCACACACCCAATACACATACACGGATCACTAATTTGTATATCACACACACAATGACATATATATATATTCACCGGTTCACACACAAGCCACCCCCTACACATACACACAGTTGATTTCCTAACTTAGATGGTGCATTATGTATGTGTGTGTTTGGGGGAAGGAGTGAAAGTGCTGGAACCAGGACTAGAACAAGTAGACTAGAGAGAAGATGGCTGAGGAACTGAGGTTTGGGGTTTCTTAAGGTCAAGTGTCCCCAGGGTTACTTGAGGACACTGGTGGAAGGGAACAAAAGCTCGGTGGCAAGGAGGTGACAGCCAGGAAAGAGAGAGAGGCAGAAACCTGGGAGCTTAGGTCTGGAAACTGAGGCTGAAAGCTGGGAGATCAGGAGGCAGGTAAGTGGTGGCAAGGAGGAAACAGGCAGGAAACAGACAAAAACCCAACTTGGGGTTTCACAATAACAGGTTTATTAAACTGACAACACACCACACAGCCCCATGAAGTTCCCACACAGACACACATACACACACAGACACTCACAATGGCAGCAGAAGAAAGAGAATCAGTGGAATGGTTGGAGTCCAGGTAGGGAAGAAAAACAGAGTCCAAGTCCTTGGTTGAAGAGAAGGTGAGGGTGATAACTACCTATCCAGTCTGGAAGGGGGTCTTTGTCCAGCAGATGTTGTCCAGAGGGGGTTGCTGGCAGAGCCTCTGAGTGGATAGGTGGTGTGGCATGGTGCTGGTCCAGATGGAGAGGGCATCCCTCTAGGTCTGTCTTCACTGCTGCCTTTTATAGGGTCAGACCTTCCATGACCTCAGTGGCAGGGGGCCTGCCCAGGCAAGGGCCATCCCCTGGTGCACTGAACATGTGTATTCCAGGTCATGATATGCAGTTTCAGGTGTCTATAATGGTGGCTTCTGCAGCGGTCTTTGTCTTTCAAATCTTGAGACAGGGAGGGTCAATGCAGGGTGCTGGTTGGGTTGTGGAGTTGATGGTTCGGTCATTCAGAGGGAACTATTTTTAGACCTACTGACATTGTACATCAAGCACCCTCATTCATCCCCATTCATCCAGGAACCAAGTTACATAGGAAAGGTAGGTATGAGTCATAGGTTACAACATACTTAACCAACAGGGCAAGGGGACACAAGATGGAGACTTGACAAACAAAATGGAAACTTGACATGACTTATGCTAACTTACATATGTAGGCCTAAATCATATAGTAATATAGAACAGTAAAAATCAATATAAATGTAACAATTATACAATATAAAACAGTAGATATCCATAACAGGGCACTTATTTGAAAAGAAGGAGAAAAAATAAACAGAAACAACTTGCTACCAATATAAAATGCTAAAGCTTATCCTATGTCTTAGCTCAGTTATACTTCTCTATAGGGAATAGATAGGGAGAGAAAATTCTGGGTGTGTCTACATTAGACACATTACTGTGCAGTAGACTAATCCACTGCACAGTAAAGCATCACTATGGTTAAATAACCGTGTGGTAGGCTACTGCATAGTAAAATAGGCTAATGCCCAGTTATCCACTACCTGAAAATACAGGTAGAAGATTAACTGCACATTAGGTACTATGCAGTAGCACACATGTAGATGCTGCCTGAGAGCTTCCAGTCAGCCCGACAGCAGGGGGCCCATTGCTGTCTATCTAACCCCCATGTGGTGGGACCTGTGCTGGTTGCATGGGAAGCTGTCTCCTCCCAACATGGAGATCAGGATCATCCCGATCCCCACATAGCTGGAAGAGTTGTCCCAGCAGCTGGGACTGCTACATCCCAGCAAGGTGGGGTTGTCAGTTGTCAGCTGGGTGCATCCCAGCCAGGTGGGGTTGTCAGCTGGGAGAGGGATCCCTGCCAAGCAAGGATGCTGCTTTGCAGCCATGTGGGAATTGGGAGCGACCCAATCCTTATGTGGCTGTCCCTGCTGGGCAGGGTCACTTTTCCCAGCCATGCGGAGATTGGAGCTCTCATGATCCCCATGTGGCTGTCCCTCACAGGGACTATTCACCCTGGCACACGGGGGGATCAGGACCCTCCTGATCCTCATGAGGCTGCCAACAGTGTTCCCATGGGGAAGCCTCTCTTGGCTATGTGGAGATTGGATCTGATACCCAAGTGGCTAAGATGCAGCAGTCCACCAGCTCCCTGCCACTTGCCAGCCCCATATTGGCACCTGGCACAGTTGAATCCTGTCAGTATAGGCTACTCATTTGCAAGCTTACCTACTGGATTATGCCCATTGGGGGTTTAAAAAATGGAACAGCTAATGTATGAAGTCTGATCAAGTTTGCATGTGAATTAAGTACTAAGATGCTTGCCCATGTCAAGAACGAATTTGCTTCTTGAACGAGTACAGAAATAGAAATCTCAGTCTAGGGCAATGGTTCACAACCTTTTTTGTATCAGGACCCATTTGTAAACATTGATGGCCACTCCCAACCCAGTGCCCCTCACTCCCAACCTGCTGTCCTATGGCCCCAGCCTCCTGTGTGTGGGGAAGAGGGTGAGTATGTGATGCAGGGTGGAGTGTGTGTGGGGCATGGGAGGGGGCCAAGCAGCCCCTTGAAGTCTGCAACTCTGACAGTCTGTGATGAAAAGTCACAGTTTCCTATGTTTTTCTCCTTTAAAGGAGAATCCATTTTTTAAATTATCTATTTTAAAAGTTTGTTCATGACCCTTTCATATATTCTTGTGACCCACTTTTAGGTTGCGACCCACAGTTTGAGAAATGCTGGTCTAGGGAACATGAAAGTGAAAAAAAAAAATGCTGCTGTCTGTTGAAACCTCCAGGATTAGGCAGTATCTGAGTGATATGTTGTTTGTTTGTCTGCTAAGTATTTCTTTAGGCACCTGGAACTTTTATTGGATCTAGCCCTAAGTATTCAGTTTAACTTCCAAAACATTGTTGTCTTTGTTCTACGTTCACTGTTTACCTCAGTCATGATATCAGGTGTCACTGAATGTGACATTTGCATTGTCTCCAGTCTTTCCTGTTTCAAGTTACCTTACTTCCTCTCCTCCCACAGAAAATGGTCAAAAAAATCTGTAAAGTTCTACTACTTTAGATCTCTAATGACTGTGGCATATAATGACTGTGACATGCATGCCTTTAATCTCTCCAGTTTCCAAAATGTCTGGATTCTCCCCAACCCAAAGAACTGGAAGCATACTTGTTTACTTCCTACACTGCCATAAGAAGTTGTCTGATTTATACTTTTCTAACTTCTTTGATAGAGTTTGAAATATCAATGGGGGCTGGACTCGATGATCTTCCAAAGTCCCTTCCATCCCTAGTGTCTATGAATCTATTAATCTGAATATTTCTTACTGTAACAGCCCAAACACTTGGGGTTGTATGTGGTATGCTTTTGCTTGTTGTTTATTGGGGGGAGGGGTTGGGACTGGAAGAATCCCACCTCCTCTCCCCCTCATTGTGTCCAGACTATTCATAGATTGTAAGGCTGGAAGGGACCTCAGAAGATCATTGGGTCCAACCCCCTGCACCAGGCAGGAAAGACAGGTGGGATCAGGTGACCCCAGCTAGATGACTATCCAGTCTCTTCTTAAAGATTTCCAGGGTAGATGATTGCACCACCTCTGGAAGGAGCTTATTCCACAGTCTGAACACCCTAACTGTGAAGAAGTTTTTCCTAATGTTGAGCCTGAAATGGTCTTCAGGAGTTTGTAACCATTACTTCTGGTTCCCCCAAGGACGCCCTGGTAAACAGTTGTTCACTGAGCCCCTGATGTATTCCCCTGACCTAGTGGTAAACTGCTACCAATTCCCCTCTCAGCTTTCTCTTTTTCAGGCTGAAGAGTCCCAGGTCCCTCAGCCTTGCCTTGTATGGCTCTAGACTTTCTCAACTTGTAACACGTCCTTGTTAAAGTGTAGTGCCCAGAACCGGACACTGTACTGCAGCTCCCATCTCACCAGTGCCGAGTAGAGTGGAAGAATTACCTCCTTGGTCTTGCTGGAGATTCATTGATTGATGTATGCCAAAATATTATTTGCCCTGCTGGCAACAATTTTTCTCATCATTGCTCAACTCAGGGCACTTTTAATCCACAATTGACTTCAGCTAAGCCTCCACATTTTATTAGCAGCCCTCATCCTCGACTCTGCATAGTAGCCAGTAAGATTTTTTGATTCGTTTGTCTTCTGCTAGTGAAAGTGAGAATATCCTATGTTCCCCTTGCAACTTATGTCAGTTACCAGTAGACCCCTAGAGAGGCATGAACCAGTGTGTTCTGGTCACTCACCTGGCCACTCTCTTTCTTGATTTCCCACCCCTAGTCACAGTACTTTTTATTCTTTATTCAGCTTTGGCTGTTATTGAAAGTTAAAGAACTGTCATCACACTAGCTACTTGGTTTTGTAATTGTATCCTTGTGCATACTTAACAAAGGTATATTTAGAAATAAAGTGTTGAAAATTCATGAAAAAAATAGTAGCTATTTGTAGAATTTCCACTTTATACATAACATGAATATTAGATTAAATTTATATATTAACTATTAGGTGTGAATTTCTACATGACTCATTTGAACTAGTATAAAACAAGCTACACAATTACAATATTGCAAACTCTTTCCATGAATAAATGTGTGTGTGTGTGTGTGTGTGTGTGTGTGTGTGTATGTGTGTGTGTGTGAGGTTACAATTCTTTCCATATGAATACAATACTTTTTAAAAGCCTAGGTATACCTTTTTAAAAAGGCTGTAGCATTATTTATCTATTTTGTTTACACAGGATGTGATTTATCAGTTCCTGGAAATGGTTATATGATGAGTCAATAATTTTCAGTGGAGATCTTAGGGATATCATCAGTACGTCAAATATTGAAATTATAAAGATGTCCAACACCCCTAAATAAAATCTATTTGGTATTGATGATGGCAGCTGGAATAGAGCTGTCGGATCCAAATTTATGAAAGCTCTTCCTAGGGTAGTGGAAGTACACTTTAAATATATAATAAACCCTCCTCACAGCTGAAGGATAAACTGCTACTGCTGCACTGACAGAGCATGAGGGTTTCTGCTTTTTTCATCTATTACAGCTTGGGCCTGTAGCTGGACCAGTACCACTGAGAGAATCACCATCTCTAGCATTGACAGTTCCATGTAAATAGGTATGAGGACTTACAGAAAGAGCAAGTTCATTTCAAAATTAATAAGCCTTTCCAGGGTTAAATATGGAAGCTTAATGTACATGATACACTTCAGGGAAGCTCTGATAAAACAGAAAGGCTAAATTTAGCCTACAGCTACAAATTTGAGCTTAAAAGTCAAGCAGTGCATACATCTCCAGAGGTGAACAGAATACCCTACTCTGAATGATCTTTGAAGGCATTATTGAAATTGACTATCCATCAAATACAGGTGATATTCCAGTAATGGACACCATGCAAATGGCAAAGTAATAAATATTATCTGGCCAATTTCATTAATTTCTACTAATTAACATATATTTTATTATACATACATTTTTATATGCATAATATATCAATTTTATTTTAAAATCAAATCACTGCTATTGGGCTAACAACTACTTTGCACACAGTAAAAAAAAAAAGGAAAGTAAGAGCAAAAACAGCTAGCATGTAAGTATACTTGTGTTTGAAAAGTTGAGTTCGGGATGGTATTGCGTGGGTTAGTAAAACAACTGTTGTTACTGTATTTTTTACAAAATAATGGAGGACAAGTGTTCTAATTTGTGGTTTCTTCTTTCTGTTGCAGCCAGACATGAAGAAATTTTTAAATTATTCATCCCTATTTGCTCAATGTCTCTTATTATTAGCCATCCTGTAACACCATTCCAGAAGTATGAGGCTCTCCTGATTATGACACTGTATACCAGAAGAATTATCTGAAATTTTTGTTATTTTTGTTATTTCTAACCCCATGTGTCTGCTTGACGTAGGTCATCATCAGTGTCATAGCTGAATACATCCCAAGAGAATTAATTTGTCTATGTTCCTTCCATTTCAGCAAAAGGGCAATCTTAAATGTATAATGTGTATATGTGAACATAAAACTATGAGAAAGGCATACTATTAGACTAAAGCTTGCACAATGAGTTGAATTTGCATTTGTTTTTAAATCTTGAATTCAGTTTTGCATTAAAAAAAAAAGACATTCGTTGGTGATTTTACAAAAAACAGAAAGAACCAGAAAAATAAGAGATTTATACACATACCCGCCTTAACAAACATTATGGAAAGGATTCATTTACTGGCACTAAGCTTACAGTTTATGAAAGATTACCTGGATTTACAGTCTAGTCAAGAGGAAACTAGTCTGACAAGCTTCTGAGAGATATGTTATCTATTAGAAGCTAGTTATAAGATAGAGAAAAGGAAATATGAATAAACAGTGAAGTGTAAAAAGAAGGTTAATAGTGGAATGCCTATTGTATTTATTTATTGGTCATGATTTATTTAAACAGAACTTGAAATAACATTGTTCTAGGAAAAAGGCCTAACATGATCTTATCTAAAAAATAATTACTAATTGTGTGTGTGTGTGAATGTATATGCATGAACATATGGGTACATGTACACATCTACACAAGGAGCATATATATATATATATATATATATATACATATAAAATCAAGAGATGGGTATATATATCTCTGAAGTGCCTGGTGATCTACTGATGACAAAGAAACAGATATTGAATAAAAGGCAAGTGGTAATGTTTATTACTGACCCCTCTACCCACCTCTTGGTGTTTCTAAACAGAAAAAGTCAGAATAACCTTTTATGATCCTTGAATGAAGTACTAATCATATTATTATAGTAAAAGATGGAATGGAGAACAGTAGGCCACCAGAAGAATAGTAGTTATCATTAAAATAACACATATTAGCCACATCTATGCAAAACACTACTGCCCAGTAGCATTCTGGGGCAGTAGCCCTGATTTCATAACTTTCATAGATTTCATAGACATTAGGGGATGGAAGGGACCTCATGAGATCATCGAGTCCAGCTCCCCTGCCATAGGCAGAAAGTCAGCTGGGATCAAGTGACCCCAGCAAGAAATAAATCCACATGTTTTTTGAAAGAGTCCAGAGTAGGTACTTGCACCACCTCTGGGGCGAGTTCGTTCCAGACACTTGAAATGCACCATAAAGAACTTTTTTCTTATGTCTAGTCTAAACAGGCCTTCCTGGAGTTTATGACTTTTAGACCTTGTTATTCCTCGAGGAGCTCGAGAAGCTCTGTTCTCCCAGGTCCTCATGTTACCCCTCTTATATAATTGTAGGCTGCCACCAAATCCCCCCTGAGCCTTTTCTTTTGCAGACTGAAGGGTCCCAAGTCCTTCAGCCTCTCCTCATATGCCCTGCCGTCCAGGCCTTGGAACATATGAGTGGATCTCCTCTGGACTCTCACAAGCTTTTCCACATGCCTCTGATGTATCGCCCAGTACTGATGTATCGCCCAGTACTGGATACAGTACTCCAGCTGCGGTCTCACCAGGGCGGAGTAAAGATCTAAGGGGCCCGATGGTATTTTTGTTCTTTTTTCAACTTCCCTTGTAGCTGAAGAAGAAGTTTTGTTGTCCTTGATTACTATAGGTAGCCTAAATTCAGTTTGTGCGTTGGCTTTTCTGGACCACTCTCTACAGGTGTGAGTGAGTGCTGAGTAGTTCTCTTTGGTGATGCTTCCTGTTATCCAGCTGGTGTAGGCTTCTCTTTTGAATGTAATGAGGTCCAACAGTTCCTTGTCCAGCCAAGGGAGCTTCCTTGCCTGTTGACTGCATTTCTTGTGAAATGGAATGGCTTTCCCTTGTGCTTCAAGGATTATGTTTTTGAGGTTTTCTAGGGGGGTATGGCCTCTAATTGCCTGACTGACCAATTCACTGAGTTTGCAAAAGTCAGCCTTCCCAAAGTTAAGAACTTCTGTTTTACTGAGGGTGTTGCCTGCTTTTCAGTGAACTAAGAAAGTGACCAATTCATGGTCACTGTCACCAAGCTTCCCCTCAATCCTCACATTGATCACCAGGTCCTCCCCTTTGGCCAGGACCAAATCAAGCAATGCCTCTCCCCTAGTCAGCCCATAGACCACCTGCATTAAGTAGAGGTCATCAATGCAAGTGAGAAAGCTACGTGACCTGTCAGATTTGGCTGTGCGCTCATCCCAAGAAATGTCAGGGAAGTTGAAGTCCCCCATGATGATCATGCATCAGGAGTGCACAGCCTCGATCAGTTCCCTATTGAATTCCTAATCTAGCTCTTCCTCTTGTTGGGGAAGTTTATAGTACACTCCTACAAGTATGTCACCTTCCCCATGTTCTCCCTGGATTTTGACCCAGAGGGTCTCAAGACACTCTCCTAGTTAGAAAACTCAATCTCAGGGAAGTGAACTGATCCTTGATGTAGAGAGCAACACCCCCACCCCTCTTCCCAACACAGTCTCTCCTATACAAGGTGTAACAAGGTCTAAAGCAACAGACCAATCATAGGTAGAGCCCCACCAGGTCTCCATTATCCCTACAAGGTCATAGTCATTTTCACATAGGAGAAGGACCAGTTCCTGATGTTATGCTACTGAAGAGTAGTAATGAGCTACTGCCCAGTAGCTCATTGCTACTGCACAGTAACTCCAGTTACTGAGCAGTCATTTAGTACTTGGTTATGCAAGTACTAAATGACTGTGCAGTAACAACTGTGCAGTCCACTTCTCATGCAGACATGGCCACAGACCTCTTCTTACCCAAGTATGTATTAAACTATCTTGGCATAATACATTGGAGGCTCATACTGACTTCAGGATTTAATAGTTTTAGGAATAATGTTCAATGCCCTATCCCTTCAGGTTGATCCATACAAATGACCCCTTAATGAGTTTCATGTAAGCTCCAGATTCTATATATGTGCAGTACCTTTCAGAATTGTGGTCTGAGTTCCTGACAAAAACATTTCTCATGCAAGGACATTTTAATTAATACTCTTGTAGAAAGATGGATAAAACAAAATATGTGATGCTGTTGGCTATGGGTTTCATGACACTGTGAGCAGCAAAATATCCATAGGCATCTAAGAACTCAGTCACACAGTTTATCTTGAGAGGATATGTAAGCAAGTATTGCAATTAGATTTTGTAGGGTCCTATATTTATGTGATTCTAAATATGCCTTGGATAGCATCTCAGCTTTACAAAATTTGAATAGGCAGCTGTCAGGAGTGGTTTTGTACATCCTATACACAAAAGACCTCTGATTTATTCCTATTAAAGCTATATTTCAAAATGTTTAACAGTCACATTAATCTGATGTCTCAGGGTTATTCATTATAATAGTCTGTCATCAGGATATAATATGATCTTAACAACTTCCTTACTGTAATGTTCATGTCTCAGTATTTCTGGTTGGTCTCTGTTATGAAGTTCAGTCAGCAAGATGGCTACGAATAGCCCTGTCCAACCCCTTAAAAATTAGTAACATAGAATTTAGTCAGCTAAATATGTGGTAAGAGAAACTTTCATCTTCTAGAGTTGTTAAGGCATCTTTAATGACCACACATTCATGTATATATGTGTGTGTGCATGTGTGTGTGTGTACACATTCAATTATATATGTATATATGAATTTGTATATATAAAACAAAAAAGAATATTATAAAGATTTTTTGCTTCCAAGTGTTATTTTAAACATATATTGGGAGACCTATAGCTGGTCAACAAATACCAATTTATGAAGTTTCATTTATACATCAGGAACTTCTTTCTTATTAAAGAAAAAAACTCTAATATTTTTCAATTAAATATGAATACATTTTATTAATGGCATAGGAATTCTCACAAGTTATCCTTGAAGAGGATAGACCATATTCTAGAAGAGGAAGAACTCTGTTTTGGGCCTTTGCTCTATATGATCTCAAATAAGCAGACTTCAACTCACTCAGGGACCTCATGGGTAGGATCCCCTGGGTAACCAGTCTGAGGGAGACAGAAGTCCAGGAGACCTGGCTGTGGAAGGCTTAAAGAAGCCGTACTGAGGGTGCAGGAACAAACCATTACAATGAGCAGGAAGTCTAGCAAGTATGGCAGAAGACCAGCGTGGCTTAGCGGGGAACTCTTCAGTAAACTAAATAACAAAAAGGAAGCTTATGACAAGTGGAAACTTGGACAAATAACTAGGGAAGAATATAAGAGCATTGCTCAGGCATTCAGGGCTGCAGTCAGGATGGCCAAAACATAGTTGCAGTTGCAGCTAGCAAGGGATGTAAAGAGTAACAAGAAGGGTTTCTAAAAGTATGTCAGTAGCAAGAAGAGGATCAGGAAAAGTGTGGGTCCCTTACTGAATTGGGGAGAAAACCTTGTGATGTAGGATGCACAAAAGGCTGAAGTTCTCAATGCCTTTTTTGCCTTTGTCTTCACAGGCAAGGTCAGCTCCCAGACTACTGCACCACGCAGCACAGTTTGGGGAAGAGGTGAGCAGCCCTCAGTGGTGAAAAATCAGGTTAGGGATTATTTAGAAAAGCTGGACATGTACAAATCCATGGGGCCAGATGGAATGCATCTGAGGGTACTGAGGGAATTGGCTAATATGAATGCAGAGCCAATGACTATCATCTTTGAAAACTTATGGTGATCAGGAGAGGTCCCGGATGATTGGAAAAGGGCAAACGTAGTGTCCATTTTTAAGAAAGGGAAAAAGGAAGATCCAGGGAACTATAAACCAGTCAGCCTCACCTCAGTCCCTGGAAAATAATGGACCAGATCCTCAAGGAAGCAATTTCTAAGCACATGGAGGAGAAAAAGGTGACTAGGAACAGTCAGCATTGATTCACCAAGAGTAAGTCATGCCTGACCAACCTGATTGACTCCTATGATTGGCTCCATGAATGTGGGGAGACCAGTGGATGCAGTGTACCTTGTTTTAGGAAGACTTTTGATACGGTCTTCCACAACATTCTCACAGGCAAGCTAAGGAAATACAGGCTGGATGAATGGACTGTGAGGTACACAGAAAACTGGCTGGAACATCAGGCTCAGAGAGTAATATTCAATGGTTTTATGTCTAGTTGGCAACTGATATTGAGTGTCCAAGGTGTCAGTTCTGGGGCCAGTTTTGTTCAATGTCTTCATCTACAACCTGGAAGATAGCATAGAGTGCACCATCAGCAAATTTCCAGATGACACCAAGCTGAGGAGAGTAGTAGATATGCTGGAGGATATAGTTAAAATTCAGAGTGACTTAGACAAATTGGAGGATTGGGACAAAAGGAATCTTATGAGGTTCAACAAGGACAAGTGTAAAGTCCTTCACTTAGGAAAGAAAAATCCCATTCACAAGTACAGGCTGGGGGCTGACTGACTGGGCAGTAGCTTTGCAAGAAAGGACCTAGGGGTTACAGTTAACAAGAAGCTGAAAATGAGCCAACAGTGTGCCCTTGTTGCCAAGAAGGCTAATGGCATACTGGGCTGCATTTTCATAGATTTCATAGACATTAGGGCTGGAAGGGACCTTGGAAGATCATCGAGTCCAGCCCCCTGCCCAAAGGGCAGGAAGTCAGCTGGGGTCATAGGATCCCAGCAAGATAAGCATCCAGTTTGCTCTTGAAAGTGTTCAATGTAGGCGCTTGAACCACCTCCAGTGGCAGGCTGTTCCAGACCTTGGGGGCTCGGACAGTAAAGAAATTCTTCCTTATGTCCAGCCTGAAACGGGCCTGTAGTAGTTTATAACCATTCAACCTAGTCATCATCCCTTGGGGTACTCTGGTGAACAAACGTTTCCCCAGATATTGGTGGTCACCCCTGATAAACTTAGACGCGGGAGCGGCGAGAGACGCGTGGGTGAAAGCTCGCTGCGCCCCCGCTCCCCCGAAGCCCCCCAGAAACCCTCCAGCAGCTGCGGAGCCCCCTGCTGACCCCCAGCGCAGCCGGGGTAAGCGGGGCCCGTGGAGAGAAGGGGCTAACCCATTAGTGTGTGTGTGGGAGGCGGCAGCTGAGTGGAGCCGGGCCGGGTCAAGCCCCGCCCAGGCCCCTACTTCGCCGAGCCCCCCAGGGAGCCACGCGACCGGAGCCGCATGAACAGGCTGCACAAACAGGCGCGCTTCTCTGCCGGCGCGTGAGTTAGCGCGGAGTTCGCGCGGGAGGGCGTGCGGGAGGGCGCCAGACCCTGCCTGCGCACCCCCAGGGTAGACAGTCCCAGCTGTAGCCAGCCTACCAGAGGCATGACACGGATGGGCACGCGCCGCACCCCGAGGGTCCCCTCGGGCTCTGCGGCCCCCCCCTCTGGCACCTCAGAGACAGCCACCCAGACAGAGCCCCTGGTTCCGGGCTCCACACAGACGGAGGCCCTGGCTCTCGGCTGCGGGGGCTGCCTGTCCCTTTTAAAGGCTCTGGGACCTGGGAGCATGGCGACCTCCCCTTGCGGGGTCTGCTCCCTTTTGGGGTCTCTGGCACGCCAGCTGGAGGAGCTCCAGGCCACAGTCCACAGACTGCGTGCCATCAGGGACTGAGAGCAGGAGATAGACTCCTACTGCCAGGCCCTTCTCCCCCGGGAGGCAGAGGGTAGATCACAGTCTCCCTCCAGGCCAGAGGAGGACTCTGGGACCTCCTGCTGTGTCCAGCCAGGGGCATGGACCAAGGTGGTCAAGGGCCCTAAGGCCCGCCGCACCAAGGCCTCACCCCCGCCACAACTGAGCAACAGGTATGCACCTCTTGCTGCCCCAGCAGAGCCTGCTGAGTTGCCGGCCCCCACAGGCAACATGGGCCCAACTGCAACTCCCGCCCCTGCTCTCCCCAAGACAAAACGTAAGGTGTTTGTTGTGGGAGACTCCCTCCTGAGGGGGACGGAGGGGCCAATCTGCCACCCTGACCCCTTAGCCCGGCAAGTCTGCTGCTTCCCAGGGGCCCGCATCCGGGACATTGCGGAGAGGATTCCCAAGCTCCTCAAACCCACAGACTGCTATCCAATGCTCCTTATTCATGTGGGCACCAATGACACGGCTCAGAGCACTCCCAGCCAGGTCATGAGGCGCTACAGGGATTTGGGAGCGGGGCTTAAGGGTCTGGGGGCACAGGTGGTGTTCTCGTCGATCCTCCCAGTCTCAGGCCATGGGCTGAGAAGGGACAGGAGGATCTATGTGGTCAACCAAAGACTGCGGCGCTGGTGTCAGGAAGGCTTTGGCTTTCATGACCACAGCCCGCTCTTTGGCGAGAGAGGCAGCGAGCTGCTGGGAAGAGATGGTCTCCACCTCTCTCCCCTAGGGAGGAGGCTCTTCTCAGCCAGACTGGCTGACCTGCTCCACCGGGCTTTAAACTAAGCCCGCTGGGGGACGGGGGCACGACCGCCACTGCTGGCCCGCTGAGCAAATCTTGCAAAGCCAGCGGATCATGGCACTCAAGGGAGCCTGCCCCAGCCCCAGCCCTGGTAAAATCTGTGGGCAAGGAAGGAGCCCCCCAGGGGGCGCTTGCCTGCCTGTACACAAATGCCAGGAGCTTGGGGAATAAGCAGGAGGAGCTCATCCTCCTGCTCAGTGCAAACAATTACGATGTCATAGGGATCACGGAGACCTGGTGGGACTTCACTCATGACTGGACCACGGGGATAGATGGCTATACCCTGAACAGGAGGGATCGTGTAGAGAAAAGGGGCGGGGGTGTAGCTCTCTATGTTAAGGAAAGCTACGCGTCCCTGCAAGCCGATATTGGCGACCAGGGTGGACGGCTGGAGACCCTCTGGGTTAAAATCCGTGGGGAACACGGCACAGGGGACACAATGGTGGGAGTCTATTACAGACCTCCCACCCAAAGTCCTGAGCTAGACCAGGAGTTTGCCCAGGAACTGGATGAGGCAGCTTGCTCCAGGACCATGGTTGTCATGGGTGACTTCAATTACCCAGACATCTCGTGGGAGGATCGCTCAGCAAAATCTGAGCGGTCGCAGAGCTTCCTCTCGTGCGTGGATGAGCTCTACCTGACTCAAGAAGTCTATGGGCCAATGAGAGGCAAAGCGCTGCTCGACCTGGTGCTGGCTACTGGGGAGGACCTAGTCAGCGACCTAGTGATCAATGGGAAGCTGGGTGACAGCGACCACGAGCTGATCACCTTCACCACCCGCCGAAAAGCTGACAAGTCGGTCAGCAACACGCAAGTCCTTGACTTCAGGAAAGCCGACTTTGACAAGCTCAGGAGGCTTGTCAGTGAGGCCCTAAGGGACTGTGACCGCAGGGAGAGGGGAGTTCAAGAAGAGTGGTTGCTCCTCAAGGGAGCGATCCTCAATGCACAAACTAAGTCTATTCCATCTCGGAGGAAAGGCAGCAAGAGGGCACAGCAGCCCCCCTGGCTCTCCAGGGACCTAGCAGACCTCCTGAGGCTAAAAAGAAAGGCCTGCAAAGGATGGAGGATGGGAGTCACCTCCAAGGAGGATTATTCTTCACTGGTCCGGTCCTGTAGGGAGCAGACCAGGAAAGCCAAGGCTGCAACTGAACTCCAGCTAGCTTTGAGCATCAAGGACAATAAAAAGTCCTTTTTCAGATATGTGGGGAGCCGGAGGAAAAGCAGGGGCAACGTTGGACCCCTGCTGAACCAGATGGGGCAACTGACAACTGACGCCCAGGAAAAAGTCAACCTATTAAATAGGTACTTTGCATCGGTATTTCATCAGCCCCATGGGACGCCCGTGCCTGCTACAGGGCCGGGAAGTCCGGGTGAGGGTGATCCCCTGCCCTCCATTAATGCTGACTTTGTGAAGGAACATCTTGAGAAGCTGGATACCTTCAAGTCAGCCGGCCCTGACAATCTTCACCCCAGGGTACTCAAGGAGTTGGCGAGCATCATAGCCCAGCCTCTAGCACGGATCTTTGAAAACTCTTGGCGCTCTGGTGTACTGCCCGAAGACTGGAAGAAGGCCAACATGGTGCCTATCTTCAAGAAAGGGAGGAAAGTGGATCCAGCTAACTATAGGCCCATCAGCCTGACTTCTATCCCGTGGAAGATCTTAGAAAAGTTTATTAAGGAGGCCATCCTCAATGGACTGGCCGACGCCAACATCTTAAGGGATAGCCAGCACGGGTTTGTTGCGGGTAGGTCTTGCTTGACCAATCTCATTTCCTTCTACGACCAGGTGACCTATCACCTGGACAAGGGAGATGAGATTGATGTCATATATCTTGACTTCAAAAAAGCCTTCGATCTGGTGTCCCATGATCGTCTCTTGGAGAAACTGGCCAATTGTCACCTTGGGTCCCCCACGATCCACTGGCTGGAAAATTGGCTCCGGGGTCGGACCCAGAGGGTAGTAATTGATGGAAGTCACTCATCGTGGTGTCCTGTGACCAGTGGGGTCCCCCAGGGCTCTGTCCTTGGACCCATACTGTTCAACATCTTCATTAACGATGTGGACACTGGAGTCAGAAGCGGACTGGCCAAGTTCGCCGATGACACCAAACTTTGGGGCAAAGCATCCACGCCAGAAGACAGGCGGGTGATCCAGGCTGACCTGGACAGGCTCAGCAAGTGGGTGGATGAGTATCTGATGGTGTTCAACGCCGATAAATGCAAGGTTCTCCACCTTTGGAAGAAAAACCCGCAGCATCCTTATAGGCTCGTCAGTGCTATGTTGGTTAGCACTATGGAAGAAAGAGACTTGGGGGTCATCATTGACCACAAGATGAACATGAGCCTGCAATGCGATGCTGCGGCTAGTAAAGCGACCAAAACGCTGGCTTGCATCCATAGATGCTTCTCAAGCAAATCCCGGGACATCATTCTCCCCCTGTACTCGGCCTTAGTGAGGCCGCAGCTGGAGTACTGCGTCCAGTTTTGGGCTCCACAATTCAAAAAGGATGTGGAGAAGCTTGAGAGAGTCCAGAGAAGAGCCACGCGCATGATCAGGGGTCAGGGAAGCAGACCCTACGATGACAGGCTGAGAGCCCTGGGGCTCTTTAGCCTGGAAAAGCGCAGGCTCAGGGGTGATCTGATGGCCACCTACAAGTTTATCAGGGGTGACCACCAGTATCTGGGGGAACGTTTGTTCACCAGAGCGCCCCAAGGGATGACGAGGACGAATGGTCACAAACTACTACAAGATCGTTTCAGGCTGGACATAAGGAAGAATTTCTTTACTGTCCGAGCCCCCAAGGTCTGGAACAGCCTGCCGCCGGAGGTTGTCCAAGCGCCTTCATTGAACACCTTCAAGATGAAACTGGATGCTTATCTTGCTGGGATCCTATGACCCCAGCTGACGTCCTGCCCTTTGGGCGGGTGGCTGGACTCGATGATCTTCCGAGGTCCCTTCCAGCCCTAATGTCTATGAAATCTATGAAATCTATGAAACTTATAGGTGGCCATCAGATCACCCCTGAGCCTGCGCTTTTCCAGGCTAAAGAGCCCCAGGGCTCTCAGCCTGTCATAGTAGGGTCTGCTTCCCTGACCTCTGATCATGCACGTGGCTCTTCTCTGGACTCTCTCAAGTTTCTTCACATCCTTTTTGAATTGTGGAGCCCAAAACTGGACGCAGTACTCCAGCTGCGGCCTCACCAAGGCCGAGTACAAGGAGAGAATGATGTCTCGGGATTTGCTTGAGAAGCAGCTATGGATGCAAACCAGCGTTTTGGTCACTTTACTAGCCGTAGCATCGCACTGCAGGCTCATGTTCATCTTGTGGTCAATGATGACCCCCAAGTCTCTTTCTTCCATAGTGCTAGCCAACATAGCACTGCCGAGCCTATAAGGATGCTGTAGGTTTTTCTTCCCAAGGTGGAAAACCTTGCATTTATCGGCGTTGAACACCATCAGATTCTCGTCCGCCCACTTGCCGAGCCTGTTCAGGTCTGCCTGGATCACCCTCCTGGCTTCTGGTGTGGATGCTTTGCCCCAAAGTTTGGTGTCATCGGTGAACTTGGCCAGTCTGCTTCAGACTCCAGTGTCCACATCATTAATGAACATGTTGAACAGTATGGGTCCAAGGACAGAGCCTTGGGGGACCCCACTGGTCACAGGACACCACGATGAGTGACTTCCATCAATTACTACCCTCTGGGTCCGACCCCGGAGCCAATTTTCCAGACAGTGGATCATGGAGGACCCAAGGTGACAATTGGCCAGTTTATCCAAGAGGTGATCATGGGAAACCAGATCGAAGGCTTTTTTGAAGTCAAGATATATGACATCAATCTCTTCTCCCTTGTCCAGGTGATAGGTCACCTGCTCATAGAAGGAAATGAGATTGGTCAAGCAAGACCTACTCGCAACAAACCCGTGCTGGCTATCCCTTAAGATGTTGGCGTCGGCCAGTCCATTAAGGATGGCCTCTTTAATAAACTTTTCTAAGATCTTCCCCGGGATAGAAGTCAGGCTAATGGGCCTATAGTTAGCCGGATCCACTTTTCTCCCTTTCTTGAAGATAGGCACCACATTGGCCTTCTTGCAGTCTTCGGGCACTTCACCGGAGTGCCAACAGTTTTCAAAGATCTGTGCCAGAGGCTGGGCTATGATGCTCGCCAGCTCCTTAAGTACCCTGGGGTGAAGATTGTCAGGGCCGGCTGACTTGAAGGTATCCAGCTTCTCAAGATGTTCCTTCACGAAGTCAGCATTAATGGGGGGCAGGGGATCACCCTCACCCAGACTTCCCTGTCCCGTAGCGGGCATGGGCGTCCCATGGGACTGATGAAAGACGGACGCAAAGTACCTATTTAATAGGTTGGCTTTTTCCTGGGCATTAGTTGTCAGTTGCCCCATCTGGTTCAGCAGGGGTCCAATGTTGCCCCTGCTTTTCTGCCAGCTCCCCACATATCTGAAAAAGGACTTTTTATTGTCCTTGATGCTCAAAGCTAGTTGAAGTTCAGTTGCAGCCTTGGCTTTCCTGGTCTGCTCCCTACAGGACCGGACCAGTGAAGAATAATCCTCCTTGGAGGTGACTCCCATCCTCCAACCTTTGTAAGCCTTTCTTTTTAGCCTCAGGAGGTCTGCTAGGTCCCTGGAGAGCCAGGGGGGCTTCTGTGCCCTCTTGCTGCCTTTCCTCCGAGATGGAATAAACTTAGTTTGTGAATTGAGGATCACTACCTTGAGGAGCAAACACTCTTCTTGAACTCCCCTCTCCCCATGATCATGGTCCCTTAGGGCCTCACTGACAAGCCTCCTGAGCTTGTCAAAGTCATCTTTCCTGAAGTCAAGGACTTCCGTGTTGCTGACTGACTTGCCAGCTTTTCGGCGGATGGTGAACATGATCAGCTTGTGGTCGCTGTCACCCAGCTTCCCATTGATCACTAGGTCGCCGACTAGGTCATCCCCAGTAGCCAGTACCAGGTCGAGCACCGCTTTGCCTCTTGTTGGCCCATAGACTTCTTGAGTCAGGTAGAGGTCATCCACGCACGGGAGGAAGCTTTGTGACCACTCAGATTTTGCTGAGTGATCCTTCCATGAGATGTCCAGGTAATTGAAGTTGCCCATGACAACCATGGTCCTGGAGCATGTGGCCTCAGCCAGTTCCTGGGCAAACTCCTGGTCAAGCTCAGGACTTTGGGTGGGAGGTCTGTAGTAGACTTCCACCCTTGTGTCCCCTGTGCCGTGTTCCACATGGATTTTAACCCAGAGGGTCTCCAGTCATCCACCCTGGTCACCAATATCGGCTTGCAGGGGTGCGTAGCTTTCCTTAACTTAGAGAGCTACACCCCCACCCTTTTTCTCTACACGATCCCTCCTGTACAGGGTATAGCCATCTATACCCGTGGTCCAGTCATGGGTGAAGTCCCACCAGGTCTCTGTTATCCCTATGACATCATAATTATTTGCATTGAGCAGGAGGATGAGCTCCTCCTGCTTATTCCCCAAGCTCCTGGCATTTGTGTACAGGCAGGCAAGTGTCCCCTGGGGGACTCCTTCCTTGCCCACAGATTTTACCAGGGCTGGGGCAGGGGTGGGCTCCCTTAAGTGCCTTGACCCACTGGCTTTGCAAGGATTGCTCAGCGGGCCAGCAGTGGCGGTAGTCCCCCTGTCCCCCAGTGGGCTTAGTTTAAAGCCCGGTGGAGCATTAGTAGGGGCTACACCTGTGCAAGTAGGCAGCTATTCGATCCGACTTCAGATCCAGCCGTTTTGGGTGCCAGTGATCTTACCTGGAGCTCTGGATTGGTTTCCTGCTTCTATCCAGCTGAAGTTGCTCTGAAGCTTCAGAGCTGCCTCAGAGATCCAACCATAGGGTATAATGGGGAACCAATGAAATACCTATAACTTTGTTGTTTTTTGTCTGGCTTAGATGAAAGGTGCAGGGATGGTACCGTCTTCTGAGAGCATGATGCGTGCCAAGCTTCAAAAAGATCAGTGCAGGGGTTCGGGGGGAACTGCACCCTAAATTCTTGAAAGCTAACCTCATGTCACGTGTATGTATTACACCACAGGGGTGTGAAAGCTGCAGAGCTGCTGGCCCTTGCTGAAGCCACAAAGCCTGCCAAGTTTCAAGAAGATTGGTGCAGGGACTGGGGGCGGGAACTACAGAGTTAATTAGCAAGGATTAACAGGTGGTATCCCCTGCACCTATGTTCTTGAAACTCGGTAGGCTTTGTGATCTGAGCAGGGACCACCACCCATGCAGTTTTCAGCCCACTGTGCCTTAACACACACAGGGTCATCTATGTCATGAATTTTGCCTGTCAGCAGCTTGAGGTGCAGTTCCCTCCAAACCCCTGTACCTATCTCTTTGAAACTTGGCAGGCTTTGTGGCCTCACCAGGGGCCACTACCTCTGCAGTTTTTACCCCCTTGTGGTGTAACACATACATGTGACATGAGTTTTGCTTTCAAGAATTTGGGGTGCAGTTCCCCCCGAACCTGTGCATCAATCTTTTTGAAACATGACAGGCTTCATGATCTCAGCAGATGCTACTGCCCCTACAAGTTTCATCTAAACCAGACAAAAAACAACAAAGTTATAGATGTTTCATTGATTCCCCATTATACCCTAAGGCTGGATCTCCAAAGCAGGTACAAAGCTTTTATAAAGTAGTTTGGAAGCTCTAAGCCACTTCAGAAAGCTTAAAGAAGCCAGTGTTTCAATCTGGACATGCTGCTTTGGACACCAAAGTGTCTGAAGCTTCTACGGATCCAAAGCATGGTCCGAAGCCCTGCACAGCCCTAGTAGGTACGTTGCCAGTATTAAGAGAATTGATTATTCCCCTCTATTCAGCACTGCTGAGACCACATCTGGAGTACTGTGTTCAGTTTTGGGCTCCCAACTACAGCAAGGATGGGGAAAAAATGGAGAGAATCCAGCAACAGGAAACAAAAATGTTGAAGGGGCTGGGGCACATGACTTATGAGGACAGGGGGAACTGGACTTATTTATTCTATAGAAAAAAAAAAGACTGAGAGGAAATTTAATAGCAGCCGTCAACTTACGGAAGTGAGGGTTTGAAAAAGGATGGCACTAGACTGCTGTCATTGATGGCAAATAACAGAACAAGGAGCAACAGTTCCAAGTCGCAGCAAATGAAGTTTAGGTTAGATATTAGGAAGAACTTTCTCACTAGGAGGGTAGTAAAGCACTGGAACAGATTACCCACATAGGTGGTGGGTTCTCTATCCTTGGAGGTTTTCATGACTTGGCTACACAAAGCTTTGGCTGACATGATCTAGTTGGGGGTGGTCTTGCTTTGAGCAGGGGGTTGGGCTAGATGATCTCCTGATGTCGCCTCCAACCTTAATTTTCTATGATTTTATGATTCTATAGGTCTCTTAGGACATCATTCTTTTACGTAGTGTGTGACCAGATTGCAGCTTGAGTTTAAGGGTGCAGTTACATGTGACATTTACCATACTAAACTTGTGGAATATTAAGCAATGCTCAATTTAGAATATGCTGTGAGTAGTCACATATTAAAGGTTAGTACTGTTTCTTGCCTGCACAGCTCTGACTTGTCACTAGAGTTGATGAGCAGGGATGTGCCTAGGAGCCAGGACACCTAGGCTCTATTCCTGTTTTCAGGGGTGGGGTACTGGGAACAGTGCATCCTGGGATGCTGGAGGACTTCAAATTGCTCATTTTATTTCCATGAAGCAGACTGAAGTTACTCTAATACAAGCTATATAGCACAGCCCAGAGTTAATCCTCACACAAAGATGTGTGAATTTGAGGCAATCAAAGGGCACTTACTGCATGTTTACAATATTTCATGAGCAGATACTTACATTTTAATTGACATTAGTATAGTCCAAGTGATATATATTACTTCACCTTCACCTCCAAGTTACTCATCTATTGATGTAGGAACAATTTTGTTGTCCGCTGGATTGACCTTTGGAGATATACAAATATCTCATTATTCCTCTAATACACTGAGAGAGGGTAACAGAATTGCCTTTAGACAAAAGTAAATGTCACAGAGTACCCAAATCTCCAATGGTTGATTTGGTGGGGAGAAAGGCTGAGTGGATTATAATAGTCCTGTGCCTGTACCTACCTGATAAAGTAGAGAAGATCACCCAATGTTTTAACCTAATCATGGATTCTAGGTCCCATCACCCAAAAAACACTTGAATTTGTTATCTCCAACTTCCAAGCAGAATACACACTCCACAAAGCCATTGCTTCTGCACATTGTACCTTAAATATAAAACTCATTAACTAAAATAAACAACAGGGATTTTTAGCTCCATTGACAAAATTCAGGGCCCCTTCACTTCTGGAAAGAGCTGTCACACTGAACTACCCTTTTTCTAACTTGCTTTCATCTCCCTGCCCCCCCATATATTTTCCCCTACGGCTACCTAGTTGGGCAGCCTCAAGAAAAGAACTAGCAAACTCCATCATCAGTGGCTAATTGCTGGTGAGGTGGTTAGAACACCTTGGTGGGGGGCAAGAGATGCAGGTTCTACATCTCTGGACAGTATTGAATTCAGGATGCACTTGTTATGTAGAGTTCTAACTATATGTAAGAGAAACAAATCTAGTTATGCAGCTATGTGGGTGCTGTTTATACATGTGAAAGTGAAAGAGCATATAGCCCTAGCTTTCCATTTCCTGGGAAAATGCTTTAATCATTAAGCTGCTATTCAAAAGATGGACTTTGTTACCACTACCAGTCATGTTTTTTAAATGAAAGTGGATGTAAGTGCTGAATTAAAAACTTCCAGTCAGGGTGAGGCATGATTATCAGAGACCCATCCAGAGATCAGACACGGGAACTCCTGTTTTGTGAATTCTTAATAGTCTTAGTCAGGATTTAAGTGCTTAAACAATTGGCTCTGCCTAAATTGTGGCAATTCTGGGTATACATAACAGTTGAAATTTAGGTGCTCATGTAATCTTATTTCCAGAAAATGTAGGTACATACAGCCACTCAAAAAATTAGGCTTGGGGGTAAAGGGAGACTAGGAGTGTGGGGGAGAATGTTGAAATTAAGTGATTAAGTCCTTTATATAGAATCATAGAAAAGTAGGACTAGAAGGGACTTCAAAAGATCATTTAATCCCATTTCCTGATCAAGGAAGGATCTTTTTAGGTATTACAAAGCCAAAGTGGAGGTAAAGTGTGACCAATCTCCATCTATATCTGATGCCAGGTATAAATATACATACTTCTGGGATCCAACTTTAATATGAAATTAGAACATGAAAATTTGCCCATTCAAAATTTGGTTAAATAATTTAGGATATGTTTAAACTCTGCATTCTTCCCTGATATATTAAAGGTTCATATTTGTAGCTAGGTTATAGATGTTTAAAGCTAGTCACATTTTAAATAGTTTTTAAACACATTTTAAAGTTAATATTTGTAGAAATTAAGTATTTTGTACAAATGAAGTATTTTATCAAATGACAAACATATTTAATCAAAAACTGAGTTTTATCAGAGATTAATATTATAGTATCAGGATAATCATAATGCTAGGCCTCACATGCTCACAGAGAGTTTCCTTTTTAACTCTTGACTACCTCAAGGCAAAGCTGCAGCTCAGGTGTGAAACGTAATATATTTTCATTTAGCATATTGAATAGTCTGGTTTTTTGGGCACATTTCTGTGAAGTGGGAGTCATATATTTGAATCCTTTCATGGTAAGAAAGACACATGAGTTTCCTATATCTTGAGTGAATGCTCTAACCAGTAGGCCATCAAGAAAAAAGATGAGCAGCACCATCAACAGTCTCCACTGAACTCAATGCAAGTAAATTGGAGTTTGACTGGCTACTGTTGAAGGGCTACTCATGGAATTTAAGTGCCCTCCAGCATCAAACTGAATTAAAGAAGGGATTTAGCACACCACTTAAGTTGTTCCTGAACATTCTTAGAAGTACTAGTGTAGGGAACTTTATGGTCCAAAAAGGAGACATCTAATGAATTCTGTGACTGCCATTACAGGTACTATTTTAATTAATCTTTAGTTTAATATCCTAAAGTTTTTGTTAATGTTCGCATAGGACCCTTAGAAATAGAGATGGCTGCAAAAGCCCTAACTGGCAATAACACAGCTTAAAATTATTATAGTAAGATCCATAGTGTAAGAGAGGAAAGCCATTGCCTCTGTCACAATGGGGAAAAAAGGCAAAATAAAACCTGTATAACCAACCAATTTGCTCTTGAAATAACCAGGGTTTCATGCTTGTTGCTTCCTGTTCTAAGAGCTGTAGCTGACTGGTTCTGCAAGGGTTAAAGATAACAATTTATCAAAAGACCTAAACTATATCCAGCTTCAGGGGAAAAAAAAAGCATAGATTGCTGTAGGCCTAGTAGAAATGAAGAAAGTAGAGCTGCATCACCTAAATAAAATAGGAAAATAATATAAGTCATTAAACAGCTGTAGACAGAAATAAAAGAGAAAATATCTCATAACACTTGTACTTATATGCTGTTAACCTTCAATTTCTATGTAAATTATAAAATACCTGCATGAGGTAGTTACAGATGTGTAAACATGCAGCAGTGAAGAATCTGTGAGGAAGCAAAATGAGAGCAATATTCCAAAACAGTTTCAAAACTCAAATCCTCCTATTATTCAACAATAAAGCCAAACAAAAAGTCATATTGAAATGCCTATCTTAAATGCTTCTTGCTGTAGGATAAGATTTCTCACAATCCATTTATTATACTGAAGGACTCCGCAAACTATTTTTCAGGTGTTTGCACCATTTTTCTGTTTACTGCCTGTTCATGAATAGATTATGAACCTAATTTTGAAAAGCATAACTACCTGTAGTTCTAATTGAAGTCATTAGGAACTGAAAGTTGATAAACAGCCATGAAAATCAAGTCCAATGGCAGAGGTCAATTTGTTAGATGAAAGTAGTTTATCAACCAAATACTTTCATGAGCATATCTTGGTATATCATGTGTGTAAATTTGTCTTCAATTATCTGTCCATCCATTTTGTTATTCAACTTGGTTGATTTTTTTTCAAACATTTTCAAACTTTTGATTTACAAATTTTTGTAAATCACATTATGAAACTTTTCCTATTTTTGTTATTTATCTTGCTGCTTATAAGATGTGTTATGTTTTCTTGAAAATTCCAAATTTCAGAACATTTTTAATTATCTCACATATTAAATGTTTAGGATTTTTTTAATTACACAAACAGTGTAGGAAACATTGTTGTCCTATTGAGCAGAATATGCTTTATCTTTCTTTTTTTTCTGCTTCCCAATCCCAAATTTTGTTGATATCTGGATATTATCTTGATATCTATTTTTATTTTTAAAAATAAAAATAGATATCAATCATTATAAATGATATAACCACAAACAATATAATCTATTTTATATTTATCCAGCTTCTTTGGTCTGATTATTAAAATATTTTTCTAAGAGTTGTTTCAGTATAATCAAAGCTAAAAACAAAATGGTGCAGTTATCATAGAATCATAGAAGTAGGGTCGGAAGGGACCTTATAGATCTTCAAGTCCAAACTCCTGCCTGGGCAGGAAGAACACTGGGCTCAAATGACCCCAGCCAGGTAGACATCAAGCCACTTCCTAAAAGACCCCCAGGGTAGGAGCCAGCACCACTTCTCTTGGAAGTTGGTTCCAGGTCCTAGCCACTCGAACTGTGAAGTAGTTCCTATGGATGTCTAATCTAAAGCTACTCTCCAACAACTTGTGGCCGTTATTCCTTGTTATCCCGGGGGGGCGCTAGGGGAAGCAAGGTCTTCCCCAAGCCCTTCTGGTCCCCCCTAGTGAGTTTATAGATGGTTACCAGGTCCCCCCTCAGCCTTCTCTTGTGAAGGCTGAACAGGTTAAGGTCCCATAGCCTCTCATTGTAGGGTCTGCCCTGCTGTCCCCGGATCATGCGGGTGGCTCTCCTCTGGACCCTCTCAACGTTGTCCACATCCCTCTTCAAGTGGGGTGCCCAGAACTGGACACAGTACTCCAGCTGTGGCCTGACCAGCGTCGTGTAGAGGGGGAGAATCACCTCCTTGGACCTACTTGAGATGCACCTGTGGATGCACGATAGGGTCCGGTTATCCCCGCCGACCATGACTTCGCATTGTCGGCCCATGTTCATCTTGGAGTCAATGATGACTCCAAGATCCCTTTCTGCCTCCGTGCTCTCAAGAAGGGAGTTTCTCATCGTATAAGTGTGCTGCTGGTTACTACTGCCCAAGTGCAGCACCCTGCACTTGTCAGTATTGAAACGCATCCTGTTTTTGCTAGCCCACCCCTGCAACCTATCCAGGTCTTTCTGCAGTGTTTCCCTCCCTACTAATGTGCCCACCTCACCCCAAATTTTGGTATCATCAGCAAATTTGAACAGGTTGCTTTTCACCCCATCATCCAAATCTCTGATAAAGAAATTGAACAGTGCAGGCCCAAGGACTGAGCCCTGGGGGACTCCGCTGCCCACTTCCCCCCAGGTTGAATATGACCCGTCCACCACCACCCTCTGAGTATAACTCTTCAGCCAATTTGCAATCCATCTGACTGTGTAGACATCGATGCCACAGTCGCCTAGTTTTTTAATGAGGATGGGGTGGGAGACATTGTCAAAGGCCTTGATGAAGTCCAGAAAGACTACATACATGGTGACACCTGCATCCAATGCTTTTGTGACCTGATTATAAAAGGCAATCAGGTTGGTCTGACATGACCTGCCCCTGATGAAACCGTGCTGGTTGCCCTTGAGCATTATCCCTGATGCCGGCCCATCACAGATGTGCTCCTTGATGATCTTCTCAAAGAGTTTCCCCAGGATTGAGGTAAGACTGATGGGCCTATAGTTGCCCGGGTCCTCCCTCCTCCCTTTCTTAAAGATGGGGACCACATTGGCTATCCTCCAATCATCTGGCTCCTGGCCTGAGCACCACAAGCACTTCTAAAGCCATGCCAAGTGCCCTGCAATAACCCCTGCTAGCTCCCTCAACACCCTGGGGTGGGGAGCATCTGGACCTGCTGATTTGAACACGTCCAGCCCCTCCAGAAGTACTCTAATCCAGTCCTCCGCAACCTTAGGTCTGGAGGCATTCCCCTCAAGTCTGTCTTGAATCACGGCGGGGGAGTCCTGGTCCCTGCACAAGAAAATGGAGGTGAAGAATTTGTTAAAGAGGTCTGCCTTCTCCTCTGGCACAACCACCAGATTGCCCAGCATATCTTGCAGGGGCCCCACACTTCCCGGCACCTTCTTCATCCTCCCTATATATTTGAAAAAGGACTTTTTGTTATCTTTGATCTTGGACGGTAGTCCTAGCTCTATGTCCGCCTTAGCTTTCCTAACAGCCCCCTAAAGGCCCGAGTAGTGGAGGTATACTCCTCTTTGGAGGTACCTCCCTCCCCCCTCCCCCCTTCCACCAGGTGTATGCTGCCTTTTTGGCAACCAGGCATTCCCGGACGTCCTTGGTGAGCCAGGGAGGCTTTTGGGCACTCTTGCCCCCCTTGCTTCTTGTTGGGATCATCACCCCTTGGGCCCTGAGTATTGTCTCCTTAAGGAACGGCCACTCATACTGGGCACTGAGTTCCCCTGCCCTCGAGAACCCCAGCACCTCTCCCACCAATCTCCTCAACTCATTGAAGTTGGCCCTCTTGAAGTCTAGGGCTACCGCCTTGCTGCAGGCCCTTGACACCCCGTGCTGGATGATGAATTCCAGCAAGTGATGATCGCTATTACTCAGGTGGTCAAGGACCTGGAGCCCCCTTACCAGATCATACCCTGTGGCCAGGACCAGGTCCAACAGGGCATTTCCTCTGGTGGGACTGTGCACCTCCTGGGTTAAGTGGAGGTCCTGTATCTCGGCCAGGAACCTCCTGGAACGGTCCGGCCTAGGTGACTGCTCCTCCCAGCAGATGTCCAGGTAATTTAGATCACCCATGACAACTACATCCCTTGCCTTAAGTGACTCTGCAAACTGGCCCGAAAATTCCCGGTCCAGCTCCTCCCCTTGGTTGGGGAGTCTGTAGTAGACCCCCACCATTAAATCCCTCTCCCCATGACCCCCTTGTATTTTGACACAGAGCACTTCAGCTTGCCCCTCCTCTGACCTCATTTTGCTGGCAGAGGATGTGTATTGCTTTTTGACATAGAGCGCCACACCCCCTTAGCTTTCCTAACTTGGCCTTATGTCAAAGCCAAATTCATTAGCTTATTCACTTATGTAGAGGGAAAAATATCAGATTTTAGTACATGCAGTTTGAATGAAAAGGAATGTGTATTTTGACTATTTTTGTTTATCTGTGTGTTTGTGTGTTTGAGATGAATATTTCATAGAACGTTAATACAAGAGCAAAATGGTTTATACAATCATTCACAAGAGAAAGCCCTTGCATGTCCAAACCTAAGTGAATAAAAGAGAAAATGTCTTCCTTCACTGGATTCATAGCAATGATTTTTGTCAAAGCCAAGATTTTTAATTTTTTTTTTAAAAAAATTGCAACATGAGTATGTAAAAATATTGTTCTAACATACATTGCTTGAACGTACTGTTCATAAAAATACCTGTGTAACCAGTCGTGATAAAATTATAATGGTTTTCTGTAAGAATTAAAATGATAATATATGGTACACTGTCATCAGAATTCAGTTACTGGTAATCTATTATTTTGTGGGTAAAAAAACAAATTAATAAAGAAGGAATTATCATATCTCCAGTTCTTTTTGCTTTTTACTGATTACCTCATTTCAGCATGTTACTATAGTTGATAGGGTTTTTTTAATAGTAATGATTTCTAGCTGGTTCTGGGAAGATTCTTTTCATGTAAAAAGCATCAGTTAGTGACAGTTTAATGTATTTTTTTATTACAATGTAATGGTTGTAAAATTTAGTTTAGAAATTATAGGATAGAATGTGATATAAAAGTTTCTTTGTTGTACAATGTAGGTTATTACTGTGAATTATAAGAGATTGCTGAACTGCAATGGAACAAAGAAAGTGCTCATGCATAAATGATGACAAATTCATCAGAGGCTTAAAGTTACTTATACTCCATAAGGAGGTTGAGGTCTTAAACTGAACCTACTAAATTTGACCCCAGAGTAAGCTTTCACTGAGTGCATCTACACATGCATTTGATTTGGGATCGATTTATTTGTGAGTAAACTACTCATGAGTAAACCCTCCTGGGCAGGCACCTACACATGCAGGGAAGCAGGAGATATGCTGCTAATAGCAGTAAAGTGCTCCTGCTTCCTGGAGCCCTGTAATGGGCCCCTGCTGCCACCGGGGGGGGGGGGCACTAAGCTCCCCGTGGGTGCTATCCCAGGGGCTAGCAGGGAGTACTGGGCTAGGAGACAGCTGTCTTCTTGATGGGGCTAGATTATTACACCCTATCCCTGCTGGGGCTGCCTGCTGCCAGGCTGGGGACAATGTCCCCCTGCCCTGGCAGCAGTGAGCTCCTGGCCCTGGCTCCCCAATCAGGGGCAGGAGCTTGGAAGGAGCTGCAGGAGAGGGGCAGGTCCCAGCTCTGATGCATCGGTGGGACAGCTAGCAGTGAGCTACCTGCTAGTTGCCCCACTGGTAGATTGGGACAAGGGGCTGGGACCTATCCCATCCCTCCAGTTCTTACCAAGCCCTATGCCTCCATCACCTAATTGGGGCATGGGGCAGGGACCTGCCTCTGACCAGGACAGTTCCCAGCCCCACACTGCACACATAGTAGAGGCTGGAGAGCCTCAAGCATGGAGCTGGTTAGGGAACAAGATCCTCAGCCCCCACCAACAGGGAGGTCCCAGCACCAGCTCTATACCACAGGGCCAGTGCTAGGAGACTCTTGTCTCTCACCAACAGATCCATAGTCATGGGTCCAGTGTTGGGAGGCCCTTATCTGCCTGTGCCAGATCTGCAGTCATGGGACTGATCCTTATCCTTAACAACTGCGGAGCTGGTGCTGTAAGATAAAGATCTCCCAGCCTCTGCTCCCAGGTTGCCTCTGATCCTACAGTCATCTATATGGGTGCTACTGTGCTATTACTAGTGGAAAGTAAATTTGCTACTCGTATTTTCAGGTAACAAATTTTCTCATGATTAGTGATGTTTACTGTGTAGTAAGCATGTGCATGTGTAAGTTACTGCAAAGTGAAGTTTACTGCACATGCTCACTTTGCAGTAAACTACAGTACCGAACAGTTAAGTGTCTCATGTAGACATGCTCACTGTGATATATATGAATGTGTGCATAGGAATTTAAGCATAATGTTTTGTTTGTTGAATGTACAATGGCAATTATTTCTTAGTTTTACTTTACATTCAAAATATAATCAGTGCTGGCCAGCATGGTAGCACCCTTACCCACTGGCTTAAGTCCTGTTACTTATGGCTGTGCTTGGACAAATGCAAAAAATGGTAATGAGGACATGAGCAGGACATGCATTAGATTCTCCAGAAGAAACTGTGAGTACCTGAAATATGTTGGAACCATATAACTAGTCATCTGTTGGCTACCTAATTGCAAAATTCAAAAACTGTTATAGTACCCTAGAACATTGGCTTTCTTATATAAAGTGGCTGGAGCAGGGGTGGGGGGGAAGAGGGTAGGCTTGGGAGGGGTGGGGGTTGAGTAAATGAGATTTCCCTACAGAAATATGTAGGTGCATTATTGAATTTTATGGGAGGAAAAACATCCTGATCACCCCAGAAAAAGAAAAACTTTAAAGAGTTAGTGAAAACTGTACAAGAGCATTTAACACCCAAACCACTGATTATTGAAGAAAGATTCAGGTACTATAAGAGAAATCAACTTGAAAATGAATTTTTCACAACAGAACTACAGAAATTGTCAGAATATCACAATTGTCAGGATGGAATTAATGATGACCTCAGACTCATATGCGTGTGGAGTACTTAATGAAGACATCCAAAAGAAGTTCTTAACAGAGAACAGGATGAGGGCAGCATAGATGGTACCATGGGCCCTCTTTTTAGCTGTTTACAGTTATGACATTAAAACAAAAAGACAAAGGCTCATGAGAATGCTGATGGACTCTCATGTTTGCCCATGAAAAGACTCCTGCAGTAAAAATAAACTATTGGAATTATTATTTCAGATGGAGTATACCCCAGTGATCTGGAGCATTATTGGACAAGAAACCAAGAAAGATCCCACATTGATAAAAGTAGCTGAAACCACTCTGAAAGTTTGGAAAGATATGAATGACAAATTTAGAACCTTTTATGAATACAAATATGAGCTTACTAAACTTCAAAGATGTCTTATGGGGAATTATCAGGATTTGGCTTACTTATTAATTTAAAACAATCAAACAAAACATCTACTTAAAGCTTGACCTCAAGTAAAGTACTTTCAGCACTTCTAAGTATTTTCCCTGATTGTTACAAAATCTATATCCTTCCATCTCTTTGGTCTCTTGTTTGGAGTTCACTAGATCTAGTTCTATCCCATTGGAGGATCACAGAAATTATAACAAGAGGTGTATCTACATGTTTATTAATTCACTTTAGGTAATGTGCATTAAAATCTAGTACTTCCATTGTGAGGTACTAGAAAAATGTACATTGTCTTATTTTAATGCTCATTGGTAAAGAACATCTTTTTTGTGGTGCTTTAATGCATATTAAATTAGGCTAATGCACATTGAAGCACACATGTAGACATGGCCTAGGTGTCTCAGGTGATGTGTCCTGCATATTTTCTTATATCTGTTATTCTGTTACAGAACTTTTCCTTTTCCAGTTCTTCTCATGAAACAGAACTTATGTCTATAGTGTTAACCTTATATCTAAGGAATTGACTTATTTGTGATCTTATGCATTTATCTTATAAGGCCAAGGCCTACTTCCAAGGCTTCAGAAACATTTCGGGTCAACTCTTTTCCCTTATATTTACCTGCTGCTGCTGCTGTTGCTGCTGGTGTTGTCAATAAACAAGATTAGTTATTTATACAGATTACAGACTAAGCAGTTATCCTCAAATCCCTCACAGTGGTGACCAGATCAGGGTCTAGTCTTCTGCCTGAAACAACTTACTCCAAGTATATCAGGCCCAATAACCAGCCCTTCATTTAGAGTACATAAACCAGCCTATGAAAACCCACAGCAAAACCACGTTAGTGTTATAGAAATGGAAACCTTTGCTTTCTTTTCTGGTTTTCTTTCTACATCATCTACTTGCAAGTAATGGTGACTATGGTCAAATAGCAATAAAACCAATATTGCCAAGTAAACAATTAGTTATTGCAAAATATAAATCACTACTTCTCAAGGACCAAAAATCAAAAGAAAGTTATTCAGGATTCAATATCATATCTTCTTTAAATATATCTTGTAAATTAGAAATATCCTAAAACAAGTCTCTCAAACTGAAAATAGTACAATTCATTAGATAAGTTATTGAAAGACTGCAAATCTGCATTTAACTAAATACCAGTGTCTGTCTCATTTCATTATTTCAATTCAAATATAAGTTAATATTTCAAATCTGTACTCATCAAATAATGTGATAATGATGGGCACTACAATTCTGAACATGAACATTAATCAGAGGATCTTTCTGAAAGTAGTAAGATCATTTTAATCTGTTTAACCATACCATGTACAATAAGGGAAGTACAAAGTCTAATAAAGAAACAAATTATTGTGCATCACATCCAATTTTTGCAGTACTTTATCAGAAAAAATATGAAAAAAACCAGCATAATCTTATCATGGCAAAATGATAAGAAAATCAGGTTATTCATCCTTGTCTTCATACATGGTTTTCCAAAGTAGCTAAATGGAATATTTTCTATGGTAATGCTGAAAATAGGTACATATTTTACATAATATGCCCCAATACCCCTCCCTCTGCCCCCTACCTCTTTCCCCTCCACACTGCTTCTGCCACCATAGGCTTGGGTTTCTGCCCCCCTTCCTCTCATCTCTCCCCAGTAAATCTTTTCCCCTATCTGCTCCGCCCCCCTTACCTTTGTTTCAAGTCAGGAGGCCCCATTCCTGCTGCAGCCTGGGACATGAAGCATGAGTCCAGCCCAGCCCCATAGCAGTGGTGCAGAACCAGCACTACAGTTAAAGGGCCACACTGAAGCATGTGCTTGTGCTCCAGGCTGCAGTAAGGATGGAACCTGCTAGCATGAACAAAAGTTAAGGATGAGTACAGGGGAGAGGAAGAGAGACGGAGAAGTAGAATGCAGGGGAGACTGAAGACTGTGGCGGCAGAGTCACTGGATGTGCAGAGACAGTAGGGGTAGGCAGCCGGAGGGCTCTAGCCCTAACCCTTGCCCCCCCCCCCCCCCCATTGCCTCCTGTTTTTGTTTTCCCCCATTTTAAATGGGGGAATAAACCTTGTTTTCTAAATGAGTAAATACGATACATATATAAAATACATGTTGAATTAAAGAATTCCATATGGAACCATTTTTAGTGTCCTGCCAAACATAACAGCAGCTCCATGATGGAAAAAAAATATATATAATTCTTGCTTCCTGAAAATGTTTAAAGGAATGATTGACATTTTAGTATCAAATAGGTTCCCCTCATCCTCCAAGAACCTGGCAGGCAATTTAAAATGTTAAGCAGTTGCAAGCCAGAATCAACTTTAAAGTGTGTTGCAAGCTAAGAATTTATAGTCAGGGAAAGTAATCATTTTTCACTCTCCCTAGGGTGGAAGAATCACTAGTATACTTTCTTGGATTTCTGAAAGATCCTAGATTTGGAGAGGGAAAATGGCCTGTCAGCAGCACCCTAAAACCTGAAATACAGAGGAGCTGTTTTGTACTTAAAATGACCAAAGAAAACAATTTTAAGCTTAAAATGAGAGGGGGAAATTTTGAATCAGCTTAATTCAAACTTTTGTGTATATAGTTTTATGGTTTCATATTTTCATAGTTGTTAGGGTTGGAAGGGACCTCAGTAGATCATTGAGTCTGACCCCCTGCCCTGGCTAGGAAAGACTGCTAGGGTCATATGATCCCAGCCAGGTGCTTGTCCAGGTTCCTCTTAAAGACCCCCAAGGTAGGAGAGAGCACCACCTCCCTTGAAAGTCCATTCCAGTTTCTGGCAACCCTTACCATAAAGAAGTTCTTCCTGAAGTCCAACCTAAATCTGCTATCTGTCAGTTTGTGGCTGTTGTTCTTGGTTATTCCAAGGGGCGCTGTGGTAAACAGAGTATCTCCAATTTCTTGCTACCCCTCCCCCCACAATGAATTTGTTAATGACCACACAATCCCCTCTCAGCCTTCTCTTGCAGAGGCTGAAAAGACCCAGGTCCATCAGTCTCTCCTTGTAGGGCCTTACCTGCAAGCCCCTAACCATACAAGTGGCCCTCCTCTGGCTCCTTTCAATGCTAGCCACATCCCTCTTGAAGTGAGACACCCAGAACTGGACGCAGTACTCCAACTGTGGCCTGACCTATGCCACATAGAGGGGAAATATCACCTCCCTGGACCTGTTCAGGATGCACCTGCTAATGCATGATAGAGTGCAATTAGCTTTACTTATTACTTTGTTGCACTGATGGCTCATATTCATCTTGGAGTCAACTATGACTCCAAGATCCCTTTCTGCCATTGTGCAGCTGAGAAGGTCATCCCCTAGCCTATAGGTGTGTTCATGATTCCTTCTCCCTAGATGCAGCATTTTACAGTTGTCTTTGTTGAACTGCACCCTATTCTTTTCTGCCTACTTTTCCAACCTGTCCGGGTCCACCTGGATTCGATCCCTTCTCACTAGCGTGTTAACTTTACACACACAATTTTGTGTCATCTGCAAATTTGGACAGAGTGATCTCTATTCCCTCATCCAAGCGTCTGATGAAGATATTGAATAGCACAGGTCCAAGGACCGAGCCTTGGGGGACCCCACTGCCCACATCTTTCCAGGTCAATACCAACCCATCCATTACCACTCTCTAGGTGTTACCCTTAATCCAATTTGCCACCTATCTGACCATGATTAGGTTGGAGAGGGTAGGTTTTTCCTTATACCTTGTGACCTGAACTGTGATATTCATTTTCTAAATACCATCACAAATCAAATCAGGTTCTTAACTGGTAAATACTAGCATATTACCATTGACTGAAAATAAAATAAAATAAAATAAAATAAAATAAACCATATGCAACTTTTAATTCAATCATATATATTAGGGAATCATATCAATCATATTATCTGCAGGGAACAGATAAGACAGGCTAAAGTGGTGACTGAATTTAGATTAGCAATGGGCATCAAGGACAACAAGAAGTCCTTCTTTAGGTACATAGGGAACAGGAGGAAAACAAATGAGTGTGTGGGGCCATTACTCAACAACTCAGGAGAAAGCTGAACTTTTGAATTACTACTTTGCCTTGGTTTTTCATTGGACCAAGGGGAAAACTACACGAGGTAGAGAAGAGGATGAGCACAGTAGAAATAATTACCTTCCTATGATTGCCATAGAATTGGTGTATGACCAATTAAAAAAAATTAGATGTATAGAAGTCAGTGGGACCTGATTACCTTTTTCCAAGAGTGCTGAAGGAGTTGCCTGAAGTAATTGCAGAACCCCTGGTGAAACTCTTCCACAATTCATGGCACTCTGGAGAAGTCCCTGAGCATAGGTGATGCATGGAGGGAGGCATGTGCCCCCCCTGAGAGCACTGGTGCCCCCCGACAGTGAGTGCTCCAGCTGGTAGGATGGCACGGAGAGCACTAGTGCCCTGCCTCAATGAAATTGGCTCCTCTAGCAGCACATCAGTGACAGAAATGTCACTTGCTGTCCATTGGAGAACTGCCTCCCCAGTTTTGATTCGCTGGTGCCCCCCCCCCCCTACAGACTCAGGAGGCACCAGTTACCCATGTCCCTGAAGAGGGCCAATGTTGTGTCCATCCACCAGAAGGGCAGGAAGGAGGAGCCGGGTAACTATAGGCCAATCAGCCTAACTTCCATCCTAGGGAAAATCCTGGAAAAGTTAATCAAGGAGTCTATCTGCAATAAGCTTGCAGAAGGTAAAATTCTGAATGACAGCAAGCATGGCTTCATCATGGGCAGGTCTTGCCTTACCAACCTCATCTCCTTCTATGACCAAGTAACTCACCTCCTGGACACGAGAGAGCAGGTTGACATTGCATACCTTGACTTCCAAAAGGCCTTTGATCTAGTATTCCAACGTCCTCATGAGAAAATTGGAGGATTGTGGGCTTAACATTGAGACAGTCAGGTGGGTGACAAACTGGCTGTCGGATAGGACCCAGAGAGTCATAATAAATGGATCTGTGTCATCCTGGTGAGAAGTGGGCAGCGGTGTTCTGCAGGGGTTGGTGCTTGCTCCAGTGCTTTTCAATGCCTTTATTGATGATTTGGATGTGTGGATGAAGAGCTCACTGGCCAAGTTGGTGAATGACACCAAGGTATGGGGGAGCATGGTCACACTTGAAGATAGGCTACAGATACAGGTGGACCTAGACAGTTTCTGCCTATATCTATATCTGCTAGACAGGCTAGCACCTCAATGTTGAACTTAATTAGGTTGGGAAGATTGGAATCTGTTGAAGTTTAATGTTGAGAAATGTAAAGTGCTCCACGTCATGACAAGCAACCTCCAACACACCTACAAGCTTGTCGGCATCAAACTGACTAGCATCATGAATGAAAGGGACCTGGGGGTAATAATAGACTACAGTGAATATGAGCTGACAGCGTGATGCTGTAGCCAGTAGGACAAATACTACTCTGGCATACGTCAATTGATGCATCTCTAGTAAAACCAAAGAGGTGATTCTGAGGCTCTACTCAGCACTGGTGTGACGGCAGCTGGAGTACTGCATCCAGTTGTGGGCACCATACTTTAAAGGACATGGACAAGCTTGAGAGAATCCAAAGAGCCACCCATCTGATCAGAGTTTTAAAAGGCAAGCGATACAAGGAAACGCTGAGGGATGTGAGACTCTTCAGCCTGAGGAAAAGGAGGCTGAGAGGGGACCTTATAGCAGCTTACTGCTATGCTAGGGGAGTACATCATGGGCTCAGTGAGCAACTGTTCACCAAGACACCCAAGGGGAAAACCAGGAGTAATGACCACGAACTCCTGGAAGATCAATTCAGGCTTAACATTAGGAAAAAATTCTTCACAGTCAGGGTGTCCGGACCATGGAATAGGTTCCCTCCAGAGGTGGTGCAATCACCTACCCTGGAAATCTTCAAGAGGAGACTAGACAGTCACCTTGCTGGGGTCACCTGACCCTCAATTATCTTTCCTGCTTAGTGCAGGGAGCTAGACCCAATGATCTTCCAAGGTCCCTTCTGCCCTTACAATCTATGAATCTATGAATCAACAAACATGATATCAATGACTTGAGTTATCTTTCATATGTCATTCTATTACTTTATCCAAGCAGTTATCCAACATGAGATTCTCAGTATAAAACTAGTGTTAAGTTCACTAAACTCAATAAATCCTCCTCAAGGCACAATGCTTTTTAAATGTACTTTTATATTTCTACCCCACCTGAAATGTTTTATAATTATTCTAATGTACCCGAAAACTATCAGAGACATTGCAACTTTTAGTTTTACACCCTGGGCACAGAGGCAAGGTGACACTATGTTGCATGAAGGATAACAGGGGAGGCCAGGCAGAGTCTTGTCTGTCACAGCAGAGGCCCAGCTATGTTGCCAGGGCCAGAGTGCCCTCCTCCCTTTATAGTCTACCGTGTTAACCCTCTCATACTTGTTGCCAATGTGCTTGCAGATTATGGCTGTAAAAACCTTAATTTTTATGGCAGCTGTGAAAGGCTTAGTACAGCAGTTGGATGCAGTAGGGGAATGAGGCTGAAAAAAGAATCCTACCTCCTGTGTGCATAGGGGGAAGTCACTGGGTGAACCCATGCTGACCCTAGCCCCTCTTCCGACATCTGCTGATGCTCCCTCCTTATCCAATGTTTAATGGCCAAGGTTTGTGTCCCTCTTGCCCAACGCATTATACTGCTGAAGAAAATGAATCTCTAGTGCAGCTGAGTTAAATTTACAGTGACTTTGTGTTGCAGATTTGATTATTTTCTAATATGTACATAATTGTCCTAAATTTAGTTGCTGGGGGAGACTCCAACCTTCTAGATTTTACCATCCTCCCCACTACAGTCCACAGTGAGTTAAAACTGGAAGGGAGCAGTTTAACTGGTGCAAGCTTCATCAACATTCTTACTCTACAGGGAAATCAGAAAAGCCCAAACTCTTCCAAGCTGTTCGAATGACTGCATTTTTCTGTTTACTATTAGTTCTGAAAAATCCAATAAACTAATTGAGGAACTAAGAAATAAACCATCATCATCGTCATCAAGGAAAAATGTTTTAGAGCAAAATAAAGTGTTTCATTTGATAGAAAACAAAACAAAACATTTCTTTATTCCATTTTTTAGTGTTTTGTAAAGTTCTTAATAAAATTGGAGTAATTGAAAAAATACACGTGGTTTTTTTCAATGAAAATATGAAATACTTCTTTTTGAAATTATCAAAACAAAAAGCAGAATTCTATTTCACTTGACACATTTAAATAGCACTTATCCAGCAACACAAGGGCCACTTCTGGCACTTATGCAGAGTTAGTAATCCTGCTTTATTTACAGTGTGGAATCATGCAACTACTGACCATACACAGTGTTCACTTCTTGGATTTGGCATGTTTCTCAGTGATAGTCCTATGTTCAGCAAAGAGACACTGCCTTAAGTGTCCAAGCCGCTTCTGAATAACTTATGCTTCTAATTCACCAATTTGTCTATTAATTTCTCTGCCAGCAATCTTTCAAGTATATATATTAAATGAAAAATATGTAATATCCATTTAATTTAGACTTACAACTTTCCACTTTCATTTTCATTTCCTGTCCTAAAAAGAGGCTTGATTGATAAAGCAGGGAAATATGAGATAATCAAATGCAAATGATTAACCACAAGTATCTTTAATAAATACATGACATGTGGTTATGAATAAATAATATTTTTCAGTTAAATGTATCAAGGTATCAGTCATATAAGTAAACCAGAAAGATTAAAGAAAAATATATTTTGTCTGAAGAGCCTTCAAACAGTTAGAAATAAAACACTTTTGCTGAGTAAGTTGTGGATAATTTCCATATAGTCTGGGACCATTCAATCTTTCACTAGGAACAGAAAGTGGAAGACCAGTAAATTTGATGTTTTTGAAAAATGAAATCCTAGAAGAAAATGTTTGCTATAAATTACTCATTGTGCACCAAATTTTAGATGAAAAGATTGTATCCAGTATGACTGTCACACTGTTAAAAAATAACAGTGAAAATAGAAAGCAAATATGAATATTTAGGTTTTACACACATGTAGCAATAAGCAACATAGAAAAAAAATAATTCAGAGGCCTGGGTATAAACCAAATAGAATTAAAATGTTAATATTCTCTCTATATATTTTCTACAATACACATAAAAATGCCAGATTGCAATCCCATATTTTATATCCATGAATAATTAGGCCAGGTACAGAAGTTACATTTACTTCATGGTAAGCATGCAGAAAGCATTTTACAGCTGTAACCACATAATCAGAGCACATAGAATACTATAAAAATGACAGATCCTGGTCTAAGATAACCCTGGATGGATATGGTATCAGACTTCAGTGCTGTAGCATACAGAGCTATAACAAATGTCTGTACCAGATCCTATCGTGATTCAGGAAAGGTCACATTCCACTGACATCCACTGGAGTATTGAGGCATCCCACCCACTCACCCCATCTCATGATGCAGCGCTATAGCCACAGCCAGAGCTTGACTCCTCTCCCGAAGTGCCAGGCTGACCCTGCTCCCAGGCTCTATGACCAGAAACAATGAAGCCCCTGTTTCCAACCTGCAGCCTGCAACTTGTTCCCTCAAACCAGCCATAAGCCTCCGCCTAGGATTATCACTCAGTGTGCAGAGTCCGTCTCGGCATTGGTAAAGATTGCAGCTTTCAAATGATTAAGTTCTGTGCTGCTTGCTGGATACTGCATTTGCACAGGGATTTGTTCAAGATGTTCATCTTGTACAGTGTTGTTTTGAAGCATCCATATCCAAATCTCAGTCTGTTCAGCTTGACCCATGCTTCTCTGTCAAGGTTGTCCCCAGCAGGGGATTCATTTGATGAATAGATATCAAACCAGATTAGTCTGAGCAATCATCACATTTGCATTCATCCAACCCCACACAAGGGCTAACGTGTGTTCTGCTTACTCCCGACCTAACCTTGGGCACTTAGAAAAAAGCTCAAAACTTAGAGCACTTCTGCTTTAAGTTTATTGAATGCCTGTACTTAGCCTTAGTTTCTCACACTGTAGTATTCATTCCAATAAGACTACTTAGGTGAACAGCTACCCCTCAGTGTGAATAAGGAATTCACAGTCCAGTTATGAATGGTTACATAAAAGGGTTTAAATCTTAAAACCTATAGCCAGAAACTGAGGACTTCAAGGTAAAACGGATTTCCATGTGTTCTTGTTTATTTGTGGTACTAACCAAATGCCCATCAAGAATGACCAGGGGAGTGGGGAAGGCAGGTATGGAGCACCATCATCCACCACACTGTGGCATCACTGCCTCCCAGGAATTGGGCGGGGGGGGGAGGGGGACGGAAAGCTTGCAAACAGTGGCCACTGCCACCACACACTGTCCCATGCTGCTGCTCCACATCCAGCCATGCACAACCTGCCCCCAACTCTGCATCTGGCCCCATGCAACCCCTGCACCTCCTGCTGCTCTGCATCTGGCCCCATGCCCAGAGGCAGATTAATGTGTACTGGGGCCCTGGGCAAACACAAAATTGGAGGCCCCCTCACCCCCTGGGAGCTGGGCTGTGGGTGGGGCAGGGACCCTTCCTCTCCTGGTGCTGGCAAGGAAGACTGAGTGGACCCTGCCAGGCTGGGGGCGGGGGGGCACATGACCCCCTCTTCTCCCTGCCCCACCATCCCACTATGTCCGAACACACACACACACACACACACACACACACACACACACACAGGCTTGCACACAAATGGGAGCACACTACTCTCACTCACTCTCCGCACATGGACACACAGACACAAACACACTTTCCCTCCTGCCATGAACACAGACACATGCACGCACACACATGAACAGATGCAGAAACACATGCATGCACACACACAGATGGGCATGCACATGGACACAGAGAGACAAACACACTCTCCCTCCTGCCATGAACACAGACACATGCAAACTCACTCATGCATGCACATGCACTGACACATGCACCACACACACAGATATATGTATGTACACACACAGATGGACGCGCACACTACTCACTCATTCTCTGCACATGGACACAGACACAAACACATCCTTCTTCCTGCTATGAACAGGCACACGCATGCACACACACATGCACAGACATGGATGTACACTCAGACACATGCATGAACACACACAGACATGCATGCACACACAGAGACAGGTGCGCTCTCTACTTACTCTGCACATGGACATAAACATAAACACACTCTCCCTGCCATGAACACAGACACATGCATGCACATTCACGCATGCACACACACTGACACATGCATGCACATACATACACACATGCAATCAGGCACACAATCCACACACTCAATCCACAGATGGACACACGGACATGAACACACACTCTCTCCTGCCATGCACAGACATGCATGCACACTTATGCGGAAGGAGAAAAAGAAGGGGGGGGGGCGCTGAGCATACATGCATGCATCCCCATGCCTCCCCCACCCCAGGAGGGAAAGTCTGCAGGAGGAGGGAAAAGGCAGGGATGAGTGGGGCTGGGAGTGGACTGGGATGAGGAGGAGGCAGAGCAGAGCCAGGCTTGAGGCTGGACCCACTGTGCCTCTGCGGCTGCCCCTTCCCCTGCACATGGATTCATTGCCCAGCAATGGTGGCTGCCGCAAAACTTCTGCTCTCCAGCCCTGTCTGCCTCTCCATACTGGCCCCAGCCCTACACTGCCTGGGGCGGGGGGCGGGGGGGTGGTAGAGCCAGCGACTGGAGTGGGAGACTCACACCCACCCTGCATGTACCCTCAAAGAGCCCCGTGCAGCCCGGTGGCTCCTCCAAAGGGGGAACTGGGGAGCCAAGAGGGTATGCAGCCCCCAATCTGTGCACAGGGTAGGGTGGGTGCAGCTGGGGCTGGACTCTGCCTGCTCCCCACCTGCGTGCCTCTCTGCCACCTTTGACAGTGGTGTGGTGTGGCACAGTGCCATGTGCCTCGCTGCCCAGCCTGCGCAGTGGGGACACACACGGTGCCACACCGCTGTCAAAGGTGGGAGCAAGGCATGCAGAAGGGGAGCAAAAGTCATGGAGGGAGCTGCCGCAGCAAGTAAGCACATGCGCAGTTAGGCAAGAGTGTTATGGACAGACAGACAGACAGATAGACTAAGGCTTTTATCAGCACATGCACAGTTGGGCAAAAGTTTTACAGACAGACAGACAGACAGATTAAACCTTTTATTATATTAAAATATTTAACAGCAGTACAATAATACATGCTAAAGGCATTCAGCAACAATTAAAATTGTTTTAAAAAAGATGCTATTCATTACTTTTATCTTTCTCAAGCTGAGAGTTGGGAAGGAGAGGGTCAGAAAAAAGAGAGCAGAAACTATAGGATAAAAGTTCAAAACTGAATTTAGATATAAGTAGCATTTACTCTTTCCCGGTATGAGTTCATTGGCTTCATAAAAATATACTGGGTCTGGTTATGATTTTATTACAATTGATGTAAAGCAGGATTAGCTTTACTCGAATTTGAGATTACTTTAATGTAAGTCAGTGCAAAGTGACCAAAGTCAATCCTACTTTCAATGTTTAGAATGACACAATTGCCAATTTCAGTATTTACCTCCATTTGAATGTGTCCAGTTTTTTTTATCTGCAGACTATTAAATTTGTATTTTTGTACCCATAGATAATTGTCTGTTCAAAATTTCCTGCACTTGCAAATCCTATACTTAGACCCATAAAAATAATGTGATTTATAACACATATTCATTGTTAAAGGAGGCCAAATTGACTACAGGAAACAGATGTTAAAATAAGCCCCTACCTAAAAAATAGGCCCAGTATATTTAAACCTTGTTAAATAAATTAATAAATATTATATATAAATAAAAGGCAAAATTCCAAGATGCATGTAGGCTATATGGATGAAATTCTGGTCCTAAAGAAGCCCTTAGGAACTTTGCAATTGACTTCAGTGAAATCAGGATTTCACCCTATATATTTTATTTATTCTTTCTTGGAAATCATGGTAATTAGTATCTAGTGCTATAACTAGGGTCATAAAACACTTTTCTTGATGACTACCTGTTTCCACATGCTTGCAACTTTCCAATCATTAACGTTTTGGGTTGAAATTCTTCATGATTCAGTAAGAAAAAAAAAGCACAAAAGTCAGGAAATGTGCACATTAATTTGGTCCTCATCTCTGTCTTTAGAAGGGCATTACCTAACCCTTCTATATAAATGCTTATACATCCAATACACTGTGCATTAGAAGAATGGTGAATTTTTCAGAACAGGTGTAAAGAGAGAGAGGAGTAAAATGTATTATCATTTGGTTTGATTTTTTCTTCTGTTTAATTTTGTTTGCCAATTACTAGCTTACTTTCCAATACACCAAATAAAAGGATGACACCTCCAATTACCAAGTTGTTAAGGATAGGGCTCACAAGTCACCTAAGTCAAGTCATAGACAGGCAACTAGTCATAAAGTAAATAATACAAATACAAATATTTTATTATTAATTCATTAAAGCTAGCTTATGTCAGAAGGTGAACTGCTCACTGTCTGACAAATGGCCTCTAATATTTGCTCATATTCCTGTAATAAGTCAACTTCTGGAGCTTGTAACATAGATGTTAGGATGCACCAGTGCCCTCTTTTGAGATGAATGTCAGATCTGCTTACGTGCACTGACTATGCCTTCTTCTAATGACCAGATGACACACGCCAGTGCTGTTTCCTCAAAGGCACTGATTACCCTAGCATGTTACATGACTTGAGACATTGAATCATTTTAAAATAGAAATCACAGACAGAAACTGAGCAAGGGACTGAATACATATTATATTAAATAAATATCTGTCTAAATACAAAAAAGGATATCAACTTAAACACAAAGGTCATCAGAAGGAATGCATAATGCTATATTAATTTTTTGTTATTCATTTGCCCATCTGTAAATTGCATTTTTCGTACTATAGCGTACATATTATCAATATTGCCAGCTCTCAAGATTTTTGCCATTGTTCTTAAAGTCTACAGTTTGGAAATGTGAAAAACTTACCTCTTTCTTTTATTTATTTATATATAGGTTCCTTTTTCCCTGCTTTTTCTTGCCAAGCTTAAAGGCTCCCCTTCAAATAGGTGGCTGGCAAATGGACCTGCAAATTCACCTGTGTAAACTGCTTCCTATTTGTTGCCCCTGTCGCTTACTCCCTGGTTGCTTATATGTATAAAACAAAGAGCTACGTTTTTCACATGCCTGAAGTTTAGACTTTAAGAACAATGCCAAAAATTATGAGAGTTGGCAATACTGTATTCTAAAACAGTGAAAATTTATATACATTTTAGAAGGAAGTAAATAGGAGCACTTAAACCTTCTAGAAGAGAAACATAGCAACAGGGTTTTTATTCCCACCCCACCCCTCCAAAAATGACATACTTCCATTTTTAACCCTTTTTTGAAATAGACATAACCAAAATATTTTGAAATTTCTCAAATCACTAAATATCCTAATATATCCTAACACCAGGAACCAGATCCTGCTTTGGGAAGGTAGGTGAGACAGGGCTGCCTGTTTATTTGGCTTGTTGAGTGTTTGTTTGATGGTCTGTGTGTGTTTTGGGTATGTGCTGTAAGCATCTGGGAGTGCTGCTAGATGAGTTATTGCTGCCTGGGTCTGACAAAAGCCCTAACAAGGGGGCAGATCCAGTCCAGGCCCAGCAGGATATAAAAGGAGACTCCCCAAGCAACCAAGGAGTAAGCAAACAGGGACAATAAATAGGAAGCAGTTTTCAATCAGTATATAGGTGAGTTTGCAGTTCTATTTGCCAGCCACCTCCTTGAAGGGAAGCCTTTAAGCTTGGTGAGAGGAAGCAGGGAAAAATGAACCTTTCAGGACCAAGGAGAAATAAACATGCCAGCCTATAGGTGTGTTTGCTAGGGAAGGTCAGATTGGAAGAATGGCAACAAGACAGATGGTAGATTAAGAGATCCAGAGACGGAGGAATATACCTCAACCGCTCAGGTCTGTAGGGGGGCTGTTAGAAAAGCTAAGGCAGATACGGAGCTAGGGCTAGCATCAAGGATCAAAGATAATAAAAAGTCCTTTTTTTAAATATATAGGGAGAATGAAGAAGGCACTGGGTAATGTGGACCCCCTACAGGATACATTTGGCAATCTGGTGATTGCACCAGAGGAGAAAGCAGACCTCTTTAACAAATTCTTCACCTCCATTTTCCTGTGCAGGGACCAGGACTCCCTGACCAGGATTCCAGATGGACTCAGGAGAAATGCTACCAGGTCTAAGGTCAGGGAGAACTGGTTTAGAGAGCTTCTGGAGGGGCTGGACGTGTTCAAATCAGCAGGTCCAGATGCTCTCCACCCCAGGGTGTTGAAGGAATTGGCAGGGGTTATTGTGGGGCCCGTGACACAGCTTTACGAGCACTCATGTTGCTCTGGCCAGGTGCCAGATGACTGGAAGAAAGCTAACATGTTCCCCATCTTCAAAAAAGGGAAGAGGGAAGACCCAGGAAACTATAGGCCCATTAGTCTTACTTCAATTCTGGGGAAACTCTTTGAGAAGATTATCAAGGAGCACATCTGTGATGGGCCAGCAGCAGGGATGATGCTCAAGGGCAACCAGCATGGTTTCATTAGGGGCAGAACCTGTCAGACCAACCTGATTGCCTTCTACGATCAGGTCACAAAAGCATTGGACGCAGGTGTCGTGGTGGATGTAGTCTTTCTGGACTTCAGCAAGGCCTTTCACACTGTCTCCCACCCTATTCTCATCAAAAAATTAGGTGACTGTGGCACTGATGCCTACAGAGTCAGATGGATTGCAAATTGGCTGAAGGGTCATACTCAGAGGGTAGTGGTGGACAGGTCTTTTTCAACCTGGAGGGAAGTGGGCAGTGGTGTCCCCCAGGGCTCGGTCGTTGGGCCTGCACTGTTCAATTTATTTATTAGTGACTTCGATGACGGGGTAAAAAGCAGCCTCTTTAAATTTGCTGATGATACCAAGATTTGGGGTGAGATGGGCATGCTAGTAGGGAAGGACAGATTACAGCAGGACCTGGACAGGTTACAGGGGTGGGCTAACAAAAATAGGATTGGTTTCAATACTGACAAGTGCAGGGTGCTGCACTTGGGCAGTAGTAACCAGCAGCACACTTATAAGATGGGAAACTCCCTTCTTGAGAGCACGGTGGCAGAAAGAGATCTTGGAGTCATTACTGACCCCAAGATGAACATGGGCTGACAATGTGAGGTCACGGTCAGTAGGGCTAACCATACCTTGTTGTGCATCTATGAATGCATCTCAAGAAGGGTCAAGGAGGCGGATCCTCCCCCCCCTATTTGACACTGGTCAGACTGCAGCTGGAGTACTGTGTTCAATTCTGGGTGCCGCACTTCAGGAGGAATGTGGACAACATAGAGAGGGTCCAGAGGAGGGCCACCCGCATGATTCGGGGACAGCAGGGCAGAGCCTACAATGAGAGACTACGGGACCTTAACCTGTTCAGCCTTCACAAGAGAAGGCTGAGGGGGTACCTGGTGGCTGTCTATAAACTCACCAGGGGGGACCAGCAGGGTTTGGGAAAGACCCTGTTCCTCCTAGTGCTCCCCAGGGTAACAAGGCATAATGGCCACAAATTGTTAGAATGTAGGTCTAGACTAGACATCTGAAGGCACTACTTCACAGTCAGGGCGGCTAGGAGCTGGAACTAATTTCCAAGGGAAGTGGTGCTGGCTCCTACCCTGGGGGTCTTTAAGAGGAGGCTTGATGTCTACCTGGCTGGGGTCATATGAGCCCGGTTTTCTCTCCTGCCCAGGGCAGGGGGTCAGACTTGAAGATCTGCAAGGTCCCTTCCGAACCTACTTCTATGAATCTATGTGAAATCTGTCACAACCCAAGGGTGTGATTCTTGTTTTGTGTGTGCTTTGGCACCACTGAATTATTTTCCCGCCGTTTGAAGCTTTCTTCGCAGTGTGCATTTCTTCTTTGCAGCTAGGAAATGCACGTTACAAGGAGTTCCCGCCATTTGTATTCTAATTCAAGCCCCATTATTGGCTTGCGTTAAATTATTCACACGCGGTGGCTAGTGATTGGCTTGCTAGCCATATAAGAGGCTTGAGTGGTTTCCGCCCAAGTTGGAGGACTCCACAACTATCAGGAGGAAGAGAACTTCACATCTTGTGAAGATCTCTAAGCGCTGCGGAGCCTATTGGACCCAGCCTATTCAAAGAAGGCAACAGGGGTCTGATCAGCCTCTAGCCTCTCCCCGTCACCGAGCGCAATCCTCGACGTATCCCTCTTCCCTGCACGCAAAAAGGATCCATGGAGCCTCGACAACTCCATGGGAGTGATCCGAATATTGTCTGAGTCCTCAAACGAGGATTTAAGCGGAGCTTTGCCTGGGAAACTGTCCAGCCTACACCGCGACCATCTTCAGTGTTAGTAAACAATCTTGAATCAACCATTATGAGTCCGTGCCTAATTCTAGCGTGTCGCCTGCTTTCTCTGACCCAGCGTGCCCGGGCTGCTGGCCACAGCCCGCGCGGCGTGAAAAAGGGCCCGGATCGCTCCCGGCCTGCACAAAATCAAGGTAGGTGTCTACTAAAGACTACCAGGCCACAAAGGTGAGGAGGATGAGGCTTTCTTCAAACAGTTAGCACAAGTTTCCTGATCACAGGCTTCTTAAGGGGGAATTTAGTGACCCTGGCATCTTCTTGGAGGGCAATAAATCAGCATACAGGCAATCCAGGAAGTTTTTGGAGAGTGTTGGGGACAACTTCCTGGTGCAAGTGCTGAAGCAGCCAACTAGGGATCATGCTCTTCTTGACCTGCTGTTCACAAACAGGGAAGAATTGGTGGGGGATGTAGTAGTGGATGGCAACTTGAGCAGCAGTGACCACAAGATGATTAAATTGAGGATCCTGAGGAAAGGAAGGAAAGCAGCAGAGTATGGATACTGGACTTCAGAAAAGCAGACTTTGACTCACTCAGGAACCTGATGGGCAGGATACCCTGGGAGGCCAGACTGAAGAAGAAAGGGATCCAGTAGAGTTGGGTGTACTTTAAAGAAACCTTACTGAGGGCACAGAAACAAACAATCCTGATGTGCAGGAGAACTAGCAAGCATGGCAGAAGGCCAGTTTGGCTTAGCAAGGAACTCTTCAGTAAGCTAAAATACAAAAAGAAACCTTATAAGGAGTAGAAACATGGACAAATAATTAGGGAGGATTATAAGCAGGGAACCTGGTTTTTTCCGATTTAAAAAATCCCTAATTTTTGGTTAAAAAAACCCTAATCCCATATACACATTTTTCCATGATTTAAATGAAACACCCTAGTATATAGATATAGGCACAAATACTGAAAAGTAACTAGGCACCAACCTTTTATTCCAACCATTTCTTCAGCAGTCTTGAATGTCTGGCAAACATCACTGAACAGTTCACCCAGAAACCCTCTGTTGGCCCCTCTCTCAGTCTGTCACATATGATTAGTGTGGTCATAAGGTGAAACCAGACCGAGTTGCTCTATGTCTCATTTGCATATACATTTTTTGAAGATCCCAGGCCTCATGACAAGAAAAAAAAAGTTCCAGTCATGGGTGGGGGGCTAATTAGCACATGGATCCTTTGTGGGGAGTAGCTGGAGTACAAACACATACAGTGTGAAGTGCTGACCTATGTGAAGTGCTGAGTAGTGCTGAGCTGTGGGGTCACCATGGCTTGAATTACTGTTGACTTTTCTAGGGCCCAAGCCAATGAGCAATATGGTAAATTGTGAATCTTTTGGGTTCGGACTAATATCATATATAGTTTGTATTCTCTTTAAGTAGATGCTGAACTGCTGCTTAGAAGTGTGTTTGTGGAGCACCTGTGATAAAACTTGCAACAGTTTCAATAAAGATAAAATGCATCAACTCTGGATGAACTGAATCTACGCCTACGGTATGCACATTTCTACAGGTACCTTAATTTCAAGGTCAGGTTTTTAAAATGTATTTCTCACTTCCATATGCTCAGGGAGAGCAGGGTCTGACAGTAAGGAAGGGTTAAGGGACTTCAGAGAGAAGAAGCTGGGGGGCAGAGGGCAAACGGGTTCCCTAACCCCCCAGATTTATCTTCCCTGCTGTAGCAATGGGAGGACGAAAAATTAAAGGTAAACTTCCAATAATTATATTCAATACCTAGAAAAGTATATCAAATTAAAAATTTTCCATATATAGAATGTAATTATTGGGGGGTCATCTTGTAATTAGGGTTGTCTTATATTGAAGTAAGAATAGTCAGTATCCACTATCGACTGGGTGGGAAGCTCTTCAATTTTGGGCAAAAACAAGCTTACCACCAAGGATATCCATAGTCTTCAGTTTGCAAATGATTACTGCATGATGGCTCACTCTGCATAGGATGTGCAACCAACCTTAGATCTCTTCAATGCTTCATATAACAGACTTGTCCTTTCCTTGAATGTTGCCAAGATGAAGGTTCTCCACCCACCCTCCCTAAGCCAGCTGAACATCCCTCATGCTATCTACATAGACAGGCAGGCTCTGGAGTATGTGGAGCACTTTCCATACCTCAGCAGCCACCTCTTTCAATGGGATAACATCAATGAACAAGTCAAGCACCAGGTCAACTGAGTCAGTGCCACTGTCTTCAAGCTGCAACAATGTGTATTAAAAAATAGAGACCTTCAGAAGTTGACCAAGGTCCTGGTTTACAAGGCTGTCATGTTGACCACCCTTCTGTACTGCAGTGAAACCTGGACCATCTACCAATGCCACATTAAGACCCTCGAGAACTTTTACCAGAGGTGCTTGCGTTGAATCTTGGGGATCAAAAGGGAAGACCACCAGACCAGTGAAAGGGTCCTCCATGAAGCTGCGTCCACCATCATCAAACTCTTGCTCTTGAGAAATTAACTTCAATGGATGGGCCACTGTGTCTGGATGTCCAAGAACTGCCTCCTTCACCAGATTCCCTTTTCCCAACTCTCTGTTGGCCAATGCTCAAAGGGTGGCCAAAGGAAAAGGTACAAAGACACACTCAAAGTCACCCTCAAGCACAGAGGCATCAACACCAGTGGTTGAGAGGAGCAAGCTGCCGACCATTCAGTGTGGCACCACCTGGTCCACCAAGGTGTGCACCATTTTGAGGCCCAATGACTCAATGCTGAGGCAGAACAATGGTGGTAGAGGAAGGAGTGGCAAATCCCACTCCCCCATGCAACAACATGCCCACATTGCCAAAGAATGTGTGTATTTAGAATCAGGCTCCTGACTCACCTGAGGACCCATCAAGCCTGATGGATGTCATCCTTAACTCCAAGGGACTGCCAATGACAAAGATGATGATATTCAAGTGTATATAGTAGTATCTGGACATCCATGTACATGGCTGAATATTGTTAAGTTGCATAAATTATATAACCAGAATGGGTGAATTTTATCAAATTAAATAATCAGGAAAAAAAAAAAAAACTACCCCTGTTTAAGTATTATTTTGGACTTCACCCCACTTTTCCTTTTTCTTTTTTCACTTGGTAGATTAGGGCATATCTTTTTTTCCAAATTATTGTCTTATCAGTATGACTAGGGACAGACAGTACACATAAACTGGTTCCAGTGATCAGAAACTGGTTTAAACCTGTAACAGAACAGATGTTCTGTGCACATAAACTAGTTTGAAAATGGCTGAAATGAGTTTGAGATAAACCTGATTGGATGTAGTATCAGACTTAACTGATTTGGGTCAAACTGGTTTATGCAATGTCTGTCCAAGACCCCTTTTTGGTTTAAGTTAAATCAGAGACCCACAGCATCCCAGCATGCTCACTGAGCTGGGTGGGGATCTCTGCTCCACAGCAGAGCTGGCCCCTCCCCTCTGCCCCCTGGTTGGAGCTCAGCACAAATGTGCAGGCACAACCGGGTCTTCTGGCTTCCCTATCCCCCCGCTCTCGCCCTACTCCTACAGCTCGCTGCTTAAGCAGAGACCCCTTCCCCCTCTTTTCCACAGGAGGGACCATAGCCAGCCAGCTAGCTAATGCCAAGAGGTTTCTGGGTGTGTGTTTCTCTCTCCAATTTCACTGGGACAGGCAGACAGAACAGTGACCACTTAGAGCTTTTGGAGCTAATCACCAGGTTAGCCAGTAAGCTTTTTAAGAAGTTTGAAGAAATGTGTAGAGAGGCTATTGTTTTGTAATTGGGTGATAAAAAATTATCATCAGCCTCCAGCTGGCTTGCTCACCTCTCAGTTTCCTGCAGACAGTATGATGAAGCAGGGAGGGAGATTGAAAAGCTCCATATCATCAACAGATGCATGCACTTCACACTCCACCTTGCCTCACAGTGCTAACCCAAGGCTGGGGGCTGGCAACACTCCCACCCCTTGACTACCCAGCGGGGGAAAAGCCTGGGACCATGCAGGCAGACATCCATAATGAGAGAGCCCTACCTGGGCCTGGCCATGCCCCCTTCAGCTCAGCTCCCTGCAGAAGGGAAAGGAGGGCTGCTCTAACACTCCCTGGCCTCTAGCCTGAGCCACCATAGGCATATGCCTGAATTTCCTCAGTCCAGAGAGAATGTCTGTACAATTTCAAACCAGTTCAGCCTAGTCAGGTTAGACCAACCTGCAAAGATTGAATCAATTCAGGCTTTTTGAATGTCTGTCCCTAGCCTATTTCTTCTTTTGCTTCTTCCTTTTTTTCCCCTTGACTTCTCCCAAGATTGTATTTTTTTTCAATTCTATTCTTCCACCCTCCCCATCCATATACTCATCTCCCATCTACCTACCTAGGGAGGTTGGGGGTGCTAGATGCCTGGGGAGGAAGCTAACACCCCACCATCAAACTGCAGAGACATGGCTAAGTATGACAGTTCTTAATACTTATTTTCCAGAGCACATGCGTCCCCACTCCAACACTCCTCAAGTATGGCTATTTCAAGGAGATGGTTACTACTATCCTATTCCTCCACTAGGATGTAGTTTGGGGTCTTTCCACTGATTCACTCCAAGGCTGCCTTTGTTTATGCACAAAGAGTAAAATCTGTTAACATTGTGATTCATTTATTAATTTTATGAAGATCTTGAAAAGTATGAGCAGGAGCAGAGGAATTTGCAGCTATTTTCTACCAATTCACAATAAAAATACCAGAATGGTTTACTCTTGGTTAATATGTAGAAGATTTTCTTCACAAATACAAGGAAAACACAAGGAATAGAAATTTAGAGTTTTAAATTAAACCTTGGATTCCTCAGAAATTGATGGCAGTCCCTTAGGCGTATGGTGCTTTTCAAGTCCTGTCAAGAATGTTATTCGGGCTCATTTGTATTTTTAAATCTCAGCCTTGATGGATATTATTCTTTTCTCTTTGCTCTTACTCATCCTACACTGTGCCTCCTATATATTCGAAAAGGTAGCACATATATTTTTTAATTAACAGGATTCTTTGATTTTATTAGGCTTAAACTTGAAATATTCTTTCTATTTGCTTGTCTCCAGCGTATTAATATTCAGTATTAAATTAATGAAGATTAAAGATTTTCACTGAGGAACATAATGATTGCATATTAAAAAAAATATGAAGGTAATTCATCATATGGTTTTCTATCATTTTTATTATAATTCATTGAACTTATTTATATGGGTTTTCTACAGAAGAACAAAGAAAATATGCTATTATTTTCAGACAGATGATCCTTCAATTCATATCCTTTTTATTGTTGATTAGGTCTTTTGAAAAAAAAATTATAGGCACATCAATTTTGAGAAGTCATACTGGACTGTATGTATATATTGTTCAAGTTTATGTTTCAAATTACTGGAAACAAAAAACCTACATATACAAAGGGCCATATCCAATCTTCTTTTCAAGTGCCTAAGCAGAGGGTATACAGCAAGGTAGCAATAGTTTGACACTTATGCATAATCTGGGATTCAGCATCACTTACACTAGCTTACAGAGCACTCTCAATACAGTTATACTGTATTTTTAAGGCATCTTTCTGGGTAAGTGGAATCACCAATTTTAAACAATCATAAATTTTAAAGAAAAAAGTCATGGATAGGAGATGTTATATTTCACACCTTTTAGCCCAATAGTTGAGACATCTGCCTGGGGAATATGTGACTTAAGTTCTGGTGCCCCCCTCCCCCCCACTTACAGATAAGCTTAAACTGCCATTTCCTGCTTCTTACTGAAGTACTTTTACCACCAGGCTAGGTGCAGACAGAGTGCTCTTGAAACTGACCCACTGGAGAGTCAAGACAGGAAATTATGTGGGGAAAGGAAGAAAATTAAAGGCTAAAGTTCTTGTGGTTGGGCTAGATGGCTGCTGCCTGTGAAGGGAGGCGGTCTTGGTTTCCAGGCGAGCTCCCTCTCCCAAAGAGGCAGAAATGTTTCCAGTATCCATTTATCTACTGAATATTAAACTCAAAGGTACAGTGAACCAGCTTAAAGAGGAAGCTGAAGATTATCTAGCCTATGACCTGGTGATTATAACATTAGGCTGCAAAGCATATGCCACAGATTCAGCTTACCTTGGGTGAGGGGAGTTTAACATCTCTGGGTTTCCTGTTTCCAGGGCATATGCCATAAGCATTAGGCTGCTGAAGTAAAAGACAGGCAGCGGCAGATCCAGAGTGGGTTCAGTAGCATGTATACCCCACCTTTTTGGATCATGCCATGGAAGCAGCAGCTGGGAACTTAAAAGAAGCACCCATGGCTAGAATTCAGGTAAGACTTCTTCCTCCTCCCTTCTCTATACTCAGCAGCATGTCCCCTTACCTCCTATTCCTCCCCTCTCCTGCCCACCACTGGCACTGTACTCGCTGTCTCTGGGCAATGGGGAGCTCCAGAACAATTCCTGCCCCATTCCAATGAGGCTGCATGGGAGGCAGCCTCCACTGGGGGCGGCCAATATGATATGGCAGCAGGTGGATTCTTCCTCCTCCTCAATCCCTCCAGATGTTCCTCCCCATCCTGAAAACAGGCTTAGGGAGGGGGGAACCATCTACCACCACTGCTGCCTCTGTGGCTGTCTCTAGATGAGGCCTGCTCCCCATGCATCCCAGGGGCAAGGCAAGACTGGCTTTGTAGCTTCTTCTGCCTCCAGTTTAGCCAGGTACTATATCAGGAGAGAGAAAGTGAAAGGGAGGGTAGGTACCACTGAGCACAGTCAAGAGAAGAGGAAATGCTTAGAGTGGGGAGAAAAAGTCTCCTGGTGATGCTTCCTTGGTGAGATTTGTCCATCCCAATGAGGGGAGAGTCCGTGAGTGGGGGTGTAGCCACCCTTGCGCACCAGTTGCATCACTTCCCCCTGCCCCCCACTTTAAAAATCCTGGTTCCACCCATAAAGACAGGAGCAATTTTATTTCCCCCTGTGAGGAAATAAAACAGTAAAGGGTGAGTATACACTTAAAACTAGTTATGAGGGTATGTACCTGCACTTCACCAGGGAAGGGGGAACCAGGATAACATATATCTAAGAGCCTAATGTAAAATTCTCTATAGATTTAACGTTAAATCTAGGGAGTTCTAGGGTTGGATCATTGGCATAAATACTCTTTGGTTCAGTGGGTTCGATTTATGCCCTCCAGCAAAAGTGTAGCCCTATTATATAGCACCTACTAAAACAGTTACAGTTAAGGTTCCATTACAATCTGTATTAAAAATATCTCAGTCCACATAAATAAATTGATATATTTGATAAAGCATATAAACATATGCATGTATTTTACAAGATTTACTTATCTTTGCATAGCAAGTCTTAATCGTATGCATGGGTAGATACTTTGGCTCATCATCTTCAAAAATTGAGCCATTAGGCAGTCTGCTTTGACTAGAAAAAAGTAAAAGGATGTGAAAATGTCTACCCCTAACTGTCTATTCATAAAATACAGGGATTGGGTGGGAGGTGTTGTTTGGGGTTTTTTTGAGGCGGGGTATTGTACATTTGTTTGATGATTTTTGAGCAGGGAGCTTTCTAAGCACACGTTTCCTTAGAACTAAACTGATGACTAATAGTAATAATTACCAAGAATGACTTGATTAATACAGAATTTTTGTGAAAATGTGTGTCAGATATCAGAAAGGAGAACTGCACAAGCTTCAAATGGCAATATCCCATGAGGCAAGGAAGCTAGCTGATATATTCCTATATGTCAAATTATATTGCTCAGAAATGATACATTCCTTTATATCCTCCAAATATTGCAATAGCGATCCTCACAATGACCTTTTCGTATTGGTCAGTAAACATTATGAGAAAACTGAAACACAGCAGTTAAGTGATTTGCTAACTCTACAGACATAAGAGCTGAGCTCAAAGTAATAGTCACAACAATATACCTCTCTTTATTCTGCCTTCTAGAAAAGCACCTGAGAGGACGACAGCGATATCCGTTTCCCAGAGTGTATGGAAAGCACTGTTGACATCCCAGTCAGCACACTGTTACATTAGTTAGAATTGCTGTGGTAGGCTGGTGGCAAGATAAAGTGCTAAGAGCTGAAAAGATGTATTACTAAGCTTGTCTGTCCTCACAACTGTCCATCTTTTGAATAATTCCTGAAGTTCTGCTTACTGAAAGCTAGGTCTCACAGATTTTCAGAGGAAGAGACAAACATTTTCTTCTCTGTTATGGTCTGACTACAGTTTTTGTGGTGACATAACTGCATTTTTAAGCATTACATTTCTACAAATGTCTTAGCAATGTATGTAATCTTCTATATTTTTCCCCTGTGGGTTAATAGCAGACACATCATATTTTAATCTTTAGGGGTGATTTTCAATTTATTCCATGACCAATATGAGTTTTATGCTGGCATCTAGGGTGAAGCACTTTAGGAATAAATTATATTTCTCAGTCTATTACATTTATCATCATAATTTCAACAACTGTAAATATAATTTTCCTCTTATTTTTAACTGGACAAAATGTATACCACAAGGAATCCTGAACTTTCCAAATGGTCAGATCAAAATTACATAAAATGAAAAAAAATCATGCATCCTTCACTTTCGATTGCTTCTAAAAGCATAGGAGATGCTTAGACTCAGTGGGCACATCTACACGTGACACTACATTTCCATATCAATGAGCAATGGTGACATAGCATCCACAGGCAAAAACCATGATGCTGTAGCTACGTTGCCATAGCAACATGGTCCCTCAGTATAGCACGTTGCTACAGCAACATAGCAGCCAAAAGGAAACCCAAGTATTCCATGCACAGCACAGTATGGGCTTTTACTGCACCATTATTTAGTACTTGCAAAAGGAAGTAGTACATGATGGCACAGTAGGAACAGTACCATAGGGATACATGTAGACTTGCCCACTGTTGACTTCAGAAAAATCAAGATCCTTTACCAACCCACCCCAAACTGACTACCTGCTCCTTCATATGTTACAATTAGAAGTCAGTCTTTGGAGAACGTTAAACATTTCCCCTACCCTGGAAGCATTCCCTCTAATCTGTGTGGTGTGCATGGCTGCAAAAGCATGCTAAAGCCATGCTGCCACATGCACTTGTGCGGCTGTGCACACACCTTTCCCAAACAGAAACATAGATGATATTCAATACCATTTTAAATCTGCCAGTAATGACTTTAGACATCTCCAAAATTGTGTCTTCAATGATCATAACATCAGGACCCAATTTCTTGTCTACCAAGCTGTTGTCATCTCTACACTGTTGTATGCGTGTGTAATTTGGACAATGTATCAGAAACACCTGAAAGCTTTGGAATATTATCATCAGTGATGTCTTTGGAAAATCTTCCATGTCAATTGGAAGGACTAAAGAACATAAAGCATCATTCTGGCTCAGGCAAACATCGAACATCGCAGTATTAAAGCCATTGCTTTAGGGCACCAGTTTTGCTGGACAGGACGTGTCATAAGGATGTCTGACAACCAGCTCCCCAAACAGGTCCTACATTCCCAATTAACCAGTGTTAACTGCTCTTCTGCTCTTGAGGAGGGCAAAAGAACAGATTAAAAGAGACACATTGAAGCCAATTTGAAGAAATGCAATTTTATCATCAATAACCAGGAAACTCATTCCCAATTATGCCATGATGTACAACAAGGCATTGATCAACTCACCTTATTATGGATGCAGATAGTTGGGAGAGACAAAGGGAAAGAGCTACAATTTAACAGCACTGGAATCTACTTTTTCCTCCTGGAACTAGTCAAATATGTCAGCTATGTATATCTTGGATTGACCTCCTCATCTACGGAATCACCAATGATTTTCCTGTTTACTGGAAGATTGTCACTGTAGTATGGAGGGAGGATAACAAAAGCCTTCCACTTACAGTTTCCTCTAATTCTATTTATTGAAATCCGGTATTAAAATCCCACTCATTGCAGTAATAGAACTATACTGAGAAGATATAGAGGGGAAAAAACAACATTCTTCATAGTTTTTATAGAGAAAGAAATATATCTTAAAATTTGTTTTTGCAATAGCTTCAAAATTCTTGACCCTGACATTTCATATACAGAAAGTTTAAAAGTGCTCAATATTTTATGAAATTTCCCAGCAGTTTTATTTATCATCATAATTAAGAAAAGATCAATTATTGTTGATTTAATATTCAATAATATATATATTGGAGTATGAATCAGTGGTGATTATCCCAGAGTGGAGTGCAACCCATGTATATAAATAGCTGATTTAAAACTAAGTCTGTAAGTCCAATAAATTCACTACACACAAATCACCAGTCCCGTGTTTACAATAAAAAAAAAATGTAAATGAACATACTAATGAAATAAATCTATTCAATTGACTAAAAACTTACCTGGATGGTGATTAGTTGAGTATACAGATAAATAATCTTGTGTATGAAAGAAGGTAGAGTAAATCACGTGTTTTTTTCAGAAAAAAAATACAGGTGATCATGTAATTAAAGAGGCTATAATAATACTTATGTATAAAAGAGCTAAATTTAAGATTGCAAAGACATCCTTCATATTGACAACTGTGCAAAAATGTCTTTTTTTTCCTCCTCTCAAATATATATATGGTTAGTTTTAATAAAATTGACATGGATTGTTTATTACATTCAGCAGAAGATAAAAATAATTTTGGGTTGAACCCATGCATTGTTTGTTTTGTTTGCTTGTTTTGCCCATTTAAAAACAAAACAAAAATGGTTTATGTCAAGTTAAATCATTCATTTTGAATGTCTTGGGGAAACAAAAAGAAAATATAAAACTTTTCAGAATGGAATTATAGAATCATAGCAAAATAAGACTGGAAGGGACCTCCAGAGGTCATGTAGTAAAATCCCCTGTCAGAAGCAGGATCATCCCTCTCCAAACCATCCTATAAAAATATGTTGTCTAAAATATTAGGAAAATGAAACAATCGACCCAGACAAAACCATAATGCATAACACCATAATCTGCCACAGGTAAAGCCGGGGGACCACAGTGGTCAACAACCTGCTGCTACAAGGTTGTTGAAATATGCCTGAGAGATCCAACAACAGGGTCAAACCTGCTGCTACAGACAAAAGACCAAAAAAGCCACAGTCCATACCAGGTTGATGATGCAGAAAAAATGCTTACTGAGCACAAATATGGTGATTGGTTTAACCCTAAGTGGAGGTGCAAGATCTTCTAGCCAGGTTTAAGTCAGAAGCACTGCCACATTCCAGTCAATCGCTGGTCTTGGCTGCAGCCAATACCCAATGCTTCTTGGGAAGGCTTTAAAAACAAAACAAAACAAAAAAAACAAAAAAACCTCCAAAAACATGTCACATGCAGCAGCTGGCTGGAAAAAAATCCCTCCCAGCCTCATATGACAACCAGCGAAACCCAGAAGGATGGGAAATATGCATACTAGAATGCAGTACCTGTCCACCCAGACCAGTACCTGTCCACACTCTTCTTGAATGCCTCCAGTGATGGAGATTCCACAAGTCCTTCAGACAGTTTGTCCCACTGCCTCAGTGTTGTAAAAGTGAAAAAGTGTTTCCTGAGATCAAATCCAAATCTTAGCTACAACTTCAAGCCATTGGTCTATGTCCTACTTTCTGAAGCAAGAGAGAAAAGGTGTTTTCACTATCCTTTATGGCAGCACTGATGGTATTTGAAGACTGCTATCCCCTTTTAAGCACCTTTTCTGCAAATTGGATATACTTATTTCCTTCAACCTCTCCTCATATGACTTACCTTTGAAGCCTTTATCATTTTTGTTTCCTGCCTCTGGTCCCTCATTGACTCTCCATGCCCTTTTTAGTATGTGGAGCCCAAAACTTCACACAATATTCTAGATGACCTCCAACCAGTGCCAAGTACAGAGGCACTATCACCTCCCATGTCTTGCACTAATTCCTGCTCTCGAGTCATTCCAAAATTGCATTCATCTTTTGTGCAGCTGTATAGTATATCACACCGCATACTCATGCTGAGTCTTTAAGCTATCCAGACTCCCAGATCTTTCTCCACAGTGTTGTCATCCAACCAGGCATCACCCATTTTTTATTTGTCTTTTTGATTATTCTACTGAAGGTGTAGTATCTTGAATTTGTCAGCATTCAACTTTATTCCATTAGCTTCAACCCAGCTTTCCATCTACCCAGGTCCTTCTAAATTGCTGTCCTCCAACATGTTTTCAGTCTCTCAGTTTTGTGTCACCTGCAAATTTGCTCAAGGAGCTTTCAATTCTAGCATCCACATAATTAATAAACACATGGAAAAATGATGGGCCCAGAACAGATCCTGAGACTCACCTCAAAACCTCCTGTCATTCTGACAGATCCATTTAAAATTACCCTGTGCTTTAGTTATTGAGTCAGTTGTTTATTCACCTTATAGTAGTTTTGTCCAGTCCACAGTCCTATAAATTTCTTATGAAAAGATCATGTGGATTTTTTTTGAAAACCTTGCTAAAGTCCAGATTCACTATACCACAGGATTCCTTTCTAAGGTTCCACCAAAGTAGTTACTTTGTCAGAGAAGGACATCAAGTTTGACACAATTTGATCTTAGTAAATCCATGCTGGATGCTTGATCAAGAGGGGCACTACATTGGCCTTTTCCAGTCCTCTCATCCATTTCTCATCTCCCACAACTTCCTAAACAATGGCTCCAAAATCTCCTATGCTTGTTCTTCTCTGAGATGAAGTTCATAACACCCTGCTGACTAAATTTCATTCAGACCCATGAAAAGCTCTCTGATTGTCTTTTTGTCATCTCATCCCTTAGTTTGTCCACTTCTTTATCCAAATAATCTTGATTAGGTGTCTGGTTGCAGCCTAATTTTTTTTTTGTTTTGTTTTAAATGAAAACTGGGGCAAAATAGCTGTATGGTAGCTCAGCCTTCTTTGCATCTTCTGTTAAGAGTTCCCTCTGACTATTTAACAGTGGATCAACAGCATCTTTGGTCTTTGTTTTCTGGGCAAAATTCTTACATAAACTTTCTTGTTTTCTTTAACCTCCCTGTAATAGGAGGCCATCAGTATGGATTCTCAGTGAATCTCAGTGCAAATTCAAGGCTGGAAGATCAACCATAGACATAATAGTCTCCCTGCGTCAACTGCAAGAAAAGTTCAGAGAGCAAAACCGACCATTGTACATCACCTTTGTGGATCTAACCGAAGCATATGACACCTTCAATAGAGCAGACCTATTCACAGTCCTAGAAAAAAAAAATTGGATGCCCACCCATCCAGTTAAGTCTTATATGTTCTTTCCACAACAATATAAAAGCAGCTGTTCATTTTGATGGGTCCACTTTGGACAGCTTCAAGGTGAAAAAACACTCTTTGGAATCATCTTCTCAGTACTCCTGGATTCTGCATTTAAAGACATGGATGGTGGAGTGTACCTCCACACAAGATTGGATGGGAAACTCTTTAACCTGTCACAGCTCAAAGCAAAGACTAAAGTTGGAAAGGTGTTTATCAGGGAGCTTCTACTACAGGGGCGGACAGTTATTTTGGGCAGAGGGCTGCTTACTGAGTTTTGGCAAGCTATCGAGGGCCACATGACAAGCAGCCCAGGGCAGATTAATATTAATTTTTCAAACTTTTTAGGGGCCCCACAGGCTGTATAGAATGGCCTGGTGGGCCACATCCAACCCCTGGGCCACATTTTGCCCACCCCTGTTCTACTTGCTGATGATGTTTGCCTTATAGCCCATGACAAAGACTTACTACAAGAAGTCATGGATTGTCTCAAGAGCTTGCCAGACATTTGCTCTTACCATCAGCATAAAGAAGATACTTGTATTAGGATAGGGAGTTCTACAAGATTCATCAGTCATCCTTAATGAGAACAGCTAGCAGTAGTCCAAAATTTCATAGATTTCATAGATTTCATAGACATTAGGGCTGGAAGGGACCTCGGAAGATCATCGAGTCCAGCCCCCCGCCCAAAGGGCAGGACGTCAGCTGGGGTCATAGGATCCCAGCAATATAAGCATCCAGTTTCATCTTGAAGGTGTTCAATGAAGGCGCTTGAACAACCTCCGGTGGCAGGCTGTTCCAGACCTTGGGGGCTCGGACAGTAAAGAAATTCTTCCTTATGTCCAGCCTGAAACGATCTTGTAGTAGTTTGTGACCATTCGTCCTCGTCATCCCTTGGGGCGCTCTGGTGAACAAACGTTCCCCTAGATACTGGAGATCACCCCTGATAAACTTGTAGGTGGCCATCAGATCACCCCTGAGCCTGCGCTTTTCCAGGCTAAAGAGCCCCAGGGCTCTCAGCCTGTCATCGTAGGGTCTGCTTCCCTGACCCCTGATCATGAGCGTGGCTCTTCTCTGGACTCTCTCAAGCTTCTCCACATCCTTTTTGAATTGTGGAGCCCAAAACTGGATGCAGTACTCCAGCTGTGGCCTCACTAAGGCCGAGTACAGGGGGAGAATGACGTCCCGGGATTTGCTTGAGAAGCATCTATGGATGCAAGCCAGCGTTTTGGTCGCTTTACTAGCCGCAGCATCGCATTGCAGGCTCATGTTCATCTTGTGGTCAATGATGACCCCCAAGTCTCTTTCTTCCATAGTGCTAACCAACATAGCACTGACGAGCCTATAAGGATGCTGCGGGTTTTTTTTTCCCAAGGTGGAGAACCTTGCATTTATCGGCATTGAACACCATCAGATTCTCATCTGCCCACTTGCTGAGCCTGTCCAGGTCAGCCTGGATCACCCGCCTGTCTTCTGGCGTGGATGCTTTGCCCCAAAGTTTGGTGTCATCGGCGAACTTGGCCAGTCCGCTTCTGACTCCAGTGTCCACATCGTTAATGAAGATGTTGAACAGTATGGGTTCAAGGACAGAGCCCTGGGGGACCCCACTGGTCACAGGACACCACGATGAGTGACTTCCATCAATTACTACCCTCTGGGTCCGACCCTGGAGCCAATTTTCCAGCCAGTGGATCGTGGGGGACCCAAGGTGACAATTGGCCAGTTTCTCCAAGAGACGATCATGGGACACCAGATCGAAGGCTTTTTTGAAGTCAAGATATATGACATCAATCTCATCTCCCTTGTCCAGGTGATAGGTCACCTGGTCGTAGAAGGAAATGAGATTGGTCAAGCAAGACCTACCCGCAACAAACCCGTGCTGGCTATCCTTTAAGATGTTGGCGTCGGCCAGTCCATTAAGGATGGCCTCCTTAATAAACTTTTCTAAGATCTTCCCTGGGATAGAAGTCAGGCTGATGGGCCTATAGTTAGCCGGATCCACTTTCCTCCCTTTCTTGAAGATAGGCAACACGTTGGCCTTCTTCCAGTCTTCGGGCACTACACCGTAGCGCCAAGAGTTTTCAAAGATCCACGCTAGAGGCTGGGCTATGATGCTCGCCAGCTCCTTGAGTACCCTGGGGTGAAGATTGTCAGGGCCGGCTGACTTCAAGGTATCCAGCTTCTCAAGATGTTCCTTCACAAAGTCAGCATTAATGGAGGGCAGGGGATCACCCTCACCCGGACTTCCCGGCCCTGTAGCAGGCACGGGCGTCCCATGGGGCAGATGAAAGACCGACGCAAAGTACCTATTTAATAGGTTGGCTTTTTCCTGGGCGTCAGTTGTCAGTTGCCCCATCTGGTTCAGCAGGGGTCCAACGTTGCCCCTGCTTTTCCTCCGGCTCCCCACATATCTGAAAAAGGACTTTTTATTGTCCTTGATGCTCAAAGCTAGCTGGAGTTCAGTTGCAGCCTTGGCTTTCCTGGTCTGCTCCCTACAGGACCGGACCAGTGAAGAATAATCCTCCTTGGAGGTGACTCCCATCCTCCATCCTTTGCAGGCCTTTCTTTTTAGCCTCAGGAGGTCTGCTAGGTCCCTGGAGAGCCAGGGGGGCTGCTGTGCCCTCTTGCTGCCTTTCCTCCGAGATGGAATAGACTTAGTTTGTGCATTGAGGATCGCTCCCTTGAGGAGCAACCACTCTTCTTGAACTCCCCTCTCCCTGCGGTCACAGTCCCTTAGGGCCTCACTGACAAGCCTCCTGAGCTTGTCAAAGTCGGCTTTCCTGAAGTCAAGGACTTGCGTGTTGCTGACCGACTTGTCAGCTTTTCGGCGGGTGGTGAAGGTGATCAGCTCGTGGTCGCTGTCACCCAGCTTCCCATTGATCACTAGGTCGCTGACTAGGTCCTCCCCAGTAGCCAGCACCAGGTCGAGCAGCGCTTTGCCTCTCATTGGCCCATAGACTTCTTGAGTCAGGTAGAGCTCATCCACGCACGAGAGGAAGCTCTGCGACCGCTCAGATTTTGCTGAGCGATCCTCCCACGAGATGTCTGGGTAATTGAAGTCACCCATGACAACCATGGTCCTGGAGCAAGCTGCCTCATCCAGTTCCTGGGCAAACTCCTGGTCTAGCTCAGGACTTTGGGTGGGAGGTCTGTAATAGACTCCCACCATTGTGTCCCCTGTGCCGTGTTCCCCACGGATTTTAACCCAGAGGGTCTCCAGCCGTCCACCCTGGTCGCCAATATCGGCTTGCAGGGACGCGTAGCTTTCCTTAACATAGAGAGCTACACCCCCGCCCCTTTTCTCTACACGATCCCTCCTGTTCAGGGTATAGCCATCTATCCCCGTGGTCCAGTCATGAGTGAAGTCCCACCAGGTCTCCGTGATCCCTATGACATCGTAATTGTTTGCACTGAGCAGGAGGATGAGCTCCTCCTGCTTATTCCCCAAGCTCCTGGCATTTGTGTACAGGCAGGCAAGCGCCCCCTGGGGGGCTCCTTCCTTGCCCACAGATTTTACCAGGGCTGGGGCTGGGGCAGGCTCCCTTGAGTGCCATGATCCGCTGGCTTTGCAAGATTTGCTCAGCGGGCCAGCAGTGGCGGTCGTGCCCCCGTCCCCCAGCGGGCTTAGTTTAAAGCCCGGTGGAGCAGGTCAGCCAGTCTGGCTGAGAAGAGCCTCCTCCCTAGGGGAGAGAGGTGGAGACCATCTCTTCCCAGCAGCTCGCTGCCTCTCTCGCCAAAGAGCGGGCTGTGGTCATGAAAGCCAAAGCCTTCCTGACGACACCAGCGCCGCAGTCTTTGGTTGACCACATAGATCTTCCTGTCCCTTCTCAGCCCATTGCCTGAGACTGGGAGGATCGACGAGAACACCACCTGTGTCCCCAGACACTTAAGCCCCTGTGGACTGTGGCCTGGAGCTCCTCCAGCTGGCATGCCAGAGACCCCAAAAGGGAGCAGACCCCGCAAGGGGAGGTCGCCATGCTCCCAGGCCCCAGAGCCTGAAAAAAGTTCAGGTACCTAGGTTGTACAGTGACTACCAAACTCTCACTGAATTAAGAACTTAATGTTCAGAAAGGCTGCCACCACCTTCAACAGATTAACTAAAAGACCATGGAACATCTCAAAGCTTACCATCAAGACCAAAAAGCTAGTGTACAAGGCTTGTGTACTCAGCACTATCATGTATGGTGGGGAAACTTGGACAGCTTATGCACATCAAAAAAAAAAAAGTTAAATATTTTCCACCTGCACTGTTTGAACTGCATACTAGACATCAAATGGCAAGATAAAGTTACCAATGCAGAGGTTCTTTAAAAGGCAAATTTACCAAGTGTGACAACCCTACTCAAACACAGACAAATGCATTTCTAGGCTGATCTGAACAGATAACAAGATGGACACATAGCCAAAGACATGCTGTACAGGGAATTATCAGAGGGAACAAGAACAACCCAAGCTTCGTTACAAAGACACATGCAAGTGAGATATGAAAGTATTTGGAATTGATCCTGACTGTAACAGGAGGGACGGCAGGGTCGCCGTGCTAGCCCTTGCTGCCTCCTCTACTGTGCCAACCTTCGGACTTGCATCCTCCTATTCTCGCCCGCCACGACTTTGATGATAAGTGTTTTTATAGGGAGGCTACCTCTTCTCCACTTGGCCAGTTATCCTGCTCCGGGTCCTGCATATCTAAGCATTGCAGGCCTTCTTTATACGCCACACTTCTCACTAGGGCCTTCTCTGTACTACTGCCCTTCTCACTGGGGCTTCTCCGTAATGCTGCCCCTCTCCTGGGGTTCTCTGAGCCCTCACTGGGCTCTCCCCTTCTGCAAGGTTGCCCCTCTCACCGGGCTCTCCCCTCTGCAGTGCTGCCCTTCTCACCCGGCTCTTCTTTGGAGCTGGGGTCTGTACCACCAAACTCCGTGCCGTCACTGGGGCTGGGGTCCTCACTCTACCGTGAGTCCCCTATGAGGCCTCCTCCATCCCCTTATAGCCTCACCCAAACCACCAGTTTTAAACAAACTGCAACATAAACTCAAGCCTCTTGGCTGTAACTTAAACCTAAGTCACCTGGCTGTACCGACATTGCTCAGCCATCTTGGAGCTGCTACCCTTTACTCTGCAAGCAGTACCTGCAGTCAGGCTTCTCCTCACATCATCGCTCTAGGAGCTTCTCCCTCTCCCTCTCCCTCTCCCTCTCCCTCTCTCCCTCTCCCTCTCTCCCTCTCCCTCTCTCCCTCTCTCCCTCTCCCTCTCCCTCTCCCTCTCCCTCTCTCTCTCTCTTTCTCTCCCTGCTGGCAGGGAGCTCCTTCTGTCTTAGATGCCAGGCAGGAACTACCTCTGGTCTCAGCTCCCCCTCTCATAAGAGCCAGGTCTTGCCTCTTATAGCCAGCTGACCGCTGGCAGGTGTGAGTCATTTTCTGCCTCCCGCTGCCCTGGCAACCAGCACCTGAGGAGTCTTCCAGGCTCTCTCAGTAGCAGGCACCTTAGTGTCCTGCTACCCTGACCAAAGGGAAATCTTGGCAAGTGAACATAACAAGTGGCATCATTGTCTCCACCAGGGCATCAGAGTTCACAACAGAAATTGCCACCAACAGCTTAAAGAGAAAAGAGCCCATAGGAAGTCCTGAACCACCCAACCATGACATATACAATTATAACTGCTGCCACAGATCATGCAAATCTCAGATTGAACTATTTCTTCACATGAAACATTGCAAACCATCTGTGTCATAGGCTGCAATATCCACCATCTCCTGTAGACAAAAGGATGCCAAAAGGTTATATAATATGAAATGTATCAAGGAGAAGTAGGATAAAGAACTTGCCTCAGTAAACAGCACTGATTAAACCTATACTAGAATATTGTTTCCATTTTGGGTGTCCACAATTCATGAAAGACATACACAAAAGAGAGCACATAGGGGCATAGCTTTTTGAATTGGAAAACAGCCTTTATATTGCAAGCTCAATTTATTGAGTTTATCAAAAAACACGAGTTTCAGAAATTAATATAAATGTTATCAGATTAGCACCATAGGTGGTGCCAGGAAGCCATACTTATATTATTTGTTACTTTGAACTGTTTTGTATGAGGTGCACATATGCATGCCTGTGTGCACACTTGTTATTTATACCACACATGCAAAATGTATGTTTATTTTTTACTATTTACTATTTTCTAATATTTTGGGGGTAATCATTCAGCTACCCCAATCTTTTAGCTTCTTCAAGTGGAAATTGGCAGTATTCCCACACTTTGTTGGGGTACTTAACACCACATAAAACCAAATGCTTCTTAATTCCATAGAGCCTGGCACTTCATGGTAGAAAATATTGTGTTTACGTTGGTATACTAACTGAATTTAAATAAACTGTTGCATTAATGTGTTAAGCAGAAACAATTTAAAACACAAGAACAGTAAGGAAATAAAAATGGGAATCAGTTAAAGACTTTAAAAATTCCTGGATATAATGTCAGGGTCTCAAACCCAATATGCCTGAAGTCAACTGGTTTTGAGTATAACATTGAATCTCAACAGAATATATTTAGCATAATATTTATTTTTGCCACAAAAACTGATATTGGATACATCATCTAATATTATTTAAATGATTATGGAATTTGGTGTATAGCTACTACCAGTTGGGAAGAAGAAAGAAAAAAACTTGTATTTTTAAATTTAATTGATAAGATGAGTTTATTTTAAACAGTAACAGGTTATATAAAGAGAGAATATTAGGAATTTGCTGTATTTGTAAATTATATAGACATATTCCATTTAATATATTATCATAGACATACATATTTTATATGGCTGTGCAAAGCTTCAGTAGCCAATTCGATTCGGAGGAGATTCGGCCCGATTTGGGGACCAAATCTCCAAATCTGAATCAAATCAGGACACCAATTAAAAGCTCCAAATCAGTTCAAAACATCCAAATTGATTCAGAAAAAGATTCAGATTTGGCCAGAAGATTTCATGATTTGGCCATAGACTAAACAGGCAGCTGACACAAGGGCAGGGGGGTGGGAGGGATTGGGGCTGGGGCTGGGACAAGCTCCCAAACTGGGGCAGGAGGGCATGTTACTTGGAGAGCAGGGCATGGGAAGGTATGGGATGTGGGCATGGCAGGGCTTGGAGTAGGGGGGCTATACCCTACTGCCACTTGCCCAGCCAAGGGCTGGGGGGGAGGTAGGGAGCAGAATGCATGCACAGCTCACTCTGGGTGGAAGGGGGCAAGTGGCAGCAGGGCATAGCCCCTGCTCCCAGAGCTGCTGCACATGTATCTTGCACCCATGCACCGGCTGGCAAGCAGCAGCAGCACCCACCTCCCATGCTCTGCACTGGCTGGCAAGCAGCGGCTGCCCAGAGTCCTTGCTTCTGCATCCTGCACCCCCCACCCTGTCTGGCAAGGGACGACAGGACATAATCCCCACTCCCAGCACTGCCATGTCCTCATCCCATGCCCCTCCAGTTCCCATCCCCTCCCCAACCCCAATTGTGTAGCTTGTCCCAGCCCAGCCCCAATCTGTCCTTCTCACACACTGGCTGTCAAGAGGCTGCAGCACCCGCCCCATGTACCCTGCCATGCCATCTGGCAAGCAGCGGCAGTGCAGAGTACCCATTCCCACATCCCGCACCCCGCACCCCGCATCCCGCACCCAGGCTGTACAAGGGGCAGTAGGGCACACCTCTTCCCTCCGCCAACCCCAACAGACTTACCAGCTGGAGACAGCTGTGTCAGATGCCTGTTTAGTCTATGGCCAAGTCTCCAAAGCAGCGCCAAAGTGGTGCTGAATCTTTTGGATGTGATTCGTCTGAATCGAAATGGGCAGTGATTTTAATCTCCAAATCGAATCACTGTCCCCCGAATCTACAGAATCCTAAGTGAATACTTGCTGCTTCACACAGGCCTAATATTTTATATGTATATATAAACTCATCAATCATCAGTTTTTCATTTAAACTATTAGGAAAGCATCCACAAAAAGATATAAATGTCTATGTTAATACTCTAAATTAGGGGTCAGCAAAATTTTTGGGCAGAGTGCCAAAATAACCCTGCAACCTCAAATTTAAGATGTTGGCATGCCAGGAGCAGATAGCAGGGGAACTACAAGAGGCCCAAACCTTGTTGTGGCAGTGCAATCCTGGACTCTTTCCCAAAGCAAGCATGCAAAGCATGCATGCCTTTGAATGCCATGCTCTGGCATGCATGACAGGAGTTGCCTAACCCTGCTCTAAATGTAAAATTGGTCATCAAAAGTTTGCAACAGGATGTGGCCCCAAGGCTGTGTGCCTGCCAGACCCAGATGGAGACTGCACAGCCAGTAGAGGCACCAGCCCTTCTGGGCCAGCTGCCAGTGGCCTGTGGATGCATAGTTGCCTTTGTGTGGCACTACTACCATGAATGTTCCTGCCCAGCCACCTGGGCAGCTATCAGCCAGATGATGTTCCCATATAGTGGCCTGCTTTGAACTTAAAGCATGTGCTTCTGGCCCCTCCCTGGCCCCCAGTCAGCCACCTCCAGCTGGGTCCCAGGTGCTAGCCCTAAGCAGGCTCTTCTGCCTGGGTCCTACTACTTGCCAAATTAGCAGGAATTCCAGTGTTCCCTATTTAAAACCTGCAAAATCTCTGAAGAAAAATCCCAAATTCTCTCTTTAAAATACCCCAAAATCCATGTTCCTCCACAATTAAAACAAAAGACCACTAGATAAATAGATAAATAGAGAGAGAGATCAGTTGGGCAATGTTTTATTGATATATTTACAACTGTAAAGCAACTTGTAAGACTACCAGAGCCTCCATCATCATAATAAAAAAAATCTAATTATTTATACAGTTTGGCATTGACTTCGGGTTTCTCTGTCATAGAAAAATCAGAGATGCCTCTACACCTTTTGCTCACCAGTATGTGCAGCACTGAGCAGCACTGATATGCCACTTCCCTGACCCTGCCCTTGTCCCTCACTCTGAACCCACAACTTACCCCCCCCACCCCATTCCCCTCACTCCTGTCCCACAGGGCCAGGAATGTGGGTGAGGGGTTCTTGAGGGTGGTTTGACAGTGTGGGGTTTGTGGGTGGATTGTGGGAGGAGTGTGGGTCTGGATGGGGCTATGAGGGTGGGCTGGTTAGGAGGGGTGGGTCCCCCACAGGGTGCAGCCCCCCTGCATACCTCATGGACTGCCCCCACACAGGGGCCACATGCAGAAGAACACATGGCAGTAGTGCCACACAAAGGCAACTGTGCATCCACAGGCAACTGGCAGCTGGCCCAGAAGGGCTGGTGCCTCTACTGGCTGTGCAGTCTCCATCCGGGTCTGGCAGGCACACAGACTTGGGGCCACATCCTGTTGCAGGTGGCAGCAGTTCACAGCCAGGCAGCAGCCCCCACTGCCAGACTGCTGCAGTGGGTACAGGGTGCAGAGAACTCTTAGGGTGGCTTTTGCAGTCCAGCTGGCACAAGGGCTAGTGTCCCCATATACCAATTGGCTGGTCCCCAGAAGCTCCTGACACTGTCTCTCACCCTATCCTCATCAATAAATTAAGTGACTGCGGCACTGATGCCTGCACAGTTGGATGGGTAAAAAATTGGCTGATGGGGCGCACCCAGAGTAGTGGTGGATGGGTCGTACTCAACCTGGTGAGATGTGAGCAGTGGGGTACCCCAGGGCTCGGTCCTTGGGCCTGCACTGTTTAACATTTTCATCAGCTACTTGGACAAGGGGGTGGAAAGCATGCTGTCCAAGTTTGCTGATGACACTAAGATGTGGAGCGCGGTGGACACACTTGAAGGGAGAGAGAGGCTGCAACTAGATTGAGACAGACTACAAACAAGGGCAGATGAGAATAGGATGGGGTTCAATGTAGACAAATGCAGGGTGCTGCACCTTGGGAGAAGGAATCCACAGCATACATACAGGCTGGGGAGTTCCCTTCTTGAAAGCACAGAGGCAGAACGGGATCTTGGAGACATTATTGACTCCAAGATGAACATGAGCCACCAATGCCAGACCACAGCCAGCAAGGACAGCCATACCTTGTCATGCATCCAAAGGTGCATCTCAAGTCAGTCCAGAGAGGTTATACTCCCCCTCTATGCGACTTTGGTCAGGCTGCAGTTGGAGTACTACATCCAGTACTGGGCACCGCACTTCAAAAGGGATGTGGCCAGCCTGGAGAGGGTTCAGAGGAGGGCCACCCATTTGGTGAGAGGGCAGCAGGACAGGCCCTATGAGGAGGGACTGAAGGACCTGAACCTGTTCAGCCTCAGCAAGAGGATGCTGAGGGGAGACCTGGTGGCTGCCCACAAGCTCATCAGGGGAGATCAACAGCAAATATGCAGAGCCCTTTTCTCCCCAGCACCACCTGGGGTGACAAGGAACAATGGTCATAAGCTGATGGAGAATAGGTTTAGGTTAGAGATCAGAAGGCAATATTTTACAGTTAGGGTGGCCAAAATCTGGAACCAACTTCCCTGGGAAGTGGTCCTCACCCCTACCTTGGGCAAATTCAAGAGGAGGTTGGCTGATCACCTGTCTGGGGTCTTGTGAACCCAGCATTCATTCCTGCCTGTGGCAGGGGGTCAGGCTAGATGATCTGTTCAGGTCGCTCCTGACCCTAGCTACTATGAAACTATGAAACTATGCCCCCCACAGGGGTCACAGCAACTGGGACCTGGGCTTTGTGCCAGGTAAGTAGAGGGTGGGGTGAGCTGGAGGAGTGGGGGGACTACTGAGGGTGCAAGGGACCATGGGGGGCAGCTTAAGAGAGGCGGGGCGCTAGCTGCTGCCTCCGCATGGCTTCAGCCCCCTACATTTGTCCCGCAGTCAGATGCAGCCCCCCCCACTCACCTCTCTGCCTGGCTACAGCCCTTCGCTTGGCACATGCCTGACTCCATGCCTCCAGCTCAGCCCAGAGCTGGGTGCAGTCCCCTGCACACCTCCCTACTCATCTCCAGCCTCTGCACTTGGCTGCAGCCCCCCTTACACTCCCCCGCCAAATGCAGCCTCCTTACTCAGGCCCCAAACTGGCTGCAGCATCCCTCACATGCCTCCCACCCAGCTCCACCCCCCCATGCACCCCCAGTCTGGCTGCAGCCCCTCCCACATGCCCCCTACCTGACTGAAGCACCCCCCCACAACCCTCCACCCAGCTCCAGCCCTCTCACACACTCCTCACTTGCCTGCAGCCTCCTCACTACCCCCCACCTAGCTCCAACCCCCGCAACATGCTCCCCGCCTGGTTGCAGCCCTCCTGAGTATTCCCCATCTGGCTGCAGCCTCCTCACTTGCTCCCCACCTGGTTCCAACCCCCCGCAGCTTACCAGCAACAGCAGCTGCACTTTTGGCCTTGTGGGACAGCCACCTTGCATGCCAGGGGTCAGCACAGCATGGCTCCAGCTGCCAGGTATCTACACAGCCTCTGGCAGAGCATGCTGCTGTGGCCCAGCTTGGCACAGTGTGGTGTGGCATGGGGTTGTGCGCTTTTGGGCAGCTGCAGTAAGTAGGGGGAGCTGGAGTGATGTAGGGACATGGCCAGTGGACCTACCCCTCCTGAGCTGTCCCTGCATGATCCCCTACACCCTCAGTAGTGCCCCTTACTACTCTAGCTCTTCCCACCCCCTACTTACATGGCATGGAGCCCAGGTCCCGGTCGCTGCAGGCAGTGTGCTTCAGCACTGGGGAAAGGGCCAACCACAGATACACTCTGGCAGGCTACCAGAGCATCTCTGTAGAGGACTGAGCCTCCATCCCCTCTTTTTTCTGCCAGGTTTTTTTTTTTTTTGGACCCCTGGATATCTAGGGGTCTAATTTTACCCCAGCACTGCAAATTTGCAGTGTGGGGAACATTTTCTTGTTCCCTCATGTGCCTCTTGCAGTGTCTCAAAAAGTTTTGGGATGCTGCAAGATGCATGTGCACACTTGTTTGAATGCACCCATGGGAGGCACTTCCACACATGAATTAATGCACTGCAGTTACTGCACATTAAGATTACTACCTGAAATAACAATAATGCATAGTAGTGCTAGTGCATGCGTTTTTAGTGATACTAATGCACAGTAGACAAGCATTAGTGCATTAGAAGAGCAGCTGTGATAGGCTAATGCACTGTAGAATAAGTCTACTGTGCATTTAGCATCTTGTGTATATCCACCCAGGGCAGCCCATATGAAATATTAGTGATAGCACTAGGACATAAATACTTGTTTATAAATAAATCCATAATAGAAATTTCTTATATAAATTGAAACTAGTGCATTTTATCTCCAGTTTATGTTGCAAAAAAGAAAGGAAAAGAAAAAGAAAGAAAAATCAGGTTCTGATGGTGCTAAAGTAAGGGGAATTGAAGATAAGAGATGCTTGCTGAAACATACATTTATGATCCAAATTCTATAGACATGAAAGGAACATTTGGAAAATATCACCTCTTTGCAGATGTCAGCATTAGGGCACTAAACCATTCCCTCCCTCCTTCTGTTTGGAGACACTTAATGGTACCTAATGCACTAACCTTGATCCTGGAACTCCACAAGCACTGAGCTTCACTTGTTGGCTACAAATGTCCAACACAGGATCCTTAAAATTCTGGTTTATTAGGCAGATTGAAACACTGTAATGAAGTTAAATCATATACCTTGGGGCTGGTCCCCCCCCCCCCACATGCACACACACAGTAGTGAGCTACAAGAGTCAGGTATACCTATCCCATAGGCACTGGAGTCTACTGTCGATGGCCAGTCGAGGCTTCTTCCATCATGGTGTTATCCTCCAGAAGGGGGTCACCGACTGGTCCTTCTGGCTGGACAGGTCGGGTGCTGGTCAAGTTGGAGATCAAGAGGGAGCCGCTGAGGGTCACTTTTCACTGCTTTTTATCTGTCCCTGGCAGACTTTGGTGACTCCCTAGTTTTCAGGTTTGCCCAATGTAGGGGTCATTGACCCTCGTGAGACTTCCCCCTCGGTGGCTACTGGATGGCATCTGTCAGCCCCAGGGGTCATCCGCATGTACGTGCAGGTTTGGGAGTCCATTGATGAATTTGAATAGGGCTCTGGGAGCGGTCAACCTGGAGATATTCAGCCCAAAAGTTGGTCCCCGGCATTGATTAACTCAGACCAGGGCTTCTAGCCCTTGAACAGTGAAGTTTAGAGAATTCCTGTTTGCTACATTGTCTCCTATTGATTTCTTCCGCTGGTTGATCTGTGGTTTTCCTAGGTGTTAATTGCTGCCTGCTACTGTGTTACACATTCAATCACTGATTCACTCACTCTTTCAGGGGCCCGCCTGATACACGGAAGCGGCAGTTTGATTCCTGCCCTTGTTAACATTGCTACAATGTATAACTTACTTCTGAAACTAAACACATTTAATTAAAAGGTGAGGAGTATAAAATATAAGCTACAAGAGTTATGCCATGGCACACAAATAGATAAAAATACCAAAATACAGGGGAGATACAAAATGCACACATACCAACTTTAAAACACAATTCCTTATCTTATACTGAAAGAAAGAGAAAGGAAGAAAAGGTAGAAGAGAAACATATCCAAAGAGGGGAGAGCAAATGCAGGCAAGAGGAAAAGGGGGCTTTCTGCTACACACTTACAGTGAACACTTAGGTAGCAGAAAGGTTGTAAGAAACAATATAATTTTCAAAATAGTAACATTAATGACTTTCACTTTTGTTATTATTTGTCTGTTTGTTTTTTTCCACTGGTTGCAGGATAACATAACTGGGGAACAGATTACACTTTTTTTTTTTCATAACTATTTTGTTCCCAGTAGTATCTGTGCTGGGATATGGCCTTCTCTTCTTCCAAGCTCCACCTATCATGAATGGATGCCAATTTAACAGCCATTCATTTCAAACACAGAAACCCATGGAAGATAATATGTCCACAAAAGACAACATGAGAGATCCCCCAATGGCTGCTGTGGAAGTTCTGCCTCCTCTTCTACCACATATTGGTAAACAGCCCATAGCTAAGTCAGACTCAGCAACAGATCATACAGTTTGGAAGACAATCATGTACAGAGGAATTACCATGAATATCTTGGAATTCATAGTTGATGAGTTTCTAGATTTAAAAGAAAAGGTCTAGATCCATGTAAAGGGTCCTTATCTGATGTTCTTGACTCAGGATTGAGTTTCCTATTGTAGGGCATTTGGCCAGATCTGCAACTAGGATCTAATTTGAAATCCATTTGAATTGCTGGATTTGGATTAGGCCCCAAAATGCTTGAAGCTTCCACTAACACTTATGATGCAGTAGATTACAGAGAATACAGACACACCTTACATTTCTAATCAAAGAAATACCACTCTCCCATTAGAAACTCAGAGTGTACAAGAGAGGTTTTCCAGAAGCTCCTGATGAGTCCAGATCTTTGCCCCTAGCCAGTGAACTCAGTTACATGTAGTATGGTATTCACCTCAGTAACATAAATCTTAAATAACTGTGCTACTTACAGATGAGCTGCAAAGAGGATTAGACATGGTACCTCTTCTTTTGGTGCTACAATAGATGTACAGTTCAGTTACTTGTTTGAAACATAGGGCCTTGTTACAGGGTGATTTTGGGCAGCTCCTGGAGCTCTTCACCCCTGGATTGTCCACTCATTAACATGTGAAGTTGCTTTTTAAGCACTTATGTGGCTCAAAGTTATGCAACTCCAGGGCAGGATTATCTGTGATCCATGCTACTCAGTCCATGTTACAGTAAGGAGTAGCCATTGTAGGCTACACCTTAGTGTAAACAATCCCCACCCCCCCAGCTTCCTTTGCTGATGGCCTGGATTCCATCCCCACCCCCCAACATCTTGCCCAGCACCCCAGATCTCCTCACCCCCATTTATTTGTGGCTGCTCATGCTGTCTGCCCTGAGAGATCAGGCAGGGAAGGGTTTATTTTTTTTCTGGTTCCAAGATGGCAAGGATCTCACCAATGCGATGTCACAGCTGGTAAAGCAAACAAAACCCTGGCTTGCATCCATAGATGCTTCTCAAATAAATCTCAGGATGTCATCCTCCTGCTGTACTCAGCCTCGGTGAGGCCACAGTTGGAATACTGCATCCAATTCTGGGCTCCACAATTCAAGAAGGATGTCGAGAAGCTTAAGAGAGTCCAAAGGAGAACCACACGCATGATCAGAGGGCAAGAGATTAGGCCTTATGAAGAGAGGATGAGAGCCATGGGACTCCTTTGATCCCAGCTGACTTCCTGCCCCTGGGGCAAGGGGCTGGACTTGATGATCTTTGAGGTCCCTTCCAGCCCTAATGTCTATGAAATCTATGAATTATTTGGCAACACTCCGCTCTAAAATGGAGTACTTCTGCGGCAAAGAGGGGGACTTCCAGTGGCAAAGGTCAGGGGCTAGAGGTGGTACTTCCAGTCCCAAGATGGTGAGCAGGGGGTGGGGCACCTACCAAAGGGCAGGGTTATCTTTGCATCCCTCGACAGTTCACCAAAACTCATTAAGCAGCCCTCCAGCTGAAATAATTGCCCACTCCTATTCTGTGAGCTAACACTTAAGATCAAACTTGGAATTAATGTAAAATTTAAAAGCTGAGATAAGTAGGAGATATGGAAAATTATATTATGCAGTTTTCTAGGGTAAAGAGTTATGAAGAAACACAACAGCTTAACAGTGACAAAAAGAAACATAAAGGAACTATCAAAGACTGAAACGAATAGAATAAAAGAACACAAGATTCCTGTGGACATTGACTTTGGTTAACAGAGTAGTGTTGATGGAAGATGGATATCTCTCTTTATGGATATTTTTAGGGTATTGGCTGTATCTCTATATATTAAATCTGTATATGATCAGTTGGGTTTGTTAATATATAACAATAAAAATAATGAAAATATCATGCAGACTATATGTCTGAAAATGTTCTATTTCAGTGGATTTCCATGCACATGGAGAACTTAATTCCAGACAGGAGTCACTTAGAAGGTCATGGGTTTAGGCCCTATACACCTTTCTATGAAATTGTGTTTATATACTACATACTGACTTTCTGAATTGGTGTAATATTTACTGTGAAGAGCATTTACCAAATGTTAAAATGCCTGTAATTGAAGTAAAATAGCACTACTGGGTCATGATGACAGATTCCCTATCTCATTCAAACTACATTCTGCTTTTATTCATTTTATTTTGAAAGTAATTTAACATTAAACTATTTCAATTAAACAGATCACGTAGAAAAAGCAAAAAGCAGAAGATGACTGACAGACTATTATAATTCACAGACTTTTCAAAAGGTATATAATTTTTTTTTGTGATTGGAGAAGTTAAACAATGTTAAAAATTGATTATAGTAATTTGATGGTGCCATTTTTAAAGGTTCCATTTTCGTGTCTTGAAAATTTCTTTTGTTGGAAGTGCAATATAGTGTGGTAGTTGGCATGTGTGATGGATTAGTTTATTTAAATGTATTAGTTGCAGCATGTTGGCTAAAACAGAATATATGCATAAGCATATTCTTATCTGTTATATAAATGCAGAATGTCTCTCTTAAAGTTGCACCTATTTGCACCGGTATAGATGCGAACACAATATGCTTCAAGAACCTGAAAGAGCAGATAGGTTCATATCTGACTATATTGAGTCTCAATATTTATTATAGAAAAAAAGTCTTAATCCCAAGACAAAAAAAGAATACATTTATTTTCAATTATTTAATTAATTCATTCTTTTATAGGCATCTTATTTTTAGTTACCCATCCTAGTGCTTTAAATTTACACCCACATATAATAGAAGACTGCTTATCCTGTATTAACACATACATATCAACCAACAGATATAAAGAAAATACTCATAAGACAATGAAAAAGATGGACTTTGCAGCATATGCAGGAGGTTCATAAACTTGAGGGAACAATTCTAAGGAGCAAGCTGTGATCATGAGGATATACAGAGAACAACCTTTCAGAATACACCATCCATTTATAGAGAACACCAACTAAGACATCTCCATTGGCCTCATTTACAATAATAATGCCTGAGGAAAGAGGAAATATGTTATAAATTATTTACAGGTTAGCACAAAGACCTTGAACAGCTTTGTGGAATCCAGTACAGGTCCCAGATATTTAGAGTTATAGGCTTACAACATGAACATCAACGTGTTTAATGCTACATTTTGCACTACCTTCAGGACTCCTATTCATATGCAGGGAGCCTGCTCCAGTGTGCTGTAATTCTAGCACCTCAGAGTAGACTTGATTAATCAAGTGAAAATTAAAATGCTCCAGCAGCCTCCAGCATCACGCGTATCAGTGTCCCTGCCCTGAAAAATAGCAGTGGGGTATATTGAACTAAAGCTTGTGATAGTGGAACAGGAGTCTTTAGCAACCAGTTACATTCCAAATCCAAGATAACCAACATAAACAACAATTATGTCAATTGAAGAACTGCATGTCACTCTTGACTGCTTCTGTGAAGTGTATGAAATGTTTGGACTCACTGTCAACTTTACAAAAAACAAGATTCTGTACTAGCACACCCCAAACCAACCAGCTGCTTCCCCATAAATCACAAATGTGAGGGCAGTCCTTGGAGAATATTGAGCATTTCCCAAAATATAAACATAAATGATGATATTCAACACTGAATAAAATCTGCCAGTGCTGCCTTTGGATATCCCCAAAATTGTATCTTCAATATTCATGACATTGGGAGCCAAACCTAACTTCTAATCTATCAGGCTACTGTCATCCCTACCTTGTTGTATGGGCATGCAACCTGGACAGCATTTCAGGAACACTTGGAAGTCTTGGAATGTTACCATCAGTGATGTCTTTTGAAAATTACCTATATCAACTGGAAGGACTAAAGAATGAATAATAACAATTTGGATCAAGACATCACCACCAGCTTTGAAGCCATGCATATATAATACCAGTTTTGTATGCCTGGATATGTCATAAGGATGCCTGACAACCATCTTCTTATATGGGTCCTATACTCCCAACTCATGTTGAAGGGCAGTTTGAAGGTATGTGGTATTAACATCAATACTTGGGAGAGTTGAGCACCAAATCATCCCCAGTGGTACTGTGAAATATGACAAGGCATTCACCATTTTGAGCAAACTCACCTCACTGCAGAGGTAACTAAGTGAGAGAGACAAAGGGAAGGAGCAATGACCCAACGTCATCAGGATCCTTCCGGAACATTATGTCACTGTGAGATAGGTGCATGGATGGGTGTTGTTGGCTTGAAAATGGTATTTAAAGGCCTGCTTTTTGGGGAGTTGGCTTATAGGTATATATATATTCATTATAAGGGTTCAAGATGGGGTTAACTGATTTCTAAAGAGCTTGGGTCTCACACACAGAGTTCCATATAGCCCTGGAAGCAGACCAGCAGTCTAGTATGACAAGGCCAATGGATGGACACAGCCTGAGAAATCAGGGGGCATAAACCATACTGTCTAACACAACAAGAACGCAGTGTAGAAAAAGCCTGGGAACCAAGGAAGTATGCACCCTACTGTCCCATAACACAAGATAAGTGACACCAGCAATGTTCGCTCTAAGGTATAGTGCTCCATGAGCACGCTGCTTCAGTCTGTGCCCAAATTGGTCCTGCCTCCCCCTTTTGGCATGTATCGCTTTGGTCTGCCCCACAGTGTAACACATTATAACAACAAAAGATGATACTATAACTTTTATTTACCAGAGTGACTCCTGTCTACCTCTTTCTGTTTTCCAAAATGAATATACAGTGTCCAAGTTAACAGTCTTTCTTGAGGCTAATTGAAGTTTAATTTGCATCAGTTTGTCCAGATTATCAACTTCTAAATGATTTCTAGACTTTGTTTTTATTGCATTCATGAGGGTAAACCCCTCTTCATAATCTGCGCTAGATGTCTGGAAAGTGGCACAGATGTAAACAAGTAATGACAGTTCACTCAATTTTTCCCATTGTAGTATGTAGGTAACCATGTCTTTAAAGGTCTTTATTACCCTAGTTCTCACTAACAGTTCATTCTAAGTCCACATATTGTTTGCATAGGTCCTTCACCTCCAGGAGTGAGGAGGCATGTGGCCTCAGTGCTGGGGAGTGGAGCAGTTTTGCGGCACTGGCAGAGCCTGCGCTAGCCCCCAGTCCCCGTCCCCACCTTGCCATGCCTCTGGGAGGGGGGAAGGCACATGGTGCTGGGGCTGGGAAGTGGAGCAGTTCCCTGGCAGCAGCCCCCAGCACCAGCCCTGGTCCCTGCCTTGCCTCCAGGAGCATATGTCCTTGGGGAGGAGCCACTGCCTGAGCTTACCTCTGGTAAGTGTCCTGCTCTGGCCTCAGTGCCTTCACCATGCTCAGCTTGTTGTCTAGCTCCTCTTGGAGAAGATGCAGCCCAGATGCTCTCTGGGCAGGTGCGCAGCATTAATAAGTTTGTGCATGACATGGTTTTCAAGAGTGTGTGCTTACGCACATACGCAGCTTGGAGGGGGACTTGAACACCAGCAACAAGACCCCAGAGCAGCAGGGGGGCCTGAATCTAGGTTTGCGGGAACAGACCAAATTAGGAGAAGGCCTGTAAGCTATGTGTATGTGTGACCACAGAGAAACAACCCACCAGAGATAGCCACAGATGAAGAGTCATTAGGAATAATCAGAAGGGAAGAAGAATACAGAAGCAGAAACTTGAGATTAACAAAGAGTCCCTCCCTGTCTCTCCTTGCTGTCCCTCCTTCTCTTCCTTTCCTGCCCATTACTTCTCCTTCTCTTCCCTGAGAGGGGTCCCCATCCCTCTCCCCATCCCCTGGGAAGGGTCCTTGAAGCCACCATGGACCGAGAGCATACTAGCAGCCCATGTCATACACTCCACTGGAAGGGGCTGTGGGCCTTGGCATCCTATCTCCAGACTGCTGGCATCTGAAACCTAAGAGAGAGAGCCTTAGATTGGAGCCTGTGTCCTGGACAGATATACTTTGATTCTAATGACAGCCCTAGGATTTGCTAGATCTATAGAATTGTTTGATTATTTGTATTGTTTTGTTTGTTTGTTTGTTTGTTTGTTATCACTGTGCATCAATAAATTTGCCTATTATCAAATGGAAGGGTCATGGTTAGTCTGAGGGTTGTGCTCACCCAGAACAAAGTTATAAGGGCTGGGTCCTAAATCAAGTGTGTCCACCTTTAATGGTAAAAACCTGTCAATTGCTGAATGAGGAAAAATTGAGCCATTGCACAGTAGGCAGTACAGTGAATCCCATGCTCCATCAATGTGAATTGGACTGTTAATTATTCCTTGCCTAGAAACAGGGGTACCCTCCCCATCCACCCAAGCAGTGAGCAGTATCAAAACAGCCAGTGGTCATCCAAGGGTTGTGGTAGGAGCAGGTGAGGAGAAGGGTGGGAGCCCAGAGGACTGACCAGATACTGAAAACTTTTTGTTTGAACATAACAGTGAACCTGTTCACAAAGAAATAGTTCAAAATAATAGCTAATGATACTTTTGATGTGTTTCAGGAGGTTTAAACCATTCTGAACTGACTTGTTTGTCCGGACATCTGTCATTTAAAATGCATTTAAAATGGTCTAAGTGTTGCATGTTACCCTATATGATCCACCAACAGATTGTTTTCTTCCCCCAACATTATATCAGTCTTTTCTGATCTGGATCACCATCTTATACAATTTCCAAGAAACTAAGAAAAAATAATTAACAGAAGCCATCATTCTAAGTGGGAAGCCACCTCAGCTACCAAGTATTGTAGCAAAACCCCCAGTTTTTCTGTTTGTTTATTTTTTTTTTATTTTAAAATGCATTCCTTCCCCTTTCCCCAACCATTTCTGACTTTTTCTCTCCCTCTCTATTCCCTAGAGATAAGTATAAGTGAGCTCAGACTCAGGATAAGCTTTAAACATTTTTATTTTGGTAACAAGTTTTTGGTTTTGGATATCCACTGTCTTATATTGTATAATAATTGTTTGTATTAATTCTTACTGTTGTATATTGTATTATTATAATTTTCGTATTGATTTTTACTGTTTCCTATGGATATGGTATGGTTTAGGCCTGTGTTTGTAAGTGAACCAAAGTCATGTCAAGTTTCCATTTTATATGTCAAGTCTCCATCTAATGTCCTCTGCCTGGGCATCCCATGTTGCAACTGTATGAGTCACGTACCCCTCCCATGTAAATTGGTTCCCCGATGAATGAGTGTGATTGGGAATGATTGAAATACAATGGTAGCAGGTCTCTACTGAATGGCCTGTAATGACTGGAACATCACCTCACTTTGATTCACACAGGAACCACAGACCTCACCCCAGAACAGAGACAAGACCAGCATTTGAAAGACAAAGGACCCTGCACAACCAGCAACTCTCACCATTACAGACACCCAAAACTACACATCCCTGCATGCAGCAAACATGCTCAGTATGCCAGGGGCTGACCCTTGCCTGGGCATGCCTCCTGTCCCTAGGGTCACACAAGGTCTGCCCCTATAAAAAGGGGCAGTGAAGACAGACCCAGTGGAATGCCCTCTCCATCTGGACCAGCACCATGCCACACCACCTATCCACCCAGAGGCCCTGCCGGCAACCCCCCTCTGGACAACACCTACTGGACAAGACCCCTTCCAGCCTGGATAGGTAGATATTACCTTCACGCCTCCTCCTACAATTTGGACTATTTCTCTCTCTGTCTCTCTATCTCTGTTCCTGGACTTCAGTGGACTGCAGCCCCTGCACCAAGCCTCTTTAACCCCTGCTGCCATTGTGTGTGTGTGGGTAGGTTGGTGCAAGGGAACCAATTTGGCATTGTATTACCATCTCTCCTGTTCAATAAAACCACTGTCATTTGCAACCCCGAGTTGGGTCATGTTTTACTGAATCCCAGTCCCTTCCCTATCTTAAATTCCAGCCTCATTCTCTCTCTCTCTCTCTCTCTCAGCTCCAGTCCCCACCCTCTCTGCTAGTTTCCCGATCTCCTCCCAATTCCATCTCCCCTTTTCTGTCACCTCTCAGCCTCTCCTTGCTTTCCTGCTGTCCCTGCTGCCTGCTGCTTTTCCTGTGATTTTCTGCTGTCCATCTCTGTTTTCAGGATTCCCCTGCACCTTCTGTAATCTCCCCCACCCCCCCTCCCTGTAGCTTCCCAGCTCCTATTAGCTGTCCTTCAATTTTCTCCAGCTTCCAGCACCTACTGCCACTCCCTTCAACTTCTCTAGCTGCCACGGAGCCATCCTCTGGCTCCCCACACCCAGAGCCCCTCTTTAACACCTACACTTTCCCTTAGTCCTATTTTCCCTCTCCCCATCTACCTTTTCAGCTCCCCCATAGCTCTGGCTTCAGTCCCAGACTCTGTGCAAGCTTGCTTCTCTGTTCTGCAGGCTTTGGGCATTGTCTTTTAATCAATTAAGATCAATTAACCTAAAATTACCCCCAGCCTCTGTTCTTCAGCCCAGGCCCCTGCAGTCTACTGGTTCTAATCCCGGTCCTGGTAACTTTAACTCCTTACAATTCTACTTTCTTACCTTAACATTTCCCCAGGTATCCCAAGTACATCAAGGACATACATACATATCACAATACCCAACTTAGGAACTCACTTGTGAGTATGTGTAGGTGGGTGGTATGTGTGTAAATTAGTAAATACACACACACATATATATATACATATATAGATATTATTGTGTTTGAGTGTGGTATATGAATTAGTAATCCACGTATGTGTATTAGATGTGCAGGTGCTGGTAACTGGTAACTGATTTTGGCTAAATTTGGTGTATGTAGTGTGTATGGACTTAAACTGGTGATAGGTGTGTATGAACCTAGACTGGTTATTTTGAACGTGTGTGTATCTGAGTTGCTAGTGTGAGTGTGTGTGTGTGTGTATTGTGTGCATGATATATGAATTAGTGATCTGTATCTAACTTTTGGGGTGTATAGTGTATGTGCTTGAATTGGTGATAAGTATGCATGTGCCTAGGCAGGTTTGGATGTGTATGTGTCTGAGCTGGTAGTGTGTGTGTATATGCACCTAATTGATTTGTGTGTGTTTTGTATATGTGCAATTGTGTCACACTCTCCTGTCTAACAGCGCAATATTGAGATCCTGAGAGTCGACCTGAACCCCCAGGGCAACAGTATAAATGTAAAAAAAAAAAAGAAGTGGGGACTAACACACCTGTCAAAGTTAATTTGACTCCTAATTCCTGACCATGATGAGATATTTATCTCTGCTTGCCCAGGACCTTCACCAGGCTCTTTCAGGCTCTGCTGCTGAAACTGTACTCCTATGTATAAATATTTGTATAAGCATTTAAATATGCTTTGAAATAGTTGAACTCAACTTCCCCATATCCCAGGTGTGTCTCTTATCCATTGAACTGAAGAGAAAAAGTCGCATCAGTGATATTGTTCTGGGCTTATTCCCCTATGACTGCTTTGAAGTCCTCTGTCTCTGATGGGCAATCACTGGGAATGTACCTAGACCAGCCTCACTAGTGAACTTGTGAGTGTAGAGCAGGCCTATGGTCTAACAGGGGTCCCCCTAGTAGTGGGACCCACAATTGCAGCAGCATGTACAAACTCTTGTTCTCAGGGCATAGGCAATGAGGTATCAGGTAGGCATCTAAATCTGCTGCTTTGTTCCAGGAAGACCTAATGAAGACACTAAACTGTTATTATCAGCCTGGATCATTGTGGTATATAGATCATCTTGACAAAGCAATCCTGTGTCTGCCTCACTGGAAGAGGACTATCCAAAGGGCTTATGTGTAGAGTCAGTCTAAGGTAAAAATGATTCTTAGATGGAAGAAGAGATCAAAATTTTGTAGTAGTCTCTACATCCTATGAGTACCTGTGCACCTCCAAAATCATAACCTTCACAGAGGTCCATCCATTTAATATTGGACACTCATCTTTCTGTATCCTAGCGCTACCCCAGTCATACAAAATAAAGTACACAGACTGATCTTTATGCTCCTCCCCATAGATTCCTTTTTAGAATCAGGGCTATTATTTGCATAGTCAAAACAGTTTAATCTATTTTTCTCTGAACAACTAATCAATATAATTTAAACAAGCTGATCTAATTCTCACAACAATAATAAATTAAGCATGAAAATTATTACATTGTGTACACATGTCATTTCACTGCATAAACAACTAAGCTGTCATACAAATCTTGGTTTCCTTTGTGTTAATTGATCTGCCACATGCCATTAAACTTGACTCATGAAAACACAGTCTAGTGGACTGATTGTTGAGACAGTGAACTCCACTCCTGTCCGTGCCCCATTTTTAATGCTGTATAAGACATGTCACTTAGGCAAAAAAATTCAAATTCTCCCACTATGTTAAATCCATATTTGGGAAACCCAATTTTAGGGATTTTCAGGGTCGCTGAGGCCTACAAGTGTGACTGACTTTCATTTATGAAAAATCTAACCTTGTAGAAACTGAAGGTGTTCAGTACGTTAGATAGTTCTAAACTCACATGCATAGATATTTCTATTAAAAAATGCCATTTTCACCAAAACGACCAGTGGCATTGAAGTGGACATGACAAGAATCAGACTTCACCTAGTGCCTTTGTGTCACTGAGGACAGCAATAACAGAAAATAACCAATTACTAAACAACACAAATTTGTGAGCTCTCACCCTTCTCTTCCCTCCTCCCATTGTACCTTCTGGCTTCTGTATGAGGCAGCTGGAAAGAGCAGCAGCAAGCAACAGTGTGGGCAGTCTGTGCCATGTAGTGCAAAAAATTCTGGGAAGTGGAGTTCACTACTGCCTGAGAAGGGGTTTCACTCCCCCCACCCCCACCTTATTTTTTTTTTTTTTGACCACCAAACCCATGACAAGGCAAAAAAAAAAAAAAAAAAAAAAAAAAAAAGAGAGAGAGAAAAGGCTGATTTCAGTGGCAAAAAAATGGGGTTAACTCTTCTTCCAGCAGCCGTAAACTCCACAGCCACACTACAAAACTGTGGTTCCAAGAACACTTTGCACATCATGACACACACTGCCTCCTCTGTCTACTCCCTGCAAATGAAAAGTACCTGTTGAGTGGAGGAGGGAAGGATGAGGCACTCCCTCCCCATTTCCTGTCACCACTCCTCTTAACACCCAGGGCATGTGGCTTGCTTGTCCAACCCATATTATATTATGCAGTCCATTTAAACACTGAAAGAGAACAAGGTTCCCCAAATCCCTTACCAGAGATTTACAGAGGGATAAGCAATGAATTAGACAAGGATGTGTTTACTGGCAGATACATATATCCAGGAACTTCCCGGTGGCCCACATCTGGGACACAGCAGATAGGATCCCAAAGATTATCCAGCCCTCCAATCACTACCCTATGCTTCTTATCCATGTGAGCATGAATGATACAGCTTAGATCAATCCAAGGTGGGGGGACTATAGGGTTCTGGGATTGGGGATTAAGGGGTTGGGGCTGTAGGTGGTATTTTCCTCACTCCTCCTGGTTGTGAGTCATGGGCTGAGGAGGGAGAGATGGGTCGAGGCAGTCAACCAAAGACTGCAGCACTGGTGTCATCATGAAGGCTTTGGCTTCCATTATCACAGTCCACTCCTTGGTGAGAGAGGTAGTGGTCTGCTGGGGAGAGACAGCCTCCACATCGCTGTGCTGGGGAGGAGGCTCTTCTGAGCCAGACTGGCTGACCTGCTCAACAGGGCTTTAAACTAAGCCAGACAGGGGTTCAGGGGATTATCGCCATTGCCAGCCCACTGGGCAACCCTTGTAAATCCAGGAGGCTAAGGCACTTAAGGGAACCCACCCCTACCCTAGCCCCAGAACAATCTGTGGGGAAGGCAGGGGCCCCCAGTGGGACACTTGCCTGCCAGTACACCAATGCCAGGAGCTTGGGGAATAAACAGGAGGAACTGGTCTTCCTGTTAAATAAGAATGACTATGACCTCATAGGGATAATGGAGACCTGGTGGGACTCCACCTATGACTGGGCCACATATATAGATGGCTATACCCTGTACAGGTGAGATTGTACAAATAAAAGGGGTGGGAGTGTAGCTCTCTATGTCAAGGACAGCTACACGTCCCTGAAAATTGACATTGGCACCCAGGATGAATGACTGGAGTCTCTCTGGGTTAAAATACATGGGGAACCTGGCAGAGGGGACATCATGGTAGGCATTTACTACATACCTCCTAACCAGAAACAAGAGCTGGACCAGGAATTTGCCAGGGAACTGGCTGAGGCTGTATGCTCTTGGTGAATGGTTGTCATGGGAAACATTAACTACCAAGACATCTCATGGGAAGAGCACTTGGCTAAATCAATCAGTCACAAAGCTTTCTCACATGCATGGATGAGCTCTACCTGATTCAAGAAGTCTATGGGCTGATGAGAGGTAAAGTGTTACTGGACCTGATACTGGCCAAGGGGATGACCTAGTCAGCGGCCTAGGAATTGATGGAAATCTGGGTGATGGTGACCATGAGCTGATCACCTTTAATATCCATCACAAAGCTGGCAAGTCAGTCAGCAATACGGAAGTCCTAGACTTCAGGAAAGCTGACTTTGGCAAGCTCAGGAAGCTCATTGTTGAGGCCCTAAGGGACCATGATTCAACAGGAAGAGGAATTCAAGAGGAGTGGCTGCTTCTCAAGGGAGTGATCCTGACAGCACAAGGGATGGCCATCCCATCTCAGAGGAAGAGTAGCAAAGAGCATAGCAGCCCCCTTGGCTCATCAGACAACTTGAGGACCTTCTACACCTCAAAAGAGAGACTTATAAAGGATGGAAGGATGGAATTACCACCAAAGAGGAGTACTCAGCACTGGTCCGTACTTGCAGGAAGTGGATCAGGAAAGCCAGGCTGCAACTGAGCTCCATCTGGCTTCACATATCAAGGATAAAAAAGTCCTTTTTCAGATATGTAGGGAGTTGGAAAAAAAGCAAGGGTAACATTGGATCCCTGCTGAACCAAATGGGACAGCTGGTAACTGATATCCAGGAGAAGGCCAATCTGCTTAATGGGTACTTTGCTTTGGATTTTCATCAGTCCAATGGGACAGCCCTGCCTAGCAAGATGTGGGATGTCCAGGCTGAGGGCGTATTTATACCCAGCATCGGTGTTGATCTAGTAAAGGATCACCCTGAGAGGTTGGACACCTTCAAGTTAGCTGGTCCTGACACATTACACCCTAGAGTACTCAAGGATCTGGCAGGTATCATAGCCCAATCATTGGGAAAAATATTAAAAAACTCATGGCATCCAGGTGCAATACCTGAGGATGGAAGAAGGTTAATGTGGTACCCATCTTCAAGAAGGGGCAGAAATTAGATCCCAGGAATTACAGGCCAATCAGCTTGACCTCAATCCCCAGTAAGATTCTGGAGAAAATTATCAAGGAGACCCTTCTGGATTAGCTAGCTGAGGGCAATGTCCTCAGGAACAGACAGCACAGGTTTGTCATGAGTAGGGGCCTGACCAATCTCATCTCATTCTACGACCAGGTGACATATCACCTGGACAAGGGAGAAGAGATTGCCATCATATATCTGGACTTTAAAAAAGCCTTTGATCTGCTGTCACATGATCTCCTCATGGAAAAATTGGCCAACTGTGGCCTCTGCTACACCACTGTCCGATGGCTGAGAAACGGGGTCCAAGGTCAGACTCAGAGAGTAGTAGTTGTTGGAAGCAGATCATTATGGCACTCTGTGACCAGTGGTGTCCCTCAAGGCTCTGTCCTTGGACCGGTTCTCTTTAACATCTTTATCAAGTATGTGGACATTGGTGTTAGAAGCACACTGGCTAAGTTTGCTGATGATACTAAACTTTGAGGCATAGAGTCCACACCTGAGGACAGGCTAACGGTTCAGGCTGACTTAGATAAACTTATTAAGTGGGAAGATACAAACCTGATGACATTCAGTACCAATAATTGTAAAGTACTTCACCTCAGGGAAAAAAAATTGGCAGCATACTTATAGGCTCAGCAGTGTTACTCTTGCTAGAACCACTGTTGAATTAGATTGGGAGTCATGATTGATTGGTCATGAGCCACCAATGCGGTGTCGTAGCTGGTAAAGCAAACAAATTTGCATCCATAGATGCTTCTCAAGTAAAACTCAGGATGTCATCCTCCTGCTGTATTCAGCTTTGGTGAGGCTGCAGTTGGAGTACTGCATCCAATTCTGGGCTCCACAAATCAAGAAGGATGTTGAGTAGCTTGGGAGAGTCGTAAGGAGAGCCACACACATGATCAGAGGGCAAGAGAATAGGCCTTCTGAAAAGAGGCTGAGAGCCAAGGGACTCTTCAGCCTGGAAAACACAGGCTCAGGAGGGACCTGATGACTGCTTATAAGTATATAAGGGATGTGCATCAGGATCTGGGGGAACGTCTGTTCACCAGAGCATCCCAAGGGAAAACAAGGACCAGTGGTCATAAACTCCTTCAAGACTATTTTAGACTGGACATAAGAAAAAATTTCTTTACTGTGCGAGCCCCCAAGACCTGGAATAGACTCCCTCCAGAAGTGGTGCAGGCACCTACTCTAGACTCATTCAAGAAATGCTTGGATGCTTATCTTGCTGGAATCATTTGACCCTAGCTGACTTCCTGCCCCTGGGGCAGGGGGCTGGACTCGATGATCTTCAAGGTCCCTTCCAGCCCTAACATCTATGAAATCTATGAAATAACAAGCAATAAATGTATGCAACTTCAATGAGAGACTGAATTTGTCTCTTTATTCAGTCAGTGTATTTTACAGTGGCCTAAATTTTTGTAGGAATTTTACTTATGTGTTTCTCATGTCAAAAATATGTAAAAACACTCAGTTTTGTTTACCTGCTGCCTCTTTCTGAAGATTCAAAATCCAAGCACCTTTGTTTTTAAGTCAGTGAGAGCATTCCACTTGCAAAACTGGAATAATACCATGTAATTCATGGAACCACTTGCCATATTATGTCAACCATATGCCACTTATGTCATAATGAATTGCATGGGTTTCCTTCTCCTCCTACCTGTATCCCTGCATGCTATGTCCAATATAACTAGATGAAGGATGAAAGTTGATGTACAGAGGAAATATATCAGTGTTTTAGAACATATGTTTTGAAGCAACATAACTGAGAGCAAGCTTTTATACAATCATTCAAAGATAGTTGGTCTTACATTCACTTTAAAGCTTCTTGAATTTTGCTTTATAAAATACATCACATTTCATCTCTCCCCCCTTCCCCCATCTTTTTTTTTTTTTGGAAAAACCATACTTTAAGTCAAAGTTCAGGACTATTAGTTCCTCTGATCCTTTCTTTTGGTCCCCAGAGTATAGCTCTTCACATCTCGGCCTTCAACATTTACATCCCTTAAATGGAATACCATTATGTCTTCACTGCAAAATTATGATTTCAGAATGAATAGGCATAGTCAAACTGCTTTATTCTGTATAGTTTGAATTTTGATAGTCATATAACCATAGCTAGACTGTTTGTTTTAGTGTGTCCTATGTGGATCTGTCTTGCATATAGCTAGCATATGCCAAAGTCTTTGCTACTGTGACTTCTCTTTATCAGTTCCTAGCTAGATGAAAGTTATCTCAGTTTATACATGTTGCAATTACACCACTGACTGCAATATAGGCATACTCTCAGACCAGGCATTGGGTTATGGGATCTTGTGTACTGCTGTAATTAGTCAGCAAGCTCAACTAAACTTGATAATCTTTGTTTTTTCCTTCAAGAGCTATGGCAAGTGGCTAATATAGTATTCCATAACAACCTTTTCACAGCAGAAGATTGGTGACATTTGGGGGTGCATGTGGGTGAGATTGTTTGTGCCCCCCGCCCCTGCCCCGAGAGAAGCAGTGGCAGTACTTCCTCCAGTGGTGGTGACTGGCCACTGAGGAAAGGTGGGGGGGAGGGGGCTAATGGGGCTCAGCTCACCCAAATGCTGGGGCAACCTGCTGCAGGCTGCTGCAGAGGAGTGGGAGGGGGAGCGGTACCAGGCTCACAGCTGGCCCAGCACAACAGACAGGTAGGTGCGCTTTCTTTATTTATTTTCAGGGCTTGGGGGGGGGGAGATCAAGACCCCCACAGTGCAGCAGGGAGAAGGGTAGGGGCAGGGCCAAATCATTCACTTCTGCCTTTGCCCCACTCCCTGCTGCACTGTGGGGATTGTCCCATGACCTGGCCCAGGCAGGGCCCCATTCTTGGAGCATGGGGCCCCAGCCAGGCCATATCATGGGGCAATTGGAGCCAGGTGGCTCCTGCCACTGTGTGCACTGCAGGGGAGCCTGGGGAGGGGAGGCATGTTCCCCCAACCCCTTTGCTCCAATGCACTGTGGCCCTAGATGAGCCACTGGGTTCTGATTGCCCCACAACCTGGACTAGTCAGGGCCTCATTCATGCTGAATGGAGCCCCAGCCAGGCCAGGTCATGAAACAAGCAGAGCCTGGTGGCTTCTGCAGACTTACAGTGCCAGGGAGCCAAGGGGGACTCATGCCTCCCCCCCATCTTTGCAGAGGGCAAGGGTGGGCTGCACCTGCAAGGAAAGCTGGGTTCTGCCTGCTCCACACCTTGCTGCAGCCTTTGAAGGCAGCACGGCACAGTGCCATGTGCCTCACTACCCAACCCCCCCACCAGCAGGATACACATGCCAGTGCACTGCTTTCAAAGGCTCCAGCAAGGCATGGAGCAGGCATAGTCAAGCTCACCTCACAGCTGCAGCCTGCCCTTGCCCTGTGCAAAGATGGGGGGGGGGGGCATGTGCCCCCTTTGGCTTCCCAGCACCGCTACTCTGCAGGAGCCATCGGGCTCTTCCTGGGAATAACTTAGATGGGGCAGGGTAGGGCAGGGGTCTCCTCCAACCTCCCAGTGCTGCTGAGGCTGCTCCCACTTCAGCTCCAGGCCCCCATAGACGGTGTGGGCCTGAGGCTGGACCAGGGCCAGTGAAGGGAGGCAGAAAAGGCCAGTGCAGGGCTGGGGAGCAGTGGATGCCAGCATGGGTGCAGCAGACTCAGGCCCCAAGCCCAATCCCTTCCCGGTGCCAGCCTCAGCCTTCCTCCCTCCTCCCCTATGGCCCTTTCCCCTCCCCCTGTCCTACCACCTGCAGACTTTCACACAGGAGGAGAGTGTGTGCGCATGTGCGTGCTCAGCCCCCACCCCAGTTTTTTTCCTCCCTCTGCCCCCAGGCCCCTGATCAGTGATTGGCTTCTGGGAGACACCCCCCTCCCCCAAGGCAGCAATTGGCCACTGGTGCCCTGCCAGTATTAAGAGGCACCAGTTGCCCATGCAACAGAATGTTGCTCAATCTTAACAAGAGATGATTATTGAAATAATGGAAAAACTATATGTATACCAGTCTTAGCTAAGATTTAGGCCTTTCTTACTCTGTATCATCCATCATTTGGAGTCAGAGAGTTCCCTAATAGTTTCTGCTTTAGTATTCCCCTTAACAGTCTCTTTTCCTTAAGACAGTGTCTTAAAAATGAGGAATTCTTGTCTGAAAGACCCAATAAAGGCCTAGAATTGAGGATTTAAATGAACAGGTTTTCATGGTTCCCCAAATGTTTCCATAACATGTAAATATCAGGGTCAGTTCCTCCACCCCTTTCCTGGTTTCTTTCTTTTCTCCAAAGCCAGTAGTCAATTAACATAATATATTAATATACAATGACCTGCTTAAGATACAGAATTCATAATCTATTACAGGAAACTTCAAATCTCTCACAAAAAAATACATTAAACATCAATCTCTTGAGTGGATTAAATCTCTATTCTTTTCTGGATAGGCTCTTATACTACGCTCATTATCACAGTATCTGACCTTCCAGTACCTTAAGCAATGTGACTAAAATTTTTCATGCATGGGTCAACCTTCTTTATGTGATCATTACTACTTAAACTGCAGGCAATCCTTAGGATGAATAGTCCTCTCTACAGCTAAAATACTAATTTTAAAATCTCATATTTAATAATAGCACTAGGGCACTAACCTCTAGGACTGCAAATTCCCATCCATCTTGATTACTCAATATACAGCAGTTTCCTGAAGCAATTCTCCATTTACTTTAATGTGTGAAACCTGCTATTCTCCTAAGTCACAGCTTTAAAACTCCCCATCTTTATTTGCACTGTTCTTTCCTCCTTAGTGTCAATTTGAAACCTGCTCTAAAAGAATATCAACAGAACCTTCCATTTTCAAGTCTTGGAGTGAGAGCTTTTTTCTCACCTTTCACATCATTAATGACTTTAAATACAGTTTTTAGAGAATTTCAAAATATGTACTACCTTCAGGAGAAATTTCCCTACACAAACAGATGTCCATATTTAGGTACTTGTTTATGATTTTATTATAGCTTTTATTCTGGGCTATAAATATTGAAATTAAAAGAAAGAAAAATACACACAAAGGAAGCACAACCTTATTCAACATTTTACATCAAAGTTAGCAAAATAAAACTAAATCTTCAGTCAGCTGTTCTCCTGATGAAAGCCCAAAGAAATTCTGGAAAAAAAATATTTTCAGGTTAAAAAGGACAAGATTTATTTTAGCTGAAGTTAACTCCTCCATTGTTCTCTTTAGTTTTTCTAAGGATCCCAGAAATGAATTTTTCATGGATATATACATTATGTTAATAGTGACAATTTTTACTAACAAAGATTATGAGATGTAATAACTCCATCACTAATATAAGGAAATGTTTGTTTTAAAAGTTAATGTGCTTCATGCTACTACCAGTGTTATTCTTGAAGTACTCTCAACATTACCTTTAATTTCAGTCATATAGACCTGGTCCTACGCTGATAAAAATGGAGTTAACATTTTGCATTCTTCTACTTAATAGTGAAAACATATCCACATAAAACTGGCATGAATTGGAGGTATGACTTGGAAGGATATATATAGCAAAACATGATTTTATATGAAGGCTATTCTGTATTTGCTATTCTGTGAGCACGTCTACAGATGCCTCATGGTGCCATTGTTACAGCACTGTCATTTAGCACTTCCTTTACAAAGGACTAAATAATAGCACAGTAGCAACCGCTACTTCACCAAGCCGGCAGCACATGGTCACTTTTAGTAGCTGCCTTACTGTAGTGATGTATTATAATGTGAGAGTGCATTGCTATTGGAATGTAGCTGCGGCATCATGGTTTGTGCCTGCTGATACTACGTCACTGTAGCGTGTTGCAACAGTGACATAGCATCTCTTGTAGATACATCCTGTGACTATTCTTGGCTAATAGTATTAAGTTTATTTTGGAATTGGAGGAAAATATATTCTATTAGCCTTTCTGCTATAAAAGAAGTACCAAGTTAGAAAGTGAAGTTATATTATGGATAGATAATATTCTGAAATAAAATCATTCATTATATTACTTAAACTTTTACAAGTGCCACAATGGACAAAGATCTGTAGTAGGAGTCTAGAAATGTAAGAATATTGGTAGATTCTTCTGGTTTTGTTCTGTTTTCTACCCTGTTGACCCATCAGTATACTCTCCATAACTTTAATGTTCTAACTAAAGCAGATTGAAAGCTCTTCATCAGAACTTATTTTAAGCCATTTTTTTCTGTTTAATGAAGACATAAAAAGCCCTGTAGCTTACTGAATAAAAGAGAATATTTAATTTTTGTAATTTCTTCTGCATAGAAAAAAACATTGTTTCCTGACAAACTCTAACTCCAGTGCAGTTTACAAAACTAGTATGGTTAAAATTTCAAAATGTGTCAGATCAAAGAGTGTGGCCTACTGCACATAATTTGCTTTTGTAATCACTTAGAAAAAAGCAGATAAACAGGAACGGAAAGTAGTTCCGGAATAACATTTTAGAATGTTCTGGAATGTAGGGCTTTTGGGGCTTCTTTATAAATCTAAATGAAAACTACAGATCAGTCAGTAACCTTTTACTTCTGTCTTCCTCCAGTGGTATACCAGTATAATTTCACTGGTACCAATGGGTTTACTCAGGGTAAAATTACAGTGGTAAATTAGGCTTATTAGATACATTTCTGGTAATCTCTAGGGCATGTTGCTTCCTTAACACTGGATGGGTTACATAGCATACACATCCTGTTAATATTTTTGTCTGTGATCAATATAAAATTACTCCAATATTTCTTATAGTATAGAAAGGAAAATTATACCACTTTACTTCACATTTGCAGTTTGAATGTCTTTGTAAAAAAATAAAAGCACAAAAGTTCTTGTAAAAACAAATACACAGAGAAAGATATTAATGGTTAACTAATGTAATTTTTAAAAACGTATATTAATCAGGAAAAAAATTACCAAATCAGACACGCTGGGATGTTTGGAATCAAGTGGTATATATACTACTTAAAAAATAGACTTTAAATCAGTTCAGCCTTAAAACACTTCAAAGGCAGAGTAGAAATCCTAACCTCATTGAAGCTAATGGTGTCAATGACCATTAGCTTCAATCAGGACGGAATCTAAACTTAAGAGCTGCATTTTTTACAACATCATGTTATCAAGTTTAATATTTGTGATCAGCCCTAATCTTAGATTAGTGTTTCTTAACTGTAGTTTCCTCAAAGTAGCATAATGAATACACTCTTATATTGTGCTAACTAGCATATATATATATGCAATTGTAATACATAAATTTGATTGTATCCCAGTATCATCTGTAATATGCAATATTAGATGTTTCATAAAACCATCACACACTTATCATAGAATCATAGTGAAATAGGGCTGGAAAGGATCTCCAGAAATCATCCAGTCCAACCCCTGCCCAAGGCAAGATCATCCCTATCTAAAATATCATATAAATATATCATTTAAATTCTATGTAAGACTAGTGTCAACTCTGACATAACACAGACCTAACCTACTACAGATAAAGCATGGGGACCACAGACACCAGCGTCCTGTTTCTAATGAAATGTTATCAATATGTGCTCAAGAGTTCCTGGGTTGAGGGCTACAGAGGAAGGAAAAAAAAACCCACAGTCCATGCCAATCTCACCATGAGGTATGAACAAATACAATACACATTTATAAGTAGTTTAATGGAGACTCGTGGCTGAACTAATATTGAAATATGAAAATTCAGGAACAAGGAAAAATGCATCAGAAAATCCACTCTAGATTTAGATAGCTTATGATCATTTATTTCCTTGTAACTGAAGGAACCAAAGACCTAATATGTTATAGGATTGAATGTATAATTATTAGTTATATACCTGCATTTTCCAAAAATAAAAATAATAATACACATGAACCTTCATTATACCTGTGTTTATGATTATTAAATGGCAATGGACTACATTTCTTAATTGCTTACCAGCAGACAGTGTAGTATAAATTACTTGTTTGCACTAGTAATATTAGCTGAATGATTTAGGACCTAAGCCAGATGTATCCATACTTAGTAACTCAGAGACCAGCTTCTCTGGTCTGTTGAAGGCCTTTTCTGCTTTTTTAGATAAATCTAAGCACAAATGTCCATGAACTGGCTAAAGATTCCTTGCAATTTCTCCCTGCAGTGGGGGAGAAAGATGTAATGGATAGGATAGAAATAGTGATGGTGACAGAGCTGTGCAACATGTGATCAACTATAGGCTGTGTGAATTCAAATCATCCTGGATAATTGTTTCAGATTTGTTTTCCTGAAAGAAAAACTGACCTGTACAGAAGTTCAATAAAAAAAAGCAAAGAACCATTAGTGTGGAGATTGAGCAGATCATGCAGCACAGCATAGAGCTTTGCAGGCTTTTTTTTTTTTTTCCTGTAATTAACATAGGCAGGGATCATCAGGATCAGGGAAGGTGGGGCAGGGTCTGTCCTGTGTAAAAAGGAGTGCTCCAGCATTCCCTCCCCAATGCTATTTTTGAGCCCAGCTAAGATTGGGCAGGTAGTATACTTGTATACTTCCCTATACCCAAGAGCTGCAGTGTGATTCAGGCAGGGAATGAATTAGAGACAAAACACTCCCCCTATGTGCTTCAGCATTGGGTTTTTCCAGCCTGAAGTACTCAGAGGGCATGTTCTGCTACCCACTTATCTGGGATTGACATATGCTGTCCTTCATCCTGTGAAAGGGAGAAGAGGAGAACCAGCAAAGAACACTTGGATTTTTGAGGAGGGGGTGTGCATGTGCTGCCTGTACAGATCATAGAATTATAGAATCATTGAATCATAGAAAATCAGGGTTGGAAGGGACCCCAGCAAGTCCAATCCCTTGCTCAAAGCAGGATCATCTCCAACTACATCATTCCAACCATTTCTTTGTCAAGATGGGCCTTATAAATCTTCAAGGATGGAGATTCCACCACCTCTATCAGTAACTTGTTCCAGTGCTTCACCACCCTCCTAGTGAGAAAGTTTTTCCTAATATCCAACCTAAACCTCCCTTCCTGCAACTAGAGACCATTGCTCCTTGTTCTGTTATCTGTCACCACTAAGAACAGTTTCCCTCCATCCTCTTTTGAACCACCATTCAGGTAGTTAAAGGCTGCTATCAAATCCCCTGTCAACCTTCCAGTTCTCAAACTAAACATGCCCAGTTCCCTTAGATGCTCATCATAAGTCATGTGCCCCAGCCCCTAAAACATTTTTGCTGTCATCCACTGGACTCTCTCCCACTTGTCCCCATACTTTCTATAGTCAGGGGCCGAAATGGATGGGATAGAAAGACTCTAGATGTGACCTTACCGATGCAGAATAAAGTGGAATAATTACTTCCCTTGATCTGCTGGAAATGCTCCTACTAATGCAATCCAGTATGCTGTTTGTTTTCTTGGAAACAAGGGAATACTGCTGACTCATATTCTTCTTATTGTCCACTTTAACCCTCAGGTCCATTTCTGCAGAGCTGATGCTTAGCCAGTCCACCCCAGGCTGTAGTGGTAAATGGGATTTTTCCATTTTTCCATTTTTCCAGGACTTTGCTCTTGTCCTTGTTGAACCTCATGAGATTTCTTTTTGGCCCAATCCTCCAATTTGCTTAGGTCACTCTGAATCCTAGCCTTCTTTCCTGTATATTTATTATACCCCCCAGCTTGATGTCATCTGCAAACTTGCTGAGGATGCAATCCATCTCATCTTCCAGATTGTTAATGAAGCTATTGAACAAAACCAGCCCCAGGACTGACACCTGAGGCATTCCCCTTGATACCGGCTGCCAACCAGACATTCAACCATTGATTACTACCCGTTGAGCCCAAAAATACAGTCAGCTTTCTCTCCACCTTACAGTCCATTTATCCAACCCATACTTCCTCAGCCTACTTGCAAGAATGTTTCATAGTTTCATAGTTGATAGGGTCAGAAGGGACCTGAGCAGATCATCAAGTCTGACCCCCTGCCATGGGCAGCAAAGAATGCTGGGGTCAAATGACCCCGGCTAGGTGATTGTCTAGCTGCCTTTTGAAGACCCCCAGGGTAGGAGCAAGTACCACTTCCCTTGGAAGTTGGCTCCAGATCCTAGCTGCCCTGACTGTGAAGTAGTGCCTCCTGATATCTAGCTTGAATCTACTCTCAGTCATCTTATGGCCATTATTCCTTGTTACTCCCAGTAGTGCTTGGGGGAATGGGGACTCTCCCATTGCCTGCTGGTCCCCCTTGGCCAGTTTATAGATGGCCATCAGATCCCCCCTCAGCCTACTCTCGTGGAGGCTGAACAGGTTCAGGTCCCATAGCCTCTCCTCATAGGGCCTGCCCTGCTGCCCCCGATTATGACAGTGGCCCTCCTCTGGACCCTCTTGATGCTGGCCACATCCCTCTTGAAGTACAGCACCTAGAACTGGACACAGTACTCCAACTGTGGCCTGACCAATGTTGCATAGAGGGGGAGGATCACCTCCTTGAACTTGCTCGTGATGCATCAGTAGAGTGATCCAGGCAGACCTTGACAGGCTCAGGAAATGGGCAGATAAGAACCTGATGGTGTTTTACATTGAAAAATGCAAGGTTCTCCACCTCGGGAGGAAAAACCTGCAGCATACTTATAGGCTCAGCAGTGCTATGCTGGCTAGCACTTTGGATGAAAGGGACTCGGGGGTCATGATTGACCACAAGATGAACATGAGCCTTCAATGTGATGCTGCAGCTAGTAAAACAAGCAAAACACTGGCTTGCATTCATAGATGCTTCTCAGGCAAATCTCAGGACATAATTCTCCCATTGTACTAGACCTTGGTGAGGCTGCAGTTGAACTACTGCATCTGGTTTTGGGCTCCACAATTCAAAAAGGATGTGGAGAAGCTTGAGAGAGTGGAGAGGAGAGCCATGCGCATGATCAAAGGTCAGGAAAACAGACCTTATGATGAGAGGCTGAGAGCCATGGGACTCTTCAGCCTAGAAAAGCACAGGCTCAGGGGTGATCTGGTGGCCACCTATAAGTTTATCAGGGGTGCTCATCAGGATCTGGGGGAATGGCTGTTCACCAGAGCACCCCAAGGGATGACAAGGATGAATGGTCACAAACTTCTCCATGACTGTTTCAGGCTGGACATAAGGATGAACTTCTTGACTATCCAAGCCCCCCAGGTTAGGAATAGGCTGCTGCTGGAGGTGGTTCAAGCACCTACTTTACACCTTCAAGAGACACTTGGATATTTATGTTGCTGGGATCCTATGATCCCTGCTGACTTCCTGCTCCTGGGGCAGAGGGCTGGACTCGATCATCTTCCGAGGTCCCTTCCAGCTCTGGTATCTAAGAATCTATGAATCTATGAAAGCAGAATGCCAAATGTCATTATACCACTGTAAATACATGGGATCTCAAACGCCATCTCAAGGGTCAAAGCTGATTGTAGAGTATCTATTTCTAAAGCAAGGATAGAGGATCCCAGAGTCACCTGGAGGAACTGAGCCACCAGGAGCCTCCCATCTCCCGAGCATGCCGGGATCACTGGGTGTGGAACCCACCCCTCAGCAGAGGATGCCCACCCCATGGCGAACCCTCTGGCTGAAGGAGCTCTCCCAGACCATCATCTTTGAGGCCTTTGAGGCCTCGGTGGCCTGCCTCACAGAGGAGCTCTCACTGGTCACCCTGCCAACCTCGGGGAGGCAACAACAACAGACCAATGATGTGATGACACCACAGACTGCAGCCACAGAAGTGATCCAGGCACCAGCATTATGACCCGGTGGCAGCCTCCTGGATCCAGAAGCAGTACTGGGCCAACTGTCCCAAGGCAGTGAGAAAGATCCTGGAGGGACCCTCAGCTTTCTGCCAGGTCCCCCGGGAGACTCTGTTTAATTATTTCAACAGGGTCTTCAACCCCCCAGGAAAAGCCACCACTCCACACCCTGGGACCGTCGAAGTGCTGACCCCTGAACCCCCAACAGAGGGGTTTGAGGATGCCTTCACACTGCAGGAAGTGGAATCTCACCTCAAGAGGACCAGGGACACCGCCCAGGGCAGGGATGGTATCAGGTACAATCTCCTCAGAAACATGACCCAGGCTAGCTTGTTCTTTCTGTTCTTTTCAACAGGTGCAGAGAGTTCTGGCATATGCCCACCATCTGAAAGAGGGCCATGATAGTACTCATTCACAAAAAGGGAGACACAACTGATCTAAGCAACTGGAGACCCATCATCCTGTGCTCCACTGTCACCAATCTGTACGCCAGCTGCCAGGCGGCCCACATCACCGAATGGGCGGTGACCAGAGGGGCCTTCAGTCAGAGCCAGAAGGGCTTCATGTCAACAGAGGCCTGCTACAAACACAACTTCACCCTCTGATGGGCCAGGAAGCAGTGGGTGGTGGTGTGGTTGGACATCTCTAACTCCTTCAGCTCTGTGCCCCACCACCACATCTTCGGCACCCTCCATGAGCTGGGCCTACCGGATGGCGTCATCAACCTGGTATGAGAGCTCTATGACAGATGCACCACAATCATCCTCACCACCCATGGAGAGATTGCAGAGATCTGGTCGGGAGTGAGACAGGAATGCCCCCTCAGCCCCATCATCTTCATGGAACCACTTCTTTGAGCTATGGCAGGTGGCCCCAGTGGGCTCAACTTGTATGGCCAGAAGTTGAGCATCCTGGCCTATGCCAACAACCTCGTTCTCCTTGTCCCCGACACCACCCAGCTGCAGTGGATGCTGGATGTGACATCCAAGGCAGCTAAGTGGATGGGCCTGCACTTCTCCCTGCAACCAGCCCTGCAGGCCAACCGCATCACCATGACACCCCACACGAGGACCTTTCTGGAGCGGTTCCTGAAGGACAACATCCGAAACAAGTACGCCGGCAACCTGAGAGTCAAACCTGACCAGGACAAGGTCTACAACATCACTTCAAAGTGAGACTCCAGCAACCACTTCATGCCCAGCAGGAGCTACACATGCTTCATGGACTAGCGCTTCCTCCACCGCACCTGCCTCAACTACCTGCCTCTGAACAGGGCCATCCACTTTAGCCACCAGGACAAGAGGTGCTGATGGTATGCCTACATGGTAGAGACCCTCTCCCACGTGCTGTGCAGCTGCAGGCCACACACCAGAGCCTGGCAGCTCCAGCGGCGGAGATCTCCATGAACTGCACCATCCCTGGCTGTGAGAGCCAGATGCAACCTGACATCGTGATCACCAACGAAGATGCCAAGAAGGTTTTGATCATAGACATGACCATCCCCTTTGAGAACCAGCACCAAGCCTTCACCAACACCCAGGCTCACAAGTGGGAGAAATACACCCCACTGGCCAACATCCTGAGGGTCCATGGCTACGACATGACAGTTGACGCACTCATCATGGGAATGCTTGGAGCTTGAGACCCCAGCAACAAGAGCGTCCTGCATGCCTGCCATGTCTCCCACTATTATGCCAAGCTGATGTGATGCCTCACGGTGTCCAACACCATCTGCTGGTCCTGCAACATCTACATGGAGCATGTCATGGGCCATCGCCAGTACTCCGACCCCACCAGACGGACTGCCGCTGGACCAGACCCAGAGGGGACTGCCTGAACCCCACTCTACACCAAATGGACTTCTGTTTGAGAGGATTCTTCAGCAACAGACCCCCCCCGCTCCACCCAAAGAGGACCCCCATGATGAGACACTATATGGACTCAGACACTGTCTTCGACCTACTTCCTCCACCATTGTGGACCATTGTACAGGTTTGTGTGTATCTATCTTCTTTCTCTCTCAGCATTGCAAACTCCCTCCCACCCCTTTCCCCAAGCCCCTCCCCCCACCCCTGGGCTTAGTTGGATAACATTGTATTTTCTGTAACCTAGTTGTGTTCCCCTACTCACTCCTATTCCTCTAATGTTAATCCCTCACTCGGGTGAATTGTATTTCCCTACTGGCTTTGTCATCTTTTTGGATTCCCAATTCTAAAAATCTACTAATAAAATTCTATTTTTAAATCAACTTAACCTATCTAGCCTTTTGAATACCTTGAATGAAGGAGATCCTACAACTTCCTTAGGCAGTTTGTTCCATTGTCCTACTACTGTTCAAGTAGAGAAAAATTATTGTATTTGACCTAGATCTGATTTGTTTAGTCTATACTCAATTGCCTTATACCTTGGCCACATCTACACAAGACACTGACTGCATAGTAGCCTGTAACTAGTGCGCAGAAGCGTAGTGTGGCAAATGCTCCTGTGTATTAGTGCCAGTCACAAAAAAGCAGTTCCTCAGTGTCACTGTGCAGTAACTCCTGTTACTGTGCACCAGTCATTAAGTATTTTTATAAACAAGTAATAAATGACTGTGCAGTAATGACTGCGCAGGCAGTGTCTCATGTAGATGTGGCCCTTGTGTAGTCATTTACAGCAGCTCAAAATGAATCCAAAGGAAGTGTAATTTATTACTATTCTGATTTAGTAGTATTTTACAACCTCTTTGTACTCGCTTTAAAATCCATGGTCACAGGTCCATGAGAAAAGGGGAAAAAAGTCACACCCAGTTCCTTTGTTTTTTTCCTATACTTAGGGAAAAGTTAAATTTGAGTAATGACAGGAAAAGGCAAACTGCGTCTCTCCCCTGCCCCCACCAAAAAAGCAGGTACCCTTGTGCAAGGTCCATTTGTGTCCATTACCTCATGGCTCCTGGCATTTAAGCCATTTCTTCATTGTCTTCAAACATATTAAGATTGTGCTTCTGGGTGAATGTGTTTAATACCTCCTGAAAAAGTCCTTTGAATTAAGCTGTACAGTTCTTCTCCCAAATGGAGCCTCCCTCACTTTTTCTAGGGTCTTAACTTCACAGCAATAGTAACAAAGCTAAGCATAGTTCTTTGTTGAGAACATAACAACCAGAGGATAATATGAATACTATGTTGTTATACATTTCAAAACATTGCTGTGACTTCTTTTGAAGAAAAATGTAGAGCATACTAATTAAATTATTCTTTGTTAGTCAATCTATAGTGCCAAGCACTGTTTGATCTTCATGGGGAGCAATCTGCGTACCCTTCACTGTTCTTCAGTTTCCACTCCAATTATCTACATTTGTTCTACAAAAACTGCAAGTGTTGTCACTCTCGTTGTCCATGACATTGCCAACATCAAACTTTTTTACCACTAAGCAACTAATACATGCAAAGGAAATATTAGCTGACAAACTAAGTATTTTATCTCCTCTTTTGCAAAATATGAATTTTGCAGTGGGACTATTCTCTAGAATGAAATAAACTAGAGCAGCAGTTCCCCTGGATGGGGAGACTTCTTCTGGACCAATTCCACAGATTTATTATGGCATCTCCAGCACTGACCTGCTGCTGTATCTTACTCCACAGCTGCAGCACATCCATTTAGCCACCTGAGAGCTGGCTCAGCTTCCTCCATTGCTGTTGTTTGCCTTACCAGCAAAGGGCAGGGGAGGCTGAAGATGAGACAGGGCCTTGCTGGTCAATAAGAACACACTGGCAAGGTTCTTTCTGTGGATGGCCAGAACCAATCCAGCTACAGAGTGTGTCCAAAGGGGAATAAAACGGATTTATTCTGACTGTAAAAATAGCCTATTTTAACTCCAACTAATTTAGACAACTATGTGGACACAATGCATCTGACATAGTTTTGAGTTCAGTCTAGCTCTGATGAGCCTTATTTATATAAATTGGTGATGTGAGTATTGATAATCCATATAGGCATGTGCCATTAAGAATTTTGAGTGTAGAGACCTGTCTGTGGCAATATGTTCCTTCCCTTTCCATGCCCCACTTATGGTCTCCCTCCATTCCCTGCCCTGGAACCCACCTGTGGAGAGGCCAAGCTGATATGTTGTGGCTGGCTGTTTGTAGTCAGTACTGGGAAAGTGGCTGCCACCTCAGCTCTGCCTGCTTTCCCTCTAAGCTCTGGGATCCCTAGCACCATCTTGACAATGACTCCAGAGAGTGCTTCCATGCTGCCCCCTAAGGCACACTATCACCCCTTGCTTGGATTAAAATAATTCATTTTCCCAGTCACAGTGGTTCATATTCTCACTGGTCACATCTTGTTGTTTCAGATGTTATGAGCCCTCTGTTCACTTAAGGAGCCTTTCTTGCTAGTGCTTTCTCTCCCCAAATCACAGAGCATTAACAGTAGGTCCAGTCCACCATTGTAGGTCCAGCTTAATTAGAGCTGAGACTCACTGTGGTCTTGCATGTATAAGGTAGTTTTATTGCCTCTCCTCAATGCCTATTCCAAATGACCTACCATCTCCCACATCAATGACATTTCTGGGCCTAGCTTGCCCACTCAGCAGCCCCACTCCCCCACCCCCTCCATCCTGGCTCATATGCCCAGCAAGCCCTCAAGCCTTGCTCTCACCTGCAAAGCAACCTCTTGTACCTGGATCACCTGCAAGGCTTACTTGAGTTGACCTTGTTTCTCCCCTGGCCATCAGGGGTTTACTGCTGGCAAAGTTCCTAACTCTAGGCTGAGTGCATCTACATGAGTGCTTTAATGTGCATTAGCCTATTTTAATACATATTAAAATATCATAGAAATCCATGTGATTTCACTAATGAACATTAAAATAGTCTAATGCACCTATTTCTAGTACCTCATATTGAAGCAACTAAATTTAATGTACATTATCAAAAGCACATTAACGAACATGTAGACATCCCCACTGTCTCCTATGCAAAAGATTAGTCCTGTGGCAAGGCTTCTTGTATACCCTCAGAATGCAGTGCAGTTCCCACTAGTGTGCCTATAGTCTTAAAGGTAGGCCCCCTTTAAAGGCATGATCCCTTTCTACATAATAGGGATGGGGATGCCCAATTACATCCCTCTCAGGAGGGGCAAGTGCATAAGGGAGTTACTGGTGCCAAGCTAGTGGGGAGTCTGTTAGGTCATGGGAGGGAGATTGCCTGACTCCATAATGATGGAAATGGGGTTCTATGGCCTCAGCATGCCTGTGAAGCAGCAAGAGGGAATGTGGAGCTACAGTGACTTGTTTGAGAATCCAGCAGAGTATCTAGCCAATTCTCTCCACAGAGTACCTGGGTGGCCTTCCTATTCTTCAATAAGTGGCCCTACATGAGGATAGCTACTATATTGGAGTGTTTCTATCAACTTAAAGATTGTGGTGCTCAATCACCATTTAAGCAGGTCTGCAGAAGCATGGCTTGTGCCCTGCACTGAGAGTTCTGAGAATGACCTGTACTGGGGTCAGCCCAAATGGGGCAGGGAGGTACTCAGCTGTCACTGATATACACACCATGTCACTCTCCTTGGGTAGCTCCCTGACAGAATACATTCTTCAAAAAGAGAAGTGTTGTCTATGGGGAAAAGAGAATCTCCTTGCCAAGAATGCTTCTCTCTGCAGCTGCTGAGCTCATGTCTGGATTATGACCTTGTCCACTGGGACATGTTGTATGTTTGCTTTAGGGTGTTGATGGGGCTGATTGGATGCTTAAAGAGGGGCATTGACCACCCATTATAATTGTTTGGAAAGGTTAATAGCCATCTTCCTGGCTGATACTTTGATTTACACCTTGGTCATTCCTTGTATTTCCTGGCACCCTCATTTTTGCATGTCTGCTCAGGGAAATATAATCGCATGCTTAGTTACCAAAACACCTTCACTTTTAAATCTACTACATATTATAGTCTGAATATATCACATTTTAGATCTAACACTTTTTCCAGAGAACGGTTTCAGAAACATCTCTTAAATTGTTGTTGTACATTTCTCCACATTTCTCTACATATCTCCTCCTAACGGGATCTCTGAGGGGAGAGAAAAAATTGTAATTACTGAATTTTTGAATAATCTAAAATTTACCTAAGATGACTTGCTTATTAATGTTAACAGATAATGAAACTCATAATGGCAATTAATATTTCAAGGAGTATTTTTTTTTTTTTGTTAAATTCACTCTATATATATTCAGACAAGTTACTAGTGAAAAGTTAAACTCTTGTTAATATAAATTGGTATCATAGATTTTTTAGCTCTCAGTGGGTTTGGGGTTTTTTGTTAGCCTTTATCAGACATTAACACTTTAATAGCAATTACATTTTTAAACAATAGTTCAAACTGAAACTATTTGGATGTAAATAGGGGTTTTGAATTCCCTACAGGTTGTAGCAACATAGATATAGATTGGAGATTTAAAGACTACTGGGATTCTCCTGTGGACTTGCTTTGTTAAATGATTTAGAAGATTCTAGAGAATATCCACAGAAATGTGGAGTGATTCCTGATGACCTACTTCAGTAACTCCTACAGGGATCTGAAATAATGCCCTATGAGAACAATCCTTTGAACTGCTAATCTTGAAAATAAATATTAGTTTTAGATGATAATTTTAGGTTGATTCTTCGATTAATTTGGAAGTCCCAACCTCAGAAATGTTGTAAATTTGGATTAAGCAAAATGGCCAAGATTTTATACTACCTATTCTATCTACTAGACAGTTTACACAGCCATTCAGCCCAAAAATACCTATATAACATCAGGAAAGTAAACTCTTCTTTTCACGTATGCACATGGTTCAGCCCTGCTTTCAATGGACAGCTGAGAGTGCCAATGGAAGCTAAACCTAATCTGTTCTAAGTAGGTATGGTACATAGCTTTCCCATTTTCTTAAAGGGCAGCCCACTGCACCTCAAAAGCACATAAGCAATGAACAGGGAGTCCCAACAAGCACACAATAAAAATCACTTAAAATGGTATATGCGATTTCTTATTCTTTTGGTGACTGCATACTATGTGCCTCCATCATCTGAGGTTATGAGCTGTCCACAGGGGACATGTTTACCTGACCCAGGATTTAGGAGGAAGCAGTGAACTGACCTATTTTTTGTCCAACCACCTACTGGTTAGGGAGAAAGAAGAAGTAGGCTATCAATGACCAGGCTACACTCAGCCTCAGGGAGTTTCAACCAACATCTGTCACTTTCCACAAAGTTGTCCTAACTACAAAACTATAGGGTCTGAATAATCCAGGGGAAATAAAAAAACGCAATGGGATCCATTCACGTAAGTAAGCTGCATGATTACAGCCTCTAATAATCAATCAGCCATACAAACATTGTATTTTCAAGAAAACGTGTTAAAAACGAAAATAAATTGATGATAAAAATAAAACAAATGGTGGGTAACTAAAACTTCAGGAACTTTCTGACTTCATGAGAGAACATGACCATGTGTGAAAGCTGAACCGTTATACTATAAGCCTCTCTCAAACAGAACAACTTTGGCTTTAGTTTTAGCTTTCTGCATGGATCAACAGATCAATGTTAATTTTTAGTTCATTGTAAGCATCTTCAGTGCAAAAAGCTCCACAACTCTACCCATGGTTGTTTTGCTTCTGCTTGGATTGCTGCTTCATCATGTCATTATGTATTACTAGTAATCCCTTAAATTATACCATTGAGGAAATTATTGTAATTCAGCATCATTATATCTATATTATATATAACTAATAAAGCATTTCAGCATGGTCTTGTTCTTGAGAGGACTTGTTCATGTGGTTTTTCATGCATTACCAATGTTACAGGAAACTAGATTTGACTAGCATTGTCATAACAGCTTTTTTTGCCAAAAAATTGGCCTACAAGCATGAATACAGCAATCAAAACACTGCTCTGATGAAGCATTTTAAATAATTTAGCTTTGGTCCTCCTTTACATTTTTAGGTTGCTAAGTCTGAAAGTTTCATTTAATGAGATCTGATATTCAGAGTACATCTATTGTATGCACGCAGCAGATAGAGCATGAATAAATTACATTATTGTAAGTACATTTTGAAATAGGTCTTTTAAAATATGCAGAAGTATTTTGTTATCATTACCTCCAGTTCTGGTGGTATTAATATAGGTCTTAACTTCAAGATGTGAGTTCCTCTACCTAGTATAACTAAAATGTAAATGATTTTTTTTTCTGACAATATTACTAAAAAGAGCTTTAGTAAAAAATAAATGTAATGAACAAATATGGATTTTTTTTTTTGTCTCATAACTGTAATGAAGTTACAGAACTGCTATAATTTAGGTAATTATTAAAATTAAGTGTTTGTATATGTGAAAGTGAAATTCGGGGCCCCTCTAGATGTGCAGGTAAAGGTGTGATTGGATTTGATGTGCAATTCACACAATCACACTTCCTGCCATTCTACAAGTGAATGGCAGGAGACATGACTTTACTGTGGGATCATGAATCATACCCCATCTTGCCTTATTGATGGTGCAGAAGGGGGCTAAGATCATGATCCTGGGTTCCCCCTGCACCAGCAAGAAGCAAGCTTCCGTGGCTGCGAGCCCCATCTGCTGACATAGGATCCCAGCCACAGGTACATCCCAGAGGTTGCTGCAGCAGATATGCTTCAGTTGATGCACTAATTCAGCCTCAGGGGTGCTTCAAGCACCCCATGGCTGCAAGGCTACAGCTGACACAGTGCCCCAGCCACTGGGGAGCCCCAGTAGCTGAGAAAACATTCAGCTGCAGTTCTGCAGCCACAGGATGACAGAAGTACCCCTAAAGCTGGGATAGTGCATAAGCTTTGCAGCGACCCTGTGCCACACATTCAATTAATGGTGTGATAGGAAACAGTTACAAAGTTATTACACGTATTGGGCACATCTGTATGTTCATTAATGTGTCATAGTTACTCAGCATTACATTTAGTACTTGTATAATGCACAGTAACCAGGTTTACTGCGCAGCAGTGCTGGTGCACACTTTTTAGTGATGCCAGTGTGCAGTAGCCTAAAAATACTTAGCAATAGCGTATTAACATTGTTTGTGCTGTGAATAAAATTTTCTATTATATGGAAAACTTCTTACCTATAAATATAATTAATCTCATTACGGGCCTTGTTACACAGTAATTTTGGGTTGTTCCTGGAGCTCTTAACCCCTGGACTGTCTGCACATTTACACCTTAAAGTGATGTTAAGCACTCATTATGTAGCTAAAAGTGATGTCACTCCAGGACAGGATTATCTCTGATCCACACTGCCCAGATCCTGTTCCATTAAGTTGTGCCCACTCCCCACAGATGTGCCACCCAGGCTGATGTCCTCCAATATCCCAAGATCTCACACACCCCTGCCTGCAGAGTGGGAATAGAAACCTGTCCTGCTCCCAACTCTAAGCTCTACACACACACACACACACACGCACACACACACACACACACACACACACACACACACACACACACACACTAAAAGCTCTGTTATCTGGCATGAGTGGGGCATGGAGGGTGCCAGTAATCTAAAAACGCTGGCTACCTGAGGCAGGGGTTTTCGTCCAGATGTGGAGCGGAGGGTGGGAGTGGTGGCAGCAGCCACACACGGAGCAGCAACAGCACAGGCTGGTGGGTGGCGGTAGCAGCCACCATGTGTGAGCTTCTCACACCCCCACCCCACCTCGCCCGGCTACCCGGCCGGAAATTCCTGTTAGTAGAGTGTGCTAGTTAGTACTAAAATGTCAGTTAACACAGCACTATCTATCTATCTATCTATCTATCTATCTATCTATCTATCTATCTATCTATCTATCTATCTATCTATCTATCTATCGTGCAATTCAGCTTTTATAACCAGTTCACAGGGCAAGAAATAAATAGGCAGAAAGGATCAGGGAGAAAGAATAACAAAAGATGGGCTATATCTTACAACTGAAGTCAATGGACATCCACACAAATGGGGAAATCTGTGCAAGGAGAACTACTTGCAGAATTCAAGCCTAAATTACTAACAGTACAACACAATACTATTGATTCAGTAATTTAACAATGCCATGTGCTTTCTAGTAGTTCTGCTGCTGTGGTTGACCACATAAATAAGGCATACATCCACAAATATATCATAAGCAGTCATCAGCTGCAGGTTTGTTTATAAACTTACGAAATGCAAGCTGACAAAACAATTAAACTAAAATAAATTCATGTGACCACTAAGAAAGCCCATAAAGGCTATATGACACAGCTTTACATATCTACCACTGGATTAAGCTGTACACTAGCAGTCTCAGAGTTTATATTGAAAGGACATGGTGGACTGCATTCAACCAAAAGGTCAGAGATGTATCATAAAGCCACAGAACCTTCACTGAAAGAATTTATTAATGCTATTAATCTGGATTATGTTGGTATAGGGAATTTGTTCTTTTCTGTAAGCGTAAAAGGATTATGAGATGTTCTTAATGTTCTTAATGTTCAGGATTATGAGAATGTTCTTAATCCTTGTGCCTCTTCGAGAGGAATAAATTATCAGATTACATAACTGAGTTTAATCACAGTCTCCAAAAGACTACATTTTCTTTCAGACAGCATTTAAACTCAAAACCTTTAATGCAAAACTATATCACTTAAACTAGCAGTCTATTCCTTCAAGAGACACTGGGACCATGGAGAGTTAATGGATTTTTAATTATGCCATTCCTTAGAGAAAAGGCCAAATTCCTCATACATATTAGGGGATGTAATCCAAAGTGTCCATTTATTGACCCAAGGGAAAAGAAAGTGATAAGGATTTTAAACTGTTTTTTTTTTCTTCTTCTGTTACCACTAGTGCCAGGTGAATACCAACTCTATCTAACCATGTCAATGGCATTCTGTATTAACTAAAATTTTATTTCCAAATGCTGCAATTTGATGTAAAATGGGGATATTTGCATGGACAAGTTATTGTTTGAGAAATGCCAAAACAATGTTATGAAAAGAAAAAAGAAAATCAACATGAAAACTAAACATCACCACATTTATTACTTTTAGCTAATTTTATTCTTATGGGAACATCATTTACTTGATTTAATTTTATTAGTTTCTGTCACTCTGAGCCAGACCTAGCTGCTGAGTTGATGCCAGTGGTGCTAGAATGCCAGTGCCAATTACACTGAACAAGCCAAGGGCCAAAAACTAAGGAGCATTGGTAACTACCATGGGAAGAAAGTAACTTGTGACTTAAGTGATGTTAATAAGTCACTGATGCTGTCTCTATTGTTTGTTAAAAAGGCACTGCAGACTGACATCTTGGACAGTGGAAGGGCACAATTGTCATGAATGCCATTCATTATTGTTGCTTCATATTTCTATATTAGTTATTTGGCAGTGTATTGATTATGTCACAGTAATCAGAGACATAAAGGTCTATTGAGTCATCTAGTTCATCTTCCATGGGCCAATGTAGAACTGTTCAATTCTTGTAGGATTATGCACTATGTTTCTTCTTAGAATACAAATGTCTTTTATTTTTATTTTTTTGGCCTTTGGTTTGTTTTGTAGTGCTCATCCAGTATATGTTTAAGTGTCTTTAAATCTTTAAACTGGATGTCTTTTGAGAATTAGTTCAGTAATAATAAGGAGCAGAAATTGCAGTTAATTAGGCTTAAAATTACATTTAAAAAGCTGGTGTGTGACTATGTATAATGCAAGTTGCCAGTTAATAATACAGATTTGTTATTTAGGGCAGAATTCTTTTTTCTCTGCTAAGTGACACATACTTTTTTTAAAGCCACCCAATAACATTTAACTTCACTTTTTTATAATAGATTCAATCATGCTTAAATGCCTGAATTCCTTACATGACTACATGCTTGCTTTATATGAGTAAGTGTGTTCCAACTGTGTATGCTGCAGCTTTATATTGCTAGGGAAGCATTGAATTCTATTTACATTTAGTTGTGATTTAACTTCACTATGAAGAAACAGAAATGTTGTGTAGACTTCTGAAGCTGTAAATAATTAAAAAAAAATACAAGCAGCAGTACACTTTTACACTTCACTGAAAGCAACATGGTCATGCTACCTCTAACAGAGTACCCTGTGCTCTGTCACTAGCAAGGGCCTGAATGGCAGCTGGGCAGCCTGAAGTAGCCTGCAATGCCAATTAGGCAGAGTTGCCTGATTGGGAGCAGGGCCCAGCTGTGCTGGATAAGATCTGAACCCTGAACTGCAAAGAGGCAGCAGTTTGCTGCCAGCAGCTGCATAGAACACCTTCTGATGGGCTGCTGCTCCAACATCTTGGAGATAAGGGCTGGGGCTATGTGGAAGGAGCAGGTCCCATGGTCCTTGGTATGACCAGAACCTGCACCCTGCCAGGGACGGGTGGCCTGGTGAGACTGTTTGTGTCAAGACTGTCCCCCAGAAATGCCAGGCCAGTTACCGCCCTGGTGAAAGGTGAGTATGGGGAACCTCCTAACCCCAGCCCCGTATCCCTGGTGGGTAAGATTGAGCAGGGGAACCCCAGAATCACTGAGACTCCTGAGGCAGGGTTAAAGTCAGTGGAGGGAGCTGTGGCAGCACCCAGATTCTTGGTGGAGGTTTAAGGCTGCATATAGAAGCCAGTGTGAAGCTTCAGAGGAGTGGGGCCCTGAGCCTTATGGAGCTATTAAGGAAGCTCCTGGGACCAATGACAAGGGGATAGCCCAGGGAAGATTTGGGGACAGGGCTTGGAGCCCTGATCCCAGAGATGGGCTTGGGACCCTGAGAGAGAGAGAGAGAGAGTGTGTTTGTGTGGGGGGGGGGGGTGTGTGGAGGGGTTGGAGCCTGGAGAGTTTGTGTATGGGGCCTGAGGCCCAGTGTGTGTGTGTATAAAGAAAAAAACCAGTGCTAGCTAGCTGGAGGAAACTTCTGTGAGGCATGGGGTATGATAATGGGAGATTGGAGTTGTATACATAGGCCCTTGACATCAGGGCAGATAAATGGGCAGCCTCCTGCTTGATTAGCATCGGATAATTGCTCTACTCACCAAGGCGCCCCTGGGGGTCACAAGAAATAATGGCCATAAGCTAGCAGAGAGCAGATTTAGACTGGACACTAGGAGGAAGTTCTTCACAGTTAGAGTGGCCAAAATCTGGAACTGGGTCCCAAGGGAGGTGGTGCTCTCCCCTACCTTGGGGGTCTTCAAGAGGAGGTTGGATGGGCATCTGGCTGGGGTCATCTGAGCCCAGCACTGTTTCCTGCCTATGCAGGGGGTCACACTCGATGATCTATTGAGGTCCCTTCCGACCCTAACATCTATGAATCTATGAATCTATGAACCCTAACATCTATGAATCTATGAATCTAGAATTAGTAACATCAAGGCATGGCAGACAAGGAGGTGGGCAGCTGGTCCTAAGACAAGTGGGTTGGCGTACATTTAGACTAGCCCTAGGATGCCCACTTATTACACTAACCTTTAACCAAATAGTGTAGAGCAGTGGTTTTCAACCTTTTTTTCATTTGTGGACTGTTAAAAAAAATTCAGATAGAAGTGCAGACTGCTTTGGAAATTTTGAATGGAGATGCAGACCCCTTTGAATTGTAAGTGTGATTATTCACATATGTTTGATTGATGATAGGCATGTTTCACACACCCCTTAGGCACAATCTGGAGAAAATGAGGGGTCTATGGACTGCAGGTTGGAAAACACTGGTCTTGTTCTAAAGGTACTCCCCAGATTGGGGATAGCCATTTCTAAGCCTATGGTCCTCCAAAGGGTATGTAAATTCCCACATCATAGGATAGCATACCAATCACCAAGTTACAGGCCAGGTAGGAATGAGAAAAAAACTTTCTGTTGAGGCAAGACCACTGGACAGCCCAAAGGCGAAAGCATCATGGAGAAAGGAAGAGAACAAGTAAGGTGGAGCCTAACACTGTGGTCAGGAAGGTGGGCACTGCACTGGTTGAGGTAGAGTAAGACCTTTCTTCCAAGATTGTGTATTTTACACTACAAAGTAATTGGGAAAACTGCATGAACAGCACTGTGGACAAACCGTACATGAAATTCCCTCCCTATAGAGATAGAATGCACTAGACTACACTAATAGAAAAACATTACAGTAACCATCCTTATTAGAAAATCATTAAAGTAACCATCCTTATTAAAGCATTTTTTTTTCAGGTAGGAAAATTCTTTAAAGAAATATTAGGACCACACATGCACAATACTTAGCATTCTCCAGCTCTGTCATTAATCCACCTCACCTCATGAGACACCAACCTAATCACACCACTGCCCCATATATTCTGAAACCACACGTCTCATTTTGCCATGTATCTGGCATAAAAACATTGGAGTGGGTGTCTTAGGACTAGTAATTGTTAGGGTAATGATATGTGGATTTTGGGGAGTGCTGGGTGTGCAGCTGAATAAAAGTTTTTTCCTGTGTCTCAGCAAAAGTTGCTGGTTACAAGGCTGGATGATATATTAAAAGTAAACTCAGCAAAAGCTGCTAGTCACAAGGCTGGATGATATATTAAAAGTAACTAACTTGGCTAATGCCTAAGTAAGCAGATTCTTAACAAAAGGATAGGGTGCAAAGTACATAATGTGTTGGGTAAAAATAGGATACAGACCAACAGCTATTATTAGGGGACAAAGCAGAAGTATGACCTTGGAGATGATGCTGAAGTCAGTAAGAAAACTAGAAAGAACCAGCAAGAAACTGAAAGTGACCAAAAGAGGCAGAGGACAAAATCTTATGCATGTGTTCTTAGTAGAGAGGCATGTAAATGAATGAAATGCATAGGCAATACCATGCTAAGGAAGCAAACAGTAAACAGAGGTGGAGCTTGAGATAGGAGGAGAAATGGGTGGAACTGAAGGAGGGACATAGGTGGAGTAATTGTTAATGAGTATGAACAAAGGTGTATAAAATGTGGAAAGAACTAATGTTCAGGGTGGCTCCCCGGTTCAGGGTGCCACCCAGTGTGGCACTCTAAGGGCGGCACAGCTGCGGTGAGAAGAAGAATTGACAGCAAAGTCTCCTAAAAAGAAGGTAACAAAATCCTGCCTCCCCAAGGGCACTGCAGCTCAGACAATGAGGGAAAAGAAAGCCAGGGCTGGCTGAAGAACAAGGACAGGGGAAGCAGCGTCCTCCCCCATACTACTGTTTTTTATTTCATTGATTGGGTTTTTTTGATTTGTAAAATGGCTATGCACCACCTATTAAGGCCAGTGTGGCTGCAATCAACCTGGAGGGGAAAAGGAAACTCTCCAGCCCACCGGGAAGCACAGGGAAGCCAACAACGGGAAAAGCCTTGTAATAAGTTCAGGGAACAATCAGGACCCACTCCTCAGAGAATAAAGATCCCACAGATGTTCTAATAATAAAAAAAAGGAAAGAAAGGAACCTCTTCAGTCTAATTATTCAGCCATTTCCCCTGTTCGTGGCCTCAGGAACCAGGGCAGGAACTGGCGGTTGGTCATGGTACAGGACGGTAGTCACCACCTCCCTTTCATTAACATCTCTACTAAATAAAATAAAAATCCTTTTTACCATTGAAATCATGGCAGGTGGGAAGAGGGAGAGCATAAGAGCCCCACTTAAACTGACCAAAGGTTGTGAGTACCCCTGAGAGGACCAGTGAATGTCTCCCAGATGTAAGGGCACATGCCCCTACCCAGTTACTACCCAACAAACTGGCACATTGGCCAGGAAGAATGATGATGGCCGGGAAGAAACAGAAAGAATGGAATTCCCCAAGGTGGTGGCAACAGTTGGCATGGACCCTGTCGAGCAGATGGCAGGCCTGATGGGACAAGTCCTCCAGCAGCAGCAGCAGCAATCTGCATGGCAACTGGTGCTGGAAGAAAGGTGGATCCAAAAACAGGCTTGGCACCAACAAAACGTGGTGGAACTGAGAATTTCAAAATGATGGTACACAACAACCCAGAGGTATTCCTTGAAAGCTTTGAGTGAGCGGCATTAGTGGCTAGGCTGGAAAAGTTTCAATGGGCAGGGCAGCTTGGGGTCTTGTTGATACGGAAGGCCCAAGCTGCCTATGGATCCATGATGTGGGAAGAAGCCAGAGTTTATGACAAAATAAAGAAGGAGATCTTATACAGGCTGGACATCAATCCTGAAACCTATCGCCAAGTGTTTAGGGCCAGGAAACCATGGGAAGTGAAAGAACCATGGGCTTTGTTACATCACCTGGCTGACCTAGCTTCCAAATGGCTGAAGCCAGTCAAAAGTTCTAAAAGCGAGATCCACGAAAAGATCCTGCTGGAGCAATTCTTGAATGATCTGGATGAAGAGACCTAGAGGTGGGTCCATTGCCATAGGCCAGGGTCATCAGCAGAAGCCTTGCAGTTAGCCAAGAACTTCAGTAGTGCTTTAGGGGAGAGACCACCGGATCGGAATCCAAAGACAACGGGACACCCAAAACCTCACAACCGTGCCAAACCAGAGAACTGGGAATGCCAGGAAATCAGGAGGCCTAATAGCAACAGGGTGTTTTGCTTTCAGTGTGGAAAGGCAGGGCACATGTCATGAGACTGTGCCTACATGTCTTGGGCCTTTACCCGGATCATGCATTCACTGTTCGCTGATCTGGGTGGATTGTCAGGCCCAACAGACTCAGCAGGCATACAGTCTATGGATTGTAGTGTGGGGAAGGTAGCTTCGGGAGGTCCCAGACCCCGCCCAATGGTTGATGCCTGGGTTGGAGGTGAAAGGTTGGAAGCCATTATTGACACTGGCTGTTCAAGCACCTTTATACAAAGAAAACTGGCTCCCCACACTTATGTCTGGAAGGCCACCCCTGTGAAGATGGCCTGCATGCACGGACATAGCACTTTCTATCCCTGAAGTGTCTACCCAGGAAATGCCAGTTGGAGTGGCACAGGACTGACTGGACTGCACCCTATGATTCTTGGGCATGATTGGCATGAGATTTATGAAGTCCTCAATGTGACAAGAAGGGACAATGCGGGGGGGGTCAGTCTGGCAGGGGGCTCAGTCGAAGACCTCAGCCTCGAACAGCTGGCATGTAGTCAAGCTTTCCAACGGGCACAGAAGGAAGAACAAGACTTCCAGGCCATACAAGAAGCTGAGCTTGCAAAAGTGGAAGAGGAAGTAGTGGACCCAGGTCGCTATGTCAGCCTGCCCTGGTTTGAGGTTAGGAATGGGCTGTTGTATCGGGTGAAGCAGGGCCCACCAGAGTGGGGGGAAGTAGCGTAGTTGCTAATACCCACCCAGTATAGGCTTCCCTTCCTGAGGTTAGCCCATGAGAACCCGTGGGGGGGACACATGAGACACCATAACATGGAAGCCTGATTGACAAAATGGTGCTTTTGGGTCGAGTTATACGAGCAAGTTGAGAGGTTTTTCTGGGCCTGCCTGGCATGCCAAAGGGTAAGGGGGAGTAGGCCAGCGCAGGTCCCTTTGCAGTCTATGTCCAAGGTCAGGGTCCCCTTTTCACAGATCACTATGGACGTAGTAGGCCCCCTCCCTAAGAGCTCAGCAGGCCATCAGTACCTACTAATCATCATAGATTATGCAACCAGGTTCCCAGAATCTGTCCCTATCCGGTCAGTCACAGGACCTCGGGTGGTAGAAGAGCTTATGAAATGGATCACCCAGGTAGGCATCCCAAAAGAGATTGCCACCAACCAGGGGTCCAACTTTATGTCGGGCATCATACATAGCTTGTGTGGGATGTTGCAGATTAAACATCTTTGAGCAACAGTCTATCACCCACAAACCAACGGGGTAGTAGAGAGATTTAACCAGACTTTAAAAAATATGCTGAGGCAATGCGTACAAGCAGACCCCCAGCAGTGGGACCTGATGGTCCCACCATTGTTGTTTGTGGTATGAGAAGCCCCACAGTTATCGCTGGGGTGCACCCCATTTGATCTAGTGTATAGGCACCGACCAAGGGGTTTAATGGACCTGGTCAAGGAAGGGTGGGAGGCAAGACAAAGAGAGGATCTAGACACCTCTGAGTATGTGCAGAATATGGGACAGCATCTACAGAGGGCAGGGAAGCTGGCACAAGAATGCCTGAGGACAGTCCAACAGATGCAGAAGGCTATGTATGCAATAGGGCCCAGGAGAGGACCCTCCAAGCTGGCCAGAAGGTCCTAGTACTGCTCCCTGACACTAAGAATAAGTTCATGAAGTGCTAGCAGAGGCCTTTTGAGGTGACTCATCAGGTAGGCCCATTGATTATGAAGTCCTTAAGCCCAGGTCATGAAGGGAGAGGCAAATTTATAATGTGAACTTACTAAAGGAGTGGAGAGAGCAGAAGGACCTGTTAGTCACCCATTCTCTGCTGAAAGATAAGTTTGGCTGAGAGTTAGGCTCAGAGCCAGAATTAGGAGACGGCAACACTATAGTCCTGGTTAGGACTCAACCAGCAGCAACAACGCCAGGTGGGGGCTTTGGTGAAGGAGTTCCACAATGTCTTCAGCGAAACCCCTGAGTGCACGAGGGGAATAACCCACTACATAATCACTCCCCCAGGGAAAATTGTCAGGGAGAAGTGGAGGATTCCCCACTATAGGTATGAAGCCATCTGCACCGAACTCACTAGGATGTTGGAAAAGAACATTATTCAAGAATTGCGTAGCCCATGGTGGAGCACCATCATACCATTAACAAACCCGATGTGTCAACGTGGCTATGCATAGACTGTAGGAAAGTGAACACCCTTTCCCAGTTTGATGCTTTCCCTATACCCCTAATATGTGAGCTCCTTGAGAGGGTAGGGCAAGCCCGATTCATCTCTATGCTGGATCTGTCAAAGGGGTATTTGCAGTGCCATTAAGGAGGGAAGATAGGGCCAAAACTGCTTTTGGCACACTGTGGGGCTTATATGAATTCAAGAGGATGCCCTTCAGGCTGCATGGGGTGGATACGACTTTTCAGAGATTGATCAATTGGGTGTTGGGCCCGCACCAACAATATGTAGCTGCCTATATAAATGACATTAGAGTGTACACCCAGGGATGGGAAGAGAGCGGTGCTACAGGAATTACACTGAGCCAGACTTATGGCCAACCCAAAAAAGTGCATCCTGGGTAAAGCAGAGACAAAGCATCTTGGGTTTTTGGTAGGGTGAGTCCAAGTCCGACCTTTAGCAGATAAGGTTGAAGCCTTACACCAGTTCAAGCCACCACAAAGAGTCAGACAGTTGAGGGCCTTCCTGGGGTTAGCAGGGTATTATAAGCGGTTTATACCTCAGTTCACCTAAATCACCGCACCCCTCACCAATCTGTTGCAAGGAAAAAAGGGAGACCGTCTTCCATGGAATGCTGAGAGTACACTCATGTTCAAACAGACCAAAAGGGCCCTCTGCCATGAGGCAGTATTAGGGACCCCAAATTTTGAGATGCCTTTCACCCTACAGACCAACGCCTCACAACAAACCCTAGGTGCGGTGCTATCCCAAGAAATTGACGGAGTCTCCCGACCTATAGCCTATGTTATCCAGAAGCTGAACCTTCAAGAGAGAAGGTATGCCAGAGTCAAACGTGAGTGCCTCACCATAAAGTGGGGCATTGGTTATTTCCATTATTACTTGCTCAGGCATGAATTTTCCCTCATTACTGACCATGCCCCCTTAAGGTGGCTTAGAACCAAGGAAACAGATAATGCTCACCTTACTCAATGGGCTCTGGCTTTACAACTGTTTCAATTTAAAATCATGTATAAACCAGACAAGACTAACACAGTTGCCGACTTTCTTTCAAGATGCCATGAGGATGAAGATGAGGGGATACCTGGGGTAACAAGCGTGGAACCCATCATCTTCAATCCACAAGATGAAGATGCGCCTAACAGTGAGTTAAGGGGGGAGCTGTGTGAGGACTGAAGGATGCTCACCTGGGATGCTTCTCCAGCCAGGAGCTCTGACCCCACCAGAACAGGACCTCCACACTGCAGCAGGAGCTCTCAGTGTGCCCCAGCCCAGTTTTATCCCCTTGGCAGTTGGAGAAGATTGGGGCAAATCTGTGGCCAGGGCAATATCCAAGGGCCAGGGGCTGAGCTAAAGGGAGAGAGAAGGTGAAGATGGTAGAACCTGAGCAGGATGGAGGCTGTGAGCACCCAACACTAGACTGATGCCCTGGGAGCCAGGTAAGTGCCCAATCAGACTCCAGAAGGGCCAAGAGATCCCCATTAAGGATGTGAAAGAGAAGAGAAAAAAGAAAAAAGGAAAAAGAAACTGAGAGAGAGGGAGAACAGTGGGAGAGTTAAAGAGGGTGGATGCTCCAGAGCCGCAGGATCTGTTTATTTTTGTTTGCCTGGGAATGCTGATTAATTGCTGCCGGCCACCAATTAAGACAGGCGCAGCCATGGCTAGAAGAAGAATTGACAGCAAGGTCTCCTGAAAAGAAGGTAACAAAACCCTCAGACACTGAGGGAAAAGAAAGCCAGGGCTGGCTGAAGAATGAGGACAGGGGAAGCAGCGTCCTCTCCCATACTACTGTTTTTATTTAATTGAAGTGGGGTTTTTTGGCTCGTAAAATGGCTATGCACTGCCTATTAAGCCTGGCATGGCCACAATCAGCCTGGAGGAGAAAAGGAAACTCTCCAGCCCACCAGAAAGTACAGGGAAGCTGATGCTGGGAGAAGCCTTGTAATAAGCCCAGGGAACGATCGGGACCCACTCCTTGGAGAATAAAGATCCCACAGATGTTCTAATAATAAAAAAAAAGGAAAGAAAGGAACCTCTTCAGTCTAATCATTCAGCTATTTCCCCTCTTCACGGCCTTGGGAACAGGGGCGGGAACCAGCGGTCGGTCATGGTGGAGGCGGATAGTCACCACATCCCTTTCATTAACATCTCTAATAAATAAAGAAAAATCCTTTTTACCATAGAAGTCATGGCAGGTGGGAAGAGAGCGAGCGTAAGAGCCCTACTTAGACTGACCAAAGGTTGCAAACACCCCTGAGAGGACCAGTGAATGTCTTCCAGACGTAAGGGCACACGCCCCTACCCGGTGACTGCCCTACAGTCTCTCCCTTTGTTTTTCTGTTTCTTTTCTACTATCAGATTTAATTCTGTAATACTTAATCCAGCTCTACACATTCCTGTGTGTTCTCTTTTTTTTATCTTTATCAGTTAAATATTTCTATTACTAAATGACATGCATCACCTTCAGCTATGTAGTTATCTTTCCTTGATCAGTTTGTAATTTTCCCCTTTCTACCAGACAATTCTTTTCTTCTGCTTTCTTCTGCGTTTTTCCTCAAGGAAAGTCCATATGGAACTTAGACAGTGTACAGGAACCAAGATTTTAAAAAAATGCCTAATGATTTTCAAATTGTCATTAGAAACACACAATACAAATATTTTATTATTGTGAAATTATATCTGTCTGTCTTGTATGTTTTTTATAGTGGACCAGTTCTTATAAAAGAATGATTCTGCATATTATATGTAAAATTATACTATTGTTTATTCATTTAGATTTGTTTAGGAATTTGTGTGTCCATGTTACTATACTCATGCATATCTCAACCAAAGTCCATGGGTGTTTAAAGTGTGTACTGTAAACAAACTCCATACTGTTTAAAATTATTTATACTCTTAAATACTTTCTTGAAGTGGGGCCATAAAGTCTACATAGAACAATTCTTACAGCAACTATGTCTGTGGGAAAGAGGAGAAGACTGTTCTCCCACTCTTTTTATATAATCCAGACAAAGCTTCACTGCCTATGAGCAAACAATACTTCTAGCCAGTGGCAGTTATTACCTTAAAATGTAAGACTAGAAAGGCAAGCAGGGCTTCAGTCTGACTTTCCTCTGACACGGGGAAGAGTATAGACTGAATTTTCTATTGGATAATAGCACTGGACATGCTCCCTGGGATCGCCTAGATATATTGTTAAGTTTTTCTAGAAGTTAGCAAGTATGTAAAAGGCTCAACTGAGACCATAATTTATACATTCCTATTTTTAAATCTGTATAGTTTTAAAGTACTAATTTATTCAATATCTGTCCTCACATATAAGACATAATTTCACTAAAAGGATGATGTGGCAAAGGGTAAAGCAAATATCTGATTAAATTATTCTGTGGTGCACTTCTCTTCCAGTCACCTGTAATAGAGTGTTCTTACATTGGTTGTTAATGAATCAGATTGACCTCTCTGATAGTTTAAACAAATTTGTTTCGTGTCCTCCCCAAAGCCTTTTGTTATTGGATTTTTTATTTCTGCCTGCTAGTTGGCATCTCCTATTTGTCAGGGTACATCATGTATCTAAACACTTTATAGTCATTTATGTAACTTACATTTTTTTTCAGGTTATCACATTGAATTCAAGGTCACTCTACTAGTAAGACTATATTTAAAGTCAACAGCCACAGCTGACAGAGCAAATTGTACCAATTATGCTTGCTTGTTTCAACATCTACTTATCAGCAAAGGTAATAGTGAACATTTCTTGTCATCAGATTAAAAAAAAAAAAGAAAAAACTGTAGATGACTCCATAGATAGACACATACATTACCTTAGTGTCCCAACTCTAGGTGAAACACTCTGTTGAGTGTAACTGTAGTATAACATTAAGCTATTTTTGAAGCTCCCCCTCTCCACCCCAGAGAATAACCTTTTTCTTTACCTCTTCTCTATTATCTGAGCGTTTATGATATCAGTATAAGATGTCATTTTAATCCAAATCCCAACCTCCCAGCAGTATTACAATTTAAACTCATGCCCTAGACACAACGATTTAATTTGCTAACATAGAACTACATGAATCTCTGGATATTAAATCAATTTAATTTCTTTAAATTACTGTTAAACTTTGGGAAACCTACAACTATTACTTAATTGACCTCTAATAGAAATAAAGCAGTAACTTCTGCCTTAAATTCATACTTTTATATTATCAATTTTTAGGCAACAGCAATCTACATGAATATGCAGTTCTTATGAACTTTCTCTATTAGGTGAGGATAAGGAATATAGTTAATACAAAATGTATTAAGAGGATATCATTTAATTTGAATTGTGAGAAAGGCAACACACATTTAGTGTCATTTTCCTATGAATTCTAATTTTACAATTTATAAAAGTTTTTAATCAAGGAGTACTTTGATTACAGTGGCTGTTGTTAAGTAATTCTAATATAAAAATGATGATGAAAAGTACACTTGCAATTTCAGTTTATCTGTTTTTCCAATAGTGTAAAGATATCCCTAAAGACATATTTTCTTGGCTGAGAATAATGCATAAAACAGTTCATGAATAATTAATTATATGCTTGTTTTACCCATAGTTACTAGATATTTCTATATCTGGAGACATTTTTGATAAATTTGTGCTGGAGAGATGAAAGTAACTTTTGTGTAAAGCAATAAAATTAGAATAGAAGTTAGAAGCATAAACTGATTCAGACAATTTTTTTTTTTCATCAAATGGCAACATAATGACATTTTTCCATCCCAAGAACCTTGGTGTCTTGTGTCCCATCTGAACTTGATATGCAACTTCTCCTTTTAAGTCTCAAACCTCCTTATTCTCTCATTCCCTTCTTCCTCACATAAACAGAATGGATAGATGTAATCATAATACATTTTCCATGACTGGCATAATTGTGCCATAAATCAAAAAGATCCCATGAACAAGAATTCCATAAATTCCCTAGGCAATTTGTTTCATTGCCTTACTTTTCTTACAGTTAAAATATTGTTCCTGAGATTTAATCCCAATCTGTTTTTCCACAGTTTAAACCCACTGCCTTCTGCCTTGTTTTCTCTAGCAGTTATTTCTCTTCTTCTTACATGCTAATCCTTGTATCACCTTTCTTGTTCACTTTTGTAGCCTCCCTAATTTCTCTACTCTTAAAGCAACAATGCCCAGAACTGGACAAACCCTAAGCAATTGGCACATACAAACATTTTACTTTAGTGGTGGAAAATTTACACAGATAGAAATGATTTTGGAAGAGGAAGCAGTACAGAAGTTCAGTCTTCAATGCCCCCTATTCCTTCGCTTCCTCCCAAAACCAGGGTGATCCTGGACTGGGGAAAGTATGGGATGCTCTAATCCTCCCATTTTCAAAGGACTAAAGCAATTGAGAAATGCCTGTCCAGTTTGAAGTCTCTTAAAAAATAGCACACTGCAGGAAGCATTCTCTCAGGGCTTTGTAGCCCACAGAAATATCCATAGCTTCCTCCCCAGCTATATTCTGCTACTGTAGCTGCCTCTGCTGCCTATAATGGCTTCTGCTCTCAAAGGTAGGCAGAGATGGGCAGTTAGGTGCAGTAAGTGGCACAGGGATGGGCTGGTGTGACTGGATGGAGCTGCAGGGCCAGGAGGTGAGAGAAGCATTGGCTGTGGTCCCTGCTGGGAGGGGCTAAGCAGGCCTGGTGAAGGTAAGGTTGAGGGGTGGGAGATGGGTAGCACCATATAGGTTATGGTCAGGGGTGTTAGGATATGAGGTAAGTAGGGGACCTATGTTGTAAAAACTTTGCTACAGTCAAACAGGACTGTGTTAGAAGTTGAATGTCAAACCCCTAAATGTGAATCCCACACTTGTTTCTATGATCTGGAGCCAAGAATAAGGGTAATGTTTGCATGGCATAAAACATATAAATAACAGTAAAAAAAATAATAAATACTAGACCCAGTAAAAAAGTTAGCATATTTTCAATAAAAAAAATGTTGAAACCTATAAAGCACCTTGCATGCTTTTCATACTGGGAACAATAAAGTGAGAAACAGGTAACGAGCAGCTGCTGGCTGTTTCTCCTCCCCTCACCTCTCCTCCCCATCACTCCTCTCCCAGTCTACAGGAACTGTGGGAATAGCTGCTCCCTTTGCTTCCTCCAGAATGAGGTGACCCCTGGTCCTCAGGAAGAATGAAACTATGAGAAAGTGTAAAGATGTTCAGCCTGCTATGAAAAACTCTCCCAGGAGTAACTTCTAGCTTGTTGTAGTCAGGTAATATTTCTCCTGAAAGGACCATTTGTGCCCGCGGGATGGGGGGCGGGGGAGCTTGAATCTCTTCACACATTTGCTTTCTACTGGGAGAACGTCAGTCCCAAATCTACTAGCAATTCTCCCAGTCAAAACTAAATAGATAGATTAGTATACTGTCGGTGTCAAATAGAGCACATCCACATGGGAATTTAAGTGTAATTAAATGTAATGCTTATTAAGTTAAAGTGCATTAAGCAATTTTTGGCAAGTGTCTACACATGCAGGGACTTGGCACTAAAGTTAGTGGACTTGGCAAGTTAGTGCCAAGTCCCTACAGCCCTGCCATGTTCCCCTAGTGGCTGGGCAGACTTGGCACTAAAGTTAATGCTGGGTCATGTCTACACTTGTGTTAATGCACTTTAACTAATTGCCCTTGTATTTACAGGTATCAAAATTAGGTGCAATTAGCCTAATTATGCCATTTTTAATGTGTATTAAGGGCACACACATAGACGCATGTCCATAATGTGCATTAAATTAGGCTAATGAGGATTAACATGTCTCGTGCAGATGCACCCACAGAGTAGGATTATCATTTCCTATATATTTGTATACTACACTTCAGTTAAAGTAGTTCTAAATTGTCTTTATTTTTATTTGTGACATCACACTCCTGACTCTTAACTTGCAGATCTTTCTCTGCAGTACTACTTCCCTGCCATCATAACATTCATATAAAAACAATGAAGGGTCATTAAGAAAGGTGTAATATGAATATAAGATTTATGGTGTCATAATTAGATGTAGAAATTTTACATTTATGGCCTAAGGCTGTAGTCCTGCAAAAATGTAAACGTGTCTGAACATTAGACACTGAGTGACATGCTGGCTTCATTAAAGCAAATGGTAAAAATGCTGTCAGGTTTCCACCTATTGAACCTATGGGATTATGTATAGTGACTAAAATTAAGCATATGTAAGTCTGGGTAGGTATGGGGCCATATTTTGTATCTATGATGTGTGTCTATTTTTACTTTTCTTTACTTTTACTTCATCTGGACTCCTTACCTTTCTCAAAGTTTACTCTGGCATTGAAACTAGTCCTTTAAACCTTCATACATTCCCATGGAATAATTTCCTACCCCAGACACATTACTGTGCAGTAACTTGAAGTTAATTCTATTTTTTTTCTTTTTGGGACATTGTCACTGGCACCACAGTGCACAATATCCCCAAAGAACAGCCAGCTTACATGAATGGTTTGCTCTCTGTAGGTGAAAAACTACCCAGGATAACATGTTACCCCAGGCACGAATGCATTTTTCCATATGGAGTAACAATTTACCCAAAGCCTATGTTAATGCATTGGGGTAATGTGTTACCCCAATGCAATTTCAATATAAATGATAGGCCTAGACCTGTTTGGCCACTTTGGGTAGATGCATCTGAATGGTCAGCATTCATTCAGACCTCATTCATGTCCACTTCAGGTATCCATGGTAACTAGTGGATGGCCATCCTTCACTCTGCTTTTGCAGAAGATGTGGTAATCCCTTTTGCTAACCATTTGTTTGCAGGCTGCAAGGTCATCAAAACACCCTGCCCTTTGCCAAAAAAAACCCCAAATGCTTTGTCATACCCAAAATCCACCTCTGATCTCTTTTCTTATGGCAAAACTCCACCTCACCTGCCCTTTTCATAACATACAAGCTACTTTACCCTGCCTTTGTTGGAAGTGAGAACAAGGAGCAAAGGGACAGCAGAGAAGAAATAGAACAACATCATACTGAAAGACAGCCTACACTATGGAGTACCCTTCAATGGTAAGGGCTTGACACCCCTCCTGCCCCTTTTACCTGCTCTCAATAAGCCCCTTCATCTATGGTTTCCAAACAGCATCCACCCATATTTGGCTTGCCTACAAAGGGTGGATCCTGGTCTATGGCTTCTGCGCCCAGGAGGAGAGGGTGCTACTGGAGCTGCCATAGGGCAGGGCAGAATTGCTTCTGTGAAAGCATAGGTGGACAGGCTTGTGCTTGATTGTTATTTATATCCATTCAGCAGTAACCTTTTTTTCTTTTTTTTCTGCAGTCCAGGATAAGAAGGCAGGGCATATTCAGTGCTGAATCCTGTTTTGCACAGGTAACTGGGGATGACAGTGACACATAAACTGATGCCATTTTTTCCCAAGGCAGTGAGGATACTGACTTTGTCCCAGACATGGGAGATTGTTCAGAGCAAGAAGACCATGTGTCTATGGAAGCTTCATCCAGCTCAGATGAGGATGAGTTGGTGCCACAAGCAGAAGTGATGCCAACACTTCCAGTGGGAAAGGGAAGAGAACCAGCCTGGGGACACCGTGGAAGAACAAGGAGATCTATAGCAGGACATAGAGCAGAACCACTGCCACCACCACCCAGAAAACATTGCAGATGATGACAGCTTTAGAGGAAGGAATGGCAGAGTGTGGTACAGAAGTCCACAGCTAATCCATCATTGGAGAACAGACAAGGACATAGTCCATGAAATTGCTGGGCCAACTAGAGAAAGAAATGAAGACACAGTGGTGGAAATGTTCAACCTGTTTCTCTCACAAGATATCCTGACTGTTATCATAGGAGAAACAATCAGAGAGGCAGAAAGAAGATTCAGGGAGTGGAATGATAGCCATCCTGCAATAGAAAGGAGTGGAAAAAGCTGGTTGAAACAGAGCTGAATGCCTACATTGGTCTCGTACTGCTAAGTGGTCTATACCATGGTGGTCACAAAGCACTGGAGGAGTTGTGGGAGCAACACACTGGGTGCCACCATGAGTTTAAAATGATTCTATCAAATCACCAGCTACCTGAGATTTGACAACAAACTGATATGTGATGAGGGCTTTGGATAAATTTGCTGCCTTTAGAGATAGTTGGGCACAATTTGTGGAGCAGCTCAGGAAATGGTGTATTCCAGAATACACCTGATGGTTGATGAGCAGCTCATTGCGTTCAGGGGTTACTGTCTTTTCAGACAGTATATGCCCAGCAAGCCTGCCAAATATGGCTTGAAAATTTAGTGCTGCTGTTGTCATTCCCCCTGTCTGGAAACATCTACCTACGCAAGCCACCAGAAGCTGCATACCAAGGTAATCTTGGTACCCAGGTTGTTGAAAAATTGGTTCATCCCTGGTACAAGATGGGAATGAATAGTGTGGGTGACAGTTTCTTCACAGGTACTGACCTGGCAGAAAGACTGCTCCAGCAGGACTTGACCTATGTGGGAATAATTCAGAAAAGCAAGGCCAATATCACAAACAAAATGTGAGCAAATCAAACAGAGGAAACTTTTTTATCCATTTTTGCTTTTGATGGGGAACTCACCCTAGTTTCCTATGTTCCAAAGAAGTCCAAGGTTGTACTGTTGCTGTCAAGCATGCACCATGAACTGTCAGTGGGTGGAACACAAAGAAAGCCAGGCATCATTCATGACAACAGTAAAAACAAAGGTGGGGTGGTTAACCTTGACCACTTAGTCTATATGACCACCTGCAGACAGAAAATCAGCAGGTGGCCAATAACACTATTTTTCAATATGCTGGATGTGGCTGCCATTGCCAACCTCTACATTTGGCTAGACTACAATGGAAACTGGAAGCGAAGATCACATTTAAGAAGATGCTGGTTTTTGGGTTTTTTTTGCAGGAGCTCGGAGAAAAGTTGATCGATGGACAAATAAAATGAAGAATGATGGATAAATGTAGTCTGTCTAAATCCGTCAAGTCTGGTATGACTGCCCTAACTTACAAACTGCCACAACACACCCCAGTACAACCTTCTGCAAGCATAATTGAATGTCATGCTTTTTGCCCAAGGACAGATGACTGCAAAACCCAGAAACAAATGTGATTTGCTTGTGTTCACCACAGTACATCACTCCTGCTTTGTGAGGAATGCAATATTTAATTAAAACAGTTAGGAAATGTTTTGGGACTTAATTGTTAGTTCAAAAATGTGTGAACTGCAGATTTAGCTAATTGTTCATTCATGTTTTGAAACTCTAAAAAAAGTTTAAATTTTGTTCATAGTTCTAGTTAAATAATATTTTGAGTTCAAATAATCATAAATACTCTTTCAAACAATTTGTATGTTTAATAAATCATTTTTGGTACATTTATACTGTTGTCACTGGTTCCATTTTGTTCAAGTGGGTCAGGTAACAAGTTACCCCATGAGACCAACAATGTCAAATTGCAGGGAAGCAAGTTACCTCAGGAGAACAAAAATGATTCTGGTTTAATGAGAATGGATGAGGGTTAAGTTCAGTCACTATATATAGCATATAACCAAAATAGTGACTGAACTTAACCCTCATCCATTCTCATTAAACCAGAACCATTTTTGTTCTCCTGAGGTGTGTGTGTGTGTGTGTATGTGTGTATATATGTGTGTGTGTGTATATATATATACACACACACACATATATACACACACACACACGCACATACATATATATATAATTAGAGACATTTTTATTCCAAACTTTTGCTTTTCCTTAGATTTTGTATCTATATGCATATGTAAACATGAATTATTATTACAATTGCTTTACTCTGTCCTGCCCTTTTATATTTGCCCTATGTCCATTTACATATTATCTATGTAAAACTTTTAAAGTTAGAATTCTGGTGAATAAAGAGCAAAAGATACAGCAATTACATAGCAGCTTCTACTTATCCTTATCCATTTCAATTATGAAAGTTGTGAAAGTAGCATTTCTATTATGCAAAGAATCTCATGTTGACTTAAGCAGGGCTGAATTATCTCAATGGTCACTGCTATATTAAATAGAAAGTGTTAGGGTGACAATAATTTGGATTATTAGGGAGCACTGGATTTGCAGCTGAATACAAGGCACAACCTGTAGCCTAGCAAAGCTGCTGACCATAAGGCAGCCATTTGCTTATGCTAAGTAACCATTTTAACTGTGTCAACCATTTTCTGAGAAAAAAAGCAGCAAGTGAATCTGTGTGACTCTATGTGCTGTGAACCAGCTACAGTAAGGAAACAAGATAAGATACAGGGACCCAAAAAAAGATGGACGATGTTACAACCTAAGACAGAAAAACAGACTTGAATGTGAAAAACAACACCTAATTGGTAACAGAATCCAAGATGAATATATGCAAAAGGGTGAATTGGTGAAGAAGCCTCCAGAAGCTTCCAGATTTTGGTCAAAGCTTCCCATTGATTGAAAAAGAGAAGTCAAGGTCTTAGACATGCTCACATAGCAAAAATACATATAAATGAGTAAAATTCGTAGGCAATTCCATGTTAACGAAGCAAACAGTAAACAGAGGTGGAGCTTGAAATGGGAGGACAAAATGGGTGGAACAGAAGGTGTGACGAAGGAGGAGTGAATGTTAATGAGTATAAACCAAAGTGTATAAATGAAGGATGAACCTATTGTTTGAGGCAGGACTCCATTTCTTATGGCATGAAGCCCTGGTTCAAAGCTGTCTCCATTCTGAATAAAGCTGTTGCAAGCAATGTGTGCTGGTGTTTGCTCCCTGCTCTGCTCTGGCTAATGAGTAACAGGATCCACGGGTAACTGGACTGTCGTCTCTTTAGTAGTTGGGCACCACATGGAGTTAGGGTCTAACAAAAAGCATAATAATAAAGAATTTAAATTGGTTTTTTTAAGTCAGTTTGTTTCTTAATTCTCCTGTTAATTGACAATTCTTTCTTTTTATTTTCTTTTTTTTACAGTGATTATGATTATTACTAAATCTGCAAAATTAGCGTTACTTTGTTTTTGTTTTTCAAAATTTAAGTAGTGATAAGAACTCTTTTTTCCAAGAAACTTTGTTATAGTTGAAATTTGTATACCCATTACAAGAATAAAACCAGCAAAATATCTTACTTTTTACCATGCCTCAGTGACAATACATTTTGGGTTAGCTAACCACATTTAAAATAAGGCACCCATACCAACATTCTAACAGCTATCACTGTAGATTACAACACTCCTGGGTATTCTGAGGTTGAATGTCAAATGATACATCTCATCATTTTCTGTTGTTTTCAGCCTTAAAATGTATTATGTATGCCTTACCAGAAACAAAAAGTGAATACATATGCTTTAAAAAAAATACCCTGCAAGGGAAAACAAAGAGCTACCGTAGGTGTAACATGTTTGAACTAGCACAGATGAATCTCCATTACCATGTCTTATCATTCTTTCTGCAAAGTGGCTAAAAAATCAGTGTCTTCTATCTGGAGTAATGAATGTGCATGAGCACCTTGTATAGTTATATCTTAGGTGAGTGAAGCCAGATCTTCTCTTGTTTGCATGCAGCCTGAGGCTGACATGAATTTATATACAAAATATACACAAAATATATTCAGATAGAATTTTTTTCATTCCTGCTATGCATATAAACAGTTTTATCAAGGTAAAAGGAGAAGCTGAAAATGTGTATGATACACATACATTATCTATATATCTACATCAATATTTATATTATATGTTTGTGTTTTGTATCTTCATGTGCACACACATGCAAATTAACTATATAAAGATGGACAATTATATAAAGATGGGCAAAACACAGTGGCAATTAATCACCACATATGCAATATTTTGGTACAAAAATGGAAGAGCACATTTTACAAATAATTAGGCAGAAACCTTTTACCCAAGTAGAAATAAGGTCAAGACAGCAGGAAATGATAAATTTTTTCTGTGTAAAGATGACCAGGATCTTGGTTTAATAGCTCATGCTAAAGGCAATACATCAAGCAATAAATTATATTCAATACCATGTTAGGGTCCTGATTGAGTACTAAGTAGGCCTGTGCAAATAGAGAACTATTTGATTAAGGTTTGGATTTGGCTGATTCAAATGCAAGCAATTCAATTTGGAGCTCTGAATTGGTTTTCCACTTCGATTCGACTGAATCAGCTCTGAAGCTTTGGAGCTGATTCGGCCATAGAGTATAATGGGGAATTAATGAAATATCTATAACTTTGTTGTTTTTTGTCTGATTCAGATGAAACTTGCAGCAGTGGTAGCATCTGCTGAAAGAATGAAGTCTGTGAAAGTTCAAGGAGATAGGTGCAGGGATTTGGGGGAAACTGCACCCCAAGTTATTGAAAGCAAAACTCATGTCATGTGTATGTGTTACGCCACAGTGGGGTGAAAACTGCAGAGGTGATAGCCCCTGCCGAGGCCACAAAGACTGCTAAGTTTCATAGTGATAGGTGCAGGGGTTTGGGGAAAACTGCACCTCAAGCTGCAGGCAGGCAAAACTCATGACATGGTTGCTTGTGTGACTGTGTCTGTCTTGGGGCACAGGGGAGTGAAATCCACTGCAGGCCTGGCTGATAGTCCCTGCCAGACCATTGAGCCTGCTAACTGCGTGTGTGTCTCTTAGGGTGCAGGGGCAGGTGAAAAGAACTACTGTAGGCCTGGCTGCTAGGCCCTGCCAAGCCACGAAGCCTGCCAACTATCAAAAAGATAGGTGTAGGGGGAGTCTGGCTTCTGGGGCCCTGCACCTCTGGCTGCAAACAGGCAAAACTCATGGTGTGGGTGGGTGACACTTTGTGTGTGTTAAGGTGCACCCTCACTGGTGCTGAGGCCTCTGCACGGCAATGTGCCCCAGTGAGGCCACCTCCGCCCCTACAGCCTCAGGTCCAGTCCACCACTTTACATGACAACAGGTAAAATAACTTAGTGACTGCCTGAGCACTAGCAGTAGCACCAGCAACATCTCAGGTAGCTAGACTTTCAGAGAGCCTTTCTTTTCTCTCAAGTAGGAGATGCTTCTTCTCTAGCATGTTGGTTAAAGTTTGCTGTCACTGTGCGACGCTGTGCGACGCTGTATGTGTGTGTGTGTGTGTGTGTTTGTGTTCAGGTGCACCCTTCCTGGTGTTGGGGCCTCTGTACAACATGGCAGTGTGCCCCAGTGAGGCCTCCTCCTCCCCTGCAGCCTCAGGTCCAGTCTGCCACTTTACATGACAACAGGTAAATTAACTTAGCTGGCTCAACACCAGTAGCATCAGCAGCAGCATCAAAGTTACCCAAATGGAACTGTCACAGAGCCTTTCTTTTTATAAAGGAATTGACAGCAACAAGTAAAGATGTTGCGTTGTGTTGGATATATGATGTTACTCATGGTGTGTGATGGCTTATCTTGTGCTTTTATGTCAATATGGTTATTATGAAAAAAAAAGGAGTACTTCAATAATATATCTTAGGAAGCTTTAGGGTTGAAAAACCCTTGGTCAGGCTGAGGAAGTACCTGCAGTTGGTCCTGGATGAAAGGAACAGAAAAGAAGCCAGAGTCTGGCCTGGCGCACAATGCAGGCAAGAAAGCCATTCAGTGAAAATGGAAATGGAGGTGTCAAGGGGTGAAGGACAGGATGGGGTGGATGGTGGGGGTGGAAAGCAGGATGTAGCAGTGCTGGTAAAAGTGCAGAGGTACCTGGGGAGTCAGATACCTGGCAGGTCACAGTGTGCCAGAATTCCACTGTCTAATCTATATTGAGTCCATGAGTTTCTGTACCTACTACCTACAAGGCTGATGAAGTGCAGTCCATAGGCTCAGGTCTGAAAAGTGGTTTGTACATTCAAACAAGCACCTAACCTCATCACCAGAACTGAAGCCAACTTCCTACAGCTCAAAACACAAAACCTGCCAACTATCTCCAGTACCCCCACAAACTGCACACCAGAATCTATCAAAGACAACAAAACCCAATTACCTGTGGGGGCACATTCTTCACCAAAAAAAACCTCTGTCTCCAGTCTCTCAGGCTTGATCCTGAGAGGGAACAAATTACAATGCAAACCACTTTTAACAGCCAGGCCTATGACATGTTCTTCCCCTGCTGGCTGGTGATGCAATTATTGCCCCCTCCAGCTGAGAGCTGGGCATTACTTGGCTTTTAAAAAATTCAAAAAGAGAAATTGGTGCAGACAGAGTGAGGAGAGTGGCATTTAGTCAGTCCGCAGGTGGAGCTTGGGGAACCCCAGCAGCAGGAGGTTCATCATTAGAAACACCAGCTGCTCCACCAAAGCAGGATCCAAGCAGGTGCGGTGGGGTGTCACAACATCCCCAGTGATGCTGAACACCCTCTCACTTGGCACACTGGTCAATGGACAGGACAAGTGTTGCCGGGCAACTGTGGCCAGATCTTGCCACATCTGGCTGCAGCTTACCCAGTAGGCCAAAGAGTCGCAGTCCAGTGGCTCCACATCCTCAGCAAGATAGATAGCCACTGAAGCATTGGCACTACCTCCCCAAAGCTGGGGTCTGGTGCATTTGGACCTCAGAATGGAAGCCTTGCCCATGGCCCGCATTGGCAGTGGCTGGCATAGAGAAGACTGGCTGGTACTGGTGCTGGTGCTTGTGCTGGTGCTGGTGCCATTGCTGGTGCTAGGACTGCTGGCACGGGAAGGTGGATCCCCCTCTTCCACATCCCTCGCCTCTGCACTTCGGCCTCCCTGACTTTGTTGACCAGCATCTGCATCCAGTGATTGAGGGTTTTGGGGCTGCCAGTGCACATGCCCCTCTTCATCCTCAGGTCACACATGGCCACCATCATGCACACTGTACTGCACTGCAAGGGGTTCAGCTGTCTCCTGATGCCCTCCTTCAGCCACCTCACCAGTTTCTGCACATCTGGTGACAGTGTCCTGCCGCAGCCAGGAACATTGATCCCCTGGAACTTCTCCATTTGGTTCTCCAGTTCCCTTACTTGGGGGATCACCTGGCTAAGGAGGGCATAGCCAGTGCTACACGTCTTGGTGGCCTCAAGGAAGGGCTTGAGGACAACCAAGATCTGGGAGATGGTACCACACTCAGCTCTGTTCAGGGGGTCACTGATCCCGATCTCCCCAAGCAAGGCCATCTCATGGATGGCCTTCTGTTGCTCCACCAGCTTTTCAAGCATCAGGTATGGAGTTCCACTGAGTCTCCACATCCTGCATGATTTTGTGCTGTGGGATGCTCAGCTCTGCCTGTTTCTCCTGTAGTGTCTTGCCCCGCTTGAGGCTGTAGTGGAAGTACCCACCACCTTCCTGCATTTTGAAATCACTTGGCTTGTAGCAATACTGGTGGTGATGCCATCACCAGCAGCCCTGTCCCCCTCCAAGGCATCCCTATGAGGTGCAGCCTGTGGACCACACAGTGGATGCCAAGAAAGTTGTCATCACGGACAGCCTTCACCATATTGGCCCCATTGCCAGTGACCATGAACCCACGGGTGAGCTTGACCTGCCCAATCAACCACCCCTGCACCATGCGGTTCATGGCCCCAATGATCTCTCTTGCCATGTGGGACTCATCTAGTAACTTGGCTTGCAGTAGAGCCCACCAATGGCCTGATTGATCACACCAGTGCCCTGTGAGATAGAGGTAAGTGTGATCACCACCTTGGCTGCTCCAGATGTCAGAGGTGAAGTGCAAGGCTACTTGTGGTGCTGCCTTGTGCAGCTCCTCCCTCAAGTACTCCCTTCATGCCTCATGCAGGGAGGGCACCACCACACTGCTAAAGGTAGTGCATGTGGGCATTTTGTAAGATGAAGCCAAAAGTGCTACGGGCTACCTGAACCCTGGCGGCTCAACTAGGGAGAAGGGCTGGCTATCCAGAGCAAACATCTCCCCAGTGGTCTGGGTGATCTGGCTTGCCTTTGCAACTTGCCCCCCTCTGTCTGCAGCTTTCCCCCACTGGTCCAGGGTGCCTCGTCTCTGCTTTGGGGGGAAAGGGGCTTTGGAGTGACCAGGGGACTTTCCATTCAGCATGTTTGCACAGGGGCCAGGCTGAGCAGCAAGAAGGGCAAGGGGGTGCTGCCTCCTCAGATGCAGCAGCATCTCTGTGGTGGAAAAGTGTTTCACATCCTTGCCCTGGATGATGTGCCTTCAGCAGTGCTGGCAGATGGCAAACCTGGGATCATCTGCCAGCTCAAGATGCTCCCACACTACACTACTCACCTGCTTCTGGGTTGAGGGTGAGGATCCTGCCTTACGCCACTCTTCAGCAGGCTGAGGCTCAAGAGCAGGAGGAGCTGCCTCAGCTAAGCCACTTGTGTCCACAACTTCAACCTCCTTTGAGATGCTGCTTTCCAGAGGAGACCTGGGTCTACGGGAAATTTGAGGGGTGTGGAGCACAAAATTTGATTCCCCCTCGGTCCTCAGAATTGCTTGAGCCAGTGCACTCAGCATCCCTGGCTCCAGCTCCTCCTCTGGCAGTGGGAAGCTCATGCTGAGAGATGACATTGGGGTGAAGGTGATGATGCTGCTGGTGCCTATTTCTGAACTGAGGGGCGGTGGTGCAGATGCAGGGACATCAGGTACAGACATTGCTCCCAGCTCCTTGCTTCCACTAGCAGCAGAAGTGTCATGGCTGCTTGGAAAGATAATGCAACTATGTTAAGGGGGGAAGGGACTTGCATCTGTAGCTCTCCCCCCTAGCCCCTCTCCCTCCCCTGCCAGAAGACCTGGAACCTGCCTTTCTATCATGCTTCATATTAATCTTTCCTGTGCTGCAAAAGGTGTGTGTGTGGGGGTGTCACTCTTTTTGTGTTGTACGTTTTATTCCCTCTGTATTGCGTGCATGCACTGAACTCTTCCTTGATTGTTTGATTCAGCAATAATAAGCATTAAGAACTATGTAAAAATGTGTTATGTCTGTCTGTCTGTATTCTTCTCTGCTGTGATGTATTTATTTACTATGAATTATGAATGTGAAGTGTGACTCTGTTGTGTGTTTTATTCCTTCTGTGTTATTCCCTGTGTTGCACTGGACTCTTCTTTGATTATTAATAACTATATATGGTGTCTTCTTCTGTGATGTTCTATTAATGTGAATATGTGACTACTACTGTACTTCTTGTTCTTCTTCTGTGTTGTAGTGTGTACCTAAAATGATGTATCTCCTTCTAAGACCCTGAGTTTTGTATTAGTCTCTATCTGAATCTGACTTCTGTGTTGTCTTCAGTCTGTATGTAAACTAACTATAATAATATTAATAACTACTATATATAATCTCTTCTTCTTCCATGAATATCTGATTTTTCTTCTTCTATGTGTGTGTGTGTGTGTGTGTGTGTGTGTGTAATCTGTGTGCCTCCCTGAACAGTGATGGATCACATTGGCAGGGAAAACACAGAGCTTTCTTTTTTCAAAGTTTGCAAAAAAAAAAAAGAGAGAGCAAATATAAATTGAAATAAATGAACTGGATAGTATTAAGAAATACTAAACTAAGCTAAGATAAATGAAATCCTACTCAATCCTTTTTAACAACAAAAAGGAGCAGGCAAGTAGCAACTCCTGACTATAAAGCAAGCCAGGCAGTGCACAGTACCTTTCTCACACTGCTCCTCAGAAAGAACCAGTTTACAAAAGGCAGAGCAAGCCTTCACACAGAGGCTTTGCGAATCATCGGCTGAAGCTTCGCACAGCCCTAGTACTAGAAGAAATAATGGAAAGCTGAATCAATAATGCTGTTGCCTAGTGTGTCATTGAGGACTTTAGTCTAAACATTGGTCATGCTGGCCCTGCTTAGATCATGGCCCAAAGTGATATGACACATCCAATTCTAGTCTCACTCATTTTTGTCCAAATATCATCATAGTCCTAATGACTTTACAGAAGCCATGTTGAAGGACACCAAACTTTAAGAAATACATTTTCTTTTAACATTTTATTTTTAACATTTCTTTTTTGAAGGCAAGCAGGAGGTATGGTATGTGCTCACCAGGCAATACTTCAGCCTTTGAACAAGATCAGAGATCAATGCTTTAAATTTTGCCACCTTATGATGGAGTCAAGAACATCATATCAAAATTTGATAAGCAATGTATGAATCATCACATTTATGAAATATGATAAAATATCTTGAACTGGAAAAAAGGCTGATTCCTTCAAAAAGTCCTCCTTTCAAACTGTACAAGATATTCTTCCAAAAGGATTTTTTTGTCTGCCTTCCTTGACAATGTTGCCAATTTAATGATATCATTGTTTATTTTTCTGTAAGAATTATTTTCCCACTAGAGTAAATATTGAAGTATAAAATGCTGATGTCACTATATAACATGAAAAAGATACAGCAGATCTGGGAAACAATCCAAAATGCTTCATACTGACTTTTCTGCCAAGCTAAGGCTTTTTACCTGAAGCTCTCAGTTCCCAAAAACACAAAGTCATCTTTGAAGATAATGCAGGTGCCGTCTGAAAAGATTAGACTTATGTGAATGGAATGCAATATGTCAGCCTCTCTCATCACAATAGAAACAACCTTTCCAGAACCTATTGCTTAATAATTATGTAGTCATTTATCATCTAGAAACATAATTTTAAAGTTTGCCTGTGCTCTTTCATGAAAGTTAGTGCTTTATGAAATTTTCTCAGCACTGCGTATTTCAGTAAAAGTTGGAATGGAGAATATCTTAAGAAGTTTTCTCCTTTGGGAAATAATTTCTAAATTATAACTAAGTAATCAGAAAAAGTATATGAAAGAAGCAAACAGATGTTTAAATACACTTGTCATGATTGGAAGGAGTGGCAAATAGGGATCTCCAAAGAGATGATCAAACATGCAACTCCAATAGATTTCCTATAGTTTTTGGAGCCAGTGATAATTTCCAGCTTGAGGCTAAATTATAGAAAATGGACACAGGTAGGTGTGTTCTTGTTTTTGCTTTCAAATAAATAATGTATTTTCTAACATTTCATGTGAAACAAAAGAGAAAACAATCACATTAACTTTTTTTGTTGTTTTTATTTTTAATTTTTGTTTGTTTTGGGTTTTGTTTTTGAATTGGGAAGTTGTCCAACTAATGAAAGCAACTGCTGAGATGATTCCCCATAAGTTTTCACCAAGCAAACATGGCACAAAAAGGTACTTGCAGGTGATTGGTCCTGGCTAAATTTAGGCATCACTATGATGCATAAGGGTCCATTGGGTACATAAATAAGAACATAAGACGTACCATATTAGGTCAGACCAAAGAACCATCTACCCCAGCATCCACTGTCTCTGATGGTAGGAAGAATGGATGCTTTATAGGGGGAGTGTATGAACTGGGTGTATCTAGAGTGTGGTATCTTTTTAATTCTCTCCCTGACATACATCATTACTGATTTAAAGCTAACAGAGGGTATATACCTGAATGTTCTGTTTAATACCTATTAATGGATTTATCAACCATTACTTTGTCTAGTCCCTTTTGAAACCTGGCTACACTATCTGCCTCTAGAACCTTCCGTGGCAATGAATTGGGCATTAATTATATTCTGCATGGAAGTACAATCTTTTGTTAGTTTTAAACCTGTTTCCTGTTAGTTACAGGAGGTGCTTCCTATTCTGGACGTTGGGTAATAACAGTACCCTACTCACTTTGCCCACACCCTACATAATTTTATAAATCTCTATCATATCCCTGCTTCTCCTCTTCTCCTTTCCAAACTGAAGAGTCCTAGTCTTTTTAGTCTTTCCTGGTATGGCAGCTGTGTCATCCCTCCTGATCATCTTGCCATTCTCTGTAAATTTTCTAATTCTGCCAAATCCTTTTTGAGATGCAGAGACCAGAACTGAATGCTGTATTCAAGATGTGGATGCACCGGATGAGGCTTGAGGATGTTTTCTGTTTTGTTTTCAATTCCATTCTTAATGATGCCCCAAATTTTATTTGCTTTCTTGGTTGTTATGACACATTGAGCAGCAATGTTTTAAAGAACAATCTACACTGACTCCAAGGTCTCTTTCCTGAGTTGTAACAGCTAGTTCAGAATCCAGCACTGTTTACATATAACTGAGGGTTCCATTTTTTTCCTCCGAGTGCATTACCTTGTGGTTGTCAACACTGAAGTTCATCTGCTTTTGTTAATTTTTTTTTCTTTTTTTGACCACTCCCTTAGCTTTGTGAGATCTTTCTGCAGCTCTTCAACATTAGTTTAGGATCTTACTACCTAGAATAACTTAGTATGTTGTGCAAACTTGAACATTTTTACTGTGTGCCCCCATTTCCAGGTCACTGATAAAAAAAGTTGAAGGAAACCGGTCCAGCATTGATCTCTACAGGAGCTCACTTTTTACCTCCCTCCACCCTGAAAAGTTACAATTTAACCCTAACTTTTGCTTCCTTTAAGTCCACAAAAAAACCTTTCCTCTAATTATGTGGCAGTTTATTTTTTTAATTCCTTTGTTGATGGACAGTGTTGAAAGTTCTTGAAAATCCAAATGTATATTGTATCAACTGGATCCTCTTTGTCTACAAGCCTGTTAACAGCCTGAAAGAACAGCAGCATATTGGTGAGACAGTATTTCCCTTTACAAAAATAATGCTGACCTATTGGTGCTTCCTCCCAACCTTACAATTTATGAACCTAACACTGCTCTATTTTCAGTCAGGTGGCTTCATATTTTATTGCTGGATTAAAAGAATTGATGGGTTTAAAACTTTCAGAAGTTCTGCTTAAGTACAGCAAAACTACATATTCGCTTCTGCACTCTGAACCTGATCTTACGACACTGGAAGGTGTTTTGTCTGGTTTGGAAGACTCCGTGATGACTAGTTAAATGTGAAATGAAAACATCGCAAAAACAGAAATGGAATTTAATTCAGGCCATTGCTTTCCCTTCCAACCCCCTTTCCCTCCCACCCCCTTCTCTTGCCTCTATTAACATGATTACACATAACTGGATAAAGAGCGTTTGAATCCCAGAAAAAGTTCTCTAGCAATATTAGGTAAGGCAGAATTGACATTTCTTGCATTTTCAGGTGAATACAAGGATAAAAAGATACCCAAACTTTCCTTTTTTTAAAAAAAATCAGGGTTTCTTAGTGTAATGGAAATAATAATTAAAAAAAAAGGTGTGTGGGACCGTAATACAATTTTACTGAAATCTGTAAAACTGCAGTCAAGATTTTCCTTCAGAAGACCTTTGCAATATATTTCTTAGACTTATTTTCAGTAGTTTGGTTCAGAAATAATAAAAGACCAGCCTATTTTGGAGTATAATCAGTATGGCTACTTCTGCAAGAAGCAGCAAGAAGCGGGAAAGAGAGGTGTACAACCGTGAAAAGGAACCTAACAATCATAGTGTTTATATTTAAGATACAGGTACCTCAACATTGTCTTCAAGCATTTCATCATGTAAGAGTCCTCATGTAACCAGATACAGGGTTCCCCCAACTACACTTTCCCATAAGAATGCTCTGCCAGTGAGCCAGGGGGAATTATGAACTGAAGCACATGTCACTGTAACAGGCTCCACATATTTTGTAACATTTTTGGCTACTTTTAATTGTGAAAAGTCCTCCAACTCCTACAGAAATTACACTTAGGGCTAATATGGATCCTCTGTATAATTAAAAAAAAAAAAACTTTTGCTTCCCTCTGCTGTCAGAGACCATCAAAAAACCATGATGGACAGTGGGTCCCTTGGCTGCAAGGATGAAGGCTTCTAGGTAAGAACTGAGACAGACTGAGGATTTTGCTTCTCTCATGCAGGGCATGAGTAGAGAGATTGAGCATTGAGTAAGGCTCAGGAATTAGTGATGAATATTGAGGCTTTGTTGGATGCCATAGTGAATCTGGTTCAGAGCAGGATAGAGTTTCTGCCTGTGAGGATCTGACTCTGGAAATGGCCAGGCCGACAGATTATCATACCAGGAAGCTCCAGGCTGTGAGAGACAACGTGCTGGACTTGGAAGGCAGATCCAGAACACAAAACATCTGCATTATTAGAAAAAAAGGTAATCCCACTGAGTTTGTAACAAGACTATTTCCTCACTGGAAGAAGCCTGATCTGGAAAGAAAACCTGGGGCTTTTATCCAAGTTTCTGCTATTTCCAACCAAAGACAGAGTGCTCAGAGCTGCCAGAAACCTTGGAAATCAGACATGAGATAACCCTGATGTTTGTATAATTCTCTTTCCTGATTTTCTCCATGAGGTGACTGAAAAGCAAGCTTTGTTTAAATCAGGCCAAGTTCAAGCAGCTGAGATACTTCATGATCCTGCCACCTTGAATCTGATTCACAAGAGAAACCTTACACCTTCTCTGGCCCTAAGGAAGTAGAAAAAAAAATATTACACTGATACTAGTGGATGAAGTTATGGAATAATCTGAGTTGTACAAAAAACAACACAAAACAGAAAACTGTGGGGGGGGGGAATGAGGTGTTTTTAGATTATTAAATACTGTTTATCAATGAGTGCATCTACATGAGACGCTATGTTGCTGCAGCAATGTGCTCCTTTGCTATAGCGCATTGCTATGGCAATGTACCAGCTAAAAATAATGTGCGCTGCTGGCACAACGCAGTATGGGCTGTTACTGCACCATCCTTTAGTGCTTCCAGAAGGAAGCACTAAAGGATGGTGCGGTAACAATGTCACTGTAGGAGCACCTGGGATCGTGCCCAATGAATAGCATTCATATGATTTTTTTTTTATGTCTTTGGGCATCTTTACACACTCTTGGTGGAGGGGCATTTTAGTTAGAGTGGGCCTCTAATTTTGAAATGTGGGGATGCATTGGGGAAGCCATCCTGCACCTGTACAGAAACCTTTGTCTTTATTTCTGAAGAGTAGTAGAGAGCTTTGAGTTACATCTACACCAAATTTCCTAATGATCATATATTATTTACTGCTATTATTTCTTGTTCTTTATATGTGTTTTTTGTTTTTCTTTTTCTTTTCTGTTCCTTTTCTGCCTCCTGATCAAGAGTATACTTGGGAATGTATGTTGCTTTTGTTGTTCTGAGGTATGTGGCGTGTTTTCTTGAGTGGTATCTGGTTGCTGTCACTTTTGATATACAGACTGCTGAAGTCTGTATGTTCTGGAAAGCCGATACTAGCAAGCTGTCTTCCAGATCCTGCAGGTGATACAGAAAACACAACTTAGATACGTGCTTGGTGGCAAAATCTCAGAGAGGTTTATTGTTGTCAGACATCATACCGGATGCTGATTAACAGTCAGTCCAACTTAGCGAAGACAACGTACATTATTCATGCTCTCCTAGTTCTGAGGGACAGGTTTCCCAACTCCTGTATTTATACTTGCATACCCCTCTCCCCATCTTGTGCCCACTCTTATCTCTCTCTCTGTGGATATGTTTGTCTTTATTTATTTTGTTTGCAAGGTTCACATACCTGCATTATCATCAGTCAGTTCTAACTTTTACATTTGTAGCTGCTGTTTTCATACTCCCTTCAATGTCCTTTTGCTCATTAGAACATTTTTTTTTCTTTCTTATTGGGTCATCCAGGGGTCAGGAGGCCCTTTTCTCCCATACTGCCTTTCAGCACCGTAGCTTAATATAGCTTCACATAACTATGGCCTAGGTCAACTGGCACTCCTACTATTATGAGCTCTGGACTTATAGAAAAATGTTGATTTTGCAGATTATGGTAGTACACAGATAAATGTGGTACATTTGATTTAATGAAATGGGAAAGCTTCCAGCTATATACAAAGATGTACATGGAAGGTAAGTTACTGAGCATAGCGAATCCTATTAAGTGTGTGTTTTAGAATCTAAAGTGTCTGAAAAGCCCTATTAAGAAAAAATAAAATATAATCTTTTATTAAAAAACAGAAGTCTAATATTGCTATGCTCCAAGAAACTCATACGCTAGTTGAGGAATGTAAAAAAAAATAGAGGATAATTGGGTAGTGTTAGCAGTTTCTAGTGTATATAACACAAAGTTGTATGGAGTTTCTATTTTAGTTCATAAATAATTGTGCCGCCATTTAATTGATGTAGGTGATAATCCAGAGTGTAGATTTATTCTTGCAAATGTTAAAATTAGATTCCATTTTTACTCAGAGATGTGTCTATGGTCTTGAAGCAGAAATTCCAAGAGTTTATCATTTTCTTTTTGTAATGGTGTCTGAATTTAGATAATACCTGTATATTCTGGAGGAAAAGACTGGTCTGAATTTTGGGTTCCTATCATTGATAGATCTCATGCCCCTCTATCCATAAAATATATGTCTAGGGAAGTTGTTAAAAGTGACATATCAGACCTGGATTTAGCATATATTTGGTGCATAGTGAATCCAAAAATGAGAAAATATAGGTCTTTTCTTCTTTTCTTCAGTATATTCTAGAATTAATTATTTTTTAATCTCTCAGAACATAACTGATTCTGTAACCAATACATCTATTGGCTCTATAGATGTTTTGGACTATGCTGTGGTGGAGTTTCATCTCTTTCTTGCAGACAGACCAGCTGTAAATAATTAGTGGTGACTCAATACCTCCCTGCTGAATGATTATAAATTTGAAGCATTAATTTTAGAGGAGTTATGGAGCTTAATCAACCTACTGCTTCCTCCACTTCATTATTATGGGAAAATACTAACGGCTTCTTCAGCGGCTCTATAATAACATCATGCTCCTGCAAAAAAGAAAAAAATGGGATACAGAAATTAAGTCTTTAGATGAGGATATATCACAAATCCTTTTCCTGATACACTACACATTCTTACCAAAATGAGGTATGAATTGAACAAATTACTGCCCAAGAAAGCTCAGTATGCTTCATAAAAATTAGCCCAAGATTACTGTGAATTGCAGGAATGTGCAGGAAGGTCACTAGCATATAGAATAAAGAGGAAATGCAACCATAATACAATGTCAGCTATAGGATACTCAGGGGAGAATGCATATAATAGTACAGGTACAAATCAACCAAGAATTCAGTCAATTCTATACTCATTTTTACACCCATAATCTGAATGCTACTAGTGAAAAATAGGTATGCTTCTGGATTTTATATCCATAGAAATTTCAGAGGTGGAGCAGGACATTTTCGAGTTTCCTTTAATATAAGAGGAACTTTGGACTCAAAGGACATGAATAATAATGAATCTCATGCAGTGATGGATTTCCAGTGGAATTTTACTATAAAAAATATATATATTGTTTCCTCAATTACTGAATGTATGTAATTATAGTAATAACCAAGATATACTAGATACCAAAATATAAGGGTGATACAAAAGTAATTAAGGTAGGAGATAATAAACACAAGATCCTGTTGTATTCAAATGATCCACTAATGCTTCTGTTACAACCTAAGAGATCAGTTCCTGCCCTTTTATCACTAATGCACAATTTAAGCAATATATCTAGTTATAAAATTAATTGTACTACATCTGAGGTATTTGCTAAGTAGGGCTGTGTCCAGATGAGTAGGAGCATGTGGTTTGTGACACCATAAACTTATTTGTGGCATCACAAACCACACACATGGAATGTTAAAAAATGTCCTGCACTGCAAATTTGCAGCACAATGGCAAAATTTGCTACCGGGATTGCCCAATAGCAAAAAAAAAAAAAGCACCAGGAAAAAAGTAGTGTGCGCTGGAACAATTGGAGGCTTTTTCTTCCAGTGAAACACTCTGGCTCCTGGCCAGAGCATCTCTATGTTCCATTTGTGCCCCAGCTGCACCAGGATATTGGGAGCCAAGAGGACCTGGGTAAGGGCAGTTTGCCCACAGCAGGACAATGTGTCCTACAACAAAGCACACATACAAAGGTGTTCATTGGAGCACAAAGCAGTGGCACAAATTTGTGTTGCTACAATTTGTCACTGCAAGCACATGCCCCTGCTCATCTGGATGTGGCCTCAGTTTCAATATGGTATCTTTCCAATAAAACTCAGAAAGGGTGTAAAACTCAGAAAGGTTGATAAGAAACTAAGGTAAACCTTTTAGTCTAATTCCTAATCTTCTCATTATGCCATCCCTCATTCTGTCACTTACTTTTTCATGTAAACTAGTTTGCTCCACTGCAGGGTAGATTTGATTTAAATCAAACTGATTTGAATCATGATTAAATCACAATTTAAATCACTGGTTAGGGAATCTCGATTTAACCATTTTTTTCTATCAAAAGTGAATTATTTTTGTTTGATATAACCTTTGTTCAAGGCTACAGAAATAGGCTTTGGGATAATCAGGATATAGTCTACATTTCTCTTTAGCTCAATGTTGAGAACTCTGATTATGACAATTTCACCTTTTTTGTCATGATTTTGTTCACAAATTGGCATCAGATTAGGCCAGTTCTCAATATATCGCTCAAAACAGTCTACTACTGTGTTCCATTACATTTTAGTTTGCTTCCCCCTGCTTTCTTCAGAGCAGCTGCTGTGAAGTGGCTGTTACATAAATATTTTGAAATTTCAAGAACAATTCCGTGGAAAATGTTTCTCTTTTGTTTCTACTTCCCCTCCCTTCTTGTATTTATCTCCAAATTACTTTTCCTTGCCCAGATCTACTCCACCCCAACAATCCTCTGTTCATTTAACTTCTTGAATCTTTGCACTTTTATAGAGTGGTAAGGGCTTGACTCTGTGTACATGTAACTTACAGAGAGACAAAAGGGCTGATGGGTAGGTAATTAGGTCTGTTATCTATCATCTCCATATACTGCTTTTTAACAGGGATAGTATCTCTAGAGACACACATCCACAGTTTGAGAACTGAAACTAAGCATCACAGAGATGCTTAATGGGAACTTCTAGACTGAGCACCGAGTCCCATTGGGTTGAGTGTTCTTCTTTAATCTTTACTAATCTGTAGAGGAATCTCTGAGAACCCCATAACACTGGACCTCTACTACAGTCCATGGCCTGTTGTGACCTATTTATAATTTTTTGTTCTAAAAAGGTTACATGAATATATTGTCTCAAATAGTATATAATTAGAAGTTATAATCCCTGTCCCATGATGATATCTTTGAACTTCAACATAACTTAAACTATCTTTATATAGTTTGGTTTTTTTTTAAGGAAAGCATCTTAAAAATAAAATATATATATATATATTAAATAAAACATCTAATTTAAATTTAAAAAATCTTATTTTTTTTAATATCCACCCCCCTCCACTGGAACTCCTCCAAGACTAAATGCCAATATCATCACTCTGACAATAGTTTCCCCGGAGTCAGTGGAATTATTTATTTTGGAAAATGGTACTAAATAGTTTGAGTAAGGCTGAATCTGCCTTCTACTGGGAATGTCTACACATGAAATTAATGCAAAACAATGCTGGAGGTTATTTCTCTGGAGTTTATTGTTCCCAGGTGGGCCATTTGAACGTGTTTCCAGGACTGCAGTACATTGAGCTATGTCAGAGCAGCTCCAACTGTCAGGGGGCCCCAGGGTTCAGCCTGCCAGCCAAGGGCTGCTCCCCACCACTCAATGTGGGAACAGGGAAGAGGAGATGCTGGCTGGGGCATGAGAGTGCTCCAGTCCGGGGCTAGACAGCAGGCAGACCCTTCACTGAAGCACCCTTATGCCCTAGCTAAGTGGGTCAGCACCTACACATGCACTGCCACAGAGTAAAAAACTCCACAGCAGAATAGTACTTCTAAATATCAGTAGTATCATGCTACAGAGTTAATTAGTTTACTTAAGTCTAATAGGGACACGTGTAGATGTACACTGTTTACTGCTGAGCTACTCTGCAGTACATGTTTAATGTAGATTCACCTACTGAGGACCGAATTATGACCCATCTTGCATGGCAGCACTAAGAAATATGCACTTATGTTTCCTGAATGGAAGGGAAAGGAGACATCAAAGAGTTGCTGTGCCCCCTAGTTTCACACAAATGGGCAGAAGGGGGTGGGTAGTCTACAGAGGGTACCACTATTACATTTAGATCAATCTACCTAGGGTTAGTTAGGCTGATCTAAATACCCATCTGTGCAGACATTAAATAGTTACATGTAATAACAATACACTTCTGTGTTTCTTAGTGAGAGGCAAGGTTTGTTTAATTAAAATGCTTTTATAGCTGTTCTAATGAAAATCAAATAAATTAATAGTTCCATTCACATCATGTCAAATTTGAAAGACCCAGTGAAATGTTAATGGAAGCTTCTATCTATTTGTTTGTTTTTATAATTTAAATTTTAATACTCTTTCAATAATGAAAATAAAAGGAAAAATGAATGCCAGCTGCTCCTCTCCCTTATTCCAGGGTAAATTTTAGAATTGTGCTGAAGTTAGACAGATATTGATTAGGTTCTTAAAGCCAAAAAATGATTATGTTTAGATTAAATTCAGTTAAAGTCACATAAGTAAAATGACCAGGTTTTAACCCATTACCAGGTTATATCTTTCTACACTGGTAGCACTATTTCAGCCTGAGGGATAATTTTTACCTCTCTTTGCATTTACCTGAAATGTAACTGATATGGAATTTTCACCCATACTAAGAGAAATGTGTTTTCTTACCTTTTGTTGGCAAATAAGTTAAATATTAGTAAACACAGGCAGGTTGCAGTATTCACATGTAGTGCAGATCTAAGCATATTTCATGGGAAATAAGGGTTGTTGTTTTTTTCATATATTCTTTTATTCTTTAACATAAGGTAAAGCCAAATCTCTCTTGGTTTTTTTTTAAGGAAAAGCAACACAGAGAGGTAGAAGCTCAATGTTTCCAAAGTATTTTTTTGCTTTAGCTTTGCTGATTACTATTTAGTTATAGTAAACTGTCACAACCCAAGTTGTGAGTTTTTGTTTTGTGTGCTTCGGCACAGCTAAATTGCTCCCCGCTAAATTGTTCCCGCCAAATTGCAGCTTCTTTGCACGGTGGAGTTTTCTGCTGCAACAGAGAACCCCGGGTGCAAAAGAAGTTCCCGCCAATTCGTAGCTTTCTTTGCAGTGTACATTTCTAAGTTGCAGCATGGTGATGCACGTTGCAAAGAGTTCCCACCATTTGTATTCTAATTCGAGCCCCATTATTGGTTTACGTTAAATTATTCACACGTGGCAGCTAGCGATTGGCCTGCTAGCTGTATAAAAGGCTTGTGTGGTTTCCGCCCTAGTTGGAGGACTCCACGAACACCAGGAGAAGGAGACTTCGCGCTGTGTGAAGATCTCTAAGCACTGCGGATCCTCACGGAGCCAACGCATTTTAAGCAGGCAACAGAGGTCTGATCAGCCTCTAGCCTCTCCCCATCGCCGTACGATCCTAGACGTATCCTTCCCTGCGCGCCAAAGAGATGGATCCACGGAGCCTAGCAAACTTCGTGTGAGTGAGTGTATTCAGAGCTCTTTACCGGACGGATTTTCTCCGGTTGGTCCGACAGGCTCGCGGTTTAGAGCCTCCAACCGGATGGGCTAGAAGAGTGTTCCCGGAGGAACTCTAGTCCGCCTCTCTTCTTTTCTATCCACAACTGTAACTCAAGCAAGTTCTCAGCCTGCACCACGACCATCTCGGTGTAAGTAAACAATCTTAAAATCAACCGTTACGCGTCTGTGCCTAATTCTAGCTCGGCGACCTCCCTCTCCGACCCGGCCTGCCCAGGCTGCTGGCCACAGCCTGCGTGCAGAGCGACGAAAGCGACCCGGGGTCAGACCCGACGTGCACATAAACCAAAGCCCATTCTGAATTTCACCCATTAAGTGCATGTCTGACTCTAGTATTAACATCCACAGGTAGGACCTTGCCTCTTTGAATATTAGGACGTTTTTACGCATGCTCTGGGAGTGTGTGTGTGTGGGCGGCGGGGGTGGGGGGTATGCTTTAATTAGTGTGGCTCTGAGAGCTGCTCTAATTAAAGCACCCAGAGCAACTCATGTACCAGTGTCCCTATGCTTCAAAATGGTGGTGGGGGCACTTTATCTAAAGCGTGTTAAATGCTCATCAAGATGTGGTGGCTAGCTAGAGCACAGTAATTACCATACTCCAGCAGACTCAATTAATTGACTCTGCTCCAACATGCTGTAATTCCAGCACATTGGAGCAGCCTCTGGGCTCATGTATAGTCACCTTTAGTTGCCAAAACTCAAATCTAACACGTTTTAAAAAGTGAGACCTACAATGGTGGAATCTAAAACTTACCCAGTCAGATTTTTTGTGAATAGTTTAAGGAATTCTATGCATAATCTGTGTTTGGACCTTTATTTGTAGAATAACATATCCATTAGAATAAAATTACAGGTCATCATATGTTTATAGAGGAAGGTTCCTTCTGGAGTAAACAGTATGACATCCCTTGAAAAAAGGACACTTAAGAAGTAGAGGTTATATTTTTTAGGATGCTGCAATAAATAGCTCTGAGACCTAAAGGAAATAAAGGATATTCATGTTTCCTTTTTTAAAGATAGCAAGTTCTTTTTGTGAGATGATCTGAACCCATGGTATTGCTATGATCTGAGGCCTTTACCTAAGGCTTTAAAGCAGATGTTTGAAGGACGATTCTTATACTATTAATTCCACAGCCTCTCCACTAAAGAACCAAAAACAAAGTAATTTTGGAGATAGTGGATTAATGTATATTGAATGTTAAGAATAGTTAAGAGCAAAATAAATAAATAAATATCTTCTTGATATTCCTTTCATTTCCTCCTCATATTACACTTTTCTTTACTCTCCACATTCATTTCTCCATCATGCAGCTATAGTTGAATATACTGGCAAGATGCTGGTATTATTAAAAATCTTTCTGTTGCTCCAATTCACAGTGCAAAAGGTACATTCAATATTTCCTTCCCAGTGGCTCCTTTTTTTCCCCCTGGCTAAACCTGCTTATACTGAAGACAAAAGATCCCATGTTTTGTGAAGTTGACCAAATAAAGATGAAAGTAATTTTCATTTTTATCTTCAATTCAAATAATAATACTAGCTAAGGAGATCATACAAAATATCCTGTTACCACACAGCATACTAGAATCCTCTAATTGGCACACCCCAGTGGAAACAGAATGTGCCAATTAAATGATCATCCCAATTACCAGAGGCTCATGGGAATACATTTTTCTGGCATGGTTTATAATCATTTTTATTTCATGGATTGACTTTAAAAAAACAACATTATCAGCTTCACATCTTAATTACCTAATACAGATGATTTATTTTAGAACTGTAACAGGTTTTTTTTGCCCGTTCTGTGAGAAAACTAGTAAAATTGATTGTATAGTACATTGCAAAATAAAAAATGCCTATTCATTCATCTGGCACAGCTAAATTCTTTAGGGTTGGTTGATGAAAACTTGGTAGAATAAGTGGTATTACCAAAATAACCAAACAATGGGGGCCAACTTTTCTGGGAGGTTTTCCACAAGATAAGTCTCCTGAACCCTCTCTGAGCGCTACTCCAATTTTCTTTCCCCTGCCTGATCTGTTGCTTTGCTTTCTGCTTCCTGCCTTGTGCTCCCTGCCTAATCTGTTACTAAATTTTCTGCTTTATTCTTTAGTGGCTGTGTTCCTTGCTCTTTCTCAAACTGCCATGAGCCACACACAGAGGCAGCCCATGCTACTTGTGGCATACATGCCATTGGTTGGACACCCATGAAGTAGAACATAGTTGTTTGCTTCAGGGCAGATCCAAAGAAAGATGTATATGCCTAACCTGAAACTTGTGTTAAATTTAGGGCCCTAAGTTAAAAGTTGTGGCCCTGTAAAAACCCCTCAGCTTCCCCCTAACTATGGAGGCACAGAGTTACTCACAAAAGTCTTGAGGCCAAAAAGGGATAAGCATGAATCTGGGATTGCTAAAGATCCAGGAAGGAACGACAACTAGGTTCAGTAGATATTAGGCATGTTCTGATAATGCCTACTAAATAGAGACCCTCAAGGGACTTATGAAGAAGAATACCTAGTTTCTGGATCCCATTTGTGCTTAGATATGAGCTGGGACTTAGCAGCTCAGTCTGACAAGACAACAATACTTGGAGACACAAGAAGAAGCAAAAGTCTAGATACCTTGGGAAGTTTAAATAAAAAGTAAAGATCCGACAGAGTTCAGCCGCTTCTAAATGTAGGCTAAAGCTAAAATAGGTTTTTCAGAATCAGTACTTTGAATATCAGCGCCTTCATTTGTCATATCTGATTCTTATCTCCTACTGTGTTCAGGATCAGAACATACTTGGTGGCTAAGTATGGATTTTGGACTGTACATGTAAGCACATCCTGTAGTAGCCATCTGTCTGTTGCAAATTGTAGAAATGCACCGAATGAGGTTAAACATCTCTGAATTTTCCTATAGAGTCCAATTCTTGAGTGACAGTCCCTTCTGCACTTACCACATTTGAAGTTTGTATCAAACATTACTGAATGTGCTGCAGGGTTTTTCCTGAGGCTTCTTTTTTAACTCTGTCTGATGGCCTCTTCTATCCTCAAAAGCTTACATTCCATGCTTAATAGACTGTTTCAAAGCATTTTGATCCTCAGTAATCTTCTCCCAGTCAGTTGGTTCAGTGTTCACTGCCTTCATATCTTTCTTGCAAGCATCTTACAACCAGAGATAAGGATGCCCATGTGGTCTTCTTCCTCTAAAGAGTTCTCCACAAAAGAAATCCTTAGGTTCTCATCCATTCTCTGCATCTGACCAAGCCATCAAACTCGATGATGACCAAGAAGAGCATGGATGCTTAGAATGTTGGCAGATAGCAAGAGCTCAGCATGGGTAATTTTGTCCCACTAGGAAATTCCTAGAATGTGGCAAAGGCAATGCAAATGGAAGCTGTTGAGGCACTTTTCTTGAGTAGAGCATGTGGTACAGGAATCACTGCTATACAAGTGTGGTGATGATGCAACAAGCACAATATACTTTGACCTTGGTCTTAACTAGCTTAGCTCCTTAGTTATAATATATATTATATACTTTGACCTTGGTCTTAACAGCCAGTTTGTTGTTGTTCAACATGCAGTGGTTTGCTCAGCACATTCATGATACCTGATGCTTTTCCAATATAGGTACTCAGCTCAGCCTTAAGTGACAGATTGTTGGTAACAAAGGAGCCAAGGTACGTAAATTTACTTACAATACCCAATACCACATTCAAGCACATCCTGTATACACAGTAATATGTATATTTCCTTCAATGTCTTTGTAGTTAATATCTTCCAATAGAATTTAGAATTTACTACAATTGTCATTAGAGGTAAATATAATGTAAAATAAGTAGTAAGTAGAGAAAACATCAGACAGTGTAAAGAAGCACTATATAAACAAAACCAGAAACATATTTATAGCATAAATGAGAATTCATAAAATACAGAGATATAAAGGGCTGTTTCTAATGGCTGTTACTGCATAAGATAAGGTTCTTATGCAAAGGCAATGTAAGTGGCAGTGAAGATTCTGCAGGGTGGAAGTTACTGATAGATTATCAAAAAGGGAGACTAGACAGAGAAACTTTATCACCATTTAAGCTAATGGCAAAACTGCAATAGGGCTGCAAGGTTTCACTCAAGGTCCATAAAACAAAGTGGAGTGGCTGAAAAGAAACCAACTATCTTTTATCCTCCCACATTAATGTGCATGTGAATTCACACAGTGACTTATTCTTGCCCTTCCTTGATGTGATTATTTATACATTGTATGATAATTAAGCAGAATCATCTCACTGTCCTCTCTGCTGATTGTTACTATATTCTGCTGCACTTCCCTACCTAAGTTTCCACATTTTTCTTCTCTTTCAAAATAGGAAAAAAAACCCTCCTTTAGGTGAGCCTCCTATTCATGGGAATCCAAGAATAACTGATCTTACTTTTAGCCCTGAGCAGTTTAATGTACCTTTCCAATCCCAGGGGTGACAACCTGTTCCTTTTATCCTTTATATTTTATCTTTCTGTACAACTGCTGCTTCTAGCACCTTTTTCTAACATTATTGCTTATTCTTGTATAGCCTTTTTTTGGAATGCAGTATGTTATCAGTTAAATACAGTTCCTGAAATTTCATTTTTCTTTTCTCTCCAGGTATCAAAATCTAGTTAAGTAGTCCATTACAAGAGTTTCACTCTCATGGTAAGTTTCATGGCTTTCATGACTCTTGAGGGGAAATTTTTCAGTGTGGTGAATGGGGAATTAGATGAGCAACTCCCACTACTGTTAATGGGAATGGGGTGTGATTTCCTGCATTTCACATTGATAATTTACCCTTTGATGTCTAGGTTATGCTTCTGGGCAAGACTAGATTTTAAAAACATTATAATTGACAGTAGAAATTGAAAGAAACAATTTTGTGTCTTCTTATGGTCTATATACATTGCCCTTGATTGGTTTCCAAGAATACACAGGAAACTGTAAAGATCATGTAATAGAAAAGATCCCTTAAAAATATTTCTAATATAATTCCTATGATTTTTAATTCTTAATATTACCTAAAAAGGATTACAATACCCTTTCGCAATGATTTTCCAAAATATTTCCTTATTATTTATGTCAAACCCTCAACATTTATGTGTCACTGTTCTTTTTTAATATTTCACTTCATCTTTTATTGTTTAATAGGAAAACAATAGCTGTTTTTGATTAAAGAAAACACATGTTCACAAAAGGAGAAAGATTATTGAAATGTATTTAATTCCTGGAAGACATTCTGGGATAGAATCTTAATATTTTTTACTCTCCAATTTGGTAGGAGTGTCAAACTTTCTCTTTTATTCCTTAGAGCTTAACAAGTTGCTTTTAAGAAAATAAAAGGAATTATCAGTAATAGTCATTTACATTAAAAACAGTTCCCTTCTCTATATTAAATTTCCTGTATGCAAGTCTTCTTCACCTTACTAACAAGTAATTTTTAGTGCCACTGATGATGTTATATAATGCATACATGCCATTCTATATCAATAAATAAAAATAGCAAGTCCTGACTATAGACTGCAAAACTGTAAAGCACAGTATAATCTACTGTGGCATTATTTTACATGCTTAGGAGATAAAAATTAAAATATTCATTATTGTAAAAATTGCTAACTGAAAAATAACAGTTTGCTTTAGAAACTGAATATATTTTATATTCAAGTACTGTATATTTTCTGTGGTACAGAATCCACTATTCTGATTGTTGATGTTTTGAGATTGGAGAATGAGAAGAAAAGCTCATTCAAGGGTTTTCTCTACTATTTTGTTTAGTGTAATTAGCTTTTTGCTCCTTGAGCAATTCTAATTTAATAATGATATGTGGCAGGATAATTCAAAGATATCGTCATTAAAATCGGTATAGTTACATGCTTTTTATCTGGTTGGAAGTGAAGGGATAATAAGATTCTTGCCTGCAAGTTTCTCAGAGATTCTGAAACAGAACCATGGAAAATGTCATTGAAACAACCAGAGAATGAAATTCATCCCTGAATATGAACCCTGTCTCTGCAGCATAGCTATAGAAAGTGAAGCTTCCTATGCTCTGAATCCTGAGATGTATCAAAGAAGCAGTCTCTGCTTTTCCTCAAGTGTAGGGATAACTAATATGATCTAATAATCTCTGTCAGTGAGGAAAAGATGAGGAAATAAATGCTTGCTGCCTCCCATACTCCTGTGCTCTAGAACGATGGAAAATGTCACTGAAACTACTAACTGAAGTCAAATAGAAGGCAGGGTAGATTTGCACATTATAGACTAACCCAAGGGTTTGTGCAAAACAATACACATATACATAAATACACACACATATTTTCTTTATTCTTTAAGATGTAAATCTACCCTGCCTTCTGCTTGACTCATTTGGTTTTTTCAGTGACATTTTTCATGGTTCTAGGGCATGGGTGTATGGAAGACAAGTATTTTTTCCCCATCTTTTGCTCACATACAGAACTGGTTAGAATGTATTAGCAATCCCTACACTGGAGCTCACATCATCAGATGCTATGAAAGGATGTGCACAAAAATCTAGGAATAAGGAGAGAGAAATATGATAAAAATGCAGACGGAAGGGATAGAGCAGAGCAGAGGGGAGGAAAGGGTGGGGGGCGGAGGGCAGTGGTAAGAAAGGCAAACAGGCAAGCAATAATTGTCTCTGCTGTCTACAGCGGACAGATGGGATGATGCCTATGTGGCAAAATGAGTGAACACCCATCTGGCATCAGGTACAGAAAGACATGCAGACCTGTGGCAGAATACTTTGACCTCTTCGGACCTTTCATTGATGATCTGAGGGTGGCTGTTCTCAGACAGCAAACCTTTAAAAACTAATTTAAATGGGACATTGCAGAACAAGAAATCATCCACAGACTGGATTGTGCTAAGTATGGTTTAAATAGGGATTATGGTTTCTTACCCCATTACCTGGATTAGCTCATGTGACTTCTTTGTTCCTATGGGTTTATTGTTTGCATTTTGCCTCTCCCAGCACTCCCCCTTCTCCTTTCCCTCCCTGTCCACCCTACCCCACACACCTGCTTTTGTATTCAAATTTCTCTCTTCTCCTTATACACAGCTTTGTGCACATCTTTTCACAGAATCTGATGAAGTAAGTTTCAACTCCAGGAAAGCTTGTGCTGTACATATATCTACTTGTTAGTTCATAGAGTGCAAATCTGCCCTGCCTTCTACTTGATTTAAGCCTAACATGACTAACTACATCTCTCTGATCATGGATATCTTTCTATGTCTTTATTCAGATCAGTTAAAGTATAGAAATGTGTCCTGAGAAGTCATAAATATTTATCTTCTCTCCCATTACCAATATAAGAAAAGATATCAATATGAGAAATAGGCTGCTTATTGAATAGGGAAGGTCTTCAACTAATTTAAAGTGCCATAGCTCCATTGAAATCCATGCTAAAAGAGACAATGGACATTGAGAATGCATTCACTTGAATTCACTCAAGTGCGAATGCATTCACTTGAATGTGTAGATCCAGACTTAAACTCCCTGTTCTGTCTGTCTCGGTACAGGGGCTTATTTCAAACTGGACCATTGAAGGGATGCTCTGCAAGGTAGAAGACAGACAGCTTGTCCTATATGTGTAACCCCATGAAAGGCATGAGGGAGGGGGTTTAATCTCCAGGGCCTTGATTTCTTTTTGTTGCTAGCAAGCCTAGGAAGGCCAACATACATTTGCATTTTCACCATTTTCTTTTAAATATTTGTATAATAAAGGTGCTTAAAGTCAAAATATCTCTCTGTTTCTCTCTCTTTCAGACATGCACACAAACTTCTTGAATAGCTCTGTACAGCACACCTTTTGCATGGACTTTCTTTGGAACTTCATCTTAACAAAAGTTTTAGCTTTGTACATTCATGAAACAAATTTCAATGCTACATGCAAGACTATTCAGAAACATTTTTTTTAAATTTGCCAGTTAGTGATAGGTGAATGGATTGAAACCAGTTGAAACTGAAAAATAAAACAGAGATGAAACTGAAGCTAAAAAGCATATTTTTTAATATAAAATACATTTGAAAAAAAAAATATAAGTTCCTCATAGCTAGTCCATAAGCAAAGAGACTAAATGTACTGGATAATTTATTGATTTTCTTTCCTCAACTGCAAGATGATACTAATAGCTTTTCTGATTTTGAAGAAAAATGTTGACAAAAGTTTGTAGGTTTTCTATGGCTGTTCTCTAGTTTTGGGTTTTGTTCTGTTTACTATTTTTTTAAATGAACTTTTTTATGTTTAGTGAATATTGGTAATAATGGACTTTAAGAGCAAAAAACTGTGCTGGCAATTTATGTTAACATCACCTGGTTTTGCCACACTGAGGACAAAAAGTGATTTATTTCACAACACAAAATATAGCTACGTATTTCAAAATTCTCCCTCACTCTCTTTGTAATTCATGCATCTGCACAGCAAGTAGAAGATAATGCTTTAAAAGTTGATGAATGGAAAGCATGCTGTGTTCTAATCAGCCCATCTCTTTGGAATCCATGTCATTACCATCTACATTCTGTATAGATAATGGATAATACCAGGATATAGGGTATATTTTTTCTTCTTCAGATAATGTTAAGGATACTGGACTTAGGAAACTCTGTGAGGTTCATCTGGAAGTTTTCCTCTGACTGCTGCCTTCACAAGGAGAAGGCAAAGATCCATGGAGAAAAACTATCTATGAGTACATACAAACATTTACAAAGCATGGAGAAGAACTGGTCTAGATCATGAGGTTTATTTCGAGTGATCTAAGTTCAGACCAGGAGATCAGCATGCAGTTATTGCCCATGTAGGGAGGAGGCATGTAGAGTGCCTGTGCTAGTAGAGGACCACAAACAAGGGGCCCTTGTGCATGCAGCCCAGCACACCCCATAGACTCCCCAGGCTGATGGAGATTGCTGAGCACAGCCAAGTGCACAGGCCACTCTTGATTGGCTGGAAACCACACCCCAATCCCCTTCCCATACAGTTTCTCCTTATGGGGGCCCTTCCCTTCCAGCTTGCCTAGAGGCTTTCAGAAGAGATCTGGAGCAAGTGCGCTCACAACATCTTTGAGGCAAGAAGGGAGGTCTTCTGTGAAACCTGGCTGGAAGAGGTGTGGTGCACTGACCAGGTGTGCAGAGGGGGTGTGGTGCTTCAGGGCTGGCGAAAACACTCCTGCCAGAGGGCATGTTCCAGCCAGCCAAACCAGCACAGACTGCAGGTCTGGAAAGCCCTGATTGATTATGTCCTGGCCCATGCAGGCACTGGGTGCTCCCCAGATGAGTAGGGCCAGAGGGCTTCAAGAGGGGTGAATTCCCCGGTGCCTGAGCCCTGGCACGGGACAAAGGACTTCCTGCCCCAGGTTCCTCAGGTCCTGTGAGGTGGTCAGGGTCACACACAGCTGTGGCAGGCTGGATACCTTTCCCCCACAAGGAGCACATACCAAGAAGTAGGGGAATGCAGCATGAGGAAGAGATGTGCCTCAGTTTACAAGTTCTCAGGTACAAAACTTTATTGAATAGAATCGATTGAATGGTGACTGTGTCACAAAAAACCAAAAAAGGGCCAAAATAACCTGAAGGGATGGTTAGGAGCAGGCATTGTGGGGTTAGAGTACGCATGCCTCAGGGTCAGTACTGGATACAGAAACTTGAAGGGGAGGTGTGTTTAACCTGGCACACTAATTCCCAGACTCAGGAATGAAGACCAGGAACTACTTTATACATGAGCTGTAAAACTGTAAAACTTTAGTCATGCTGCTATCTCAGTAAAAATAACAGTAATAATAGAGAGTACTATAATTTGATTGATGAGATGAAATTTTGAGCTCCTTGCAGAAAATGAACAAAAATGAAATAATCCTATAGCTTTTGTAATAAATTAGAGATCCTGGAACAAGAAAGAAATTATTTTTAAATGCATATGTCAACTTTTCCAATAATTTAAATATATATATATAACACTTCTCTTTTCACCTGAAAGATAGGATTATGATGCTTTAGTGATCATATGTTCAAAATGCTCAGATTAACCAAATGAAAATATAATCAAAATTATGGTCAACCAAGAAAAAAATATGATCAGAGTCTAACAATAACCATTGATTTGGCAATGATGTTGCCTTTGGATCATTGCAGGAGGAAATAACTTTATCTTAGCTATATTTTTGAGTAATGACTGTTAACTAATTTTCCAGTTTGACTATTATCTTAGCAAGCACATATTTTAGGCTTTAGGTGAAGTGGGTCATTTATGAATGCTTTTAAAACCCAGAATTCTGAAGTATTCTTCAGTGCATTAATAGTTTTTAACCTGTATGGTAATTGTATTCGAATTTCTATTATGAAGTCTTGTTTACTTGATGTACCCACCATTATTTTCAAAGAAATACTGTCAGATCTACTTATTCAATCAAGTGTATAGCCATTCATGACCTCATTTAGTGATCTTCACTGATAGACTTCAGTTAAAGTTGGCAGCTGCAAACCTGAAATACATTGCATGCCAGTCTAAAATGTTCTCATTTTGCACCTGCCACTACATTCCTCCTTATAAACATAGTTCAATAACTCTCTCAGGATCTATGTTTCCTCTTCATAAGATCAGCAGGAAACAATAACATTGTCAAGAATATTTTCAGCCTGCTTCATTTTTATAACATTCTAATATTTTAAAGTTGATAGGTTCAGGATATACAGGAGAACTGTCGAAGACACTGCTAACTTGGATTATTTTTGAAGCAACATGGTATAATATTGATGTAATATTCCCACATAGGTGGTACATCATTTAGTGCATAGGTAGTGATTTTAAAATTTTGGTTGAAATACTAATATCAGACTGCATATTCACCATAAATAACTATTCTCCAGCTATTTGGGTTGGTCTAATAAAAGATATCAAATTCACCCAAGGAACCTTGTCTACCATATTCACCATGCACTTTCCAGCTTTCACACAGGAACTCAGAAAAATAATGGACCCTTGTAATTAAACCATGACATGTACACACAAGACAGTCAGTATAATATTGCATAAGAAACCTTGATAGAGGTATTTTCAAATGTTTGAGTGCTTGCTATTACTGCTATAATGTTCTTTTAGTATATTTCATATATAATGCCCTGCACAATTTTGTTGTAGAAAAAGTAGGAAAACAAAAATTGTATTTTCTGAAACCTCCATCTAGCATATAGGTTAAGTAGTGTGTGAATGCAAGGTCTATTAATCATCAACATGGTTTCTTCCTTTCTTGTTTAGTGATCTTGGCAACTTTTCTCTTCCTTTATTAGTGGAATAATGTATGTGTAAAACAACTTATTCAGGGTGAGGGCAGTACAAATGGTGATATTCAGATGCTTACAATCAGTCAAATCTGTACACAGAAAAAGACACGCCTTTGATGTTACAGATACTCATTAGATTTTAATTCTCTCTTCTAAAGCACAAAAGCATTGAGCTCCATATGTGACTGCGGTTTCAACATTGGCACTACAAGCGATTTTCCACTACCATCCTGAGAAATAATTATCAGGTGTTTTTTTTTTTTTCCATTACAATATTAAAAAAAGAAAAAAAAGAAAACTGAAAAAGGAAGAGGAAAAAAATGAATGTGAGGTAGAGATTCAGCATAGAAAATTTTAACTCAGATAAATTGTGGAAAAATTATAAGCAACTGAACACAAAGTCTGTAATGTAAAACTGGTCACCTTAATTACAGATATCATTACTTCTTCTGTAATATGCATATCTTTACATTTATTTTTTTTTTAAATCCTAAAATTGTAGCAGCTGCTCTAATAAACATTCCAGAAATGGGAAGAATCTTCAAAATTCGTCCTAACTTGTACCATAAGTAGCTAAGTGGAAAATTGGAAGCAGACTAAAAGTTAAATATTAAACTTAGAGCTCTGATTTCTTTTGCATTTTGCAAGTTAAGACTTGTTCATTTAAGGCCTAATTCCCTCTTCATTCAGCATCTTTAAAATTACAGGCACAATCATTATGCAGTCCTGTAAAGGAGGAGCATTAGTTGTAAAGCAGTGGCTTTCATTGTTACTAATATCTCTTGAGCATTCTTTTTATTATTTTATTTTTTCTATTTTCTAGATAGAATGCCAGTCTGAGAATTGTGTTCATATGACTGGTGTTTCCCATGCTGCATTATACAGAGACATGTGCCAGTTCAATTGTTTTTCACTGTGGCAATTTCTGGAAAGGGTTTAATAGTAGCAGCTTTAAGGGTTATTATGAAATCCCAACTAGTTCTTGTATTTATGCTAGAATCAGCTCCTCAGGGCTAAGTACAGGCAGTCAAAAAGCCTGAGGCTGAATCGATTCAATCTGTACAGGTTAGTTGAAACTGGAGATTGAATGAATAAGTAAGTGAACAGACATTCACTTGATTACAGAAATGCAGCCACTTGCCTGCAGTGGCCCAGGCCAGACGCTGAGGGGCACTAGAGCAAACCTCCCTGCTCAGCTGGAGCAAAGAGTTTGGGCCAAGGCTAGCCCACCCACCCTGTGAAGTGGGGTTTGTGGGGGAGGTGCAAAACATCCTGGGATGCCAAGGGGACTATGCATTAACTTGAATTTGGAACGGATAAGGGTCAGAAGTTCAATAAACTACTTTAACCTGATCAGCTAAGCCTGATACTACATCCACCTGGGTTTATCTTAAAACAGTTTCAGCCATTTAAAGATGTTTATGTGCACTGAACTTCTGTTGTGTTACAGATTTGAACTGGTTTGCAATCACTTACACCAGTTTGTGTATGATATCTGTCCCTAGCCCAAATTAAATTCATTGAAGTATTTTTTTATGTCTATTAGATATTCTGCTGTTTACTTTCTGAAATGAGTTGTAGTTTAGCTGCACCAGGGACGAGACAAATCTCCAACTTAGAAAAATAAATCAAAGAAAAAAACAAAAGTAGTATACTATTAAATTATGATTCAGGAGGATAATGTTTTAGAGCTCCATATTAATGTCTCAGATGGCCGGAGCCAACTTGAGGTGATTTAGAAATTACTCGGTCGTTGGGGGGGCTGGTGAACGGAGAGGCAGACAAAGCGTATTGGTTGCAAAAAGCTTTACTTACGCCGCTAGTAGTCACGACGCAGGTGGTCCGGTCGCTTAAACAACTACACAAGTTGCTCCAGCTGGCAAGGCTCAGGCCAGCAAATCCATACACGAGTCAGGCTGGCAGGGAAACGGGTACGTCAAAGGATTGCGCTTGGCAACGGGGAGAAGAATCGATAGGTGATCAGGCTATCGATCAGCTCAGCCGCAAGTCAAGAATCTTTAAAGGCACTCCACAGCGTGTTCAAAGTTCTCCGACTTGGGAGGAAGTCGCACGGAATTTTATACGGCTAGCAAGCCAATCACTAGCCGCCACGTAGGAATAATTTAGAACTGGCCAATAGTGGGACACAAATTTGCATGCGGGAACTCTCTTGCACCAGGTTTTTCTGTTGCAGCAGAAAACTTTTGCTTTGCACAGAGACTCTCATATGGCGGGAAAATTCCATCGTGCCGAGGCACTAAAATCATTGGGTTGTGACAATTAACAGGTTAGTATGACCTCAGAATAAATGTCCTAACACTTTTTTATTTCCTAATTGCCAACCAGTAGCCTCAGCCTAGGATCAGTGTGTCAGATTGGATTGTCTCCATTCATTCCTGGAAATAAGTAATAAAGCCCCCAGTAGAATTGTTGATATCTCTGAAACTTTTCCCTATTTAGAGTAAAAATTCTACTAGGGAAAATATTTTTTGGAATGTTTTGTATATTTAATTACATGTTTTATTGTCAGAAGTGCTTGTTTTGGGGGCAAAAGACCAGGCAGTTTTGGGCAATTTTTAGTGAAAAGGTCTTTTTGAAGAGCAGGTTACACAGAATTTCCTACAAATGATCTTGATTCACTTTATCTTCCCTCAAAATTTGTTTTGTATATGGATACCCATCATCAAAAGTGTTTTGACTCCATATGTCACCTGTTTTTCACTTTGTGATTTGCATTGTCCTAGGGGGCTGCAGTTGTCAGACTGACTCAAAGACTGAAATTCAGTCTTTATGAAGTTGGGCTTTGATCCTATAATTTGATCCTTTATTCTTTGGCAATTTGGAAAATATTATCCTACTCAATGCAATTATACTTTCATGTGTGTGTTCCTTGTTTTGGGGCATTGGAATTAGATTGTGCCCTTCAGATAAATGTACCCAGTTTGAATCTCAGATGGTCACAAAAATAGCTTACATTTATCTTTTATTTTTGTGATGACATTATCCACAAACCCCAGGCATGCTCTGACAGGCACTATAAGGGTAAATGAGGGCATAATTTGCACTTCAGAGTCCTTAAATCAGGTGATGATTAGACATAGGAAATCAGAAGGGATCCTGATTTTCTCTGATTAAAAAATATCCCTAATTTTGGTTTTAAAAAAGTCACCCAAAATCCACATTTTTCCATGATTAAAATGAAACTCCACTAACATACATACATACGTACATGCATAAATACATACATACATACATACATATATATACACACACACATGCACACACACATACACAGACATTAGGGCTGTAAAAAATGTCACCAGCTGTTTTGTTTCGACTCTGTTTTGACTCATTTTGAGCTTGAAACAGCGAAATCTAAATTAAACAAAGGGCTTGGAAACAGCCTTGAAACAAAATGTGGGCAGTTGAAACCTTTTGAAACATTTTTGAGGGATGGAAAAACAGCAAAAAAGCAGCATTGTTTGAATTGGGCTGCTTTCTGCCTTGGGGTCAGTTACTGAGCTGTCTTCCAGAAGCTCAGCAACATTAGACAACAAAGGCTACTACCATTGATTTCCTACTTGCTATTCTAGCAAGTGGGATTCAGCAGTGCCCTTTGCTTTCTTTCTATAGCCTTTTATGTTATTATTATATTCATTGATTGATACCTTTCAATTTATTTCTCCCCCAAAATCTTCTTTTTGTTTAGTCTATTTTGATTCTTTTCAAATCTGCTTTCTCTCACAATGTGCATTCCTCCACCCCCATTTCACTTCCCATGCTGAGCCTTCCAGTGCCAGAGGAAGAGCTGGAGCTGGATCTGAATGCCCTAGCAAGGGAAATTGTGAGGAAGGAGGGGAAATCATCTGAGTTTGTTCTCCACACCCCTCAAGTTTCACCTAGGCCAGGTTTCCTTCCCCAGAAGGAACTTCAAAGGAGTCTGAGGTAGAGAGTGCAAAGGCAAGTGGCTCAGCTGAGTCTGCTCCTCCTGTTGTTGTGCCTCTGCTTGCTGAGGAGGGGGAAATTACAGCATCCACACATGCACCCGCACCCCAGAAGTGAGCGGGTATTTGGTCTGGGATCATTTTGAGCTTGCAGATGATCTCACATATACAAGGCAGGTCTGCAGGTGGCTTTACACTTCATCTTGGACATCTGGAGCAGCCAGGGTAAAGATAATGCATACCTCTCCCTCACAGGGCACTGAGGTAACCAGTCAGGTCAGCGGTGGGCATTTCTTCAAGCCAAGGTGATGGTTGAGTCCCACATGGCAACAGAGATCATGGGGGCCATGAACTGATTGGTGCAGAGGTGACTCATTAGGCAAGGCGAGCTCACCCGCGGATTCATGGTCACTGACAATGGGGCCAATATGGTCAAGGCAATCTGTGATGCCAACTTAGTTGGCATCCACTGTGTGGCACACAAGTTCTACTTGCCTTGGAGGGGCAGGGTTTCTGGTGACAGTGCCGGCACCACCAGGAAGCTCATTTCCAAATGCAGGAAGGTGGCAGGCTACTTCCACCAGAGCATCAAGTGAGGCAAGATGCTGCAGGACAAACAAGCAGAGATGAACATCCCACAGCACAAAATCATGCAGGATGTAGACACTCAGTGGAATTCAACATAGCTGATGCTCAAGAGGCTGGTGGAGCAACAGAAGGCCATCCATGAGATGGCCTTGCTCGGAGAGATTGGGATCAGCAGCCCCCTTAACAGAGCTGAGTGGGATACCATCTCCCAGATCTTGGTGATCATCAAGCCCTTCCTTGAGGACACCAAGAGCCTCAGCACTGGTGATGCCCTTTTTAGCCAGGTGATCCCTTTAGTGAGGGAACTTCAGAGCCAAAAAGAGAAGTTTCAGGAGATCAATGTTCCTGGCTGGGGAAAGCTGCTGTCACCAGCATGTAGACACTGGTGAGGCGGCAGAAGGAAGGCATCAGGAAATCGTTTGATCCCTTGTAGTCCAGTACGGTCCACATGCTGGCTGCCATGTGTGACTCAAGGGTAAAGGACAGCATATGGAGCAGCCAAAGCATGAGTCAGTTGACAGAGCTGCTGGTGAAGACAGTCAGGGAGGCAGAACGGTGGAGGTGGGGGGACACGGAAGAGGGGGATCCACTGTCTCATACTAACACACCATCCACCAGCCAGTCTCCTCCTCCACCACAGGTGCTGCCAATGTACCCCAAGAGCATGGCTTCCATGGTGGGGTTCAGAGGTACCAGACCCCACCATCAGGCAGGTAGCACACAGGCCCTGGTGGCTGCCTAGCTCATCGAGGACGTGGAGCCACTGCTTTGTGACCCCTTGGCCTAATGGGCAAGCCAGAGTCAGATGTGGCCACATCTGGCCATGGTTGCCTGGGAACACCTGTCCTGTGTCCTGGGAATACCAACCAGTGTTCCAAGTGAGAGGATATTCAGCATTGCTGGGGATGTAGTGGCACCTCACCACACTTGTTTGGATCCTGGTTTGGTGGAACAGCTGCTGTTTCTCAAGGTGAACCTCCTGCTGCTGGGGTTCCCCAAGATCCACCTGCAGATGGAGTGAATACCACCCTCCTCACTCTGTCTATACCTATTTCTATTTTACTTTTTAAAACTAGTTAATGTCCTTCTCTCTGAGCTGGAGGCAGCACTCACCACATCACCAGCCAGCAGAGAAAGAACATGTCCCTGCTGAGCTCCCATGCCAGGTTGAGATTGGTCCTGGGCATGACCATTAAAACTGTACTCTGCCAGGATTGGGAGACCTGGTGGGACTGCTGGCAGTGCGGCAGCCCCAGGAAATGCCAGGACCAAGGATCCCCCTGGTGAAAGGCAGGTAGGAGGTGCCATAACCTCCAGCCATCACAAGCACACAGTCCTGGCTGGGGAAATCCCAGACCCGTCACATGTTTGATGGGCCTGAGGATTGCTGGTTACAGTGGAGTTGTGAGGTTCCAGGTGATCTCAGCTTAGCTGCCTGGGATGCCGGCTTTCAGGTTGAAAAACCCTTTGTTAGGCTGAGGAAGCACCTGCAGTTGGTGTGTGTGGATGGAAGGAATAGTAAAGAAGCAAGCAGCTGGCATGTAATGCAAGCAAGAAAGCCAGTCAGTAAAAATGGAAATGGAGGTGTCAGGAGGTGAGGGACAGGCTGGGGTGGTGGGGAAAGGGAGACGTAGCAGCTCAGGTAAAAGTGAAGAGGTACCTGGGGAGTCAGATATCTGGCAGGTTGTAGTGTCAGAATTCCAATGTCTATATTGAGGCCATGAGTTTCTGTACCTAGGAGGTTGATGAAGTGCAAGGATTACACCAACATTCTTTTCCATCTATATCACAGCTATTTTCCACATCTCACTGCTGATAGATTTCCATCTAGAATCAGTGTACAATGTTGTGTGGACAAAAATCTCTTTAACATCAATCGGTTACCTTTCAAATCCAAGAGAACCAACATCTCCATTACTGAGTCCAATATGCAAATGATTGTGTCATGTGTGCCCACTCAATTGAAGAGCTCCAGATCACTTTCAATTACTTCTGTGAAGTGAACGAAATGTTTGGATTCCCTGTCACCTGCACAAAAAACAAGATACTTTTCCAAACTGCCTCAAACCAACAACCTGCTTTTCTACAAATTACAATTAGAGGCCAATACTTAGAGAATGTTGAACATTTCCCCTACCTTTCACAAAAAGTAAACCCTGACAAAACAATATTCAACACCAGATAAAATTTGTTGGTGCTGCTTTTAAATGTCTCCAAAATCATGCATTAGATGATCATGACACCAGGACCGAAATCAAATGTCTCATCTACCAGGTAGTTGTCATATCTGCCCTGTTGCATGAATATGAAATTTGGATGACATATCAGAAAAACTTGAAAGCTTCAATGATGTTTTCAGAAAAGTCTCCGTATCAATTGGAAGGGCAGAAAACTGGAAGCTGGAGCTCTGACTCAAACAACCACCACCAGAATTGGAGCCATGTGTAAATGGCAACAGCTCTGATGGTCAGGGTGTCATAGATTGCTAACAACTTGGTCCCAAAGCAAGTCCTTTATTCCCAATTCACCAGTGGTCACCACTCTTGAGGTGAGCAAAAGAAGAGATTCAAGAACATCTGAAGGTCAACCTGAAGAAATGAAAATTTAACATCAATACCTGGGAGTCTCAAGCACAGAATCATCCCCTGAACTGTGATACACTACAAGGCATCTATCATTTCAAGAAAACTTGCCTCACGATGGAGGCAGATAGATGAGAGGGAGCAAGGGAAACAGATATGACCCTACATCAGCAGGATCTGTTCTTTCCTTCTAGAGAACTAGTTGTCTCATCTGCAGTTAAATATGTGGACCTCAGATTAATATCCTTAGTCATCTATGTACTTACCAATGATTTCTGTATTTACTGAATGACTGTCATGCCCTTATTACTGGACTGCCAATGATGACAATCTAATTTAAGTAAATCCTTCTTTCTTAATCTCAATTTACACACATTACACAATAATCAGCATATTGGAGATCAGTAATGGGTGTGTTGTTTATCTTGGATTTGTAACATAATGGGTTGATGTTAAACAAAATCCCATCCAAGTTATATTAGATGATGATTCCAGATGGAAGTCTGTTAGCAATGAGATGTGGAATAGCTGTGATATAGATGGAAAAGAGTGTTGATGCAATCACACATTCTTGTGTGACTCCAGTTCTAATGATGAAAGGGTCTGTTTCCAAGCCATTGCTAGGGATGATTGCCGTCATGTCATCATGCATTATTCTGTCACATCATTAAGGTGACAAATTTTGCCACGTATCCATATCTTATCAGAATTTGGCTTCCTAACTCTCCCTGGGTGCATCTTCACGAGATGCTAATAGTACAGTAGCCTAATAACAGTGTGTAGTAGTGTGCAGAGCAAAACCCATGCTAATATGCAATACTGTACAGTAGTATTAGCATGGTATAGCTAGCATAGTTAATGTGACTAAAAAACGTGTGTCGCTGCTTCTGCATAATAGCACCAGTTACTGCACATTGATTTAATACTTGATTATGCGAGTAGTAAACTTGGTGTGCAATAACTACGGCACATAAATGAATCTGTAGATGTATCCCATCTATTTTTAAGAGAAACTAACTCAGCACGTAGGCACCAGGAACTGGACACCAGGCACCTAAACATTAAGCCTAAATCTCCCTTGCCCATAAAAGATAAATGACTTGATATGCCCATGTATTTTTCTGCTTCTGGTTTGTCCTACCTTTGATTACCATATCCCTAGGAAATAGTCATATCTGTCCAGCCTTTGGCTTGGGACCTAAAATGTGGAATGTGTAAAATTTTTTAAGACTCAACAGTGCATCAACAAAAAGTAGTATTTCAGTAGTGCCATGACATCCAGTTTCCCTAGACACCAATACACTATGCTTTGTCACACTAGTTTTTAGTGAGATGTGATATGTGCCAAGCAATAAAACACTTGCATTTTTTTCCTATAGTATTTTCATGTGACTAGTGATTATCAATGCTTCAATATCTGGCTTCACAGTATAAAGTAAGCTTTATATAGCTTCTCCTCGGTGGCCAGAAGCACTGCTGAGAGTTAAGCCTTGCCAACTTGCTCCTACTCACAAAATAAAAAAGCCCAGCAATTAAGTAGAGTAACCATTCATGCCTGAGCAATACTTCACCAAACTGCCAGGCCCATTTGTGGCCTGAGTAGGAGGGAGTTGGCAGGCCTTGATAAATAAAATCTTAAAATCATAGAAAATTAGGATTGGAAGGGACCTCAGTAGGTCATCTAGTCCAACCCCCTGCTGAAAGCAGGAAAATCCTGAGCTAGATCATTCCAGCCAAGTCTTTGAGAAGCTGGCTTAAAAACCTCCAAATATAAAACAGACAAATCCAAAGACAATGGACATAAGGAACACATTTTTTTGTAATTATCTCAATGGTAAGGCTAAGTGCCTATATAATAAATGAAAGAAGTTTGAAATGTTCAGGGTCAGGAAGAAATATGGATGGTATTACTGAAATGTGAATGAGGTCCAATGACTGTAACATTAAAATCAATGGTTACAGCTTGGTCTTTAAGGACAGAATGGGAAAAAGGTATGTATAATTCATACTTTTCATCAAAGTCACTTATTACCTATTACAGGGTTAGAAATGATTCAGAATCACAGGATCTCAAATGGATAAAGCGCTAAGTAGTAAAACTAAATATACATAACAGTTTACAAAATATCACTGTATAACAGGATGAAGCGCTTCATAAGCACCTATGATTATTCTGTAAGAAGAAAATGTGTGTTATCATAGGTGTTTTCAACCAAAGAGATACTTGCTGAATTTCTCAAATGACCAGTTATAAAACTTCCTTAGGGGTTCTAAAACTAATAAACATCTGTTTCTTTAAAAAGAAAATCTTGTGCCCTGCATGAAAAAAAATCAATATTTGACCTCATGCCAACAGGCAATAATTAATCATAAACCTAAAATATGACAGTTACATACCAGTGATCAAAATACATTTACTTTGGTAAAACACAACATGGCAGCAGCTAGCTATGCTGAAACTTTAAAAGTGCTAGGTGTGCAAAGCTTAAAGCAATTGTGGCAAAATGATTTGTGAACATAAATTGGAAAGTGTTAAGAAAACTGTTAATTGTTCAAAAAACTCCTATTAAATGAAATGAAAAGCATCATTCTAAATAAAATAATATCACCGCAGAGACAGAAATATGTAATGTGTGATAAATTTAAAATTGTCTCACATCTCAGTACATATTTATGATTTGAAGGGCCACAAGGATCAGATCTTAGTCCAACAACATTCACTACTTTCATTGAAGATACAGATTGACTTTCATTGACAATCTGTATCTTCATAGAAAGTTTTGTCTGGTAATGTCATTTACTCGCATCTAAGCCCCAGGTGGGCAATTATTTCAGCTGGAGGGCCACTTAATGACTTTGTGTGAGCTGCTGAGGGCCATAAGGGTAGCCCTGCGCCTTGACAGGTGCCCCACCCCAATCACCATCTTGGGACCAGAAGTCCCATTCCCTAACCACTGACCTTTGTCACCAGAAGTCCCTCCCTTTGCCCCTGGAAGTATTCCCTTTGGGAAGGGGGTTGCCATCTTGGAAACCAGAAAAAAACAACCAAATTATTTACTAAAAATCAAGCATCTACTATAATGATTTGTTTGTGTTTGCATAGTGTATATAGAGGTGACTGCATAATAGTATATTGAGTACGAGGGATGTGTGGGGTTTGTGGAGGGGGTGATTTGTGGGTGGCTGTGTGGAGGTTTTAAAGGGGTGTCGGGTGTTGTGGGTGCATGTGTGGGTGGGTGTATTTGTAGGGGAGCGTGGGGGTGGATGGGTTGGTGTGGGGTTTGTGGGTGGCTGTGGGCTTTGTTGAGGGTATAAGGTTTTTTGATGGTCTGTGGGAGTGTGTGTGGAGGTTGGGGGCTGTGGAATATGTGAGTGTGGGGTGTATGGGGTAGTGAAGGGGTGTGGGAGGGTATGCAGATGGGTATGGGGGTGGGTAGGTGTGGGGTTTGTGGAGGATGTGTGGGGTTTTGTGGTGGGTCTTTGTGGGGTGAGTCTAGGATTTTGTGTGGGGCTTTGTAGGGTTTCTAAGGGTGTGGGGTTAGGTGGGGCACCACATGACCCCACCTCATGACACACAACCCCTACCTCTGGTGACAGCAGCAGCACCAGGCAGTGGGCCTCAGGGTGATCATACCTCTGGAGTGCTGGCAGCCCCACCTAGAGGCATGCAGCCACCCTGGCCCAAAACAATGATGCATGGCTCCCACCTGCAGTGACAAGAACCCCACATGGCAGCATGGAGCCAGCTTGGTCTGCTCTGAAGCCATGCACTAGCGGGCCGGGCTCGCTCTGTGCTGCCATGTGCAATCCCTGGAAGTCAGCTAGAGCCATGGACCACTGGGGGGCTCTGCCTGCTGTGGGCCATGAATGCCCTGAGGGCCCACTGCCTGCTGCTGCTGCTGCTGCTTCTGCTGTTGCTGCTGCTGCCACTGACATGGACTGTGCTCCATGGAGGAGCAGGGGGCCATTCATCTCCACCCACAACTCCCCCACAGCCCCCCACAAGCCCCCAAACCCACCTACATGCACTTCCAACACCCACCCACCCACATGCCATTGGCCTCAGCAGACTCCCTGTTGCCACAGGAGGCTCTCAGCACTGTAGGAAGGAGCTCCCCTCCACATTCACCAGCAGTCCAGTCACCCACCATTGCATTCAGTGCCTCCACATAAGGTTTCTAGCTGGAGTGCCGGGAGCCCTGTGGACGTAGAAGCACAGAGCCTGCCCGATCCAGTGGTATGCAACCTCTGAAAGCCTACCTCCCACCCATTTTCAGAGGGGCAGCCACACACCATTAATAATTGTTTATTTGGAGGGGCCCTATGGGCCAGATAGAATGGCTTGTTGGAGTGTATCCAGCCCATGAAGGCTGTATTTTGCCCACCCCACATCTAAGATGAGATCTTCTTTCCCAATCAGCCTGGGGGGAAAAGCTCCTTGTCTTAGATTTATGTACATAGTTTCATAGTTTCATGGTGCTTAGGGTTAGAAGGGACCTAAACAGATCATCAGGTCCAACCCCCTGTCCCAGACAGGAATGAGTGTGGGGTCATAACTCCCCAGCCAAATATCTGTCCAGCCTCCTCTTGAAGACTCCCAAGGTAGGAGAGAGTACCACCTCACTTGGGAGTCCATTCCAGAGCCTGGCAGCCCTAACTATAATGTAATGTCTCCTGATGTCCAGCCTGAACCTTCTCTCTAATAATTTGTGGTCATTATTCCTAGTAAGCCCCAGTGGTGCCCAGGGGAACAAAGCTTCACCCAATTCCCGCTGGTCCCCCCTGGTGAGTTTGTAAATGGCCACCAGATCCCCTCTCAGCCTTCTCTTATGGAGGCTGAATAGATTCAGGCCCTGTAGCCTCTCTTCGTAGGGCCTGACCCGGTGCCCCTTGACCACGTGAGTGGCCCTCCAGAGCTATGGAGGGGCCCTCCAGACCCTCTCAATGCTAGCACACCCCTATTGAAGTGCAGAGCCCAGAACTGGATATAATACCCCAACAGCAGCCTTATCAATGCCGCATAGAGGGGAAGGATCACTTACCTGGACCTGCTTGTGATAGTGGAGATGGGGAGCAAGTTGCTGCTGCAGCTCTGACTGTGGCCCTGAGTCTGAAGCTTCTATCCTCTCTCCCCTCCACCCTGCACTCTTTCTCTTTCCTCTTCCTTACCATCAGGCACAGCTCAGCTATGGTTCAGGCTAGATTCCCTCCTGGGCAGGGAGCACATGGAAACCGCCCCCTGCCTGGTGAATTAGCAACACCAATGCTGTGACATTGCATGCCTAGCCAGTCAGCAGTGCTGATATTCCTGCATGGACAGCAGGGGAAGCACTTCCTTATGCTATGTTCCAGGTAGAGAAAAAAGCCTGAGAAGAATCTAACAATAAGGGGTTCAGAGAAAGGCAGAGATTGGGGAGTGTGGAATAGACAGAATCAGAGACAGTGGGGAGTTGGGGGGGAAGGGTAGACACTGTGGGAAGCATAAATTGTACTTTGTGGAGCTGTTTGAAGAATCTCTTTTGACCATTCTTTATGTGAAAATGTGTGGAAAATATGTCACTTTTTTAAGTGCTCCAACATAGAGTTTAGCAGATGAAGCTAAAGTTCTTTAATTACAGTAGCATTAGTTCTTGTGCAACACTGTAGCACAAAGATAATTTTTAAATGTATAAAAAAAGGACTAATGTGATCATTGGATGTATAAAGAAAGAAATATCAGATAAAAATAAGAAGGGATTCAACTTTTATATGAATGTAGGTAAAATCATTATTACAATAAGAGTTCCCAGGTCTGTTGCATGCACTTAAAGATAGATGTGGAGTAACTGGAGATAGTTCAGAAGGCCACAAAAAGAATTTGGAACTTGGGAAACAAACTTTTTGATCTGGTACTCAAGGAGATCCATTTATTTAGCTTATGACATATACAAGTCTGTGAGGTGAATTGATCACTACAAATAAGTTTTTACACATGCAAAAAAAAAATCTGTTGGGGAGGGGGGACATTCAGTCTTGATAATGAAGGCATAACAAAATCCAATGGCTAGAAACTCAAGTTAGACAAATTTTACCTTGAAATAAGATGAAATTTCCTAGCAGTGAAGATAATTAAGCATTGAACATCTTGCTAGGGAGGTTTTCTAGCCATTGCTTTGAGTTTTTATGGTGAGATACAAAATCTTCCTAAAAGCTGTACTTTAATTCAGTTTCTAAAATAAATTCTATGACCTGCATATGGAGAGCTAAGGTCAAAAGCTGACAGTGTTCCCTTCTTGCACTTGAGTCTGGAATGTGTAATTTTATGAATCACCTATTCATTCCCTTCCTTCATGGGCCATGGAGAGTACAAGCCATTGTGTGTCACTGTTATCATACTCATAATACCTATTGCTCTGCATTAAGCTAACAACTTTAATGATATATTCCTGCTCAGTTGAATTCTGTCGTGCTCTGCTTTGCTTCCCCTTTCTCTGAAATATCCAAGACTAGTTCCTGGGGGAGATGAGACCCTATACAGGTCTCAGGTGACCACAACTCCTAAATGTTACAGATGATCTTTTTTAGATAACTAGCTTTTGAATAATGCTCATAGGCTCAGTCATATTGAACACCAGGTTTGGGTTGTGAGGACTTTAGGGAGGAGCGCATGTGGCTTGAATCATTTGAAGTGATTTCTTAATCAGTTCCCTGGAACTGCAAAAGTTCAGGCATCTATGCACCTTGCTTTCTGCTATTCTTTCTTCCTGTGGCATACAACTGTTTAGTTTCCTGAAAAGTGGAAGGACTATCTATCCCAAAGTACTCAGCTCAATACAGAGATAAGTGGGTGAAACCCAATTACCTATGATATACAGGAAATCAAGTGATGCGACTGACAGATCTCTTATGGCCTTAAACCCTATGAAGCTATGAAACCAGTAACTGTGCAAAAATTCTAGTGTGAGTGTGACTCAGAATTAAATTTTCAAAGTTACAAAGATATATCTTGGTATTGAAAGGTTCAGCATACCATAGATATACTGAATTGCCTGCCAAAGTATAATCAATTTAACAATTGTAAATAGAAAATAAAAGTAAAAAATAACCGAATGTCTTGTCAAATTACACTGGAGCCTTCAAGTGGAAAATATAATTTCAAAATTCAGGTATGTCATTAGTTTAGTTAGTCAAAATAATATCTATATCAGCAGGGAAAAATAGGAGACATTAGAGATAATTAAAGGATGGCTGCTAAAACATAATTATTCTGAGCATAAATTATACTTTGTAGAGCCATTCGGAAAATCTCTTTTGAAATGTGCCTTAGACCAATTTTTTTGTAATATGAAAATGCATGGAAAACACTTTTTCTAGCCAGCTCTTAATTGCAGCATATATTTAGTTTATGAACTAAAATTTGCACACTGTGAAGTGCTTTCTTGGCATAATTTAAAGCTATGGTGAATTTATAGTTATCAGTTTAAAATACAATATTTGCATTCTACCATTGCATTTTAAACTGATAACTATAAATTCACCATAGTTAAAAAATTATGGCAAGCAAGCAGTTCACAGTGTGTGAATTTTAGTTCACAGATTTCATAGATTATAGATTTCATAGATATTAGGGCTGGAAGGGACCTCGTAAGATCATCGGATTCAGCCCCCTGCCCAAGGGCCAGGAAGTCAGCTAGGGTCAAATGATCCAAGTAAGATAAACATCCAAATGTTTCTTAAAAGTGTCCAGAGTAGGTGCTAGCACCACTTCTGGCGGAAGTTTGTTTCAGGCCTTGTGGGCTCGGACAGTAAAGAAGTTTTTCCTTATGTCTAGCCTAAAACGGTCTTCCAGGAGTTTTTGACTGTTGGATCTTGTCTTCCCTTGGGGTGCTCTGGTGAACAGGTGTTCCCCCAGAACCTGATGCACACCTCTTATGTACTTATAGGCTGCCACCAAGTCACCTCTGGGTCTGCACTTCTCCAGGCTGAAGAGTCCCACAGATTGCAGCCTCTCTTCATAAGACCTGTTCTCATGCCCTTTGATCTTGCACATAGCTCTCCTCTGGATTCTTTCAAGCTTCTCCACATCCTTCCTAAATTGTGGAGCTTAGAATTGCATGCACTACTCCAGCTGTGGCCTCACCAGAGCCAAGTACAGCAGAAGGATGACATCCTGGGTCTTTTTCGAGATGCATTGGTTGATGCAAGCCAAAGTTTTGTTTGTTTTGCCAGGTGTGGTATTGTATTGGTGGTTCATATTCATCTTGTGGCCAATCGTGACCCCCAAGTCTCTTTCAGTTATGGTGCTATAGGTTGCCGAGCCTGTAAGTGTGATGTGGGTTTTTATTCCAGAGCACCTTGGAGCACCTTGCATTTCTCCATATTAAATGCCATCAGATTTTCACCCACCCACCTTGCAAGCCTATCAAGATCAGTCTGGATCACCAGCCTATCCTCAAGTGTGGACACTCTTCACCCAAGTTTGGTGTAATCAGCAAACTTGGCTATCTGCTTTTGACACCAGTGTCCAGATCGCTTATGAAGACATTAAAGAGTACAGGTCCAAGAACAGAGCCTTGGGGGATTCCACTAGTCACTGAGTGCCATGTTGATTCAGTTCCATCAACTACCACTCTCTGGGTCCGACCTCAGAGCCAGTTCTCCAGCCACCGGACTGTGGAGTAGTCGAGACGACAGTTGCCCAATTTTTCCATGAAGACATCATGGAGCACCAGGTCAAAGACTTTTTTAAACTGCAAATATATGACATCAACCTCTTCCCTCTTGTCCAGTTGATCCGTCACCTGGTCATAGAAGGAAATGAGATTGGTTAAGCAAGACCTACCCACAACAAATTCATGTTGACTATCCCTCAGAATGTTGCCTTCTGTTAGCCTGTCAAGAATGGTTTCGTTGATAATTTTTTTTTCCAAAATCTTCCCAGGGATTGAGGTCAAATTGATTGGCTTATAGTTTCCCAGGTTGTCTTTCCCCCACTTTCATGAAGATGGGCACCACATTGGCCCTCTTCCAATTTTCAGGTACTTCACCACGAGTTCTTGAATATCCTCACCAGTGGCTGTGCTATGATGTCTGCCAGTTCCTTTAGTATTCTTGGGTGCAAGTTATCTGGATCAGCTGATTTATGGGGTCCAGCTTCTCAAGATGCTCCCTCATAAGATCCATGCCAATGGTGGGCATATATTCATCTTCACCCTGATCACCCCGCATCACATTAGGCAGGGTGGTCCCTTTGGGATCATGAAAAACCAATGCAAAGTAACCATTAAGCAGATTGTCTTTTTACTGAGTGTTGGTAGTCAGCTGCTCCAGCTGGTTTAGCTGGGGTCCAATGCTGCCCTTGTTTTTCTTTTGACTCCCCACACTCCATCTGAAGAATGACTTTTTATTGACCTTGATTCATATAGCCAGATATAGAATTCAGTTGCAGCCTTGGCTTTTCTACTTTGCTCCCTGCAGGTGCGGGCCAGTGCATAATATTCCTCCTTAGTAGTGTTTCTTGTCCTCTGTCCATTAAATGCCTCTCTTTTTAGACATAGGAGGTCCATGAGTTTCCTGTTGAGCAAAGGGGGTTGTTGAGTTCTTTTACATCCTGTCCTACAGGTGGGAATAGACTCCCCTTGTGCTTCTAGGATTGCTTCCTTAAGGAGCAACCACTAATCATGAACTCCCCTTGCTGTGAAATTATGGCCTCTCAGGGCCTCAAGAACAAGCCTCCTGAGGTTATGAAAGTCAGCTTTCCTAAAGTCAAGGTTTACTGAATTGCTGGCTGACTTGCCAGCTTTGTGATGGATAGTGAAAGTGATCTACTCATGGTCACTGTCATCCAGCTTCCCTTCAATTCTTAGGTCACTGATTAGATCATTCCCTTTGGGCAGTACCAGGTCTAGTAGTGCCTTGCTTCTTGTCGGCCCATAAACTTCTTGGGACAAGTAGAGCTCATCCACGCATGTAAGGAAGCTTTGTGACCAGTTGGATTTGGCTGCCACCAGGCTGTCAGACTAAGACTTCATCTGGAGTCTGAAGTTTTCTTCTAGTATTGTGATAAACACATTTATATATATAAATTAAATTATTATATCTACAATTAGAGTATTTAAATGGCCAAATAGTGAGATGCACCTAGAATAATCCAATTTGATTTCAGTGGTGCATGCTGGAACATTTAATTTGGCTGGATTTGAACACCTAATATAGTTGTTAAGCCAACAAGGAGATGTAGGCACTTCAGAGAGTGATTTATATAATCCCCGCTGTCTGGAACTATCATGTGTTCTATATTAGAGAAAAACTAATTACAAATAAAAACAGAAACCCTGAGAGAAAGCAAGATGCTGTAGCCTAGTGGTTACAGAATAATTCTGGTGGGGGGGGGGACTTAGGTACCAAACCCTGTTCTAATGGTTATTTCTGTTTAATCAGTCAGTTGTATAACTCCCCAGAGGATGAGAATGTTCCTCAAAGAGTGCTCTAACCATTACACTACTAAGCAAAGGGTAAGCAACATTACCACCAATGTGTTTGAACTGAATTCAGTGCTCTCAGGCACACCTCAAAAGCTACCCCACTTCCTGGGAATTAGGGCCATCTCCATAGGCAGAGGGAGAAAAAAAAGATTTGAAGAGGGGCTGAGTGTGTGTAACGCCCCCCCCCCCCCCCCCAGCCAAGCAGGTATGTCTGTGGGGGAAGGGCCATGGGGGGGAGCAGATCAAGGCCCCAGTGATGAGGGAGGGATCGAGGCACAGGCAGGACCCACTCACCCCAGCCCCTGCTCCCTCCCTCATCGCTGGGGCCTCAATCTGCTCCCCCCAATGGCAGTGAGGCAGGGAGTAGGTCTGGGGCAGGCCCTGCACAGTGGGGGATGGAGCCACAAGTGGCTCATCCAAGGGGTGTCTGATGCAGGGAGGGGGTAGCAGCTCCTGCCACTGCATGCACCCTGGGACAGCATGGGGGCTATGTGCCCAGAATCTGCACATGGGGTAAGGGTGGGATACAGACTGGAGCCAGGCTCTTCCCAGTAGTGGGGATTGGGCCACACTATGCTAGGGGCAGGCAGTGCTGGGAGGGCTACAGTGAATTTTGGAGTGACTGCAGCCTCCCCTTAACCTCCCCTCCCAGTGACACCACCACCCACCCTGTGCTTATCCCAGCCCAGCCACCCACCCCAGAAGAGCCCCTTATAGCCCCAGCCCCAAACTTCAGTGACAGCCCACCCTGCACCACAGAGATCCAGGGACACACCCCATGCTTCCCAGGGTGTGTGTAGCAGCAGGAGCTGTGCGGCCCTGGATTAGCCACTCACAGCTCAGTCCTGTGCCCCACTCTGGCTGTACAGCACCTGCCCCATCCCCATCCCCAGCCCCATTCCCTCCTTCACCACTGTGGGCATGCCCCTCCCTCCCTGCTGCAGCTTCAGGAAGCCTGGGGCTGGGCTGCCTTGAGGCCCTACCACTGCCTCCGTGGTAGCCCCTCTGTTAGCCACCCCAACCCCTTCCACCACGTGTGCCACTCTCCAAAACCAAACTGAGTCTCAAGAAATTTTACTGCTTTGTTTATGAGCATGTTTGGAAGATACAGTATAGGTGCAAAAGAAACTTTTCAGTACTAATTTAAATGTTGTCTAGAATTATGCTTCTGCTGCTTTTTGAGTCCTGTAAATCATGGCTACACTGGATTACTGTGAAACTTAGGCACCTACATTCTACCTTACTATTATGGTGGTGCATCTGCAACCATAAAGGACAAGCCTTAAGAAACCATCTGAAAGGTGTTACCAAATCCAACTTTGTAAACACATTCTAGATGTGTTTTTTCTTCTTTTTATTACTAATTTTTTGATGATAAGGCAAACCTGCATTCTGATCCCATGGAAAACATAAGGGAAGAAGGAACAGCGTAACACAAATTGGCACTGGTGAATGCCTCTAAACCTCATTGAAATATCTCGGAGACAAACTTATGTTACATGTTGAAGAAGTTTCAGGGATCATTTTAACTACATAGATAACTTTGGCTCTAATGTAAAAAACAGATGAGCTAAGTAACAACCCAACAGAAGAAGGAGGAATGTAGGTTTGCCACTGCAGTTGGTTGTGTTTCAAAACTGCTCAAGTGGTAAGTGGATTGATTCAGCATTAAGTGAAGTCAATAAAGATTCTTATTGAAAAGAGAGGGAAATAAAGTGGTCCAAACACCAAAGAGCTTTAAATGAACCCCAGCCTCCTTGGAATTTGTACGTTTCCTGAAGGACAGACTGGGTAGGTATGTAATAGCTCCATAGGTGGTTGTTTATAACCAAAAGTACAAACTATAAAGCCATGTAAAAGGGATTAGACACCTAAGTATAAGCCTATTGCAACCTACTCAAGTCCCTGAAAAAAATTATTAGCACAAAAGATGGGTGGGTCCTCCTCCTCACTGCTTTCATGACTCAATCTTAAGGGTAAGATAACTTAAACTCATTAATGGTTTTAAGGGCTTTGAACAAGGTGGAATAGAATCACATTTAAGTACCTAAGTCCACCTGGATGCCCAATAGACAGAATACTATCTGATGCCCTGTCTCTCTCTCTCTCTCTCTTTCTTCTTGGTTATAAACAGCTAATGGTAATGCCTAGATAATCTTTCCTTAACTTATGAAGTATAATAAAAGACAATTCAACAAAAAACAACAAGGAAAATATTCTCAAGACTAGAAGAAAGGAGAGAGAACTGGCAATGCACAGTGAGGGTAATTGCCACTAGGGGCTTGTCTACACTGCCTCTGTGTATGGCAGTGCTGAGCCTGTGACTGGTGCCAAGGAGCATGTCCTTCCTACTTGCTCTGTCTCAGTATGTGCCAAAACCATTCAGTATTGCTCTCCAAATAGCAGGGAGTGGGGAGCAGTAGTTTGTATTTATCTCCATGTTAATGAAAACAGTAATTTAAGGAATGGAAGATGTTTGTGAAGTTGGAAGAGAGAAGGGTGATCAAAAGTAGCTTGAAAAACGAGTAATGCAATTGCCTCTGTAACCTAATTATGAGGTAAAACTGGGTTGTGCTGACTTATCCACCATGAATAAGGTGAAATTGGTGGCTTAGGGGTGTTAGTCTGCAGCACTACATGCTCACTCTGTGTGAGGTGCTACCCAGTCTAGACCTGGTAATTAGTCCTTCAAAGGTCTAGTTGGGTACTTAAATGTGGGCCTCTGTCATCTGCTGGGGATGTGCCTGGTGCTACTTCTGTGGCTCCTGCAGCAGGCCAGGTAGTCTGGGTTGCTGATTCTTGATCCCCAATGCTAGAGCCAGGGTTTGAGATTAGACTTTCTCCTGTGTGGCACAGTGCAATCAAATGCTCAGAACAACATGGTTCCAGAACATGGAGAACTCTGCATAGATACACCTTGTCCACTTCCCTGGCTGTTCACCTGGTCTGTCCCTAGCCTGGATGTAATTCCTCCTAGATCCCCTCTAGTCACCTATAGTCCCTAATCTGGACCTTGGCCTTACAGTTTACCTGCATTCCTGAATCTAACTTTGACTTGTCTTTCTGGTGTCCTCTCAGTTGCCTCTTTCAATTCTTCCTGGTGCAGTGGGGCCTGTATGCCACTTTCCCTACAATCAGTAATAGCCCCAAAGGCCCCTTTCAGGTGTGATCAGGATGCTAAGCAGGTTGGCATCCTCATGTGTAGTAAGTGGCAATGACCTCCAAGTCATGTTTTGAACACAGCTACATTCTCTGGCTGCTGAAGTCTAAAGTATGTGTAATAGAAATATTCCAGAGGGCAGATGGCTACAACACACTTATATCTTGATAAGTGACATTTATGCACCCCTTAAACAGATACTGGGGGTAATAAAATTTGGTTCAAAGTGCCCAAGACTATTTGTGCTCCAGGAACGGTACTGAAGCCTAAGTGCATCCTGCCCAAAATACATCTCTATGAACAATTCCTTCCAAATCAGCCAATTGCCTAAGTTTTCAGGGGATAACTCTACATCAGGTTTCAAACACAGCTCACAGAGGTAATATATACTCGCTGGGAACTAATTAAGTATAGTTGAATGTACTTAAACTCAGTATTATAATGAAATGGTGCAACTCAAAAGAAAAACACTTTGTACTGAGCGTAAGGTTGGAAGTAGTGTGCTAAAGAACTATGAAAGCTATTCTGTACATGGAAATTTCATTATAGAACCCATTAAAAAAACTGTTTGGAGGTACTGAAGAGAATAAAACTGTGTATAGTGTGTATTTCCTATCTAATCATTTCATAAAAGGAAAAGGTAGGAAAGATCTCAAAGGCTGTTCAACTATGGCTTTTTCTTTGTGTGTGTGTGTGTGTGTGTGTGTGCATGTGTGTGCAATGAAATTGTCACACATGATGTAAGTTCAGAAAAAAATATGTATACATTAGAGAGTGTTGTTGCAGTATATTTCTAGAAGTAGGTTATTTGCCTGTACTTTTGAAGCATCAGGTGATGGCTAAAGAATCCCTGGAGTCACCTAAGGCAGCTCAGAGTTTTGTCTTTTGTTCTCTTTATAGTCACAGAGCAGCCCTAGATTTGAGTCTAGATTATTTGGTATAAATTAAGAAAAACAACAAGAAAGATGAACAAAGCCAAAATCTCCCAAACCACAGAAGATTCATAAGATACATAAGGGAACTTACCATGGAGACCTAATTCTCCAGGGAAAAGTAAAACTCTAGAAAACTGATATGTATATTCTTCTTCAGCTCTTTGTCAGAGATGTAATTAATGGGTAAGTAACACTGTCATTTCAGATTTCCATGTATATCACCACCAGCTATCCACATCATAAGTCTATTCCATCTGAATTCTTGAATACTGAACTAATGGAGAAGTCTTCCTCCCAAATTCCCACTTTCCCTGTGTTCTTAAATCATGGATGATATCACTGTCCACGTCTGCACCATTTTCTTGAGAAAAGGATAAATATGCTCTGTCTTGTGTAGTCATGAATCTCAATAGGATTTAGGTGTCTATGCAGGAGTTAGATGGCTCCATATCTTTGTGGATCTGAGCCCAAAACTGCGGGGCAATGCCATCTTGCCTTAGTTATAAGTATTAAATAACCTTTCTAATTGTGCCTTACTGTTTGGAAGGGATCTCCTTGTTTACAAGGGGATTTGTGTTTAGTGAATGGCTGAATGCAGTGCTACATCTCTGCCATTGATTCAATGCTGCAATCCCCAGATAACTGAATGGATGGTATTTGCAATATCCGAGCATAAGTCATTACTACCTCTTATCTGGGAAATTTGTTTTAGGATTAATCCTGGGACAAGGAACATGGATGTCTGTACAATTGCACTTTGTCCCAGTATAGAATAGTTGATTCTGGGATAAATGTGGCATTTGTTTGCATACTTATATATGTACAAGTGTGGTTCTATTCCCCCTGTTCAAGTGTCTGAAAAATAATTCATGCAAAAGGTCTTTGGTTCAAGATTTTGGGATTTTTTCCTCTCAGAAGTATAGTTCTCCCCCCCCTCCATCTCCATATTTCTCTCCTTATCTCTCTCCCCCATATACATAACTATTTATTTACAATTCTATCTTGTGACCAACATAGCTCACCAACAGTCCATACAGTTCCAAAAAAGAAATAGATCCATTACTGTTACAATCATGCTACTGTCTCTGCATTCCTTCTCTTCCCTCTCCCCCCACACCAACCCTCCAAAACCCCACCCACAAAATGAATAATTTCCCCATCTCCTTTCTTGGTCCATATTCACAGCTCCAACATTCTTCCACAGCTGCCATCTTCATCACTCATGTCTCTCAACATCACACACCATCTCCTCTTCATATCTCAGCTTCATCACAGTAACCACAAGCAAGTGATCATTGTTATAATCAGCACTATGGTAGTGATATTCAACAAGGACATTACTGAAATTGAACTGCCTTGTAGTGATGAGGTCCAACTGGTGCCAGTGGTCAGATCTTGGGTGCCTCCATGATAACCTTATGACAAGGGTAAGTTCGAAAGAATGAGTTGGTGATGCAAAAGTTATGATAAGAACAGAACTCCAACAACCTTATTCCATTATCATTAATATTACCCATGTTGTGTGAGCCCATAAAAAATTGGCCAAGATTCACTGTCAGCACCAATTCTGACTTTGAGGTCCCCCAGAAGATGTAGGTCCTCAGTGTTTGGAATCTTACCAATAACAGACAATTCTTCATAAAACGTGTCTTTAACCTCAGGAGTAGAGTAGAGTGTTAGAACATATACACACGCTAAAATGATTGTGCCTTCTGAAGTATAAAGGCAAAGCATGAGGATCTACTCAGAATCATTCAATGGATCTGTGATCATTTTGAGAAGATTGTTTCTAACAGCAAAGCCTATGCCATGTTCCTGTATCTCTGGAAGCTTTCCCTTGCCACAAGAACGTATACTATTTTTCTCTTAGAGATTCATCCAAGGCCAGACATGTTTTTTTTCAGTGCTGTAGAGCCAATATTCAACTTGTCTTATTCATATCTATCACTTCTGCCTTATGGGAATCAGAAGCATTCCCAAAATAGTTAGTCAGGCACATGGTTCTAACTTTCCATATTCCAATATGGAGTATTTTTCTTTTTGTGTGGTACAGTGGTGCAATCTATTTTGACTTTTATCTTATCTCCAGTACCCAGTGGAGCAGCCAGACTGTGGTGACTGAGCACCTTACTGGCTAGGGCAGGGGCAGGAAAAATACAGCCTGTGGGCCAGCTCCAGCCTGCCAAGCACTGTCACCTGGCCTGTGGTACCCACCAACAAATTGTACCCCACCCAGCCCTTCCACCCATGAGGATGGGAGTGAGGCACCCATGTGTATACCACTTCCAAACAAATCCTATTGCCTTACTCCCACCCTTGTGGGTGAAAGGGCCCCTCCCAGCCAGTGTGCAGCCTCCACGTGGGGCTGTTGCTGGTGCTGCAGCCTCCAGGGACCTGCTCCCCTTCCTCCCTTCTCTTGCTGGCTCCAGGAAGCAGGTAGGGAAGCAGAGGGTGTGGGGCTGCAGCTGGACAGGAGTGTGGAGAAGTGGGGCTGGGACTGGTGGCAGTGTTCAGCCTGAGCCCAGGGGGACAGGGAGTGGTAGCACACTCCACACCCTCCCCCACGTATACACAAACCCCAACATACCTTATGTCCCCCATGTAACCACACCCCCTCACAACCCCCCCACACCCACTGTACATACACAGCCCCACACCCCACCATACACACCCACTGTACATACACCCCACACACACCCCACCCTACTCCCACACACTCATGCACCGCCATACACACACTCCACCATACATCCCCCCAGAATATACAAAAGTAAGAAAGTATTTTTAAGTTATTATGCAATCACTTATGTATACACTATGCAAACACAAATTATGACAAAACAATTTGTAATAAAATTAAAATATGTTATAATAGGTGTTTGACTTTTAGTGTATGATTTGGGTTTTTTCTGGACAACTGTCAAGGCATGCAGCTACCCATGTGGCCCTCAACTCCTGAAAACTCATTAAGCAGCTTTCCACCTGAAATAATTGCCCACCACTGGGCTGGAGACTGCTCAGTTCTAGGTGGGTGATAGCTGATCAACAAGACACAATATTCTCTACTACCAGCAGAGGCAACCCATAGTGGTCCTCTCTAAACCAAACAAGTGGATCTTGACTCATGACTTCTGTTTCCCGTGTTGAATCCTCGCTTGAAAGATAAAGTGAAACTGGAGTGACTTCTCCAGGGTGCAAAAGCTTAGACCATGTATATGGAGATACTGAGTGGCCCACACACCAGTGTACTCCTCTCACCCTTGCTGGTTGCTGTTGACCAAAGTTAAAGAGCCCAGTCTACCCCATCATGCATTAGACCTCAATTCTACAACTTTTTGGTGGCATTTCCTCTGCCATGGATAAAATTAATACCCCCCTAGGATATTCTACTGCCCAAATCCATTAACACCCTAGAAGTTGCCAGGTTATTTAACCACTACCCAGGACTCAGCATTAACAGTCATAGATAATATCATCTACTGTACTTTATACTAACAAGCAAACCCTTCCTGAATCCTATATATACACCCACATAATAATATACATTATATAATTATATATAGCATACCACACACACATCATATCACATATATGGTGTGGGAGGGGGTGATAAATAAAAGGAAATAAGAGATAAATAAAAGGAAAAACAGTTAATTAAAACAGTTAATTTTAGAAACGTAAGAAATGCCATAATAGATCCGACCACAATGCAGCTTGTAAATATACCATAGTTCAAAAAAATCTAATTAGTTATATGACAACCTGTTACATTGGTTTCTTTTAATAAGAGGTAGTATTTTACCTCTTGATGTTGGACTTGTTGAAGAATTATCAAAATATTCTGCTGGATTTTTTTTTAGTTTTATTTGTTTACTTAAAAATAAAAATAAACATTTTAATCATAAAATAAATTGAACAGTTTGGGGTTTTTTTAGTTAATAGAATTACAAAACAAGGGTAGTTCTGTGTCCCTTTAGCAAGAGGGAGAAAGAAAAAAAAAAGTTCTGTGGCCTAGAGTGGTTTGCAGGCAATACAGGGCAATGATTAGCTTGGACTCGCATAATAACTGAAATCAATTGCAGTGTTCTGCAGTATTCCACTAAATTAATATTTCAATCTGTGGCTGAACAAGGATAACTGAATTAAGTATGTAGTTCTCACTGAAGACACCCCCTTTTCCCAGGCTGATGAGAAGATATTAATAAAGCTCAGAACTATAAGAAACTGATTTAGTAAAATAATTTAATATTTTTATAGGAGTGTGGAAAAATCAAAAGCATTACAATTACCATTTAGACAGTTCCCAAAATCAATTTGAAATATGACTACCTTTTATGGTGTAGATTTCTTTTCTTCTTCTTCTTCTTTTTTGCCATTATGAGAAGCCTTGCAATGATCAACCCACCACAGACTAGATCCATACCCAGCACAATGAGGGCTGCTCCTTGACTCCACCTGAGGGCAACAGCACCAATCTGGACATGTGTATAAACTGTTTATGCCTCCTTATCCATTCTGACAACAATATTTATGCTACAGCCTCAGTTTCATGGAATAGAGAGCCATACTTAGCCTTAAAAACATCCTGGACATTATCGTACAAAAGGCTGATAAGATGGTGAGGGGACACTATTGTCATGAACAAAACAGCATACGCACGAAGCCAAGAGACAACTTTCCAATGCAGAGTTTTACCAACTCCTGAGAGAGGTCCCTATGGCACAACAGAATGACCTAAATAAAACTCCTGAAAAATGGAAACACAGAAGAGGATTACTGCTTCCACCTCTCAGGAACCTAGGCTAGGCAATTTTTAATTATTACCCAAGATCCACAAAATCTGGCAAACCAGGATGCCTCATTATCCCTGGCACAGGCACCATCATGGAGAGAGTTTCTGGCTATGTTGTTTCTATCTTATTCCCATATGCCACTGGAGCTGCCAGCTATTTGAGAGACCACACATTTCTTAAAGAAACTGGGCTCCATTGACAATCTTCCAGCAAATTCCATATTAGGTACCAAGGATATCACATCTCTGCACACCAACATCCCTCATAAAATGGATTACAAGGCATACAGAATATTATTCCTGGCAAGAAAACTGCTTCTGTTTCCCTTAGCCTCTCCTGCTTTGTCCTCACACACAACTGTTTCAGGTTTGGGGACTCCCTATACCTACAAACGAATGGCAGTGCTATGGCACCCCAGTATGCAAACATATTTATGACAGACCTTGAAGTTTCTTTCCTCTTCAGTTGCCCTTTCATGCTCCTGATATACCTCAGGTACATCGATGATGTGTCCATATTATGAAGATGTCAGAAGGAATCTTTGGAGAATTTCCATCCCTCCACCAAACAAATTCTGGAATACTCCATGCAAAAGATTCATTTCCTACACAGAACAGTGAAGCAAGAAATGGCCACATTGCCATCACATTGTACTGGAAACCTACTGACTGCCACAGCTACCTTCACACGATCAGCTTTCACCCTAAACACACCACTAGATCCATTATCTATAGCCACCATCTGTGTTACAGCCAGCTCTCAAACCTGTAGTCACTCGTCAACAAAGCCAGAGTCTCACCTTGCTCTAACCTGCTATACTACCAACCCTGGGACAAGGACACTAGAATCCTTGTGGTCGTCATTTAAGGCCTGTAGCAAGTCCTGGTCTCTGAGGGTGGCTGTGATGCCCCCTAGTAGCCACCTGACTCCTACTCCCACCCCTGCTCCTTGGAGTACCCAACCTTCCTTTGATCTTTCCTGCCATGCTTTGATGTACTTAGTGTAAAAAGGAGGCTGCCCCAGGTCCAGGAGTGAGCCCAGTCCTGCAACCAGTTGCCTTTTGGAATTTTCATGGCCTCCATCCAATCCTATAGCCCCACCCATGTCTCACAGATATTACCCTAGATCCACACATCATCTTGTACATGCCTCAGCCCCTTGGCTTTAGCCAACTGGTTACTCTTGCTATAGACTGCCAGCCTAGGCCCACTTCCTGAGTCCATGCTTCTGAGTCTTTGCTTGGTCCGGTCCTAGGCCAGTCTCATTCTGCTTTGGTCCATTGCCTGCTCATACCTTGGCCTGCCCCTAAGTCATTGTCAGTGCTCAGTCCCTGGCTCGCTTGGCTAGAGTCTATCTCAGATACAGCTTAGAATTGGAATGCCTCCCAGGTATTCCTGTGTGGCCTCTTACCCTCTCCTCGAGACACTACCTGGTCTTCCGGTATAAAAAGCAACACAAAGTGTCAGCAGACTGCTCCTAAAGAAACTGCCCCTCTGGGCTGTCATGCTACTACAAAAAAAACCTCCTCCTGCTTGCTGCTCTCTTAGCCCCTGGGGTATCTGGCCTAGCTTGCAGCTTCTGCCTCTTACCAGTTCAGGCTGGTAGGAGCTCTTCTCACCATGGGATTCAGGTACTCTCTTAACTTGTCGCAGGTTTGTCCTCCCAGGTTGATGGGTTGCTTACTGTGCATAGGCTGTAGTTGCTCCCCTGCTGCTTTCCCTCCCACAGGGAAGTTGAATGCCTATTCAGCTGCTGGGGACCCTTTCTGCTGCAGTCTCTTTCAAAGTATTAGGGGCCCCTGGCTCCATTACAAGCACCCACCTTGAATATGTAAGACATATCAGTCAGCTACAGAAGTTAAACTTATTGTGTGCTAAGTGCACAGAAAGCACTCTACAGCTGTAATAGAACAGATGATCAGGGCTCATACAGTGCTGTAAAAATGGTGGATTCTGATCTAAGATAACCCTGGATGTGGCATCAGACTTCACTGCTGTAGATTAGAGCACTGCAACAAACATCTGTACCAGATCCCATCGTAATTCATTTTATGATACATTCTTCTGGCAACTCATGGAGATTTTCAGCCCCTCTACTCATCCCCCTCCCCCCCCCCCCGCCATCTCAAAGGGCAAAGGGCAATGCTCTAGCTTTGGCCAGAGTTCACATGGTCTGCCCAAGCACCAGGCCAGTCCTGCCCCTAGACTATCACTAAGAGTCAGCAAAGCCTCTATCCCCAGACCCCAATCCTTTCTCTCCATTTGACCTTGCTGACTCACCATGTGGATGAAGTCTTGACAAGGATGGTTATTTCTCTCACCCAATGTCTTGACTTGGTGCATTTCCTCTTCAGGCTTACCTCTCCCCCTCTGACCTCTCCAGTTAACATAGATCTATGCACACAAAGAAAACTGCTTATTGCTGAATTTCTCTTATTGCATATTGTCATGGGTGCAGTTGAGCAAGTGCTGAATGTGCTTCAGCTGCATTTTTAGGCTGAAAGAAACCAGGGATGCCTCTGCTTACAGTAACCTGTCTTAAATATTGATTCATCTACACTGATTTCTGGCAATGGGCAAGTTCCCTAATGGATGTAAAAGATATTCTTGAACATGCCCAAAATGTACATCAGCACACCAATCATACTAACACGTATCACTGCTTTCCAACTTATCTGGGGAAACTGAATGTATGTGTAAGATGTAGATTGTGAGAAGCACTTGCACTGCCTTTGCTTCAAGCAGGGTGCAGGACCAGAAAACCTTAAGTCCAACTCACAGATCGGACATTCCAAAAACCTTGGATGCATTCAATAGCTCATAAAAAAGCAAAGAGTGTTTCTCTGTTTTCAGGTCTTAAATTCAATTTCTAATAATTATGGTCACTCAAGTAATGGTTTGGAACCATGTGCACTTGAAAAAAGCTGGTTCAGTCTGCTACAGAGTTTGAGGTATGCTGCTGGGAGTCCCTAGATATACACATAGAGTAGCTACACCTCTGGCTTGTATTCGACTCTTTTTTGTCAATTTCCCACATTGTTTGTTTAATTAGGTACTGTTTTACAGTTGTTACTTTTCCTAGCTATATGGATAATAACCAATGGTCATGCTGTCCTTAATGCAGTGTTTGTTTCTTAAGCCACCCAGTAATCACACAAAAACCCTCTGCAATACAGTGTCTATGATGTTCCCCTTAGAAAAAAACTTCATATACTTCACTGGGGGGAAAAGAAATTCTTTCCTCAGCTTCCCAGTCTGTTGCCTGCAAAAGAAACAACAATTTGATTTTCCCTTCTGAGCCCAGTAGATTTGCTAAAATCTGTACAGAATTTTGGAAGCCAAGAGACAAACAGGGACATTTTCTGGAAGCCCTAGTGAGTGGAGGCACTCAGGTTGTCCCATTTGCTTGTTCATGCCCCAGAAAGGATTTAGGATTACCAGATACTTAGTACTGTGTCAAAATTCCACCAGTTCTTTTTTAATTGTCTAATTAGTCAGTACCCTAACATTATGAACTGGTAGGAGGTGTTATCTATCTGGAAGACAGGCAGTGGGGCCATGACCTACAGTGCCAGGACAAATCATTGTTTACCAAGACATTCTTTGAACATTTTCAAAGGCACTGTTTGTGTGCACTCAGGGCCATAACTCTCCCAGGCTGCGTCTAGACAAGTGCAGCCATGAGGTATGTGGCACTGCAGACACATCTGTGGCACCAAACACTGAACATTCAGGAATTTTCTGCACTGCTACCTTGCAGTGGGGAGGAGGGAGAGGCAGGAATTTTGACCCTGGGATTCCTGGGGCCACACTCCCACTGTTGGCCAGGCTCTCAGCTGCAGGAAGGATGTGGTTGCAGCATTCCCAGCCCCCAGGATCCCAGGTAAGGCTGCTGGAGCCAGTACGGTTGCTGGCCTGAGCCTCCCCTACTCCTGGTACCCTGCCATGTGCCAGAAGGTACATGGCACTGGCATTCACAGGGACAACTAGCAGCGGCACAAGGTGTGCCGCTGCTAGTTGCCCCCAGGAAACCGAGTGTCCATGCTTGTCTGGACTGGTCCCCGCTGTGTATTTTCTGAAGTTCTCTAATAGATACTGCAGGGAAATTTGTGGGGGTGGGTTTAAGTTTATCACAGTCCTTCAGTCATATGCAAGGTGTTGAAATGTTGTAATACTTAAATCTGAGATTGGGGGGAAAGTTTCCCTTAATTTAAAGTGGAACAGGATTGGGTCTTTGTACTGTACTGTTTAGTCTATTAGGTATATCTCCAGCCTGCCTTCATTTTGTCTCCTAGAAATGAATAAAAGAAATTGCCTGAACTGGGAGAAAATCCCATCTGATGCTGGATAATTATTAAGAGCAGTTACAAATATTCACAAATTCTACAGTGTAAGGGAAGGGGGAGGGAAGACAGTGATTTCAGAAGTGAATTAAACCAACTAAGTCTTAGCAGGTGAAGCTGCTGAGCTTTATACAGACGTAAAAAATTATGAATAACAGCCAGGTATGTAAGTAGGTGTAAATTAAGAAGCAACATCTTGTCTGAAATATTTTAATAACATTGAACTTTCTTACTCTATCTGAAGACTTTTTATGGGTGGGGGAGAGCAGAGGGGGGCCAAAAAAGAAAACTGTATTTCTTGCTTTCACTACCTACACTCCATCAGATCTACTTTATCCATCTTGCATTCTCCAAAGTGATTTCAGGTTTATCTGTTGCAGTAAGTGGTCGCTTACTCTCAGAAGTATTTTGTAATGTCCTAATGCAAAGTGTCTTGTTCAAACCAAGTTTCTCTTTGTTTGAGATTTAGAATAGTTCTGAACTCTGAACCAAAAACTCTGGATTTTCCCAGTTTGTCCAAAAATCACTTTCATGTAGAAACAGAATAAAACTTTAAATATGAAATTTAAATATAAGTGTATAGGAGAGTGTTTGAACCGGATTTTTGGTCTGAACATGGCATATGGTTTTGGTGCCAATGTTAGAATAGTTCTACCTATGTCTGTTCTTAAACATTTACATCTCTGGATGATGAAAAGTAATGAAAGGAGATGATCTCTCCTTACATCTGCCTCAGACCTCATTTGTAATATTCTTCCTTTTCAAAATGAATTCATAATAATGCAAAACAACCACTTGAGAGTGTGTTGCCTTGTGCCACCTATATTTATATTGAAATCTCATTAAAACAGGGACTTTATACAGTGCCAGTTATGGGATGAGAAAAAAAAGAATAAAAGTGAAAAATAAAATCTAATACATTTGGAAAGTACTATTTGAGGTTCAAATTCATAACATGCCATTAATAGAATCCATAACATGCTCCTAATTCATGTGGGCACCAATGACACGGCTCGGAGTGCTCCCAGCCGGGTCATGAGGCACTACAGGGATTTGGGAGTGGGGCTAAAGGGTCTGGGGGCACAGGTGGTGTTCTCATTGATCCTCCCAGTCTCAGGCTATGGGCCGAGGAGGGAGAGGAGGATCCACGTGGTCAACCAAAGACTGCAGCGCTGGTGTTGTCGGGAAGGCTTTGGCTTTCATGACCACAGCCCGCTCTTTGGCGAGAGAGGCAGTGAGCTGCTGGGAAGAGATGGTCTCCACCTCTCTCCCCTAGGGAGGAGGCTTTTCTCAGCCAGACTGGCTGACCTGCTCCACTGGGCTTTAAACTAAGCCCGCTGGGGGACGGGTGGGACTACCGCCACTGTTGGCCCGCTGAGGAAACCTTGCAAAGCCAGCAGGTCAAGGCACTTAAGGGAGCCCGCCCCAGCCCCAGCCCTGGTAAAATCTGTAGGAAAGGAAGGAGCCCCCCAGGGGGCACTTGCCTGCCCGTACACAAATGCCAGGAGCTTGGGGAATAAGCAGGAGGAGCTCATCCTCCTGCTTAGTGCAAATCATTATGATGTCATAGGGATAACAGAGACCTGGTGGGACTCCACCCATGACTGGACCACGGGTATAGATGGCTATACCCTGTACAGGAGGGATCGTGTAGAGAAAAGGGGCGGGGGTGTAGCTCTCTATGTTAAGGAAAGCTACATGTCCCTGCAAGCCGATATTGGTGACCAGGGTGGATGACTGGAGACCCTCTGGGTTAAAGTCCGTGGGGAACATGGCACAGGGGACACAATGGTGGGAGTCTACTACAGACCTCCCACCCAAAGTCCTGAGCTTGACCAGGAGTTTGCCTGGGAACTGGCTGAGGCAGCATGCTCCAGGACCATGGTTGTCACGGGTGACTTCAATTACCCGGATATCTCGTGGGAGGATCGCTCAGCAAAATCTGAGCGGTCGCAAAGCTTCCTCTCGTGCATGGATGACCTCTACCTGATTCAAGAAGTCTATGGGCCAACAAGAGGCAAAGCGCTGCTTGACCTGGTACTGGCTACTGGGGATGACCTAGTCGGTGACCCAGTGATCAATGGGAAGCTGGGTGACAGTGACCACGAGCTGATCACCTTCACCATCCACTGAAAAGCTGGCAAGTCAGTCAGCAACATGGAAGTCCTTGACTTCAGGAAAGCTGACTTTGACAAGCTCAGGAGGCTTGTCAGTGAGGCCCTAAGGGACCATGACCACGGGGAGAGGGGAGTTCAAGAAGAGTGGTTGCTCCTCAAGGGAGCAATCCTCAATGCACAAACTAAGTCTATTCCATCTCGGAGGAAAGGCAGCAAGAGGGCACAGCAGCCCCTCTGGCTCTCCAGGGACCTAGCAGACCTCCTGAGGCTAAAAAAGAAAGGCCTACAAAGGATGGAGGATGGGAGTCACCTCCAAGGATGATTATTCTGCACTGGTCCAGTCCTGTAGGGAGCAGACCAGGAAAGCCAAGGCTGCAACTGAACTCCAACTAGCTTTGAGCATCAAGGACAATAAAAAGTCCTTTTTCAGATATGTGGGGAGCCAGAGGAAAAGCAGGGGTAACATTGGACCCCTGCTGAACCAGATGGGGCAACTGACAACTGACACCCAGGAAAAAGCCAACCTATTAAATAGGTACTTTGCGTCGGTCTTTCATCAGTCCCATGGGACGCCCATGCCCGCTATGGGATAGGGAAGTCCAGGTGAGGGCTATCCCCTGCCCTCCATTAGTGCTGACTTCGTGAAGGAACATCTTGAGAAGCTGGATACCTTCAAGTCAGCCGGCCCTGACAATCTTCACCCCAGAGTACTCAAGGAGCTGGCGAGCATCATATCCCAGCCTCTAGCGCGGATCTTTGAAAACTCTTGGAGCTCTGGTGTGTCACAACCCAAAGTTGTGATTTGTTGTTTGAGCGTACTTCGGCAACACTAAATTATGTTCCCTTTAAAATTACAGTTTCCTTGCACGGTGGAGTTCTCTGCTGCAGGAGAGAACTCTGGTGCAACGGGGGATTTCCCGCCAGATTTGGAGCTTCTTTGCATGGTGCATTTCTTTTGCATCTTGGAGATGCATGGTGCAAAGGAGTTCCCGCCATTTGTATTTAGATTCGCGCCACATTATTGGCCGGTTCTAAATGTAGGCATACGTGGCGGCTAGCTATTGGCTTGCTAGCCATACAAAAGGCTTGAGTGGTTTCCGCCCAAGTTGGAGGACTCCACGAACATCCGGACAGAGAGGAAAACTGGAGAGATACAGAACTCACCAGGAGGAGGAGACTTCGCGCTGTGTGAAGATCTCCAAGTGATGCGGACCCTTGTGGACCCAACGCGCCTCTCTTAAGCAGGCAACAGAGGTCTGATCAGCCTCTAGCCTCTCCCCGTCGTCGAGCGCAATCCTAGACATATCCCTATCCTAGATGCCCAATTTTCGAACCCACGGAGTCTTAACAGCTCCGGGGGACCTGGGAACCAAACAAAACCCACGGAGATTCAGCCACTCCGTGAGGAAAGAATTGCCGAACCCGCGGAGCCTAAACCACTCTGGGGACAAAGAACCGAGTTTGTCAGAGTCCTCCAATGAGGATTTAAGCGGAGCTGCACCCAGAAAACTGTCCACCCTACACCACGACCATCTTGGGTATAAGTAAATAAACTTTTCAATCAACCACTACGCCTCCGTAACTAATTTTAGCTAGCGTGTACCATACCGCCCCGCGGTTTTCTCCAACCCCGCATGCCTGGGCTGCTGGCCACAGTCCGCGTGAGCAAAGACGGGCCCGGCTTGCCCCCGGCCCGCACATGGTGAAGCGCCCGAAGACTGGAAGAAGGCCAATGTGGTGCCTATCTTCAAGAAAGGGAGGAAAGTGGATCCGGCTAACTATAGGCTCATCAGCCTGACTTCTATCCCGGGGAAGATCTTAGAAAAGTTTATTAAAGAGGCCATCCTTAATGGACTGGCGGACGCCAACATTTTAAGGGATAGCCAGCACGGGTTTGTTGCAAGTAGGTCTTGCTTGACCAATCTCATTTCCTTCTACGACCAGGTGACCTATCACCTGGACAAGGGAGAAGAGATTGATGTCATATATCTTGACTTCAAAAAAGCCTTCAATCTGGTTTCCCATGATCACCTCTTGGAGAAACTGGCCAATTGTTGCCTTAGGTCTGCCACGATCCACTGGCTGGAAAAATTGGCTCCGTAGTCGGACCCAGAGGGTAGTAATTGATGGAAGTCACTCATCATGTTGTCCTGTGATGAGTGGGGTCCCCCAAGGCTCTTTCCTTGGACCCATACTGTTCAACATCTTCATTAATGATATGGACACTGGAGTCAGAAGCAGACTGGCCAAGTTCGCTGATGACATGGCTGAGAGCCCTGGGGCTCTTTAGCCTGGAAAAGTGCAGGCTCAGGGGTGATCTGATGGCCACCTATAAGTTTATCAGGGGTGACCACAAGTATCTGGGGGAACGTTTGTTCACCAGAGCACCCCAAGGGATGACGACTAGGTCGAATGGTCATAAACTACGACAAGACCATTTCAGGCTGGACATAAGGAAGAATTTCTTTACTGTCCAAGCCCCCAAGGTCTGGAACAGCCTGCCACCGGAGGTGGTTCAAGCGCCTACATTGAACACCTTCAAGAGCAAACTGGATGCTTATCTTGCTGGGATCCTATGACCCCAGCTGACTTCCTGCCCTTTGGGTAGGGGTCTGGACTCGATGATCTTCCGAGGTCCCTTCCAGCCCTAAAGTCTATGAAATCTATGAAATCTACAGGGCAGTCCCCCATGTTATATGGATGTAAAGTAAGGGTGGCACAGTTGGGCCCTAAATATTTCCGATCCCTTTTTAAAAAAAGATGTTTGGAGGAAAGACACCTGCTAAGTCCTTCATTCTCATTCAGTGCAGATTGACTCCCCCTCTTCTTCACTGATCAGATATTGAGTAGCTGATCAACTTACTAGTTCAGTGTGTGGTGGGATATAGTTAGGAGAGTGCAACAGGAAACCCTTACCCTGTTACTAGGCAGTGGAGAAAGACAGAGGGTGTAGAGGTTAAAAAGATGGGAAGACGGAAGGGAATCACAGGCTGAAGAACAGAGGCTTGGTCTCCTTGGACTCTTTCACTCTTTCACTACAGTGCCAGGCGCTTTGAAAAGCACCTAGCGCTGCACTGCATGCAGTTGTATAAGCACTGAATTTTTCTGTGCACTGATGTACATTTTGCCACTTATGCAACCACACACAGCTCAGCACAGAGTGCATCAGTTCATGTGCAGAGCAGACTCGATTAATTGAGTCTGCACTGAAGCGGCAGGTCTCCAGCATGTAGCCAGACAAAAGGGTAGGTGTATAAATGCCTCTTAAGATTAAACAGCAGGCATCTTAATGCCTCCTGAACTAAGTAATTAACAGATCATTCACAGATGCTGAGAAGGGAACAGAAGAGAGATACAGGGCTATTTAAACCCACTGTAATGGTGGAAGAGAGGAGGTGAGCAGGTTGGAAGAAGAGTCTGGCGACAAAGACACGCAGATCAGTAGCTGCAAGCTTCTTCTGTATGCGTGCGCCCTGGATGCCTAGGTTCTCTGTGTGTGACTGTGTGCATTTATATGTTCTCACACACCCACAAACAGACACACAAGACCCAGGCATCATGAACACACACACACACACACACACACACACTTGGTGGGTGCAGGGTGTGCTGGGTGGGCATGCATGGCACAGCTGGCTGATGGCTCATGACCATGAAAGTGCCTGTCATGATGAGCTGCTGCCACATCAAGTCCAGGTGAACAGCTTTGGTGTCTCCAACAGCCAATCAGGGATGGCCCGACCATTTGGCTCTGCTCATCAGAACCCTGGGGAGCTCATGGGGCATGCTGGGAAGTGTGCAAGATTTCCCCCTGCCTGCTGAGTTTGGGCCATGCAGGCTGCCACCAAGCTGCACTCTCACAAGGGCTAGTGCATGTTCTGCTTGCTCCCAATGTAGCAAGAAACATTTTTGACTGCCCCCTACTCAAATGCGAAGCTTCTCCATATGGCAAAGCTACTTTTGCAGTATTTGCTCCCTTTTGGGGATGCTTTCTCTTTTCTATCTTTTCTTCCTTCCTCTCTCTTTTTCTTTTACCATATCATTATTATTTTTATATAAGGTGTATTTGTAGTGAAAATAGAGCTTGTAGATGCTTTTACAAATGTACTTTATAAGTAAGTTGTACCATGTAACAATGTTAGCAAGGGCAGGAATCTCTATATGAAGCAGGTCCCTGAATGAATCATGGTTGATTGTGTAACACAGTAGCTAGTCTGGATAAGCAAGTTAACGAGCAGCAATTAACACCTACAAAACAATAGACTAAGAAGAGGAAAGAATCAATACAGAGCCAGGAACTCCTTGAAACTTCACTGTTAAAGGTGCGGAAGCCCCAGCTTGAACTAATCAATGCTGGAAACAGACCTCTGGGGCTGAAATACCCCCAATCAACCATTTCCAGAGCTCTATTCATCACGACAGTGAATCAATCAAAATTCATCAATGGACTCCCGAGACATCCGCAGGTACGCTCAGTGACCCCTGGGGCTGACAGTTGCCATCCAGCAGCTACCAAGAGGAATGTCCCTTGAGGTCAATGACACCTAGATTGGGTAAGTCTGAGAATTGGGGAGTCACCAAAGTCTGCCAGAGAGGGATAAAAGGCAGAGAAGAATGACCCCCAATGGCACCTTCTTTGACCTGACCAGCACCCTGCCTGTCCAGCCAGAAGGACCAGCCAGCAATCCCCTTCTGAAGCAACATTGCACTGAAAGAAGCTTTGACTGGCCATCGACAGCAAACTCCAGCGCTTGGGGATAGGTATATCTTGACATTGGTGCTTAGTGTTCATAGATAGCTACTGTGAGTGTGTGTGTGTGTGCGCGCACGTGAATGTGTGTGTGTTTGAGAGATACAGAGATACAGTATACAGGAGAAGGATGTAAGTATTCAGGAGGTAAGTATTCCCAGCCCTAGGAGGAGATGCCAGGTGGTGGTGGTGGGGGACTGTCTCCTGAGGGGCATGGAGGGACCTATCTGGCATCCGGACCCCTTAGCCCAAGAGGTTTGCTGCCTCCCTGAGACCCATATCAAACAAATTGCAGAGAGGATCCCCAGGCTCATCCATTCCTTTGACTATTACCCCATGCTCCTTATCCATGTGGGCATGAATGGCACAGCCAGAGGTAACCTTGATGGAGTCATGAGTGACTACAGGGCTCTGGGGGCTGGGCTCAAGAGACTAGGGGCTCAAGTAGTTTTCTCTTCTGTGCTCCCTGTTGCAGGACACAGACCCAGGAGGGAAGGCTTCATGGAAGAGGTCAACAGACACCTCAGATGGTGGTGCTACCATGAAGGGTTCATTTACCTCAACCACAGCACACACTTCGGAGACATAGAGAGGACTTCCAAGATGAGATGGCATTCACCTCACATGGAGAGGTAAGGCCCTGTTCTCAGCCAGGATGGCAGATCTACTGGACAGGGCTTTAAACTGACTTTGCTGGGGGATGGGAAAACTCCAAGTGGAGCATGCCTGGCGACTGGCACACAGGAAAACTCCCTTTTGGAGGACACCAGCACAACTGTTTTTGAAAATGCTAACCAAACAGTTTCCCCACAGTGTCTCAGGGTGTCAGTTGAGGGCCTCATCTGCCTATACACCAATGCCAGGAGCATGGGAAATAAGCAGAAGGAGCTAGCCCTGCTGCTCTCTAGTGGGCAATATGATCTGGTAGGGATCATAGAGATCTGGTGGGACTCCTTGCATGACTGGAGCATAGCCGTAGAGGGCTACACCCTGCACAGAAGGGACAGATTAGGGAGAAAAGGCAAAGGGTTAGCTCTCTATATGAGAGAGCAGTTCACCTCTCTGGAGGCTGACATTGGCTCCAAAGATAAGCAGCTTGAAAACCCTCTGGGTCAAGCTATGGGGTGGGGTGGGGGGGGTGAGGTGAGAGAGACCTAACTGTGGGCATTTACTACAGGCCACCAAACCAAGGGGAGGAGCTGGATCTGGAGTTCTCTCGATAACTGACAGATGCCAGACATGCAAGGGACTTGGTATTCATTGGTGACTTCAATTACCTGGACACAGACTGGGAGGAGCACTTGGTCAGATCATTCACGCAGTTTCCTGAGTGCGATCAAGGAGCTTTTTTTGACCCAGGAAGTGCAAGGTCCAACCAGAGGAAATGCTCTTTGGGACCTGGTCTTGGCCAAGGGAGATGATCTGGTGTGTTGCTTGAATACTGAGGGTAACCTGGGCGACAGCAACCATGAAATTATCAGGTTAACTGTCCACTGCAAGGTTGACAAATCAACCAGCAGGATTGAAGTCCTGGATTTCAAGAATGCTGACTTTGACAGGCTCAGAGAATTAGTAGGGGAGGCGATGAGGGACCAGGAAGGGAAGGCAAATGGGGTGCATGAAGACTGGTCATTGCTCAAGGACACAATCCTCAAAGCACAAAAGAACACCATCCCTGCAAAGAGGAAAGGTAGCAGGAGAGCTGGCAAGCCCTCCTGCCTTCATAGGGACATTACAGTCCTCTTAAAAAAAGAAAAAAGAGATATAGGCATTGTGGAAGCTAGGGATGGCCCTCAAAGAGGACTATACTTCAGTGGCCAGCACTTGTAGGGAAATGATCAGGAAAGCCAAGGCAGTGACTGAGTTAGGCTAGCCACAGGAGTCAAGGACAATAAGAAGTCCTTCTTTAGGTATATAGACAGTAGAAGGGAAACAAAAGGAAGTGTGGGACCCCTGCTTAATACCTTAGGACAGCTGGTAACCAACATTCAGGAAAAAAAACTGAACTCCTGAATGCCCACTTTGCTTTGCTATTTCACTGGACCATGGGGAAAGTCATGCGAAATAAGGCTCATAGGGCGCATGCCGGGACCGTCAGCCTCCCCACTGTGGATGCTGAGCATGTGCAATACCAACTAGGAAAGCTAGGCATGTATAAGTCAGCAGGACCAGATGGATTTCATCTGAGAGTGCTGAAGGAGCTGGCTGAGGTCATTGTGGAACCCCTGGCAAAGCTCTTTCAGAATTTGTGGAACACAGGTGAGATCCCTGAGGACTGGAAGAAGGCCAACATTGTGCCCATCTTTAAGAGGAAGAGGGAGGATCTGGGCAACTATAAGCCAATCAGCCTAACCTCTATCCCAGGGAAAATCCTGGAAAAGCTCATTAAAAAATCTATGTGTGATACACTCACGGAAGGTAAGATTCTGAATGACAGCCAGTATGGTTTTGTCATGGGTAGTTCCTGTCTTACCAATCTCATCTTCTATGACCAGGTCTCTTGCCACCTGGACATGAGAGACAAGGTAAACATTATATATCTAGACTTCCAAAAGGCCTTTGATCTAGTATCCCATGGTATCCTTGTGGGAAGACTGGAAGATTGTGGGTTCAGCTGCTTGACAGTTCAGTGGGTGGGAAACTGGCTACAGGGTAGGACCCAGAAAGTTCTCATGAGCAGGTCTATGTTATCATGGCACAAAGTAGCTAGTGGTGTCTCTCAGGGGTCCGTGCTTGGACCAGTGCTTTTCAACATCTTTATCAATGATTTGGATGCGGGGAGTGAAAAGCTCACTGGCCAAGTTCACTGATGACACCAAATTATGGGGCAGTGTTGCCACACTAGAAGAGGTTGCTGATACAGGCAGACCTGGACAGGCTAGAGAGTTGGGCAGACTGGAACCAGATGAAGTTTAACACTTCCAAGGGTAAGGTGCTCCATCTGGGGGCAAATAACCCTCAACATACATACAGGCTTGGAGGTGACAGCCTGACCTGCACCATCGCTGAAAGGGACCTAGGGGTAAGGATTGACCACTACATGAACATGAACCATCAGTGTGATGTGGTGGCCAGCAGGGCAAACAACATGCTGGCATGCATTAACCAATGCATCTTGTGTAAAATTAAGGAAGTGCTACTCCCACTGTACTCAGCACTAGTGAGACCACAGTTGGAGTAATGCATCCAGTTCTGGATGCTGCACTTCAATAAGGATGTGGAAAAGCTTGACAGGATCCAGGGAAGAGTCACCCCTATGATCAGGGACTTGCAAGGCAAGCCATCTGAGGAAAGGGTGAGGGACCTGGGCCTCTTTAGCCTAAAGAAGAGACGTTTAAGAAGGGACTTGATAGAGGCTTAACACTATATCAGAGGAGTGCATCAGAAGCACGGTGAACAACTGTTCACTAGGGCACCCATGGGGAAGACCAGGAACAATGGATACAAATTCCTGGAAGGCCACTTAAGGCTTAATACCAAGAAAAACTCCTTCACAGTCAGGGTGTCCAGACTGTGGAATAAACTCCCACCAGAGGTGGTGCAGTCACCTACCCTGAATGTTTTCAAGAGGAGACTGGACAGTCATCTCACTGGGGTCACTTGACCGTACTTGTCTTCCTGTCTAGAGCGAGGGGAGGGTGGACCCAGTGATCTGCAAGGTCCCTTCCAGCCCTTAACAATGTTTTAATCTATCAAAAGTGGTGCTTAGTCATCATTAATAATCTCCACCTCCTCCTAGAAAAGGATGACTGTCTCAATGTAGTCTTTAGATACAAACCTATCCTCACTTACAGGAAGCCTCCTAACCTAAAATAGTGCCTCTCCAACAGCTAATGAACAAACTCCCTTCCTCAATGAGATACCAGGCCTTGCAATGGGCTCAAATGCCTTCTGTGTACCTACATTAGTTGGGCAGCTCACATCATTACTGGACTATACAACAAGGAGTAAATCATCCAAGGTTCAATTACCTGCAAGTCTACCAACATCAGACATAACATCACCTGCTTACAATGCCTCTCTGCAGTCTACATTGGACAGACAAGGTATTTTCTACATGTAGGAATGAATGAATGTTGATTTGACATTAGCTGCAGAAAGATGAAAAAGCTCATAAGACAAGAACGCTTCAACCTTCCTGGAGACTCCATTGCTGCACTCAGGATTGCTGTTTTGTGGCAATAATAATTAAGAACCAGTTTGAATGGGAAATTATGGAACAAGAAATCACCCACTAGATGGACTGTACTAAATATGGTTTAACAAGGAGTATGGATTCTTATCTTATTACTTGAGTCAGTTTTTGTGACCCCCCCTGTAGCAGGTTGCCACCTCAGGTCCTTTCAAACAGGCCCCTTCCTCAAGCATCTCCCAGGAAGTCTTAGTAACAGGGACTGCCTATACATGTGCTTGGGATTGAAATAGGGATGGGGGGCATTTTAATTAGAGATGTTCCTGGAGAGCTGCTCTAATTAAAGCACCTCACCATCACCTGTATTATGCCCCCATTCATTTAAAAATGGCTGCAGGATGCTTTATATAAACCTTATTAGATGAGGTTTAGATAAAGCACCTCTGCAGCAATGTTCAAAGATGCAGGGACTTATACATGTGACGGTGAGTCTGTGTTGGAGCATTATAATTAGAAAGTGGAGCAGACTCAATTAGGTGACCCTTTGTTGCCTGAAGCACCAGTCAGCATGCCCCAGGCCTGTACTGTCTTTCACCAAAGAGAGTAAGCAAATAAAAAACCTTATTGTCCTGAATCCTGGGATGAGTCTGTTATGGCTTCAGCCTTCCTATCCCAGACTTGTCCTACTCATAGCCCAGAAGTCTCCTGCCTCTTTTCCTGTGATCCTTCTGTCTCCTGAGGTTTTTGATTCCCAGTGAGCCATGCCCTCATTAGCCTTCCCACAGCTGCAGCCCTTCAGCCAAGTTAGCAGCTTTCTTTTAATGGGACTGTTACACTCCAATTTGTTCCTATGGGTTAATTGCTTGTCAGCTTGTCTTTTCTAGCACTCTCCTTAATTCTCCCTTCTTTTGTATTTATTTTCTCTCTGCTTCTTATACTCTGCTTTCTGCATATTCTTTCACAGGATATGATTAAGTGAACTTGGGTTCATGAAAGCTTATGTTCTTTATATATCTTGTTTGGTGGGTGCATCTACACATGGTACTAGCCTGGAGCAATAAACTCCAGCACATATCACTCTGGAGTTTATTGCTCCTGGGTGCCACATTTAAGTGTGGGCCCAGGGCCACAGCACATTGAGCTGTCTCAGAGCATCCCCAGCTGCCAGGGGGCCTTGCTCAACATGCTACAGTGGAACTTGTTGGGGCACAAAGGTGCTCCAGTGCAGAGCTAGATGGCAGGCAGCCTCTGCACTAAAGCACCATCATGCCCCAGCCAGCCCTGTCAGCATCTATACATGTGTTACTGCACACTAAACAACTCTGCTATGGAATAGAGCTTGTCTTTACAAGCACTAACCTAGTATCAGGTTTAATGAGTTTACTACAACCTAATAGGGCTGCATGTGTAGACACTGAGATTTTACTGTGGAGCTAATTAGGCAGCTCTGTAGTAAGCATCTTGTGTAGGTGTGCCCAGTTAATGGATAAAGGTACTACCCTGCCTTCTGATTTAATTCAGACTAACATGGTTAACTACCTCCCTACTTTTTTCCTCAAACATTAATGACACAGTGGAAGCATATACACATCCACATTTACTGCAAGGTAACTGAAATTACTGTGCAGTACAGGTGCACAGCTACATGCATATGCCTGTATGGCACGGTAAATATGGCAACTCATGCCGACTTGAGCATAAATTTGATACCTGCATCATGCAGGTATCAAATTCACACCTGATTAGTTACTGTATACTTATGGTACTTGGCGGGTTGAATGCCTAAAAACATTTAGATTTCTTTTTTATCCTGGTTTTAGTTTTTTATAACTTGTTTAGTGATCATCAAAATGCTTAATTTTTGGTAGTGAATTTTTGTTACTTTTAGTTAATAGATTCCATATGTAGATCAACCCCTGTTTCAGATATTAATGTGTAGTATGCTGACTTTTTCTCTTGATAATTACTGTATCTAGTAACAACACAACCACACTTTGGGTTTGCCTGTGTATAGTGGGAAGTGCATTATTGAAACATAGTTATGTCTCTGCTAGAATTTTGTTTTTCAAGTAATGATGGTAACTATTTAAAATAGGTGTTTATTGCACACTAGCATTTGTCTGTTCCTATATATTTGCATCATTCACTTTATAAGTTTGGAAGAGACCTCAAGAGATCATCTAGTCCAACCAGGGATCAAGCCTGTGACATATACCAATACTGTGAAAGTTTAATTTCTATTTATTTCTAATTTTCCCTATTTTAGATCTACAAAAATGGCAATACACTGTCTTCATGGAAACAGAGTTGCCTTCTCCATAATTATTAGATTTCAGGGGTTTTTTAAATCTTTTTCATTTTCCAGCACTACTTTTCTCTTCTAGCCCTTTTTCAAGATCTCCATATTTAGAAACTAATGTCAGTGTCACTGTTTGAAGTATCTCACAGGCAACATACTGTATAGTGGTCTCTTTGAACTGGGGTTGAACCATTTTCCTTATCATTGACAGCAGGGTCAATGGAGTGTGCCACTAAATTAATCAGTATGGATTTAATGCTGTGCACAGTGGGTTATCAGCAAGCTAAGCTTCAGGTGGAAGGCAATGAGTTGGCAGATTTCCCCTTTGCTCCCATGTTAACCTGTCAGGCCTCTTATTCAAAAAGAGAAACTAATAAATTATACTTGTACTGACAGCTGCTTCTTCCCACTGCTAGCCATGTCAGACTCTCTTACATCATTGACAGATAAAAGAACTCTAGTTTTCCATATAGTTTCCTCCAAATAGAAATCAACTACAACCACGCACTCCTCTTTCCCTACTTTTCAGTCTTCACAAATAAAGCAAGGAAGCATAAATATGTGGCAGTACAATGACAGGTGTGTTGAGGTTAAGTATTTTTGAGTCATTTAGAGCCATAGGGGAAAAAATGGAATTTCTTTCTCATATAAAACATGGGTTTTGGAACAAGACTATCTCATCTCACTTAAATGGCAGGGGAATGTATGTGTATGTGTATTTATATACAAGACAGAGAGAGAAAGAAGGACAATACAGATGTAAGGAAAAAACAGTGTGTGTTTTACAAAAGAACATTGTTATTATGAATAGTGAATATAGTGTTATTGAAAGAAGAAAAGAGAAGAAATCTTACCACTTGTACTTTCTTAATAAACGCTCCTTAGGAAAAAATGCATTATAATAGGGGTCAATCTGACCATTACATCATTTTAAGCTTCAGAATATTTTTAGTGCAACATCTAAGCTTTAAGGTATACTTTCAAACTTTTTCTCCTTAAGAACTGTTCAGAAATTTTCTGATGAAATAAAGGTTCTTTTTCCAGAAAATGCTGATTCATCAAAACATTTTATTAAAATATCCCAATTTCTTAGACAAGACTTTGACAGAAAACTACATTGTTTCCTGCCTGATCAATTTGGACTAGAAATAGAAATGGTCTAGAAAAAGAATGTGATCTTCAGGAGTCCCAGATTCCCAAGTCAACTGCATACTTATCAATCTGAAATTCACAGCTGGAGGAGCCAGCTGGGCTGAAGATTGAGCAGCCCAAGAATCATCTGGCCCATCAATGACAGTGTGAACCTGAATGGAATCATACATTTTCAGGCAGCAGTTATCAGGCTCTTGGGTACCATTTCATTTGGACAAACTGTGTATTCATAGTTTTGGAAATAAATATTGTGGAATTTTAGTTCTTCAAACCTTTTCAAGTTGTGTGTTTTTGTCTTGATTTGTGATGAAACATTTTACAAACAATTAAAAAAATCATAAATTAAGTATTCATTTTCCTAGCTAACGATGTTTAAAAGCAGTCCTATAAATGTTCTGAAGTTCTGAGTAATGCCGTGTCTTTTAAAAACAAGCATCCTCCAACAAATGTGGTACCTGGTTCAGCGAAGTGATTTATATTGGTAATGATTATAACAACCATGCAGATCGCAAATGGCTGATAACAGATTCACAGCAGTCATTGCTAGACTTCTGTCTCAGGCCACCTGGGGTTTCAACTCTGAATAACCTAAAACAGGTCTGCCCCAGGGGATCATTGTAAATAGCCAAATTCCAACAGTCATCTTCATGGAAATTTGCAGTTAGCATTAGGCTTGAATGCAGTGATTCAGTAGAATTAACTTATGTTGTCAGATGCTATAAAAATACCAGAATCTGGCTGCCTTTTATTTACTGTGTATCTCCCGTAAGACTTTCTTTTTTTTCCCTCCTGCATTATTTGCTGTCCTGAACTCATCTACTTTTTCACTGAATTAGATGTAGAAAAGATGCTCATATTAATTTTTATTTTATTTCCATATTTATATTCCTGTTCTTATGAGTCTTGTTCTTTGACTTGTTTAAACGGGAGGTAGACATTAAGAACAATTAATGACTTTTAGCTTAGATTCTATAGTTTCACAAATCCTTTGCCCGTTTGATATATCTCCTAGGAAACATAAAATCCTAGCAGGCAAAGAAGATGCACTTTTTGGAAAAACACTGCTGAAAAACTTCTAATGGTCTGTTGCCCTGAACAATAACCACAACATAGGAATACTGGTGCATGTGGTAATACAAAATAAATTAAAATAAAATTCTCAATCTTTGTGTTTTTGAAATATTTAACATTTTGCATCCATATGTTCAAAACATTTATATTTAAAAGTCATGAATATTATAATTATCAAAAGAATTATATAAAAACCGCGTGCTTAAAAAATTATTGGTTTTGTTAACAAATAACAAACCATTTTAATACTTTTTTTGATAAATATTATTAAAATGAATTTAAAAAGCAAGCTATTTGAAATGTTAGAAGAGGAAGAAGGTTAATTTTACCAAAAACCTTACAAAAAATATACGGGGTGCAGCTGCTAATTAAAGTTCAGTTATTCTTTAATTTCCTGTAGTTCCTTTAGTAATGCTGAAAGGATATTGTGAGTTTACACATCCCTGTTCCTTTTCTTTTCTTGTTCTTAATATCTGGTTTATAATTTTTACAAGTCTTACATTGACAAAGAGACTCCTTCAAATGTCACATTTTAGGGAAAATATTATGACTAGGAAGTTCATAAAGCATTTACATCTTAAGATGTGAATGTTTCTATAGATAAGAAATTAGGGTTTTATGTTTGTTAAGTAATTAACAAACAATAAAATTGCCCTGATTTTATCACCAGAAAGCTTGTATTTCAGTAAGTTTTCTAGGTTTCTGTTCTCTGATCTTGCTAACTGGGGCAATGAATAATAATTAGAGAAAATTATGTTCAAATAAGAGAAAGTGTCTGTTTTTTTAATCAAGAAGATTTACTCTTCTTGAGTAAAGGAAACATAATCCAGTTCTCTCTGGGTTGGTATCAAATGATTTCAAGCATTAAATATTTTAGAGGGAGTTTCTCATTGGAAGTGCCTGTTAACCACAGAGGTTTACATAAACTTGTAATCAGGAAAAAATATGTTTGTTATGTTGCTCATGTACATCAAAAAGTAATAAGTTGTAGTTACAAGGTTCCATTTGGGGGCAATTTGTGTCTGTAATGTAATATAATAGTTTACTCTCAAGAAATTAAAACCTTTCTTTATCTCTTTTCCCTACAAAAAGGGGAAAAAATATACCTTTAGATGGATCCCAATGGCTAGGGACAGACATTAAAAAAGCCGGAGCCTGAATTGATTCAATATTTACAGGTTAGTCTGACATGGCTAGGCTGAACTGGTTTGTAATCAGACAGACATTCTCTCTGGACTGAGGGAATGCAGGCACGTGCCTGCAATGGCTCAGGCTAGAAGACACAGGGTACTAGGGCAGCCCTCCCTTCCCTTATAAAATGCTGAGCCTGGCAGGGAGGTGTGGTCAGGCCCTAACAGGACATTCTGATTAAGAAAGTCTGCCTGCACCATGCCAGGCTTTTCCCCACTGGCTGCTCAAAGGGCAGGAATGTTGCCAGACCCCAGCCCCAAGCTAGCACTCTGAGTCAAGAGTGGGTAAGGCATGGAGTTAATGCATCTGTTGATGATATGGAGCTTTTAAATATCCCTCTCCCTGCATCTTTATACTGTCTGCAGCAAACTGACAGGGACGCAAGCCAGCAGGGAGCTGATATCAGTGTTTATCACCCTATCAGCAAAACAATAGCCTCTTCATTAGTCCAAACTTTTCTTAAACCGCTTATCAGCTGACCTGTTGATTAGCTCCAAAAAGCCCTATGCAGTCACTGTTCTGTCTGCCTGTCCCAGTGGAATTGCAGACACGCACACACAGACACCTCTTGGCATTAGCTAGCATAGCACATGGCTAGGGTCCATGGGGCTGGGATCTGTGTTACGGGAGATGGGAGGGAGGGAGCAGGGGATCTCTGCTTCAGCAGTGAGCAGCAGGGGGAGGTAGAGCAGAAGGAAGCCAGGCAGAACCTGCTATACCTGTAGTGTCTGCCAAAGGTCCAGTGAGGGAGCAGAGGGGAGGGGTCAGCTCTGCTATGGAGCAAAGAGCCCCACCCAGCCTAGAGAGCATGCTAGGATGCTGGGGGAGTCTAGTTTATCTTTAAGCAGCAAGGGGTCTGGGAAAGACATTGCATAAACCAGTTTGAGCCATATCAGTTAAGTCTGATACTACATTCAACCAGGTTTATCTCAAACTGGTTTCAGCCATTTTCAAACTGCTTTATGTACACTGAACATATGTTCTGTTACAGGTTTAAACCAGCTTCTGATCACTTTAACCTGTTTACATGTAATGTTTCCTCTGGCCCATGTGTTGGTTTACACTATTATCTTCTCTTCAGATATTCAGATAAGCTGTAAAACACGTGTATTTGGTATTGATGGATGGGCAAAATGATTGTAACACTGATATACAGGAAGTAAGGGACATTATTTCAAGATGAATATCTAATGACAGCATGGGCGACTGGTGCCTCCTGAGTCTGGGGGGGGGGGGGGTCATTTGCCATCAGCAAAGCCAATTTCAGGGGGAGCACTAGCACTCTTTGTGCCCCCTCTACCAGCTGGAACATTTGATGTTAGCGGGGGCACCAGCACTCTCATGGGGGGGGGGCACATGTCCCCCCCACGTCCTCCCTATGAATCACCTATGCATGAGAGGGTCTAAGAAAATGTAACATGAGCATATCTCTGTGGCTTCTTGCCAAACTTCAGGTCTTCAGCTAACAAAATGAGTTTTGTTCTTTGGCTTCCACTGAGGTTCCTAAGCACAGCAATAGGGCTGTGTAGATGGCTTAAGAACATCCAAGCAGTTAAGAGTAGACATGAGTGACCACAATGTCATTTCCAGGCTCTTCTGAATCAGGGAATCTGTGCATGACTCTGAGCAACTTATTCAAGGTCGCCCTTGTTGGACCTAATTTCCCATTTTTTAAGTATCCAGGAGAAGCAAGTGAATGTAGTTTATTTTACAGGGTCAGGTCAGAAAGAAACCTGTATAGACATTTCTGTAGTGTAACAAAAGCTAATAAGGAATATTGGAAATGTTGACAATATAAACCTTAGCAAGAGGGATGCAGGTTTATCTTCATTCTCTTTTTGTTGCTTTTGTGTCCAATGATTTTCTTGTGAATATATTAGTCTTTTTTTCCACAAACACACTGAATTCTTAATGCCTACCTTTCATGCACCATAACCACTCATATCCTTTCTGTTAATAAGTTATATCAGGCTTACATCCAGTAAAAACATTGTAATGTTCTCACCATTTCTACTATGAATGTACTGTGGTATTTATAATTAAGCAATAGGCAAAATGATAAAAATTGTAATAGTGACTACTGTACACTAAACCACGGTTTCACTAAGATATCTGGGACAAAAATTTAATGATAGAGAAATTACTTACATCTTGTGTAATTTGGCAGAAAATCTAACAGTGTTGTAATTTATCAGCTTTCATTCAGATCTCCCCTTCATAATGAACTAATTTTTATTGTTTCTAGACATTTGCTACAGAGTGCAAGGACAACTCTTATTGGCTCTTCTGAGACTATCCTGTAAATTCTGAGCATAGAATAATAGAATCATAGAAGTAGGGTCGGAAGGGACTTTGTAGATCTTCAAGTCCGACCCCCTGCCCGGGCAGGAGGAAAACTGGGCTCAATTGACCCCAGTCAGGTAGGAATCAAGCCGCTTCTTAAAGACCCCCAGGGTAGGAGCCAGCACCACTTCCCTTGGAAGTTGGTTCCAGATCCTAGCCGCCCTTACTGTGACATAGTTCTTATGGATGTCTAATCTAAACCTACTCTCCAACAACTTGTGGCCGTTATTCCTTGTTATCCCGGGAGCAATTAGCTGATTTTCTATTAGTGTATGAAACAGTCCCATTCTGTATTTCTTTTCACAAAAATGCAGCTTAAAGGCTCACTATTTTATTTTGCTTATATTAAAGTACTGTAACCATTTCACATATCAAAATTATATCTTATAGCATTGTTTTATAGCTTTATCAGTATATGATCCAGTGTATACAGCAAAGAAAAATGTTTTAAATGGCATGGTGGTAGAAGAATAAGAATTTTTTTTTAAAAGGCTTCTAAATTTTCCTAGCACACTGATTTCAATGGGATTGCACAGCTATGATTGTTCAGTTTCTCATTCCTTATGATTTTATAACCATTATTGCAAGTATTTATATTTCTTCTCATAATTTCCAGTCAGGGTAGTTACACAACACAGAGAGGAAACAAGGGTTATGTGAAAAAAACAACAAGGAGATTCAATCCACTCTGTCAACACCTTTACCTCCAACTGTCTAGAACTGGAACCTCAATTACACCCCAAGGACAAGTACCCCGATGGAAAGTAGAGACAGAATATTGCAAAGTTAAAGTTTTTCTTTCAGTAGGAATAGGGATCCTCATTCTTGTACATATAGTAAGTAACATGATTGTTAGATACTTGAGCACTGGATAGATTTACTTAAAGAACTATATCATTTCAGTGATGACAAATTTAACTTTCTATGGAATTAAGAATTCATCCACAAAGGCAGACATATCTTATATTACAGCTACCTTTTTGATGAATGCCATATGAGTTTTTGTGGTTTTGACACCAATTTATCGTTTCATGTATTATTGATAATATGCTACACATAAAATGATTACTCAGCTTGAAATTATGTGAATTTTAAATTTTCATCGTCTTATAATTCTAGTGATATATTCCTATCAGCTCTCTTCCAGTTGTGAATTATTTCTTGGCCAGAGTCAATTAAATGACCTTAATCTAGTTTGGAGTGAAGTTTTATCTTACTCTATTTTCAAAAGCACTTTACATACGCTATGAATGTAGAATAAAATCATGAGATGTTATTGGCTATAATAAACATAATATAAAGAGGGGGAGGGAGGATAAAAGCAGTTGATTAAATTAATTTATTTACTTTTTTATCCACATATATATTTATAAGTTTCTTTTTGCAAAAAAAATTGGGAAGGCATAACAAAAAAGGCTAGAGATTTATTGGACTAGGAAAAAATAGCATTAAAACCTTCCCATTTCTTAAGTATCCAGAATATGTTTAGATAGATTAGTGGGTATTAGGAGTTTAATTTATTTTTCCTGCTACCTGTAACAATCTGCAACATTGACCACCTGTGTAAAACTGTATACAAACAGTTCTTCTTATTCATTCTTCACAAAGCAGTCACTGGAGAGACTACTGAAACACACCTTCAGGCAAGGTTCTCTCACACAGTGGGTGTGTCTACATGTGCATTTGTTGTGGAAACAGTTTACTTGCAAGTAAACTACTCATGACTAAACACTCCCAGGCAGGCATCTGCACATGCAAGTAAACAAAAGCAGATATTCTGCTAATGACAGCAAACTGCTCCTGCTTCCTCAGGCCCTGTAATGGGCCCCTGCCACTGCCAGCAGGAGCCATCTTTAAAAGCTGGCCCCAGTCCCTACTCCCTGGCTAGCCACTTCACTGGCCAGGAAAACCATACAGAGGCAGCATGCAGCAGCTCTCTCACTACCACCTCTGCCTCCCTACAACATGACTGCTCCAGCCCCTGCCCCTGCCCCTGCCCCTGGTAGCAATGCCCAGTGCCATAGGCTCCTGCTGGCCACCATGCTGGCTCTGCTGACCTGCCACACTCACCTCTAGCTGGACCATGGCTGTCTGGGCCCTGTTGGCTCCCCCATGAACAGCAACCACCTGCCCGGCCACGACCCACCATCCCAGGGCTGCTGCCACTGTGCATCTGCTGCCTGGCCCTTTTGATGACATGTTCTTGGGCACCACTGCCAGAGTGATCCACACTCTCCTGTGCCTCCAGCCCTGCCACCTCTGGACCTGCTGGGGAAGCCAGGACTGGAGGCTGCACATTGCCTAGGCCACCTGAGACAATAAGCAATGGCTGGTGGTGTTCAGGCTCCACCTGCACCTGGAGTGGAAGTACACCACCATGCAGCAACCCCTCCCCACAGACACTTGGATGGCTATCACCCTGCTGAAACTGGCCCCACCTACTAGCTTCTGTTATGTGGGCCACCTCTTTGGTTTGGTCAAGGCCACCACTGGGGAAATCATCTTGGAGCAGTGCAGCACGCTCTAGGATGTGCTGGGGCACCCTGTGCTCCAGGTGCATGACACCCTGGAGGTAGTGGCAGGGTTGCATGCCTTGAGATTCCTCCAGTGCATTGGGGCCCTGGATGGGCCTCACATCTCTGTCACCTGCCTGCCACATGGTGCCTTCCCCTGTTACAACTAGAGGTGCTTTCACTTAATTGTGCTCCAGGCTGTCGTCGACCACTGAGGCACCTTCACCAACATAAGTGCCAGCTGGGCAGGCAGTGCTCATGATGTTTGCATCCTCAGGAACTGTGTCCTGCCAGCTCTGGCACAGTGGTGATCCCACTCCTCCTCATTGGGGACCCCATCTACCCACTCCTCTCCTGGTTCATGCAGCCCTAAACTGGCCAGATGGACCCCCGCCAGGCCTACTTCAACTAGTGCCTGGGCTGGACCCTCACCCAGGTGGAGTGTGTTTTCAGCCAGCTGAAGGGATGCACCCTCACCACCTGCCTCATTTGCCAAGGACCATATCCCCCAGGTCATCAACACAGACTGCATGCTGCATCTCCAAAGCCTGGGGGGAACTGTTTCATGAGGCTTGGGTGGAGGAGGAACAGTGGAGTGCAAGCTGTGGTGGCAACTACAGCAGCTGTGTCCTCCTTCCCAGTCCCCCTCCCCCACCCCACTGAGGCTGTAGGTGATCTGCACACCCACCAGAGTGGGCCAGGACACTCAGTGTGAGAGGCACTGGGTGATCTCCTCCTGCACTCCCTGCTGTAGCCCACCTGGACAGCTATCCACAGACACCCCACCACCACCACCACACTGTCCACCCCCCAGCACCACGCTCACTGCAGACACTTATCAGAAAAAAAACCACTTAATTGCTCTTACAACAAGCAGACCCTGCAAAGCCTCCCTCCCCAGTAACAGAGCCCAGCCTGCTTCCATCCCCAACAAAAGAGCCTCTCCACCACCCAACCCACCCACCAACAATAAAACACCCTCTTCCCTGTGTGAACTATTTACTATGTTGTGGTTTGCATGGGTGCTTTCCAAGAATGGATGGCCATGGGGTAGGGGCATCTAGGGGGCAGAACCTGGGGACAGGCAGGCAGCATCCCATCATCTGTCCTTATGCCTGTGGGTGTGCACACCACAGAGAGCCTGGTGGGTGTGGGACTCACCCAGGGGTGATGGCCTCTGGACACCTAGCATGGTGGCTCCCCCTCCAGCAGCTAGTGGCCAAGGCCAGTGGGGCCAGTACATGGTCCTAGACCTGCTGCAGGCAGCTCCGGCTCCATGCTGGTGTGAGCAGTGGGGCTGAGCCCAGGTGAGGGAACTGAGTAGTGTGGGACGTGGAGCAGGGCCCAGGGCAGGGGATCCCAGCTGATAGAGATGGTGCTAGACCTCCTCTCAGGCCCACAAGGGGCCTGCTGCTGGTTGGCAGGCCCCTTCCAGGGCCCAGGCAGGGCAGTGGGCAGGGCAGCAGGCAGCACAAAAGCAACCACCAGGGATAGGACAGTGTTTGTACCCAGCAGTAATCCTCCATGGCCTCCAATGCCCTGGCCATGAGTGCATCCTACTGCTACAGGGTGCAGATCCAGGGCTGGGAGCTGCACCCTGAATTCCTGGTCTGCCCATTCCCATGCAGCCTTGTGGGTGATGTCCTCCACCTGCCACACCCATGTGCCTACCAGCTGGTTATCTGCAGTCATCACCAGCTGGTGCATGAGGAGGATCCAATCCTTGGTCCTTCTCCTATGGAGCCTGTATATTCACAAGAACCTGGCCATGGGAGGCTGCAACCCTGAGACTATATCCTGGCTGTCAATTGTGGCCTCTCCACCATGGGCAGCTGCAGGCCTGCAGAGCCATAAGAAAGAAGTTGTTTGTAAGAGTTTGCAACATTTCAGAGATAAGATGCTCTCTGGCAGGGGTCTGTGCACTGCCCAGCCTCTGATCAGACATTGTGTGTGCATGAGTGCCCAGGGACCATGGTAAGTTGGCCAGGCAGGCCTGGGCCCAGGTAACTGCTGGCTGAGTCTCCCTGTCCCTGATCACTCCACAGGGTCTGGAAGGCCACTGGGTGCTGCCCACAGGCAGCCTGCCTCCACTGCTCTCATCCCAGGCTGGGACAAGCCAGGCTCCTGGTAGCACCTTCTGCTGTAACTCTAGACCTCTATCCCGCATTTTTCCTCTTGCAGGCCAGACTGTGTTGTTGCCAAGCTCAGGCTCAGGGGAGTACAGGGCTTCCAGACAACTGGGGTCTGCAGCTGCCCACATGCCTGCCCTCCTCTCAGGGGGTGCCTTCAGAGAGGCTTCCCAGGGCCAGCAGCCCCTTCCTGCCTCCTCCCATGGCTGCTATGCAACCCAAGAATGGCCCTGCTGTGAGTGTCCTGGGTGCTGTGCATGTCCTGGTCACAGTGTGAAGAGTAGTTTTTGTGGAGCAAGGGGTACCTGACCCACTATGCCCTACTGCTGCTGCTGGCCATGGTGCCCTGGGTACACTGGAACCCTGAGCTTTGATGGAGTGGGGGGCAAGCCCAGGATGCCCTGCAACTTCCACTGCTGCCTGGAGGGCTACCTGTGGCTAGGCTACATGTCCCTGCTCCTGACAGCCAAGGAGGTCATCACTGCTGGCACTGATGTATTCCTCAGTGTGTGAGAGGCTCATGCCCACGTAGCTGCAGGGGCAGGCTGCTCAATAACGTTTTGCACTGACTCCAACCTCCTTGCATGATGTGAGGGACAGAGGAGTGTGGCTGGGCTGGACAGGAAGGGCTGGTAGAGGCTAAGGCTAGGGGCAGGGGCCAGGGTGTGGACAATTCTCCCTGTAGTGCAGGGCTTCCCAGGTGGGTGGAGCTGGCATGTCCAATGGATCTGATTGGTCCCATCTGAAGGTGATGGTGTGCAGCTTCTGGAAGACTTGCTTGCCAAAGGGTCACAGCATGTGGGTGCCTGGGCAGGGGCCCCACCCCAGAGAGGAGCTGGCACTGTTGGCAGCTAGTAGTGACATGGCCAGCAATGCCTCATAGCTGGAGATGAGGGCTCTGAGCTATTTGGGTAGTTGGTGGCCTGAGGTCATTGAGCTTGTGGTGGAGACTGGGAGTGGGGAGCTCAGTGAGACAGGCTGCTGGTGGGCTGAGGGGCCCTCCCCCAATGACATGTCACCACGGGTGTCAGGCTGGAACAGGGGCTCAGGCAGGCTGCCTCTGCTGAAGGACATAGCATAGCTTTGGCCTGGGTCTCAGGGTGTGAGGATGGCGGTCAGCTGCCACACAAAGGCAGAGACTTGTGGGTGCTACCCTGCCAATGGTTGTGGTTGGTGATGGAAATCAACTGTGCCTTCAAAGCCTTGATCTTTATATGGCATTGCCACACTGATCAGTATGGTTGCCAACCCTCCAGGATTGCCCTGGAGTTTCCAGGAATTAGAGATAAATCACTAGCAGACTTCTGAGAGTAACCTGGGAGATAAATGATAGGGCATTCATTAAAATAAATAAAAAATGTTGAATCTGATTTATACAGTTGTCCAGTGTTTGTTAGTTTTTTTTAATGTAATAGTAATGTGCATTTGCCTTCCTAACATAAAGTCATTAATGTCATTACATCATGTGATGAAACCTCCCAGAATAAATTAAAACAGCTGGCAACCCTACTGACTGGTCATGCTTGCACTTTTTCATCTGGCCTGAGAGCCCTTCATTGATATGCACATTTTAGTACCCACCCCGGGTGAAGTGCTGCTGCACCTCCACCTTGCCCCACAGTGCCACAAGGTTGCCAGTATCATCTGTGGACCAGTTGGGGCCCCAGGAGGTGGTGTGTGACATCAGCGATGATGCCATTGGGCCTCCTGCACTGGGTCTCTGGACCTCCATGTGGCTGTCTCTGTGCTGCTGGGCCTGGGCAACTGCCTGCAGCACCCAGTGCAAGGGCACAGTGCAGGACTAGAAGCTGTCTGGTAAGGTGATGTCCCACATCACCTGCAGGCTCTGGGCAGGCTGCTGGAGGTTGTTTGCAGACAGGTAGAGATAGCCTTGGTGGCCAGCTCCTGGCTTCAGCTGGGCCCAGGTGCTGGCTATCCTGGCAGGATCCCACAGCACCCTGAAGACCTGGATGGTACAGCCCTGGCAGCTACATGGCACTGTGCCAGGGTGCAGGCAGGCTGGCACAGCTGGCCTATGGCATGTGCAAGGGGAGCAGAGGCCAGCAGTCACCCCTGGCTCCCTGATCTTGTGCCACAGGGTTCAGCAGGCTTTTAAGGACCATGGAGATGGCCCAGTCCTGAAGCAGGAGAGACTCCCAGCTCCAGGACCCTGGGGCTATCCCCCTAGTGGCAGGGCTGAGAGGTTGCAAATTTGCTCCTGGTTGATGTTTACACCTGCATTTCTGAACAGAACTCCTCACAAATAAATGTGTTACTTGCATTTGCAGATAACAAATTTATTTGTGAGTAGTGAAGTTTACTGCACAGTAACTGTGTGCATGTGTAAAAGCACATGCTTACTGCACAGAAAACTGCATTACTGTGTAGTAAAGCATCTTGTGTAGACACACGCAGTGCAAACTGCTAGGTTAGAGTCAGGCTCTCTCTTTGTCGCCCACCATATCTTGTTATTTTCTCCATACAATGGCACAACTTCCAAAATTGTCAAGAATTCCCTGAGAGAGACTGCATTTTGGTGATAAGAACATTATTATCAATACCCTCAGGGTGAGGACTCCTTCATATGGAACAAGTGTCCCAAGTAGTAGGCTATAAGTAGTAGGCCGATTAAGCTCTTCTATACTTTGTGCCCCAGGAAACACTTGTTGTCTCATGTTTACTTTACTTACCAATAGGTCTTTGAGGTTCTGTTTCCACTGTAAAACAATTTCAGTCCACCATTATAACTATGTGCCACCTTCTGGTACCTGTAGCAGGTTGCTGATGTGATCTTTGTCTTCTACTCAGAAGAATAGGGACTTATCCTCCTTAGTTGGAAAGACAAAAAAGCATCAGTGTAATGGAAGTGCTTCTCTTTCATATTGCATTTAAAAAATTAAAATTAAAAGAACATTACTTAAATGCAGCAAATCTGGCAATTGTAGAAAGCTTTTAAGGAAAGTAAGAACAGCAGAAAGAATAAAACTATAAAAAGCTTGAGTCAGTCCTTGGAAAACTGGCAATGTTCCAATTCACTGCTTTAGAAAAATCAATTAGATATACAAAGCAAAGATACTTTACACATAGGAAAAAATGCAAAGAAATTATTGTTCCTGTTTGGCATCCACAAGTACAAGAAAAGTTTAAGCAGTTCTCTCATCAGGGAAAGTTTAAGAAAATTTATCCAATTCATTCCAAAATCAATCAGATTTTTGTGGATTTCTCTGTGAGTCTCAGTAAATTCACAACTCAAGCTTTCAGTCTGAAAAGAAGACATTCCTGGCAGGCTTCAAATACTTACATTCATGAACCTGCAAAAAGACAAGTTAAACTCTTTATTTGTGGAGGAAGTAATAAAGGTAATTAGATCAAGGCAGACAAAAAATCACTAAGTTGGATGACTTGTATAACAGGCAGAATTTATTTTCACTCCTTGCTATAGAATGAAGGTATATATAATCAGATTATGGCTGTGATTCAATGTTTTTGTAATATAAAAAAATACAAAGAACTGTTAGATTTAGAATAATTTAGCCACATTGTAGGGAACTCTGAATGCAGAATTTAGTTTAAAAATGCAATTAATAATTAATTCAGTGGATTTACCTCTTTTTGACATACATGAAATGTCTTCAAAGAGACCCTAAGTCAAGGGTAGGCAAACAAACTGTATCTGGCCCACGGAGGGATTCTGCCCAGCCTGCAGCATGGGAGCCAAACTCCATTTCCTGGCAGCCTTGGCCTTCTGCTGCTGCTGCTGCCCAGACACCTCAGCACTTCTGCCCTGCACCCACCAGCAGGGATGAAATCCATGCAGGCAGGGTGTACAGCTGGACAGCTTGGATATGGCTACATGCTGGCAGGGAGCAGCATCTGGGAGCAAAACAGGTGAGCATGGGTGGGGAGTCCCTGGGATCTTGGAGCAGTGACAGTACATGGTGGACCAAGCCTGGGGCAGAGCCACAATCTGTTGCCTGCATGCCTCTGTAACAACTGTCAGTTCTGCTGGCAGGGCCCTGAAGGTACAGATTGCAGCTCTGCCTTGCCCCTGGTTCCACGCTGCCACCACCCAGCAATCCCATTTTTGACTGTGTATGCAACTCTCTGCCTCCCTGCACATCCTGCATTCATGGATCTTGCCCCTGGTGGTTGGTGTGGGGCAGATGAGATGTGGTGCCCAGGCAGCAGGGCTGGGTCTGGCAGCAGGAGCTAAAGGTTACTGCTGCTGGGGATGCCAACTGGCCAGGCAAAATCCCTCTGTGGGCTGTATTCAGCTGAAGGCCAGATTTTGCCCACCCCTGCCTTAAGTAGTATTTTATAGCTTCACTGCTTCAAAAAGAATTTAGGAAAGGGATTGTGCTCACTTGCTTATGAGGATAGCAAATTTTGACTTTGATGTGATTGTGTGATGTTATGTGTTTCCTGTAGATTCTGAATTGACAGTGGAGATCTTACACATTATTTAGTATGTCTTCTGCTCAATAAGAACAGTTGATTAAATTAGATTATATATTCTTCATGACAGGGATAATATGCCCTGATATTTTCAAAGGAAATTACGAACTGTCATCACGAGAATTGGGGGCTAGAATCAGGTTGATAAAGCAGGTGCCTAACCAGGACAGAGAGCGTATTCAGGCAGCGTTATGATGTGTACACTTGGCTTTCCAAGTCAGCAGGAGGCCTATTTTCTCCAAATTGTGAGCATGTTCAATTGTAGTCAGAATTTAAGATATAGAGCTATGTGTTCCAGGTCTACATACCTTGTACGGAGATACCTAAGTACACATTATGTAGCTAATAGGAAGTGCAGAAGGAGATATAACCTAACTCCTGGAGATACATAGAATGTATGCTTTTCCCTGAACCCACCAGTTAAGGACTTCTGTTTACAAGGTGTTCAAAACCTGAACTCTACATACACTTAATTGCCTAGAACCACAGGGCATATCTACATGTGCATGAATGCACTTAAAGCACATTAAATCTAATACCTTCATTGGGCATTTATATACATTACTTCTTGTGCTGTGATGCAATAGAGATCTGATGTGTTAGAGCAGGCTGAGTTAATTGAGTCTGCTCCGCACACGAGTTGATGCACATTGTGCTGTGTCACGTGCAGTTGTATAAGCAGTGAAATGTGCGTCACCGTGCAGAAAATGGCAGCAGTGTACTTTTGAACTAAAATGCCTATGATGTGTTTTAGTTCAAAAGTGTGCCGCCACCATTTTCTCAGTACTGACACGCATTTCACCGTTTATACAAATTCCCATTGTAAGGTATTAGGAAAATGTGTGTTAGCCTGATTTAATTTGCATTATCTAAAGCACATGCTTTTAAAATGATGGTTAATGCCTGAGGTTAGGGAACTTGACAAAGATGCAGGAAACCAGTTTGTAGGCTCTCTTCCTCCTAAAGACATAGGAATCCAATCTCTCATTTTCAAGGAAAGTCCTCTAACCACCACTTGTGATTTGGGCTCATCTGGGAACACCTTCTGTCCCTTTTGTTATGTGGCGCGCCATACACCACTTTGGTAAAACTACTAGTGAAGGATCCATAGGCATGAATTGTGCGGATGAATTTTGTGAGAGTATTGTGTGTCATAATTAGACATATGTACTTTTTCAGGTAGCCCAGGTGTACCCAGAAATGTCCAGAAAGACCCCTCTCTTCCCAAATATGTAGAAACGGAAAAGTGCCAATCCCTCCATAAGGATGAGTCACATGCCTGAAGCGTAGAAGCAAAAGTAGTTTATACTGATGTCTGTGGAAACAAGGGTGGCATTTTCCAAAGTGCCTCTGGACAAATAGAACAACACAGAAGCTCAGGCTCCTCTCATATAGGTAAGGTGATAAGCCAAAATTTATGAGGAACTGGATAAAGATTTTTTGTGGTCAGCCCACTGTCATCTTTGCTGTTGTAGGTAGAAGTCCCTTAGGAGTTCCTCACCTTTTTCTCTGCTTTCTAGTGGCAATTGCTAGTGGCTTAGTGTATTCCTTGTGTATTGCATTGGAATACATCCATGCCCCAGTGTTGTCTTTTTGAGCCAGATTGTTGGCTACAGGCTCGGGCCCACCAGTGGCTACCAGATTGGCTCTCCTTCTGGTCCAGACTGAGCTGAGTGGTGATGGCCATAATCTTCCTGAGACTGAATGGGTGGCAGCTACCCCAACAGAAATGCCTGCCTCATTCTTCTGGGCTCCCTCCTTCACTAAATAGTGGCTCAGGATAGGACTAGTGTGGGCTGAGGATCCTTAGGAGCAGAATCCCAAATAGATGGATCTGCCTGGGGCACCCCATCCCCAGAGCTCTTAGGTGCCTCTTGGTGCCCACCAAGCTAAAGTCCCTAAAGAAATATTTGGAGCAACTGGACCTTGCCCTAGAGATTCATGAATCGTGGCAGGAGCCAGAGAACCACTTTGTGGATGGCTGTGGCTAAGCAACTGCTACAGACTGCTCTATATCAGTTGCCTTGATAATCCTTCCTAGGCCCAGAGATATGCCAGACGTGTGTGCCAGGACAGAAGAGGTGGCAATGTCTCTTCTTCACATTGGTCACTGTGTGAGAGGTCACATTGGGTGACCTTTTCTTTTCTAGTCATCTAATTGGTTATTTTTGTCCTGTCTCTTGCAGCTACGTGGAATAATCTATCAGCATCCTCTTTGTATTCTTCCTTCATCAAAATCATTCCAAAGATTATCGATTCCATTTACAGTCTTATCTTCCCCAGATTAAATAACCCTAGTTCTAGCCAGTCCTTTCCCAGTTTATATTTGTAGATAAGATGTCATTATATGATTCATAATGGCAGCTTCTTGTACCTGCTTTGTGATGATTGTCAGTGAGCCCATTGTATCCCTGTATTCTGCAGGATGCAGTGCAAGCTGCCGCATCTGATTTCAGGCTGGCTGCAGTATGTCCCCTCTGTGGACTCCTGTGTCTAGATTGCACTTTGGAGCTGTACAAGGCATCCCATTGTCATAATAGCAGAAGCATGTACCTGTACTCTGCATGTCTCTCCCATTGACCCAGGGGACCTCTGGGGCTGTCTAGGCAATGTAGAATGATACCCTAAGATAAACTGCTTAAACCAAGATTTAGTTGGAGCTAACAGTGAATTGCCTGAGCAGTGAACTAGTGTGTTGCCCTTTTGCACAGCCTTGAATCGGGTGTGTAAGCTCTGGAGAAGGAGCAAGAGATCAGATACCACCCTGCACTTAGTGTTTCCCTTTTGCTAGCTCTGGATGGCTCCCCAGTGTCTGGGTTTCCTGCCTATAAAGGAAGCCTTAGGTACCTGAATTGTGATGCTTAATTTGGAGTTGGGTTAGTTGCATGAAGCTGTAAAATCCTATCTGGATTTTGCCCTGCATGCCTAACTTCCAATTTTGGCTTTTAACATATGCCTATTAGTTCAATCATAATGATAATAATGATGATATAATAATAATGTTTTGTTGAATTGCAGAAATCAATAGATAAAGCATTAGGGTATATATTACATGGAACCTTCTATACTGGCAGCATAAGAAATTACTTAATGGTCTAGGTTCTTTTCATGTTTAATTTGCATTCTAATATGATATTATTGGTGGAAAAATATACTTTTACAAGGCCTGTTCATCTCATTGATGTTTAAGTGGCCTCCAGTGTTAATGGACATACATTTCCCTGGTAGTAGTAATAACAATACAGATAACTTAATAATTAGTATATGCACAGCATTACATCTTGAGGCATTGTATAAAAGTTAGCTAATTAATAATTGCTATAAAAATGCATTACTTCCATAGATATAATATAAAATGTATTTCCATTTGCCTTATTCATTTTTAGGTATACAGTACAAATGAGTTTCTTCTCTTTCTAGCTGGGTGTCTATGAAATGTTCTTGGCTGACAAACCAGGCACATCTTTTAGCAAGGTATTGAAAACACAGACAAATAATGAATAAATGGAATCATGTAATGAGGATGCTAGACACTTTTCTGGATTAAACCAATGTGAAGTATAATATGCTAAATCACACATACAAAGAACTTTTGTTTTTCAGCTTTTTTACCTATTTGTTTTCTTTTGCCTCCACTATTGCACACTGTGTCTTTGTAGTGTGCCTTTTTGTCAAAGAAATTACTTTATGTTAATATTTTCAGGTAATTTGAGTTGACCTGCCAGCTGTGAATAAAATTTTAGAACCTCCTGTGCAGAAGTGGGTTTTTCTTATACCTGTACATGTGTAGTTATGTAGTATTTACATGATATAAATGTGGCCATTGGCTAGAGTAACTAAGGCATGATTTTTTTTAATGACTTGATAGGTAACTAGGAGCATAAAACCCCATATAAATCTCTAAGAGATTAGTTACCACAACTTCAGGGCTGCAGTAACTTTGGTTACTAACTTTTATCATTTATATATATATTTAACATACTGTATGTGGGAAGGAGAGCTTCACCCATTTGCGGCATTTCACAATTCCAGGTTTTATAAATGGGAAGTGTGTATGTGATTTGCATAACTAGCAAGGACAATTACATTCTGCAGTCTGATAAATAATGAGGGAATCAAAATATGGGTTTAATGATTCATATGTTATACCTTATTCAATTAAATAAGCATGATTCACCAAAAACACCTAATTAATTAAATGTTTACAAAGATGTGGGGGCACTGTACATGACAGATTCCTCCTGATCTTCATGGCACAGCATCTTGCCTAGCTGAGAATAAATGAAAGCTGTTATTAAGATGTGCACAAAATGAATTGCCACAAGAAAAAACAGAGGGAAAGTACTGTTTTAATTGGAGACTTGTATATGAACTTTGGGTATTATTTGCTGCCTGACATGCACTTAGAAAAAATTTCAATAAACATTTTATGTTTATTGAAATTTCTGGCAAACATTTAGGCTAGGGACAGAAATTACACGTAAATCAATATAAGTGGTCGGAAGGCGGTTCAAATCTAACACAACAGAAGTTCAGTGCACATAAACTTTTGTCAAAATGACAGAAAACAATTTAAGATAAACCTGGATGGATGTACCACCAGACTTGAATGATTAAGGTTAAAGTGGTTTACTGAACTTCTGCCCCAGATCCCCTCCAGATTCAAGTTAACTCACAGTCTCCCAGCATCCCATGATGCTTTGCACCTCCCCCGTAACCCCTCCCCCACAGGGTGGGTAGGCTAGCATTGCCCCAAACTTTCTGCTCCAGCTGAGCAGGGAGGCATGATCTGGCCTGGGCCACTGAAGGCATGTGGCTGCATTTCTTTAATCAAAAGTGAATAAGCTGAAAGCCTTGTTTGTTGGTAGGAACAAATATAGCTAAGAGACTTACAGAAAGGAACTACCTAAAGACATGTCTGACAAATCAGCTGACACATGTGAAGGTTGGAGGATAAATAACAAAAAATACACCATCAAAAGGTAGAAAGGGATGGCTGGCTGAAAAGGTAGAATTTGAACCCTCCCTCCTTTTTAGTCTGTTAAAAAGTAAAAGGCAGAGTCCATCAGTCTTTGCCTTTTTTCTTTAGAAGAATATTCATGTAAAACTAGCATGAGAAAATGGTAAAATGAAGGTTCTATGTGCAAGGTTATCTCTGAACACCTCACCATCTGTTATGTTTTAATCCTGTATTCTATTGTTACACATTTCTTCTCAAATAATATAGTATACAGCTTAATTTTTTGTTCTTTTAAAAAATAAATAAAGGAGATATGGTCATACATTGTTTTACAAATCAGAGCTTATAGCACATTGTCCTATGGTCCTCCCTTCTCTTCATGTAGGGCCATCAATCTCTGGTTTTGTCTCTTTTCTCGTTCTCCACCCTTTTTTCCTAATAATTTCACCTTCCTAAATAAATTCAGTAAAAATCTCTAATTCTGCTGTTGCACTCCTTTCTGTTTGCATCTAACTGAACCCATGCCTCCCGCTGATATCTTCTTCTGAATAACTTAGAGTTGATTAAAACACAACATGGCCCAAACTGGACTTCTCATTTTTCTACTTGAATACTTTCTTTTAACTCTATTTTTATGCCATTCCTGGCAATGTGACCCTTCTTTTTGTCAGTGGGGTATAGACTCTGTGTTTCCTTCAGACTATGTCCAAATACAGCCACTTCTTTTTCAGAACTTGCCTAATGCCTCAATATTTTTTTCCAGATAACTTTGTCTTGTCCAGGCCTTGATTATGCTTCTCTTTCACTACATACAAAACTGTTCCTCTCTGGCTCTCCTGAAAGCAGCTATTAATACAGTTGCAAAATAATCTTCTTTGGCTCTTATTTAGAGCACACCATCTCACTTCTTAAATACTTCTACTGGTCTCCCTTTCTCTATCACATCAAGTTTAAACATAGACGGTCTAGACTGAAAAAAAAAGTATAACTCCACTTCCCTTACTAAGGCCACCATGTCCTTTATTGCATTGCCCTCCCTCCCCCCCGCCATAATTTTGTTGTTTTGCAGAGATTTCTTGATATTCTGCTAATTACCTGCTGGTATTCATAGATTCATAGATTCATAGATTTTAGGGTTGGAAGGGACGTCAATAGATCATCGAGTCCGACCCCCTGCATAGGCAGGAAAGAGTGCTGGGTTTAGATGACACCAGCTAGATGCCTATCTAACCTCCTCTTGAAGACCCCTAGGGTAGGGGAGAGCACCACCTCCCTTGGGAGTCCATTCCAGAATTTGGCCACTCTAACTGTGAAGAAGTTCTTTCTAATGTCCAGTTTAAATCTGCTTTCTGCTAGCTTATGGCCATTATTTCTCGTAACCCCCAGGAGTGCCTTGGTGAGTAAAGCCTCACCAATTCCCTTCTGTGCCCCAGTGATGAACTTATAGGCAGCCACAAGGTCGCCTCTCAACCTTCTCTTGCAGAGGCTGAAGAGGTCCAGGTGCCCTAGTCTCTCCTCATAGGGCTTGGCCTGCAAGCCCTTAACTATACGAGTGGCCCTTCTCTGGACCCTCTCCAGGTTATCCACATCCCTCTTAAAGTGCGGTGCCCAAAATTGCAAGCAGTATTCCAACTGCAGTCTGACCAGTGCCTGATAGAGGGGAAGTATCACCTCCTTGGTTCTGTTCATCATGCATCTGCTGATGCACGATAAAGTGCCATTGGCTTTTCTGATGGCTTTGTCACACTGATGACTCATGTTCATCTTGGAGTCAAATAGAACTCCCGAGATCCCTTTCCGCTTCTGTGCTACCAAGCAGGTCATTTCCTAGGCAGTAGGTATGCTGGACATTTTTCCTCCCTAGGTGCAGCACTTTGCATTTCTCCTTGTTGAATTGCATTCTATTGTTTTCTGCCCATTTGTCCAACCTGTCCAGGTCTGCTTGTAGGTGTTCCCTGCCCTCCGATGTGTCCACTTCTCCCCATAGTTTTGTGTCATCCACAAACTTGGACAGAGTACACTTCACTCCCTTGTCCAAGTCGCTGATGAAGACATTGAAGAGTATCAGTCCTAGTACCGAGCCCTGCGGGACCCCACTGCCCACACCCTTCCAGATCGATACTGACCCATCCACTATGACTCTCTGGGTACGACCCTCTAGCCAATTTGCCACCCACCGGACTGTGTAGACATCCAAGTCACAGCCTCTTAACTTGTTCACCAGTATGGGGTGGGATACCGTATCGAAGGCCTTCCTGAAGTCTAAGTAAACGACATCAACCCCTAGTCCTGCATCCAGGCGTTTTGTAACCTGGTCATAAAAAAAGACTAGATTAGTCTGGCATGATCTACCTGCTATGGACCCGTGCTGGTTTCCCCTCAGCATAATTTTTCCTGCCGGGCTCTCGCAAATGTGAGCCTTGATAATTTTTTCAAAGACTTTGCCTAGGATGGAGGTGAGACTGACTGGCCTATAGTTGCCTGGGTCCTCCTTCCTCCCCTTCTTGAAAATGGGGACCACATTGGCCCTTTTCCAGTCCTCCAGGACCTGGCCCATGCGACACAAGTGTTCAAATATTCCTGCCAGTGGCTGTGCAATGACATCAGCCAGTGCCTTCAGTACCCTTGGATAGAGCTCACTTGGGCCTGCCAACTTAAACGCATCCAGTTCTGCTAATTAGTTTCTTAAACCAATGTCTCCATATTGTTTTCACACTATTCATTGTATAACATGTGTCTTTCCTCATCTGGTTAGTTTTTAAGCCATCAGGGTAACAGTGTAGCAGACTTGGGTTCAGTTCTGTTTCATCACAGACTTCCTTTTTCACATAAATTAATAATCCTACCAAGCAATACAAAATCTGGACTCAGTACCAGTGGTTGTTTTGTGGCTCATTATAACCTAACAAATCATGGTACTAATGTCCCTCCATTTCACAGGTAATAACTACCCTTTCCTTTCTTGAATGAACTCATGTTGCCTCTAACTAGATTCTCTACTCTATTATACATCTTTGTCTTGTAACAAAATTGCAGTAAACCCTGATAATACATATTCACTTCTAGTTCACAGCCCTCCTCCATCCCTCCAAGCAGATTGTTTCCATTTACATGGAGTCTTTCCTTTTTTATGTAGCTCAGCCCATTTGCTTCTTTCATAGACCTGAGGAAGAGCACTTGATGACCAAAAGGTTTTCCAACAAGTCCCCCAACTATGCAGGTGGTCAAACAAAAGATATCACAAAAATCCTTGCTTGTCCATGTTACCTTCACCTGAATTTCTTTACGCCTCAAATCCCTAGCCAAAATGTACATGGTGGAGTAGTGTGTACTATAAGTCTAACAGGGTCATGCTGTTCTGTGACATTTTCCATCATTTTATAAATTAAATTCTTCAATATATTATATATTATACTTTTATATATAAATTATAAATATTATACTTAGAGCTATCATAGATCCTTCTTTATGGCTGAGAAAAACACGGGCTTGCTTCTGTTGCCAGAGATGAAAAGAAACCACGAAGATCAAGGACCTCCTTAGCTTCCAAGATGGGGAGCTCTGAGAGGTTAGATCTGAGAGGAAGACAGAGGACTTGGATTCTCTAATGCAGGGCATAGCAATAGAGAGATCTAGAATTGAAATTATAGTGGATATAATGCAGGAAAGTCCTATGAATGTTCATGGTTTGTTGGATCCCTGCAGATCAGGATGTGAAAATGGCCGGGCAGACAGGCTCTCACATCAAGGATCTGCAGGCTCTGAGGGATAAAATCCTGGACTTGGAAGTCATATTCAGAAAATATGATATCTGCATTACTGAAGTGCCTGAGGCAAAAAAGTAGTCCTACAATGTTTGTGGAAAAAAAAACTACTTTCCAGTGAGTTAAAATTTTCCTCAGACACTGATAGAGAAAGCCTAGACAGAACCTAGTGTGAGAGAAAAACCTCAGGCCTTTGTAGTCAAGTTCCTGTAATTTTCCACCAGAGAACTTAATCTGCCAGAGAACTAGGAAAGTTTACATGGGGTGAGTCTCATGTTCAGATAGTGTTGTTCCCTGATCTTCCAGGCCTTAGTGCCCCACACGCCCCTTCTTATGAACCTATGACCCTCACTCCCACTCCTGTTTTGTTTTTTTTTCCCTGTGGTCCCAAGTAGTCAGTGATATACCCTTAATGGCCCCCATCACCAAGGGAGAGGAAGTTTAGGTTAAATTGTAAGAAGAACTTTTTCACTAGGAGGCTAGTAAAACACTGGAAAAGGTTACCTAGACAGGTGGTAGAATCTCCATCCTTGGAGGTTTTTAAGACATGGCTAGACAAAAACTTGGCTGGGATGATCTTGGATGGTCCTGCTTTGAGCAGGAGGTTGGACTTAATGACTTCCTGAGGTCCCTTCCAACCCTATTTTTTTATGATTCTATGGTCAAAAGGCCTTATCTTCCAGGTAAAGGTGGCTGAAATGCAGGCTCTGTTTAAGCAAAACTACATGCTAGATATAATCATCTGGGATACTTCATGAAGTATCCCGGAATCCTGAATCTGATTCACTGAGAGAAAAGCTATGCTTTCTCTGACCCTAAGAAAAAAGAAGCTTTTTTTTTGCACTAATACCATCTGCGAGAGTGAACTTACATAATATTCTGAGTTGTACAAAACAAAGTGTGGGTTTTTAGATTGTTAGTCATTGCTTATTAATGTGTAGCATTCACATGATTCTTAATACTGCTTTTAACTTGTCTTGGAGCAGTACATAGCTTTGGGATACAACTGCCCACGCCTATTTGGTGGACCTAAGACCATGATAGATGTTTCACTTTACAACCCAATAATGTTGTTTGTTTAAACAAAGCCCACCAGGGGGTGGGGGGACTACTGCCACTGCTGGCCCACAGAACAACCCTTGCAAAGCCAGCAGGCCAAGGCAATTAAGGAATCCAACCCCAGCCCCACCCCTGTAATAAAATGTAGGCAAGGCAAAGGCCTCCATGGGGACACTTGCATGCCTATACACAAATGTCAGAAGCTTGGGGAATAAACAGGAGGAACTTGTTCTCCTGCTAAATGCAAATAACTATGATGTCATTGGGATAACGAAGACCTGGTGGGACTCCACCCATGACTGGGCCAGAGGTGTAGAAGGCTATACCCTGTACAGGAGATCAAGTGGACAAAAGGGCAGGGGTGTAGCTCTCTATGTAAAAGAAAGGTATGCATCCCTGCAAGCTGACATTGGCACCCATGGTGGATGACTTGAGAACCTGCTGGGTTAAAATCCATGGGGAACATGGCACAGGGGATACTATGGTGGGAGTCTACTACAGACCTCCTACCCAGGGTCAAGACCTTGACCAGGAGTTCACCTGGGAATTGGCTGAGACCACATGCTCCCGGTGTATGGTTGTCATGGGAGACTTTAGCTACTTAGAAATCTCATTGGAGGAGCACACAGCCAAATCCGAGTGGTCGCAAAGCTTTCTCTCAAGTGTGGATGACCTCGCTTTCATGCAGGAAGTCTATGGAAGCTGATGAGAAGTAAAGTGCTGCTTGACCTCATACTGGCAGCCAGGAATGACCTAATCAGCAACCTAATGATCAAAGGGAAGCTGGGTGACAGTGACCATGAGCTGATCACCTTCACCATTTGCCATAAAGCTGGCAAGTCAGTCAGTAATACAGAAGTCCTCAACTTCAGGAAAGCTGACTTTGACAAGCTAAGGAAGCTTGACAGTGAAGCCCTAAAGGGCTGCAACCTAAAGGGGAGGGGAGTGCAGGATGAGTGGTTGCTCCTCAAGGGAGAATTCCTGGAAGCACAAGGAAGGTCTACCCCATCTTGGAGGAAAGGCAGCAAAAGGGCATAGCAGCCCCATTGGCTCTGCAGGGAACTAGTGGACCTCCTATGTCTTAAAAGAAAGACCTACAATGGATGAAGGACTGGATCCACCACCTAGGACGAATACACTGTGCTGGTCCAGACCTGCAGAGAGCAAACCAGGAAAGCCAAGGCTGCAATGGAACTCCAGCTAGTTACAAATATCAAGGATAATAAAAAGTCCTGTTTTGGATATGTGGGGAGCCAAAGGAAAAGCAAGGGCAACATTGGACCCCTGCTAAACCAGATGGGGCAACTGACAACCAATGCCCAGGAAAAAAAATGAACTTGCTAAATGAGTACTTTGTGTCAGTTTTTCACCAGTCCCACGGGATGCCCCTGCCCACTGTGGGTCAGGGAGGCCCGGGTGAGGGAGATTCCTTGCCCTCCATTGAAGTTGATCTCATGAAGGAACACCTTGACCGGCTGGATACCTTCCAGTCAGCTGGCCCTGATGGGTTACACCCAAGGGTACTCAAGGAGCTTGCAATCATTATAGCTCATCCCCTGGCACAGATCTTTGAGAGCTCTTGGTGCTCTAGTGAAGTGACTGAAGATTGGAAGAGGCCCAATGTGGTGCCTCTCTTCAAGAAAGAGAGGAAAATAGATCCAGCAAACTACAAGCCCATCAGCCTGACCTCTATCCTGGGGAAAGTCTTGGAAAAAATTATCAAAGAGGCCATCCTTAACAGACTAGCTGAAGTCAATATCCTGACGGATACCCAGCATGGGTTTGTTGTGGGTAGGTCTTGCTTGAGCAATCTCATTTCCTTTTATGACCAGGTGGCTTATCACCTGGACAAGGGGGAAGAGATTGATGTCATATATCATTAAAAAAAGCCTTTGATCGGGTATCCCATGATCACCTCTTGGCTAAACTGGCCAACTGTGGCCTTGACCTCACCATGATCCACTGGCTGGGGAATTGGCTCCATGGTAGGACCCAGAGGGTGGTGGTTGATGGGAGCCAATCATCTTGGTGCGTGGTCACCAGTGGGGTCCCTCAAGGCTCTGTTCTAGGGCCTGTACTATTTAACATCTTCATCAATGATGTGGACATTGGTGTCAGAAGAGGACTGGCCAAGTTTGCTGATGACACCAAACTCTGGGGTAAAGCATCCACACCTGAGGAAAGGAGAGTGATCCAGGCAGATCTTGACAGACTCATGAAATGGGCAGAGGAGAACTTGATGGTGTTCAACACTGAAAAATGCAAGGTTCTCCACCTTGGGAGGAAAAACCTACACCATGCTTATAGGCTCGGCAGTGCTACACTAGTTAGCACCACAGATGAAAGGGACTTGGGGGTCATGATTGACCACAAAATGAACATGAGCCTCCAATGTTATGCTTCAGCTAATAAAGTGAGCAAAGAGCTGGCTTGCATCCATAGATGCTTCTCAAGCAAATCCTGGGACGTCATTCTCCCCTTGTACTCAGCCTTGGTGAGGCCACACCAAGCTGGAGTACTGCATCCAGTTCGGCTCCACAATTCAAAAAGGATGTGGAGAAGCTTGAAAGGGTTCAGAGGAGAGCCACATGCATGATCAGAGGTCAGGAAAACAGACCTTATAATGAGAGGCTGAAAGCCATCGGACTCTTCAGTCTGGAAAAGCACAGGCTCATGGGTGATCTGGTGGCCATCTATAAGTTTATCAGGGGTGCTCATCAGGATCTGTGGGAACATCTATTCACCAGAGCGCCCCAAGGGATGACAAGATCAAATGGTCACAAACTCCACCACGACCGATTCAGGCTGGACTTAAGTAAGAACTTCACTGTCCGAGCCCCCGAGGTTTGGAATAGACTGCAACCGGAGGCAGTTCGAGCACCCACTTTGAATGCCTTCAAGACACATTTGGATGCTTATCTTGCTGGGATCCTATGATTCCTGCTGACTTCCTGCCCCTGGGACAGGGGTCTAGACTCGATGATCCTCTGGGGTCCCTTCCAGCCCAAATGTCTATGAAATCTATGAAATGTATTACAACCAGTAAAATGATACATGTGCATGGGCTTAAATCTCATTTAGGGGCCCGATCCTCATGTGGTATCTAAAGCTCAATGGACATAGTTTAGCTGAACCAAAGGAAGTTTTACCAGGTTTTGTGACTGGTTTTGTAACATCTATCATGCAAATGTGATTTAGGATCTGTCTGCGTTGAGAGTTACATAGTTTGTCCACCAGGTGTAGCTCCAGAACCTGTAATTTCTTATCTTCAGTCTTCCTTGTTGTGGGTGGGTGTAAGTGAGGTTAAATAGATAAAGCAGGTTCTGTTTGCTGGAAGTGCAAAATACTAAATTATCACCTTGGTATTTGCCAATTCAAAAATCCAAGTAGCCACTTGAGGCAATAGGTATACCTCTAATCCTCCATGGGGGTGGCATGTTTACAGCTCAAGCATAAGCTAGAGTGTGACATGTACTGAAACTACTAGTTCTCTGCCAGAAAGGTCTTCAAACTCAGATCCTCCAAATAAAGATGTTCCATTTGTTTTGCAGACCAAGAGCTGTCTCTCTCTAGGCCAGCCTGTGAAGAAACAGGGACAGCATGTGGGTGTCAAGGACTAATCAGTTTATTTAAAATGAAATGACAAGGTGGTAAAAGCTGATGATTTTCCAGTCCCCTGAAGGAGATGGGAGAGTTTGGTATAGATTCTAAAACTATGTGAATTGGGATCTGCTTCCTGATGTGCTGTGAAAGTCCCTTTTCCTCTCAGTGCCTTGAATTAGCACCACATGGAAAGACCTTCTCCAATTCTAGTAAGCACCAGGTTAGAAAGTATTGTAAAAGAATGAGATATTTGATGCTACTCTGTGAACTGAATTAATTCCTGCCCATACTATGCCAAAAGTTCTAATGGCCTGCTACTCTGCTACCCTAAGTCTATAGCAGGGGTAGGCGATGTTTTTTTGGCTGGAGTGACAAAAAACCCACAATGTCTACCATAGAAGCTGCCAGGGTGCTGACATGCCGAAGCCTGGAGCAGCTGTTTGCAGCCTCCAAGGTGCAGTTGGCCCACAGGGCCCAATCTCCTTGCAGCAGGGCTTGCAGCCTCCCAGCTGCCTGTTGGGAGCAGCTTGGGCTCCGTGGCTGGCAGAAGCTGCTTAAAGCCTGGGTTGGTGGTGGCGTGCTAAGTAAAATGGCCTTGCATGCCATGCTCGGCATGCGTGCCAGGGGTCGCGGACCCCTGGTCTATAATCTACCCTTGGTTCTGCCCTTCTATATTGTCCTTCATCTGAGGATCACTAACCCCTGTACCAAACCTTTAGGAGAGCAGGAAGTGACTCTGAAGGCACAAGTATAATGCCTAACACCATGGAACCTGACCAGGATTGTGACCTCCAGGCTTGCCCTTTTTATGTGATACTTCTGAGATGCAGGACCTATTCTATTAAGACATTTAAGTTTCATCAGCTGGTGTAACACAGCTGGTATATCCCAGGGAAGAGACTTGCCAGAGGTCACACCTTGAGCCTGTGGCAGAGATGGAAATAGAGCTTGTAGGATGTGTGTTTGTATGCATGTGCACATACCAGTGCACATGTGCATGTTTTTAGGCAACACAGTTGCTTCCATTAACTTTGATTTGAATAGTGTGAAGTGAACAAGTCAAATGATAGCAGAACTACAAGGCCTTCACTTCATACAGTGTCCTCAGAAGCTCAGAAGAAGTTGTTTCTTAAAATTGAAGATGATTTTCAATTCTAGTTCCTCAGTTTAAACACATGAGTCTGAGTGTTAGATATGTATCAGTGCTTTATATAGCAAAGTGTATGTCTTCAGGGTGGGGTGTGGTCAATGGTCCAGACTGATCTGGGTCACTTGGAAAAGCTGGGCACCACCAAACACAGCATGGATTTTGGCATGGCACAGAGTAAAGCATGAACAGTGCCAACTATTCTTGCAGGAGGAGGGCATTCTGGGCTAGAAAAATAATGGTGTGGCAGCTTCTCACAGATAATCCACAAACATAAGCTCATGCTGTGATGATGAGTCCAATAGGAGTCCTTAGAAACACAAGCAGGGACAAGTTGAATAGGAGTAAGGGGACATGTGTAATGAAATTCCCAGTCCTCTGCCTGCAATCATGACATGTGATAGAAAATTTGAGGGGTGGGGGTGGGGGCTACAGCTGTGGCATCAGGGAGGTGAATGCCTGCCAATTTTAACAGTGTAGAATAACTGGCCACAAGAATTGTGGTGGCTTCTAAACTTAACAATACCAGAGCCCAAGAGTCCATTAGCTAAAATAACCCCAGCTCTGCCTCTTCAACTTCCATCTCCCGCTCCTCCAACTCGATCAAGACCATGATCAGTTCCTCTTTCTCTGAACTGGTACCCAAGGTAGCCCTGGATTGATATGAAATTAGCTTGATACTGGTCACATCACTGTCCTGTCCACTAGCTCTGTTGTTGTTACTATAAACTACTCAGCCATCACTTTGCTATTGACCAACACTGAAAGTAGGTGCTTGACATACACAATAGTGGAATGGGATGGGCAGTGCATTATTCTAGGAGGTTTCCCTCTCATCCTCCAAGAAATCTCCCTTGGGGTGGGGGTTGGTATGCTTAAAATCCAAGTTTAAGCTGGAGTATGACATGTATTGAACCTGCTAGTTCTCTTCCAGGAATCATGGCAAGTTTTGAAACACAGATCCTCCAAATAAAGACAGTTCAGTTGCTACCAATACTGTGCCAACACTGAAAAGTTAGGTATGCATACAGATACAATTTAAAACTGTCATGGTCTCACTAATGGAAGGGACAAAATTTCCATTTATTATACTAATAAAAAGTCATACTCTGTGTTAGGCTCAGCAAAGGAAATGTTAAGGTAAGAAAAAGAAAAAAACTTTTAGCTCTGTAAAGAAGCAATCATAGTATGAGCTCACTTTATGTTATAGCAAAAGACTGGGGTTTTGGGGGGTCCTGCTCTGGCCCCACTCTGGGCTTGGCCCCACTCCCCCGCTTTGCTGCTCTCAGTTGACCCATCTCCCCACTCCCCCACCACTCAGGGTCTGGCTCTGCTCTACCCCCGCTCTGCTCCATCCCCATCTACTCCAAGTCCGTCCCTGCTCCTCTCCCTCCCTGCCACTCTGGGCCCAGCACTACTCCCCCGGCAGCAAAGCAGAAAGAAAAGGCTGATGTCAGCCCACAGTTGCAGCCCATCCTTGCTCTGTGCACAGACTGGGGGGCCATGTGCCACCAGCTTGGCTCCTCAGTGCTGCGCCTCTGGAGGAGCAACCAGCCTTTGATTGTCCCATAGCGATCAGAGCCCAGTGGGTCATCCAGGGTGCAGGGGAGCCTGGTGCAGGGGAGCCAAGGCAGGAAGAACATGTCTCCCCTCCCGCAGCTTCCCTGCACTGCACGCAGTGATGTGAGCCACCCAACCATACCCCCAGAGGAGCCGCTGAGCTCTGATTGCCCATGACCTGGCCCAGCCTGAGCGCAGCCTGCCTCCCACACCCCACTAGGAATAGCCCAATGTAGCCACTAACCCCACTACCTCCCTTCCATGGCCCGTCCCTCAGCAGTGGTGGTGGTGGGCTGCCGTAACCCCCCTTCCCCTTCCTGCTACCTTCCCTGCCAGCTGTTGTCAGGGGGGTGGATGGAGTATGGCACAGTGGCTCCCTTGCCAACAACTGCCTCTTCCCCCTCCCCTGAGCCCCAGCATAAAGTTCTGCCTGTGCCCACCCAGGCCAGCCAATTGGTGCTTGCCCTCTTGGCAGTGCATGCCCAGTTGGCCCAGAGTATGACAGACAGACAGACAGACAGACAGACAGACAGACAGACAGACAAAGGTTTTTATTATACTAGAATACATACATATACATATATATTGGTAATTACAGCTAAAATAAAGCTAAGCTATTAAAGCTAACTTTTTTATCTTAAAGATTTAAGCTTTTAATATTCATTTATTTATTTAAGATAAATTATTTAAGATTTTGGAGCATTTAAATTAAAGCTAAGTAATTAAAGCTAAATTAAAATTAAATAGATATATTTTCTGTCTAAAACAGGGCCACCTGAAGCAGGGGAGTTTACAGTATATGAATCTACTCTGTAAAAAATACAATGGCATGTAAGCACCATCCAGTGGTGCTATGAGGTACTTAACACACATGACTAAGTGAACGTATATCATCCTCCTAGACATCAGCATGCATCTAAATCAGATGCGGTTGAATCCACATTTAGATAAAACACTTGCACATGTATCAAGGCCTATAGTGGCTACATACAGATATGCAAAAAGCCCAAGATGGAACTGATTAAGTCTTCCCAGGTTTCTCTGAGCTTTGTAGATTGAACCAGGAGTGAACAGAAAGCAGATTCTCCCCTGTGAAGCCAGACTGAGGGAGAGAGGAGTCCAGAAGAGCTGGCTGCACTTCAAAGAAGCCTTACTGAGAGTGCAGAAACTTGACATCCCAATGTGCAGGAAGACTAGCAGGTATGGCAAAAGACCAGCGTGGCTAAGCAGGGAACTCTTTGGTAAACTAAACTACAGAAAGGAAGTTTATGAGAAGTGGAAATTTGGACAAGTAAATAGTGAGGAATATAAAAGCATTGCTTGGGCATGCAGGAATGAAGTCAGGATGGCCAAAACATAATTGGAGTTGCAGCTAGCAAGGGCTATGATGGGTAACAAGAAGGGTTTCTATGAGTATATCGGTAGCAAGAGGAGGATCAGGGAAAGCATGGGTCTCTTACTGAATGAGGGAGACAATCTTGTAAAAGAGGATGCAGAAAAGGCTGAAGTGCTCAATGCCTTTTTTGCCTCCATCTTCACAGGCAAGGTCAGCTCCCAGACTACTGTACCAAGAAACACAGTTTGGGGAGAAGGTGAGCAGCCCTCAGTGGTGAAAGAACAGGTTAGGGACTACTTAGAAAAACTGGACATGTACAATTCCACATGTACATGTCCTCAGATGCATCCCACGTGACGGCATGGGATGCATCTGAGGGTGCTGTGGGAGTTGGCTAATGTGATTACAAAGCCACTGGCCATTATTTTTGATGGCCAGTGAAAACTCACGGTGATCAGGAGAGGCTCTGGATGATTGGAAAAGGGCAAACATAATGCCTATATTTAAGAAAGTAAAAAAGGACGATCCAAGGAACTAGAGATCAGTCAGCCTCAGCTCAGTCCTTGGCAAAATCATGTTGCAGATCCTCAAGGAATCCATTTCTAAGCACTTGAAAGAGTAGAAGGTGATTACAAAGAGTCAGCATGGATTCACCAAAGGCAAGTCACGTCAGATCAACCTGATTGCTTTCTATGACAAGGTGACTGGTTCTGTAGATGCAGGGAGATGATGGATATGCTATACCTTAATTTTAGCAATACTTTTGATATGAATTCCCACAGCATTCTTGTAGGTGAGCTAAGGAAGTATGGACTGTAAGATGGATAGAAAACTGTCTGGAGCATCAGGCTCAGAGAGTAGCAACCAATGGCTCAACGTCTAGTTGGCAGCCAGTATCAAGTGGAGTGTCCCAGGGGTCAGTCCTGGGGCCTGTTTTATTCAATGTCTTCATCAATGACCTTGAAGATGACAGAGTGCACCCTCAGCAAGTTTGCAGATGACACCAAGCTGGGGGGAGAAGTAGATATGCTGGAGGGTAGGGCTAGGATTCAGAGTGACCTAGACAAATTGCAGGATTGGGCCAAAAGAAATCTCATGAGGTTGAACAAGGACAAGTACAAAGTCCTGCTCTTATGACAGAAGAATCCCATGCACCAGTACAGGCTGGGGGCTGACTGGCTGGGCAGCAGCTCTGCTGAAAAGGACCCCGGGGTGTTACAGTGGACACTAAGCTGAATGTTAGCCAGCAGTGTGCCCTTCTTGCCAAGAAAGCTAATGGCATACTGGACTGCATTGGTAGGTGTGTTGCCAGTAGATAAAGGGAAGTGATTATTCCCCTCTATTCAGCACTGGTGTGGCCACATCTGAAGTACTGTGCTCAGTTTTGGCCACTCCAATTACAGAAAGGATATGGACAAATTGGAGAGAGTCCAGTGGAGGGTGACAAAAATGGTGAGGGGGCTAGGAGACATGATTTATGAGTTAATACTGAGGGAACTGGGATTATTTAATCTAAAGAAGAGGAGACTGAGAAAGGATGTAACCTTCAACTACCTGAAAGGTGGGTTGCAAAGAGTCTAGACCTAGACTATTCTCAGTGATGGCAGGTGACAATACAAGGAGCAACCATCTCAAGTTGCAAGAAAGAAAATTTAGGTTAGATATTAGGGAGAATTTCTTCACTAGGAGGGTATGAAAACACTGGAACAGGTTAGGTGATGGAAACTCCATGCTTGGATGTTTTCAAAACCTGGCTAGACAAAGCTTTGGCTGGGATGATCTGATTAGGGATGGTCCTGCTTTGAGCATGGGGTTGGACTGAATGACCTCATGAGGTCCCTTCCAATCCTAACTTTCTATGATTCTATGATTCATTCTTGGGTTGGGGGGGGGGTGATGTAGATGCCTGCACTGGCCAGGCCAGAAAGCAAGGGGTGCTCTCACATATCTCCCAGTAGGGCTTCTTTCCCCATGCCCGCACCCAATACCAGCAGTTCTGCCAATGGCAGGGGGACACCCCCACCCCCAGCTGTGTTTGCTTGGGTGTGGGGACATGGCTGGGCTGTGGGATGAGGAGGCTCTGCTCTTCCCTCCGATGCTGTCCAGTGTGGCTGACATCCTGAATGGCTCTGGTCCTGTCTGCTTGTGTCAGCTAAGCCAGGTCAGGCAGGGGGGAGGACTCCCCATATTTATTTTCTTTTTCTTTTCCTCTTCTCCCTTATGACCTTTTCAAAAGTGTGCTTGAAATTGTATGATATAAGTTCTAAATATATGGGAGAGTACTGATATCACTAACTATGGCAGTATACAAATAAACAATGTCCAATTAATTTAAGAAACTGGCAAATTGTGAGCTATATTCAAAGATGAACATGGAAGTAAAGTCACTGAGAATGGCCAGTCTATTAAGTATGTATATTCATAAGTTAAGTACCTTAACAGACCTATTAAAAAGGGGGAAAAAAAATTAAGACAAAAACAAAAAAGGAGGTTGAAACTACTGTGCTCCAAAAAACCCCCTCATAGGTCAGCAAGGGAATCTCCAAAATAGACCATTGCTGGGAGCTGTTAGCAATCTCTAGTGCATATTATGCAGTCACATGGAGTTTCTATTTTAGTGCCCCATTTAATTTACATAGCTGATGATCCAGATGGTAGGTCTGTTCTTGAAAATGTTAAAATTATGGATTCTGGTGTTTACGTTGAAATGTGCCTATGGTCTTAATTCAGGCAATTCAATATCATATCATTCTTTTTTGTAAAGCTGTCTGAATTAGTTTTGATCCTATCCTTGTGCCCCTCTCTCCATAAAATGTAGTTCTATAGAAGTTATAAAAAGTATAGTTCAGACATTGCCAAAAAGTGAATCTGACAATGAGAAATTATAGGGTTTTTTTCTTTATTTTCAGTGCCTCATTCTGAAAATTCTAGACCTGACTACATTTTAAATTTTCAAACCAAAACTCAGTGGTCAATCAGCCTTGGTTCATGCTGAGGTGGAGTTTCAGCTCTTCCCTTACAGTTAGATAGCTGTAGTAAGTTACTGGTGATTCAACATGTGATGAATGTTTACATATCTGGAACATTCGTTATAAAGAAGTTATAGAACTTAATCAACCTACTACTTCCTCTGCTTCAGTAGTATGGGAAACTGATAAGGCCTTCTTACAAAGGCCTTTTAAATACATATAAAATATTAACAAAAATGTATTTCTGCAAACAGAAAAAAACAGGATTCAGAAATACATATTTTAATAAGAAAAATTAAAACTTTGGATTGTGCAGATTGTGTCACAGATCCTTTGCCTGATAAAGGATAAACTTCAAATTATTAGTGATGAGATATGAATTGAATAATTTATGGTCTTAAAAGGCAGAGTATACGTTGTATAGATTACACCAAGTTCACTGTGAATCGGGAATGTTCAGGAAGGTTACTAGCATGTGTACTAAATATTAAATCCAATCATAGTAAAGAATCAGCTGTAAATTACTCCATTATGAATATGCATATGATACAGGGACAAATCAAAAAACAGTTCAATCAATTCTATTCTGATTTATATAACAATAGCGTAAATGTTACTACTGAGGAAATAGATATGATCTTGCACTTATTACCCATGTAACAAATTTCAGAGACAGAAAAGGAAATATTTAGGCTCATTTCTCATTAAAGGAAATAACTTTGGCCTTAAGGACACAAACAATAATAAATCTTGGGGCACTGGTGTTTTTTTCTGTGGAGTTTTATATTAAGAATAAAGTTATATTGTTACCTCAAGTACTGAATGTATAAGCTGATAGTAAAAAAAACAAACAAGATATGCTACCAACCACTCTAGGTGAAGCTATTATTTCTGTAATTTCTAAACCAACAAAGGATTCTATGAATTGTTTTAACTATACACCGACTTCTTTAATAAATGTAGACACCAAAATCTTAGTCAAAACTTTATCTCACCAATTGGAACAGGTCCTCCCTAAATCATTTCACAAAAGTCAATAAGTTTTATCCAAAAAATACATGGTTCAAATAATGTATCTCATGTTATACATGTCGCAGTAATACAAAGTTCCAAAGTCTTTATAACTCTTTTAGCACTTGGTGTAGAAAAAACCTTTGATTGTACTTCTTGGAGGTACCTTTTTGCATATTAAAAATCCATAAGATGGGTAAAGTTGTTATACATAAATCCCACTTCAAGAATTGTGACTGATAATAAATTGTGTAATCCATGTCCCTCGCAAAAGGGGATTTAATGCGTTTATCCATTACCCCGCCTCCCCTTCCATTTGACTTAGAATTGGCTACAGCTATAAAGTATACAGGTGATAAAAATGGCATTAAGGTAGGTGATACTGAATAAAAGATACTGTTATATGCAATGATGCACTACTATTTTGTCATACCGTGAGATATGAGGTTTTTTCCCTCTTATTAGTAATCCACAGTTTTAGCATTCTACCTTGGTTATAAAATCGATTGGATTGCTGTATTTTCGTGTATATACCCTGCCCGTGGGTATAAGCCGCACCCACGTATAACCCGCAGAAAATTGTATTTTTGTAAATAAATCCATGTATACGCTGCACCTGTGTATTCCCCAAGGCAGCGTATACACAGGGAGGCGGCGCAGCCCAGCCCACCCCAGCAGCGGTGGCACAGCCCGGCCTGCCAGGGCCCAGTGGGGAGGCTACGCAGTCCAGCCCGCCCTGGTCCCAGCCCCTGCAGCAGCAGCAGCGGAGCAGCCCAGCCTGCCCGGGCCCAGAGAGGAGGCTACGCAACGAAGCCCATCCTGGCCCCAGCCCCCGTGACAATGGTGGCACAGCCCGGCTTGCCTGGGCCCAGCAGGGAGGAGGCGCAGCTGGCCCCATCCCCCGCGACAGCAGCAGCGCAGCCCGGCCTGCCCTGGCCCCCACCCCTGTGGCAGTGGTGGCGCAGTCCGGCCTGCCCAGGCCCAGCAGGGAGGCAGCGCAGCCAGCCCTGTCCCCAGTGGCAGCGGCGGTGCAGCCCAGCCTGCCCGGGCCCAGCGGGGAGTCTACGCAGCCCAGTCCACCCTAGCCCCAGCTCCCGTGGCAGCAGTGGCGCAGCCCAGCCTGCCCGGGCCCAGTGGGAAGCAGTGCAGCCCACCCTGGCCCCGGCCTCCCCATGGGGGAAAAAATGTCTTCCAATAGCCCACACCCCCATATAGCCCGCACCAATCAATTTTTTTTGTAAAATCATATATACCCCGTGGGATATATGCGCGAAAATACGGTAATTTAACATTGTCAATTGGCCTAAATAAGTATACCACATTTTCATTAGCATCCAGAACAGATAACTTATTTTGGCATTAAAATATCCAAAAATATGAATGATATTAATGATATCAAAACTTTAAGGAGTTTCTCAGTGCTATATGACAAGATCTGAACCAGTGGAGCAGTTTGTCAATGTCCATGGGAAGGCATGATAATATTTTTTAAATGAATATCTTACCTTGTCTAATTTACCTATTGCATATGCATAACCTACCTATTGTAATACTGCAGTCCTATGAACTATTCAACTAGTTTATTTTGGGAAATGATAAAAATGCTTGATGTTAATCACAAGATGCAACTACAAATTGAAATACCATATTTATTCAAACATAAAAGGAGCACCCAAAATTAGATTCTAGATATCAAAAATTTATAAATTGATATAATTTGATATAATTTTCCATGTATAGAATCTAATTATTGGCAGTTTGCCTTAAATTTGGCCCCCTCCCACTGCTATAGTAGGGAAAATAAGTTAGGGGAGTCAGGTGGCCTCCTTGCCCTCTTCCCCCTTCAATTTTCTTCCCCCACAGCTCTTCCCCAGTCTTTACTGTGAGACTCTGCTCTTCCTGAGCAAATGGAAGTGAGGAACACATTTGAAAAGACTGACTTTGAAATAAACATGCCTGTGGTAGTTTAGTTCATCCAGAATTGAGGCATTTTACCTTTTTTAAAAACTGCCACAGGATTTTAGCACAGGTACTCCATAAACACACTTTTAAGGAGCACTTTTCTACCTCTTTATATATAGTACGAACTATATATGATATTACTCCAAAGTCAAAAGACTCATAATTTACAATACAGTTCATTGAGTTAACCTTCTCTAGTGTCAACAGAATTTCAAGCCATGGTGACCCCACAGTTCAGCACTGCTCAGTATTTGTGTGTACTCCAGATATCACCCACAAAGGATCCATGTGCTAATTAGCCCCCATTCATGACTGGAACCAGGTGTTCTTGTCATGGGTCCTGGGATCCTCCAAAAATTATATGCAGATGAGGTGCAGGGCAACCTGGTCCAGCTCCACCTAATGGAGGGCAGGGACAAACTAATCATACGTGATAGGTTGAGAGACGGGGGAACAGAAGGATTCTGAGTGAACTGTTTGGAGCCCTCTTTGGAGATGTTTTCCAGACATTTAAGGCTAATGAGGACAAAGTAATAATTGGAAATGGAAAAGTCAGATACAGGGGGGCGTGTCTACATATGTCCCTACAATGCTGTTGTTACTGTGCCATCACTTAGTATTTCTGTTGCTGTGCCATGCTTGCAGAGCATAGTTACTTTTAGCTACTATATCACCGTAGCAATGTACTATACTGAGGGAGTGCATCACTGCAGCGACATAGCTGTGGCATCACAGTTTGTGCCCACTGATGCTATGTCACTATAGCGCATTGCTATGGTGACACAGTGTCACATTTAGATGGGCCCAGGATGTATGTATTCAATGAGGTGGCTCACCATGACTTGAAAAAGAATTGGCACTGAGGGGGTCTAAGCAAAATGGACACTACCATGTGTCTTATTTAGATGAGCAGCACTAATGTATTATTCTGGTAATTCCCCATCAGTATGTTTGCCCAATACGGACCATGGTCAATGTTGGCTGCATTTAATCACCTTCATGATTGGTTCCCCTTACTGAGTAAATGCCGGTTTTGGCAGCAGTTTAATGATCGACAATGCATTTAATGAAATTTTCTTGTATGCAAATATAAGATGAGGAGTTTTCCCCATGATAACTGTCAGGTAAACCTAGCCTTATCTCTAAGTAAATATACTAGGCGGCATTCATCTTCTAAACCTTTGACAATATCACAATGCCTTGTTAATAAGTTAGGCTATGTACTGAATGACTGATATAATTGGAAATTGAACAGGCACTTAAGTTTCCCCTTCCATTATCAACTATCTTAAATATCCTTCTGACTGGGTTCATCTACACATGCCATTACTGTGCCTGAATAAACTGTGGCACAGTCACAACAGAGTTTATTGCTCCTGAGCACTGTGTTTGCATGTGCACCCATGTTTGCACAGAACATTGTGCTAGGACAACATAGTCCCAACTGTCAGTGGGCTCAGGGGATCAGCCTATGAGGCCAGAGCTGCTCCATCCTGGTTCAACCTGCTGTGAAGGGGCTGACTGAGGCATGAGGGTGTCCATTGTGGGGCTAACCAACAGGTGGCCCCTGTACTGTAGCAACCTCATGGCCCAACCACTCTGTTACCATGCTGTATACATGCATTGCAGTGGAGTAAATAACCCCACCATAGGACAGAATTTGTGCTGAGCAGTAGTATCATGGAGCATAGTTAATTAGTTTCCTGTGGCCTAATAGCACCACTCATATAGACAGTGATGTTTTACTACAGAGTTAATTAGTCAACTCTGAAGGAAAGTAAATGTGTAGATGTCCTCCACTGTCTTTATAACTCTAATTCCTACAGTTTTTGCGGACCAACAAGCTTGCAAAAATTTGCCAAACTTACTTGGTATTTCATAGATTCGTAGATTCATAGATGCTAGGGTTGGAATGGACCTCAAGAGATCATCAAGTCCAACCCCCTGCCTGGGCAGGAAAGAGTTCTGGGGGTCAGATGACCCCAGCCAGATACCTATCCAGCCTTCTTTTAAAGACCCCCAAGGTAGGGGAGAGCACAACCCCTCTTAGAAGCCCATTCCAAATTCTGGCCACCCTCACTGTGAAGAAGTTTTTTCCTGATGTCTACCCTAAATCTTCTCTCTGTCAGTTTGTGACCATTGTTCCTTGTTACCCCAAGAGGTTCCCTGGTGAACAGAGCATCTCCAATACTTTGCTGTGTCCCCCTAATAAATTTGTAGGTGGCCACAAGATCACCTCTCAGCCTTCTCTTGCAGAGGCTGCGGAGGTACAGGTCCCTCAGTCTCTCCTCATAGGGCTTGTCCTGTAAGCCCCTAACCATATGAGTGGCGCTCCTCTGGACCCTCTAGAGTCAATCAACATCCTTCTTGAAGTACAGCACCCAAAACTGGATGCAGTACTCCAACTGCGGTGTGACCAATGCTGCATAGAGGGGAAGTATCACCTTCTTGTTTTTTATTTATCTGCTGATGCATGATAAAGTATGGTTAGCTTTGCTGATGATTTTGTCACACTGGTGACTCATGTTCATCTTAGAGTCCACTGTGACTCTGAGATCCCTTTCCACTTGTGTGCTGCTAAGAGGGTCATTTCCTAGCCGGTAGGTGTGCTGGATATTTTTACACCCTAATTGTAGCATTCTGCATTTCTTCTTGTTGTACTGTATCCTACTGTGTTCTACCCATTTTTCCAACCTGTCCAGTTAGGCCTTCAATTGTTCTCTACCCTCCACTTCACTCCACAACTTAGTATCATCTGCAAACTTGGACAGAGTACACTTCACACCCACATCCAAGTCACCAATGAAGACATTGAAGAGTACAGGTCCAAAGACCAAGCTACCCCACAATCCACCTCCTTACAGGTCGATACCAACCCATCTACTATCACTTTCTAGGTGCGAACCCCAAGCCAATTTGCCACCCACTGGACTGTGTAAACATCTAAGTCACAGTCTCTTAATTTATTTATTAGAATGGGATGAGATACCATATCAAAGGCCTTTGCTTCATCCTTTGTTACACTGGAATGCCTCTATTAGCAGAAAATCCTTTTTGAAATACAGTCCCACAAAGTAATGTAGAGAAAATGAATGAAAAAGGTTTTGTGAACATAAAACATCTTCTAGTAGGAAATTGCATTAAATACTTTTTGAAGTTGTTATGAAAAAAAGCAGAAGATAAAATAAAGTAGACAAATCTTTGCTACTAGAGACATAACCAACTTATCCACTCAGTTATGTCACTCACACTGGCTCCCAAATGATGCCTGCAACAGAAGCAATGTCAACAGAAGGTCAGCATCAAAGGACTTAAGAACCCAATCAAGTGAGACCTGTAGTACCAGCACCTCAACAAAAATACTGGTGAATTCCAGTGAACAAAAATAAGAGAATATCGGTAGCACTTGGGGTGTCTTCAAGTTCGTTATCATCAGCACCTGAGAAGAGATATTCAATTCACTATCAGGAAACATCAAGACTGATTTGATGAGAATGACCAGGAGATCCAAGAATTGATCAACTGTAAGTGCAAAGACTTTTGTGCTTGGCAGAATGACATCAACTCCAAGAAAAAGAAATTGGATCATTATCAAGCCAAGGCAGAGGTTCAAAGGAGGACCCATGATATGAAGAACAGATGGTGGGAAGACAAGGAAAAAGACATTTAACATCTCTCTGACATCCACCACAAGTGTGATTTTTTTTTTTAGTGCCACCAAAGCCACCTACAGTCCAAGGATTCAGGGACCAACCTCTTTTGAGACCTAATGATGGAGAAGACCTGATTAAGGAAAGGGGATCCATCAGTTCCTGATGGAAAGAGCATTTTGAAGACCTTCTTAATTAAGACTATGTTGTTGATGACAGTGTTCTCAAATTCATCTTGCAGTGAGCAGTCAGAGATGATCATGGAATCCCTCAAGCCCTTGATGAGGTGAGGAAAGCTATCAAGCAGATAAAGAATGACAAGGCATACAAAGTAAATGGTAAACTTGATGAAATCTTTGAGCAGAGGGAGAAGAGCTTACAGCACAGTTCCATACCCTCATCTTAAGAATCTGGAATGATGAAGAAATCCCAGATTACCTCAGGGACACCCACTTGCATGGGTCGGCAGTGCCCTAGTCCCCTGTCTGTGGGGCTTACCTGGCAGGACCTCTGAGGCCTGGGGGTAGCATGGGGGCTGGCGGTTCCCTTACCTGTCCCACATATGCCTGGACTGAGTCCATGGAGTGGCAGGTGAGGAAACTCCAGGCAGAGGTGAGCAGGTTGCAGTAGATCAGGGTTGCAGAGGATGAGATTGATGGATATTTTCATTCTCTGCAGACACCTACCACAGAGACATCATGGAAGAGTCCCAGGACAGCTGAATGGAAAATGGTCACCTCCAGAGCTAGACAGCCTATGGCTGTGATTGCTTCCCCAGTGCACCTAGGGAACAGATACAAAGCCCTGGCAGCACTGGAGGAGGATGCAGCAGAGGAAGTCACAGGGAAAGACATGTCTGTAACAAACACCAGGCAGGGTGAGCAACAATCAAGCAGCTGGAGGAAGAGATGCTGGGTCATCATGGTTGGTGACTCCCTCCTGAGAGGCATCTGTCCACCAGATCCCACAGTACAGGAGGTTTGTTGCCTACCTGGAGCCAGGATCTGAGACATCACTGTGAGGATTCCTAAACTCATCCTGCCCTCTGATTACTATCCCATGGTTCTCATTCATGTGGGCATGAATGATGAGGCCAGGAGTAGTCTGGACCATGCCATGGGTGACTATAGGACTCTGGGGGCCTGATTTAGGAAATTGGGGGCACAGGTGGTCTTCTCGTCCATCCTTCTGATCAGCAGTCACCATCACCATCAGGATGCTGCATCAGGGAAGTCAACCTGTGGGTCCGGAGTTGGTGCCATCAGGAGGGTTTTGGCTTCTACAACCACGATCCACACTTCCATGAAAGAGGCATCCTGGGACAAGATGGTCTCATAGTTTCATAGTTGGTAGGGTTGGAAGGGACCTGAGCAGATCATCAAGTCTGACCCCTTGCCATGGCAGGAAAAAGCACTGGGGTCAAACAACCCCAGCAAGGTGTTCATCTAACCTCCTCTTAAGGACCCCCAGGGTAGAAGCCAGCACCACTTCACTTGGAAGTTGGTTCCAGGTCCTAGCCGCCTTGACTGTGAAGTAGCGCCTCCTGATGTCTAGTCTGAATCTACCCTCTGCGAGCTTGTGATTGTTATTTCTAGTGGTCCCTGGTAGTGCTTGGGGGAACAGGGACTTCACCAATGCCTGCTGCTCCCCACTGACTAGTTTGTAACAGGCCACTAGATCCCCCTCAGCCTTCTTTTGTGGAGGCTGAACAGGTTCAGGTCCCTTAACCTCTCCTCTTAGGGCCTGCCCTGCTGGGCCCTAATCATGTGGGTGGCCCTCCTCTGGACCTGCTCCAAGTTGTCCACATCCCTCCTGAAGTGCAGCACCCAGAACTGGATGCAATACTCCAACTGCACCCTGACCAATGCCGCATAGACGGGGAGGATCACCTCTTTGGACCTGCTCGAGATGCATCTGTGAATGCATGACAAGGTACGATTGGCCTTCCTGACCATGTCCCTACACTGCCGGCCCATGTTCATTTTGGCATCAATAATGATTCCAAGATCCTTTTTTGCCTCTGCACTGATGGGAAAGGAGTTCCCCAGCCTGTAGGTATGCTGCTGGTTCTTCCTCCCCAGATGCAGCACCTTGCACTTGTCAGTGTTGAAACCCATCCTGTTCTCATCCACCCACCCCTGTAACCTGTATAGGTCTGATTGTAGCCTATTCCTCCCTTCTAGCATGCCCACTTCCCCCTACATCCTAGTGTCGTCTGCAAATTTGAACAGGGTGCTTTTTAACTCCTCGTCCAAGTCACTGATGGTCTTCATCTCTCTTCTAAAGGTAGGAGTCTTTTCTCTTACAGGTTGTCTGATGTCCTCCAAAGGGCTTTAAACTAGGTTTGTCAGGGGACGGGGAAGTAGAGAACCTTCAATCAGCACACCTTGAGCAATGCACTGGGTCAGCCCAGGTAAGCACTAAGGAAAGCACTAAGGGGCCCAATAGACATCAGGACAGGGGGGTACTAAGGGCACCCATCACGGGGGATTAAATGTCTCTACATTAATACTAGGAGCAGGGGGAACAAGCAGGGGGAACTTGCACTCCTGTTTGCAAGCAACAAGTTTGACCTGGTTGGAATAACTGAAACCTGGTAGGACACTTCTCACAAATGGGCAGGAAGCATTGAGGGTTACAAATTGTACAGATGGGATAAAATGGGGAAAAAGGGGAGGTTGGTCTCTATGTTAAGGAACAATATACATATTTTATAATCAAGATGGGATCAGAGGAGGGCCAAACCAAAGTAGTGTGGGTAAGGATGCACAGGGGTCAGGGGGAAAGGGACTTGGTAGTGGGGGTCTACTAATAGACCACAACATCAGGAGGATGATCTAGACCTGGAATTCTCCAGACAGCTCTCAGAGGCCATATGGTCAAGAGATATGGTTGTCATGGGTGACCTAAACTGCACTGCCATCTGCAGGGAGAAGCAATAAGCCGAATATAACCACTCACGTAGGTTCTTAACCTGAATACAGGACCTTCACCTAATGTAGGATGTATACAATCCCACTAGGGGAAACACCTTGCTGGACTTGGTGTTAGCTACAGGAGATGACCTGGTGGGAAATCTGAAGGTACAAGGTAACCTAGGGGATAGTGACCATCAGTTGATTGAATTCACTATCCAGCAAAGGGTGAGTAAACTAACCAGCAGGTCTGAAGTTCTAGACTTCAAAAAGACTGACTTCAGGGTGCTTGGGAGATTAATTAGTGAGGCATTAAAGCTCAAGAGCATTGGCAAAATGGGGGTCCAGGAAGAGTGGTCGTTCCTCAAGGGAGTGATCCTATGGGCACAGAAGAAGACAATCCCATTGTGCATAAAAGGGGGCAAAGAGGCCAGAAAGCCCCTTTGGCTGAAAAGAGAAGTCCAGGAAAGCCTAAGGGCAAAGAAAGAGCTATACAGACTGTGGAAACAGGGGATCGCTACCAAGGAGATGTATACCTCCCTGGCTCACACTTGCAGGGAATCAGTTAGGAAGGCCAAAGCAGGATTAGAATTTAGGCTGGTGACAAAAATTAAGGACAACAAAAGGTCCTTCTTCAGGTATATAGAGATCAAAAGGAAGGTGCAGGGTAGCAGAGGACCCCTACAGGACAATCTAGGGCAAATGGTGACAGAGAGGAGGGACAAAGCTGAGTTCTTCAATGAGTTCTTTGCATCTATATTCCTAGACACAGACCAAGACAAATCTCCCAATTGGATCATAAATAGAAACAGGAGGGACACCAGCCCACCAACTGTTAGCACAGACTTAGTAAAGGGGCACTTGGAGGAGCTGGATGCATTCAAATCAGTGGATCCTGATGAACTTCATCCAAGAGTGCTGAAGAAATTGGCCACTGTCATAGCAGAGCCACTGACATGGCTGTTCAAGCACTCATGGTGGTCTGGTCAGATCCCGGAGGACTGGAAAAGGGCCAACGTGGTCCCTATTTTCAAGAAGGGGAGGAGGGAGGAACCAGGAAACTATAGGCCAGTTAGTCTCACCTCTATCCTTGGGAAAACTCTGGGAAAAAAATCATTAAGGATCACGTTTGTGGGAGCCCTACAGGGGAAATAATGTTGAAAGGGAATCAGCACAGATTCCTTGCAGGTAGATCCGGCCTGACTAACCTTTTTTTGTGACCAGGTCACAAAATACTTAGACACAGGACTCAAGGTAGATATCATCTACCTAGACTTTAAGAAGGCCGTCAATACAGTATCTCATTCTGTTCTCATAAATAAACTGACAGTCTGTAACGTAGATGATTACACGGTCAGGTAGGTGGCAAATTGGCTTAGGGGGTCACACCCAGAGAGTGGTGGTGAATGGGTCCATAATGACATAGAAATATGTGGGCAGTGGAGTCCCACAAGACTCGGTCCCTTATTAGGTATTCATTAGTGACTTGGACGAGGGCATGGAGAGCACCCTGTCTAAGTTCACAGATGATGCCAAATTATAGGGCAAAGTTAACACACCAGAGGGTATGGAACGGATCCAGGTGGATCTGGACAGGTTGGAAAAATGGGATCAGCTAAATCGGATGCAGTTCAACAAAGACAAGTGCAAGGTGCTGCACCTGGGCAAAAAGAACCACCAACACACTTACAGGCTGGGAGAGGACCTTCTCAGCAGCCCAGCAGTGGAAAGGGATCTTGGAGTCATAGTTAACTCCAAGATGAACATGAGTTGTCAAAGTGATCAACAAGGCTAACCACACTTCTTCATGCAGTATCATGCAGTAGCAGATGCATGACGAACAGGTGATGCTTTCCCTCTATTAGGCACTGGTCACAGTTGGAGTATTGTGTCCAGTTTTGAGCACTGCACCTCAAGAGGGATGCAGAGAATCTTGAGAGGGTTCAGAGGAAGGCCACTCATATAGTCAGAGACCTGCAGGCAAGGCCCTACAAGGAGAGACTGAGGGACTTAGATCTCTTCAGCCTTCGCAAGAGAAGGCTGAGAGGTAATCTTGTTGCTGCCTATAAATTTATCAGGGGAGGGCAGCAGGGAATAGGAGATGCTCTGTTTACTAGGGCAGCCCCTGGAGTAACTAGGAACAATGGCCACAAATTGATGGACAGCAGTTTTTGGTTGGACATTAGAAAGAAATTCACAGTAAGGGTTACCAAAATCTGGAATAGGCTTCCAAGGGAGGTGGTGCTCTCCCCTACCCTGGGAGTCTTCAAGAGGAGACTGGAGAAGCACCTAGCTGGGGTCATCTGACCCCAGCTCTCTTTGCTGCCCAGGGCAGGGGGTCAGACTTGCTGCCCTCCTGATGTCCCTTCTGACTTTAACATCTATGAATCTATAAGTCTTCAAGAAAGGAGATAGGTCTGCTTGTGGAAATCACCTTGCTGTCCACCACAGGAAAGATCATTACAAGAACCCTCCTTCCATTTGCTGAAGAACTCTTTCCAAAATCTCAGTGTGGGTTTAGGGCATCAAGAAGCACAACTAATATGATGTTCATAGGTCACTAGCTGCAGGAAAAATGCCAGAAACAATATAAACCCCTTTATATGGCTTTCTTTGACCTTATGAAAGCCTTTGACTGTCACCTGAGAAGTGTTATGAAGGATCCTTCTAAAGTATGGATGCCCACCAAAATTTGTCACCATTCTCCACCTTCTCTGTGATGGTATGCGAGCAGTGGTTCTCAGTAATGAATCTATCAAAGATCCCCTTGGGGTTAAGACAGGAGTTAAGCAAAGCTGCATCATCACTCCAGTACTCTTCTCTATATTCCTTACAGTGATGCTACATCTGACCACAAACAAGCTTCAAACCAGGGTGAAGCTAAAGTATCAAATGGATGGTAAGCTATTTAATCTCAGGCAACTCTGAGCCAAAACCCTGCCTGCAATCACTGAGCTCCAGTATGATAATAATGTTGTAGTGAGTGCCCATTCAGAAGCAGACATTTAGGTGATTGCTGACATCTTTACAAGGCATACAAGGAAAATGGGACTAACACTTATCATTCAAAAGACTAAGGTTCTCCATCAACAAACTCTTAATGAGTAGTCCCCAGCTCCAGTAATTCAGATTTATGGTAAGACTCTGAAGAAAGTTGAATATTCCCTGTGCCTCAGAAGCCTTTCTCACAGAAGGCTGACATTGACAAAAAAACCCAACATTGCCTCAAATGTGCAAATGCAGCCTTCAGATGTCCAAGGAAATGGGTTTTCAAAGATTGTGACATCAGATCTAAAACCAAGTTCATGGTTTATCAAGCAGTCACGATTCCCACCTTATTGTATGGAGCTGAGACATTGACAAAGTACAGGAGACACCTCAAGTTGCTGGAGAAGCACCATCAATACTGCCTGTGGAAGATCCTTCAAATCCAGTGAGAAGACAAGAGCACCAGCATTAGCATCCTGTCACAAGCAAGTACCACAAGCACTGAGGTAATGATCATTTGACATCAACTTCACTGGGCAAGCCATATCATCTGCACGTCTGACTCCAGACTCCCAAGGCAAGTTTTATTCTCTGAGCTTAGTCAAGGTGTACACTCAAGAGGAGAGTAGAGAAAGCATTTCAAGGATGTTCTGAAGGCCAACTTGAAAAAAACGTAACATGAACATCAAGTCATGGGAGACTATTGCCCAGGACCACCCCAAATGAAGGAATAGTTTGTTGCAAGAATATCAGTACTTTGAAATCTCATGATGATAGGAAACAGAAAAGCAGAAGTGGCAGAAACAGTGGACTTGTCTACATGTATTTTTATGCAGGCTTAAACTTAATGAGCATTTGTCTAATGCGCATTAAGGTGATTTAGGCATGTATGTACACATGCATGCACTAAGGCTCATTAACACGGTGTGCAGACTGACTTGGGACTAAAGTTAGTCCCAAATCAGTTGCCATACACAGCGTTAATGCGCCATAGCACATCTACACATGAGTTAAGGCACTTTAGCTATTCACACCTAAATTGGATACCTGCTTTTGCCTGATACCCTTCAGATGCAGAGATAAGACACTTATGGAAAACAACTGTCCGTGACTGATACTCCCTCAACTCTTTGGTGACTGATACTCCCTCAGTTCTGCTACCTGATATCACTGTCAAGAAGACCTTGGGTAGTGTCTCTCTCAGCATTCTGGAGATTCACTGCCACTTTTCCCAGAGCATTAAGTCTGATAACAGCCTTTCTTCAGTCTGAAGTTTGGAGCATATTCCCCATGGCTCTGTCTTGGAGGTAACATGTTCTTCTCTGGGCCTCCCCCTCTTAGTAATGGGGTAGGGGTCCTGTTGCAATAAATGTATGGTTTTCTACAAAAATATTTAAAAAGTAAAGAGTAAATTGTCAGCATGAAAAAAAGGAAACCCAAGAAAATGTATGTTGCCAATGAGGGAAAAAATAAAGATTTGCAAATATCTCTCAAGATTCCCTGGATATTTTCAATATTTCATGTGGGCATACTCAAAACAAACAAACAAACAAAAAACAAAGACAAAAGAAAAGAAATTTCCATTGGAATTTTCATTTTTGACATTTTGTTTTTATGTTCTAGATATTTGGTCTTTGCTGAAAAGTCTGTTCAAAAGATTGAAATGGGAATTTTCACTCCTTAATAAATTGTTAATCTTCCATTATTTAGTAAATATGTTAAATGGTATTTAGTCACTGTAATTTCTCTCAGAAAATTGGATAATTAATTTTACTATGAAATGACTTATTATAATATGGAAAAAAAAACAGCAATATAAAATGTACCCAATATCTTATTAGACAAGGGAAAGCATGCATGGAGTTATCAGCATGTTATACAGCTATTATACTTTTGCCCTACTTTTCAGTGCTAGTATATCTGCATAAATCATACTTGCACAGACAGCATTAAGAACAGACCTGAAATGTATTAAGAACAAAGGATGTTTCAGATCCCAGAGGGGTATACTTTTCCTTTTAAAGCATCATCTGATTTATACAGAGAGCAGCAAAAAAGTATCCTGTCCATTTTCTCTACACAATAAATTATTACATCAGAGAGTAGAAAAACATGCTTTTCATTTAACTGCTCAACTAATCAGCAATGATTCCTACCTCACCTGTCCTATCTTTTGCTGTTGTCTTCTTCCACCTAACCTCTCTTCTCAAAGCCCTCACCATAACTCATTCCTCCTACAAAGTCCAAACACTCATTCTTCTACCCAATGTGCTAAAGAAACGGAAAAAAAGAGATTTATAATAGATTCTGAGACTGAATCATAGGCCTGGTACTGCAACTTGGTCTACACAACTGACAGCTCATTGATTACAATGGTACTCCTGGAGGTATCTGCATCTAATGCAATGGAGGATTAGGACAGTGTGTTTTGTTTTGTATTTCTGTTTAGATTGCAAGCTCCCTGGGACAAGGATTGTGGGTATGGCATAAGGCATATTTTCAGCCCTCATTAAATATCTTATATAACAAAAATAACTACCAATGGAAATATTAACCCTTTGATTTCATCAATAAGAGGCTTCTTTTATAAGCATTATTTTTTGTTGAGAATGCTACTATAAACAATAAATCTTCCTGTAAGAGTCAAGAATAAAGTGATGAGATGACCACTTTCCATAGGTCTTCATTTAGGTCAGAGAATCAACAGTTGCAGTATTTTAATAACTGCATGACATTTAGAACACTGGTTTACCTTGCAGTGATAAATGATCATGTATTATCTACTCAGCTGAACTACAGTAGTCTAATGGCTTCAGAATGTTTATTTAAAAAATCTACCTCTGACTATTCATACAGTGTGTGTAGAATAGCATCAGGCTTACTGTTTTTTGGGGGGTATTTTTAAACAAATGACCTTCATTTATCTGGTAGAAGAAAAGAAAAGGGGAAAAAAAGTTTTTCAGGTACTCCCAGAAAAGTTGATATTGCAACCAAAAGGAACAAGAATGCAAGAAGCAGAGATTCAACAAGACTACATTTTTTAATGAATGCTTAAATCCCTCAAGGAAACCTCATCCTGCATTATTAAGTTGCACATTATTCTAGCATATAGAATGAAAATGTGTTTATTTTACTCATTCTGTACTGGTATGCAGGCCAGTTTGTTTTCCTTTCTGTTCTTTGTTTTCTTCACTCTTGTCTGTCAAATATTGTCAGAGTCCATTCTGATGACCTGTTTCCAGATGGTCCTCTGCTTGGCAGATTTGATATGCCATGTCATATAAAAAGCTCATAAAATTGAAGTGGCATTCACTCCATACAATGCTTTGATTATCTGCAAACATACAGGGAATGGCACAGCCTCTCAGTGCCAAGCACTTAGTGCCCATTGGTTCTGTCATCCAAGTTCAGTTCAACACAGTTTAACATTTTAAGCCTTTTGTCACTCATGTAGCTGCTTGGCGTCTATGAAGCTAAGAACACATATTTGCAAATAAATGGTTGATATACACAAATCATTAGAGAATTACAGTTCAGAAAAGAAACAGAAATCATGAGATTTCAAATGAGTGAGAAGGCTGTGCAGTCAGATTTTATACTTTATTTTTATTCTTTAAAGGCAACATTTCACAATATGCACCTTTTGGTAAAATAAGTTCAATAAGAACTCACCTGCATGGACAGAATAAGCAGTGTACTAACTCTGGTGAAAAAAAACAACAAAACATCTTTATTAAAGAATTTATTGTTTTTACAGTTGAAATTGGTATTAATATTTCAACACACAATACCAGTAAGCCTTGTCTTCTTCTTGTTGACTTTAGTTAAGCACTGTCAGCAGTAGGCTGGTTAGAGCAGTCTGAACGTAAGTAGCATAAATCAGTATAGCTACTTTTTAAAAATGTAAGCTATTTTTTATATGCAGAAGCAATAGTCTGAATGTAAGTCTGCTGCAGAAACCACAGAAGATTTAAGTGAATACCTCATAAGAGTTTACTTGACTCATTTGCTGGGCTTGCTCTTTTGAAGTTCATCCTAAGGAACAAAACTGGAAGACAGATGTTCAGAACCTATCACAGCTGTACCATCTAGGAAGCTAGCTAAGTTGATAGAGAGAAAACAGACTCCCCAAGGAGAAGAAACCCTAATATTTGGTTACACAGAGTCAAAAACAAATGCTAAACTGATCCTTTTAACTAAATGCTGATTTCATATGCATTATTGTAATGCTGACAACTTCATTGGAATCAGTGGAGTTGCTTCAGATTCATGTTAGTGGCAAGTTAAGGGCATAAAGAAATTAATCTCTTACCCCATTTAAAAATTTTAAAAATTGGTTTTGAGATATAGAGGACAACTATTATTCTAAAACAGGACAATCAAGGAGCTGGAGATAGGGAAAGAAAGGGGAAGAGACATGTAGGACACTTCTACACATAACACTGTGTCACTGTAGTGACACACTATAGCAACGTAGTATCTGTAGGTGTTTACACATGACCAGCAGCTACTTTGCTGTAGTGGTGTGTACCCCCATTATAAGTGACACTATGGTGAAGAAGCTGCTAAAAATAACTGCGTGCAGAGCTGACCCTAGGGGTGTGTGGGGCCTGGGGCATATCAGGATGTGTGCGGGGGGAGGAAGGGGTGGTGAGTGGCAGGAGTGCATCGGCCAGCAGTGCCTGTATGGCACTGTCTGCAGGGCCCCCCAAAGCAAAGGGCCTGAGACAGTCACCCCAATTCGCACCCCCAAAGGAATGGCTCTGGGTGCATGTATGAGCAGTTACTGCACCATGCTTTAGTACTTCCAAGAGGATGTATTAAAGCACAGTGTAGCAACAATGTTGCCATAGGGCAATATGTAGACACACCCATAGAGTTGGGAATTCAGCTGTTTAAGACTCAGTGACATAAAAATATAACATATAGGCAGAAAATGTCATTTCTGTTACACTAAATTTACTATTATTGTTCCATTGATCATACTCTCACTTTGTTTTTGAAAAATCTACTCATCTATCCATATCCAGTTTTGGGCCCCCCACTTCAGAAGGGATGTGGATAAGCATCAGAGAGTCCAAAGGAGAGCCACCCTTTTGATCAAAGGCCAAGAGGGCAAGCCTTACAAGGAGAGGCTGAGGGATTTTGAACTCTTCAGCCTGGAGAAGAGAAGGCTCAGGGGGGACTTGGTGGCAGCCTACAAGTATATAAGGGGGTGCATCAGGATCTGGGAGAACAGTTGTTCACCAGGACTCCCCAAGGGATAACAAGGTCTAATGGCTACAAACTCCTGGAAGGCCAATTTAGACTGGACTTAAGGAAAAACTTTTTTACAGTCCACGTGCCCAGGGTCTGGAACAGACTCTCCCCAGAGGTGGTGCAAGCACCTACTCTGGACTCATTCAAAAGGTGTCTGGATGTTTATCTTGCTGGGATCATTTGACCCCAGCAAACGTCCTGTCTATGGCAGGGAGGCCGGACTTGATGATCTCATGAGGTTCCTTCCAGCTCCTTGTCTATGAAATCTATGAAATATGTATAAAAGAAGTAAGCCTTAGGCTATACCCAGGTTGAGCTCCAGAAGATCATTTGTGAGAATTATATTCCAAGACTGAAGGACTATAAAGAGAATGCTCTCATATATAATATATAACAATGACTGGAACATAAGAAAGAAAACTATGTGCACACACACACACATTTGTGCATGCACATACACAGATATACCCAAACACACACACAAATGCTTAGAATCAAGGATATAATCTACATATGGGACCAGACATCCAATACTCACTCAAGATAAACTGAGGCAAAACTCTTACTGGAATCAATGGGTGGCTGAATAAACTTGAGTCCAAGAGTTTTAAATATTCAAGATCAAAATGAGGATGGCACCATTTGGCAGGTAATGAAAAAAGGGGTAAAACAGAAAGTTGTTCACAGCTATTGAGGGCTCTACATGTTTTGAAACATCAAACAAACTTGAGATAACGGTCTTACTCTTCCATGTCCTAGTCAATATTCTATGCCATACTAAGACAATAAACTAGCATCATTACAGATAAACTGTCTAGTTCTCCTCCTCCTCTTCTGCCACTGAATGAGTTGCAAAAGACCCAAATCTGTTGGAGGACCAACAAAAATGAAAGAATGCACAGCTGGTAGTACCATCTGTGGTCATCAACTTCCAGCCAAACAACCTTTTCCTAAGCATCTCCAGTTGTGGGTAATAGAAAGCAATTGGATAGTGACTCAGTAGTCAGAACCAAAGAGTAAGAATAGTGGCCTTGGCTTAAGTATGCTACCTATTATTGAACAGAATGGTTACAGTTACTGTCAGCAGACATGGCTGGTACTCCATTTCTCCCTGTACCAGCTCTTTCTCTGAAATCTGGCTGATTAACAAGCTGAAAATCAAACAACTATATGCCAGGCATGCACAGCTGTATGTATGCTACTTCTGATCCATCTGCAGATCACAGCAAATGCCAATTGCTTTACTTAGGTTGGGTTTAGGATCAAGAGCCATAAAAGAAAAATTATATAGTACAATATAACAAACACACTTTTCTGCTCCCCTTTTCATCTGTATACTACAACCTTTGTAAAGGATTTTCAGAATTATTTATATTGTGTAATTCCTTATGTAACAAACAGTTATGACCCAACCAGAATGTAGAATCCAAGTATATTGCAGCCCCCCACCCCCGCTTTCTTAGATTAGGTAAAGATAGTATTTAGCATAAATTATAGTTGATCCAAGAATTATGGCAAAGAACACTTCAGTAAGACAGTTCTTACATTCCTGCCAGCAACATTAATCAGCAAAGGAAAATCTTAAGCATGCCTACAATTGTTTACTTAGCTGTTACAAAGTAGGCAACCATGCTCATTTACTGGCTCATTATAGTGCCTACATGACATTAACTATCTTTAATATATCCCTTGCCTTACATCAATAGTGACTATCTACAAATGCCTGAAGGTTCTTTTTTGTTTGACTGCTTTTAACTGTTCTTGTCTTTTCTTGTTTGTTATGTCTTTCTGTTCTCAGTTTTTCATGTCTTTCAGATTACCTGCTGACTTTAATGAGGTGAATTTAGGCTGAGTAACACAATGAACCAGGTAAATTTTTGTGCAATCATTTTATATTTAAAGTATTTTATAAATTACAATGCCTTAGGCCAGCGTAGGTGTCAACATTTCATGTACAAAATTGAACCTAGCAACCTATATTTATTGAGTTAAATCAATAGAGAATGATACAATATGTGAAAGAAATATCCAAAACTTCAAAGTCAAATTCTGCAGGACAAAGATGGTAGGGGAGGCATCCAATATGAAGTATCCTTGACTACATTCATCAGTGTGAAATGTAAAGTATACTCTGTCTACTTATGATAATCAATTGATTTTCATAGTTATCTAAGCAACAATTCAAAAGAAATAAGAATATGTCAAATGAAAACTAGTAACATTTACTAGCAATGTCTTCCAAAGAATTTTTGAAGGAAACATATCCACTTCATATGAAGAAAACATAATTCTCTCTCTCTCTCTCTCTATATATATATGAGTCTTTCTTCCTTGTTGAGAAGTTATGCAAGTTCCTTCACAGGTTTGTGTGTGTGTGTGTGTGTGTGTGTGTGTGTGTGTGTGTGTGTGTGTACACAGCCACCAGGGACTGCTAAAATCATCAAAGTTCTTTGAATCTTTTCTGAAGATTTGGAGAGCTTTGAATCGATTTGGACCTTTAAATTGGTCCCCTGTTTCGATTCAGATTTGGAGATTCGGCCACTAAATTGGGCCGAATCTTCTCCAAATTGAATCACCATTCAAAGCTTTGCACAGCCCTAATATCTATATACCGATAGATAGATAGATAGATAGATAGATAGATAGATAGATAGATAGATAGATAGATAGATAGATAGATAGATAACCTCTTCTTAGTTAATTTAGATCTTCAATAATATCTGTGGGAATAAATCAAGTAAGAGAGTAAAAGTAATTAAAAGCAATCTATATTATTATTATTGATAATTAGAATTACAGTCATACCTAATGGATTCAACCAGAACCTCCTTGTGCTAGGCATTGCACATATATAGAATGAGAATATATTTCTTGACCCAAAACAGTTATGGTCTAAAAATACATGATGGGTACTAGATAGATTAAAAAAAAACAGATGGGGAGAGCACAAGTTAACAGTTAGACAATTATTATAAGGGTAAGAGGCAAAGGTCACAGCACTCCAGCTGCCCAGCCATAGTTATATGAGTCTTCTTTCCCCTGAGTTTCTTTCTCTATCTTTTAATTAAAAATAAATGGCCTGATTTTCAAAGGTCCTGAACACCAAGGGCTTCCATTGATTTCACAGGCAGCTGTAGGTGTCAGCACTTTAGAACATTAGGCCAGAAGTATTTTTATAAGTTGAAACTTTATAAGCTGTAGCTTATAAATGTGAGAGACTAGGTATATGTAGCTTAGAGGATTGAAGTTGTGCAGCTTCTTTCTTTTTCCTCTGTCACTATCTTGTTGATCTTCCAAGACACTGAGGCTAAGTACAGGCATTCAAGAAGCCTGAGGCGCAAGTGCTCTAATTTATGAGCTTTACTCTAAGCATCAAAGGTGAGGTCTGAAGCAAACAGGACAAAAGTTTGCCTTTTGGTGGGGTGGCACTCAGACCTTGCCTGCATAGGCCAAACCCAGCAGGTAAGAGGGTGCTCTCACATGCCTCCCAGTATGCCCCGCAGGCTCCCCAGGCTGCTGCAGACTCCAGAATGGCCGAGTCACTTAACCAGCTGCTGGGCATGAGCTACCACTCTCCCAACCCCCTGCTGTCATGAGTTGCATGTGTCTTTGTTTCCTAGCCTGCGCACCCATGTTGGCTACAAATGTCCAACTTGGGATCCTTAAAATTCTGGTTTATTAGGTGGATTGAAACACTGTAATGAAGTCAAATCATAAACCTTGGGGCTGGTGTCCCCCCTCCCCCCACACACATAGTAGCGAGCTACAAGAGTCAGGTATACCTATCCCACAGGTGCTGGAGTTTGCCGTCAATGGCCAGTCGAGGCTTCTTTCAGCATGGTGTTATACTCCAGAAGCGGGTCACCGACTGGTCCTTCTGGCTGGACAGGTCGGATGCTGGTCAAGTTGGAGATCAAGAGGGTGCCACTGAGGGTCACTTTTCACTGCTTTTTATCTGTCCTTGGCATACTTTGGTGATTCCCCAGTTTTCAGGTTTGCCCAATCCAGGGGTCATTGACCCTCATGGGACTTCCCCCTCGGTAGCTACTGGATGGCATCTGTCAGCCCCAGGGGTCATGTGCATGTACATGCAGGTTTGTGAGTCTGTTGATGAATTTTGAATAGGGCTCTGGGAGCGATCGATCTGGAGATATTCAGCCCAAAAGTTGGTCCCCGGCATTGATTAACTCAGACCAGGGCTTCTAGCCCTTGAACAGTGAAGTTTACAGAATTCCCGGTTGCTACATTGTCTCCTATTGATTTCTTCCCTTGGTTGATCTGCGGTTTCCCTAGGTGTTAATTGCCACCTGCTACTGTGTTACGCATTCAATCACTGATTCACTCGCTCTTTCAGGGGCCTGCCTGATACAGGGAAGCGGCAGTTTGATTCCTGCCCTTGTTAACATTGTTACAATGTATAACTTACTTCTGAAACTAAACACATTTAGTTAAAAGGTGAGGAGTATAAAATATAAGCTACAAGAGTAATGTCATGGCACACAAATAGATAAAAATACCAAAATACAAGGGGAGATACAAAATGCACACATACCAACTTTAAAACACAATTCCTTATCTTAAAGTGAAAAAAAGAGTAAGGAAGAAAAGGTAGAAGAGAAAAAATATATCTAAGGAGGGGAGAACAACTGCAGGCAAGAGGAAAAGTTGGCTTTCTGCTACACCCAAACAAGCAGAGAGACCCAGTAGCTGTGTAAGTGTCATTGGAGGCTACAGGACATCATGGCTATGCACCTGGACCTGATGTGGCATCAACTCATCATGGCATGTGCCCTCATAGCTATGAACCACCAACCAGCCATCCCACGCATGGCCATCCAGCATGCCCTGCACCTGCTATCATCCTGGCATGTGTGTGCATGTGTATGTGTTTGTGCATGTGCATGTATTTGCCTCAGATGACTGGGTCCTCTGTGTGTGTGTGCTCACACTCAGGGGGTGCCCTGCACCTATGATGGCAGATGCTAGTGGCTAGGGGTAGTGAGTTTGCCCAGGAAGGAAGACAGTGTCCCTGACAGCTCTGGCATCAGATCTTGGGCAAACTGGTTCCCCTCCCCTCATGCACTGCTTCTCCCTGGAGTGGACCCCACCAGGTGCCTTCCTTGCTCCTTGGACCATGAGTCACCAGCTCCCATCCACCACATCTCCTGTTCTGCATGCCCTGTCCTGTGGCATCTCCCAATCAATACACTGTGCAAAGTATGCCCCCTCAGGTGCCATCCAGCACCCCCTCCCTCTCCATGGGATCCCTGGTCATGTTGCTCCAGGAAATAGTCCCTAAACCAGGGCTCACCATACCCATGACAGCTATGGCCTCTCTGTGGGAGGTGCTGACAGCATACAGGGGTGTTGTAGTTGGATCCCAAGCATTGTTTGACCCTGTGCATAAACTCTTCATACTGGTTTTGCAACTCTGTCAGCCCCGAGGCAGTGCGGGTCAGCAGGGCACCCCACCTGGGTACTGCTGGGTTACCTAGGCACCACTTCACACACACACACACACACACACACACTCTCCACCATGCCATTCCCACACACAGTCTCAACTGCCTTATTCCTGCAAACAAATACTTTTACTCATAATCTCACGTAAATACCGCTTATTATTCCGTGTCACGTATATACCACACAGGTCCAGAGCCTGTCATTAGGCAGGCTGGCACTCTAAGCTTTGGGTTGGGTAGGGGCCTGCTCAGGCTTTCTCAGGTGAGTCTCCCAGTTGTGGTGACCTGAAATGGATTTTCATATGAAATCCCTGACAAATACTGGTCCTAATGCTCTCCTGAGGATGCTCAATTTTTGAATGCCAGCTTGGTTCCTAATACACCCCAGACCTGTATGGTCTGTTCATTGCCCAGAATAAGGAGCTGTGTGCTATGTATGTGGCCCCCAAATAGGGCCTATGGACTCTTATCCCATTACCTGGATTAGCTTTTTTATGTCTTTGTATTTATTACTAGTTTTCCTTTCCCAGAACTTCCCTCTCTTTTCCCTGTCTCCTCTTGCCCTGCCTTCTCTGTCTTTTGTATTCTAATCAATATTTCTATCTGATACCCTGTTCTGCGCATGCCCTCTCACAGCATCTAATGAAATGAGCTCTGGCTCACAAAAACTTGTGCTATACATATCTGATTTAGTTAGTCTACAAGGTGCAAATCTACCCTGCCTTCTGCCTGACTTCAGATTAACACAACTAACTACATTTTTCTTGAGATTAAAATCCTATATTTGACAAAACTGCTGTGTCTGATCTTGTTGTTTTTAGGATTAGTCAGATTTCAATTTCTCCATCCATACTCAAATAATGTAGCTCTTTGCATTTGGGTTCTTCCTTTAATGTAAGGGTGGGAGAATTATCAAAAACTGCAACCTTTACAAATACCCAGACAAGGTAGATGGAATTTGCACACTAAGCAATAATACCAAATAGTAGCTTATAGATTTGAAAGTTATCATGTGATGCCAACTGAAAGAAGAAGTGGGACCTTGGAGCTGCAAGCCAAAAAACACCTTGCAGCACACCAGGTGCTAATGTGACAGGTACCTGCCAGCAGTGTCTGTGCTGTGGAGGCCAAGGTGTCATCACTGCACAGGACCAGGCCTGATCTTCTGGCCCCTGATATCCTGAGCCTGGTCCTGTGGGGGGTGGGGGCACACTGTGTTCCTGTAGGTTGTCTGGGAAGGTGTGCCAGTGGCAGGGATTGGCTCCCATGAGGCTGTGCCTCCGTGAAGTGGGCTCTCCCAGTCTCAGCCTAAGGTCTGAAAGGGTGGTGGTAGGACTTGAAGATGCAGGTGCCCTGATGCTGGGGCTGGGAAACAGACTCCCTTGTTCTTCTCTCCTTCCCACGAGCCAGACTATGCTTCACTGCTGGCTGGAGGAAACAAAGTGGCAGGGTTTGAAACAGGAGCTTCACCACCTCAGGTCAATGAAAGCCTGGGGATGGAGGTGGCCTGGCACTTGGTCAAAGGAGATGAGCTCTGGCCTAGGCTACACCATCACCCTACAAGGGGTTGTAAGCAGGGTGTGGAATGCAACCTAACATGAATCATGATGGGATCTGGTACAGTTGTTCATTATAGCAGGATCTGCCATTTTTACATCTTTATATGCACTGTGACCATTTGTTCAGTTATGGCTGTAGAGCATGTTCTGCATGCTTGCTGCACAGTAAGTGTAATGTCTATACCCGGCCTAAATCTCACTCTTAAGGCACGTTTTCTTCTTTGACTGAAGAGTGGTGCTGAGGAAATCTCAGCAAAAATCTCCTCATAGAGAATCCCCTAAATATTATATTATACTGGTGGGTTTTGATATCAATGAGATCGGCTGTTAGGCCACTTCTGATTTGGAGGACTTGGGAGATTCTGCAAGAGGTCAAAGCCACATGCAAAAATTACCTGGTTTCATACCAGTTTTATATTGCCTTCACAGTGGTTGCTCCTTTCTGACAGAGCTGTTCACAAGTTTTTCATTGAACAATAACTGGAAAAACTACATAAAACTCCTGAGAATGCCTGACCTACTTGATAGGGCATTAAATTAAGATCACTGGGGAACAGGTGGTCAATTAACAGTTCAAACCCAGATTAGGCCAACCACACTATTGACAGGCTAGGTAGCCCAAGGGAACCTACTCCAATGACAGCCCACAGAAAGGTCATGTCCCAGGACACAGGGAAGCCTAGGGCTTCTCATGGCAGGCTCAGCTGCCTGTACACAAACACTAGGAGTTTGGGAAACAAGCAAGAGAAACTGGCCCTTCTCCTGAGTGACAACGATTATGATATCATAGGGATAATGGAGACCTGGGGAAACTCCACCTATGACTGGCCCGCAGGTATAGAAGGCTATACCTTGTGCAGGAAAGATTGTTTTGGGAAGAGGGGTGGTAGTGTAGCTCTGTACATGAAGGAGCAGTACACCTCCCTTCAAACTGAGTTTGCAAAATAAGGAGGGTGTCTTGAGACTCTCTGGGTTAAAATACGGGGAGAGCACGGGTAAGGGGATATAATTGTAGAAGTCTATTACAGACCTCCCATACAAGAGGATGAGCTGGATCATGAATTCAATAGGAAACTGGATGAGGTTGCATGCTCCTGATCAATGGTTATCACAGGGGACTTCAACCTCCCTGACATCTCATGGGAAGTGCACAAGGCCAAATCTGACTAGTCGCATAGCTTCCTCACTTGTGTTGATGAGCTCTAACTAATGCAAGGGGTTTACAGGTCAACTAGGGGAGAGGCACTGCTGGATCTGGTACTGGCCAGAGGGGATGATCTGGTGAGAGAATCTGAGAATGAAGGAGAAGCTTGGCGACAGTGACCATGATCTGATCACTTTCTCTGTCCAACACAGGGTGGGTAAATCTATAAATAAAACAGAAACCCTCAACTTTGGGAAGGTTGACTTTCACAAACTCAGAAGACTGGTCAGTCAGGCACTGGTCAGTCAGGCCCCTTTAGAAAAGGGAGTCTATGAGGAATGCTGTTCCTTAAGAACATAATCCTCAAAGCACAAGGAAAATGCATTTCATCCTGCAGGAAATGCAGTCAGTGAGCTGGGAAACCCCCTTGGCTTAACAGGGAACTTTTGGACCTCCTTAAACTAAAAAGAGAAGCCTACACCAGATGGAAAACAGGAATCATCACCAAAGAGGACTATACAACATTAGCCCACACCTGTAGAGAGTGGACCAGAAAAGCCAAGGCAGAAAACAAATTTAGGCTAGCCATGGGAATCAAAGACAACAAAAAGTCCTTCTTCAGATATGAGGGGAATCAGAAAAAGAACAAACGCAATATTGGACCCCTGCTAAATCAAAAGGGGCAGCTGATATATGACACTGAGGAAAAAGCCAAGCTAAATGATTACTATATTTTTGCGCATATATCTTCTTCTATGACCAAGTGATGCACTGCCTGGACAAGTGAGACAAGGTTGATGTCATATATCTGGATTTCAAGAAAGCCTTTGACTTGGTCTCCCATGATGTCCTCATTGTTAAGCTGGGGAACTGCATCCTCAACCATCCCACTGTCCAATGGCTGGAGAACTGGCTCTGGGGTTGGATCCAAAGAGTATAAGTTGATGGAAGCATATTAACATGGCACAAGGTGACAAGTGGTCCCTCAGGGCTCAGTAGTCATTCCACTACTCTTTAATAACTTCATTAATGATCTAGATTCAAGTGTCAGATGATGATTAGTAAAGTTTGCAAATGACACTAAACTGTGGGGAAAGGCGGTCATACTGGAGGATAGGCTGGGGATGCATGCCAACCTGAACACTCTTGCAAAGTGGGCAGACCAAGACCTGATGGCATTCAACCTAGAGAAGTACAAAGTGCTCCACCTTGGGAGGAAAAACCAGCATCATACTGATAGGCTCCACAGTGCTACACTCACTAGCACTACAACTGAAAGAGACTTGGGGGTCCTGATTCACAAGATGAATATGAGCCACCAATGTGATGCCATGGCTGACAAACCAAACCAAATCCTGGAATGCATCTGCCCATGCATTTCAAGCAAAACCAGGGATGTCATCCTCGCCTTAGTAAGGAAGAAGCTGGAGTACTGAGTCCAGTTCTGGGCCCCCCACTTCAAGAGACATGTGGATAAGCTCAAGACAGTCCAAAGGAGAGCCACGTGCATGATCAAAGGCCAAGAGAGCAAGCCTTATCAGGAGAGGCTAAGGGGCATGGGACTCTTCAGCCTGGAGAAGAGAAGGCTCAGGGAGGACTTGGTGGCAGCCTATAAGTATATAAGCGGGTGCATCAGGATCTGGGAGAACAATTGTTCACCAGGACTCCCCTATGGATAATAAGGTCTAATGGCCACAAACTTCTGAAAGGCCGATTTAGACTGGACATAAGGAAAATCTTCTTTTTCAGACAGTCTGAGTGTACAGGGTCTGCAACAGACTCCCCCAGAGGTGGTGCAAGCACCTACTCTGGACTCTTTCAAAAAGTGTTTGGATGATTATCTTGCTGGGATCATTTGATCCTAGCAGACTTCTTGCCTAAGGCAGAGGGGCTGGACTCAATGATCTTGTGAGGTTCCTTCCAGTGTAAACAGTGTGAGTCCTGGCCTAGTCATAATAGTGATTACACATGCATAGAATGGCTAGAGGTTAGAAGTCTCTAGTGCAGGGCAAGGGAGTGTGTGTGGATGGAGGGGGGAGGAGGGGACATGAAGCAGCTTGGCTACTCACAAAGCCCTGATGAGTAAGTAGGGACAGACAGGAGGGGGCGAGCAGCAGCAGCAGCCAGCGTGCACTTGTGTGTGTATGCATGAGTGTGCGGGAGCATGCATGTTTGTCTGCGTATGTGCTGAGAAGCTGTGAGAGCTGAGTCTGAGAGCCTGAGAGTTTTGTGTCATGTTGTTTTGCTGGAGAGGCTGGGAAGATTGGGAGTGTGGGTGCTGAGCGCTGTGTGTGTGGGGACACCAGAATTCTCACCTGAGATACTTGCCTTCATTTCCCATAGGATGGGTAAAGTATCACCCTTTCCTTTTAAGGTCTCCAAGTACTCCACTTGTGAAGGAAAGGATCCTCTGCCTGACCAGGATCTGACAGGAGGCCCTGCAGCCTGGGTGTCAGTGTTCTTGGCTGCCACCACTGGTGACAGGCCGATATGGCTCTCTGTACATATTTGTATATAGTGTTCTGTTAAGTGGCTCTTAACTAGTTCATGTTGCTATGATTATTGTTATTTTTGGCTTGCAATACAGATTGCTTATTAACCCTTACTTTGGTGTTTGTATTCATTAATAGTAGTGGGCCTCAGGGTGGGGCTGGGCCGCAGGCCAATATGCTGAGGGATTAACCTGTTCAGGTACACGCGAATCATAGACCCCTGGCACAGTAGAGACCTAACAAACCTCTGTCTCTATAATTACAATAGCACTTGTGCCAGGCCAGTCTTCACCAGCCCTAATGTCTATGAATATATGAATCTATGAGAACAGTATCCAAGACTCCCTGGTGCAAGAAAAGGTTCCAAGCCATTGACTCCTCCTTGTACTCTGTCTTTTTGTCCCAAAGAAACTGTAACTCTTTTTCTGGATAGCCACAACTTCAACAAGGGGGAAGAGAATGCAAGCTTCCATTAGTCCCTCTATACATACAGGTAAAGGCATGATGGAATCTAATGTGCGATCCACAGTCATGCCTCCTGCCATGCCACACATGTATGACAGGAAGTATGATTATGGTATTGCACATTAGATCCCATCACACCATATTTTCAGTATAGGCGAATCCCAATCCTAGGCTCCCCCTGCACTGTCAAAAAGGAAGGATTCATGATTGGAAGCCCCCTTCGCATGGATGATTTCCCAGCCATAGAAGTTTCGCGCATCTTTGGGGCTGGGAAATAATAGCTGTGTCCTATGTCTGCTGAGACCCAGCTGGGTCCCAGCACCAGGAAGCACACTGCCAGAACCCAGCATCTGTAGCTGTAGGAGTCTGGGTCCCAGCAGGACCCACAGTTGGCAGCTGCTGGGGCTGAGTCCCCTGAATCCCTGCAGGATTCCCGGTCAACTGACAGGGCTCCCAGCCACAGGGAAGATCCTGCTACACATGCAAATTAAAGCTTGATAGCAATCAGCAATGAAGTTAGTATACATTTTGGAGGTCTAAATTTATAGTTGGTTGGAGCTTTTTATTGTATCATAGCTACACTGCAGAATTAGCTGGTCTAAGGGTAATTGTTTAATTAACCAGTTAATTGAATGATTCCCGTAATGTGTAGAGGATGCCCTTAAAAACAACTCCTAGTATATATAGAGCCAGGCTGCTAGGGTAGTGCTCTGAGAAGTTGGAGCTAGAGGTATGAATACTTTTCAGGCTGGGTCAGAACTAACCCCAGGTCTTTTCCTTTGTGGACAAGGATCCTACCCATTCTATGCTATTATATAATGAGGTGGGCATCACTACCATCTCTTTTTACTTCTACAAAAATGCTGAGGCAATTACTTTTTTGAGGAGTGTGATTCTACTGACATGTGTCTCAGAACACAATTACTGTCTGGTGATAGCTCAACAGGGGCTTGCAGAATTACAATATTTTAATTAGGTGCCACTCCCTTTATCTGGTTCTAAATACCTAGCTCTTTTATTAGTTCTAAGCCCTAAATAATAACAGGCTAATGCAAGCTACATATTTAGACATATATGTCCTTAAGAGTGTTGCATGGTTAACTAATGATACAAGAAGTATTGTTTATTACATTGTTCATATTAAAACAAGAAAATAAAACTTTTCCTGTATGTTTTTTATTTTATTTTTTTTTGAAGGAAGGGAAAAATTAGTGGTAATCTACAGAAAACTACACATGGTAGCAATTGAATAATCAATACATTTTGTGAAATCAATTGAAACTTAATTTGTTGTCAAGTATGAAAATTAGTACATCAAGAAAAACAAACCCCAAGCATGGAATGTCTTTTATGACATGAAAATTCATTTTTTTCTTTGTGTTTAAAACAATATTTTAATGTAATCATCTCCTAGACTCTATGCATGATTCCCTTATGCCATTATTTCCAGTATACAATGTAAACATTATACTTTAGTCTCAAAACACAATACATTAAAATCATTTAGGGATGCCTTATCAATTAGATCAGCCAAATAGTAGTAATACTATAATTTTGTGTATAAAAAGTTTCGTGTGTGAAACTCTTACTGCAACTAACAGTAAGATTGTTGTGTTGCTCCATTTTAGCATTTCCCTGAAGGAGGAAAAGCTTGTATTAACTTTAATAAATTATTATATTCCATTTGGCATTTCCCCCATATTGTTTTGTATTTTGATGTATAATGTGTTTGGTTCCCTGAATTTCCATATACTATCTCATTATCTACAGTGTTTAGCATTACCATAAGTAGTATTGCAACTATCATTAGTAGTATACTAATTTGTTTGTCTAATTCATATTTCACAGGGCCAGAATGTCTTAAAAACTGCAGATTCCCACAGTCCAGCCTAGAACTATTCATCTGATAGCCTACGTTACAAATAAGATTTCTTCAGGACATCATATACATTTTCTCAGGTCTAGAACTGAGTGAATGATGACTGTAACAGGGTTCCTGATTGGAGCCTTGTTACTTGGGGAAAATCCCTGCAGCTGGCAGTCACGATGGCCAGGTAGGGGCGGGGAGGGGGGGGGGGATTCCCCATGCCACTGGTAAGCCAATGGGACCTGGCTTCCAGGAATAAAGGAAGGAATAAGTCCTGGAAAAAAAAAAAACACCTTTGGGCACTTAAAGAGTGAAGAGGAGGGTCATCCACAACCTCAGAGAAAAGATGAGGAGAAAAGCCAGGTAGCCACCAGACACCCGGTACCAACTCATGAGACCCCAGCCGCTGCGGTGAGTCAAAAGGAAGGAGTTGTGGATCCAGGCAGTGATGCGGTGTGGCATCCTGGAGTGGAGAAGAGCTCCCTGGTTGGGATCTGAGAGGGGAAGTGGATGGCAGCCCCAAAGGGAAAGGGGGAGACTGTCCCGAAGTTTTGGCTCCAGCACTGGCAGCTAGGGCACTCCCAGAGCTGAGCTGACTCAAACCGTGAAGAGGCGGTAAGAGACGTGGCCAGACTCCACTGCTAAGAAGGCAGTTAGCAGATATTAAGCCAAGTCACCAGATGGAGTGACTCACACCCAGGGGGACTGGGTCAGGACTCCCACTGGTTGAGACCCACGGAGGGAGAACAGCCAGAAGTGCCCCTCACGGTAATTGGCAGGGGATAAAAGGCCTCATGTGCACAGGCTGATAATGAGGTAATTAGCACTGCGAGTTCCCCAGCCAGCACTTACCTTTAGGATAGTGAAGCTGGTGATCTTTCCTCAAGCACAAGGGTGACTCTGGGGAGCAGGAGGAGGACGAGTTGCCACCTGTGGTCCAGGCCACTGTGAAAGAAAGAAAAGAGAATAAAACACCTGAAATTACTTGACCAGTTAAGCATCATTACTCCGTGGGAACCTATTAACACTCCATCTCTTTCCTCCCTTAATAAGATCAAAGTCATGGCAGGCAAGAACCAGAGGAACGGGCGGTACCCTGCAGATGTGATAACACTGAAAATCAATCTTCATGAATATCTATGAAAGTAAAACAAATACATTCATTTCATCTGGAGTACTACATCCAGTTCTGGGCACCACACTTCAAGAAGGATGTGGAGAAGCTTGAAAGAGCTCAGAGAAGAGACACTCCAATAATTAGAGGCCTGAAGAGCAAGCCATATGAGGAAAGGCTGACAGATATGGGACTGTTCAGCCTAGAAAAGAGAAGACTTTGCGGGGATTTGGTGTCAGCTTACAAATATATCAAGGGAGAGCATATGGGGCGAGGTGAACAACTATTCACCAAAGTGCCCCAGGGGAAAACCAGGAGTAATGGCCATAAACTCCTAGAAGAAAGTTTCAGACTGGATATAAAGAAAATCTTCTTCACAGTTAATGAGACCAGAATCTGGAAGAGACTCGCAGCCGGGGTTGTGCAGGCACCTACCCTGGAGATCTTCAAAAGGAGACTGGATGCACATCTTGCTGGGGTTATTTCACCCCAGCAGCCTTTCCTGCCCAGAACATGGGGCTGGACCTGATGATGAGATGCCTTCCAGCCCTAAACATCTGTTAACCTGTGTCCATGCCCCTTTTGTGTTCACTTTCTGTGAAGATTTGAGTGACTGGTCATTGATCAGTTTTTGCCTGACAAGAGTTACCAATAACCTGTCAAGAAATAGGAAAGAGACACACGTTGAAATGTCAGTAGTATGCCATCTACAATGTCTGTTTTTATGTTCATTGATTTTACAGTATCCATTTTATCTTTACAGTCATATTTCAGCCATTTGAGCAAATTAAACACATATTATCTAGTTATTCATTAGCTCAGAAAATCTGAGTGTTTTGTGTCTTTAATAATTAGAATTAAGGAAAGCTCAAAAATCCCCATGGCCTTAATTTGACATACATGTAATTCTCCTGTGATTATATTTAAAACTAAAGGGAAACTTTCCATTTTAATATAAGTTGTTCCAACCTACTGGAAAGTATGTTTAACATATTTTAGTATTAGCTTAGAAGTCAAAAGAATTCATGCATATTAGAATAAGTAACTATATAACTTTATTTCTAATTATAATCAAAGTTTTTACATTGTTCTCTATTCAGATATTAAATGTCATAATATGCCAGTTCTCATTACGCATTTGAAATTTTGTTTTTTCATCTTAGCTCAAAACAGGAGATGTTGAAAAGGTCAGAGAAACCAACTGATCAGCATTACCAAAGGCCAAATTAATTCCTTTTGCAGTCAAATGAACTTAGAAAAGGATGGTATTTAAAGTCTATAACCATTTGTGATTCTTTCACCATCTAAAATGAGCATCAACTGCTTTTCATCCTACAAATATTGGAATGTTAGCTTCAATTAAACAAATCTTGGCCCAGGAGGTTAAATATTCCTTTGAGCAAAGTATCACAAATCTAGATAAAGTAACACACAAATTAATGTCCTATGTGTTCTACCATGTCCTATGTTTTACTGAGCAAAAAAATATATATTTATAATTTATAATAGAATGATTGTAGAATGGCAAAGACAAGCTAATACATTCACGACAGGGTCTAACATTTCCATAGAATTGATCATTGAGTATTTAATTTTGCCAGCTTCAGTCTTGCACTTTTCCTACCCATCATGAAAAAAAAATTCTGATTAACAAGCTAGAACCACTGATTGACACTATCTTCTAGTGTGTCCACAAATAAACTTTTAAAGTAAATAATTTTTAAAAAGCATACTATAACTATGGCATTTGTTTTTGACATAGTGAACACATCTACACAAGATGCTTTACTCAAGATTAGAGCTAATTACAGTGCAGTAAGCATCAGCGTCTACACGTGCAAGCACTTACTGCATAGTAATTTGCTCTAATTGTGAGTAAATTTGCTACTTGTAAATACAAGTAGCAAATTTACTACATGTAAATTTACTACTTGCAAATTTACTCTTAATTACTTACTGCACAGTATACCATGACTAGATGGCTGACCAGGAGCAAATGTGCATCAGGGAGCTTCCAGCCCCCGCTTCCTGATCACAATTGCGGAGTACACTAAAGTAAACTTATGCCCCATTGCTAGCACATGTAGATGCATCCAGTCTTCTGGAACATTGGAGTGATATACTGAAGTTGTGATAATTAGTTTAGCACTTCCTGTGGGTATTTTAGACATTTAAAAGTAAAGGACAATTTGCAATTTGAGCATATTCTCTTCCTCTCCTCAAAGAGGCAGATCATGCTGTGATGATCATGTGTGGAGTGTATTTTCTATATAACAAAACTCACCCTAATGTGCCATAGATTCTTGTGTATTTATACATCATAGAATTGGGTTGGAAGGGATCTCAAGGGAGAATTATACCTGACTAAATCATCCCTATGAAGAGTCTGTCTAACCTGCTCTTAAAAATATTCAGGAATGAAGTTTCCAAACCTGCTATGGCTAGTCTGTTCCAGTGCTTAAGCACCTCAAAAAGAAAAACATTTGTGAACAGGTTAAAAATGGGTATGCTGAGGTAGGACCATAAGCCTTTTTTCTTTATGAACAATGCAGTTTGGTGCATTGTTCCTGCCAATCCTTGCCATTGTACAATCGTTCTATTATGGATTTTATTCCTGTTGCTTAGTAACACATGAGATAAAACACATAGGTCTCCTCAATTTATGTGACTTTGTGACTTTATCTTCTTCTGATACTTTTTCAAAGGAATATTTAACCTACTGATTACCCTGCCTGAAGACTACTATCTTATAGAATCACAGAATCATAGAACATGAGGGTTGGTAGGGACCTCAGGAGGTCATCTAGTCCAACCTCTTGCTCAAAGCAGGACCGTCAGCAGCTAGATCATCTCAGCCAAGGCTTTGTGTAGCTGGGCCTTTAAAACCTCTAAGGATGGAGATTCCACAACCTCTTTGGGTAACCTGTTCCAGTACTTTACTACCTTCCCAGTGAGAAAGTGTTTCTTAGTATTTACTATAAACTTCCCCTGCTGCAACTTTCATAGATTTCATAGATTTCATAGACATTAGGGCTGGAAGGGACCTCGGAAGATCATCGAGTCCAGCCCCCTGCCCAAAGGGCAGGAAGTCAGCCGGTTTCATAAGATCCCAGCAAGATGAGAATCCAGTTTCCTCTTGAAGATGTTCAATGTGGGCGCTTTAACCACCTCCGGTGGCAGGCTGTTCCAGACCTTGGGGGCTCAGACAGTAAAGAAATTCTTCCTTATGTCCAGCCTGAAATGGTCTTGTAGTAGTTTATGACCATTCGATCTAGTTGTCATCCCTTGGGGCACTCTGGTGAACAAACGTTCCCCCAGATACTGGTGATCACCCCTGATAAACTTATAGGTGGCCATCAGATCACCCCTGAGCCTGTGCTTTTCCAGGCTAAAGAGCCCCAGGGCTCTCAGCCTGTCATGGTAGGTTCTGCTTCTTTGACCTCTGATCATGCACGTGGCTCTTCTCTGGACTCTCTCAAGCTTCTCCACATCCTTTTTGAATTGTGGAGCCCAAAACTGGACGCAGTACTCCAGCTGCGGCCTCACTAAGACCGAGTACAAGGGGAGAATGACGTCCCAGGATTTGCTTGAGAAGCATCTATGGATGCAAGCCAGCGTTTTGGTCGCTTTACTAGCCGCAGCATCGCATTGCAGGCTCATGTTCATCTTGTGGTCAATGATGACCCCCAAGTCTCTTTCTTGCATAGTGTTGGCCAACATAGCACTGCCGAGCCTATAAGGATGCTGAGGGTTTTTCTTCCCAAGGTGGAGAACCTTGCATTTATCGGCATTGAACACCATCAGATTCTCATCCGCCTACTTGCTGAGCCTGTCCAGGTCAGCCTGGATCACCCGCCTGTCTTCTGGTGTGGATGCTTTTCCCCAAAGTTTGGTGTCATCAGCGAACTTGGCCAGTCCACTTCTGACTCCAGTGTCCAATCATTAATGAAGATGTTGAACAGTATGGGTCCAAGGACAGAGCCTTGGGGGACACCACTGGTCACAGGACACCACGATGAGTGACTTCCATCAATTACTACCCTCTTGGTCTGACCCCGGAGCCAGTTTTCCAGCCAGTTGATCGTGGAGGACCCAAGGGCGACATTTGGCCAGTTTCTCTAAGAGGTGATTATGGGAAACCAGGTCAAAGGCTTTTTTGAAGTCAAGATATATGACATCAATCTCTTCTCCCTTGTCCAGGTGATAGGTCACCTGGTCGTAGAAGGAAATGAGATTGGTCAAGCAAGACCTACTCGCAACAAACCCGTGCTGGCTATCCCTTAAAATGTTGGCGTCAGCCAGTCCATTAAGGATGGCCTCTTTGATAAACTTTTCTAAGATCTTCCCCGGGATAGAAGTCAGGCTGATGGGCCTATAGTTAGCCGGATCCACTTTCCTCCCTTTCTTGAAGATAGGCATCACATTGGCCTTCTTCCAGTCTTCGGGCAGTACACCAGAGCGCCAAGAGTTTTCAAAGATCCGTGCTAGAGGCTGGGCTATGATGCTCGCCAGCTCCTTGAGTACCCTGGGGTGAAGATTGTCAGGGCCGGCTGACTTGAAGGTATCCAGCTTCTCAAGATGTTCCTTCACGAAGTCAGCATCAATGGAGGGCAGGGGATCACCCTCACCCGGACTTCCCTGTCCCGTAGCGGGCATGGGCGTCCCATGGGACTGATGAAAGACTGATGCAAAGTACCTAGTTAATAGGTTGGCTTTTTCCTGGGCGTCAGTTGTCAGTTGCCCCATCTGATTCAGCAGGGGTCCAATGTTGCCCCTGCTTTTCCTCCGGCTCCCCACATATCTGAAAAAGGACTTTTTATTGTCCTTGATGCTCAAAGCTAGTTGGAGTTCAGTTGCAGCCTTGGCTTTCTGGGTCTGCTCCCTACAGGACCGGACCAGTGCAGAATAATCCTTCTTGGAGGTGACCCCCATCCTCCATCCAACTTGATACCATTGCTCCTTGTTTTGTCCTCTGCCACCACTGAGAATAGTCTAGCTCCATCTTCTTTGGAATCACTGTTCAGGTACTTGAAGGCTGCTATTAAATCGCTCCTTGTCCTTCTTTTCTCCAAACTTATTATGTACAGTTCCCTCAGTCTCTCTGCATGTCATGTTTTACAGCCCCCTAACCATTTTCATTGCCCCCTACTGGACTCTCCAATTTGTCTACATTCTTTCTGTAGTGGGGGGCCCAAAAGTGGACACAATACTCCAGATGTGGCCTAACCAGTGCGGAATAGAGGGAAAAAATGGCTTCCCTCAATCTTCTGTCAATACTTCTACTAATGCAGCCTAGTATGCCATTAGCCTTCTTCACAACAAGGGCAGCACACTGTTGGCTCATATTCAGCTTACTCTCCACTATAAATCTGAAGTCCTTTCCTGCAGAGCTTCTCCTGAACCAATTAGTCCTCAGCCTGTATCAGTGCATAGGATTGTTCCATCCTAATTACAGACTTTGCACTTCTCCTTACTGAACCTCATGAGATTTCTTTTGGTCCAGCCTTCCAATTTGTGAGGTTCATCTGGATCCTAGTCCTACCCTCCAGCTATCTCCTGCTCCCCCTAGCTTGGTTTCATCTACAAATTTTCTGTGGGTGTACTCCATCCCATTTCCCAGGTCATTGATGAAAATATTGAACAAAAATAGCCCCAGGACCAAACCCTGAGGTATTCCACTTGATACCAGCTGCCAACTAGACATTGAGCCATAGATAACTACTGTTTGAGCCTGATAATCCATCCAGTTGTATATCCACTTTACAGTCCATTCATCCAATTTATACTTCCTAAACTGGGGCTAAGGCATGGGCTGCCAATTATTTTGGGTGGAGGGCCACTTAACGAGTTTTGGTGAGGCATCAAGGGCCTCAAGGTAGCCCGATCCCTTGGCAGGTGTCCTGCCCCCTGGTTTCCATCTTGTGACCAGAAGTTCTGCCTCCTAAATCCTGAGCTGTGCTGCTGGGAGTCTTTCCCTTGCCAAGGAAGTACTCTTTTTGGGGCAGGGGGCAGTTTGCTTGTATATTTTGTGTGGAGGGGTAGCAGGGTATGGTAGTTGTATGTGGTTGGGGGAATGTGCGGGGTGTGGGTATGGTGCAGGTGTGGTGTGTGAGGGTGTAAGAGTGGGATGTGTGTGGGGTGTGTGTGAGTATGGTTGAGGTGTGGCATGTGTGGGACTTCTATGTGTGTGTGGGTATGGTGCAGGTGGGGTGTGTTTGGGGTATCACATAGATGTGTGTGGAATATGTGGGACAATGTGTGGGCATGATGAGGAGGTAGAGTGTGTGAGGGGGTGTGGGTGCATGTGTGGGGAGGTGTGTGTGTGGGATGTGGGTGTATGTATGGATATATGTGGGTGTGGGATGCATGCAGGGGGCCTGGGGTTTGTGTGTGGTTGAAGATGGGTTGTGTTGGTGGGGGTGTATGGAGCACTGCAGTAAGGACAGGAGGAGTTGCTGGAAGCTGGGGGATTCCAGCAGTTCTTTGGGCAGTGGCAGCAGCAGCTGTCCTTATTGAAGCACTCTGGGCAGCAGGTAGGGGGGGGAAGCTGCAGCGTTAAGGGGAGAGGGGTGGGCTTTGCCTGCAGCTCACTCTGATCCTGCTAGTGCAGGGCAAGGGAGTGTGTGTGGATGGAGGGGGGAGGAGGGGACATGAAGCAGCTTGGCTACTCACAAAGTCCTGATGAGTAAGTAGGGACAGACAGGAGGGGGCGAGCAGCAGCAGCAGCCAGCGTGCACTTGTGTGTGTATGCATGAGTGTGCGGGAGCATGCATGTTTGTCTGCGTATGTGCTGAGAAGCTGTGAGAGCTGAGTCTGAGAGCCTGAGAGTTTTGTGTCATGTTGTTTTGCTGGAGAGGCTGGGAAGATTGGGAGTGTGGGTGCTGAGCGCTGTGTGTGTGGGGACACCAGAATTCTCACCTGAGATACTTGCCTTCATTTCCCATAGGATGGGTAAAGTATCACCCTTTCCTTTTAAGGTCTCCAAGTACTCCACTTGTGAAGGAGACTAAGAGAGCTGGTGATGCCAGGCTCAGCTCCCTGCCCCCCACCCTTTTCCACTGGCTTCTGTTGCTGCTGGCCATGGCAGCTGCTTTCCTGTCCTTTCCTGAGTTGCTGGAGGCTGAGGGAGCCTAGCAGCTCCCTGGGTAGTGTCAGCAGCAAGAGCCCTGCTCAGAAGCTGCCTGCTAGTGGGGGAGACTGAGAGCACAGCACACTCTGCCTCAGGTGGGACTCAGCCCGAGGCAGAAAATACGAGAGGTAGCTGTGGTTGGGGCTGGATACAATTAATTGGTGGGTGCCTGCCTGTGGGCCAGATCTGATCAGTTGGCAGGCTGGTTCCAGCCCACAGGCCATATTTTGCCCACCCACCCCTGAGCTAAGGACTGTCTTCTCTGGGCTATCTTCTTAATTAGGGTCCAAATGGCAGATTCCAATTGCTGCCTGCTATTAGATTCTCAGTATCATGACTTCAGTGGAGCCATTGTACTAGGAAGGTGGTCCAGAAGAGCGGGGGCACCTCCAACTAAGCAGTGTGATGCCAACAACTATTTCAAAAGTGACATGTAATTTGAAGATCAGAACCCACTGTACCTTTTCTTTTTCAAGCATATATTGCCTACCCTCCAATGCAGAAAAGCAGACAAAGCAGTGCGAGACAAACCTCATAAAGTATTCTAGTACCTACCAGTCTTCAATCAGGGAGCCTGGTCTGGCATGATAAATAATCACTCCAGGCTTTACAAATTTAACAGACTACACAGTGTTCTTGGTCTTCAATAGTTGCAGCTCTTTACGGTCCCAGGTGGGTTTGTATCCAAGAGAAGTACATTTTCACACACCAGTCAAGCACATAATTGGTATGATGACATTTTAAAAGGAGAGGAGACATGGCATTTGAACCATGTGTCTTTTATAATTTTGAAATGTATTAATTAGAAGATTAGAAACTAAATGCGGTTTTGAACATATGGAATGGAAATTATAAGGCTAAGTCTCTTTCATTTGTTTATTAGCTCTTTGAATTTGAATAGGTATCTGGACATGCACTAAGCTAAAGTATTTAAAATTATTGGAGCACTTAAAATTTTTGAGAGTGTTATAATTTGAAAGATTTATCTATACAATGCAGGGCCAATATTTCACAGCAAATCTTAATGTGTTTTGAATAGACTAAATTAGGACCCAAGCCAAGCAGTTTAGAATAAGTACAATTAGCAAAGTGGTGGTTGAGTTCTGAGAAAGAAAAAAAAAAACAAAAAAAAACCCCAATGCATTCCTAGTGAAACTGGTTGCAAGGTTTTTGGCTGTAGCCTTGTTGGTCTAAGGACATAGATAAACAAAGCTGTTTAGGTAGATGTAATATCTTTTATTAGACAAACTGAGTAGTTGGAAAAATGATCTTTGCAAGTTTTTGGGCACAAGCAACCTTCATCAGGCACAGTGAAACTGGTGAAATTCATCCTTTTTTACCAGCTCAGTAAGGACAGGTCTGGAAACTGATTTCCTGATAACCAGCCAACCCTACTATACCTAAATATATTTCATGAATAATTTTACTTCAAGTTTTGCCTTCAACATTATTGCTTTCGATTTTTGTCAGTGATTTCTGCTTTATTGATTTTTAAATGAAACAAAATCAGAAATACATACATATCAGCTACATATGTCAATGTGACCAACATATATGCCTGTCATAAACAATAAGGTGGAAAAGAAAAAAAAAAAAGAAGAAAGAAGGGAGGAGACAGGGATAGGAGTGGGAAAGAAAAGTTTGCAAGGAATAATAATTTATTGGCCAAAAGATTCTACCAGAACTCTCCAAATTGTATCAAACTTTTTCAAAATAGCTGTGTGTGTAAAACATGGTTCTCTCCATGTTAACTGCACCATTTCACCATACCAGCTTTCAATTTTTACTGTTCCACTGGAGTAATGTAATCCTGCATGTCACTAATAAGGTCCTCTGTAGGAGTGCAATCTGGGTAAGATTCTGTTTGATGCCTTTGATTTATAAGGAGGAAAGGCTGTGAAAAAAGAACAGGGAGTGGAGGGAGAGAGAAAAAAAACAATTTACAAAATTGGCTTAAAAATGGAGCACTGCACAGGTGGTATAATACAAAAATATAGAAAGATAGGAGAATCAGATTGGAAAGTGAGAAATTACAATAAATGGAAATTCTAATAGTGAAAAAGAGCACATACCCATTACCAAAGCAAGGACTATGATACCAACTTTCAGAGTTCGTATTAGAGAGCCTACTGTGCTTGTTCCTAACTCCTAGAAGCAGCTTTCTCAAGCTTGTTCTAGCTCTGGGGAAAATCTCATATTTTCACAATCTTCTATCAAAAATAATATTTTTTTTCCAGAATTTTTCTTGCAGAGAAATTTGAAAATGCAAGATTGCATTTCAAAATGAAAACAAACAAACAAACAAGCAAACAAAAAAACAGACCTGGAAATCTTTTAGAACAGAATTTCCAGTATTCAGACAGCTCTAGTGACAATCTCCATGGAACAAATTAATAAAAGTTGCCAAAGCCCAAGTCCTCCATATTGCCAATAAAGAGTAATTATAAAAATATGTCTAGATGACATGGTGGAATATGAATTTTCTCTCTAATACTTGCAATTGTCACAGTCTCTTGCTTACATTTTGTGATAATGGTGGAACACAAAGTTCAGACTACACTGGCATCACATTACAGAATGAAAGAATTCCCAAACACCAGCAGATTCTGCCTATGCCTGAAGAAGGGTGTTTGTGCCCAAAAGCTTGTAAAGAACAATTTTTACAACTATTTAGTTGGTCTAATAAAAGATATCACAGTTACTAAAAGAACACTGTCTACCTAAACAATTCTTTCATTTTCAATATTATTCTTTTGCCAGACATACCAGACATATCTGGACTTCTTGTTAATAACAATGTAATTTTCATATAAATGATCAACAAAGAAATTACATGAAAATAATCAGGAAAAAGGCTTGCTATAGCTCTAACTACAAGTTATCCTAGACACTACAGACAAGAACTAGCAGATCTACAATTACCCTGTAGATGTCTCCATATAGAGACTGGAGCATGTTCTCAGGTATCCATAGTGCTTTAAGGGTTTTTACAGCAACAAGAAAAAGGAATGAAGGAGTTAATGAAGGAGTTAATAATCATAGTGATATCTTATATGGATACCGAATTCTGTAGCATAGACAATGGTATAGGCTCTTATAAATCATTAAGACTGATACAAGTGAACATAAACAAATTAATTTAGTCTCTGTGATGCTTTGTCTGCTTTGCAGTAGAAGACAAAGGCAAAGATAAAAGGTAGATAAATAAGCAATACATTTTTTACTTGTTACTTTTGGAGTAACAGTTGTATATTTTATGCCTATATATTTGGAGAGCTATAATAGGAATACTTTTTTGTTTCTGGCTATGTTTCTGTTTTCAGTTACATTTAACAGAATAGTACTGTTTTTAGGACTTGCCTCATTAGTGTCAATATCAATATCCAGATCACTTTTTCAAGAAGAACAACCCTTACTGCTGACATTAATGAATGCAGAGCTATCTGAATGTACTTGAAAGGTGTGTATGCCATCAATAAAAGGAGTTACTTTTTTGACTCTGTACCTGAATATTTAGCTTTGAAATTAAGGTTATCATTGAAAATGACCCAGTGATTTATTCAGTTTGCTTAAGTTTATATCAGCATGCCTCTTTTGTTGACTCTTGTGAGTTTCTTCCCATTGTTTCATATGTTTCCTGAATCGGAGTTCTTCCTACCCTCATACTACTACAAGTTTGCATGTCTTTGATGAGAATTTGAGGCTGCAAGAATGGAAAAGCTTCTGTGACATTTAGTAACAAGTACCATTGTCTTATTATAACACCTGGTATTTGACAATTCCTGTTACATTGAACAGCAAAAGTATACATTCAACTTGCTCTCACAGAGCACAGTTAAGTCTTTAAAATGTAAGTATTGAATAACAACACCATGAAAAAAAAAATCCAGATTGCTATCATACCCTCACAGATTTCTCCTTTTAAAAGGGTATCAGGGAAAGAAAACACCTTTTATTAGTCTCTTAAGCTGCCTACACATGTGCTGGGGGGGAGGTTGTACGTTTTAATTAGAGCAGTTGCTGGAGAATTAAAACACCTCACTGTCATGTGTATGAAGACTATGCAGGTTTTAAAATGGCCACAGGATGGTTTATCTAAACCTCAATCAATGAGATTTAGATAAAGCACCACAGCAGCCACTTTTAAATGTGTAAGGCCTTATACACATAATGGTGAGGCCACTGTTGGCACTGGATTTATGACCCAGATATTTTATTCCAGGTGGACTCAAACCCTCAGACTGACCATGGCCTCTCCATTCAATAATAGGCAAATATTATAGATACACAGTGATAGCAGATATGAATCACGCAAACAATTCCATATCTACCAGACCTAGAGCTGTCACCAAGGAAAGGCACACCTGGCTATCATGCAAGTTTCACCCTATGGTGCTTTCTTTAATGTCAGAAGTCAGCAGCCTGGAGGTTGAAGGCCAAGGCCCAGCCCCCACAGTGGGGTGAGTGAGATGAGCTGGCAGTGTGCCCTCTGTCCATGGTGGTTTTGGATTCCTCTCTTAGGGATTCTTTGCTGCTCTGAAATACCTCCTTTTGTATTCTTTCTTCCCTCTGATGACTTTTCATCTCTGGGCATCATCGATTGGTTTCCCTCTGGTTATCATACTGTTCGTTATTCTGTCCTGTCAGCATATTTCTTTGTTCTAACAGATCACATGCACACATTTTAATTTGGTTATTTACCAGGCCTCCTAATTTGATCTGTTTACCAAAAGCAGAAATTCCAAGGCTTCTGTAGTTGGATATTGTGACCTGGCACCAATGTTCTAGAGTCACTTATCTCTGATATAGAACAGTGTGGTACATGTCTTTAAATTCCCAAGCTATGTCTCTGCTGACTTCAGACACAGTGGGCCTAGAAGGAAACTTTGTCACAAACAGGCTTTTATAAATCAATTAACCCTTGCCATTCCCCTGGATCAATGTTCTAATTAATATCTACTTTTCCTACAAGCCAATTCCCAAAAGCAAACCTCCAAATATAATTTTCTAGCCATCATTCATGCTGGAGCATTCTAATTAGAATGTGGAGCAGACTCAATTAATCAAGTGTACATGTGAAGGTACTAATTAGGATGTGAACCAGCACATGTATAGGCAGCCTTATGTTCATCATTTTTTCGGTATTTGGATTATGCACTAATAGCATTAGTGCATGATAATACCTATACCAAGAGTATGTAAAGTGAGTCATGTGCCCTGTGTAACACACTACAACACTGGAGAGTGAAAGTTCACATCACCTTTGTGTTATAAAAAAAACCTGCTAATTAATATTTATTTGTATGTTTATTGAACAACTTTTTTCCCATTCGTATAAAATGTGGGCACAGTATGGGCCTGTTTTTTTTTTAATGCACACCAATTTTATTCCACTGCTTTCAATTGAATTTTTCCTGATATACATTCTCATGAGAGGAAAAGCACATTTTATCTACATTCGTGAGGGTAGGGTAATCTTTGTAATGTGCTTAGCTTTGTATTACTGTGGCTTCTGCCTTACCACCATATTTCTTTAACATCAGCTTCCTTACCATACAGCATAATGAATAGTTTCTGCTTAGAGGCTTACTTGAATTTTTATTTTATTTTAGCTTGCATACATTGAAACATCTCTGAATTTCCATAGTTTCCAAAATAATAGTTTTACTTCAAACAAGTGAAACAACAGCAATCATTAGTGTGCAGCCTCAAGAGAAGCACTGAATTTTACTTCGTTACACAGAACATAAGAAGCAATATTAATTCATTTTGTGTCACTGAAGAGCTCCTATAAGGTGGTGAAATGGTTTTTGCACAACTTCTAAAATATCAAGCTGTGTATATTATTGAATCCCAGAGCTACAATACTATGTATAATTTTCCAGCCTGAAAAATGCTAGACTGTTCTTTTATACATTGCTTCACCGTATCACTTTTCAAAATATAAACCTTATTCTGTCTAGCATTGACATTTCACAGAGAATTAATATGAGAACATTATAAATCCCAGTAAACACACTGCATTACAAAACCAATGCCAAGTACTTAAATGATATCCAACATAAACTTATTTTAAATTGTGTCCAAATGTTCCAACATTTGTTCTTTGTGAAACATTTATTTTCATATAGCTACTCTTGGTGGGTTATAAGAGTGCTACTCATTAGTGCTGCTAATGTAAAAGGTCATTTTGCCATTTCCATTATGAAGCCTCCTTTTAAAAAGTTTATAACCTGGCTAACTTTTCCCCCATATTATCCAAGGTGTTAGCACTTCCAAAAACATTGCTGGAAATGGATAAAACATTCTGAAGAGAGATAATATGAAAACATGCCCCCCCCCCCCAAGCCCTAATTGTTTCAGATGCATTTTAAATCAACAAAAGAGATATTTAATCAAGGGTTTAAAATCAGATGTTAGCTATTTAGTTTGGATTTCTGACTTTTACAGTTAAAAACCATTTAAATGCTTGTTATTTTGCTTCAAAAACAGCTACTCAGCATAAAAATAAAATAGGATTTATTATATTTTACTTTTTGTTATAGGCCAAAATATTAATGAAATTGAAATGATTGCATTGACATTATATTATGTTAAAAATCACACATTTCCTCAAACCTTCAATGGAAAAAACTGTTGCCATTTAAGGTGTCATTATATCAGTAGACATATATAAAATTGTTGTAGTGACAGGCCAATTATGCTGTCAATACAAGTTCAGCATATTGACATAAGATTCCTCCTCAACCAATATGTTAACATTAAAGCAAGTCTCATTTTTATTGACATATTAAAAAAGTTTCCATGATAGATTCACTGATGTCTGAGGAAGAGTCATTTGTATGTGTTTTGTATTTCTGGACCATTAAAAGGCACATGAAATTTAATTAAAAAAAAATACTTCTGCAAAATAATATTGAGTGTAGTTTGAAGACAAATGAAAAAAAAAAAAAACATTTTCAGAGTAAATCCTTTTATTCATTCCATATCTGACACTGACATTTATAGGTGGTGATGCCTAGATACAATGGTGATTGGCACCTTAAACTTTTAGAACATAGGCAGTCTAGCATATTAGTGTGTTTTTATTCTTTTTTCATTATTTCACAACCACTCTATTCTGTTAATTGAAAATAGAAAAGTCCCCTATATCACTTACTGGGAGGCCACATCCAAAACCCTAGCTCATTATATCATTCATATTCCTTATCTTTTTGTAGCACTCAGACATCAAACTGTGAAGATTTTTCCTCTGAAAATACTTTTGGCTCCCCAGCAGAATTCTCAGGCATCTGAGTTGGCAGCTTTGGAATTGTCACTTGGACTGTCATGTAGATGCATTGCTGATGAGTTCTTCTACCTGCCGTATCCACCTACATGTCATTGTCATTTGACTCACAGATATCATTTTTCTTTGAATGTAACTTGTGCAGTTTCATTCCCTAATGAATATTTCTTTGCTACCGCTCCCTCACGAGATCCGTATGCAAGATAATTTTTATTCAGGTTCTTTAATAGCTTCATACCAGCCAAATATTAATATAGGGGTCATTTGCTCACCTACTTTTTTTTTCTTTGTAAGTCATAAAGATAACAGATTCTCCACTACATTCCAAAATGTCCATGTGTGCATGAAAATCTCATTTTGTTGTGACTAGAAGCTTTAGTGTTAATTGATATTTTATACTGGATGAATAGCATGCTGTGAATCTGGATATATCCCATTAAAACAAAAGGTCTATTAATATTTTGCTTTGAGTCATCATTAATAGAAAGACTGACAGCATAATTAATAGTGTAAAGAAAGAAAACTTTACTTGCAATGGTGCAGTGTGAAAACATTGGGCTACTCACATATAAAAAATATTAGGCATAGATATTACATAAAAATGAACATTTTCAGAGGAAATATGGGAGAAAAACACTCAGAGCACTATTTTTTTTTACTTTTACTTACGTTCTCTGATGGCTCATGCACTCACCTACCTTGAATATGTCTCTCTCATTCTTCTGTAGGCGTCATCCATTTAATTCATTTTGTGTGATCCTCAAATTTTGCTATGTCATCATTCCCCTCCTCTTTTAGTAAACTAGATTGTTCACTTACAAATAATCCTTGCTAATGGGTAGCACAGCTGTAATGTTCCAGTAACAGCACAAGAAAAGAATTCCTATTCATTCACAGTTCCTCCTCCTCTTTCTCTCCACCCTCCCAAGAGGCAGTAAAAAGAAACAGATTTTGAAACACGCATTACCAACTCTGAAAGCATAGCAGAACTTTAATGGAAGAAGGTGAGCACTTTGTCAGATGGAATGGGGGAGCAGTGGCAGGAAGGAAACAAAGCTATCTGGATTGCCCTCATTCCTCTGACAACCAACACCTAATTGCTCCATTCCATATTGTGTGCAACCTGTGATTAACGTATGGACTGCTGGCCACAGATAAAAGCATAACTGTCAATGTGAGGCATAAATCATAAATTTGCATTGTCTGAGAATTTCTTATATTGTTCCACAAGTTGACACAGGGTTGAGGAAACATAACTGTAGTTGTATCTCCCACAAAAAGGTGAAAACAAGGCTAGTTCTTCCAAGAAAGTCATCGAGGAGTGTAAGGTAAGACTCACCCAGAAAGTCAAAATTGTTTCATGAGGATGCACCAAGAGAAAGAGGAGCATTTTCTAGAAGGGAGCTGTGTGGCAAGGGGAGACCATGGCCTATAGATAGTAAGATAAGCAGGCAAAGTGATTTGAAGTCTGTAAGGAATTGCTGAGAGCAATGCTGAATTACTGCAGGCCTTTTAAAGCTTGAAAAACTGAAGAGGTTCAACAGTCATAGAGTGAGATTATGGCTAAGCACAGACAATCAAAAAGCCCAATGCTGAATCAATTCAATCTTTACATGTCAGTCTAAGTTGCATAGATTGAACCAATAAGCAAGTGAACAGACATTCATTTTTGATTCTGGAAATGCAGCCTCATGCCTGCAGTGGCCCAGGCCAGGACCTGGGGGTGCTAGAGCACACCTCCCTGATTAGTTGAAGGAGACAGCTTGGGATAAGGCAAGCCTTCCCACCCTGTAAGAGGCAGGTTGCAGGGGAGTTGCAAAGCATTCTGGGATGCTGGAGGACTGTGAGTTCATTCGAATCTGGAACAGAAGTTCAATAAAACAATTAACTTAAATCAGTTAATTCTGATACTACATTCATCCAAGTTTATCTTAAACTGAATTTGGCCATATTGAAAGCAATTTATGCACACTGAAATTCTGTTGTGCTACAGATTTGAACCAGTTTCCATTTATTATTCTGGTTTATGTGTCATTTCCATGCCTTGCCTACATGTTAGAGTTAGCAGGTGATGTTTCTAATGAATGTTAGTCTGTTAATGTTACTTAGTGCTAATGATAAGTCACACATTGAGGGTTAATACCCTCTCTAATGTACATTGTTCAGAAGTGTTTTTAGAGAGCCAGTGAGCGGGGGTGTGGCTAAGGGCTGTAAGTCTGCTCCATGCCTGCCTTACTTGCTGGCTTTCTAACCATAATATAGACCAGAAAAGAGGGAACAAGGGCCCCATGAGCCTTTTTGATTACCCCCTCTAGCTGCCAAATCACCCCACTGCCTCCCATCAGTTCCCAGATTTCCCCTCTGCATCACAATTGGCACTTCCATCGCAGATTGGCCACTCCATTCCCAGATCACTGCCCTGCCACCCAAATCAGCCCCAAAAACAGTGGGGGATCCCCCAACTCTATGCCTGGGCTTTAGTCTATACCATCCCTATGTACCCAAATCCATCCCACATAAGACCCAAAAGCTGCTTGGCAGCTACTTCCCCCACCCCCATTCCTTTGCTTCCCTTTCAGTTGCAATGCCTGGCTGGATCTAGGCACACAGGGGTGATTTGCAGGGACACCATGAATAGGAATGGAGGAGAAACCCCTTTCCCAGCACTTCTTCTACTTTCAGGGTGAGGGGTGCATGATAGGAGGGAAAAGAGGGCAGTCATAGGAGGAAGTGGGTGAGTCAGGAGCTGCCAGGCTGCTGTTCCCTCTGCCTTCCCAAACTGCCCTCTCTAACCCCCAAATCATCCCTAGATCTGGGCACACAGGGGATGATCTTCACGGACCCCAGGAGTAGAAATGGAGGAGGAACCCTTTCCCAACATGTCTGCCTCTTTCAGAGTGGCAGGCCAGCCATCTAGGGGTAGGATGGACCAATGGGAAGCACACCCCTGTGTCAAGGGCATCTAGGTCACACAGAAGGGAAAAGTGGGTGAGAGCTGGGGGTAGAGGAAGTGATTTGGAGGTTGAAGGGCAGTAGTTTGGGAAGGCAGATGGGGAAGTGGCTTGGCCGCTCCCCACCTGCACACTTCCTCCTACCACTTCCTTCTTTTCCCCTCCTGTCATTCATCCCTCACTCCTTCCCCATGCCCACCTTCCCCTGTCTTCCCTACTGTCTTCACCACTTTTCCCTCTCTCTGCATTCACCCCATCTCTATCCACCTGTTGCCCAGATGTTCACATCTATTAGTCCAGGGCTTTAATATCCTGGATGATAACTAGTCCACCAAGGAGCAGTACCTCCTGGGATACTTGAGGACTACAATTAATGGTTTTTATCCCAGGTAAACATCTAGAAGTTAACTCAACCTAGGCAGCACAACTCAAAGATAATCCTTGACCAAATGTTCACATCTTTAAGACACCTAAGACAACTTTTTAATGAGCTACAATGCATGATCAATCAGGTTTTAGGTACCCTTAATAGAGGGGTGGGCAAAATATGTACTGCAGGCCAGATCTAGTCTGCCAATTGATTGGAGCTGTGGCTCCATGCTCTGTATGGGGTTGAGCCCTGCCCACTCTCACCCAGGGCAACCCATACTGCACTCCCACCTGCACTTGCCTCACACTCACTGATGGCACCGCACCAGCCCTGGCCCCGGCCCCAGCCAGCATTTATAGCTTCCTGGCAGGGAATCTTTCACTGCTGCTGTATCCTCCTGGGTACTGCTTAGCTCTCCTAACCTCCAGTGGTGTCTCCTCCTGACATTGCTGCAACACTCCAGGCAGCAGGTAGCACAGGGCAGTGGCAGTGGCCATGGAGTTGCATGCCAGGCACTATATGCCCAGCCAGACAAGGCGGGGAAGCTGCAGCCAGGAAGCTCCTTCCTCAGCTGAGGCCAGGGCCAGGGCAATGCCATTGGCAGGCACAGGGCATATATGGGTGGAAGCATGGCGCAGGCTGCCCCAGGTGGGAGCTGGTGGGCTTGGCCCCATGCAGAGCATTGCAGGGACAGATGCAGGCCAGATGTGGGGGGAAGGTGTGGACCACACTTGCACCTACACTGCACTGCTTTGGCAAGCTGTGCTACCACGTAATAATGTCAAAGGTTGGTCCCAAGTTCTTGTTGTAGGCTTCACTGGGGCATAGATCAATGTATATATTGCTAAAAGGCTTTGCTAAAGATTTGGCCAGACTAGGTTTGACCAGCAAACCTGACCTATGTATAAACTCCTCACATAAACAAAACTGTGGGATGTGCATTCCCACTAAGATATGGGATGGGGAAATGGTGGTAAAAGTTTTAGGATAATCTCATACCAGAATGATAAGGCTGGAATGTGACCACCAGGTCAGAATGTGAAACAAGCCCCTGGAACAGGACATTTTGAGTTATTGAAGGCACAGAAGGAATGCAATATGTAATTTGTTTTGATCATTGTAGGAGAGTTGGGAATAAGGGGGATTTGCAGTGGCCTGGGAGAGCCTATATGTTATTTTGCCAACTACCTTGTTATTGGTACAAATGCCTTAACTCCTGGTTTGATGTACTCATTAGGCCAAAAGTTGTTAGCACTGTGCTTGCAGAAAATAAACCTGGCTGAATCTTTGCCACTGAACTGAGCCTGTGGTCATTCTTTAAGACAAAATTGGTGTTGGAATCTCCTGAATGTGGCTTGTTGACACTGCAGTTCCTGAAATGTCAACACTGACAACACAACAATAACACCCGTCAAGAACAACAGTACTGATGCTGATAACATCTGATGACACTTGTGACCCCGACCACTTGTTTGATAAATGGCAAACTGCCCTCTCATAGGCCCACAGCCTGAGAATTTCAAGCTAGAGAGTCCCCTCCTCCCCTCCTTTATAATTCCCCTGGAGTTGAATGAATTATGTACATGCTGGGTAATGGAGAAAGGCAGCCCATATGAGTTTAAAAAAGGGAGTGGGGAAACTTAGACAGGAATTCAAAAGTTATAAACAGAAGTAGCAGCATTGAAAAATATTAAAAGTAAAAAATATAGGACGCTGCAGGAAATGGAGATGGCCTTGGATGGTTAAGGCAGCATTCTACAAAGCTAACAGAGCAGGTGAGAAAAAAAAAGGAAAGAAGTTACTAAAAACAAAACAGATAGTGAAGCACTGGAAGTCTCAAGCCCTGCTGGATGGGCAGCAAGCTGTGTGGACACATGATAAGTTACAATTGTAGGAACATAACAAAAAGTTAGAAACAGTAGTTGAAAATATGAAACAAGTGAAAGCACCACTCCTCAATGTAAAACTTAAAATACAACAAAATGCTTCAGACACTAATGTAGCATTTGGAATGTGGGTGCATAAATGGAAAAAGGTGGCTCTTGAAAAGTAAAATAAAAGAACATTGGGATGATTGTGATAATTACTAGGACAGAGATAAATGGGATGACCCAGATCAAGCACCACCTAATGACTCATAGACAGTAGCCACCACACCACAGCCATCACCATTTGAAAGTCAGGCTTCAAGAAATTCTATTCTGAAGCCTAGAGCAAATCTGTAAAAGCAGAAAAGATAAAAGTGTTGGAAGAGTTTAAAAACCCCCCACTATGAGTCTGTCCTTTTCCAGAGGTAAAATGGATCACCTAGCTTTAAAGAGCTCATACCTGGAATAAATAAGGAAGGTCCCCAGCTAACAGAAAGATTGCAGTGAACGCCAGGAACTTCCCAGGGTTCACCCCCATTAAATAATGTTATCTAGAAGAGGGGGCATAACACAAAAAAGACAGGACAAGCAAACTTGCACTAAGATTTTATGCATTAAAGAATAATAAGATAACTGCTTTAGCAAGTGCCATAGGGTCCCCACCATCAAAACATTTTAATGAATTTCTCACATGGATAAACAAATTTTTTCAACTACTGCAAGCAGTGGGTACACATTACAGGAAGAGCCTCTTTTTTTTTTGGTACAGGCTCCCTTAATAGTTACACTATGGAAATTAACTACAGTGGACATGTCCACATGAGACACTGCTTCACAATCATTACTGTGAATTTATTTGGTACTTGTATTAGCAAATACTAAATAAATGCACAGTAACCATAGCTACTGCTCAGTAGAATTGGCAAACATCTTTTAGGTGATGCTACTGCACAGTAGCCTAATAATATTGTGCAGTAGCGTATTAGCACTGTCCATGCTGTGAGGCACTACTGCACAGTATTTTTCAGCTACTGCACAGTCACCGTCTTGTGTGGACATGCCCAGTGTTTCTCAAATGATTAAAAGCTTAGCCCAAACAATTTTCAAGCTGCCCACAGATCGAGCTATCCTGCAAGCATTGATGAGAGAGAAACCCAGACACACCTGGTGGAGAAAGTGAAAACTTTTTATGAAATAAGTTAAAGAAATTGAGCAAGAAACAGTGAAAGTAATTGTGTTACAAGCATAACCTCCTGGTGTGTCATAGTGGATTAATGCTTTGTGTGAGGATGGAGGGAAAACATAACAAATGAGTGAATGGCCAAAGGGGATGATCTAGTCAGTGACCTAAGAATCTGAGCTGGGTGATAGTGACCATGAGCTGATCACCTTTACTATCCATCACAAAGCTGGCAAGTCAGTCAGCAATGTAGAAGTCCTCAACTTTAGGAAAGCTGACTTTGATAAGCTCAGGAGGCTTGTTGTCAAGGACGTAAGGGACCATGACTCAACAGGAAGAGAAGTCCAGGAGGAGTGGTTGCTCCTCAAGGGAGTGATCCTTACAGCACAAGGGATGTCCAACCTATCTCAGAGGAAGGGTAGCAAAAGGGCACAGCAACCCCCTTGGCTCAGCAGGGAACTCGAGGACCTGCTACACCTAAAAAGAGAGACTTATAAAGAATGGAAAGTTGTAATCACCACCAAGGAGGAGTACTCAGCACTGGTCCGTACCTGCAGGGAGCGGACCAGGAAAGCCAAAGCTGTAACCGAACTCCATCTGGCTTCATATATCAAGGATGATAAAAAGTCCTTTTTCAGATATGTAGGAGTCATAAAAAAGCATTGGACCCCTGCTGAACCAAATGGGACAGCTGATAACTGACACCCAGGAAAAAGCCAACCTGCTTTATGGGTACTTCGCATCGGTCTTTCATCAGCCCAAAGGGACTGCCCTGCCTAGCATGACTTGGGATGGCCAGGGTGAGGGTGTATTTATACCCAGCATTGGTGTAGACCTTGTAAAGGAACACCTTGAGAGGCTGGACACCTTCAAGTCAGCTGGTCCTCACAGATTACACCCTAGGGTACTCAAGGAGATGGCAGGTGTCATAACCCAACCATTGACAAAAATATTTGAAAACTTGTGGTGCTCAGGTGAAGTACCTGAAGACTGGAAGAAGGCCTATGTGGCAGAAGTAGATCCTGGAAATTACAGGCCAATCAGCTTGACCTCAATCCTCAGTAAGACTCTCGAGAAAATTATCAGACACTTCTTGATAAGCTGCTGATGGCAACATCCTGAGGGACAGACAGCACAGGTTTGTTGTGGGTAGGACTTGCCTGATCAATCTTATCTCCTTCTATGACCAGGTGACATATCACCTGGACAAGGGAGAAGAGATTGAAATCATATATCTGGACTTTAAAAAAACCTTTGATCTGGTGTCCCATGATCTCCTCATGGAAAAATTGGCCAATTGTGGCCTCAGCTACACCACAGTCTGATGGCTGGGAAATTGGCCCTAAGGTCAGACCCAGAGTGTAGTAGTCAATGGAAGAAATCATTATGGCACTCCATGACCAGTGGTGTCTCCCAAGCCTCTGTCCTTGGACCAGTTCTCTTTAACATCATTATCAACGATGTGGACATTGGTGTCAGAAGCACACTGGCCAAGTTCGCCAATGACACTAAACTTTGGGGCATAGCATCCACACCTGAGGATAGGCTGGTGATCCAGGCTGACTTGGATAAGCTTAGAAAGTGGGAGGATATAAATGCACTAGTGCGAAGGGCAACCATAGAGATGCTCTGGCAGCCAGAGCGTCTCTTTGGAGTGCCCAACCTCTGGTTGCCTCAGAGCATGGTCTGGGTAACCAAAGTAACCCACTTCTTTATACTTTGTTTTTTTTAGACCCGTCTAATTTTCTCCTCGCACTGCAACATTTTTTTGTTCTCACACATGCCTGTTGCCCCACCTCAAAGGGGTTTGAGGGGAGGCAAGAGGCACATGGGCACTTACGTGGATGTGCCCAGTGAGGTTAGTTTTCACTAACAGAAATGAGGTTGAAAGTTAATCAGGCTTGCTGTTCAAAAAGTAATGGATGGTGGCTCTGTGTGTGCTATGCCTCTCTCACTGCCAACAGTACAAAAGGGGCTGGGGGTCCAATTGGTATGAACATAATTGGTTAATGAGGTACCATGAGTAAAAAATAGTTTGTGTGGTTTGGGGTACTCTCATTTTATAATGAAGGAAGAAACCTGTCCAGGACACTGGGAAGGATTCTGCCTGAACATACCAAGTACAATCCAAATTGGGACTCCCGCCTTCCTGCCAACCAGTAATGCAAGCACTCCAACTGAGCTTATCATTCCTTCTGACAATATAAGGGATTTGATCTTTGACTTATATCTCCCAATAACTGAATTACACCTAAACATACAAGGCCTAGTAAAATGCAGAAAGGATTCTTTCATTCCCATAACTGACCTCATATAACAACAAATCCAGGACACAAACAAGATACGGGAACAAATAAAGACACCTTGGTAGACTATATATACCTTACACCCAATAGTCCAAACACTGTGGTACTATTGATAACACAAAGAGTAACCTAAATCCATAGATTCCTAGATGCTCGGGTTGGAAGGGACCTCAACAGATCATTGAGTCTGATCCCCTGCCTGCACAGGAAAAACTGCTGGGGTCAGATGACCCCAGCCAGATGCCTATCCAGCCTTCTCTTAAAGACCCCCAAGGTAGGGGAGAGCACCACTTCACTTGGAAGCCCATTCCAAATTCTGGCCACTCTTTCTTGAAGAAGTTTTTCCTGATACCTAGCCTAAATCTGCTCTCTTTCAGTTTGTGATCATTGTTCCTTGTTACCCAAAAAGGCACCCTGACAACACTTGTATTCTGGAACTTGTTGAATAACAGTTTCCTATTAATTTTATCCATACCCTTCATGATTTTATAGACCCTTCATCCTCCTCCTTTCCAAACTGAAGTGTCATAGTCTTTTTGGTCCCTCCTGGTACAGCATAACCATCATAACCCTTCATAACCATCATAATCTTTGTTGCCCTTCACTGTATGTTTTCCAATTCCTATCCTGTATATAACTTTAATGTATTTTTAATATGTGAAGACCAAAGTTACATGCCATATTCAGGGTGAAGGTACACTATGAATTTATATGATGGGATAATTTTTTTTTTTCCATTTCTTTTTTCAATCTCTTTCTTAATCATGCCCAAAGTTATATTAGCTTTTTTGGTCACCACTGAGCATTGGGCCAATATGTTTAGAGAACTATCTACACTGTTCTGTGAAATCTTTCTACAACTCTTCACCATTATATTGGGATTTCACTACCTAGAATAATTTAGTATTGTCATATTTGAATATTTAATTATGTCCAGCACAAACTACTTTGAACCTGGATTAATAAAGAAAAATGAGGGAATACCCTGTTTATGCAATGAATATCTAACTATATTACTAATACAGGTCCCAATTTTCAAAATTTCAGATTCCTTCTGATGGGGATCTCCCTCGTTAAATTAATTTTTATGCCATATTTTGATAACTCTATCAATATATTCACCCCAGCCAAATGCTTAACAGCTAAATTCCCTGAAGTTTTTAATTTGAATATAATTTTCTGGTAATCCCTGTGGTTGAACTTCAGTTTTGATTAAAAATCTCTTTCCTGATGGCTGCAGGCCAGATAAACAAGCCTCTTTTTTGCTCTTCAATGTCTTTAAAGAGCTGCCTTTCAACTTTTTATCAGATGCTTTGAGTAAGTATCAATATATGTTGTAAGTATTGGTGGTGTTGGAGTAAAAAGCTTGGATGTAAAATCTTTGAAGACAGTACAAAAGACCCTGTGAAGAGGGGAAGGGTGCCATTTTTTAAAATTATTTTCTGCTGGCTGGCCACAGCTTTTAAAAGAACTCCTGGCAAATACAGAACAGGTTGCCAGGATCACTGGCATTTTTCTTCCTGTACCCAAAGGATCTGAAGAGTTTAAAATGTCTAAAAAGCAAAAGAACTATCCTAGCACCCAATTCTTTCTAGTACTATTTGTTACTCTAGTTTTTAAAAGAGACTATTTCTTCATTACTATTAATAAGTGTTAATAGTGTTGCATTGTGGCATCCTTGGGGATAGTACTGTGCTGTACTCATTACCAGAAAGAGACAGTTCTCATTCTGGAGGATTTTTAATCAGAGGGTTTGAATAAAGAAACAACACATACACAGTGAAACTGTTGATGAATGGTACAGCTTTGTTGTTTACACATTTTGCTGGTTATTTACTGTTTTTTTAATTGTAATATAAGTCACATGGCAGGAATGATGAGTCTAAGAAAGAAGAAGGAACTACCTGGAAAGGGAAAGACCTTGAGTTATAGGCTGGGTCCTTGTTACAATTAAGACAGAAACTTGCCTCCCTCTCCTCCCCTCGCTGTCCTTTCGTCAATTTTTCCAATTACTATAATAGTGGCTCAGCTTCAAAAGGAGCATGAGAGAGAAGCCAAGGAGATGACTGATCTGTGGTGTGGTGGTTTGAGTGGTTTACTTGAAAATCTGAGACCCTGGTTTATACCTACTCTGAGTTAAAGGAGCCTAGAAGCCAGATTCTCTGAACATATCCACTCAGTTATTGTGGGGAGGGGGAGAGATAGGTCTTCCTATTTTTTTTTTTTTAATTTCCAGTGAGCATGTCCAGTCTGTATGCATACATACTTGTTTACCATGTATCCAGGAATAGAATTTCTCTGGACACATAAATGGCACATAAAAATTTGTATATATCACCAAATGTGGACACTTAAGACCAGAAAGGGAACAAACTGCCACTAAATCTAGAACCATTCACTAGCTACATAACTAACTTTGACCTGGATCCTCAACAAAACTATGAATGGGGAGGAACAGTGGAAAAAGCCTTGGTCATGCCCTGTTCACTGTTCTTTCAGCATCCACTCTCTGCCACTGTGTGACACAAGATAGTGGACAAGATAGACCTAGGGCATTACCCAATAAATGGTAGTTTTTATGTTCTTATGAGTTTGAGAAGCAACTAAAGTATGATCTTACAATTATTAGTATATTCACATATGTGGTTGAAAAAAAAATGGGGTCTGCAGTGTATTGAACAGTCCTGAGAAGTTACTCGGTTGTGAAACTAAACTTTTATACCCCTTGACATGTTTATAATAAGCTTAAATTGCTTTCAAGCTTATAATCCCCTTTTTTAAGACTATGATGGTAGAGGACTCAACAACCCAGGAAGTCCCTTCCAGTTCTATGATCTTATACTGATCACATTCCAGTAACCTGGTGATTAGGACACTCTCCTGAGAAGTGAGAGATGATGATTTAATCACAGGAATGGAGACACACAAAACCCAGGACTTCCATTTTCTGGGGCAGTGTTCCAGTCATTAGGAAATTATATAGGAGCTGGATAACATCAGCTCACTTAAAGTATTCCTGGCTGCTGTGTTTTGAGTGGAACTCACTGTTGGCAGGATGATATGCCTGTTCAGAAATCTCCTATGAACTTGGACTCCTTAGGGGATTTAGACAGAAAAAGCCTAGAAGATCCTGAATAAACTCTGGCATGATGTAGACATCAAGGTATTTAGCCAGGCCAAAAAGATGGCAGAATTGGGCAAGCACAGAAGCAGAACTTTAGACATCAAGGGACCTTTACAAGTAAGGACTGTTAAGTTCCTAAAGCATGGGTGGTCAATCTTTGGCCTGTGGGCCAAATGCAGACTGTGGAGCCTTGGAATCTGCCCCCTGGCAATGCCCACCAGTCAGAAAAATTGGCAGGGGAAGAGCAGTGGCAGTACTGCCATCCCTCCATGCTGACAAAATCCCAAACCCCACAGGGCAGGTCTGAGCTGAGCCACAACCCCCCAACACTTCCAGATCAGATCCAGGCCATACCCCCTTCCTTCCAGGCTACTGAGTTCGGGCTAAGCTATGCCCCCCTTCCCCCTGCAGGGCCAGATCATGCACCCTTCTCTTCACCCAATCAGGTTGAGACTTCCTCCTACAGAGCCCTCCCCCTGTATACCTGGTTTGTGGCTGGGCCAAGCTCCTTCCTCTTGCCCACAGGACCAAGCCATGCCCCTCTTTCCTTCTCCCAACCAGCTTGGGCCATGCCAGGACCCCTTCCTCCCATGGGCAGGGCCATGCCCCCTCTTCCCCATGGGGCTGGGTAGAAGCCAGGCCACACCTCCTCAACCCTACAGGGCCAGCTTGGAGCTGGCCCAAACTCCCTTCCATTACATGGCTGGATTGGGGCCAGGATGCCCCCCTCCCCTCTGTCTGGCCAGTTGGGGCCCGCCAGATCTGGGTCAAGGAGAGATTGGGCATTGTCCAACTGGCCCACCAGCCAAAAAGGATTAGAGGCTTAGACATCTAATTGTCAGCTCACTTAAGGTGCATATTACCTTTTATTGATTTGATCATTATTAGTAGACCAATGGCTTAATTAATTCTCCAGCCTTTGTTTTACTGAACGTTCATTCCCTTTCGTAATTTGACTTTTCTGTCCTGCATCTGATACAGGACAATATTATATCAGTAAGAAGATTCAGTAACAGAAAAAGTACACTAAACTATTGCTGGGAAAATAATGTCTGTTTTAGTTAAGTAGCTGAACAGAAATCACATAAAGTATAATTAGCTTAGATTCATATCACAAGGTGTATTTCTTTACAGTTTCATGGTGAGAAAGAAATCATTTCGGGTTGACGTAAAACTGTTTGACCCAAAACTGTTTGAACCAAGCTGGATGAAATAATACATTTCAAGCTAGGTCTAAAATCTATTACATTTTTAGTTCTGTAAACCATCTTCAAATTTTTTAAAGGTTACTTTCAAAACCATATTGATATTAAAAAAATCAAACTTTATTTTGACAATATCAAAATAAACTTTACTTGTGAAAGTGAGCTTCTGCTGGGGTTTTTTTTTTTCCTATTTGCTTTTTTAACCAAAAACTATTCACTAAATTCAATCAAATTCATGAGTAGCAAATACTTTTGGCCTCCTATTTTTTAACAAATACACTTTTTGCTAAAAAAATGCTCAGATCTGCACTAACCCTCAAGTTACAAGCCTCTCCTAATCGCTGTAGGAAAAGGGAGAGCAATCATATTAAAAAAACCCCCAATGAATAGAGTTGATTGAAAACAATTGTACCATTAGTAACTAAGTGGAATTCATTGCAGGATTTTGGACTTAGAAAATTAGCTAATGAGATGGATTAGTTAAAGAAAAAAAAAAGGCATCACAAGTCTCACAATAAGTCTGTACCAAGAGAAAAGTCTAGCATAGGAAAAACAGTGGCAGTATTTTGCCTTGAGTAATTGATAAAGGAGGAAGAAAAAAAGTGAGTCATTGGACCAGAGGGAGAAAAAGCAAGCAAGAAACTGTCTCTATACCCTGTTGGTTCTTGTGCTCACCTGGGATGTGTGAACACCCAGTTCCCATTAATACTTTATTATTTATACAAAGTGGAACAGCTTAAATGGACACTAACATCTAGCTCCAGTAAAAGACTCACTGTATCATCTGACGTTTAGCAATTTAGCCCTACAGGTGAGACAACATCCAGAATTAGGTGTTGCTTGTCCATTATAAGCTGTCCTGAGCCTTTTGGACAGGGCAGGATATAAATAAGAAAAATAAATAAATAAATAAAATAATTTCTCTATCCAGTGTGTCGCAGTGCACTTGCAGTGCCTGCCACTTTAAGGGCGGAGTCAGTCAGGCAGCAGGTGCTTGATTGTGGCAGCCATTTTAGGATACTGGCTGCCTATATAAACATAGCAGTTTGCTGCTGCCAGCCCAGGCAGAAACACTGCCTGGTTGAGCTGCATGGAACATGTAGCACAGTGGTGTGCAAAATGCATCCTGAAGGCTGGATGCAGCTCACCAGGCCATTCTATCTGGTTCACAGGGCCCTTAAAAAAATTTAGAAAATGAATATTTATCTGCCCTGGGCTGCCTGTCATGCAACCCTCAATGGCTTGCCAAAACTCAGTAAGCAGCCCTCCACCCAAAATAATTACCTGCCCCTGATCTACCAGGTAGGAGCTAAAGGCTCTTGGTCCTGGGTATGACCTAAAACTCTACCCTGTCAGGGAATGGTGGCCTGGTGGGGCTTCTGGTGGTGCAGGAGTCCCCAGGAAATGCCAGGCCAGTTACTTTCCCAGTGAAAGGTGAGGAGGGGTGCCTTAACACCAGCCCCCATCTTTGGGCAGGCTTTGGAGGCAGTAGTGGGGCCAGGCATGGACGTGGCCACCTGAGCCCATTAGGAGGGTGTAAGACCCCAGGGAGTGAGTGTAGTGGGGCCAGGCATGGCAAATGGAGTGCCACCTGATCCTATGGGGGTGGTTGACCCTGAGGCCCTGAGACAGAGGGTAGTGTAATAAGGCCCAGGGGAAGAGGGTGGAGTTTTATGGCCACACACAGACTAGGGATGAATTGGAGTAGGCCTGAAGGACTGTGCATGTGGAGGGGCTGAGTAAGGCTGAACAGGAGTAGGCCTGAAGGGCAGTCCCAGGGGTACCTTGAGTAGGGCCAAACTGGGAATAAGCTTGAAGAGAAGTGCAAGGGCCAGCCCTATGAGTAGTTGATTGGGAAGACAATGAGCAGACCCTAGGATGGGGAGTGGTACAGAGGCCCTAGTGAGGGCATGGTAGGAACCCCATATGAGGGGAATAGGCCAAGGTATGTCTTCAGATGCCTAAGGCCATAGTTTGGGCCAGAGGCTGAGTAAGGGGGAGAGATAGGGGTGAGTCCTGAGCCTGGTGAGTCCTCCACTGCAAGGAAGCTGAGTGTAGGTTGAAAGTAAGACCTGTAGTTGAGCACAATGACCTGCTGCTCCAGGGGCAAGTGAGAGTCCCCGTGAGACCCTGGAACACCAATTGTAGTGTGGGTCAAGGACATCATGTGGATGTGGTATAGGGGAGGTCAGAGCCACAGATAGTGCCCCTTGGCATTGAGGTATGTAATGGGCAGTCTCCTTCCTTTTCCATCCATCTATGGGAACACCAAAGTCATGGCAGGAGAGACAGGATGAATAGCACCATAGAGACAGGTGGGCAGACCAGCATGGGACCCTGTCCCTAGCTTGCCTTTGTCATATAGTGTATGGGGAAAAGTAGAATCCACAGAAGGGGAATCACAAAAGGCAGCACTATGAGCTAATCCAAATTTATAAGACATGTTGATAAGAGCTGTGTCTGAAATCTTTCCGGTCCCCAGGGCTCATATAGCCATCTGCAGTCCTGAGTTGTGAATCCCATTCTTCTATGGATGCTCATATCAGAAGCCCTCCTACATGCAAGTGCTTAATTCATTCTTTTATATAGAGTTGCTGCAGAGAAAGGTGGTTCCTCAGAATGAGGGGGGAATTCAACCCACAGCTTCTACTTTCTAACGGACTGCTAAAGGTCATTATATGAAAAGTGGTTCTTCTTCCTTCTCCTTAAAACCTGTTTTAAAAGAAAATTATCATAAATGCATTTGTGAAGGACCTGTGAATGTCACTGTGTATTATGTATGTTCTGAGAACACCTCCAAGAGATATGGGCACAGGGACATCTAAGTTTCTAAATCCAGTTGAGCTGAAGATGAGCTAGATTCCTAGTTGCTCAGACTGGGGTAGTTCGGTATATGCCCAGGAGTAGAAAGGTACCAAGAAGATGACAACGTTGTTTAGGAAAGTATTAGTCAAATTAGGTGCCTCCAGAGCAGGTGCTTTTTTGTTTCTGTTTTTAAACACACAAGTTATATTTCTGGAACTATCCTATGGTGCCTAACTACCACTTAGAGAAAGGAATTTGTTTCTTTCCCTTCCTTCCCTGTCCCCCCTGACCCCAACCTTTTCCTTTGGCTCTTTCTAATGGATAACTTAAGGCTTAACTTATCTGCCCCACTGGCTGATTTCTGCAAAACACACTCTTAGAGGCCCCTAATTCTTCCTGAGCATCCCAGGGCACCCAACTCAGGACTGAGGATATGTAAAGAGTATTCAAAGGTCAGATGTTCAAGGTTGGGCACTGTAAAACTTATGTCCCTTTCTATATTTATCACATATGTAGCCCTCTTTCTTCAAGATGTCTCTTAAATCTTAAAGCAGTATTTCACAACTGTTAGGTATACATCCATGGGTGGATCCAGGATTGCAATGACTTGGGTGCAGCCACACCTCCATTGGCTGTATGATGTACATGCAGGGATGAGAGTTCACAGTGCATGTGCTACACAACTAAAGGGGTATGGATGCCAGTTAGTTCTGAGCTCACCAGCATATCAGCAGGGAACAGCACTCATCCCCTGGGCTCTGAAGCTGCATGCAAGTAGGGCCTCTGAGCAAACTTAGCATCACTTGGCCAGTTAGTATCCCAGCAGGAGCTGCACTGACATGCCAATGAGCACAACCAAAAAGCGGTACCACCACACTGCTGCACACTCTCCAAATTTGTCCCTATATATACACCCCTTTTTCCAACCCTCTCCTCACTTTGTCTTCCCAATGCTAGGGCTCTTTATAACACTGCCATCCTTCTAGAGGCATAAATAAGCAAATGAGATGGATAACAGACATGCAGCTTCTGTGCCTAGATGCATCAATATCCAACTTCTACACAGAACAAGAAGGGGGCAGAAAAAAGTTTTTTGCACTCTTTCCTATCACTTACCTGTGCAGAATAGAGCACAAACTTTGCTGATATAAAATGAGGTTTATAACAGTTTAGTAATACTGTTCTACTACCCTTCTCAATTTATCTACTTGCTCTTTGTTCCTCCTTTAAAAATAAATTGGAAATTAAAAAAAACAAACAAACCTAGTGTCATGTATTACTTTATCTACAGAAGCACATTTCCTCCTGCTGTGGTTAAAGTCCACCTCCCAGAGAGAAAATGGTGCAGCTGACTAAAAAATACAGCACAAAAATCAATGTTTATGGACACAGTTAATATTTATTTTGTAAAATATGCTATAGAAACAGGGCAGAAATAAGGGTAGAGGTGGGTAAAAGAACTAGACTTATAGATAAGGGGCCTGATTCTGTACCCATTTATCTAAATGAAAGATTCATAATTTCAGTGGGTGCAGGATCAGGCACAAGATGCTGATCTGGTCTGGATCTGGTATGTGTAACGGGAGATGACATGGTAGCGAACCTCCAGATTGGTAGCCATCTGGGGGACAGTGATCACCTAATAATAGAATTCACCATAAGACGGCGAGTGGGTAAGGTAACTAGTAGGGTGAAAGTGCTAGACTTTAGGAAAGCTGATTTCAATGAACTCAGGAGATTAGTCAAGGACGCACTGCAGAGTAGAAGATTTGAAGAGATGGAAGCCCAAGAAGGCTGGCTGTGCCTTAAGGAAATGATCCTTCGGGCACAAAGCAAGACGATCCCCGAGCGAGGCAAAAGAGGGAAAGGGGCCAGGAGGCTTCCCTGGCTGACCAGAGAAATCCAGAGCAGCCTAAGGGACAAAAGGGGAGCACATAAAAAGTGGAAACAGGGAGAGATCACCAAAGATGAACTAAGCGATGGGCACGACAAGTCTCTCACTGGGGTTGTAGAGAGGCAGCAGCAAGGTGCCAGACTACCATGCGTAGACCCTGAAATGGTGCAGAGTCATTTGGAAGAACTGGATGCCTTTAAGTCGACAGGCCCAGATGAGCTCCATCCAAGAGTGCTGAAGGCACCGGCCGACATCATTGCAGAGCCACTGGCAGGAATATTTGAAAGCTCGTGGTGCACGGGCCAAGTCCCGGAGGACTGGAAAAGGGCCAACGTGGTCCCCATTTTCAAAAAGGGGAGGGAGGAGGACCCGGGCAACTATAGACCTGTCAGTCTCACCTCCATCCTTGGCAAAGTCTTTGAAAAAATTATGAAGGCTCACATTTGTGAAAGCCCAGCAGGACAAATTATGCTGAGGGGAAATCAGCACGGGTTCGTGGCAGACAGATCGTGCCTGACCAATCTAATTTCTTTTTATGACCAGGTTATGAAACGCCTGGACACAGGAGGAGGGGTGGATGTCGTATACGTAGACTTCAGGAAGGCATTCGATACAGTATCCCACCCCATACTGGTGAACAAGTTAAGAGGCTGTGACTTGGATGACTACACTGGCCGGTGGGTGGCGAATTGGCTGGAGGGTCGCACCCAGAGAGTCGTGGTGGATGGGTCGGTTTTGACCTGGAAGGGTGTGGGCAGTGGGGTCCCGCAGGGCTCGGTCCTTGGACCGATACTCTTTAATGTCTTCATCAGTGACTTGGATGAGGGAGTCAAATGTACTCTGTCCAAGTTTGCAGATGACACAAAGCTATGGGGAGATGTGGACACGCCGAAGGGCAGGGAACAGCTGCAGGCAGATCTGGATACGTTGGGCAAGCGGGCAGAAAACAACAGAATGCAGTTCAACAAGGAGAAATGCAAAGTGCTGCACCTAGGGAGGAAAAATGTCCAGCATACCTACAGCCTAGGGAATGACCTGCTGGGTGGCACGGAAGTGGAAAGGGATCTTGGAGTCCTAGTGGACTCTAAGATGAACATGAGTCGGCAGGGTGATGAAGCCATCAAAAAAGCCAATGGCACTTTATCGTGCATCAGCAGATGCATGACGAATAGGTCCAAGGAGGTGACACTTCCCCTCTATCAGGCGCTGGTCAGACCGCAGTTGGAGTACTGCATGCAATTCTGGGCGCCGCAATTCAAGAGGGATGCGGATAACCTGGAGAGGGTCCAGAGAAGGGCCACTCATATGGTTAAGGGCCTGCAGACCAAGCCCTACGAGGAGAGACTAGAGAAACTGGATCTTTTCAGCCTCCACAAGAGAAGTTTGAGAGGCGACCTTGTGGCTGCCTATAAGTTCATCACGGGGGCACAGAAGGGAATTGGTGAGTATTTATTCATCAAGGCACCCCCGGGGGTTACAAGAAATAATGGCCACAGGCTAGCAGAGAGCAGATTTAGATTGGACATTAGGAGGAACTTCTTCACAGTTAGAGTGGCCAGGGTCTGGAACGGGCTCCCAAGGGAGGTGGTGCTCTCCTCTACCCTGGTGGTCTTCAAGAGGAGGTTAGATAAGCATCTAGCTGGGGTCATCTAGACCCAGCACTCTTTCCTGCTTATGCAGGGGGTCGGACTCAATGATCTATTAAGGTCCCTTCCGACCCTAACATCTATGAATATGAATCTATGCTGGTCTGAAATTAATGATTTTATGATCCTTCCATAAGCAGAAGTCTCTGACAATGCTAATAACTATTTACTTTGTAAAAATAGAGAAAAAGTATTACCAGGATCTAGAATTTAGTTGTTTTTGTTTGGTTGGGTTTGGGGTTATGATTTTATTTTTTTCTGACACCAAACTTATTTTGATCAGATCTCTTCTTTTGCAACTGTAGCCAAATTAGTTGCATTGCCTGGTGGGCAGAGGGATTATGACATCCATTTATAAACACAGAATAATAGAAAATTAGGGTTGGAATGGCCCTCAGGGGTCATCTAGTCCAACTGATCTAGGCACTGACTGGTTTAGGGACTGGTTTAACTCACAACCATCTCACTGTACCATCCCAGACAAGGCTTTACTAGCCAGGTCTTAAACATCTAAGGATGAGGTTTCCACAACTTCTCTGAGTAACCTCTTCCAGAGTTTTACTACCCTCCTGGTGAAACAGTTTTTCCTAATATCTAACCTAAACTTGAGACTATTGCTCCATGTTCTTTCAGTTGCCACCGCAAAGAACAGTTTAGCTCCATCCTCTTTGGAACCACCCTTCAGTTGTTGAAGGCTGTTATCCAATCCCTCCCACCCCATCAGTCTGCTCTTGTCCTGACCTATGGCTCCTCTACTACCTGACTTACATCAGGGGTTTGGTCTCCATCCTCCAGTGAACCTAGTTTAAAGCTCTTCTCACTAGGTTAGCAAGCCTGTCTGTAAAGATGTTCTTTCCTCTCTTCATCAGGTGGATCCCATCTCTTTCTAGCAGTCCTTTTTGGGATAATATCCAATGGTCAAAGAATCCAAACCCCTGCTGGTAACACCATCTGCACACCATGAATCGATCCGTAGTATCAGTCTGCTCCTGCTCAGGCCCTTCCCTTTGACTGGAAGGATCAAGAACACCACATAAGCCCCTATTCCCTTGACTTCTGCTCCCAGAGAGGTATAGTCACTTTTTATCTGCTCAGGCTTGCTCCTGGCAGTTTATTAGTACCCAAATGCATGAGCAGCATGGAATAGTAGTCAGAGGGCCAGATAAGTCCCAGTAATCCTACTGTGACATTTCAGATCTGGTATCTCGGCAAGCAGCAGACCTCCTGGCAAGTGGTCAGGCTAGCAAATGCAGACAGGTGCTTCTGCCCCCAAGAGAACAGTTTCCAACCACAACCACCTGTCACTTTTTCCTGGTGGCAGTGGTCTCAATCCTCCCAACTGGCCTTTTCCACTGATGGGACATGCTCCTCTTCCTTTTTTGCTAAGGCTCCATATCTGTTCTCCAGGCAAACTGCAGGTGCAGGTGGAGATGAAGTCTTCTGCTTGCTGTCAGAAGTTACAAGCTTCCAGCGTCTACCTTTCTGAGAGTCCATATTCTCTCTTCCTTCTCTCATGCTGCCTCTGACAGTCCTTCCTCCACAGTCCTGGTTTCTTCCAGAATCAAACTGATGAAGTAGTCATGGTAAAGGATCCTTTGGAGCCTCAACACCTCCTCCTATAGCTCTCTTGCCTGCTGCCTGAGGGATACCACCAGGAGGCACCACTCACATTACAGCGACTCCCACACCTGGCTGTCACTTGAAGGAACCTGCAAGCTATACTTCACACAGCAGCAAACCAGAACCTTGGTGGAAGCTTTGACAGTGGGTAGTCCTGCATGGATAGACACTTCACAGGTGCAAGCAGAGGAAGAGATGTCAGTGGCAGTGGCTGTGCATTGCAACATCTTCCAGCCATCCCTCTGGGTCTCTTAATCTGCAGCCTCTCTCTCCAAGCAGACCTTCCCTAGAAACTCTCCTGTAAGCTGGCCTGTTTGCTGCTGCTTGCTCTTGAAAAGTTAGCTTTTTCCTGCTGATCTGCTTCCTCTCACCAAGCTCACAGTGAAGGAACTGGAGAGTTTCCAAGCAAACTTCCTAGAGAACTCCCCATTCACGCTGAACTCTAGTTAAACAAAGGGTTTAAGTATAGGTCTAGTGGCTAAGTTTTAGTTGCTTGTGCTATATATAGTAGGTTACTTACTCTTATTTAAGGAAAAAGCTTACCTTCAAAGCTCCCCTTTGAAGAGGGGGACAGCAAACTGACCTTTTTGCTGCCTTTGTTCACTCACTTCCTGGTCACTCAGGGAGTCTCCTTTTATACTCTCCTGGGCCTGGACTGGCTCCACCCCTTTACTAGCACTTTTGTCAGACACAGGCAGCAATCACGCAGTAATCACTCAGATAGCAGCGCACCCAACTGCTAAGAGCACCTTCCCAAATACACAGCCCACCAAAAAAAACACTCAGCAAGCCAAACACACAGAGAGCTCTGGCTCACTTATCTTTTTGTTTAATGCATGTCACATTTTAGTTGGCAAATTATCCCAGAAACTATTTACATCCTGACAAGGTCAAAACATAGGAACGAATGTTCTGGGGTTTTAGGACCAATGTCAGCACAAATTGATCATTCTAAACTCCATTTTTTTCATTTTCTCATGAGTCCAATCAACTCATATAATCAACTCATACTTAAAATATGTCAGTTTCCCACTTGCAAAACTAGCATCTTTGTAGTTTGAGTGTAATAGGTTGCTCTGTTCACCTTCTGAATAGGTTGAATTTAAATCAGCATTAAAAGACCATCTTCTGCTATGTGATATCTTTATGTTTAGATCTAATAACCTGTTTCACAAAAATGATGCTTTATGTGACCTTCCTCATAACATTGTTGCTTCTGGCCAGGCTCCTTTGGGCGAGGAATACAATAATTTAAAAAGGTCTATGTAAATATTTTCAAATAGTTTTGTAGACTGACATCTTTGAGGTTCTACATCAGATTCTGATTCTTTTAAGTCTATGAAGGTCATGAATATGGAACTTTTTCAGGTAGCATATATAGTTCATAGACCTTTTACTATGCAGTTCTGGAAATAATTTGCTTTCTAGAAATTTTCATTGTAAAGTAATCTATGTGAAGTGGTACAAATTAATTTCAAGTTATTTTTAATAAATTGTTCAATTTATTCCAGTATTTCTAGATTTAATAGTAGCCCAAAGGAAAAAAAAAACAACATCTTCAGTTTAATTAAATATTTTTGCTTGTTTGTTGTTTTCATACAAGGTATAGACATTTTGCAATGGACTGAAAACAAAGTGACCCAGGTGAATGAAGAGTTTTTATAAAAAGATAAGCAGATTTGAGATTGGCATTGTAATTATTCATAATTTTACAAGAAATTCTGCAGTATTCTTTCTAAGCATTTAAAATATGTTGACAAAATGTGGTTCAGCATTTGGAATGGGACAGAGATTTTCAAGTGGAGGTTCTTGGGCACTTCACTACTTCAGTGAGCTCTTTCTTAATGGTCACAAAATGAAGCACTTTGGGAATTAACCACTGTACTATCAAGTATCAGAAGGGAGGTGATCCATAAAACAATCTTTTTAATAAAATACTCTACAAAATAGGAATCAGTGGAGAAGAGTGTTTTAGATATGACCATCTTAAGTGCAATAAATTCATCTGTGAAGATTAAGATTCAATAAATTCCATGTCATAAGAACCTTTTTTCATTTTAGGATAATTAGGCCCACACTGCCCTTAATTATGTCCTTTATTCAGTGCTCACTTTAATTCCTAAGTAAACCATAATTATATTTTCTAACTAATTTTCTAGCTCACAAAGGTTTCATAATTTGAAACTTTTCCAAGGTCTGTTATATGGGATGGGTGTTTGTAAAATATTATTTATTTTTCTTTGCAAATTCATACATGGTTAGGTATACTTGTGTGTACGCATGCATGTGTATGTGATGTGTATGTAGGCTTAATGGTTTTAAACTCTATTCTCAATTCTTCATTACACAGCCTGAAGAAAGTAAGGGTCATTGCAAAGGTCCAATTTTTTTCTTGATCCAAAAAATTGTTCTTTAATATGTATAAACCAGGACCAAGTGACACAATAAAAGTAACACCCACTGCTATTATAGCTAAAAATAAGTTGGAAATGATGAATACCAAGAAAAATTTGAAATACAAATACAAGATGACACCCAGTCAACCAACCAACCAGTAATGCCTGCCACAATATTCACTAACTGTATCAGAAGTTACAGATTGCAAAATGTGTATAAGTATCCCAAATGAAAAAAAAAAATGAACCTGGCTGGATAAAGTGAAATAAGATCCAACCCTAAATGTCTTTCAAATCCACGTGTTATATTTTGGGACACATTCTTAATTTATTTGCATCTAAATCTCCTGTTATAATACGTTTGGGGTATTTGAGGAATGCATGGTTTGGTCCCTTGTTGGCCTAATATTATTCTAAGTTTATGAAGTTTTAAAATGCCTTACTAAGAATTTTCTAATCAATATTTATCAAAGAAAATAGTATGTTTTCATGGATTCCTAAGAGTGAAGCCTAGAGCCACAAAGGTCTATAGATGCTACAATTTTCAAGCCTTGTCAGGACAGATTCAGTTGCATGCATTACATGAAAAAGGTAGGTGGTTTCACCTCCTCCCCACTGCTGCTTTTGTGATTCATTCCTAATGGTAAAATGATGATCTGTTAACAAAGTAGATGCCATTAATAGATTTTCAAGACCTTGAACAGAGGAGAAAAGAATTACTCTTAGGCCTTTAAGTCCACTTACGTATCTGGTAGGCAGAACAGAATCTTGCTATTGGTTCCCTATATAATCCATGGAGAAAAATAGCTGCCCCAAAACGTGGTTCAGAAAGGCCACATAATTGAGTAGGACCCTACTTAATCTAGGCAAAAATAAGTCTCAGAAACAGAGACATGCTTTAAATCCCTCCTTTCTTGAAACACAGGTTCTTACTTTCCCAAGATCTTCTCTTTTCTTCAAACTAGGCACCTTCCAGAAACTTAGAAAAGGCCATCCTTTCTTGTAAAACATCATGGCACAAGGATCACTTGGTGGTGCTCTCCTCCCCTATGTTACCACCACATTATAAAAGTTTAGTGGTTAGAACACTCACCCCTGATATTCAAATTCACAGCTCTCTCTTCCTAGGAGAAGAACCTAACCATTCAGCTGTGGGCTATTTTGACTGTTCTCTAGATCTGGTAAGGGTTTTCATTATAATTTTTTGTTCATGAAACACTGAAATAGTTACTGTACTAGAGATCAAGAATAAGAATAAGCTAGTGAACTAATGGTTAACATTCTGAAATGGGAATGTAGAGACTCCATCCCTCTTTTGAGGGTTTCTTACATATGTTAATATAATATTTTTAATTACTTTTATTGAATACCACACTGAAATAGTTCCATACTTGAGTGTAATCCCATGTCATTATGCCCATTGAACTGTACAATCAGGACATTCCTGGTATTGGAGAGTCACCCATCATGAAAGTACCTGCTGATTTGGGAATAAGTTTAGTCACACACATCTCCCCAGAATGTGCCCCCCCCCCACCCCATCCCTAGGTGACATGCCATTGGTTGCCATTGCCTCTGAGGAGCATTGTTGGGAATGGGAACAGCAGTGGGAGACTCCCATATATGATCCCAGGGACAGCCTCTCCCACCATCCCACCACACCACTGCTGTTGCCTCTGTAACCTGGCTATCCTGTGCTGCTTGGTGGTGATGGCAGCCAAAGGCAAACGTGGAGATGGGATGTATGTATATGTGCTGGGAGGGTGTGTGCATGTGTGTGTCCTGCTGGGCCCACTTCAGCCCAGGAGCTTCTCTCCCCACTCCCCCTGCTCCCAACCTTTCCTCACTCACCAGCCACTGCTCTGCTGTCCATCCTATCATTATGGAAGCATCAGAGTCCAAGAAGACAGCTAATCTACCTGGGAGTGGTGCCTCCTGGGATAATAGAGGACTGTCTATTGGTTGTTTTGATCTACATGGAACATTTAGAAGTTAAACTAAATTGAGTTGCTTAGCACAGTTCAAAGAAATCTTCACCTCAAATGGCATAACTTTAAAATGTCTAAAGGTCACTTAGCACTAGTTAATGATCTTGAAATCCTGGGTTCCAATCCATGTTCCCAAGGTATTTTATCCATTGTACAATAAATATTAAACAGAGATTTTCTTTTTTTTTAAGTTTAGCAGAAGAATGGCTTTATTTAAACCATTTTTTTTAAATATGAGAGAGAATCCAAACTAGTCAGCCATGCCAAGATCAAGTTGTTTCTGGGTCTGTACAAAGGCAGGGCCTTAGGTGCCCAAGAAACTTTACTGACAGAAAGGTAACTACCTTTAGACTTCAATCCCCCAGGGTTAGGCAAAAACTGAACTGAGGTTTTGAGGAATTTATCTTAAAGTTGTGCTAAATTGAGATTAGGTTCAATTTAGGAACCTTTTGTGGGTCTGGGATTAATTTTTAGAATGGGTGACACTAAATCTGACTTCTTTCATGGGGGAATATTTAGGCAAATGAGAGTATGATAAGAAACTGATTCAAAACCTGTTGCCATTAGCAGAATGATTTTCATCAACTGTAATGAACTTTGGATCAAGACCTAAATAGTTATTTCTTTAAAAGAGTAAAATTCTCTTAGAAAATCACCCTTCTTAATTTTCATTCCACCAAGCTATGCCATTAATTATGACTGAGAAATTAGTACATCAGCCACACACAGAACAATTAACTAACAAATAAAATAATTAGTCTCTTTGGCATAGAATATGTTGCCTCATTCTTCATCTTTCCATGCTAATTTTTTTTAATCCTAGTCTAACAGAGGCATGTTCCTGTATCTCAGAACTAGGTCCAATTCTCCAGGTTTTATGCACAATACTGCTATCAGTGGGAGTGTCTACAGGTACAAATGCTCATGGATAGGTTTATTCCAGAGTAATTTATTCTGGAGTAAACCCACCCTGGGCAGGCATCTACACATGTGGGTGTGGAGATTTAGTAACAGATTTGCTGCTCTTCGCAGTAGTCTGCTCCAGCCCTCTCCAACCCTGCAGCAGCCCCCTGCAGCAGCCAAGGAGAGCTAGAGGCTCTGGCTGCAGCTGCCTTTGGCTGGCAGTCATCTTTAAAAGACAGCCCCACATGCTGCTCCCTGACCACTTGCCTTCCTGGCCAGGAGCAACCTGCAAAGCATGGTGCCAGCATGCTGCAGCTCTGTAACCAGAGCCACCACACAATGCCTGTTCTACCCACAAGCCCCGGGAGTGACGTCCACTGCCCCAGGCTCCTTCTCACCATCCTTCTCTCCATGCTGCCAATCTGCAGCAACCACTGTTTGGCCCAGGTCAGTCTTGGCTCTGATGGCCCTCCTGCATAGCACAGCCTCCTGGCTAGGCTCACCGTACCATCATAGGCCCCCTCCTGCTGTGCTGCTACTGCCCAGACCCTGTGCTGCTGCCCAAACCCGAGCAGGGATACTGACAGCGGGCACCTGGATACCACTACTGGTGCTGTCCACACACTCCCGGGCCTCCAGCCCCACCACCTGTGGGCCTCCTCGGCCAGCCAGGATTGTTGTCTGTATATCATCTAGACCACCTGGGAGGATGAGCAGGGACTGGAGTCATTCTAGATGACCTACTGCCATGGCTCAAGAACCACTCCCCAACCCTTCTCTTCCTGCAGACCAGCCTGTTTACTGTGCTGCCACCAAGTCCATGGCACCTGGGCATGGAGGACAAGGCCAGCCAACAGGGCTGTGGAGCTAGTAGCACCCCCACCTTCTTCCCATGGGAACTCTCCAGAGAGGTGCCCTGGGGCCAGCCCCACCCTGCACTGGCTGTGCCCTAAGCATACCCCTGTTGAGAGTTTCCTGGGGGCACCACAAGGAACTGTTTGCATGAAGTGAGGGATGCCCAACCCACTATGCCCTGATGCTTCTGATCACCATGGTGCACCTGTGAACCTGGCATGGGAGCGTGAGTTTTGATAGTGTGGAGAGCAGGCCTGTGCTGCCCCACAACCTTCTCCAATGCCACCTGGAGGGCTACCTGTGGCTGTGATACACATCTCTGCCCCCACAGCTGAGGACAATATTGCTGCCAGGATCAATGAATCCCTTCGTTTATGAGAGGCTCATTCCTGCCTGGCTGCAGGGACACAGGCTGCTCAATAAAGTTTTGCACTCCCTCCTGCCTCCCTGTGTGCTGTTACAGAGAAACCCAGGGCAAGGGAGCACAGCTGGAACAGGCAGGAAGCAGGGGCAGTGCCAGAGGCAAGGGCAGGGAGGAGGCCCTCCCCATAGTGTGGGGCTTACCAGATGGGCAAGGAAGGTGTTCCCAGCAGCCCAAGTCAGTTCCCATTGGCAGTGAGGCTATGTGATTCTTGGCAGTGTCCTGGGATGCAGAGGAATGGTGTCCAGCTATCTGGACAGAAGCCCCCCCTGGGGAGGAGCTGGAACTGCTGAGGTCCAGTGATGCCATGGCCCACCTGACCTCCTGAACAGGGCTGTATCCCCAGAGCTGGTGGTGCAAGAACTGGCCCAGGCTCCCAGTGCTGCTTGACAAGGCCAGAGGTGGGGAGCATGGTGGGATGAACTCCTGGTGGTCTGAGAGGCTCCCCCCAGTGACGCATCACCATGGGTGCCAGGCCACAATGGAGGCTTGGGTAAGCTGCCAGTGCTCAAGTGCACAGAATGACTCTGGCTGGGTCCTGGAGTGCAAGGATGTCATGCAGCTGCTGGATAAAGGGCATGGACTTGTAAACAGCTCCTTATCAGTGGTTATGCTTAGTAACAGTGACCCTCCATGCCTGCAAGGACTTGACCTTTATGCCAACAAGTCATGGCTGTACTCCTGCATGAGGCCTGACAGGTCCTCATAGATATGTGTGTTGGAGCATCTGTGCAAATTGGGTGAGGTCCTCAGCCTTGCCTCATAGCGCAACAAGGAGTGCAGTCTCCTCCTGGTACCAGTTGCAGCTCTAGGAGGTGGCATGTGGCTTTAGGGAGGATGCCAGGATGGCTCTCTCAATGGCTCATTGGGCCTTTGCACAACATTACAGGTGTTGGCAGGCCTGAGTAGGTTTGTGCAGTGGCAAGGGATAGGCAAGTGTGCACTGATGCTGTGCTGGGCACCAGCAGTGGGGTGCAGGCAGGCTGCTGTGGGTAGCCTGTGGCACCCAGCACAGTATGACGGTGTTGGCCTGGCAAGTATGTGGTGTCAGGGACCAGGGCTAGATTTGGGCAGATTGCTGTGGCTGGCATGAGGCCTCTGCTGTGAGACTCGCAGTGGCCAGATGCTGGCTGCAGGTGGCCCAGGACCCTGGCAGCCCCACAGACATTTAAGGTCCAGGGCCTGGGGTAGGCAAAAGCTGCCTCAGCTCAGGAGCTGGAGAAGCTCCCAGCCCCATTGCCCTTAAGGCTGGGCTCAGGGTGAACCCTTGTTGGTGGGACTGATAAGAGAAAATTTGCTCCCAGTCAGGATCTACATGTGTATTACTGCACAGTAAATACTCAGGAGTTAATTCATTACTTGTATTTACAGGTAGCCAAATAACTCCTGAGTAGAGCAATTTACCGTGCAGTAAGCATCTGCACATGGAGATAGTAACACTTACCATGCAGTGATTTGCTGTACTGTGCAGTAAAGCATCTTGTGTAGACTCACTAGGTATTTCTTATTGACTAGAGGAAGCTCCTAATGTTCAATAAGCTATCTGTTGTGAATTCCATTCTGAGTTCTCAGATTCTAACCTTGCACTATAATAGGAACCTAAGTGCTTAGCTCAAGGCTCTAGATTACATTCCTGGAACCAGTTAGACAACTGTAACACTCAGCATTCCAAGATTCATCTCTGGGTGGGTCTATATCCTAGCTTCTATAAGACCAAAACAAGGGATCCCAAGATGGTATGCCTGAGCCAATCAATTTGTTTCTGGAATATTTAATTTTTCAGACCACCTTAATTTGTGAGTTGGTCTATTAACTTTTTTCACACACGTTCACATTTTTTATCAGCTACTTAGTTTCATTGTATTTTTATCCACAAGAGTATGTTGTGTAATAGGAAAAAATAATTTCTGTTCCAAACTACCATACTAGCTGGAAGTAAACCACTCAGCTTGCTTGGGATTTTCATCTAAAAGTGTATTGATTTTAATGCTTGTTGAGATTTTTTTACCAAATTAACCTTTTATTATATTTAGCTATATAAAAATAGTGCACGGGAAAAGGTAGACACTGCAAAGAAAGAAATCAAGAGAACTTCTTTGAGGTGTTCTGCAGAACTTCTCCAAGACTGTTCAAGGATAAAAAGCAAAAAACACTTCCAGGGCTGTGCATCTTATTTTTCTGTTAGAGCTGTCAGTTTCAGTGATTCCAGTAATGTGAATCTGACCATAGTCTAACAAAAATAAATATAGAAAGCACATGCATAATATATATGCATACATAAATATATACACTTCCTTGCTGGAAATCTTTCATTCTGATTCTGTGATATTCCTTATGGTGTTCATTCCAAATCTGAAACAGATGCAGAATGTATGATCAAAAGATTTAAGCCATTCCTCCTATGTCTTTTGATATCCCCATAAAATAAATTATTAGCAAAATGTAATCTTGAAACATTCACTGATATATAAACAATCTACTCCATACCCTGTCCAGATGGCACTGCAAATTCTAGGTATAAAAGAGAATGTGGATTCACATTCATTGGAGAACTAAAACTATAAACCTCTCTGATGCAAAATTAAGTTAGCCTCTCTTGCATGGGAAGTCCCCAGTACCCTGCCATAACTAGTTCCTTCTTCATTCTTGCATACACTAGTCACCCATTTAGCCATTTCTTCCATTTATTCCATTTTTGAAGTGAGCTATGGTATTGTAAAAGAGAGTTGTCAGGAACCACACTGGCCTGTGAAAATATGGCTTAGTAGAAAAACTGGCAGGTTGTCAGTGAGACAGACAACATGACTGTACATCAAGAGCAGGAAATACTACAAGAAAGAGTGTCCTCCTCCTTTCCCCAACCATATTCCCAGATATCTGAAAAGAAAAAGGGAAATGGGATCATGAAAAGGTGAGAATATGCCATCTGTGAGAACCAACGTATATAAGGAAGAACATTCAGTCTATAAGGGTGGTTAAGCATTTTGGAGATTATCTAGACAAGTTTTGGAATCTGAATGGAATATTTTTAACTGTGGGTTAGTCTGGAGTGGTTTACACAAGGAGAATTCTACATCCTTTAATCGATGACTTCTCAAGGCCCTTTCAGCCTTACTTTTATTTGTTTTTATGATCTAGAAGCTATCTTAGTACGAAACAAGAAATTGAGGGTAAATTCTGAGGTAGAGGAAAATGATTAGTGATAAAGAAGATAAAGAATGAGAGAGAGTTTTCAATGGCCAAAAGTTCCTTACATCCTATTATTTTGTTACCTAATTTCTCCCTACCATGCTTTGCATGTTTGCATCAGCTACTATTTGTGCCTAGTCTTTTAAAATTGTAAACACTTTGGGGCCATGTCCATCATTTCTTCTTGAATTCTGTGTCACCTAGTACGTGAGGTCCAATCCTGGCACTGGCAGAGTATAAATGATAGACAATAATAATGAGACAGAAATAATGTCAATATCAATTTCTTCTGAGCAATGTCAAAACAGAGAGGGAAAAGGGACACAACAGGGAGTGTAGGGAGGATGAGAGTCCTTGTTTCCAGCCTCTGTTCCCAATGCTTTTTACACATTTTATCCAAAGATTAATGTCAAAACCTGGACAGCCTTGGCTCCCTAGACTAAAACTGAAGATTGGCTTCTTTCCTCCAAGAAGAGATTTCACCTCACAGAGCTTTACAGTGGGTTTCTTGCTTACTATACTTCTAGCCCAATCTCCACTTCCATGTCTTACATTCTTTTTACCATTCATTGTCCAAGATACAACAGGAAGTGTGGAGGATGCCCTTAGGGGGTGCCCTTAGGCCAGACAAGCCTATAGTTTGTTGTTTAAATCTCTTCCCTAGAAATGGAAGGTGTGAGCTCTCACACTTTCAGGCTAAGGATATCCTATATACTACTTCCCACTTCCTGGAAGTGCTATAATCACCAGGCTACTGAGTCCTTCTACCACAGACTTAGCTATACTTTAAGAATAACTACCAGACCAGGACCATATGGGAATTTAGGTGCAAAAGCATATAGATTTAATAGATTTTAGGGTTGGAAGGGACCTATTAGATCATTGATTCAGACCCCCTGCCCTGGGCAGGAAAGAATGCTGGGATCAGATGACCCCAGCCAGGTGTTTGTCCAATCTCCATCTAAATACCTCCAAAGAAGGGCACAGCACCACCTCCCTTGGAAGCTCATTCCATATTTTGGCAACCCTCACTGTAAAGAATTTTTTCCTGATTTCCAGTCTAAATTTGCTCTCTCTCAGCCATTGTTTCCAGTCACACAGATGGGCACCCTGGTAAACAATGTATCCCCTATTTTCTACTGTCCCACCCTGATGAGTTTGTATATGGCCACAAGATCACCTACAAAGACAATCTTGAACAAGTTGCTTTAGACTTGTCTATGCTTAGCTTCATTAGATGGTGGGATTTCAGGGTATTCAAAGCACTTATAGCAGGGCTGTTCAAATTCTGGGCAGCCAGGGGCCACAGACATGAGGGGCTTCATGCTACAGGAGCTTCCCCTCCCCAGTCCCCCATAACACGTAGCCCAGTTGCTCATTGCCACACGTGGAGCCCGACTAGCCAGTAGGGAATGTTGAAAAGACTTAATTCCGCCCCCCCCTGAATCCTTGTAATCTGAGGGCACATCTACTTGTGCTATCAATTTGAAGTAGGCTTACTTCTCAGTAAAAATACTGTGTAGTAAGCCTACAGGGAAGCACATCTACACGTGTTGCCTCTTGGGAATATATTTGCTCCCACCCGGCTCTACCCCACTGCAGTAGCCAGGGGAGCTCCAGGCTGCCCCCTCCCCATGCTAATCCAGGGCTAGCAAGGGTCACAGGGTGGTCCCAGTGGTTATGGGGCCAGGTGAGCTCTGCCAGCTGCAGCAGCAGATGTCTCCTGGCCACATACACATTGGGAAGGGTCCTGATGTATATGGGACCAGGAGAGAGCAGTCCCTGCAGAGGGCAGAGCTCTCCTGGCCACATGCACATCCAGAAACACAGTTCCCAAAAACCTTCTTCCAGGAATGGGTGTAGGGCAGCTCTGGGCAAGCCTTCTGCCAGACTGGGGGGCACAGGGCTCATCAGCATGCACACTGCTTGGCATGGAGCTGGCTGCTCTGCAGTGGAGGCAGGGGCTGAGAATCCAGCACTCACTGTTAGCACTAGATTTATGACACAGATACCTTATTCTGGGCAGACCCAAACCCTGAGACTGACCACAACTTCTTCCATTTGATAATAGCCATATTTTATTGATACACAATGATAGTAGATAAGACTAACACAGACAGCGGAAACAAGAGAACCATCCCCCACCGCTGATTGTACATCTACCAGTTCCAGGGTTTACAGATGGAAGGTACCAGTATGTGTGCTTCACCCTGTGCTTCTTTCTTGAATGCCAGCAGTCTTGGAGGTCAAGGACTGAGACCCCCCCCCCAGCCCCAAAGGGCTGGGGTGAAACAGGCTGGTGGTGCACCCTCTGTCCTTGGTGGCCTCAGAATCCCCCCTCAGAGACCTTTTACTGCTCTGAAATACCTCCTTTAATGTTTTCCTCCTGGTGACTCTTTATTTCCAGGTACCATTGACTGATCTCCCTGTGGCTGTCATACTGTCTACATTCTGTTTTGTCAGCACATTCCTTTGTATGAAAAAACCCATCAGATGCCTACATCTTAATTTGGTCATTTACTGGGGTCTTAATTTGGGCATGCCTGGCCTCCTAATTTAGTCATTTCACCAAAATTGGCTATTCCAGGGGCTTTGCAACTGTGCACTATAACCTGGTGCCAACACAGCAATTCTATCTTTTGCTATAAATTTTTCAGAGAACACTGTACAAATTTTCCAGCCTATTTGTCCATTGGCCTCAGACACACTGTCTGCCTTGAAGTCTGTGAAATTTTGTCACAAACAGGCTTTTAGAAACCACTTAATTCTTGGCATTCCCCTGAATCATTGTTCTAATGCAAATCTACTCTACCTACAAGCCAGTTCCTGAAAGCAGATCTCTAAATTTCATTTTCTAGCCATCACTCACCTGTCCTTCAGAGCAAGCAGGATCTAGGAATCCATCCCTTGCTTCTCCCCTAGACCAGCCGGCTCCATGCTCTGTAGAGCTGGCTGCTCTGGGGATCAAGTGGGGGCTGGTAATATAGCCCTTCCATGTTTCCTGGAGCAACCAGCTCTATGATGCAAGGGGATTTCCACCTCCCCTCACTCCCCAGAGCCATTAGCTGTATTCCCCACTGTGTAGAACAGGCTGCTTTAGGAGACAGGTGAGGGCTGGATTCCCAGCTCCCACTCATTCCCCAAAGCAACCAGCTCTGTGTGGGGAGGTCCCCAGTCCTGGCCCTGATCAGCTCCTAGCTCCTGTGGGGAGCTGAGCAGTGCCACAACCATGGACAGGAAGCTCCCTGCCTCCTGCTGGTTAGGCTGACCGGGAGCAAATTTGCTCCCGGCCAGCATCTACACATGTTTTACTATGCAGTATCTACTGTATGGTTAGTTTACAACCTGTATTTATATGTTGTAGCTAACTGCAGAGTAAACTAAACTAATTTACTTTGCAATAAATATGAGCACCTGTAAATGGTGCTTTTACTTTCTAGGTGATTGTTCCAGTCTCCAAGCTATTATATAAAATGTAGGCACTGTCACCATGTGTTCCTTCTCCTCTGATAGGCACATTTTAAAATAAAACAGGACCCACTCTCAAGCCTTTCAAAGAATAGAGATGGGGTTCCAAAGTGTGTCTACATGAGATGTTTACTGCCCTCCCTGCCCCTGGCAACAGCAAAAAATTCTGTTCAGGGGCCTAGATATTTTATGTGTCTCTTGGGTGCCTTTCATTGTATCCTATGGTTCCCAATGTCTGGACTTGGCATGTTGCACCTATTCAGAAGTGATCCAATGCAGCCACCAAAGCATTTAACTTGACTTGTGTTCTATTTGAATCCATTTCAACTTGGGAAAGCATGTGAACTCTGGCAAAAGCCTCCAAATATTTGGATAGAAGAAAGTCACATATGTCAGCAGATTGTATTGTCCAGTAATCTTAATGTTACATCACTTGTCCAGAAAGTGGGGGAATTATTTTTAGGCTCACCTTACCCTGAGAAGGGTTTACATCCACATCTCATATTTCCATCATTATTGTGCTAACCACCAGACTGTGGCCAGGCAAGACTGAGATTACCCTCTGTCACTCATATTTAAACAGGGCCAATAAACAGGAGGAGTGAGGGTAGAAAGAGAACAAGGATGCAAAAGCCTGACTTCTTTTCCATGCACTATTTGGCCATTGTTCTTTTCTTTGCACTGTGGTAAACAATGTTTGAGAAGAAGGGTCACTAGAACTTAATTGCCTTAGGATTTACAATTTGCAGGGCTGTATACAAATGTTTCCATCTTCATGGAGCTCTAGAAATGTTGAATTTGTTCATAATCCCCAAACTACAGATTTGAAAACTAACAATGAAAAAGTCAATTTCAGTACCGGAAGTTCAATTAAGAACTTTTATTTTTTTTTTTTCATTTTTACACAAAGGCCCTTAAAAATATTACTCTAACTTGAAGGGGAAAAAATTTAAAACCAAGACAAAATGTTTCCAGTTCACACATCTTAAGTTTCAAGAAAGGTTCCAAAAATGGTGAAAGGCTGTCTATAATATAATGATCTTAAGTTATAAAAGATGGTTAAAATAGCCAATTTACTGTTCAACATATAGGTCTGTAGCCACAAAACAGCTGCTGTATATATGCCCCCACTAATCTTTAATCACCCAGTATCTACATAGAGGGATAATCCCTTATGGCTTAAGTTTAATACTTTTTTGAAGTGTTTTATGAGTAAAACCACAAATGTAGTTGCCCGATATTTCAACCAAATCTCAAAGATCAGGATTAAGGCCTCATGTACTATCTTATTTGATTTAAAATTTAGGCAGGAATTGCCTACTAGAATACTCAGGATATAGTTCCTTCAGGAAGTCATGAATCAAAAGGGTTGAAATGTCAGATTCAGTAGTGACATAAGCAGAATATTTATAGGTTATGGTTCAGCAGCTACTGCATTTTGGATAGAATACCTGAAAACACCTGAGATCACATGATAATCTCTTACTTTCGCTAAGGTATCTAGAGCTGTCCAACTGCTCTTACAGCCTACCTATACAAGTACTCAGGAGTGGGGGGGAGGGTGTTTTAATTAGAGTGGCTTCCAAACAGCTATTCTAATTAAAATGTCTCACCATTACATTGTTGCCCTGTGGGATCAGGCCAACTCTCAGGATCTCAATATTGGACAGTTAGATAGCAGGGTGTGACCCAATTGCACATATGCAAACACACAAATAAATTAGGTGCATACATACACATACACACACACACTACCAGCTCAGGCACATACACATCGAAACCAGCCTAGGCACATGCATACCTATCACCAATTCAAGCACATACACTATATACCCCAAAAGTTAGAGACAGATAACAAATTCATATATCATACACACAATGATATATATATATATATATATATATACATATAAACACACACACTCACCAGTTCACACACATACAACCCACCTACACATAAACACAGATAAGTTCCTAACTTGGATGGTACAGTGTGTACGTGTGTGCTTGGGGTACCTGGGATACTTGGGAGAAGGTTAAGGTGAGAGAGAGAGTTAAAGTGTAGGGAGTGAAAATTGCTAGAACTGAGATTAGAACCGGTAAACTAGAAAAAAGTTGGCTGAGGAACTGAGGCTTGGGGTTACTTAAGGTAGATTAGGGCTAGAAACTGAGGCTAGCAGCTTAGAGATTGTAGGGTGGGGGGCAGACAAGTGGTGGCAAGGAGGAAACAATCAGGAAACAGACAAAAATCCAACTCGTGTTTTCAAAGTAACAGGTTTATTAAACCGACAACACACCACACAGCCCCATGAAGTTATTGGTTCCCACACACACACACACACACACACACACACACAAACACTAACAATGACAACAGGAGAAAGAGACTCAGTGGAAGGGTTGGAATCCAGGTAGGGAAGAGAAGCAGAGTCCAAGTCCTTGGTTGAAGAGAGGGTGTGCAGGTAATATCTACCTATCCAAGCTGGAAAGGGGTCCTTCTCCAGTAGGTGTTATCCAGAAGGGGGTTGCTGGCAGGGTCTCCGGGTGGGTAGGTGGTGTAGCACGGTGCTGGTCCAGATGGAGAGAGCATCCCACTGTGTCTGTCTTCACTGCCCCTTTTTATAGGGGCAGACCTTGTGTGACCCTAGTGACAAGAGGCATGCCCAGGCAAGGGTCAGCCCCTGGTGTACTGAGCATGTGTGCTCCATGCAGGGATGTGCAGGTTTGGGTGTCTGTAATGGTGGGGTACAATGGTAGAGTTGCTGGTTCTGACGGATCTTTTCTCTTCCAAATGCTGGGTTCTTGTCTCTGTTCCTGGGTGAGGTTTGTGGTTCCTGGATGAATCAATGCGAGGTGATGGCCTGGTCATTACAGGCCATTCATTAGAGGCCTGCTACCATTGTATTTCAATCATTCCCAATCACTCTCATTCATCTGGGAGCCAATTTACATGGGAGGGTTACATGAATCATACACAGGGGATGCCTGGGTAGAGGACACAAGATGGATGCTTGACATACAAAATGGAAACTTAACATGACTTATGCTAACTTACATATATAGGCACAAAACAGTAATCACACAATATAAAAGCAGTACAAACATAATAATTATCACTTATAAAACAGTGGGTATCGATACCCAGTTGTCGCAGAGCACTGAGGTGCCTTGCTCCTAGAGAGGGAAAACTGCCAGGGAGAGAGCCCTGGCAGGGAATAATGAGCACAGCTGTGGGTTGCCCGGGGCAACCATGAAGTCAGCTGACCGGAAGAGGCAGGGCCTGGCCCTCATAAGGTCCAGGGGCTGAGGCCAGGTTAGCAGTTCCCTGCCAGCAGCCAGAGAGGCAGGAGCTCCCTAAGCCATGATGCGAGCCGAACTGCAGGTATAGCTTGACCTGAGTTGAGCAATGTTGTTTTAGCCGACCGGCTCTACGTTATGTTGTAGCCAAGAGGCTTGTGTTTGTTTTGTGGTTGTTTATTACACTGGTGGCTAGGGTGAGGCTATTAGGGGTTGGAGGAGGACTCAGGGGGAACCCACAGCAGCGTGGGGACCCCAGCACCAGTGAGGGTGCAGCATCCTCATAGGGGACTCACAGCGGAGTGTGAGGACCCCGGCGCCAGTAAGGGCGCAGCTTGCGGGGTGCATAGATGCCAGCCCCAGAAAGGGGCATTTGAAAAGCCCAAGTTGGGCACGGCGAGCACCAGAGAGGGGAGCACTTTATTGGGAAGCCCAAGCGTGGGCACGGAGAGCCCCAGAAAGGGGGTGTCATGGAGAAGCTCCAGTGCGGGCATGGTGAGCCCCAGGAGGGGCACTACTGAGAAGCCCAGTGTGGACGTGGCAAGCCACAGAGAGGGGGCACTATTGAGAAGCCCCAGTGCAGGCGTGGCAAACCCCAGAGAAGGGGACTACTAAGAAGCCCCAATGTGGGCACGGTGAGCCCCTGAGGAAAGGCGTAGTGCTGCGGTAAACCCTGGAGAAGGGTGGAGCACTGTGGTAAACCCCAGAGAGAGGGGGTAGTGGTGCGATCAGCCCTGGAGAAAGGGGGTAGCAGTGCAGTGGGCCCAAGAGACAGGGCTGTACTGAGAAGTCCCAGAGTGGGCACAGAGGCCCCCAGGAGAGGGGGCGGCTTTATCAAGAAGGACCCTGAGAGGGGCGACACCACAGAGAAGGCCCTAGAGGAGAGGGCAGCAGTACAGAGAAGGCCCTAGAGAAGAGGGCTACAGAGAAGGCCCCGAGAGGGGGTGGCAGTACCGAGAAGGCCCGAGAGCTGGGCGACAGTACAGAGGAGGCCCCAGAGAGCGGGCAAGTGTATCAGACAGACCAATGTTCATTCCAACTGCGAGGCTTGGGGCGTGGTATCAGGGGTGGTTGGAGCCACGCATAGCCCATAAGGCTAGGGTGCCTGGGAAGCACCCATCATACAGGGAGACCCCTGGAGAGTCCGGGAAACCACAGGGACGGAGGTCCCAACTAACCATGCCCAAGGAGACGTAAGGCAGCCTCCCAACCTTATCTAACATCAAAGACGTGGCGGGCGAGAATCCGAGGGTGCCCTTGCGCCGACTTGGCACGGAGGAAGGGGCCTTAAGGAGGTCACGGCCCTCCTGTAGGACCCCGCCATGACACCAGTCATTCAGAGGGAGCTATTTTTAGACCTGCTGCCATTGTCTCTCAAGCACCCTCATTCATCCCCATTCATTCAGGAACCAAGTTACATAGGAGGGGTAGGTGTGAGTCATAAATTACACAACCGGGCATGGGGATAAGATGGAGACTTGACATTACAAGGTGGAAACTTGACATGACTTATGCTAACTTACATATATAGCCCTAAAACAGTAATCACACAATATAAAAGCAGTATAAACATAATAATTATCACTTATAAAACAGTGGGTATCAATATCAAAATAGCAGGGAACTTATTTGAAAGAGGGGAGAGAAAAATAAAACTTACTACCTAAAATAAAATGTTAAAGCTTATCCTACATTTTAGCTTACTTATCCTTGTCTATAGGGAATAGAGAGGGAGAGAAAGTCAGAAATGGTTGGGGAAGGGGAGGGAATGCATTTTAAAATAAATAAAAAAGAAAAACTGGGGGTTTTGCTACAACATGTAATAAGCCCAGACACATCTAAAAATGGCTGTGGGACATTTTTATCTAAATCTCATTCAGTGAGGTTTAGATAAAGCATCCCATGGCCATTTTAAAGTGTGTGGAGGCTTAGTATATGTGACGCTGTGGCTATGCTGGAGCATTATAAGTAGAACATGGAGCAGACTTGATCTGAGTCTGCTCCAATGTGATCTAATTAGAATGCCAACGAGCATGTGTATAGGCAGCCACAATGATGTTAGAGTAGCTCACTGCCTGTCTCACATTAGACTCACTGAGTCAACTTCTACATCAAGTTACCTGAGTGCAGTTAACATTTCTGTATGAGAGAATGTGGCATTCTTGATTTCCTGCCCTGAACTATTATGTGTTCTTGCTGTGCAGATAAAAAGCTGTTATATTTGGCTACGCTTCAGTAGCAAATGAAGTGAAACTTGCATATCCTTAATTTAGCCCATAGGGATAATTTTAAGTTTAATTAATTGATGTTAATAAGTGACTGAGAACATCAAATGAAAGGCAATGAAAGGAACTATTGTTGTTACATACATATAAATAATGATTAATTTTACATCGCATTTAAATACAAAGAAAAAAATGTTAGAAACATTTTAACTGCATTATTTATACAACTTATTAGTTAATTAATTTGGAGGTAGAAATAAAATACAAGGATTTAGTATATTTGAATTCATTGATTCAATATATTAGGTCAGATTTTCAATAAAGACAGCAAAGATATAAAATTGGCAAAAGGCAAAATTGCTCATGTAGAACTGTATATGTGTAATGTGCAATCTATTTCTATCTAGACATAGATATGGCCTCTGTCACAAGAATATTTGTGTGCTTCATAATTCTGAATGAATTTATACTTGTAAATTTCTGGTGACAGGGTATTATCTACAGTCTCTCACCGAGCCCCACATCAGCTGTTTGTCTTTTCTCAGGCTTCCAAATCTCCCTCTCTTGGCTGCCCAAGGGAACCAACTTCAAAAGGAGTGCTGAAGAGGCGTGTTCATAATGCCAAGATTGTGGGGTGGTTAAAAAACTGTGCTGAGATATCAGAAGACACTGGGTTAAACCTTCTGAAGGGGAGTGAGTAAAATGTCTTCTGTTTCTTGGGCAAGTTCCCTAATCATTCAGCTACTGGGGCTAAAACATTGGGGGACCTGTTTTTGCCTCTTGCTAGTCATGTGTTACTGACTGGGTTAATTTTCAGAACTTGGAAGCTCATTTACATCCACAATGGACACATAAATGTAACCAAGTTCCTGACTACCCAGTGTGTAGTCAGCTGAGCATGTTCAGGGGACCCATGAAAATTTACAGATCTACACAGCTGGAATAACAGAACCACAGCCTGCACACAAGTCACTTATGTGGCTAGAAAACAGTCATTTGAATGCACAAAGAAATACATTCACTGTAAGTGATTTGCTAGTAATCACAATCCAGTAGCAGGGTGAAATTGCACATTAGAGTTAATTGTAAAGAATGTTAATAGATGTTAAGGTTAGCACATACTGACCATATCTACATGTGCATATTAATGCACCACAATAAACTTTGGTGCATCTCAGACCAGAGTTTATTGCTCATAGGCACTGCGTATACACATGCACCCAGGACCACAGCATGTTGAGCCAGGTCAGAGCAGCCCTGGCTGGCAGGGAACACCAAGGGCGAGTCTGCCAGTGTGGGGCTGCTCCGACTTGGCTCAGTGTGCTGCAGAGGGGCTGACTGAGGCAGGCAGCCCCCACAATGAAGCACCCTCATGCATCAGCCAACTGGGTCACAATCTACACATGCGTTGCTGCGTATGAAAAAACTCTGCAGCAGGATACTACTTGTATTTACAAATACTAACCTACTGCAGAGCATATTAGTTTCCTGCAGCCTAATAGGGCCACACATGTGGACACCAAGACATTTACTGTGGAGCTAATTAGACTACTCTGCAGTAAACTTCTCTTGTAGATTTGCCCACTAATAACATGTAGCACATTAAGGGACCAATAACTTCTCCAATGTGAACTGCTCAGACTTACACATAAGAGGCTATCAGGAGTGTGGCGGAAACCTACAATTCTGCTCTGTTCTGCACTATGCCTGTGCCAGTCGCTGGCTCTTTAGCTACAGGATAGGCTAGAGGACCCCCACCTCTGGATCTCCTCCTCAACTTCTGATTGGCCTCTCTACCACCCTGCCTCCATTATCAGCCTGAGAGCCGGGGGTGGGGGTTCACCCTCCCTGCCTATTCCTGGGCTCCCTGCAGCCTGTGCCACTCCTACACACCCAGACCCAGCCACCAATGGGCCCTGCAGCTGCCAGCAGCCCCTCGCCTTCTTCCTACCGCTGTCCGCCACCCCACCCAAAGCATAGAGAGAGCCCAGATGTCTTGACTCTTAGCTGTCCATGCCCCTGCTCATCAGCCACTAGAGATCGGCAAATCAGAGATATACAGGTAAGAAGCATTAATAAACCTTAATATGGGACTGTTCATAGCACATTTTAATTTTAACATCGCTTACATTCTACAGATTTAGTACAGTCTAAGTGTAACATGTAACTTCACTTGAAGTGGCATAATGTCAAGATACCTACAGGGCATTTAGCTCTTGTTAACAAGCTCTAATGTGTGAACATTCAAGTTTTAATTGCTCTTAACATAGACTAATTGTAAAGTGCAATCTCACCTGCAGTGCTGAGTATTCAACCAAACCTGATCCTCAGTTTGGTCCTTCTAACCTCAAGAAAATTTTCTCTGAAAACCTCTCTCCTGTGACATGAAATATTGACAGACAATTTCAATAGAACCAGGGAGAACTAGAAATGTAGATTAAAATTAAATAATCTGAACAATTCTAAACACACACAGCTTTTATGTTACATTTCTGTTTTATACTTGGTCTTAATTACTTTGAAAATTGCCCCTCATGGACATTTATAGCCTTAGACCTCCTTCCAACCATGTTGCTATGATGCTTTTCAGTATTTAATTAGTGCTATGTGTCAGTCTGGTGACCCACTGATTCTATAAACTCTTGACCTAAGGGCTAAACAATTTACACCTAAAGAAAACTTTTAATTTCCATGAGCCAATACTGTCCTCTAGCAATTATTCTTCATTAAATGGCTTAAGAGGTGCAGATGTCCTTATGGATAGTTACCTGATGCCACTTCTTCTATAAAGTATGCTTGTACAAATAGATATCAAAGCTTTTTTAAAATTAGAAGTGTGCTGAAAAAAATTGGGAAGTATTTTCCAAATTCTGAAACAAATAGAAAGTTGTGTAGGAGGATCAATTATAAATTTATTTCTAGGACACTGGACTTGATTCACTTTCACACACATATTGGTATATTTCTTTTAGGGGAATTGAGATATTGATCTAGACTGCATATGAAATGAGAAAAGAATCAGCCCTACTTGTTCTAATCCTCTCTTGTGATGCCAGAATGACTTCCCAAAAACAAAAAGAAAATGTACATTTTAATTCCTGACTTTCAGATGTGTAATCTTGTAAGTAATGTGTCTTTAATAAGAATTGCAGCTGTTTGGAAAACAAGAATATTATTTAATGAAAAAAAATGCTTACATTTGTTTTTAATCACACAGCAGAATTAAACTAAGACCTGAGGTTTTTTTAACAGAGAAGGTAGAAGATTCAGTATCAAGTTCTTGCTCCAAAGCTTAAAGAATAGGCTAGTGCTCTAACCAGTGGGATAATGGCTGTTCTTCATTGGACTAGGAACTCTATCCTGGACCTACAATTTGATTTTGAAGTACTGGCATTTTCCAAAAGAAAACTGCTTTGCTGAAAAATACCTGACAGGGCCAAAAAAAATCATTCAAACCCTTCTGAGAATTGAAAGACTTATTTATATATATATATATATATATATATATATATATAAATATATTTTAAAAAACCTCTTATGACAAGGGTATCAAACATAGCCACAGAGTCTGGATGAGGGGCATAGGGCTAGTCTAAGGATGGGCGCCAGATACCACATGCATCACTCATCCAGTGAACAGGGTCGATCTGTGGACCTGATCTGGACCAGCCCTGGATCCATCATCCAGAGCTAGTCGAGCCCAGACTCTGCATGCAGCACATAGCCCACCATGCATCAATTTGCCAGATTCATTCCAGGGCTTTAGCATGGTATCTTTTATACCTTAGGAAATAATTGGTATGGATAGCTGGCTGCTTTAAAAGGTTCATCTTTAATGAATAAAGACAAGTTTTGTTTTGTTCTAACTGTTACAGTGTCAGCAAGTTTTTGTACGGGAATTAAGGAAACAGCTTCTAAATTAGAAATTCCTAGAGCTTAAATGTTAGGGGCTGCAAGTGACAGAGGAACTACAGAAACCATCCCCCACCAGGGATATCCAGTTCACTCTCCCTTTCAGCATCCACACCCTGCCACTGTGTGACCCAGGATATAGGACAAGATGGACCTATTGTCTGACCAAGTAAATGCCAATTCTTATTGTTCTTAAAATTAATCCTTGTCCTATGTATATTGTGCAATACTATATGTGCAGTCCCTAGAAATTTAATAACATTTCATTCATGATCTATCACCATTTCATTCATGGTCTATTTTCTTTTTTGGTAAATGTTTTTTTATAAATTATGTTTACTAACAAATCTAACTTATCAAGTTACAAATGTAATATTTAAATTTACATCAAACACCTTAAGGTATATGTGAAAAAATTACCCTCTTTGTCAGCCTCCCTGGTCTGAGTCTCAGCTCCCTCTGTTCCAAACTCTGGCTGCTGTATCCACCTGGGATCCATTGGGAAGGGGGAAATCACTCTCCCTTTTGTCTTGTGTCTCCCGCCAACCAAGCCTATGTAACCCTAACCCCTCTCACCCAAGAATGCTGACAGATGTTAAAAAGATTGGTCTGCATCAGGTGGCCCATGTTTGTGGTTGGAACTTAGTGATGAGGTCACAAAAACTTTAAAAGGGGGTCACTCCATTTTGAAGGGGTTAGACATTTTTGGGACACTGAAACAAGCAATCAGCCTCCAGGTCTCTGGATGAACATGTAAGTAACTTACCTGAAATTTAGCCAGTAACTTAAGATTCAGTGAACTAGACACATATCCAAAGGCACCGTTAATCACCCCCAAGGTCTACAGGGTGCACAGAGCCCTTACCAAGACCCAGGCCCAGGTGACAGCAGCATTACCCCAGGGTAATGCTCCAGGAAGGGGGTTAGCCAGATGTAGGCACCCCAGGGGAGACACCCAAAGCATTGACTTTTAGTCAGGCACAGTGAGGCAGATGGTTCAGCGCAGGAGCACCCCCTACTGGCCCACCACAGTGTACATATAGACAGGTACTTATATTCCATCAACAGTGCTCCCTTAACCCAAGTCAATGTCAAAAGAAGGAAATCTTTTGTTCTTTTCCTTTACTTCTCCAACTTATATTGCTTTTATTGCTTTGTGCACTCTGTTCAGTATTTTTCTTTGAATAAAGGCTTTTTAGGTTGTTGTCGGAATACTGAAATTTACACCACTACAACTAAGTTTCCTTAGAATAGGATTGATGGTGAAGCAGGCTTTGCCTGGACTTTGGATTGGAATAATTTTACCCCCAAAACAGAAAGTGGCAATTCTGGTGACACACCATTGTAATGTTAATACCATTGTGATCACACCAAAGCTATAGCTATCTGGAAGAAAAAGACAAATCAAGTTTATTTAATAATATATATTTAGATCTGACCAGTTTCACACAACTGTGTGATGACATCTTAAGAGGATCTAAATTTTTGTTTCTCTCTCCATGCAATTGAAGGACCACAATCTGAGAGGGAGGCACGGGGCACAATAGCTAACTCTGGCGGTGTCTACATATGCATTTATTCCAACAATAAAAAATACTCTTCCCAGTGTGAAAATGTTGCCCTGTAGGGTCAGGCCAACTCTCAGGATCTCAATATTGCGCTGTTAGACAGGAGGGTGTGACACAATTGCACATATACAAACACACAGATCAATCAGATGCACACGCACACACACACACACACTACCAGCTCAGGCACATACACATCCAAACCAGCCTAGGCAATTGCATACCTATTACCAATTCAAGCACATACACACTACACACTAAAAATTAGACAAAAATCAATTGTCAATACCCGCACACTCAGTACACATACACAGAACACTAATTCATATATCATGCACACATATATATACAAACACACACACACACACACACACATACTCACCAGTTCACACACATACAACCCACCTACACATTCACACGGGCAAGTTCCTAACTTGGATGGTACAGTGTCTATGCGTGTGCTTGGGGTACCTGGGATACTTGGGGGAAGGTTCAGGTGAGAGAGAGTTGAAGTATAGGGAGTGAAAGTTGCCAGAACAGGGATAAGACCTAGTGGATTCGGGAGAAGCTGGCTGAAGAACTGAGGCTTGGGTTTACTTAAGATCAACTGGCCCCAGGGTTACTCGAGGTCACTGGTGCATGGGGGGGGGGAGGGGGGATAGCCTGGTGGCAAGGAGGAGACAGCCAGGAAAAAGTGAGGCAGAAACCTGGTTGCTCAGGGGAAAAGGCAATGGGGATAAGACAGTGGCAAAGAAACAGGGGGTTTGGAGGCAGAGAGGAGCTCAGGACAGGTGTTGGAGGTAGCAGGGAGACAGAAACAGGAGAGGGAGAAATGAGACTCATGAGAAATGAGTTATACGGGCGAGGAGCAGAAATCGGAGCATGGCTGAGCCATAGTAAAGCAAAACCCAACTCAGGGGTCCAAATTACAGGTTTATTAAACAGACAACATGCTACACAGCCCCATGAAGTTATTGGTTCACACACACACACACACACACACGGGCAGCAGGAGAAAGAGACTCAGGGGAAGGGTTGAAGTCCAGGCATGGAAGAGAAGCAGAGTCCAAGTCCTTGATTGAGGAGAGGGTGGCGAATGATAGCTAGCTATCCAGGCTGGAAAGGGGTCTTTGTCCAGTAGGTGTTGTCCAGAGGGGGGTTGCCAGCAGGGCCTTTGGGTGGATAGGTGGTGTAGCATGGCACTGGTCCAGATGGAGAGGGCTTCCCAAGGAGTCAGTCTTCACTACCTCTTTTTATGGGGCAGACTACCTCTGATCTCCTATGGGGAGGGCCTGTCCAGGCAAGGTCAGTCCTGTTCCAGAGGGTTCCAGGTGTTTTTACTGAGCATGTGCAGCCTTTGCACAATGGTGGGTTGCCTCATCTTTTGTTTCTTGAATGTTGAGGGTGGTTCCATGGGCTGGGTCATTGGTCCAAGTATTGGTGTTGATAGTTCAGTCATTCAGAGGGAGATATTTTTTGCCCTACTGCCATTGTCTTTCAAGCACCCTCATTCATCCCCATTCATTCAGGAACCAAGTTACATAGGAGGGGTAGGTGAGTCATAGGTTACACAACTGGGCATGGGGATAAGATGGAGACTTGACATTACAAGGTGGAAACTTGACATGACTTATGCTAACTTACATATATAGGCCTAAAACAGTAATCACAAAATATAAAAGCAGTAAAAAAAAAAAAAAAAAAATCAATACAAACATAATAATTATCACTTATAAAACAGTGGATATCTCTATCAAAATAGCAGGGCACTTATTTGCAAAGAGGGGAGAGAAAAATGAGACTTACTACCTAAAATAAAATGGTAAAGCTTATCTTACAACTTAGCTTACTTGTATTTATCGGGAATAGAGAGGGAGAGACAAAGTCAGAAATGGTTAAGGAGAGGGAATGCATTTTAAAATAAATTTAAAAAAATTAAAACTGGGGGTTTTGCTACAAAAACTATTTACAAAGTCTGTGTTTTACTATCCCGGAGTGGGGGGGCCACAGGGCAGGGGCATCTAGGGAGCAGAGCCCAGAGGCAGGAGGTCAGCACCGCAGCTTAAGGCTGTTCCTTGCATGTGCACATGTCTACATGTGTATTCACTTACTGCACAGTTAAAATCCCTAACCACTACCTGCAAATTAAATTAAATCCCTAATCCCACACGTATTGGCACTGGATTTATGACCCAGATACCTTGTTCCAGCTGGGCCCAAACCCTTAGACTGACCACAACCTTTCCATTCAATAATAGTTGAATGTTACTGATACACAGTGATAGCAGATAAGAATAATGTAAACAATTCTATATCAACCAGTCCCAGGGTTCATAGATTTCATAGACATTAGAGCTGGAAGGAACCTTAGAAGATCACCAAATCCAGACCCGTGCTCCAGAGGCAGGAAGTCAGCTGGGGTCATAGGATCCCAGCAAGATGAGCATCCAATTTTCTCTTGAAGGTGTTCAATGTAGGTGCTTGAACCACCTCCAATGTCAAGTTATTCCAGACCTTGGGGTCTCGGACAGTAAAGAAATTCTTCCTTATGTTCAGCCTGAAACGGCCTTTCATAGATTCATAGATGTTAGGGTCGGAAGGGACCTCAATAGATCATAGAGTCCGACCCCCTGCATAGCCAGGAAAGAGTGCTGGGTTCAGATGATCCCAGCTAGATGCCTATCTAACCTCCTCCTGAAGACCTCCAGGGTAGGGGAGAGCACCACCTCCCTTGGGAGCCCATTCCAGACCTTGGCCACTCGAACTGTGAAGAAGTTCTTCCTAATGTCTAGTCCAAATCTGCTCTCTGCTAGCTTGTGGACATTATGTCTTGTAACCCCCAGGGGCACCTTGGTGAGTAAATCCTCACCAATTCCCTTCTGTGCCTCCATGATGAACTTATAGGCAGCCACAAGGTCACCTCTCAACCTTCTCTTGCAGAGGCTGAAAAGGTCCAGGTGCCCTAGTCTCTCCTCATAGGGCTTGGCCTGCAAGCCCTTAACCATACCAGTGGCCCTTCTCTGGACCCTCTCCAGGTTATCCACATCCCTCTTGAAGTGCGGCGCCCAAAATTGCACGCAGTATTCCAACTGCGGTCTGACCAGTGCCCGATAGAGGGGAAGTATCACCTCCTTGGTTCTGTTCGTCATGCATCTGCTGATGCACGATAAAGTGCCATTAGCTTTTCTGATGGCTTCGTCACACTGCCAACGCATGTTCATCTTGGAGTCCTCTAGGACTCCAAGATCCCTTTCTGCTTCCGTGCCTCCAAGCAGGTTATTTCCTAGGCAGTAGGTATTCCTCCCTAGGTGCAGCACTTTCCATTTCGCCTTGTTGAATTGCATTCTGTTGTTTTCCACCCATATGTCCAACCTGTCCAGGTCTGCTTGTAGTTGTTCCCTGCCCTCCGGCATGTCCACTTCTCCCCACAGTTTTGTGTCATCTGCAAACTTGGACAGAGTACACTTCACTCCCTCGTCCAAGTCACCGATGAAGACATTGAAGATTATCGGTCCAAGGACTGAGCCCTGTGGGACCCCACTGCCCACATCCTCCCAGGTCGATACCGACCCATCCACTACAACTCTCAGGGTACGACCCTCTAGCCAATTTGCCACCCATCAGACTGTGTAGTCATCCAAGTCACAGCCTCTTAATTTGTTCACCAGTATGGGGTGGGATACCATATTGAAGGCCTTCCTGAAGTTTAAGTAAACGATGTCAACCCCTACTCCTGCGTCCAGGTGTTTTGTAACCTGGTCATAAAAAGAGACTAGATTAGTCAGGCATGATCTACCTGCTACAAATCCATGCTGGTTTCCCCTCAGCATAATTTTTCCTGCTGGGCTCTCGCAAATGTGAGCCTTGATAAGTTTTTTCAAAGACTTTGCCTAGGATGGAGGTGAGACTGACTGGCCTATAGTTGCCTGGGTCCTCCTTCCTCCCCTTCTTGAAAATGGGGACCACATTGGCCCTTTTCCAGTCCTCCAGGACCTGGCCCATGCACCACAAGTGTTCAAATATTCCTGCCAGTGGCTGTGCAATGACATCAGCCAGTGCCTTCAGTACCTTTGGATGGAGCTCATCCGGGCCTGCCGACATAAACGCATCCAGTTCCTCCAAGTGTCTCTGCACCATCTCAAGGTCTACACTAGGTAGTCTGGCATCCTGCTGCTGCCTCTCTACAATCCCAGTGAGAGCCTTGTCCTGCCCGTCGCTTAAGAACACTGAGGCAAAGAACTCATTGAGGAGTTCAGCCTTGTCCCCCCTGTCCGTCACCAATTGCTTATGCCCATTTAGTAGAGGTCCTATTCCACCCTGGGCCTTCCTTTTACTCCCTATATAGCTAAAGAACAATTTTTTGTTATCCTTAACTTGGGATGCCATCCTCAGCTCCATGGTAGCTTTGGCCTGTCTAACTGCCTCCCTACAAGCGCAAGCAGAGGAGGTATACTCCTCTTTAGTAATCTCTCCCCGTTTCCACTTTTTATATGTCCCCCTTTTAGCCCATAGACTGCTCTGGATTTCTCTGGTAGGCCAAGGAAGCCTCTTTGCCCCTTTCCCTCTTTTTCCCCGCATTGGGATCGTCTCCTTCTGTGCCCGAAGGATCATTTCCTTAAGGCACAGCCACCGTTCCTGGGCTCCCAAGTCTTTAAAACTCTTACTCTGCAGTGCATCCTTGACTAAAACCCTGAGTTCATTGAAATCAGCTTTCCTAAAGTCTAGCACTTTCACCCTACTAGTTACCTTACCCTCTCAATGTCTTATGGTGAATTCTATTATTTGGTGATTACTGTCCCCCAGGTGACCACGGATCTTTAGGTCTCCTACTATGTCATCCCCCATTGCCAATACCAGGTCCAGTAAGGCATTCCCCCTAATGGGACCATGTACCTCCTGCATCAGATGGAGGTCCTGTACACAGGATAGGAACCTGCGTGAATGGTGGGACTTTGTTGTCTGCGTCTCCCAGCAGATGTCAGGGTAGTTTAGATCCCCCATGACTACCACCTCCCTAGTTTCTATGGTCTCCGAGAGCTGCCTCAGGAGCCCCAAATCTAGTTATTCCCCTTGGTGTGGGGGTCTGTAGCACACCCCTACCACCAAATCCCTTTCTCCTTGACCTCCATGTAACCTAACTCACAATCCTTCTACTTTCTCCTCCTCCAATTCCATTTTGATAAGGGTTGATGTATATCGCTCATTGACATAGAGCACCACCCCTCCCCCTCTCTTCCCCACTCTATCCTTTCTGTACAGCTTATAACCCTCAATGTGTACCACCTAGTCGTGGGAAGAATTCCACCAGGTTTCTGTTAGCCCTACTAAGTTGTAGGTGTTTTCTGCAGGCAGGAGTGCTAGTTCATCAGCCTTGCAGTAGTTTATAATTGTTCACCCTCATCATCCCTTGGGACACTCTGGTGAACAAACGTTCCCCCAGATACTGGTGGTCACCCCTGATAAACTTATAGGTAGCCATCAGATCACCCCTGAACCTGCACTTTTCCAGGCTAAAGAGCCCCATAGCTCTCAGCCTGTCATCGTAAGGTCTGTTTTCCTGACCTCTGATCATGCATGTGGCACTTCTCTGGACTCTCTCAAGCTTCTCCACATCTTTTTTTAATTGCGGGGCCCAAAACTGGACACAATACTCCAGCTGTGGACTCACCAAGGCTAAGTACAAGGGGAGAATGACATCCCGGGATTTGCTTGAGAAGCATCTATGGATGCAAGCCAGCGTTTTGGTTGCTTTACTAGCTGCAGCATCGCATTGAAGGCTGATGTTCATCTTGTGGTCAATCATGACCCCCAAGTCTCTTTGTTCCATGGTGCTAGCCAGCATAGCACTGCTGAGCCTATAAGGATGCTGCAGGTTTTTCCTTCTAAGGTGGAGAACTTTGCATTTTTCAGTGTTAAACACCATCAGGTTCTCATCTGCCCATTTGCTGAGCCTGTCCAGGTCAGCCTGGATCGTCCTCCTGTCTTCAGGTGCGGCTGCTTTGCCCCAAAGTCTGGTGTCATCAGCAAACTTGGCCAGTCTGCTTCTGACTCCAAAGTCAACATCATTAATGGGTTCACAGAGTCAAGGTACATCTGGCCAATACATGAGCTTCACCCTGAGGTTCTCTCTTGAATGTCAGATGTTAGCAGTCTGGAGGTTGGAGGCCGAGGCCCATCCCCACTGCCAGTGGGGTGGGTGAGAGGCTGGTGGTATGACCTCTGTCCATAGTGGCCTTGGGTTCCCCTCTCAGGGATCCTTTGCTGCTCTGAAATGCCTCCTTTTGTATCTTTTTCCCTCTGTGATGACTCGTCATCTTTCAACATAATTGATTGGCACCCCAAGACTCAGGCTGTAGCCATGAAGTTTTTATTAGCACTGTTGGCCTGCCTGAGACCCCACCCAACCCTGACCCCCCCGAGTCACACCATGCAGCAATGTACCTGGACAACACTTAGAGCCTTTTTAGCTCTTTACATTTTAAAGATGTTTAGCTGATCAGATATGGTCATATGGTTATCTTGTAAGTGTAAGACTTGTGACTACCCAACATTTTATACCTTTCATATTTTCCCACTAAAAACAAAAAGAGAATTCAATGCTTGACCTACAATGAATTTGGAGTGTTGGAATCATCTTTTAAGGATATTTGAAATAATTTAGTAACAGGGAGTTGTTATTTCCTCCTGCTTTCTAAGCTGTTTTCCCAAAACTAGGCACTTTGAAGAAAGTCAACAGAAAAAGAAGGCTTGAAAATCTGTTTCCATTCTTTGGCCACTTTTCCTTTTATATATCATGTTCAATTTGCTGCAGTGATGGCAGCAAAGTCAGTCATTGCACAAGAAAGGTAAAAAGAAAAATGTCATTATATTATTGTTTTTGTCACGGCAGCTGAGTTGTGCTTAAGTGAAAATGTCACGGGCTTACAATGAGATAGTATTACATTCATGCAGTAGAAAACATAGATCAGAATTTTCAAAGAGGGATTGCCACCTAAACAGGAACATATGTGCGTAAGTCCTTACTTTAAGGGAAATTACCCCTTGAGGGAAATTACACTTTCTTTTCAAAAAAGAACTTGTATATGACCACCTTGTACTCAGATCACTTAGCTGAGACTGAATGTGTTTGAGCATTTTAGGAGAGGAAGTTTCAATCTATGCTTGTAAGTTTATATACAGTTTGTTAATTAATTTCCTATATATCAGGAATATATACAATATATCAGGAATTAACAATTAGCCCAGCCCATGTTTATATGGTATACCATGTTACTGCTCAGGGTTAGTGCAGTGGTTCAGAGACAGCATTTAGGAACATGTTTAAGATACTTGTTTATTGTGTAAAATACTTGTTTAAGGAAAGAAAATTAGACCAAGAAAACATAGACAAAGATGTGTGATTGTAAAGTTTAAAAGATCTGTAAGACAGAAGATAGAGCAAATAAAAGAGGGGGATAAAAAGATTTGCATATATACATTTTATTGAAACACTTCGAGGGGGCGAGGAGATTTTTAAACATATTTTTTTCCTAGCCATTCTTTTGGTCCTATAATAATATTAAATTATGGGACATAAAGTGATGCCATACATTTTCTGCATATCCTATGTTCATTCTATTCATTGAGCATTCTTTCTTTGATTAGAAAACTACTGATATCCATGTGAAAAACTGCTCAGTCACATAGGTCCTATCCAAATAGGAAAGCTCCTACCCTAAAACTTACAGTTTTCTATGTGCTCATCAGCTAATTTCGTTACAAGAGTTTTGGGTCTTGCAAATCTGTCTGCAAGTTTCTAAGGTATACTCAGAGTGCAGAATTAATATGATGTCTGAAGTGAAGAATGTATGTTGTCTTTATTATTTGAAAGGCAGAATTTCTATCTGATATCCATCCCATGTAGGTATTGATCATTTGAAATATGTTTTTCTAAACAAAGTGTTGTGATTCATCTCATCCATCCTGGCTTTCTGTGAAGTTTTCAAGGTAAATATCCCTCAAACAATGAAATACCTTCTTGGGAAATTAGGGAACATAAAATAAACTATTAAAACATAGCTCTACTGAAACCACAAAAAGCTAGGCTAGTATTAGCTGTGGAAAAAATCCAAAAAACAAAAAAACCCCCAAACTTAATGCACCCATGAGAATTCTTAGTTTTAGAGAGCATACGGATAGCTTAGGGGTATTTCTGTACCTCACAAGGGGGCAGGCAAACTCCATCTGTTTCCATGCTTTTGTAATGAAAGAAAGGGCTAAAAGGTCTCAGGGTAGGTCTACGTAGTAGAAGCTAAGAAGCAGGCAGTGAGCCATCTGACAAAGAATGATACTCTACTTGAATTGTCTACTAATCTGCAGATACTCAGATTGTATCTTCAGTGGTGTTCATAGTAACATTTAGGACAATTTTACCATTTGTCACACATCTCACTTTTTAGAAGAAACATTTGGAAAATATCTGTCCTTTCAGTTTATACATCATAAGATTAAACAAACAAGGTAGTCCATGAAAACAGTTAAGGTTCTATTTCACTTTCTGTTGGTGATCTCAAAGATATGAATATTTAGTTTTTGTCTCAATAAAAAATGGATACATATCTAAACCCTGTTAGTGTTCTTATTTTATATGTATCCATATCAAGACAGCTATAGAATATATTGTGGTGCATATCACTTATTTGTCTTAGAATGAGTTGGGCATCTGAAAGAGGAAAAGTTACTGGAATAGCTGAAATTATTCTTTTCCTATAATTCTTTCCAGTTCCTATGGACTGGCACTATGCGACTCCTTCTGTTGCAGCAAAGACTCTCCTCTAAGTCCACACTTGGGGCTGGTGCCATCCCCTTCCCCTCTCAGCAGCTCCTAGTTAAAATATTGCTTATAAATATTCTCACAGCAATGAGTGTCTCCAAGATTGAGTCTGTAGGGATTCTGCTTCCTTCAGTGCACCATTTTTTATACCTTTTGTCTAAGTTAAGGTACAAGCAGGAAATTCGGGGGGGGGGGGGGGAGGGGAGGAGGGGTTGCAGCCAAATATTTAAATACATATCCAGTGAAAACAGAAAATAGGAAGCTTTTTTCCCCTGCTTTTCCCCCCACACAATTCCTGCAAAAATTGACAGAAATATCATGCTGCTCTTCCTTGTACTGTCACTTTGTATCAGTTTGTTCTCATGCTTAAAGAAGTCATGTTGACCCTGTTCACTAATAAGCCTTCTTTGTTTTAATGGTTTATTTTAGATTCCCTAATTTCCCAAGAAGACATCTCCCCCAAGAAATAAGCTAGTATAAAGCTATGAGTCAGCACCGATGCTAGGGATCTGTATCAGAGAAGAGTTTATGGAAGTGGCAGTAATTTTCATATTGCTACAAATAATCAACTACCATGTTCCAGCTTCCTCTCTTTGGTTTTCTTTAAATGGTAACTTTATTCCACAAGACTAGTGCTTTCAAGGCAATTTTCTTATCCTTCTTGGTTGCATTGCTGATCTCAATCCTGGACAAGTAGTTTAATCCATCTGCCATAGTCAAACATTCATATTATAAATACATAAGCAACATAGGTTTTAATTTCCTCTGTAATAAATAAAATCACTGGTATATAGATCTGAAATTCATTAACTTTATGTAGTATATGTTACTTAGCACGGACATTTGCAACATAGAATGTCCTCAACTCAATTATCAATGGGAAACAAAACCTTTAAAATGCAACCATATAAACCCTCAAAACAATAGAAGTGGGGCATGATTTAGGATACTACCCCTTCCGTTACTCATTCTCTTTGTCCCTAAGTAATGCAGAAGTTTCACAATTGTTTACAGTACTGTAGTTTGTTGTGCAGGTAGAACAAAAGAGTAAAAGAAAATAGGTCTTATATCCACTTCTGGGCAAAAGTACACAGGAGAAATGCTAGTACCACAACTATATTTATCACTGAAACTTACACAGTGACAGTGAAAAAAGTGCAGAAGATCTGGTCTCAACCACTTGGCATTTAGGCTAAGTACAGGCAATAAACAAGCCTGAGGCTGAATCGATTCAATCTTCGCAGGTCAATCTAGGCTGCATAAACTGAGCTGTTAAGCAAGTGAACAGACATTCACTTTTGATTCCAGAAATGAAGCCATGTACTTGCAGTGCCCCAGGCCAAGGAGCCGAGAGGTGCTAGAGCATACTTCCCTGCTCAGCTGCAGCAGACATCTTGGGCCAAGGATAGCCCACCCATCCTAGGGGGAGTTCACAGGGGAGGTGCAAAGCATCCTGGGAATGCTGGGAAACTGTGAGTTAGCTCGAGTGTAGACGGGACCTGGGACAGAAGTTAATATACCAGTTTAAACTAATTCAGTTCAGTCTGATACTGCATTCATCCAGGTTTATCTTAATCTGCTTTTGGCCATTTTTAAAGCAATTTATGTGCACTGAAATTCTGTTGTGTTACAGATCTGAACTGGTTTCTGATTTCTTGATTATGTGTAATGTCTGTCCCTAGCCTTAAAGATTCATTGGAAACATGATTCATTCCAGGAGATCTGCACCAGTTGCCTACCTTCTGCATTGTGTCTTTGGTTTCTCCTCTCCCTTGAAAAAAATGGGTAGCTCTTTGACCACACTACTTTGGTTTCTAGTCCACAGATCATTCAGCAACAGTCACGAATACAAATACACTCATTCCACCATGGCATTTGTTTTGCCATGACAAATATTTTCCAGTGCCTAAAACAGTTAAGATCTATTGCTTCCAGTTGGGACAGAAAGGCCTACGTGCTGAGAGAGAAGTAAAAATTAAAATTAAAATAGCTTCAGTTATATACAATGAACAATAACAGTTGAATATCATAAGCAAAAAAATAAAGTGGTTACCTTACTCCTTAACCATAATGACTATAGTGTGATGTTTGCCTCAGCATTTAAAAAAAACAATATATTGAATCTTACCATTGAAAGTAGGTTTCATATAAATGATTAAATGGTAATAAGAGTCTGTAGCATAACAGTGCAACCAGGCACCCAGAGCAGCTGCTGCAGACTGGGGAAGCTACAACATTCGGTTGCCATGGCCACTGCAATCATGATTGCACGGCTAAAGCCAGTTTTTCCACCTGCCACCTCCATTGGTGCCCGGGGCAGTTTCCTGTCCCCTCACCCTAGCTATGCCACTGATAAGAGCTATCTAACAAGCAATATGAATAAGTTACTTTCATAGCATGCTGTTCTCCTATGCCTGCAATGTTTTAAAGTCCTAAAAAGCATTTCATGTCTCTTAATCTTATGCCCAAGTGCTTCCACTGAAGTCAGTGTACTTGTTAGGCATATGCTTAGGAGGAAGCAAATCAAACACTCATTTTTTCTGATGTCCTTGTGGTTCAATAAAATGGGATTCTCCATTTTCATAAGGAAGGCATCTTCTGAAGAAGTGGTTCTCGACCTTTTTTGCACCAGGACCCACTGGTAAATATTGATGGCCAGTCCAGACCCACTGCCTCTCACTCCTTACCCACTGCCCCCTGCCCCCATGGTCCAGGCCCCCAGTGTGTGGGACAGGAGGTGGGTGTTTGGGGGGGAGGGGGAGTAGTGTGTGGGGTGCATGGGTGATTCCAAGCAGCCCTTGGAGGCTGGAAATCTGACAGCCTGCAAGGGAAAAGCCACTTTCCCACATTTTTCTCCTTTAAAGGAGAATCCATTTTTAAAGTTTGTTGATCCATTTTTAAAGTTTGTTTGCAACCCTTTCATATATTCTTGTGACCCGGTTTTGGGTCACAACCCACAGGTTGAGAAATGCTGTTCTAAAGGCCTGTTGAGATTCAAATAAACCTTTTTTGTTTATTCAGATGCCAGACACATTAGAATGAGCTTTCCTTTCCAGTTACTGCACAAAGACTTTTGGAGTGCCTCAACATTTGCTGCTCCTTTGTGGCAACAGAACCCTTCTTCTGGCAAAGTCACTCTACCAATTAAGTGGAAATAAGCTTGCCCTGCAGCTCCTGCATCTTCTGCTAGCTACCATACTTCCTTCAGCAGCAGGTGCCTTCTTAGGATGCACTTCATGCTTAAGGTGGAACAGGTGCCGAGTGCAACCACTTGGAGCTCCCAGGAGTACATGGGTATGCACAAGGTTATGTAGGATTTTAGTAGCAGCTTCTGTCAACTAACAGAAGTTGTAGCTGCCAAAAGAGGTAAATATAGACAAAATCTAAGGTTCTAGATACTCTTTATATATTTTATCTTTCCCCACAGCACAAATAGGATTAAGTTTAGTATTCTTTAGCATCATATCCTTTGCAGAAATATCTGTAAAAAGGTTAGTCAGAGATGGCAAAGTTTGGTTCCTTTGTGATTTCTTTTCAACTACTATTTTTGGCCATGTCAAATTCACTAAATGAATATCCATATGCGTTCTCATAAATTTTGCTAGGTGATGGGACCTCAATCATAAAGTCAGGAGTAAGTAAGTAAAGTCTTCCTCAGATCAACCTCTCCCCCCCCCCCCCAATTTTATTCATTCAGAGTGTGTTTATTAAAATTAATACATTAAACTACACTTTATGAAAAAGTCACAGAAAATTAATTATATAATACACCATATATCTGTGGTCCTGCATGGCCATATGCACTATGCTAATAATGCAAGCCTGTTAAAAGCATATCATTGTGACTTGGAGTTGCAAACAGGCAGGCTAAGTAGTCCTTGTCATTACTGGTAAGGGACAGAGAGTGTGTGGTGAGTCATTTGCCTCATATGGCTCCCTGTTATTGTATCAAGAATGCTGGAGGGAAATGTTTGTGATTATGAAGTGCAAAAACAAGAGATCTGTTATTTTTCTTTGGAGAAGTAGTTTTGTATATTCAAGAATATCAGTTCTTTTACTGTATGCTTCACAATATGGATTATTTTATTAAAACTGGACATGTATTATATGTGAGTGGTTTTGCTCTTCTAAATAGGTATTTGATATTTGTTATGTATGTTCATGTGCCAATGCCATATACGAGTATATTTTAAAATATATATATTACCTTTTCCTAAACAACAAAAGCATGAGATCTACACATGTAATGTTTATCTACCTGTAAATAATGTATTTTAAGGGAATAAAAATCACAAAGAACAAAAGCTTGCTTCAGAAAAACATTTTTAACTCAGTCCTTAATGTTAACCTTTTACATAAACATTAAGCAATCATTTTCTCTTTCTGGGTGTGTCTACACTGTAATTAAAGATATGACTGTAATGTTTGGAGCTAAGTGAGCTAGCTTTAAATTGTTTATCTTGGATACCAATAATATTGTACCTGTGGATGTCAGTGTGACCCAAGGCCTTCAGTAGCTACCCCACACCAAGCTTCATGCTACTGAGGCTACATATCTATTAGCAGTCACATTTTAATACAATGTGGGCATCCTCTCTCCCACTCTCTCATGTCCTGTATTTTTTAGAACGATAACATGGTTTCTGTGAGTCTGCCTCACCAAAACCCATAGATCAGGGTTAGAAAACCCCTAGCATGCATGCCAGAGTGTAGTACACAGAGGCATTTTCCTTGGCACGCACACCTCAGGGAAGGGGCCAGGGCTGCACTGCCACAACAAGGATCAGGCCCCTCACGGCTCCTCTACTGTGCACCCCTGGCTAGCCAACATTTTACCAGTCGAGGTTGTAGGTGTTTTTGGCACTGTCAAAAACTTTCCCAAATCCTGCCATAGATAGCAAAAGAAATGCTCTTTTGAATCAAGGATGGACTTTGAATCAAGTCCCATCTGTTAAAGAGAAAGTAAACTGATGTAAATTTTTAATATCATAATTGTAAAAATCGATCAAATATTAAGTTATATTCTTACGGGACATCGTTCTATAAAACTGGAGAGTCAAAAATCCTTTCCCACTGGTTCATTAACTATGTTTGGACAAATGGAATTTGAACAAATTGATTTCAGCCACCATCAGATGCCACTTGACTGTAAAATCAAAGCTCTGGCACTTCAGTGCCTATATTTCCTTTCATAATGGGATTCTCATCTTATCTACTGAACTTTGAAATACTATACCCAGGGTGTTATTGAAAAAAGTGACATTGTGCTAGGCAACTGATCTGTTCAATTACTAGCCTTACCAAGTGCTGCGACTGAGTAGTCCAAAAATTGAACAGATGAGCTGCCTACTGTGCTTCCTTGTTGGGATGTTGCAAGTTTTGTTTTTTTTTCTCTGTATTTTGGGGTAGAAATTGTAGCCCCATCCAGCATAAGCTTCAATGGAAACTTGATTCATAAGCTGGCATTATTCATTTCTCCTGATAGCCAAACAGACTTAAAAGAAATATGCTGAGAGCATCATTTCAGCTACTAAATATTTCAAACTAATATTCTCCTAAAACACTCTTTTGTGCATATTCAGCATTTGTTTACTCAAGGTATGTAAACATTATCTTAAAAAATTATTCCTCTTCCATTTGTCACTGGTACTAAAGAAGGAGACAAATTATCAGAGTAAAATGCTGCCAAGCCTATGCAATGTACGGAACAAATGGAAGCAGAAAACCTTTACTGTAAAGTATTAGTCAGGCACTGGTTCTTACAAACCTGGCAAAATACAATTTTTCATGTCATGACACTGATAGACTGTCTTTGTTTTTAGATCTCATGCTATAACAACAATCCACAAATGTTAAAATTGCCCCACCTGATATTTGTGTGTCTGCAAGTTTGATTTTGATTATTACTGACACAGGTCAGGCAGTTCAGTCAACCAGGGTCATGCCACCCAGTCAGCTGGCCTCTTTCTTAGCCTCATGTTCTAAAGAAATATGAACCAATTCAGATCATACTGTATTGTGATGGAAATAATTTCTAATAGACTGTGGTTACAAGATGTTGCAGAAATATTATACATCATTCAGCACCAGTAATACATCTTTTTTCCATAGAGCAAAGAGTTCCCTATTTAACGAGAATGGTCACATTCATCTTGATCTGCCTGTACTTCATACATCACATGGCTACAATACTGATTCACTATCAGAAAGTGGCAGAACACTGAAAAAAGATGTCTGAAAATGACAAAAAAATAATTGGATTCTCACTTGCAGAAAAGATCAGATGTCATGGCTCATCCTTTGCATTCAAGATGGTCATAGAAACGGGACTTCTTTTTTTTTTTTTTCCCTCATGGAAGACAGCTATGAAAGATAGCCTGATTTGTACAAATTGAGCCAATATTATAAGGAAACCAACTAGAATTTTATCTATAAAACTTCCAACTAAATTGTTTGCATTGTCACTTTTATTAGTGTCTAACCTTTGTGCCTAGCAAGGTGGTTAAAAGTCTTCTCTTGAGGTCATTTTGACATGCTGATGTAAGTGATAGAAAAATAGGTGCTGTCTCATTCACTGAAAAATTGTTCTGTACATGCTTATCTGGATTAAGATTTGTTTTCCCATAGAATCTACAGATTGATGGCAATATTCTATGCCGTGACTGTGCAATCAGCTTCACAACTGGGACCAGTAAAACAGTGGGTTTTTTTAACATGATATCGTATATTGACCTGTATTTAAAATGAAAATTACATGGCTAACCTTAATATTTTGGGATTTTACCTTATTCCCAGAGCCTCTGTGGGTGCATCTACAAGTGCAATTAATGCACAACAAAAAACTCCAGTGCATGTTGTGCCAGAGTTTATTGCTCCCAGGTGCTATGTTCACATGTGTGCCCAGGACTGCAGCACATTAAACTGAGTCAGAGCAGCCCCAGCTGGCCAGGGATCTCTGGAATCAGCCTGCCAGCCTGGGGCTGCCCCTCCGGGACTCAATGTGCTGCAGAGGGTCTGGCTAGGGCATAAGGGTGCTACAAGGCAGCAGGCAGCCCCCACACTAAGGCACCCTCGTGCCTCAACCAGCCTCATCAGTGTCTGTATGTGCTTTGCTGCAGAGTAAAAACCTCATCTGCAGGACAGTACTTATGTTTACAAGTACTAACCTGTGGTGGAGTTAAGTAATTTAGTCTGTGCTAATAGCACTGCACGTGTAGATACTGAGACATTTACTGTGGAGCTAATTAGGTAACTGCAGTAAGCGTCTCATGTAAACGTGCCCTCTATGATTTTTATACATTATGTATTCTTCCCCAATTATTCTGTAACAGCATTTAACTTTGCTGTAACTTGAAGTTCTATAGGAAAATTGATTTATTTAAGCTAAGCAAAAAGCTAATATATATTAGTCTGCAATGATCAATCAGAGATTGGGGGGGGGGGGAGGAAACCTATGATTAAATGTGATGTTTAATTTTATATGAAACGTAAAACAGTATGTTTGAAATCTGGAAGATTTTTAATGGTTTAAAGGTAATTAAATTGGGATTAAGAGTTGCTGTGACAATTGAAATTTTCTTCTAAAACACTACTATCAATTGTAATCAAAGTATATGTTATATTAACCTCTCTCTTAAATGAATGGACATGCCATTTGGTAAAAGATTTTTTTTTTCCATAATAATTACATTGTGGCTACTTCAGATACATGTAGAAGCTCCTACTGTGCATAAAAGGAAGAAATGTTTGAGGGAAAAATAAAAAACCTAATGCTTTAAAAAAAAATGAAATTAGTATCAGAGAATAGTATTACTTATAGGTTACCCTTGCAGGCCAAGAATAGACTTTGCTGGAATTTGCTGAGTAGCTGTAGGCCTAACGTTACCTTATGAAGCTTTGTAAAATAACAGTGAAAAGAACCGTTACCTTTTCTGCCTGTGTTGTGTTTATTATAGTCCTGAATCTGGTTAGTTCTGTATGCTTAAAACAAATGGTCTCTTTGGAATCATTGGGACAGTCATTTGAGAAAAAATAAATTATGTACATAATATATATATTTTTGAGGCAAAAAAACATAATTAGGTGGATACCCTTTCACTTTTAATGCAGGCATCCTGTTTAACAGAATGGGTACCTCAGTTTAAAATATAGAAGGTAAGAATGTCCACTTTTTTTCAGAAGAGTTTGGGTTCCAAGATTTCTACACATTGTAGATTAGAGAATGTAACATGCTTATGAAACATCAATCCTAAATTTCCCGAATTTCCTGAAGTCTTTCCACTGACTTGAATAGGAGTTAGAAGAGACACCTAAACTGATTACTTCTTGTAGCAGGTTGTTGCCTCAGGGTCATCTCAGCCAGATTTTTGCACCTTTCCCAAGCATCTCTCCGCTAGCCTTAGTGGTAGACAGTCTCTACACCTGCTGGCCTTTGCTGTCTGGAGTGCCTCCCAGCCTGTGCCAGCCACATACAGTCTTTCATCACACAAAGTACATAAAACGTTATTGCACTGGACCCTGGGATGGGTCTCCTGTGGCCTCAGGTTTCCTTTCCCAGGCTGGTCTTCCTCATAGCCCAGAGGTCTCCAGACTCTGGTGCTTCTCCTCCACCTCCCCCACTGGTTATGCCTACTGGGGGGTTTATTTTCCAGTAAGCCATGCCCTCATTAACCTTCCCACAGCTGCAGCCCTTCAGTCTAACTAGCTACCTTCCCTTCAGGGGACAGGCTACCCTGTTACACTCTGTATTTTCTAATGTTTCCATCTTTCTCTTACATCAGTTACAACATCCTCAGATAATGAGAAAAAGAAATGCTTGCAAAACTATAGAAGAAAGAATATGAATGTAGTGTTACTTAAATTTGGCAGTCATATAACAATGTCATCTTAAAAGGACATTATAAAGAATACATTTTTAACTCTTTCCTGTCACTAATGTATTAAGCTGAAACACCAAGCTGCTTTTCCTGTATGTGCAGTGCTTTTATTTATATTTTTATACACTAATTCTTCTTCCCATTCCAAGAGCAGTTTAACATAAATGCCCTTCTATTATATACTTCTATCTAGGTTTACCTGAAGTATTAACAATTGCTAATAACAACACTGCCATGAGATAGTTGCTATTTAAATTAACCTTTGATAGATAAATACTGATTTTTAGTATAAGGGCAGCACAGAAAGAACTGACTCAAATCTTATGTCTTACTACCCCCTGCATCTTTATCTCTCTGGGCTTTTACCTGGCATCTATCACTATAGTACCTGGTGTTCTCTTTTTCTGGCTTCACAGCAGCAAACTATAAAACATTATTCCATTTACATCATTCTTTATCTTTTCCTCTTTGCTTTTCCTTACAGAAAACAGATCTGGAAGATCATTGCCATAAAATATACTGTTTTGGTCCTCACATAGATCACACTCAGCTTAGATGATGCCAACAAAAGTTCGAAAAATGAGTATGTAATTTGAGACTTAAATGAGCTAATACTATCTTTGTCACTATGTGACAAGATGCACAAAATATCACATGGCTGTGAAACAAACTGACAAATTTGAAATAAAATGAAAGTAAGGTTATGCAATGTAAGTCTATAAAATACTGTTAAAATAAAGCACGTAAAATTATGAAAATACTTATTAAAATTTCAAATTTGGACAAAAAATAGAAGCCATGGACATAGTCAAACTTTAATTCAAGCTAACACTAAAATGCTGATCATAGCATAAATTGATTCTAGTCAGAAAAGGCAAGTTTCCATTTCAATGTCAATAGAACATTCTATTTTGGATTAGTGACAAAGGAATTTATAAATCACTTATTTGAATTTCAGGAGTTCTTTCTACAATATAAGTTGTTTATTACTCTAGAGGTTCACTTTCTGCTTAGATGTATATTTTAATTCTTCAAATAACCACGTGTCACATTCCCTGCCATCAATTCTCAGTCTTTACATGACTGCTTTACATGACCGCTTAAGAACTAATTTGAGACAACTGATATTGCCTGAAGTGTTACGGTTCTAAGCCATAAAAAGGAAGCCCTTTTCAAATAAAGCCTTCTCAAGGAACTAGAAAAGGGGAGGACTTCCTATTCATGCTGCCGGTTTGACAAACCCACAGAATTCTCTTGGATTTTTCTGGCCACCAGGCTCCTAGCAACTTGTAAAGGAGTTTCTCTCTCCACAGTACTCACCACTTTTTTCCAACAGAAAATTACCCATTGGATATATGTGCCAGAATTAGTGACTTTTTAAGTAGGTCTATTCCTGCACTCTGCAGGTGCAGATTCCTAGATCTATTGGAATAAAACCTCCGATAAACTTGCATACCCTACCCAAGGTAACTCTCAGTTTTCACACTGAAGCATTAGCCTATTTCCTGAAGTGGGCTATTACTAGGCCCTTTTCAATTCAGCTCTGCCTTGCCACCTATAGTATTCTTCAAGGAACTAGATCCTTCTATCTTGTGCCACAGCTCCTTCTGTCAAGTCCCACCTCCTTTTAATGTTCTCCTATCTGACCATATGCCAAATCATAGTCTTTTCCTTTCTATGTGTAATTGCAGATGTTCTTTGAATAGTTAATTTTGAACAACACAACTGGGAAAAATAGTAGTCTGCAAAAATCTTTAATTGGTATATAACTAAGAAGGAATTGATTCTTCATTTACGGTATCTCCAAAGTATTATTGCTTCAGTCTCCAACATAGTCTTCTTTGCATTTGGATTGCTGCATAGTTCCATAATCGGTCCTCCCCACGCTCCCCAATCTTTTGTTTTGTTCTGCTCTGCTTTTCTTTGCTTTTTTTCATAGCAGTATGAGTGGTTTGTACTGCTAACAAAAACTGGGAAAGCTTAGTGACTTAGATATATTTCTGAAAGGATAAACCATTACTAGATAGTATAACATTTATAAGTAATATAAAAATTTATAAACAATTGCATATGTTGTAAAACATGTTACTCATATCACTGCCCTTTCTTTTTTATTCAGAAATCTATTTATAATGTCACATTTGTAATTTAATAAACTGCCAAGAACCAAAAAGATCAAAGCCAAGTATGTTTCTTCTTCTTCTTTCATTCAATTATCAATTACTAATTGTTATTAAGTTCCTTTAAATAGCACCTACAAAGTGTTTTCCAAACAAAAATAAAAGATAGTCCTTGCTACAAGTAGTGCACTCATTAAGCAAACAAGCAAAGGGTAAAGACTCAGCCAGTCACAAGTAAAATTTCTCTCTCCCATGTCCACTATATAAAGCAATAGTAGTAGCACATATCTAGGTTTTTGTTTGTTTGTTTTTTGTTTTAGGTCTTTTGATAAGGTGTGCGTAAATGATCCAAGCACAATAAAAATATGTTAATCAGCTGTATGAGTCCAGTTGTTTTGTTGAAGCTGCCTTTATGCTATCCAACTTTTTCCAAGGCAACTTTTGCAATCCTATTGCACAGCTACCAGTCCTGCATATTACCCACCTTATTGTTATAGCAGGAAACAGATCAAGTGTACTGAAAAAAGTTATAATTTGAAGGTGCTTCCTAAATTAGAGGAAGTTGGTAATTGGGAGATGATCCATCAGTTAAGTATCTATGAGGTAGTCAGAGACAGACATAGGCTCTGCAGGGGGTATTTAATGCTCCAGAATAAAACACTGCTGTGCAGTTCTTCTCATTCACATATTCCTGCTTTTATTTAATCTGATGATCACTAGATATAGTAAGCACTCTTCTGGGACTAAGTGTACCAAGACAGGAGTCTGCTCAACCTAACTGGACATCTAGGATACTGTGGGTAAAGAAACATTAGTTTATATACCCAGCAACACATGGGGGAATTATGTCTTGCCACTTTGATCCTTCAGCTCCAATGTCTCAATACCCATTTGTAACTCAGTCAACTAGGGATAGTCTTTAACATAAAGACAGGGGGAAACTTGGACCCATATCTCTAGATTTGTAGTGAGATATTATGGTTGTGCTATCCCACCTCCTCTCTCTATAGAACTTGCTTTAAACTCACTGTCATACAGGAACTTAGTTAATTTTGTTTGAAATTAGACCAATGTCTGATATGAATACAATGCATGGAATGAGAAATCTTTTGCACAAGAGGACTCCCTGGCAGAGGTAAATATACTCTTTGATCAGTTAATAACAGATTTACAAGGTACTAGGGGACTGCTAGTTGAGTAATATGTGAGAACAAGTGAGAGATTCACAAATCTGCTAAACCCCTACTTTAAAAACTGTGTGGAATGAGAAAGAGGGGGGGAAAGGAGAAAATAAAACAGTTAAAAAGTCATACAAACTTTGCTAGTGGAAGAGAACAGAGAAGTTTCACATGTCCTAAGGTCTGAATAAACATTCATGTTTCAGGTATTTTTCTAAAATGTAAACTTCTCAAACTTTTGAAATTTTGTTCACCACTATGATCTGAAAACCTGGCCCAAAGCCAAAATTCAAGCAATGCACACTATCCATCATTTTCTATTTTCACTGCATTAGCTATGTCCTTTGGGTTGAATAAGAAATGAGAAGCTTGGCCCATCTAAACTTCTCTGTGATGTTTCAACTCTCACAGAATATTTATGGCTGAGTTATAGACCACAGAAAAACAGATTTTACAAAAGGAAATTGCTGACACAACACAGCTGTAACAATAGCGATGAAAAAACTGATGCTATTAATAATACTGCTTTAAGGACAGTTGTTAGTTTTGTTTGCAGATTCATTCAGTGAACACGTTTTTCATGATCAAGGAAAGTTGGCTGCAATATGGCATTTAAAAGAGGTAAAAACATATTGCAGCAAGGCATTTAATAGTTCTAATCCTATATCATGTATTTGATCCCCTTCCCTTTTTGATAGCTGATGTTGCTTTATACAGGGATCAGTCAAAGAAAGATCCTTTCAAAGCTCAATTTCTGCTCCCAGATGAGTCTATTCTCCCTTTGATGTACATACATAATTCCTATCAATGTTAATGGGGCTTATATTCACACAATGGTGGAATATAATTTGAGACTAAACATTTCTATACTGTATAGATAACAACCACATTTCATTGTAGACTACTCAGCCTCCATGTACAAAGCTGCTATTAACTTATTCATTCTTCAAAATTAGATTCATTATTTAATTAGAGAAAACAAAATCTCCATTCCACATGCATAGGTCACTGAGGTGTCTTAGTTACCCAGGGAAAGAATAATGCAGTTTTATCATCGTTCTTCTACATAGAAGCTGGTGTAAATGAAAGATGGAGTCAATGAAGTTTTGACATTTGCACCAGCTGTGGATTTGGCTTATTTCACTCATTACAGAATGAAGGAAGAAAGAAGAGCCTGACATTTAATTGCGCTTTAAGTTGTTTCCAATTCTTCCTCAACTATTTCTAAGATAAGAATTCTGGCTGCTTGGAGTCATTAAAAAAAAAAAAAAAGTGGCACTTTATTTTAAACTCGACATGCTCCTAGGCTGAGCCCAGTACATGCCCAGAAGAGGCAGTGTTTTAGTTGGACCCAGCTGGCCCAATGTCTGTATAGATTCTAGTAGCAATTTTGTGGTGCTTTTCTCTAATAGCTGATTGAATCAGCTTTAAATATACACACATGAATCCTATATGTTCTTCTGATGTAACGCTACTGAAGTTAATTCTCTTTCCCTTTGTGCATCTAAATGGCAGATTTTTAGCTACACAACTGCCAAAAATACCACCTGTGGACAGCTAGTAATTCTGTGTTCCTTACTACGTGGACATGAGCACACAGAGTATTTGCACTAGGCTATACAATGGCTGCATGTATATATGCCTGTGTACACATCTGTTGTGGATGCCTCCATACATTTATGGCACAAAATAATAGCTGCCTAGAAACCAATGACTAGCAGGTTTTAGATATGAGAAAAGGGCCTTACCATGTTTTACCTTCAACAGCTGATTAGTTAGGACACTACCCCAGGAAGCTAGAGACCTAGGCCGTGTGCAGACAAAATGAGGAAAGGGTGTGCATGACACTTTAAAGCAGGCTAAATTGTTTTACACTACTTTAATGGTATTTGCACACCTTGGTAGCATATTTTACATTAATTCCAGCTGCAGTAGGAAATTCGGTGGCGTAATGCACCTTAAATGACTTGGGGTGCAGCAAACTAAAATTCCTTTGAGGAGTTTTAGTTTGCTGCTACTACAGCTGTGAAACAAAGCACTGGCTCTGTAAAGCTCCGTGGCTCTGCAGGAAGTCCTGCAGGCAGCCTGGCAGCAGCCCAGGAAGGCAGGCTCTGCCCAAGAAAAGTGGGAGCCTGATTTCCTGCCCCGAGCCAGCCTGGCTGCTTGAGCTGCATGGGGGCCTGGTGCTTTCTTCTGTGGCTGCAGTACCCCAGGGACTGCCTAGGCTGGGTGACTGTGGATGGGTGATGCCTGGAGGGGCCCTGCTGCTGCCATGGAGAGAAGCATCAGCCCTCCGCCCCCCAGCCCAGGGACCACTCTGCCCACTGGCAGTTTGCCAGCTGCCACCAGAGAGGCAGGGTGTGTGCACAACACAGGGGTTTAATTGGCTCTAAATTGAAGAAGTGTTTTTAAAAACCCAATACTTTAATTTAGGACCCCTGTTTCATTTACACATGCCCCTAGGCTCTAAAAATCTCATTTCCCAGAAGGGAATTAAACCTGTCACTCTAACTTCCTAGTATAGTGCACTAACCACCATGACATAGGTCAGGCAATCTCCTCTTCAGTACTTATTTTGAAGCTGTCCCTTAGGGAACTAAGAAAGGAAGGTGTGTAGAAATAGGGGAAAGAGAATAAGCTAAAGGGTGTGCAGCTCACAGGGAGAAGGATGCAGGCTCCTGGCAGACGTGAACTGCCCCCACTCAATTTTATCCAATGCAGGGGTCAGTAACTTAGTTTTGAAGGTGGCTTTGGAGAAGACATTGGCTTGTGCCTACAAAGCAGCATCATGGTTAGACCAGTGGGTTAAGACATTAAAGAGATTCAGGTTCAAACCTTTTTTAGGCGAGGCTGGCCTGCAATGCAGGTGTCCTACTTCCAGGGCAGGTGCCCTAACAACTCAGCTCTTGCAGCTAAAATATAGAAATACTGCTGTTCTCCCTTCATGTCCCCTTTTCAAAATTTGAATTCAGATAGGTATATACTGGGGACAAGAGTGCAATACATAGACATATATGGGCACAGTCAATGTAAAGTCTGTGTGTTCAGGCATGCAGAACCAAAGTGTAAAGTGGGGGCCAAAAATGGGCAGGTAGATAGCTAGAAAATTGCCACATAGATGTGCAATGCGAAATAAAATTCCTCCCATAGCATCTCTCACTTTTCTATTGTATCCATCACAGAAGCATTTTTGGGTCCATTTGGCTCTAGGTGTTTTCCGAAAAATTTAGAATCATCACCTTCACTCATTTTCCATAGGAAAATGATACAACAGGTAATGAGAATATGACTTGCAGGATAAAAATATCTTACTTTTTACCATGGGCTCTACAAATATATAAAGAAGACTTTCAACTTCAAATACATCTGGCAATAGCCATGCAAATTTCTTATATCCATGAGCCTTTCTTTCCCTACTTCTTTCATTCTTTTTTCTTCTTTGTGTTTCTGACCTCTTCTCTTCCTTTCCCCATATCTCTTATTTATTATTGGAATAGAACTTGCTCTAATCTATTATTTTCTGTCACCAAACTTAAAGGCATGATATCGTCTAGGTGATAGCCCTTTTAGTAGCCTGGTGAGTTATGCTTGCTCACGCAGCACTTCTCCACCCTTACACATACAGTCATAAATGCACACACATGCACACTCATGACAAATATATACCACTTACATAAATCAATGTGTTTACACATCTGTACCTGCAGCTCATAAACTCTAGTTGAGAAGTAATATCTGTCCATTACCTGTCATGAAAATTTGCTACAGATATTCAGCCTGAATATCAAACACATTTAGATGTTGTGTACTGCTTGACTGTGGACTTTAATGATGTGCATAGGTGTCTGGGGATTCATGATTTTTAGTAGAATCTTTTTTCCCCTTAAGTGAAAATGTATAGGCTTGATTCTCCATTCCTCTGCACTTTTGAAGACATTTACATGAATGTAAAACAAGTAGGAAATGAATATTAAATGCCACTAGATAAGAATGACACCTATTCAGCATCACTTTGCATACAAAATGCAGGGAAATGGACAACTTGCTCTATGTGTTCAAGTTGTGCTACGTTAGTTATGAGTCCACTTGTCATAAACTTTAATCATAGCAAGCAACTTGTTCCGATACAACATTCTTAATAATCGTTGCAAGAGAGACCCCTAGCAGCATTTGCACATACTAAAGTACTTAGCACTTAGGTTTGATTACTTGTAAACAGGTATATCTTGAGCTGGCCAAGGATCCTTGCTTCTGAGAGAAAACATTATTTTACTAATGTTTATAGCCCTATTACAATGAAAGCAGCAGCTCTTCAAAAAACATATTAAATCATGATGCAGTGTTTGGAGTAATGAAGAGTGTGGTGACTCCCCATGTAAATCTTACAGTGCTTTGATTCCATGGTGATGGGTATAATAAAAAAGTTGTGATGCCTAGGTAGATAGAATTCTTCTACTTTGCATCAAGAGAACTATGTTCAGAGGAAAAAAGAAGAAGGAAAACACATCTGAGAAATGTAGTGCATTTTGGACATATTTATAGTGTAAATATGTTTATATCACTACTGCAATACTTGATTTAAAGGGCTTCAAAAGCTCCAATAAGATATGCATAGAATAATAAAAGCATTCTAGCCTAAATATGCAAAAATGATATGGGCTTCCCAACATCCTCTTTTTATATCGTCTTTCATTGGTGTTCTGCTTTGCCAAATTCAGATCTCCCATATGTGCATGTCTACACATAAGCCACACAGTGCAGTTTTCATTGTGCAGTTGTTTAGTACTTGTTTAAGCCTGTACTAAATGACTGTGCACTAACCGGCATCACTATGCACTCCTGACACCACATAGGTTTTTTCCAAAGCTACTGTACAGTAGCAACGAGCTGTTGTGCAGTAGCTCATTGCTACTATGCAGTAGCATTGGCAACACGGTCCGTGCCCGCTGATGCTACGTTGCCATATCTCATCACTTGTCACTATGTCTCATGTAGATGTGCTGTATATGGTAGAAAATAAAACATGAGGAATTTCTAATTGCACACCATTCCCTAACTAGAAACAATAGAGCATGATATCACTTAGATGAGATCTCATTACACTGGTCTATGTATCCAACTAACAGTAACCAGGTCCACTTTGGGGTGATCACCACTCATTGCCTCCTAGCATGTATGGTTCTAGCAGCATCAAAGACAGTAAGTTGCTATTTTTCAGAACAGCTACAATCTGTTTGCTAGAATACATTGATCTATAGTCCTCTTTCATTCTCTTCCCTGTTTCGATTGGGAAAGCCAAGATATATTCTGTTTTCACTGTAGTCCTCCAGGCAAGACAACACTTGGTCCAAGATGTTCTGTAAAAGAGCTTATGAACACATTGTGAATGGACTTTCCAGGATATTGTAAACAAATTGTCATGCACAATTTGGACAGAACTGGCTTTATTTGATTCATGCGTAATAACAAGATGTTTATGGTAGCAACATCTATTTTCAGAAGAAAAAAAACTCTTAGGAAAGGACTATGTTCTGATCTTTCCCTTATTTCCATTCTTGCCTCCCATTCCATTCTTTAGGGATAAGCAAATCTACAAGGTAGTTATTTCCCTTTATGCACTGGCCTATGATGTTATCATTTGCATAAAAGTGGGACTATTTAGCTTACTTTAAGTTTGATACAGGTTTATTGGCAAAACAAATTTTATTTGTATGAGTTAATTAAGCCTCAATAAATAGTTTGTAGGAGAAAGTTATTTTTTATCTCAGGGAATAGACACAGGAAGGTCTTCTCTACCTTAAATCACCATGAACTATAAACAAAAGAATGTTTTTATATAGGACCTAACACAATGGGAACCTGGTCCATGACTCTGAGTTCAAAAACTCTAACAAATAAGAAACAAGAATTAATCTATGGACCTCTATTGATATAACTCATCCAAAGCTCCAGATTATGAATGTTTATTTGTAATCAGTGATTGCAGTCCATAAGACTGTGTAATGTATTATTAGTAATGATTCCAATATCTCCCACAATATGCCAAACCAATATATTTAAAATCAAGAGGAAATTAGGTAGCTAAAATTACCCTTAATGAGTAAACATAAAGTGTACAAATTAAATAATTGAAGGCAATATGCCCAAGGTTGCCTCAAGTTAAAGTCAAGCTGTGTCCGTATACTCCTTTTCACACTGTTTCAAGTTCATATATGATTCTGATAGAAATGTATGATTCTGCTTCCACAGGAAGTAGACTTTACCCTCCAACTTTCTGCCCTATCATTTAAATTTTGAGTTTGCAAAGTAGAAACATCTTGCATTAGTTACGTGTTAAGGCCACAAATAGAACTGTGGATGCATAGTAACTGGGTCTCACGCGGATGCATAGTAACTGGGTCTCACCCCTCACTTATCAACTTCTCTCTCTTTTGAGTGATCTCCCCTTCCATTCAGCTGCCATGCCTTGATGTATTTATCTTTTAGAAAAAGAGAGGTTGCCCTAGGGGTTCCCAAGACAGATCTTATACTCCTGAGTACAGGTGTCTCCATTCTCTCCCTTAAGGGCTAATTACATGGCTCCAACCACCCCTTGTATGGCTTATACCATTTGCCTTGTAAATGATACTCCTTCCTGTTGACATGTGCCCCTCCTGGGCTATGGGCTCCCAACCCCATTCTTTGCCCCTCTTAGGCTATGGGCTCCTTGGCCCCCTTGGTCTCTGGTGGTGACCCTGATTTTTGATCCCTCTCTCTGGGCCCTGGCTCCACTCCTAAGCCAAACAAGACTCCTAGGATTCCCTGGCCCTGCCAGTCTCTGGCTGCCATCCACATTGGCCTTCAGGTCATCTCTAGGCCCTGGCCCTGCTCCTGGACCAGTGAGACCTTCCTCTTGCCACTCACCCCTCCTGGGCTACATACCTCTGGGCTCCCTGGCCCTTCTGACACTTGCCCCTCCAAGGCTGAATCTCTCTGTTCTGTATTGCCAGACCTATTTACTTCCAGGCCTGTTGGGACCTCCTCCACCCTTAGTCCCGTTCACAGATCTCCAGAGTTGAGGTTGCTTACCCCAGTTCAGATGTTACCCAGGAGCCCTGCTGCAGCCCCACTGGCCCAGGAGCACTTCAATCCATGACTTTCAGAACTAGACTCCCTGACAAGCTTAGTCCCTAGGTTTATATGCTTCAAGCCTGGCCCCCTTCTGGTCAGGTGACTTTCTAATTGTCCTCTGCCACACCTGCAGTCTGCTTCTTACACAGCCTCTTCCCCTGTTAAGTGACAGGCATGATAAGTGCCATGTCATAATAGGAACACATGGTATTTTTAATACTTAGACTGAGCCTGAAAACTTTTATATACATACTTAAAGTTAAACATGTGAATGCTGCTATTCCCTTCAGTGATACTAGTTACATATGTTGTGTGTATGTCTGCAGAGCTGATAACTTACTTTCTCATGCGCTCAGTGTTTAGCTTTTTTATATTTGTAAAATATGTTCACTATTCATTTTATTTAAATAAAGAACAAGTCTAATGTGATAAATCTTCATATTACATTTGTCTACAAAAATAGAACTCTTGCCAGTATCTGAATGGTTGTTTATTTTTAAAAATAAGTTGTATAGAAAAATTGCCTTTCTGACATTATTCTTTGTCCTGTACTAAAATAAAATTATCCTTCCCCTCGCTATTCTTTTTCATTTCCCAATACAAAAATTACTGTTAATTACAGGATATGTTGATAGAAACCATGTAAAATGCAAATGTGTGGTAGTATTAGGCATCTGTCTGTCTAATGAGACAAGCTCACTGAACATCTGTGAGTGTATCTGTAGAGCTCAATCCTTAAATTACAGTCCCTTCTACTCTTATGACATTTGAAGTTCATATCAAACAATCCTGAATGTGGTTTGGGGTTCTTCCTGAGGTTTCTTATTTCATCTGCATGTTGAGCTCTTTTCTCTTCAAAAGCCTTCCTTCCATGCTTAGCAGACTGTTTCCAAGCACTTTGAAAATTGATCCTCAGCAATTTTCTCCCATGCATTTGACTTAATGTTCATTGCCTTCATGTCCCTCATGCAAGCTTCTTTGAGCTGTAGATTGGGACACCCACATGGTCTTCTTCCTTTAAAGAGTTCTTCATACAAGAGCTATTTAGGCATATGACTACAATCCATTCTCTCCATATGACCATCAAAGTTTATGCTGGCTAAGAAGAGAATGGATGTTTAGAATCTTGGGACACTGAAAGACCTCAGCATGGGCAACTTTGTCCTGCCAGGAAATTCCTACAATGTGGTGAAGGCAATGAAAGTGGAAGCTGTTGAGACACTTCTTTTCTTCAGTAGAGTATGTGGTCCAGGATTTGCTACAATAGAAAAGTGTGCTAATGACTCAAGCATGCTATACTTTGACCTTGTTCTTAACAGTCAGTTTGTTGCTGTTCACACTTGTTTGCTCAGTGTACTCATGACTACTGATGCTTTGCCAATATGGTTTTTCAGTTCAGCTTCAAGTGACAGGTTGTTAGTAACAATGGAGCCAAGGTATGTAAATTTAATTACCACATCCAATATTTTTACCTATTGTGATCACTGATGATGAATCAGTATCTGATTTATAATGCTGGTCTTCCTGATTATGATTGTAAGACCAAACTTTTTGCAGGCATGAGCAAAGTGACTGATGAGGCTTTGAAGGTATCTCCCCGTATATATTATCAATGCATAGTCATCAAGCTCACAAATTAACATTTTCTTCACTTTAATCTTTGCTTTAAAGTGTGAAAGGGTAATTAATTTTCCATTTGAGTATGCAGATAGATAAAGTCCTTCAGTGGTGGTCCCAAAAGCATACATCAAAAGGGAAAAGAAAATCCCAAACAGGACTGGGGCAAGGACACAACCCTGCTTGACTCCACTTCAGATATCAAAAGTCTCAGATGTTGATGCAGTATAGCTGACCACATTCTATCATGGAAAGAGGTATGTGATAGTATGTGTGTGGTGGTTCTCAGTAATAGATCTATCACACATCCCTTTGAGGTTAAGACAGGAATGAAGCATGGCTGCATCATCATGCCAACACTCTTTTTAATATTCCTTACTATGATACTATATATGACCACCAACAAGCTTCCAGTCAGCGTGGAGCTAAAGTACCAAATGGATGATAAACTATTTAATCTCAGCCAACTCTGAGTCAAAACCAACACTACCCCCAAACTCCAGTACACTGACAATGCTGTAGTGTATGATCACTTGGAAGCAGATTTTCAGCTGATCATTGATGTCTTTACCAAGGCATACAAGAAAAAGGGACTGACACAACATTCAGAAGATTAAGGTCCTCCATCAATAAGCTGTTAATGAGCAGTCCAGTTTTAGCAATTCAGATAACTCTGGAAAACATTGAGTATTTCCCATACCTCAGAAGCCATCTTTTGCAGGAAACTGACATTAATGAAGAAACCCAACGTCGCCTCAAATGTACAAGTGCAGCCTTTGGATGTCTGAGCAATATGATATTTGAAGATTGTGACATCAGATTTGAAAACAAGCTCATGGTTTATCAAGGAGTTATGATCCCTACCTTAATGTATGGAGCTGAGATGTCGACAATATAGAGGAGACACTTCAATGTTACCAGAGAAGCACCATCAGTGCTGCCTACAGAAAATCCTTTAAATCCAGTAGGAAGACAGATATAGGCAATGCGTAGGGAAGGCATGGGGGGGTGGGAGGGGCAGGCACATGCCCTCCCTGAGATTGGCTCTCACCAGCCGGGGAGTGGAAGGCGATGGCCAGTGCCCCCTCTGAGATTGTAGGGGCACCGAGAGAAGCTCTGATGGCACTTCATGTTTTTATGCCAGCACTTCTGCCAATGGCGATCAGCCAATGAGGGACCCCCCCGCCATCTCCAATCAGTTGCTGGTGCCCCCCCACCCCTCCAAGTATCAGGAGACACCAGTCACCCATGAAGACAGATGCATCAACATTATTATCCTCTCACAAGCAAACACCACAAGCATCAAGGCACTGATGATCTGAGATCAACTTTGTTGAGCTGGCCATGTCATCTGGATGTCAGACTCCAGACTCCCAAAGCAAGTTTTATTCTCCCAGCTCAGTCAAGGCTCCTCCTCAAGAGGAGGACAAAGAAAGTGCTTCAAGAACATCCTCGATGACAACTTGAAAAAATGCAGCATTGGCATCAACTCATGGGACACTATTGCCCAGGAGAGCCCTAAATGGAGTTACAGTTTGCTGCAAGGAGCTCAGTACTTTGAAACCTCACAATGATAACAGGAGTCAGAAACATGGGAGCAGCAGAAACAGCATGTCACAGATTGAACTAAGAATCCAGAGCCACCCACCCCACATGGAAACACATGCCTGATTCACAATAGAGCCTGCCAATCCCATATTAGCCTTGTTAGCCATCTTCAGACCCACAGATACAGCAGTTATGAAAACAATCCTCCTCAACTGCAAGGTACTGCAGATGCTTGTACAGAATGATTATATGGACATCTCACTTATCTTGTGGCATTGTCCCTACTGTACAACAGTGAGTAAGAAGCATGTATAATATCTACAATATAATTATTATTATCCATAGATCAACCTGTTAGCTAGGATTTATATTAATAGATGTGCTTCATAAAGAACAATCCTAGGCAAAAGTGAGAGTATTACAATACATCATAGTTTTTGTTGATTACAGGATTTTAAAGTTTTCTTTGTTGTCTTGATACCCATGATTGTTGTTATTTTTGAGTCTTTCAGCCTTACCATCATAAGCCAACATTCTTCATTGGGTTTATGACTCAGCTGTGTAAATGCAATCCAGGTTGAAACTTGGCATAGTGAGTCTCAGTCTGCTAGGACATTTTATTGTGCTTACTGTTGAGATTAAACAAATTGGTTTAAACTGCCAAATGTAGGACCCAGCCCTGTCAGCTTATGCATCTGAATGGCATCTTTCTATCTCAATAACCCCGTTAATTTTTTTGTTTTTAGCTCCTAAAAGGAATTCATTTTATTGTTGCAGATGCTGTGAGACTTTCATAACATACAGATAACTGCAGGGATTCTTTTTGAGTTTTTTGTGGGGGTTCAGCTCTTTTCTTTAGAATTTCTTGTGTATTATGATTGTATTTGTATTTTGTTGTATTTGCATGGTTGTATGACAATTTAAAAAGCCTCTTTAATTAATAAATATTATAATTTATCATGCTAGACCCAGGTGTCTATATCTGTAAGTCTGTGTCCTCAATCCCCTAAGCCAAATACATTACTGTAGATTTTTGCTAAGGATGGTGGAAATCATGCTTAAAATGGCCAGTCTCATATTCCTACATTTCTTCACAAGACGGAGCACCTACAGAGATTCTTCTAGCCATATGGAAACTGTGGAGCCTCTTATTGAACTTTTTGGAAGCTACTGAAAATAAAGAATTGCCTCAGAGATGACAGAGTCAAAGGATGGTAGGACACGCTGTTCCAGCCTCTTACAGATCCATTACGGGAAGCAGAAGAGAGGGAAGAATTGAAACAATTTTCATGGCCAAATTCTGCTCTACTCTTGCCAATTGGGCGGCATATTAATTCCAATCATATATTTTACCCTGTATATCTACCTGTTTGCAGTATATTGCTTGCATATTTTATTAATCTAAAAAATAATCATTATTTATTTGCCAAAATTCTGCATTATGTCAATGTTTTATTAATGTATAGGCTAAAGGAGTCTCTCATGTCTCTCAGGCTGTGCCTTTGGAATTCTTTTTTTTTTTTAAGATACGAACAATATTATTATAGTAAAACTCATGGAGGTTTGGTGAGGTCCTGAATGGCTGAAAAGGGGGCAAATGTAGTACCCATTCTTAAGAAATGATAGGAGGGTGATCCAGGGAACTACAGACCAGCCAGTCTGACCTCTATACCTGGAAAGATCATAAAACAGATCTTCAAGGTCTCTATTGTAAAACATCTATGGGAGAATAAGGTGATCAGGAACAGCCAGCATGGATTCAACAAGAGTAAGTCATGCTTAACCAACCTAATTTTCTTCTATGATAAGGTTCCAGGCTCTGTGGATGAGGGGAGAATAATGGATTTGATAGTCCTTGACATTGGCAAGTTTTTTGGAACTGTCTCCCACAACATCTTCCTTAACAAACTCAGGAAATACAGGACCTGGCAGCCAGGAACAGAGTCTCCCAATTTTCCTGGCTGCCTCGGTCATTCTGCTGGCCTGTTGCAGTCACCATCATCTGGCTCATGGTCATCTCACTCTGCCTGGCTCTCCCTCACACAGCAGCCACCTGGCCAACCACTGCACACTCTCCCAGAGCCACCAACACCACACAGCTGCTGCTACCAGCCATGATGATGATAGGATCCAGGAGACCACTGTCTCCCTCCTGGCCCTTCAGCCCTGCTGCTTTTAGGCCTGCTGCAGCAGCTGGGACTGGTGGCAGTGCCTGGTGCAATGCGATTAGAATGATAAGCAGTGGGGCAATGTCTTCAGGATGACCCAGGCCACTTTCACTGATATGTTTCACCAGCTCTGGCCCCATCTGGAGTGCCAGAACACTGTCATATGCCCAGCCCCCCCTGCTGACACCTGCCTGGCTCTGGTGCTTGTCAAGCTGGCCACACCCACCAGCAAGCAGTATGTGAGGCACCTGTTTGGGGTTGGCATGGCCACCACTAGGGAGGCCATTATGAGGTGTGCAGTGTCCTCCAGAACATGCAGGCGGACACTGTCCTACATGTCTGTTACCCCAAGGCAGCGGTCACAGGGTTCTGTGCACTGGGGTTCCCCCAGTGTATCGTGGCCCTGGACAGGATGCACATCTCAGTCACCTGTCCACCCCATGCAGACAGGCCCTAATATACCCACAGGGGATTCCACTCAGTGGTACTCCAGGCAGTCATTGATCACCAGAAGACCTTTACCCATGTCCATGCTGGCTAGGCAGGCATCGTGCAGGACACATGCATATTCAGGAACTCTGAACTAGGAGTTTTCATGGAGAGCTGGAACTTTACACTGGGAGTGGGGGACATGGCGCATGGGTGGTGGAAGAGGGAGGGCTAATGTGGCTTAACTCCCCCCCCAAATATGCAGCAGTGGTAGGGCTGCAAGGCAGCCCAGCCATGGGTTTCTGCAAGCTGCAGCAAAGGTAGGGAGGGACACACAGGCAGCAGTGAGGGAGGGAGTAGGGCTGGGGCTGGGGCTGCACAGTGGGGCGGGGCATGGGACTGAGCCATGAGTTGTTCATCTGGGGTCACATCCTGCTTCTATGTACACCCTGGGAGGCACGGGGGGTGTTCCCATGGATCTGTGTGGGGCAGGGCAGGCTGCTGCTATGGGCTGGGGCAGTGCTGGGCTCTTCCTGGTGGGGGCCAGGCCTGACTAACCTCAGGGTGGGTGGTGGCAATGCTGCAAGGATGAATATGGGGGGGGCTGCAGCCACCCCATAATTCACCATAGCCCCCCAACCACCCCTCCTGCCCTAAGCACAGTATGACCTAGTCCCCCTGCCAGTAAGAGCCTGGCAAACCCTGGCTCCAGCATGCAGTGGCAGCCTGCCCTGCTCTGCGGAGATCTAGGGGCACCACCCCACATGCCCTCCCAGGCTGCATGCAGGGGTGGGAGCTACCACTCCCTCCCTACACCTCCCACACAAACTGCGGCTCAGTACCATACCCTGCCCCACCCCAGCTGTGCAGGGCCTACCCCAGCCCCACTCCTTCCCTCTCCCCCACCATGGTCTTTTCCCCTCCTCCCACAGACTTACCTTCAGGGGGAGTATGGGCATCCATGCATGTGCACATACACTCAGGTCCTCCCTCAACATTCTTTTTCCCTCCACCATCATCTTCCCACCCCTGCACATAGGGGACTCAGCGTACCCATTCCTTCCATGGCTCATGAGGCCCTACACCAGGCACTTGGATCCCCACCAGGCCCATTTTAATCAGTGCCTCAGCTGGACCCACGCCCTTTTGAGTATGCCTTTGGCCAACCGCAAGGACCTTTGGTGTTACCTTATGCCCCACCTTGAAGTGACTGAGAACAGCCTCCCCCTGGTCATTGTAGCAGCGTGTGTGCTGTACAATATTTGTGATTCCTGGGGAGAGTTGTTCCAAGAAGCCTGGGCAGAGGAGATGTGCCAGGCAGAGGTGGCCTGGAAATCGGAGCACAAGCTTCAGTGGGCAATGCTAGCAGCAGGTTCCCCCTGGCGGGGCCCCAGATGATCCGCTTACTCACCAATGGGGCCCAGGGCACTGGGTGCAGGAGGCTCTGGTGGACTACCTCTTGGGGCACTCCCCACTTTAACCTACTGCTGGCATTGACACCTTCCTCAATATGTGAGAGGCCCTTGCCACCCAGCTGCAGGGACATGGGCTGCTCAATAAAGTTCTGAATTATTTCCCACCTCTCTGTATGCTGTGGGAGGGAACTCAGAGATGGGGGAGTATGGGCAGGTTGGGTGGAGAAGGGGGACAGGGGCAGGAGCAAGAACTGAGGCCAGGATCAGGGGTGAGGACTGGGGTTTGGAGGATCCTGTTCCCAATGCAGGACTTACCACGTGTCTGGGGTTGACAAGGCTGGTGGCTCAGTGCAGTTATCCCCATCACTGATGGCATCCAGCTGCACCCAGTGTTCATGGCCTGCAGTAGTAGGTCAGCATCTAGCTAGTCCCCACTCTGCCCCTCATGGGAGGAGCTGGTGCTGCTAACAGCCAGTGGTTTATTGGCCAACCATTCCTTGTGGTGGAGTCTGGAACTGTGGAGCTGTTGAGTCAGACACTGGCCAGGGCTCCCCAAGCTGCTAATGGATGCAGCACCTAGGGAAGTGGATGGGGCAGGGTGATGAGCACCTGAGGGTGATATGTCACTCAAGGGGTAAGGGTGGGGTGGGGATGTAGGCAGGCCATCCCTGCTGGTAACCAATACAGGGTTGTGGCCTGGGTCCGGGGGCAGCAAAATGTTGGCCAGCTGCTGCATAAAGGGCATGGTCTTGTGAGCACAACTGAACCAATGATTGTGCACAGTCACAGCCAACCACTACGACCACAATACTTGACATTGATGCGGCACCACCGCACTGACCAGAAGTGCCCTCACTCCCAAATCCCACCCAACAGGGTCTCATAAATGTGGGTGTTGAAGTGCCTGCCTGGCTGGAACTACCTCAGCACCTCCACATCACCCCAGAGCACCACAAGGTCAACTATCTCCTCTTGGGTCCAGTTGGGGGTCCGGGTGAATGGCACAGGCATGAGCACATGGGCAGGCCTGGGCCTCAACAGGGAGGAGGAGGATGAGAGTGTCTTGTGCTGGCTCTCTGGGTCACCACGTGGCTGTCCTGTTACAGTGGCCAGCAGAACCCAGTGCAGGGACACAACGTGGGACTGGGAGCTACATGGCAGAGGCAACGGACAGACTGCTGAAGGTGAGCAGCAGTAGGGATCAGGTACTGTACCTGGTAACAGAGACAGACAGCCAACAGCCCTAGGGAGATATCAGGGCTGAGCAAGGGGTGAACCAGGCTGCAGCCCTTTGTAACATCCACCTGCAACCAAGCAGCAGCTCTGAATAGGTGACAGCACAGGCAGAGGCAGCCTGTGTCCCGTCCAAGGGGGCACACAGAGACTGCAGTACTCTTGGGGAGTGAACAAGCTTCTTCAGGCTTCCGTACAGCATTCTTCAGGCTTCTATGCCTGGAGGCTTTTATAGCCTGCAGCTAGGGGCTGCCACAGAGCAGCCCAGCCCTAGGGCAAGAGAAACTCCCATGCAGGGTCATGTCTACATGTGCATTACTGAGCTATAACTAATCATGACTAAATTTGATACCTGCATTTTCAGGTATCAAATTTAGTCACAATTAGCCATTTTTACTGTACAGTAAGGGAGCACACATGTAGATGCGTGCCTGAACTGTGCAGTAAATTAGGCTAAAGCACATTAATGTGTCACGTGTAGATGTGCCCTGTAACTGGTAAAGTACTGCAATATTTTTAGTCCTGATGAAATGATGCCTTGCATTCAAAAAGTTATTTAACACTATTCCAGTTGGTACAATAAAAGATATCACCCCCAGGAAATCCTTGCTTCTCACATAATTCCTGTACCATCACGACTACAAGATCATTCTAACACTACCGTACTATTTTCAACTCAACAGTAACTTACACCATAGTAACATTTGTATGGTTGCACCTTTGCTCCAAACTATTTTGACAGCCTTTGAGGACCTGCTTTACACTGTGTCGTAGCTGCTGCTGCAGCACAAAACTACAGCCAATCCTGCTGAGTAGTGGTTGTCAATATATGTGCTCAAGCTACTGCATATTCCTCACTGCCCACATTGCTATGCAGAGCATTGTTTCATCCTTGCTGATTTGTTAGGAGTCTGAAAATAGTGCTGGCTATGCAAAAGAGGGAGATCATGGGATATAAAATGAAGAATCAGAAGATATTCAGAGCTTGACCTCCAAGTATGTGAAAACTTGACTTTTAGGTAACTTCTGTTAGATATCCCATTGTCACTATGGGAAAAAAAATTCTGTGAAACAGAAGAACTAGGATACCTTGTGGGATACAGAAACAGAAGAACTGGGCTATCTTCTGCGATATAATGTTAACACATAATAGTATTTACTTCTTCTGTTTCTTCTGTTTTGTTTTCCTTTCTCTTCCTCACTTTCCCCCATTTCCTTCAGTTATTGTTCTGCAGTAATGGAAGTTACACTTGAAAGAGCATCCCACTTTTTATAATTGGCATATATTCTACAGATCGAGCTTTCTCTGAAATACAGAAAGATCATTGCTCCTGGATGACTGATGGAGCAACTTCCTGCAACTTTTTGCAGTTGGCCACATTTTGGCTGGCTGTTTTCTGCCTTTGGCATCCAAGGAATCTATCTCCTATTGGTTCATTCACCATGAATAGATTCACCATTTTTGCTTTTCCATTGGTAGGATCCTGGAACATGGAATGCTTCTCCTCACAAAATCTTTACTTCTAATTCAGAGACCTATCACTCTCTAAATGTGTTTTCCCTGTTATGGTATCTGGGATGCTGTACCTGCTGCTGCCCATGTTGCCACCCATGAGATCCTTTTAAGGGTGCCACAGGATGCAAGAAGACAAGCACCATAAGAAATAAGTTAGTCTTAAATGAGGTGCCACTAAATTTTGAAAAGTTATCACAGGGCACTTTGAGTTTTCAAAGGTTGCGAGCCACTGCTCTATGCCCAAAGATGTTTTCCTTTCTCATTTTTGTTGATATTCTGATCATCAAGTAGTTGAAATTTCTCTAATGATAGTGAAAATAGCAGGTGTGATAGCAATTTGGGTTGACCTGTACTGAAGATGCTCTGTCTATTGGTCTGAGCTACTTAGAAATGTCTAATGATCACTATGGTGTAAGTCAGCTGACTATTTAATATGCTCTAAATATAATCTTGAAGTACTTAGAAGAGGATCTAAAGCTTTTTTGTTACTATGCCCATCAGCTGCAGAACAGACTTGCTGCTATTATCTATAATTTCCAGCCTGTTTTGGAGTATGAAAGCAGGTTGAAGAATTATGTTTGTTACTGCATTTAAGTGTTCTTGATCACCGACAATTTTCATTATATAATGCATCAAGGCATTTTATGAGTGACGCTTCCTAAGTTCTGTGTTCTTGTTGTTGCATTTCATGGTGATATATGAGATTTTTACAAAAAAAATATTCCACTAAATACTAACAGACATCCTAAAAGAGTGCACTTAGAAGAATATAAGAAAAGATGGAAGGATTATATGAATACTATGTGGCTGCAGCTCCTTTCTAGGAGAAGAAATAGGAGCATGAGAGAGAGCAAGGAGACACTAATTACAGGCCACAGAAAACCTTTAGAGAAGTTGCTGTGTACACATTCAGAAGGGAGGGAACACAGAGAAAAATGTTGGGAATAAGGGAGAAGTTGTGGAAGATTCAGTTATTTGAGTTAGATTAAGAAGAAAAATTAAATTGGAAGGTAGGAGCAATAGGGAAGAAATATCAAACATTCAGATCACTATCCTAAATTTGGGGGAATTATGGGAACTATACTAAGCCTCTGAATTACTCAAGCTAATTTGCCCATGATAAAAAATGATATAAGAAAAATTAGCAGAAGAGCAATTTGTTAGAAATATTAAAACAGGGTTGGATGACAGCATTTGACATTGCTTCCATAATCAATACAGCCCAGCGCATTATTCACACTGAATAGTTTATTCAATACATGTAGTAGTCACCTCCTATTCAGAGAAGAAACACAGATCCCTGATTTCCTGGTGTTTCTTTCTTCCAAAGTTTCCTCAGTGTGTTTTTTAATTACTATTTTTATCCTTTGCTGTAAAGATTGATTATTGATAGTCTATCTTGAGAAGCTGATAATAGCAAAAAACATGATCTGTGTTCATTAATTATGACTGATTACATTAATCACACAGTATTATTTCTATTCTGGCTAAATACCTTAACATTTGTTTATATTTAAGCATGTTACTCTTACTGGGTGCATCTACACATGCAAATTAATGCAAAACAAACTCCAGAGAACTTTGAGCTGGAGTAAACTGTTCCCAGGCAAAGTGTCTACAACTGTGCCTGGGACAATAGCAATCTGAGCCAGGGTGGAGCAGGCCCCCAGCTGGCTGGGCTGACCAGGCACAATTCATAATCCCAGTCAGCATCTGAATGTATGTTTCAGAGCAGTTTATTACTCTACTACATTGTCAGCGACTATCTTACAGCAGTTAATTCATTTACTGTGCCGTAATACTGGCGCATATGCAGACAGTAACTCTTTACTGAAGAACTAATTAGTCTGCAGTAGACCCAATGGGGGGAGGGGTTCCCCATGGCCAATCTTGCTGACTGGGGGGGAGCGGAGGCCCTGTGGCTGACCAGGAAGCACGAGCAGTGCTCCTGGAAGCAGACGCGGCACTCCCAGAAGTAGCTGCAGTGCTCCTGGAAGTACCAGCGGTGCTTCACCTGGTGCCCCCACTCCCCGGGCGGCACTCATGGCGGGGAACAGGCGCTTCCACCTGCCTGTCACCTAAGCTGAGAGAGCTGCCTGTCAGGAAGTGCACCAGTGCTCTCAGGGGGTGCACATGCACCCCCATGCACCCCCTATGCATCACCACTGAGTAGAGCGCACATATAGATGCTCCCACTGACTATCACACATTTCTGAATATGTTGCCCCAGCTTGAAGGTACAATTAAACTTAATTGCTTACTTAATTTCTCTGGGCAAGATCCTGCTAAGGGGATCCAAATGCAACCTCACCTTCATTAAATATTACACATATTGGACTGTAAAGGCATGTCCTTAACAATGATTGTTATAAAGTCCTTGCATAGAAAAAGCACATAGGCAGATGTTTCTCTACACAGTTTCAGGTGGATTTTTTTGTAAATACTCCCATGTGTATATATATGATTTTCTCCCAAGAGGCATTTGAGGAAATAAAATTTGATCCAGAGAATGTTCATGGAGAGAGAACATGCTTGGAGCACAAACACAAAGTTAATTCCTTTTTGTTTCTTGCAAAATTTTTAGTGTGTATGTGTTGGAGACAATGGGGAAAGTGGAGAGATTATTGACATTGCATTCATTAAGAATTCATGAATAAGGGTTTCAAAAGTAACAGTTAAACCAATATAAATACCTTGGCATAACATTTTAGTAGTCCCAGTGATCATATCACTTTACATTTGCATACAATCAGCCCCTATAGTTTGACATGTGTTGTGTTTCATAGATTTTTGGCTCTCTAACTTCAACTTTTCTAGCTTGTCCCAGTCATCTTGAAAGTAATATAATATAATATAATATAATATAATATAATATAATATAATATAATTTTAACATCAGACAAGTAAACAAGAGGTGTTATAAAAGCAGCTTTTTCTTGGAGGAAAGGCTGGTACTAAGAATGCAAAGTCTCAAAATATGCCATTTATTAGACTTGACATTACGGCTACATAAAAATGTAATAAGATTAATCATTTACCTAACATTTTACATATTTAAAGCTCTTTGTAGACATCAATTAATTCATCACTTTACTAACTAGATCCAAAAGTAACTAATAGTTATGATTCCTGTAGTATAATGAAACAATCAAGAGTTTACCATAGACTAAGAATTCCAACTTCATCCAACATTATATAGAAAGAAGACAATAACTAAATATGTATTTGCATTCAATTTGGCATTCTTCCTAATAATAAATACAAAGAAGACACAGAACTCCAAACCCAAACCTTGTATAAAATAATAGAGTTATGCCTGCTTAGGTAGTAGTCCACCTCTTAGTCAACACACCAAAGACAAAACCAGGGACCAGAAGAGCTAAAAACCATAAATTACTGAAGTTCAACCTCTGAAGCACCATGCTGTATCTGGGAACAATAATACTCATGTCCACAGAGGTTTGGCTGTGGTGGAGATTGGAAAAAAGATAGGAGTCTACAACAAATGTATACTAGTGAATTATACCAAATCTGAATTAGTCCTGTAGTAGAATGGACTAGCCAGCACTCATGAATCAGTATGTACATTTTGACTAGACTTTAAAGAACCTAAGGGAGCAAAGAATATGGGTGCCTACCTCTAGTAGACTGATTTGAAAACCCCAGGTTTACAACTGAGATGGGATAGCGCACTGGTCAAAGTGCTAGAAAGCATAAAAAATAATATAAAACTGCTCTTTCCCAGGCTCTGCCCCACCTAGGCTGCTGGGCAGAGTTCTTAAAACTTCCTGGTAGGGGAAGACCCTCAGCTCCACCCAATGGGAGCCTTGGATCCTGGTCTGTCAGCAGTCATGTGATTGGAATCTGTCCATATCCTTATAATTGCACATCCTGCCATGCACGAGTGGCATTGTAGGATGCAGAATTGTATGGATCTGAATGATTATTTTAACATTTACAAGGAGCCTAGGTCACAAAGGTTGCTTACAGATGTGGAAAAACCCCCAAAGCAAAAGAAAACAAAAAACAGTGCTTTACTTTCATCTCGGTGTGCCCCCGCAAGTACAGCACATGCCCAGAAGAGGCATTGCATTAGTTTAGCCTAGCTCACCTAAAATCTGTATAGACTGTGCACTTCAGTGGGGCTTTTGGGGACTTTTATCTAATAGCTGATTCAATCAGCTATTAGATAAAAGCCCTCAAAAGCTCTGCTGAAGCAGCCAATCTATACAGATGCTGTGGAGCCAAGTTGAAATAACGCGCTTCCTCGTTTGCTAAAATGCTGTTTTTGGGGGGTTTTTTCATGTCTATCAGCGGCCAAAATGACCTTTGCCCAGTTCAATGACCTGAATTGCTCTAAGACACATACATTTCTAATATGTGTGCACTTTTACCTTAGTGTGCATGCTCAGACATGATTTATTGCAGCAAAGAGGCATCCAACTCCATTTATGATCCAAATCAATCTTGGTTTGGAGGCACAGACATGTCATGCACATCCCTGACAGCGTAGAGATTTCCTAGTGACAGGTAGTGACTCTTTGTCACTGGCTGCATAGCAGAAGAAGGTGTTTATAGTACCATCCTTTCACCTGGTAGCTGGGCACTTGCCCAGGACATGAGAGACAAGTTTTAGGACACCCTCTCAAGAGCAGACTGGAAACCTGATAATCCATATAACAAAACAGTTTCCTGAGCACAATGTCACAGGCAAAGTAGGACTGCTAGTGCCCTTTTAGAAAGAGGTTCTAGGACAGCCATGCAGGAAAATTTCTTCAGAATAGGATGAGCAAGAGGAACATTACTTTATAACAGAGGGAGACAGATGAGGGCCTGGCAGAAAATGAGTAAGCCCCTTCTTTCAATGCTGTTTGTGCAATTGGGTTATACAATAATTGTGGGGGGGGGGGGGGGGGACCTATGTAAACAGCCTATGTTTAGAAAGAGGAAAATACAGCCCTGTAGAGAGTTAAAGCAAATCTTAAGGGCTCTGTCTTTCATTTCAGAAAGGTAAAACCCACATATGTAAAGTATATAGCATTCATGAGATCTATGTCAGTAGCCCACCCCACCTTATGAGATATCAGCCCACTCTCTAGTGTCAAGTATCTCCTTATATCACACTTCTGTGAAAGTCTCACCATGCATCCACCTGACTCAGGAAGGAAGTGTGGGCACAATAACTACTGGTGATAAAAATGTTTTCAAATCACCCTGTGCACTATGGGCTATAGCAGTGATTTTCAAGCAAGATGCCAAGACACCCTGGGGTTTTATACAATCCTCTAGAGGGTGCCGTGCAATACTAGCACTGTTGGGTGTGCAAAAACCTATACTTTTTGGTAGTGTTAGAATGATATTTTAATCATGATGGTCAGGGAATTATACAAGAGACAATAATTGGTGTGGGCGATATCTTTTAATTGGGCAAGCATATAGTTGGAATAAAGTTAGAAAAGCTTGGCACCTGATGAGTAATGCTCTCACGGTCATCTACACATGATTCACAACCTTAACCAAGAGCTTCCAAAGGAGGATCCATAGTGTTAAAAACATGCTGACCTTTTGTGGTCTTTAAGATTTCTTTAGAATGGAAGAATTGTGCTTTTATTTTTTCATAGTCAAAACATGAATGAAAGCTAAAAGCTAGCTTTTTTTGTACGGGTGCCTTGAGTCTAATGAGGGGTGCCTGGAGTTGTGAGGAATACATGGAGCCTAAAAGGGTTCTCTGTCACTTGCTCTGCTAGAATGCCATTGGCCAGCTCGTCCCTAGAACAATATCATTACTCTGCATTTATGTCAGTTACAGTGATAAATTTGGCATTAAATAATAATTGGGTAAATGTATAAACAGCCTTAGTAGCAGGAAACAAGCCAAGGCTCTTTTCTAGCCAGAGCAGAGACCACTCTTTTGGACCTCAAACTCATAGCCTCTTTCTCCTCCTCCTGCCCCTTTTATTTCTGATTATTCAGCGAGTTAGGTTAAATAGGAGAGAAATGGAGGATCCTCTAAGCTGTGCCTGCCTTAAATGATGTTGGTAATGGAATTATTTTAACGGATTTCCTTTGTGGGTTCAAACACCCAGAAAAATCCTAGCTCTCTCATTTTCTGCTCTAACTAGTAGCCTCCATGAGAAAGAATTATATCTTGATGTCTGTGATCTTTAGTAATTAGATGTGGAAGTCCTGCTAATATCTTATAATATTAATATAGTATTAAACTAGACAGGTGTATTTTAGCATCAGTAGTGTAACTTGGGGTGGGAGACAGGAGTATCAGTCCTAGGTGCTGACCTAGAGAGGGCACCAGAATGGCATCCATGCCTCCAGGGAGTCTTTGCCTGCCAGTAGCAGCCCCAATGCTACTTAATATAAGCTGAGCAGTAGCTGCCCCTGTGCAATGGCAGTAGCAGCTGAGTGTGGGACACCACAGGAGTAGCAGCAGCCAAAGGTGGGTAGACCCCAATACAGCACCAGAAGCCATAGTCTTTGAGTCCCCCAACAAGCAAGGGTAACCATGCCTTCCCCATGCCCTCTGGGGCTTGGCACAATCCTCCTCCTCTCCCCGCCCCCACAACTTTCCCCAAGGTACAAGGGCACAAACTTGTTAACTAGGTTTCTGCTTAGCATAACTTAAAACGTCCCATTAAACTAAATAGGAGAGGTGTACAATTCTGCAGGGTGAAATAGAGGTGCATTAAGGTTGTCATTGAAAGTACAGGAGCAGTATATATCTACACAGTAAAATAAAGTTTCCCTGTGACTGGTCATGCAAGCATGGTATAGGCAAGGACTGGGTCAGAGAGGCTTTAGCAGAAAAGTAGAATTTAGCCCTAAGTCTCTAAGCACAATCATATTCCTCCTGGCTCAGATCAGTCAAAAAGTCTTAATGCACCTACTTTTGTAATGTACCTTTATCTCAGCTTTACAGCTAAATCACAAGGAGCAGTAAATAGGGAGTTTACTTATCTTTTGCATTAATGCTTTTCCATAGACTGGAACAGGATGGAGTTAGATTGTACTTAGATACCTAAGTACCATTTAGATGCCTAAGAGGTGGAATCATATCTGGCTCTAAGTCATTTAATGTGATTAAATGTCATCTCCCACAACGGTCTGAATTTCAAAAAGATGTCCGATTTCCTTGTGCATCTCTTAAGGACTGAAAAGATCCATAGGTGACTAGATCTATGCTGTTGTACTTGCTAAGAAACAGTCCAAGACAGCTGCTGAGGTATCAAACTCCACTTTCTCTGTTGTGATCCATTTTCATTTGGAAAAAAACATAAGCCCCATGGAAGGCCTGGAATCCTTAGTTGGAGGAAATCCACATATAGCAACTGTTTGAAAGTATGCAGTACAACAGCTTGGTAGCTCAGGCTCTTGTTTATAAAACAGGAGATATATATTCAAGGTCCATCTCATCATGACAGATGGGGTTTATGGTTATTGGACTTCTCAGGGCAGTATACTAACCATAGCTTTAGAGGAGCTAATAGTGCCCTTTCTGTTGAAGCCAAACCACTGGGGAATGAAGTGCTTAAGAGTCATGAGGTCAGGGAGCCTGGCTTTCTCCACTTAAAAATCCAAAATTTCTATTGAAAAAAATCCAAAATTATCTTATTAAAAAACCCAAAGCCACATTTTTCTGTGATTAAAATGAAACATCACTATAAAGGTATCAGTTGAACATGCTGTTTTATTGGTATACTAGCGGAAGAACCCATTCTTTGCCCAGGATGTTATTTTTTATAATTCCAGTGTTTGTTTATTTTCAAAGAGCTTAGTACAACATGTTTAGGTCAAAAATATTGTTTATTTTAAAAGTACATAGTACAACATATTTAACATTTAATATTTAACATGAAGCAACATTTCAGATGATATCCAAATGAATGATCTTTATTGTGGAACTTCTCTGTAAACAATATTCACTGTCTTTCCTGTTGGCACCAGCATATACAACCCTATTTGACTACCAACTCTGGAGCAAGCCACATATAACTGTCCGTGTGAAAAGCATTGTTCCCTTAAATAGTAGCTGTAAGTCCCAAAAAGAGTCAAGTAAAAAAAAAAAAAACCCACCTGTAATTTTCTTCATGTGTTATTCAGTGTTTGGAAGGTTTAGAGTAGATAGGAACAGCCATTCTTAGTTACAAGTGAATATATATACATACAGACATACACTTTATTTTATAACAATGACAGTTGAACTGAATTCACTGCATCCACAATGGAATGGTACCAGTTTGCTATTTGTGAAGCAAAGTAAGCTCAATAACTGGAAGCCCCCAAAAGTGTCAAGTGAAAAACAACTCGCCTCTAATTTTCCTGGGGTGATATTCAGTGATTTGCAAAGGTTTAGAGTAGAAAGAACCAGCCATTCTCAAGTTACAAGTGAACATACATACATACAAATAGACACACACTTAATTTTATTTATTTATATATATATATTTACTATTTTAAAGCAATATGGAACCTGCCAGTGCCTCAATCATTACATTAAAATAAATAAAATAAATAAAAATATATATAGATATTTTGGTATTTGATTTCGGGTTTTTTTATTATAGAATATAATAGCTCCCCCTGCCTCCTTTGTTCACCGGGATGTGGGTCCAGCTGTGCCTGTCCCCTCCCTCTCCATGCTGCTTTGTGGTGCTGAGGAGCCCTGATATACCAGCACCTTGCCTGGCCCCGGCCCTGGCCCTGGCCCCGGCCCCTGCCCCTCCTAACCCATAGCTCCCTCCCAGCCATGCTAGTGCCCTCACTCCCAGCCTGCAGCTCCCTAGCTCTGCTGGTGCTCCTCACTCCTAAAAGGTTCTAGGACAGCCAAGCAGGAGTATTTCTCCAGAAGAGGACAGGCAATATGGATCGTTACCCTGTGACAGAGGGAGACAGATAAGGCCACATAAAGACTTTCCAAATACTAATCCATGGACACCTCTTCCAGCCTCGTTGATGAGTTTATATCTATAGCTGATTCCACTTTCTGATCTGGCAGTCTCTTTAGCCTCTCAGGATGATGTGTGGGAGTGACTGGATATGATCTGCTAGCTGGCTTGCCTGCAATGAAAGCTCCCTATAAGCTTCACAAGTGCTTCTGAGTATGTCCAATAATTCCTACAGTCAGCTTCTGGGCCAAATTGATTTGCTGTCATTCTGCATGTGTGCAGAAACATCACTAAACTCCATGTCTCTTTCCCACTCCTATACTTTGGGCCAAAAATATTGCTCCGAAATACAGAATATGATCTACACATACATTAAAGCCTGTGAGACGCTTATTTTTGCCTAATGGGAGCTATATAAGCAGATGGCATTTGTGAATGGGTATTAGCTACTTTTGTCGCAAGGAAATAATGCTGGGCGCCACGTTTTCTTTGACTCAAAGACTGAAAAATGGCATCTAGTTAACTATGCTGGACAAAGTGTTCCTTACTTCATGGGTTTGAACCACAAATATCTTTTGCAAACACAGGAGAAAACACCTCATGGCCCACGTTTTTAAATTTTACTGCAGTTGCCTACTACATTGTCTTTTCCCCAGAGTTGCTGAAAATTCCTACCATCATGGGAGTCATTAAGAAATCCAAATGCATACTAGTAAATAATTATATAAACTTTAAATGACACTCTCTCTCTCTCTTTTCACATACTTAGCTAAGTATTCTTTCTGTTACCATCACCAAATTATCAGAACATCTGTATAACAACTCCAAAAGATGCCCTTCTAGTTGCACAGCATTAGGCAGGAATAAATTCACAATGAAGGTTTCCTGAGTCTTGTTTTCGCCCTGCCTATGTTTCTGACAATGGGCTCTTGCTCTGCCACTATGTATTATAATTCTGTGAAAAATATTGGCATAGTGCCTGTGCAAAAATACGGTACAAAATAATGTTGTATCCCTGGTATAGCTTAAATATGTAAGGCCTGATTCAGACCTGTTACAGTTGGATAAATATTGAGTAACTCCACTGAAGTTGGAGAAGAGAATCAAATGAAATCAGACCCTGCACCATGGGCAAAATCCTCTTCTCTGATACACACTGTGCATTTCTTATCCACAGTATAGGTTTGCAGTGCATAGTCTGTACTCATTCTGAATGTGTAATTTCAATCAGTGCCAGCAGGGCATCCATTTTCTGGATGCGAGTTGGATAATGGAAGTTCCACTGATGTCAGTGGGAGTTATAAGCTTGGAAGAAGTAAAGAATAGGCAATACAGAGTGTCTTTGAAGAAGCAAATTTGGCCCTGACTTTAGCTGCAGAAGTTCTCTTTAGTAAGAAACAACTCTAAAATTTGCACAAACAGCTGCATATAAATGCACGGTATGCATAGGGCAAACTCTCAACAGTTATAATCTACCTGTCCACAATAGCAAACAGTAGGCTAGGTCTTCAGCTAACTATATCTGTACCACTTAGCTCTGTGGGCTTTGTCATGGGAGTGTTCTATATCCATATTTATGTAAATAGCTAATAAAATACAGTAGATGGCACTAAAGAAAATGTCACAGAGTTCCTGGTTTTGTACAACTAGCATACCTAGTTTTACACTGCAAGTAGTTTCTTGGATGCTCCTCATTAATGCGGAGCTCTTGCAGGACTGGAGATCAAACTTCAAAAGACTAAATTGCAATTTTCAGTAATATTTACATTTAAATCATTCCTACCTCCATTACACAAACCTTTTGATGAACCAAGACAGATGCCCACTGTTAGGTTTAAACATTATTTTGGACATTTTTATGGACTATAAAATAAGCTGTCAACCAAATATGCAATTAGGTCAACTTTGACAGTTAATACTGTAGCATGTTTCTGTAATCATGTGCTAGAATTACGAATAAAACAAATTCACACTGAAAACTTGGAAAGGATAATCTTTTCTGATTCCAAGCAAATTGAATCCAATTTAAATCAGAAATAAACTAACTGGATTAAGTGATTCATACCAGAATACACTGAGTTTTTGTAATGCATGATGACAAAAAAACATGGTTCAAAATGTACCCTACCAAAAGGTTAATTCTCTTTTCAGAAAAAAACAGTTATTTGAGTTATAAACTTAAGTGGAAAACATGTTTGAAGAGGTAACTATATTTTAATTTATATTGATTTTTATTGGGTGTTTTTTTTTCCCCTGGGAAGAAAAAAAATCAGAGCCAGTTATTCAATTTGACTGGGATGTTTTAGTCAGAAAAGAAATGAAATTATAAAGTTCCTTCAAACCTTATTTTTCTATGATTCCTAAAGTAATTCTCTTCTCTTGCCCCTTTTGTATCCATCCTTCATCAGTATTCCAGTAAACAATTTGCCAACAGGAATGTTAATGGAAGCAGTGAATTGACAGCAAATACTAATTAAGATTACTTGTGGGAAGTTAATTTTGAACTAATGAATACATGGATTGATACTAAAACTTTATATTTAAAGTTCCTGCTCATGTGCAATGACTAGGGATGTCTGTAAATAGTGCCATAGTGTCCATCCCTCCCACCCTCCGCAGTGGCTTCCTTAATGTTTTTTGTTTCAATGCATACCCCCTCTCCTCCTCTGCCCAATTGGCAGAGGTTTTTAATATGCCATGATTTCTACTTCGCTGCAATCAGGAGCAAACAGCTCACTGGCAGGCATCCTCTGCCAATCAGGGATAGGGGGTCAAGGAATGAAATGAAAACATTAAAGGAACCCCTGTGGAGGTGCAAGGGAGGGCACTTCCAGCACAATTTATGGAGATCCCTAGCAATGGGAGTAGAAACAATCCAAAATGACAAAAAAAGTCTGAATTTTGAATGCTTTAAAAATATATATATATATATATATATATATATATATATATATATATTATACTAAATAGAATTCAAAAGGATTTCTAAGCAAATGTCTGAATGATGGGTTCATCTATCATAAGCTTTTGGTCCAAAATTTGTAAAAAGAAAAAGGTAAATTTTATTAAATAAATTATTCATCAAGGTCTACCTATCATGCACATCACTAATATGCTAATAGGTAATTGTAATTAGGTAATCAGTTTGATTTCAACTCCTTCGCATTTTGTTAGGCTTCAGTTCTGGAATGAGCTGCATTTAGATTTAATAACAAATGTATTTTGTATTGAAATTGGCTTACCATGAGAAAACAGTGGTATTGCCTATATATGGCAATCATTTATTTTACATTAGAATACTAGTTTTTAATATTTTCAAATCAGAAACACCAAATCAGATTCTAATTTCAGTTGAATCCATATTAATTTAGGGTAAATTAACCCTAAATTAATCACAGGTTGAATTAAAAAAAAACACTATTTTTAATTAAATGAATATTTATATCAGATAATTAATTTTAATTGAATTTTTAAATTAAAATATAACATTTTCCTTTTTAAAAATAAATTACTTTAAGGTGAAATTTGAATTTAATATGGAATAGGGTAACGTATAAATTTAGTATAATCCATTAAACTAATTTAAATAAAACTTGTTGAATCAGCGAGTCTCTACTAAAAACTCTGCAGTTAAAGACTGGTTTTCTTCTACATAAAATGAGGGTAAAAACACCTAACTTTTGAGGGCAAACTTTAAAACTATGGCACAATATTTCATGTATTAGGGGCTTGACCCTGCAGGGAATGCAGGGTCTATACTACTGGGATGAGAAGGACCAGCAAATCATTACATGTGCTGGAACCTGACCTCTGATTCCAGGGGTCAGCATCATGTGTACTCCTTAATCAGGATTCTCCACTGAACCCATCTGAATTGTATGAAACTCTTGTATGAAATTCTCATTATCTGAGCTCTGATTAGTTCAGCTTTCAAAATTATGAACATTTATGATTCTGCACCTATAGTGGAAGCTTATTTTCCAGATCATGGAAAAACAATCATGTACTCAGTAACTACCAGTCCCCTACTTCTGAATGGTTCTGGGTACTTCTGTTAAATGGCCTCTCTCAGGCCCTTTGCATATGTGCTGAGATGTAAACATCAACTTCTCAAGTGCTCTATTCAGGTCTCTAAACTAAGGCTGCATACATGCATTCAAATTGTCCAGGACAATTCTTCCAGGTTTGTTTCCCAAAGAGAAAAGCTGACCTGGACAAAAGTTCACAGAAACAAAGAGACTGAGGCAGACACTGTGCTGCCAGAGGTCCCTAGAGCATGTAGCACAGAGAGCATTGCAGATTTTTTTTTTTTTTCATATGAATGTAGGCCAGGGTTGGCTAGGTTAGGGATGGTCAGGGTGGGGGTGCACAGAGAGTCCCCAGCCTTCCCCTCCCTCCTGTGTTCCAACCCAGTGGTAGCTAGGTAAGGAGTATGCTGCAGTGTGATTCAGGTAGGGAACAAGCCCCTTAAGTGCTTCAGCATTGGGCTTGTCCAATCTGAAGCACTCAGGGTGTATGTTCTGCTTCCTGACTAGCTGAAAAGAACACATGATCTCCCTCCCACTCTCCAGGGGGAGGGAGAAGAAGCAAAGCACACTGGCAGAAGTGGTCTCCCAAGAGATATTTTCCAAGGAGCCACTTCAATGGAGTTGTTCCTAAATTATTTTTTTCCAAGTGGCCACTTTTATTCTGGTATAGAAATCACAAATGGATTTATACTTGTGGTTTCTTCTGACAGAGCAGGGACTCTCCCTGGAGAAACTGAACATCTGTCCAAGCCGAGCAGAATACAAGAGCAGAAAGTTACAATAGCAGAAATCACGGATTGTTAGGGGGAGGGGAAGGATCTTGTTGTATTTTGGGGTGAGGGGGAGGCAGTGAAGTTTGCAGGTCACAAAAAAAGCCCTATTTGGAAATATTTTCAAGAACTTTCTATGCCACTAGGAAGAAGAGGAACTGCTTACATTTGTACGGTTTAGATTTGTCATGAAGAGATTTCCTAGTGAAGCAGGAAAAGCAATAAAAATGGGGAGGAGAAGGAGATTTATGAATTCTAAGAACTTGAAAGAAAAATGGTAAAATTTTTCAGAAAAACCTCAATAAAAAAACAACTTTAATTTGAAAGAGAATTAGGTAAATAAGAACTGGAGTTTAAATGACTTTCACCTAGGCATTTAAGAATTGTTTTTTTTTTTCCCTGGGGTGACCTGAAATAATTAGTCTAATTCACTAACTACAGTTTATACATCTAATAGTTAATACTAGTGTTTAATAATTAGCTGTAGATGTGCACTCTGTTTTGATTTTAAAAGTTTCTGTATCCAAAACATGACAGTTTGATTAACTTGAAATGCTGGTTTTATATATTTAATTAAACTGAAGTTGTCATCTTAATGCAGCTTGATACAAATAAAAGTGAAAAGTAAATCATTTAGTAAATAAGAAATATATTCCATCATTTATAGCATACTAAAATGTGGGATTTTTAACAATCCAAATATATCAAGTTGTATGCATGTGTGTGTGTAGGCAACATGTACAGGATCAACACTATAAATTTTATTTGCTTGTAAATCAACATGTTTTAACTGTTATTTAAATCAACTTGATTTAAATCAATCCATCCTGAATTATTAACTCCAAATTTATATCAGAAATGGGAATCTTGCTATACATGATCAGAAGAATATATTCCCACTCTTGATAATTGTTAGTATTTCCACCAAATTTCTTAAGGGTTTTCCAAAACGCTTGCAAATTGTTTGGAAAAGGTTCAAATATCAGCATCACTTTTGAGCAACAGGGACCACAGTGAAAAGGAAAATGATTTGGTGTAGTACATATTCTGTGTGTCGCCTAAATTCTGCAATAAGATAATGTCAATTTTATTCTATGCAGAACTCCTCATACCCCAGATGAGATGGCCAATATATAGAGATGAAATGCTTGTATGTTGTTCCTGCTCAAAAGAACCTGGAACAGTATCCTTCTGGTATTTTCTAGTTCATCTGGAGTCTTTTCTAAAACGAGTTTTATAATTAGATTTCTGTTGGTGTCCTCCTCTCTTTCCTTATTCTAAAATCATTAACCTTAGCCACTGAAACGGACTCTCATAAAAATAAGCTATTAGATAGTAAAAATCAGCTGTTTATTTATTACACCTTTCAGTCATCCAGAATGTGAATTTGAGAGTAGAACCAGACCTCAAATAAGGTCATCCAAACTCATGACAGTGGATTAACTAGAAAGGTAAAATCTATTTTATGGAGTTGTAGCAAGAAATTGAAGCTCTCCAAGAATATATTAACATCCATGAGTCATGTCAGGAACTAGGCTGCAAAAGTTTGAATATTACTGATCAACTTTGTATCACTAAATTAAATACAGCATTATATATGTTGGCAGATCATATATTATTACTCATTTCTTTTGTGATTAGGGAAGCAGCTATTTCATGCTTGTTCTTGAATTTGTGATCAACATTTTTCTTCATGTTTTACTTTTTCATTTTAAGAACTGGGGTTTTGTGATATTTTTACCTTATTCAAGTAGGATATAAATCGTTCCTGAATCATCCAAAGGCTATCTTTATATCAAAGTCAGACCTACTCAGAAACAAAACTTCAAAGTCTCACTTTTCCAGTTTTTCAAATAATGCTAATGCTCTCTTGTTAGACTAAAATCATGTGATTTAACTGATTCTTCAAGTCTTTCGTGCTTCCTAACTTTCTTAGGACCAAAGTCTCCTTTTAAAAATATATTTTTACAATGCAAGTACAATAGAATAAAGTAACTAAAATCCTTCCAGAACCTGTAACTCTCACCAAGTGCATGACACTTACAGCACATACCATTAGCACTCTACAAACAATAAACATTAATAAGAAAAGTATTAATAGCTGTACCCTTTTAGAAGAGATGTGTAGCCTATGCATCTCTCACACTGTAAAAATAAAGCTATAGAAAAGGTAAAGAAAGTTTGCTTTGGAAATTAATAGAGAATGTAAGGGTTAGATTAGACAACAGTGAGAAGCACTTTATTCTACACATTATTTAACTGAACTGAGCCAAAATACTCATGCTAAGAGGTATTATTTCATGAGAGCCAAAGAATTACAATCTGATCAAAAGAATGGAAGTTCTAAAAACTGCCCAGATAGATACAGTGAATTAATCTCATTACCACTACTATGCACTTGGCATGACTTGTGGAGATAAAGTTCAGGTGCATAAGGAACACAAGTTGCCCCGTTATCCTCCACATTGCAGGCAGCTTTAGAGGACTAAAGAAGCAAGATTAGTACCTCTCTCCTAAAAATCAAAAAAGGAAGATCTGGTAAATTCCTATTAGTCTGACTGAACTATACCTAGAAAGGTACAGAAAATAATTATTAAATAATCAATTTAACACACCAGGAATAGTCCCACATGACATTTGAACAAGGAAACAATGGAAATGTGACCTGGATTATATTAAAATAAGGTGGGTGCACAAATGGTTGAAAAACTGTACACAAAAGAGTATTTCTCAACAGTTTGCTGTCAGACCAGGAGAACATGACTTGAATAAAGAAACAGAGAGTATACTTGTAAAATGTGCGGAAGACATGAAGTTAGGAAGTGCTGCAACTCTGTGAAGGATAGTATTACAATTCAAAATTATCTTGATAAATTAGAGAATGATCTGAAATCAGTAAGATGTAATGAACTGGGGCTAGGGTCAGAAGTTCCACATAAACCAGTTTCAGTGATCAGAAACTGGTTAAAACCTGTAACAGAACAGAAGCTCACTGCACATTAACCAGGTCAAAATGGCTAAAACTGGTTTAAGATAAACCTGGTTGAATGTAATATCAAACAACTAATTTGGGTTGAAATGGTTTATGAAATTTCCTGGCTCAAGTTAAATCACAGCATCCCAGGTTGCTTTCCAGCCCTGGGCTGGGCAGGGCTGCCTGCTCCTAGGAACAGAGCTGTCTCCACCCCTCCGCTCTCTAGTTGGAGTAGATAAATGGGAGCGGGGTTGAAGCAAGCCCAGCTGGGGATGCAGCCCAGACTGCAGGGGGAACCACACCCCACCTCCCAGGTAAACCCCGGCTAGGGTCTGGGGCCCAGGGAGATGGGTTAAACACCCCTTCCCCTATTCAAACTTACTGCTGGCTGCACCTGTGGACTACAAATCCTGGAAGAACCTGGAAGCAGAAAGAGGAAGTTATGAGCAACCCTGCAGAGTCCTGCTGCTGTTATTCTGGACTACAAATCCCAGAGACCTCAGGGGAAGTAGGAAGAGGAAGTGAACACACAGCCATAGAGCTGTACTGTAGTGCCCCCTGACTGCTGGTCTGAGGCACTGCAGGCATGTGGCTGCATTTTCTGAATCAAAGGTAAATGTCTATTCATTTCTGTTTCAATTTAATCTCTGCAGCTTAGACTAACCTGCAAAGACTGAATCAATTCAGCCTCAGCCTTTTGGACTGTCTGCACCTAGCCTGAAAGAATTCCAAAGTATTGGACTTTGGAAGGGGAAATCAAATGCATAATTGCAAAATAGGGAACAACTGACTAGGTCATAACTGATGTTTAAGTAACCCCTCTTAGGAGGCATGTGGGTGTATGGCAACAGTGGTCCCATTTCCCCAACACTACATTATTTTAACAGGTGGTACAAAGCAGTGTTTTATTCACACCTGTAGACATCAGAACAACAAACCATAATACAACTCACCAAACCCAGCATAGATACCAGATAACACAATTATCCCTGCTTACAGTGTTACCTTCAACCCCAACTCCAAACAGTCTCACAAGGATGCTTTGCATTGAGAATTTTCACCTGGTACACAGCCCAAGATGTCCCAGATGGTACAAGGACTCTTACAGCTCTATGACTGCACTGACCACGATAACTTCTGCAGCCTTTTAAGTACAACTCACTCAGGTCATGCTCTGTAACCACAGTAAGCTTTTCTATGTGTTTGAGTCTCCCTTATAGGAAACCTGACCCTTCTCCCAGCTGCACTGATACTAGGTTCCTCCATGATCTTCCTGGGGCAATGGTTCAAGGAGCACATCAGGGAGCAAGGCCTATCACCAGGTCCATCCACAGTGGCTCCAGGCAAAATAGCTCCTAAGGAAGGTTGGGAACCATAGTTCAATTCAGCTCCCTAATTCTGTTTTTCCTGGTCATGAAGTGGTCCTGCTCCTTTCTTCTTAACCCTTTGCAACCCAGGACATGGGTTACAATATTAGACTATAAAAGGAATATAAATCAAGAGCATGATGCTGGTGCAGAAAAGGTAAATGCCATTCTAGGACATGTTATCAGGAGCATAATATGAAAGATGAAAGAGATAATCTATTCTGCCCAGGTAAGACCTCCTCTGGAGCACAATGTCGATTTTGGACACTACTCTTCAAAAAAGATACAAACAGGAAAGGGGAACTAAAATTATAAAATTTAGAAAACAAGAAACTTGAGGAACAGTTGAAAAAATGTGGTTTATTAATCAGAAAATGGAAAATTGATGGGAGAAATAGTAATTTTCAATATACATATACTGTTATAAAGAACTCTGTGATCAGCTAACCTCCACATGTACCCACAGTAGGATTAATCAAGGGAAATTACAGATGAATCAAGTGAAATTAAGTATTATTGAGAGGTGGGAGGTGCTTTTTAACACCAAAAATAGTTAAACACAAGAGCAGGCTGCCCAAGGTTGATGAGGCATGTCCATTATTAAAGATTTTTAAGAACAGGTTAGAAAAATATCTGTCATGGAAAATCTGGATTTAGCTAACCAATTTCCCCAAATGAGATGCACTAGATGATTTCTTTAGGTCCTAAGAGTTCTATCATTCTATAAATTGCTAAAATAGAACTGAACTGATCTGCAACCTCAGTAATTAGTCACGAGTTATTCAGCAAATCATTTCAAACAATGAAGAGATTTGAGAAAATAATACAAGAACTGTTGACAATTTATGTCAGGTTTTTCTGTGTTTAATGAAGTGATTTTTGGAATATTCTCATTCATTGGAATGTAAATTGTTCATAGATAAGAAAGGGTTTTGAGAGAAACTCTCTCACTTTCAAAAGATTTGGAAATAGTCTAAATAGAATGTTTTGACTATTTCAAAATATTCCAAATTCAATTCACTTCAAAACGTTTTGAAACACAATACTTGAATTGCTATGATAGAAGATGAGAGAGAGTCACTTTTTTTTTCATTTCCTACCCAAGCCTACTCATAGAGAAAGAGGGTTTGCCAAAAAAAAAAAAAAGAGCTAACATTTATTAAAGTATTTGCTATGAATAATTTTTATTAGCTGGAATAATTAACAACTACACTAAAAACCTGCAGCTATGTTTTGCCCTGGACTACTGCCAGCCTTGTGTGCCCCCCTGGGCAGAACACAGGCTGCCTCTGCCTGGCCTGTCCCCTCTGAAGAGCTGCTGCTTGGCCACAAGTGAGTTGCACAGGGCTGCAGCTTGCTGTACCCCTGCTCAACCCTGATAACCCTCCAGGGCTGTCTGTCTAGGCTCTAGCAGCAGGGCCAGCACCTGCTCCCGCTCACTCCCATAAATGTCTCCTGTCCTTGTAGGTCCTATGGTGAAGTGCCTCTGCCACGCGGCTCCCAGTTCATGGCTGTGTCCCTGCACTGGAAGTTCCTAGCAGCTGTCCAGGGAAAGCACCTGGCCTGTATGAAGCAGCTAGTATTCACTTCAGATTTGGCCAGCTTGGGGGACAGTGATTCGATTCAATGATTTGAATCACTGCCCCAATTTGATTCAGCCAGATCTGATTTAGAGATTTGGCTGCTGCTTAATAATGTTCTGTGGTGCATGAACTTTGGAGCTCAACCACACCTTGCAGGGAGCAGGCACAGGGTGCATGGACAGAGTCTGCCACCTACAGCACATGGCCATTGGGTGTGGCATGCCCCCTGCACCCACTCCCCATGCAGCACCCGGTAGCCCACCACTGGAAGGGCCAGGGTAACTGGGGCTAAGGCTGTGCCTGGTGGAAGGAGGGCTGAGCTCTGGCTGGGCCAGGCTGTGGGGCCATGGGAGCCTGCCGGCTCTTCTGGGCTGGGGGTGGGCGGCTCCTGCCACTGGTTGCACCATGGGGGAACTGGGGGAGGGGGGCCCATGCTACCCCCTGGGCTCCCTGGTGCAATGCCCCTGCATGAGCCACCAGGCTCTGATGGCCCCATGACCCAGCCTGAGTGAGGACCCAGTCACAGTGAATGCAACCCCGGCCGGGTTGGGCCGTGGCAACTTGGAGCTCAGCGGCTCCTCCAGAGGCAATGTCAGGTAGCCCAGGGGGCACATAGCCCCCTGGTGTGTGCACAGGGCAGGGGCAGGTGCAGTTATTGCCTCTGCTCCACCTCTGCTTCCTACCTCACTGCCCTGGCTTTGGCAGTGGTGCAACCATAAGGAGAAACAGGCTGGGCAGTGAGGCATGTGTATGTGGCATGGGACTGTAGCTGGGTGTAAGCGGTGTGCAACATCTGGCTGGGTGGGTGTGTGTGGCATATGCCGGGGGGGGGATGTGGCTGGGTGTGTGTGGTGTGTGTGTGTGTGTGGCTGTATGGGTTGGTGGAGGTGGTGTGGGGCTGTGTGTGGGGATGGCATCTGGCTGTAGCTGTGCATGTGGCTGGGTGTGTACAGTGTGCAGCATGTCGCTCTGTGTGTGTGTGTGTGTGCGTGCGTGCCTGGATGGGTGGGTGGGGGTGTGGAGCTGGGTATGGGGGTAACATCTGGCTGTGGCTGTGCATGTGGTTGGTTGTGTACAGTGTGCAGCATGTGGCTGGGTAGGTGGGGGGTGTGACATGTGGCAGGGTGAATGGGTGCATGTGGCTGGGTGCATGTGGCTGTGTGGGTAGGTGGCTGTGGCATGTGGCTGGGTGTGTGTGTATGGTGTGTGACTGGGTGTGTGCGTGGCTGGGTGGGTGGGGCTGGGTGTGTGTTGGTCAGTTTGTCAGGTGTGGGGGGGCCCACAGGGCCGGACATGTGGGGGGGGGGGGGTTGCACGTGACTGGACACAGAGTGGCAGCGGCATGGGGTGGTGGGTGGTGGCGCTCCATCCCCGCCGCCCGCCTGTCATTCTTGACGGGCACTTTGCTAGTGATCAAAATAACTATGTTTTGTAATAGATTTGGTTGAAATGCTAAAAGGTGTTTTTTCATATATCCAGTGAATATGGAGTTTCAGAAATACATTTCCGTGCACTGAGATAAGCCCCTAGGGAAAATTATGCTATCAGGTACATAAATTCAACTCCTGTGAAATCCATAGAGTTGCTTCAGGATTATATTGATAAGAGCAGATTTTGGCTATGTATAGGCACACACTCTGGTATAAGTGGGATCACAATCAATGTAGTATCCACATGCATACAAATACACATAAGGATACTAGCTTGATTGTGATCTCATTTACATTACAGTAACTCTAGACTAATTACATTTATTTTCTATCCATTTTTCAATTGCTATTAGAGCTCTGCGTTATATATGTTGTTTACGTAAGTAGTCCTTTAATTTAATAGAATTCTTAAGATAAAAGCTGACTTAGCATAACATGTAACATATCAGGCTCCTAGAGTGAAGGTTCACTTTCATTCATTTAAAATTCATTTTCTTCGACTATTCTTTATTTGTATTGAATTAAATATTATTCAAAGGGTTCATATAACAAAAATGCCTACTGACTTTTCATTCCATCCAGGAAGAGCACACACCAACTGCTGAAGCTTCCTTAGCCTGACAAAGGGTTTTTGAACCCGAAATCTTGCTTAATAACTATTCTCCAATCATTTGGGTTGGTCTAATAAAAGATATCAAATTCACCCAAGGAACCTTGTCTGCCTACCGACAAATCAGGATCCTGTTTTTATTGACAGTATTTTGTAAGTAGGGTAATGTTATCCACGCATTTCCCTAAACAATGGTATTAAAATACATCTGGATGGATTTTGATATTATAAAGTATCAGGCATCTGTTCTTTATAAATCACAGTTATATAGGGAAGAATGAATATCTGGCATTAGGGTGATAAAAGAGCATGCTAGAGGTAACAGAGTATCATATAGACCAATCTGTCCACTTGAGGATCACTTTAGCCATCCTTGATGGAAAGAAAGACACAGCAGCTCAAAAGATTTTGGGCAGGAATGTATTGGGAACAAGGGAGCACAACACAAGAAAGGATGGCCCTGTGATTACAGAAACTACAACTGCAAAGCAGTCCCAAAAACCTTATAACAAATTTAGGGGGTTTTAGTAAACAAAGGAAAAGAATTTAGATCTATACCATGACATAGGAAGAGGGCACCAATGGTTTGGGCCCCTGCAATAGGAGGAAATCATCATGCCCAGATGATCTTAAGAAATGGGTAATACTCCCACACTACTTCTCTCTCTCAAGGAGAAAACAGGAAAAGTTCAGTTAAAAGCCAGGATGGCTAGTAATGAAATAGCCTGAAAAAAGAACAAGCAGGAACAAGCAAGAAGAGTTTAAGTAATGGACTGGTGGCAATAACATTTGAACTACTACTAATGACTAAAGAGTTTGCCTTGTATGAAAGATGATAGAAACAAACAATTTTACACCTATTATTTGTATGAGATTACTCTGGCAAATTATTTAGCTGTCTACACTGATCTTTAAGTCATTCTTTATCTTCTATCTGTGTTATTGCAATAACACTGAAAGATCCAGTTTGGCTTCTTGGAACTGGAACTAAAGATAATTTACTACTTTTATTCTTTAATAAATCTATTTTTTATGTTTTGGATTAAATGTTATTCCTTTAATAGCTGTAAGGAGTCCAGATGTCAAAAGGAGGAGTAAGCATAACTAATTGAACATGTGAGGCATATTCTTCTTTTCTGCTCTTCAGTACTGCTCTTCAGTATTGTTTTGAAAAGCTTTCAGTCAGATGACTCAGCCTATCACACTAAATCTTGACTTGCCTTACACCAAGTTTAGTGACCACTTTAGGTTGAATGAATTGCCATGCAAGGACTTAAAATGAAACACACCTCACTTTTGGATTAGATCACTTAGCTATATTATTATTTGTTGACCAACCATGTTACCTCCATCTGGTTTCTAATTTCAACTTCTTCCTAGCAGCTGTGACCAATTTAAAAATGCAGTTACAGGGAGCACCTTGTTCCAAACAAACCATTGTTTAGTCTTGCAATGCAGGGGGAGCCAAAATAAAAGTGTTAAAATAACAAAAGCCTAAGGGTCCAATTCTGGACTTAGGTGCTCAAGTGAGATCCTATTTCACATACTTCAAATCCCTCAAAAAACAGAAAGGCATCTATAAAGATCCTTCACCTTAACCTTAAAACTAACTCAAAAGACAGCCTCCCTCGTCCACCAGAAAACAATCCTGTTCTACCTTGAAGGACCACGCGTTCTTTCATTTGGTAGCCTTAACAGCCTCCAGAAGATAATCCTACTCTATCTTAACTCTCCATTTGTTTAATTAGCAATTGTATTATAGCCTTTGCCAACTCAGGATCCGGTTCACTCCTGACAGCTAAGAGGAGAAACATCTTGCGGTGATTCAGCTGCTCAGAGAAGACACACCTCACAGATAGCATCATAGACATCAGCGTACCATAAAATGGAGGAAGAACTGACTTTTAACTCAATGGTTAATGCATAGGAACAAACACAGGGAAAAAGAGGCTGCTGACAGATGTGGTGGGGAAAAATGCACTTTACTGGAAGAGGCATTGCATCAGTTTGACCCAATTTAGTGTAATTGCTGAATTATGCAATCACTGATTGAATCAGTTAATAAATAAAAGCACCAAAAAGCACTGCTGAAGCATGTGATCTATACAGGCATTGGGTAAGCTAGGCCAAACTGAAATAAGGCTTCTTCAGGGCATGCACAGCACTCAGCATGGGGATGAGCCACGCTGAAAGAGAAGCACTGTTTTGCGCGTGGGGTGTTCCTATGTCTGTAAGCAGCCATAGGTCCTAGGTTCCCCTTAATCTCAGGGGATTTAAAACTACATAATTCAGGGTGCCTATACAAGTGCTGTAATTAATCGAGTCTTGTTGAAGCATGGCAATTACTGCACTCCAACAGCCACTCTAATGTAAGTGCCCCCTCACCCCACCCCATGTGTATAAATGCCCTCACTTCTCAGGAAAGTTTCCTAACCAGAAGCTGGCATTGAGGTGTCACTGACAGTATCTTCCTGTTGAATCTATGCCACTAAACAGCCAAGAGTGAAGGAGCCATGGTACCAGAAAGCAAAAAGTGGAACCCTACCTCTGTGAGCAGCAAAATGCGTAATGCCAAGTGAGAGAATCCTGGCTTCTGCCCCCTGTTTCTTAATGCACTGACTATATTGGTGCATTTGCAGTATTTTTCTTTAGTAATTTTTCATCTGAGAAATTGGAAAAAATGGAAGAGCCTGACAAAAACTTAGGCTCATAAAATGCAAATTGAAATCTAAATGTAACGAGGCAGAATTTGGGTGCCTAAGCCCAAAATAATAATTCACAGGAACTTTGCCTAGCCACACTTCATGCCTAATTTTTTTTGCAAGGAAATATTTGAAGGCACCTAAAGTTCAGCTACTGTATCTACATAGATACACAACCATCTTGGACAAGTAATGGGGAGACAGATTTATGGATAAGGAGGTTTAGGAGGGATGGCAGGTAGAGTAGTTCCAACAACAACAAGTTCCAACCCAGCGGAAAGGTGAAAAGAACAACTTGAGACTGACATAGCTACACAAGGAGCTACTTTCTAACCTCAGACTTAAGAGAGAAATGTACAATCAACGGAAAGAGTGAAGGATGACTCATTCAGGAAGTATAGCAAGGAATAGCAAGAACACGTGGGGAAAAAATCGATAGCAAAAAATTAGATACACCTGGTGAAGATATTGAAGACAATTAGAATACATATATCAAACAGAAAAGAAAAAACAAGGAAACAAAGAATTCACCGTCCAGTAAGTGAGAATGATCTATTAATGAAATAAAGAAGGCAGAGTTTCTTAATGACTTCTTTGCCTCGGTCTTCACACTTAAAAAAATTCTGAAACCAAATAGCTAAAAAAAAATAACACAGACATTGAAGGGGAAGGAGTGCACATCATGATGCATAAGGAGGTTGTCAGACGGCTCTTAACAAAGTTGAATGAATTTAAACCAACAAGGCCTGACAAAATGCATCCTAGGGTGCTAAAGGAAGTGACTGAAGAAATCTTGGAACCACTAGCATCAATATTTATAAAGTCATGGATGACAGGTGAGGTCTCAGAGGACTAGAGATAGGCTAACATAGTGTCCTTTTTTTTTTTAAGAGGGGGAGAAGGAGGACCCAGGGAATTATAAACTTGTCAGCCTGACTTCAATACCTGGGAAATTACCACAGCAAATTGTAAAACAGCCAGTTTGCGAACACCTGGAAGAGGACAAGGTGATCAGTAGAAGGTAAAAAGGATTTGTTAATAATAAATCATGTCAAACTAACTTTATTTCCTTCTTTGACAAGATAAGTAGTCTAGTACTCTGCTGTAATGGAGAAGATATATATACTTCAGCTTTTGTAAGGTTTTTGATACAGTCCCAAATGACAATCTCACTAAACTGGAAAAATATGGTCTAGATAGAATTACTGTTAGGTGAATATAAAGAGGATAAATAACCATATAACTGGATATATTTATCAATGTCATAATGACAGGATATTTCAAGTGGGGTACCAAAAGGTTCCTGGTCCAATGTTTTTAACATTTTTATTAATGACTTAGAAACATTAATAGAGAGTACCTTGATCAAATTTTCAGACAAGAAACTTGGAAGACTTGTAGATACTTGAGAGTATGGACTTAGAATCCCTACAATCTTGACGATTGGAGAACTGGGCATTGGGTAAAGAATGTAGTTCAACAAGGACCAATGTTAGATATTGTACCCAGGGAAACACACATACTTGCAGAATGGAAGATAACTAGCTAGGCAATGGCATTGCTGGGAAGGATTTGGGTTTGGTGGATCCCAGATTTACCATGAGTTAACAATGTGGTGCAATTGCAAAACAAAACAAATACAATTTTAGGCTTCATGAACATGAACATTGTAGGTAAGATACATGAGGTAACAGTACCACTGTACTCAGCCCTTATTGGACCTCAGGTAGAGTTTTGTGTACAGTTTAGTATTCTGCACACATTTGGGAAAAATCATTCTCTCACTATTGTAAAATGAGAATAATACTTAACACCTGGCAATAACAATTATATCAGAATCTGGTCCCTGTTCTGATCTACTCTGGCCTTCAAAATATTTTGACTTTTTTTTGCTTTTATTAAAATTTGTGCAGAAACTATAATCCAGTGACTATAATCCTCTTTGGTTTTTTTTGCCACATCTAACAATGGCTCAGCATATTTTTGGTAAGAGGGCGAGCACACTTAACAAAGAAGCTATCAGCTCTGTAGCAGATACAGTTCCAGAAATTTATACTCATATGTAGCTTTTTTCTATGACAACATGAACCATAATAGTATTGGTAACAGTAGTAATATATTAATAATAACAGTAACAACAACAACAACTTTTCTAAGGCAGTCATCACTACTTTGCTTCTAATGGAATTTTCCAGCTGTTTTCTGTCACAACCCAAGGGTGTGATTTTTGTTTTGTGAGTGCTTCGGCACGGCTAAATTGTTCCCGCTAAATTGCAGCTTCTTTGCACGGTGGAGTTTTCTGCTGCAGAGGAGAACCCCGGTGCAAAAGAATTCCTGCCACCAGTAGCTTTCTTTGCAGGGTGCATTTCTTTGTTGCAGCACAGAAGTGCATGTTGCAAGGAGTTCCCGCCATTCGTATTCAAATTTGTGCCCCACCATTGGCTAGTTCTAAATTATTCCTACATGGAGGCTAGCGATTGGCTTGCTAGCCGTATAAGAGGCTTGAGTAGTTTCCACCCAAGTTGGAGGACTCCATGAACATCAGGAGGAGGAGACTTCACGTCTCGTGAAGATCTCTAAGCGCTGCGGAGCCTATTGGACCCAGCGTGAATATCAAGAAGGCAACAGGGGTCTGATCAGCCTCTAGCCTCTCCCCATCGCCAAGCGCAATCCTCGACATATCCCTCTTCCCTGCGCGCACAAGTTCCACGGAGCCTAGCAAACTTTGTGTGAGTCTATTCAAAGCTCTTTTCTTCGAGTACTTTCTTCGGTTGGCACAACAGGCTCGCGGTTTAGAGCCTCCAACCAGATGGGCTAGAAGAATGTTCACGGGAAGGAACTCTAGTCCGCCTCTCTTCTTTTCTATCTGTAACTGCAACTCAAGCAAGTTTTCCTGCCTGCACCGCAACCATCTTCAGTGTAAGTAAACAATCTTAAACAACCATTAAGTGTCCCTGCCTAATTCTAGCATGTTGCCTGCTTTCTCTGACCCAGCGTGCCCGGGCTGCTGGCCACAGCCCACGCGGCGTGAAAAAGGGCCCGGATCGCTCCTGGCCCGCACATTTTCCAAACGTTTTATCCAATGCCTATTAAAGCTAAGCGGGTGTCACTCAGCTTCAAAAGGAGTGCTGGAGAGGGCATTAGGAATGTCTGATCTGTGGGCTACTGGGAAGTCAGAGATAGTCAGATTTAAATTCCTTTTGGGTGAGGCAGGTAGGAATCCAGGTCTCAAGCTTCCAGGGCAAGCTCCGTAAGCAGTCAACATATGAGGGCAAGCTCTCAGCCTTTTCCTAGACTTATTCATAAGTATGCATGTACATAACCATATATGTGTCTGGCCACTGTACAAGCTCAGTCCACACATGAACATACATGTGTCCTCACTTTAAAGGTACTAGAATTGCAACCTGTGAACAATTGCCAGAAATGCTGCTTACACAGCTAGAAGCCTGACATTTAGGTGAACAAAAGGAAATAGGATTTCACCTATTTATATTCAAATCAGAGTTGAGCTGATGAAACTGAATAACCAAACTGCAACTACACTTACTCTGTTTCTTACTCAAACAGACCCTGAGCTCGTCAGTGTTTTACAAATGATTACCTCCTTTGAAATTTTATTTTTCTTGAGAAAACTGGACTCATGCTGAGCCAATTCTTGCTGGTATTGCTTTTAAAAGCATCTCATCTGGCATCTCATTCTGGTATCTATAGCTGTTCTCATACTACTCATCTCTATTCCACAGCTCATACTCATTCTTTTCCTCACGTCTGTTCCACAGTATAGCTTATTGAAAGCATTTTCCACAGCTAGTAGATAGACAGGTAGCTATTATATTTTCTCTTAGATCTTATAGACAGCTGGCTTCTCTGCTTCCATATTCTGTAAAATACTGAACATTACATTCTTACAGAGAACCAGAAGAGAGAGACTGTGAAGCAAGTCTTGTTTGGAAGAGGGAGCTGATTGTGCCTGGTTGTGAGTAATTGTGGTTGACTGGGGCTGATTGCAATATGAACAAGGAAGTAGGCTTGTCTAAGCAGAAAGCCTGGGCTTGGCAGATGACAGTGATACAGGAGTCAGCAGCATGGGACCAGGAAATAGGGCTATTTGAGTGGGAGCTGAAGTGGAGAGATTGCTGGGCCACTTGTTTTCTCTGTAAGCTTGCTGAGTGGCAGCAAGTGAAGGAGGAAGAGGGATTTTTTTTCCAGGGCATAGCAGCAGAAAAGCTAGCATGAAAATCAACACAATGGCTGGAAAACCTAACAATGCCAAAACTTCTGCCACTGCCATTCCTTCCTCTGACTTTACCTGTGCAGGTTCTATCCAGGCATGGCCCCTGACTGCTGAGGCTTCCACCCAGGTTCTGGCCTGGCTTCCTGGTGACTGGTGTCTACATGTTCTTGCCAGGGGGAGCCATGTAGGGGAGTGTTGCAAGTGTGAGAGGTGCCTCCTGGTAGATTCTACCAGAAGCAGGTAAGGGAGCTGCAAGACGAGGTGGATAGGCTCCAAGGCTAAGTACAGACAGTCAAAAAGCTCAAGGCAGGATCAATTAAATATTTGCAGGTTTCTCTAAGCTACATAGATTGAACCAATAAGGAACTGAACTGACATACAGTTTTCGGTTTGTAAAAGCAGGACGATGCCTGTACTGACCCAAGCCAGAAGGTAGAGGGCACTGGAGCAGTCTGCAGGCCAAGCTTAGGTTAGGTGAGAACATGCCCCAACTCCCCTGCTTTCCCCCCTTGCAGGGAGGAGATGTAGCCAGGGTGTGAATTAAGGGGGAGGTCGGGGAGGGGAGGGCTGAGCAGCCCCCCAGTAAGAGATGAGAGCCCCCTGTAGGATTTGAAAATCATAACTTAGGGGAGTCTCCAATTGAATTACTCCTTCACTTAGGTAGACTTGTTAGTCAATGAAGTGGTTTAATTATTTTTGCAGACCCCCCTGGGAGTCAAGGCATAATTTGAACCCTGGAAGTAGCCCAAGCTGGGGTCCAATCTGGGGTCTGCCCCCCCCAACACCTCAACACTCCAGATCCCACCTTGATTTCTGCCCTCCTCCCCATTACTTGTGGCTGCCTGCAGCTGTCTGTCCCAGGGAGCAGACAGGGAAGAGTTAAACTGCTTACCCAGTTGGACTGAGCAAACCTTCGTAGTTTACCCCTTCCCTGACTGCTCCCTGGGACAGACAGCTCAGGCAGCCCCAGGTAATCAGGCAGAAAATGAGTGGGGATTGTGACTGGGGGGAGGATGGAGTAGGCTGTGGGCCTGATCTGGGCCAGCAGGAGAGGGGGACAGACAATGGCTCAGCATGTCAGAGATTGCTAGGAAGAGGTATTCAGCAGCCATCCCAATGCTGGTGCTACTACAACTGGCCAAACCTGTGTTGGGGGCAGGGGGGATGTGGGCTAAGTTGGGGGAGCCCTGCCATGGGTGTGGCTCCCCCCAAGTGGGCAGACCTAAGGCCATGGTGCTAGCCCCAGGATGGGGGAGTGTTGAGTATTTCCCTCCCTCTCCCCAGTACCTCAGTGATTCACACTGGCCCAGTCGCAGGAGGGGGAAACCCTTGCAAACCATTGTGGGGCCATGGCTGGAGAAGGTGCTTTATCCCTCTGCCTCCTCCCCCTGCCCCCAGTGGGCTGACAGTACAAACAGGATGCAGGCTACGGAGCACAGGCTTTGTTGCCTCAGCTCTGTGACACTCTGGGGCAGGGCCCACCCTGCTTAGCAGAAGCAGACAGCTTCGGCCAAGCCTAGCCCACCCACCCTGGGAGGGGGGGGGGTGTTGTAAGGGATGTGCAAAGAATCTTGCAATGCTGGGGGGCTGTGAGTTAACTTGAGTTGGGAGGGGATCTGGGACAGAAGTATGATAGATTGGTTTAACTTAAATCAGTCCAGTCTGATACTACATTCATCCAGGTTTATCATAAACCAGTTTTGGCCATTTTAAAACCAGTTTATGAGCACTGAACTTCTCTTCTGTTACAGGTTTAAACTGGCTTGCAACAACTTATACCAGTTTATGTGTATTTTCTCTCTCTAGCCCAAAATATCCACAAGTATGAGGCCTTCATCAATTCAATACCAAAAGACACCTCCAGCATCATGGAAGTAGGATAGGCAAACAAAGCACTGAAAAACACATATTCTCTGTAAGGTAGAAGATGGAAGCTTGTCACCTCTAGGAACATACAACATACCTCTTTGGGAGCTGTAGCTATCCAGCTGGAGAACAGGTATGAAACAGTCACATTAGATGAGAAGGATGCCCAATTCAGTGGTAGGGGAGGCCAAGCCATGCACCTCTAAGGGAAGGAGAATTGAGACCACCACTACCAAGAAGTGCTGATGAGTGCTGGTGGTTGGCAATCCCCTCCTGCAGGGCACAGAGGCATCTATCTGCCAGCCTGACCTGTTGGCTCAGGAGCTCTGCTCCCTGCCAGGGACCTGCATCCTAGATGTCACAGAAAGGTCAGCCCAACTCATCTAGCCCTCCAACTATTATCCCAGATTTCTTATTCACCCCCAAAACACCCCCACAACCCCTCCACCCACATACCCAGCCAAAAACCCCACACCCCCAAGCTCCCCCACAAACCTCATCCCCACAAACGCTACACACAGCTATAAACGCCCCAACCTCCCTTACAACCCCCACACCCACTCCCCATACCCACTCCCCACACCCCTTCTCCCCCAAACCCCACATCCCCCCACAAATCCCTGCGTGCCCAGCTGGCCCCATGGGATGGGACAGGACCCACTTGCAGAAGCTGTGCCTGCAGGTGCAAAAGCCATATTGCAGCCCTGCCTTGTGACTACATCCATGCTGGGACATGATTTTGACACTGCCTGCCATGATATTCTCATTCTCAAGATCAGGAAATGCAGATTATATTAAAGTATTGTATAGTTGATATATAACTGATTAGATCATCATACTCAGAGGGTGCATCTACACGTCCACTTTATTGTGGAGTTGACTAATGAGCTCCACAGTAAAGTGTTACAGCTTACATATGCACCAGTATTAAGGCACAGTAAACTAATTAGGTCTGCCATAGTATAGTACTGTCAGTGACAATACTATCCTACAGCAGAGTACTTTACTGCATTGAAACACATGTGTAGACAGTAACTGGGGGCATAAATTGCACCTGGTCAGCCAAGCCAGCCAGGGGCCTGCTCTGCCCTGGCTTCAATTGCTGCTGTCTCATGGGCACATGTAGACACTGAGCCTGAGAGCAGTTCACTCCAACTCAAAGTGCTCCATAGTTTATTGCATCGCATTGATTGCATATGTAGCTGCACACATTGAATAGTCCTCAGTGGCTTAATGTCAGATTGGGTGTAGGTATCAAATGAGGTTACTCAGGTATCTGTTCTGGGTCAGGTATTGTTCAAGATCTTCATTAACCTTTTGGGATTATGGGATGGAATACAGGTTTAACAATTTTTTGGATAACACTAAATTAGTTACAACTGTGGACACTGGAGAGTAGGGCTAGGATCCAGAATGACCTGGATAGACTGGAACAATGGTCCACAAACTATGAGATGAGATTCAACAAGGAAAAGTGCAAAGTCCTGCAGTTGGGATGGAATAACTATGTGCACAAATACAGACTGGGAAATGACTGGGTAGGCTGCAGTACTGCAGATAAGGACCTAGGGATTAGGGTGAACCATAAGTTGAATAAGAGCCAACACTGTGCTCTTGTTTTAAAAAAAGTCAACATCAACTTGGGTTGTATTAACAGGAATTTCACTTGCAAATCAAAGTAAGTGATTCTTCTCTTCTATTCAACACTGGTGAGGCCGCACCTCATGTACTGAGTCCAGTTTTGGGCCCTATATTTCAGGAAGCATGCAGATGGTTTGGAAAGGGTCTAGCACAGAGTAACAAAAATGATCCAGGGCTTGGGAGACAAGACTTCTAAGGAAAAGATGAAAGAACTAGAGTTATTTAGCCTGAAGAAGAGATGGCTGAGGAGGAATTTGATAACAGTCATCAAATACCCAAAGGGTAACTATAGAGAAGATGAGGATGGACTTTTCCCTGTAGCTATAGGGGATAGGGCTAGGAACAAAGGACTCAGGCTGCAGCAGAGAAAATTTAGGTTGGAGATTAAGAAGAACTTTTGGACTAGGAGGGTGGTCAAATATTGGAACAGGCCACTTGGAGAAGTTGTGGAATTTCCATCCCTGGAAAGTTTCAAAGGCAGGTTAGGGCCTTGTTACATGGTACTTTTAGGCAGCTCCTGGAGCTCTTCAGCCCTGAATTAGCCACACATAAAGACCTTTAAGTGGCTTAAAGTCTTCATTATGCATCTTAAAGTTATGCTACTCCAGGACATTCTGATTTGCATGACCTTGCTCCTGTTCCATTAAGGTGTGGCCACTCCCCATAGCTGTGCCATTCAAGTTGAAGTTTTCCAGTATCACAGGCTGTAGTGTTCCCTCCACAGCATGGTGTTTCTGTGTGCATTTGAAGATGGCAACAATTTGAGGCAAGTCAAGGTTGGCAGGGAGTGAGACAGGGTGAGGCATGGAAAGCCAGAGCTGCTGCACAAGGATCAAGGATGCAGCTGTGGGGTAGGCACAGTATGGCCCAGCACAAAAGAAAGAGGAAAGCTGTGTTAGGTGGCACTGAGGATGTGGAGGGCACTGCATGAAGAAGGATCTGGCATTGGCTTTGCTGTCTAGACCAGCAAGGTTCTGATGGCTCCATAGGTGCCCAGCTTGAGAGTATTGCACCACACTTCCCCACTGATTTTCTCTCATAACACCATACTCTGGCTGGTGAGAGCAGTTAGTAGCCCTGGCAGTGGCAGGGGTGGACGGAAGAGAAGGAGGAGGAGGGGAAGACACTGCCTTACCACAGTGAGCCACTAGCATGCTGCCTGCACCTGTGCTAGGCTCCAGGTAAGGCAGGTGACCTTGCTGGGAGGATATCAACAAGGTGGCATGGTGCTATGCTCCTGGGCCAGGCAGTGATGGAGCCATCAGCACCTTGCTGGGCTGGACACCAGAGGCAGGACCATGGCATGGCTGGTAAGAGCATTTAGCAGCCCCAGCAGCAGTGGTGGTGGTGTTTGGGGGGAGGAAGGGAAGGCATTTCTGTATTGCAGTGAGCCATCATGCTGCATGTACTTGTGCCAGGTTTCAGGGGAGGCAGGTGACATTGACAGTTACGTGCCCTCCCCCCCAACCAACCATCTCTCACACCCCTTCCTCTTGAGCAAGGATAGAAGTGTGCTTAGGGTCACCAACCATGCTTACCAGGCCTCTAGTTGCAGATCACAGCTGTCCAGGTGAGAGGCAATCAGAGAGCATTTTTAGCATTCAGGTGTGACTGCTCCAAACTCTAAACTAGCACTAAACCAATCGACTTTTGTGCAGCTCACAGTATCAGGTGTAACAAGGCCCTCAGACACTTGGGTCAGATGATGTATTCAAGGATGATCCTGCCTTAAGCAGGGAGCTGGATTAGGTGACCTTATGAGGTCCCTTCCAGCCCTACTTTCCTATGATCCTATGGAGATTAGATACAAGCTTCAGCAGCGAGAATGAATGAGTTGAAACTTTAGGGTCAAAAAGACAGATGTCACTGTGACGCTGTAGTGACAGTGAAAAAAAATGTGGTAGGGTGTTTCAAAACCATCCCATATGCAAGTTTGGTAAGAAAAGAGATTATGAGATTTTCACAAGTTTTAAAATGTTGTGGAAGATTTCATAGGTGTCATAGACATTAGGGCTGGAAGGGACCTTGGAGATCATCAAGTCCAGCTCCCTGTCTCAGGGGCAGAAAGACAGCTAGGGTAAAAGGATCCCAGCAAGATAAGCATCCAAGTGTTTCTTGAATGAGTCCAGAATAGGTGCCTGCACCACTTCTGGAGAGAGTCTATTCCAGGTCTTGGGGGCTTGGACAGTAAAGAAATTTTTTCTTATGTCCAGCCTAAAACGGTCTTGGAGGAGTTTATGACCATTGGTCCTTGTTTTTCCTTGGGGCGCTGTGGTGAACAGATGTTCTCCAAGGTCCTGAAGCACACCCCTTTGTACTTATAAGCAGCCACCCGGTCTCCCCTGAGCCTGCACTTTTCCAGGCTGAAGAGTCCCATGGCTCTCAGCCTTTCTTCATAAGGCCTATTCTCTTGACCTTTGATCATGTGTATGGGTCTCCTCTGGACTCTTTCAAGCATCTCGACATCCTTCTTGAATTGTGGAGCCCAGAATTGGAGGCAGTACTCCAGCTGCAGCCTCACCAAGGCCGAGTACATTGGGAGGATGACAGCCTGAGATTTACTTGAGAAGCATCTATGGATGCAAGCCAGAGTTTTGTTTGCTTTACCAGCTGTGACATTGCATTGGTGGCTCATGTTCATCTTGTGGTCAGTCATGACCCCCAAGTCTCTTTCCACTCAGATATCTCATGGAAATGTCAGTGTATCATTTATTTATGTACAGAATTCTCCTCCATTAAAGCACAGACTCAGCATAGCTTTCAGCCAAGATAATAAAATTCCCTGACATTGCTTGCTTGTTTTTGGTTTCATTTTGTTTGTTTGTTTGTTTGTTTTTTGGTGTGTGTATATATGTGGGGAGCAGGGGAGGGGGCAGAGATTGTGAGTGCTGTAAGATTTTTTGCTGTGATATAATAAAAATGAGAAATTTGAAAACCAGCATTGCCCACAGGCTAAACAACTTATTTTTGGCCTTAAAAAGGAGAGAAAAAGAGACATTTTTGCTGTCCAGTACTGGGCAAACTCTTTCTTCTATTTGCACTACATTGATGCCATTGACAGTGTCAGAGCTGATTTGGATCAGTGCCTCGACACAGTGGAACTTTCTAGCACAAGGCACGGTAAGGCAAGGGAAGTCTCGGCATGGTGAAGAGTTCCAGCATGGATAGAGTTATCGCCGAGGAAATGCAGATTTGCATAATACAATTGGCCGATGTTAAATTATTCCCACGTGGCGGCTGGCAATTGGCTCACTAGCTGTATAAAAGGTTAGGGGCATTTCCGCCCTAGTGGGAGAACTCCACGATTCCCCCTGGAGTGGAACTCCGGCAGCTTGATCACCTGCCAACGACTCCCCGTCGGCAAAGCCTTGCAACGTATCCTCGGTGTTGCATGCCCGAGTTAGACCCGAGCTACCCGGTCTACAAGAGCTCCTCGATTAACGATTAGAAAATAGAATTGTTGCAACTACGATTGCCTGCGCTGTATACGACTCTACAGTGTAAGTAAAGCCATCTCTGTTTTTCCAATTGATACGTGTCTCGTCTGTGCCTAATTCCGCTCCGGTGATAGAGAGTACCCATCTGCCCGTCACAGGATCACAGCTGCAACCCCAGCTAGTGTTCCCGAGGACAACTGATCCTCAATTCCCCCTCGCCCCCCACATGGTGTCACGAACAGGATCAGCGGGATCGGGATTAGGATCGACAGGATTGGAGTCATGATTTGGGGAATATTTAATGGAGCAGGAGCTAGTGAGAAGTTGCCCCTGGTGTAGCAGGAGACGCCACGTGGCCAGCTCCGAGGAACTAGGTGCTCACATCGTGTATCACCAGGCGGGCGGAGTGGGTGAAAGGTTTATCTAAGGTTACCTTTCGCTGAAGGAAAAAGGAGAAGAGGTATGGGAAGCATGGGAGGCACATCTGCACCCCGAGGCGTTTGGGTGTGTGATGGGCAGCGAGAGAGTCCAGTTCAGGCCCCAGGAGAGAGGGAACACCGCACCCCTCGCCAAATGGGAATCGGGCGATGTGAACCCAGCTCTCAGCCAGGAGTTTGCTCCCTGCATGCAGCTCGCACGGGAGGGTGAAGAGCCGACGACGGCTGACTGGTTTAGCCCCCCGCTGGCGCTCGGGTTGAGAGGCCATACGGGTGTAGCCCCGAGGGATAAAAGAGAGAGAGTATTGGATGTGTTGCTTCGCGCTGTGACAACTTTGTTGCGGAGGAATGCAGACCTAGAAGCCTGACTACTTGCGGCCGTTCCAGCGGCACGAGAAGCGGCAGAGGAGAGAAGTCCCGAGTCGACGCCATTCCAAGATGGCGCCGAGGAAGGAGCGAGCTGCCTGGAAGCGGAAGAGAAGGGAGGAGCTTCGGGAGAGTCGGCGGGAACCCGTCTGGCGACCCCGCCCACTGACGCAAAGTCGCTTCCGGCAGCCCCGCCTCCTTTCCATGGGGAGGGGGCAGTGAGTGGAGGACATCCGCCCCTCTCCACGGATGCAGCGGCAGCCTCGACAGCAGCTACGTGTTCTGCAGCAACAAGCATCCAAGTGTGGGAGACAATCCATACCACCCATCACACTAGAACCTGGACTGAGCTACAGGAATTGTGTAAAGAGTTGAAGATTAGGCCTGATGAGACCTTGGCTGTATGGTTAGGACGTCTGGTCGTGGAGTTTGGATCCAACCTGCTTGATCTAGAAGAGGCTAGTTTCTTCACTCGACAAGCCTCGTGGAGTGGAGGACACGCCACTGATATAGAGTGGCTAACGTATAACTTTCACTGGCCTAGTCCGCTCCCAGCACTCGTCGCGGGTCAAGTGGATCACAAGCCCCACGTCTGGCACGAGGGTCGTCTGGCGAGGATCAGTGCAGAGCAGATCCTACTGGCGGTGATAGGAAGCTCGTACGGTTCCTGGAACCCCAGGGAGCACGCACTGGGACTGACACCGACCCAGCAGCAGAGACCGTGGCCGCATCACCACCTATGAAACCCTGGAACTGTTCCAGTAACTTCTGACAGCATAGAGGCTTGTGTTGAGGTGTATGGAGGGAGGAACGATGTGTGTTGGTCCACCATCCTTCGAGCCCTCCTCAACCCATTAGCCGGCCAACCGGCCTGCAGCCTCCTACGACAGCTTCCACAAATCCAAGTGCTCATAAAGTCAGACACAGGGACTTCAAATGACCCAGAGCGAGTGTGGCAACCGCCACAGAGGACAAGAGAGGAGAGGCTTATGTTTGGTTTCCTGTTGCACCACTCTAGACTCACGAAGCGACAGCTGCGGATCCTGGGAGATGAAGGTCAATGGCAGTTGGCCCATGAGTTGGGTTTCCAGTGTCCAAAGGATCTAGACGGTGACTCCGGAGCATACTCATCGTGTTAGGACAAGACAATGCAGTGTCCGTGTGTGGATCATCATTCATGGCAGTGCATTCGGGGGTGTGCAAGAGCTATCTGGAGCTGAGTCGAGTTCAAGCACCTGTGTTACATGCTTGAAGGAGAGTGGGGAACCAAGAGAAGAGATCTGATTACCTCTCCAAAGGGATAGTGTTATATAAGTTGATTAACAGTGTCTAAGGATTCTTTTTTCTACAGGTTTACCTGAGGTTCGAAATATGTGTCAAAAGCGGATCCAGAGAGAGAAAGAGAGACGCAGAGGTCGTCTGATGTGTGACTCTGCCATGAAACCTATTGAACTCCTCGTGATTGAACTTTTTGTGACCAATATAGTGATGTGTGTGTGTATGTGTGTTGGTTACTATTTGGTTCGATCCGTAGAGGACAAACTACTGTCATTGTATACTTTTGTACATAGTCAGTTGTCTTTAAAAAGGAGCGATAACTTGGACGGCGTGCACGTGCTTCAAGTCCCAACTGTGTCTTCAGCAAGGGGGCATGTCAGAGCTGATTTGGATCAGTGCCTCGACACAGTGGAACTTTCTAGCACAAGGCACAGTAAGGCAGGGGAAGTCTCGGCATGGTGAAGAGCTCCGGCGTGGATAGAGTTCCCGCCGAGGAAATGCAGATTTGCATAATACAATTGGCCAATGTTAAATTATTCCCACGTGGCGGCTGGCAATTGGCTCACTAGCCGTATAAAAGGTTAGGGGCATTTCCGCCCTAGTTGGAGAACTCCGTGAGTCCTCCTGGAGTGGTACTCCGACAGCTTGATCACCTGCCAACGACTACCCGTTGGCAAAGCCTTGCGACGTATCCTCCGTGTTGCATGCCCGAGTTAGACCCGAGCTACCCAGTCTACAAGAGCTCCTCGATTAACGATTAGAAAATAGAATTGTTGCAACTACAATTGCCTGCGCTGTATACGACTCTACAGTGTAAGTAAAGCCATCTCTGTTTTTCCAATTGATACGTGTCTCATCTGTGCCTAATTCCGCTCCGGTGATAGAGAGTACCCATCTGCCCGTCACAGGATCGCAGCCGCAACCCCAGCTAGCGTTCCCGAGGACTCCTGATCCTCGATTCCCCCTCGGCCCCCACAGACAGCTCTGCCCAATTTCATGGTTCACTATTTTTACTAAAAGACTAGTCCTGACTTCATTGTCCCATAGAAAAAGAACAACCCAGGCTTCCGAACACAAAAAAGCAGCCATTACCACTTGCTGTGAGCAGAGGCAGTAAAGATACTCAAGGTACACTGTTACAGAGCAATTTCAGTTAGTTGTACTCATTCCCATATTTGGGAATTGTGTCTTACTAAGCATGTCCAGATGATAGTGAGCTCCATCTCTGTTCGGTTAATCTGGTGGAGAGATCCTTCCCTGTCATACTAACTAATCCTGTTTAATTATTTCCCTGTATTGTGCAGTCTGTCTGTCTATATCCATCTGTTGCTTGTTCCTTAAATTGTTAGCAGTTTAGCGCAGGAACCATCTTTTTTCTGTGCTGGAGAAGCACATAGCACAATAATTTCTGTGCCATGACTTAAGACCTTGGCATCATAACTATCATGAGACAAAAGAAGTTATATATTTCTGCATGGGTGGAAGCAGAGGATAATCTACTGCCACTCTGGCAACTTATTGTGTGGTGACAATAAAACTTTCTTACTAGTAAACTATGCAAGTTAGTATGTGATAATGCAGGCACAATTTCACATGCTTAGAGATAGAAATGTATGTACCTATAGATGTAAGAGACAGCAAGGTCTTCTTCAGCAAGCAGGGAAATGATGAGTACTGGACGTCTACATGAGACACTTAGCACACAGTAGCCTAATAACATTGCGCAGTAGCATGCTGGGCAAAAAATGTGTTAATACACTACTGAGCAGTAGTACTAGACTACTGCGTACTAAGCGACACTAAAAAACTGTGCTTTGGTGCTACTGCTCAGTAACTGTAATTACTGCCCATTTAGTTAGTACTTCATTAAGCAAATACTAAATTAAATGTGCAGTAACTACTGCACATTTATGAACATGTAGACACTCCCTTTCTCTTGGAAAGTGTGGTAGATTCACTCATACCAGATGAAATATAAAGTAGGAAATATTAATCAGTCATCAGCAGGTGAATAGCAGGCTAGAAAGGGAAGAGCAGGTAACTGAACTGTCAACAGTGTAGTAATGTATGGGCTGGATGGCAAGAAATTTTCCCTGAACACCCGTTTGAATTTACATATGCATTTATTTTTTGCAAGTGCCCACAGAAACATCACAATTCAGCTGTGTGCGGTTGGACTAAACCCAATACTTGGTCCAGCACTGAATTTATGTCACCATTTACAAAAAGAGGGCTGGAATCCTTGGTAAAAAATGATACATGCATTATTATCAAAGTTCAAAATTTCAATTCCACTTTTCAGTGAAAATTTGCCACACTGAAAAATTTTAATCAGCTTTGCATTAATAAAATTTCTAAAGTCAGGGCTCTATTATTGTCACATTAATGTTTCACTGAAAAAAAAAATCAGAAATGTAAAATTTGGGAGAAAAAATAACATTCCTGATCTGAACTTTGCTTGTATTCCTGTTGATTTGGGGCCAGAAGCTTCCCTGGCAGATGACCCAACTCACCCGAGAGCATAATTGAGACCTCAATCTACATGATCCTATTCTGTGCTCTGGTTCATATTTGTTCTGTCCACTACAAAATTGTACAGGTCCCTTACTAATGTAGACTAGTATATGAACTATAAATGATAATCTTTGGTTTTACTTGAAATGTATATATAATTGATTATATTACCTAACTGTGCCAGCATAGGAATAAACCACCTAATCATATATTTGGATTGTTTCTTAATCAATATAATGCTATCAATGTATCTGTCTGTTGGGGAGAAAATAAAAGCAGGCCATACAGTTATGTTTTGTTAAGTGAAATACTGAGAGCTGAGTGGCTCAGTTACTATATGATCTCCCCCATTCAGTCTGCCAGTACACTCAGTTTTTGTAAACCTGTTCACAAATACTATTCAATTTATGAATCCAAAATGAATGGTGATTGACAGTTATGCTTAGTTGCATGTGCCAGAAGGTAGGTGTGTAATCAGATTAGAGCTACCATATTAAGTTCCATGATCATTATGAATTTTACTGTATTTCATCATTTCAGTGACATAAAACATGTTGTTCTTTCTGCAGTGTACTATAACACTAGCAGGCTAGTTCTCAAATGGGAGCTATTTGGTATAATTTTTAAGTATAGGTCATTAGTGTCATTCATGAAGTATCACAGTTTAGTGCTCTGTAGAAATGTTTGTAAAATGCCATTCTGTAAAGCATCTAAAGCCAACATTGACTCACAGCTCATTTAGCTCATTGGTGTTTGTCCATGGGTCATTGCTAATAAAACTATTTACCTCTTTTGTTGTTCTGTGAGTTTAGACACACTTTTGTCTTCAATATGAGTTTATTGTTACAATTAAAATACAAAATAGCATTAAAAGTATATTGAGTCTAAAAATGTTAGTGGTTAGGAAATTTAGTATAAAAGATAAAATTCTACCCCAAACACAGCTCCAATCTGTATATAACAGAAATCACTAAGTCCCTCAAGTGTGGATAGTTTTATATATTATGAATGACTCCCTTTGATTCAAATTTGGTTTGGCTCTTGACCAGAGTTTAAAATAAAAATTCCTTGAAGCCAGTTTTGTAGCCAGGGGATTCTGGGGCCTTTCTGAACCAGCCTGTATTGATATAAATTACAGCAGCTTCACAGGTAAGACTAAACCTTACTATCTGATTTCCAATGACCTTAGAGGCCTTTCTACCAGAAGTATTACTGAGCATGATAATATTGATGTAAAATTATCTATCCCCTGGCTAAGTAAAGATAAAGTGGGAGTAAATAACGGACACCTTGTTTCATGGACACCAAATGAAGACCCTCCTTTTTCTATGTAATTCCCAATGAACCCATTATGTCCATTTTACCTCCTTTGCCCTAAGTCTTCATCACAAATCAGACCTACAGAGAACTGTGGTCTAAGTCTATATATGCACAAATGCTCCACTTCCAGGTACAAATAAGAAAGATTCTGAATATTAGCTTATGTCATTTATTTAAGATTAGATTTCAACACCCAAAGGGAATTTAACTGAATAACCTGGTTGGAATAATCAAGATGCTTACCTAGAAAATCAATACGACTGGGAAATAGATAAGACTATTTTCCTGAGACTAAACCAGAGACAACAGAGATAGTACTCTTAGGAAGTGAGAAAAAGCCAGAAAAAAGCCAAAGATTATATAGGGAGCATGATTTTTCATTCTGTTTTTTTTTATTTTGTTAGTTCCTTCCTTTAAGAATCAATAATGCTTTAATCTACCAATGGCAAACAGGTAGATTACTAGATGCCAAATCTTAGCAATCAGAGAGACAGTACTATTAGTCTCAAAAGCTCTGTCTACACTAGGAAAGTTAATACAATAATTCTTCATTAAATAAAGTCCACTAGTGATAACAATGGAAGAAGAGATAGCATAGATAGAACAAAATGTATCCAATGTGATGAGTCAGAAGTGAAAATGCCTAAGCTCAGTCTGCAGTACAGTTCCCACAATTTCTAAAATAGAGATAGATTTAATACAACAAAGTTTATTTTTGCAAATATAGTCACATTTGTTTTCCTTGTTCCTACTGAACAGTATTTTGGTTTTAAGTAGCATGTCTGCTAAACTGCCATCAGCAGTAATCACTTCACCTTGTGACACTTGTAGAGGTGTACATAATTCTGACCTCCTGTCTTCCCCTGTGTCTGTGTCAATGCCATATGCCATGCAAACGTGTGGGAAACTTTTTCTGTGTTAATTTATGTTTTGTGTCTTTCCTTGCCTCCTCTTCAGAAACCAAAATTACCAAGGAATGTTGCCATAGCAATTTCATGCAAAACTTAATGGTCCAATTTGTAAAATATGAAACCTTCAAGTCACAAGTGCCTCTGGAATACTTTAGGGTCACAGAATCACAGGAAAGTAGGACTTGAAGGGACGTCGTGAGGTCATTGAGTTTCAAGGTAGGATTATCCCTTACTAAACCATTCCAATTAAGTGTCTGTCTAATGTGATTGAATTCACTATAGGATGGGAAAAGTAACTAGCAGGGCAGAAGTTCTAGACTTCAGAAAGGCTAACTTCAATGTGCTCAGGAGATTAGTTAGTGAGGCATTGAAGATCAAGAGCATTAGAGAAATGGGAGTCCAGGAAGGGTAGTTGTTCCTCAAGGAAGCAATCCTTTGGGTGCAGAAGGAGATAATCCTATTAAATACAAAAGAAGGTAAAGGGGCCAAGAAACCATTTTGACTGAACAGGGAAATCAAGGAAAGCCTAGGGGCAAAGAAAGAGGTATACAGGCTGTGGAAGCAGGGGTAACTACCAAGGAGGAGTATACTTCCTTGGATCACATTAGCAGGGAGTCAGGAAAGCCAAAGCAGCAATGGAACTCAGAGTGGTGACAAAAATTGAAGATAACAAAAACTCCTTCAGGTATATAGGGAGAAAAATGAAGGTACAGTGTAACATAGAATTCCTACAAGACAGACAAGGGCAATTGATGACAGATAGGAGGGACAAGGCTGAACTCATCAAGGAGTTATTTGCCTCTGTATTCCTGAACACAGATCAAGACATATCTTCCAATTACATTATAGATGGGCACAGGAGAAACACGAGCCCACCAATGGTCAGCATCAACCTAGTAAAGGGACTCTTGGAGGGGTGGTCAGCATCAACCTAGTAAAGGGACACTTGGAGGGGCTGGACATGTTTATGTCAGCAGGCCCAGATTCATAGATTCATAGATGTTAGGGTCGGAAGGGACCTTAATAGATCATCGAGTCCAACCCCCTGCATATGCAGGAAAGAGTGCTGGATCTAGATGACCCCAGCTAGATACTCATCTAACCTCCTCTTGAAGACCCCCAGGGTAGGGGAGAGCACCACCTCCCTTGGGAGCCCGTTCCAGACCTTGGCCACTCGAACTGTGAAGAAGTTCTTCCTAATGTCCAGTCTAAATCTGCTGTCTGCTAGCTTGTGGCCATTATTTCTTGTAACCCCTGGAGGCTCCTTGGTGAATAAATACTCACCAATTCCCTTCTGTGCCCCCATGATGAACTTATAGGCAGCCACAAGGTCGCCTCTCAACCTTCTCTTGCGGAAGCTGAAAAGGTCCAGTTTCTCTAGTCTCTCCTCTTAGGGCTTGGTCTGCAGGCCCTTAACCATACGAGTGGCCCTTCTCTGGACCCTCTCCAGGTTATCCGCATCCCTCTTGAATTGTGGCGCCCAGAATTGCACGCAGTACTCCAACTGCAGTCTGACCAGCGCCTGATAGAGGGGAAGTATCACCTCCTTGGATCTATTCGTCATGCATCTGCTGATGCACGATAAAATGCCATTGGCTTTTTTGATGGCTTCGTCACCCTGCCGACTCATGTTCATCTTAGAGTCCACTAGGACTCCAAGATCCCTTTCCACTTCCGTGCCACCCAGCAGGTCATTCCCTAGGCTGTAGGTGTGCTGGACATTTTTCCTCCCTAGGTGAAGCACTTTGCATTTCTCCTTGTTGATTTGCATTTCTCCTTGTTGAGATGAGGGACGATCTTCATCCAAGGAAGGAATTAGCCCGTGTCATAGCAGAACCACTGGCACAACCCTTTGAGAACTCATGGTGCTCAGGTCAGGTCCTAGAGGACTGGAAAAGGGCCAGTGTGGTCCCTGTTTTCAAGAAGGGGTGGAAGGAGGATCCAGGTAATTATAGGCCAGTTAATCTCACCTCTTTCCTTGGGAAAACCTTTGAAAAAATTCTCAAGGATCATATTTGTGGGAGCCCAGCAGGAAAAAATAATGCTGAAGGGAAACCAGCGCAAGTTCATAGCAGGTAGATTGCTGACAAACCTTGTTTCTTTTTATGACCAGGTCACAAAATGCTTAGCTAGGTGTTGAATGCTTAACCACCCTCATAGTGAGACAGTTCTTCCTAATATAGAGCCTAAATCTCCTCTGCTGCAATTCCAGGCCATTGGGTGCCCTATATACATGCTGTGCAGGCTGGTCATCAGGCCCAAATGGAAATCCATATAGGTGGCTGGAGAGTCACCTGACAGGAAGGTAGGGCATTGGAGGTAAATAAGGCCAGTGCCTCAGACCAGGCCTTCTAGTCTAGCCTTGAAGGCTGTAGGGAGAGGAGGTCCTATGTGAGATAGCTGCAGAAGATAGACTGACTGGCACTGTGGTCCCATAGAGCTATAAGGAATGAGCTAAGGGGGGTCTTATAGCTTGCAGGAAAGTAATAACCCAGTGTGGGGGATTTTGTTGTACAGTCAGTGTGCTTATGTTTCCATTCTGATTAAGTTAACTAGAGAACCAGATCATGGCTACGGAGGAGGTATGGAGGTCATGGAGAAACCTGGTGGGGCACTTGATAGCAAGAAACTTAGATTGGGGTCAAGGACCCAGAGGGCTGAGGGCTGGGGCATTGAAAACAGCCTGGCTTGGGGTCAGAGACCTAGAGGGCTGAGGACTAGGGGTGAGCCAAAGCAGCCTGGCCTGGGATCAGGCCCCATAGAGGGCTGGGAGGAACAAGGATGAGGACAGGAGGACCAAGGCCATGCAGTGATGTGAAAGCCATGGCATGCTTAAGACACAAGAGCTAATGCCTGGTTCAGGAAAAAAGAAATCCTTGCCAGGGCCAGGGGCATAGCAAGCTGATAGGATCTAGGGCCAAGAGTCCAGGGAAAGGAGAGAGCCAGGAGTTCAGCAGGCTGACTGGAGTGATGGATAGGCAAGAGGGGCCAGTGGACAATTTAAAGTAACATCTGAAAGTAGCATCTGAGAGGCATAAACATGGCTACAGGGGTAGAAAGAGGCCACATATAGCCTATAGGGCAACCAGTGCCCAGAGGCACTACTAGGAGTAGGAGAGACATAGTGTAGTGTCCGAAGGGTAATGCAGAGCTAAACTAGGCTCACTTTGGGACCTTGAGGTAAGCCTCCTGAAACCTTATAAATAACATCAAGGCATGGCAGATAGAAAGGGAAGTGACCCTAGGGAGCTGTAGCGGGGGCAGGGGTTAAGTGGCCACCAGAGAGCATCACAGCCAGCCATGTGCCCTGATCCTATCACATATAGGAAACAAAATTCTTGATTTTAAATGCATACTATTATAAACTAATTCTGAATTAATTATAATGTATAATTATAATCTATCATTATACATTTATTCTGAAAATTATAAATATTTCCTGTGACAAGAAACTCTATCATACTCTCTCCTACAAAGAATAGGGAAGTAGAGCACTTCCAAAGTCTTTCCACCAAAAGTTCATCAACACCCTTTGTCTTTCTTGCTTTCTCCTGAGAGCTGTGGAGAACTGCATTCCCCTCACCGCTTCTGCTCTCCCCGCAGGTCCTCACTTTCCCATCTTGTGAAACCATATAGCCTGTCCCATTTCCAAGCATCTTTGTTTATTCTCTTTACCTCTAAAAATCAAACCTCTTCAGTTAACTGTTGGCCGTAACTCTTGAAAAACTGTCTCCTGAACTAGTACTATATATCATCCCTTTGCCAAATGCGTAATTTATTTGATGCAATAAAGACGCAGCTTCTGCTCTATCTTCAATTCTCCTTCAATCCTCTCAGGGCTCCACCATAGTTACCTTTCCTGTTTCTGCACAATGACCTCACTAAGAATCTTGTCCAAGGTACAGACCTGTAAAAAAAAAGCTATCTCCTTTTTTCTTTTTCTCCTGAGATTCATAGGTAAAAGTGTATTAGTATTCCACCATGTAGTCTTGTTTTCAAAGGGTTATTCTTTCAGCAGAAAATTTCCCCTAGGCTGAGACTTGGCACACAGGTTTTCAGACCAGATGGAAAATTATTTTTAAAAACTAAAATATCATTGATTAGAAATGAGCCCAGGAAACATTTGTAGTTCTGAACCATTATGTGCTCAAAATCTATAGAAGAAAAACAGTTGATGTTTTTAACAGTACAGCCCCATGGTTCTACACCAGATTGATGCCCACTGGTGTTTTAAATTGATTTTAACAATGACAAGTTATAGTTTTCATGGTGGCTACTGTGCATGTGTAGCTCTCACCAGCTGTCCTGAATCTTGACTCCTATCTAGCTATGCAAATCATTAGCACTATTAATTATAATGTAGCACTACCCATGAGTTAGTAGCAAGTCCTTTCAGCATGCAGGGGTATATTGGCCATCTATACAGGTGGAGTAGTGAGGGGAATGAAAATCTTACCTATCTGGTCTTTCTTCACAGGGAAGGCAGCTGCTACTGAATAACTGAAATTAATATTAGACTTTAGGTGATAGCACTGAAGTCATGAAAATACTACAACAAGAATAGTCTGGTCTCTAAAGAGAGTGTTTATTAAGCACAGCAATTTGCAATTTCAAGCATAAGACAAATAAAAAAAAAACAAAAACTTTACCTAAGGTAAGACACAGCAAAATAAGACACACTGGCTGCATCTACATGAGATGCTGCCTGCACAGTTGTTACTATGAAGTCATTTAGTACTTGCAAGTACTAAATGACTGTGCAGTAACCAGCATTACTGCATGGTAGCATCTCCGAATGGCTTTTTGGTGATGCTGACTAAGCAATAGCACATTACTACTGTGCAGTAGTGTTGCATCACACTTCATGCCATGCGATGCTACTGTGCCATAGTAATGAGCTACTGGGCAGTCAGTGTCTCTTTGTAGACATGGCCAATAACAACACACAACTTAGCCTAATTCAAGACACAGCAGAAACTTTGCATAAGTCTTATGTAGTCCCAAAGACAGCCTCCCTGCAGTGTCTCTGCAGCCAAGGATTCAGAAGTTCTTCTTAGCTAATGAGGACAGATTGCATCTTTGCCTCCTTTTTTATGGGAAATCTGTACCCCACTTTTCCCCTGGTTTGCTTTGACAATGGCGTGTCTTTCACATCTATCACCCCTCTTATGTACCCCATGCAACCTGTATCTCTTGCCCCTTACAGGTTTTACTTTGAAATGTAAGTGTAGCTCCCTGATTCCTCTTCCATCAGCTACAGGATTAGTTAAAGGGCCAAAAACTGTTAGTCTGTGCCATGTACTTGCCAACAACTGCTACAACAGCAGTTGCACCTGCCTTCCTTATGCAGACAGCCAGGGCAGCAGTGGAGGCTGGAAGCAGCCGTTCAAAGGTACAGGCTCCCTGGGAGTTGCCCCTCAAGCCCTGTTCACTCCCTCCCCCTGCCCCAGATCTGTTGTTGGGTGCAGGGATGTGCCTACTGTGAGAAAAAACTTGGGGAGGGGAGGGAGCACCAATGCACTGCTGGGTGCAGGGCTATGCTGCCTAGCTTCTGTGACTGGGCAGCACAGGTCTGCCCTGGCATGGTATAGACTCGGGGGGGAGGGAGGGGGCAGGCGGCATGGATTCTGGCATCCCCTTATAGTCAGTGCCCAGGACTGCTGCCCCGCTGACCTTCCCTTGTTGCTCTGTTGTCAAGAAGCACATTGTCTATACAGCTACTATTTTCAGCAACATACCTTTGTTTATACGTTTGAACACCATACCAGATTTTTAAACAAGAATTGACCTGGACTCTCAAGTATACTTCTTCCTTCACATAAATTACTTCAAGGATTTAAGTGTAACATTTACAATTCCCAATTCCCTACCAGCATAAATGCCTTAGGGCTAGATTGTGCAACCTTTACTTATGTTCGCATTTCCCTTTGACTTCACTGAGATTACCTATGTCCTTCACAGCTCACCAGCATGATGAAAGGTTGAACAGTCTACCTCTTGGTGAAGTCAACTGAGAATTCCTAACATTTTTGTTTTTTACACAGAGATTACCCAGCTCTATTTTGTTCAATTCATTCTATTGGTTTTTTTTCCCCCCACACTTCCTGTGAAGAGACCTACTGAAGCCTGAACTGCACTAAATATACAAAATGAAATCAAACAGAGGCCATATTTATGAGCAATAGCTATATAAAATACCTATTTAATTATTAAATAACTATTACAGTTCCACAAGCCTGTATATAAACTCTGCTTATTAAAAAATCTTTATCGAAAGTGTTTATTTCTTAAGCATAATATGCCTTTCTCAGAAAAATATCAAAGACATTATCTTTCCTCCTCCTCCAAATTGTATCAAAGGCATAGGCTTAGAATGCTGGTTATGTAAAGCATCTTGCAGAATTAGGATATAAGGGAATATTTTTGTTCCTTGTTTTTCCTCATCCTCAAATTTAAAAATGCTGCCATATGTTTTGAAGGTAGCCTATATGCACAATTGAACATTATGTAAAACAATATTCAAACTATATAATACCTATGACTGATTTTAGTGAATATGCAAACTTGTTTTTAGGAAAAGGTACACACACAAAACTTTAATAGGTTTTTATTTTGTTTTCTAATGGCTTTATAATTCCAATACATCCAATTCATATTGATCTTGACGTTAGCACAAATAAAATTAGAAAATGAGAATCATTATTTCTGTAGGTTATAAATTAGTGATTTGCTGCATAGAGCAAATTATTGCATGGTGATCAGTTTCTAACTATTTTAAATTATAAATTGGGTTGTTTTCTCATATTTCAAATTGCAAAATTCATAATCTGACACTAGATTGTATAGCTTGAACTCAAGACAGATTGGAATAAAGGAAGTATGGAATTAATCTGACCAGTAAATATAATCTGAAACACAAAACCTGCCTCTTCTCCAGATTATAGTAGCACTCAGCATTTAATGAGAAGGGCCATGAGTCTCATTAAAACTCTCCCGTACTATAGCTTGCCTATTACTAGTCATATGACCTTAAGTCTGGTGACTAATAAACTAATTTAGATTATTTTTAATGCTTATAATAATCTAAATTCTTTCAGTTCCAGAATTAAAACCAGGGGTATAGAAGAGGGGTAGGGGGATGTCATGATACCCACATTTGGGATCAAGTTTGAAAAAGATATTTTAAATTACCTATGGTAGCCTTTCATCAACACAACACTAAATTTTATGCATAACTTGCTAGGTGTTATCAGTCCCATTTTACAGTTGAAGAACTAAGAAGTGTAGTATTTTTTTCCAACATCAAAGAACAGATGAATTAGAAGACTACAACAAAACCAAGGGTGATATATTCATTATCCAAATTACCTACTGAACTATGTGTGATATCTTTAAAAACAAATTTCAAACAGGCCCTTGGCAGACATTATACAATAAAGCAGTTATTTGTATCTTAAATGACACAATGTGTAACCTAATGACACATTCAGGCAACCAATGGAATGACAAAGTGTGAAACTTGCCACAAAACTATTACATAAAAATGTCTACTAGTTTTGGTTCTGATTTCCATCACTCTTTAAAATGAATGTGTGGCTGGGTAGACTGCACTGGGCAGCACCATTGCAGCCCTGATGCAGCAAACACTCAGATGATCATTGGCAGATAACTGAGACTGAACTGGGATTTGAACCACAGCTCTAATCTAATCCTGCCAATAATCAGCTAATTGTCTGATGGCAGGGACTATACTGTATGTGGGTCAAGCTCCAGTGCAATCCCAATCCAGCCAATGATCAGGTGGTTGTTGGCCTACTCCAGGAACCACACTTTAAATGAATTTTTTTGTATGTTTAAATGTTAATATGTCATACAGACTGTGAAGGAGGGAGACAGAGCAAACAAAAGCCCAGGGGTATTTTATATGCTGGGCAAGGGAGGTCAGGAGAAGAAAAGCAGCTTGTAGCAACAGACGGAGAGAGTGAAAACAAATAACACTCAAAGCATGGAGGACCAGCAGGGCTGCAGCTGCAGACCAGAAGGGAAGAGAAACACCCACCACACTTCCGGAGCAGCATCTCACTCAGGATTGGAGGAGGGAGGCTGCCCAGAGGTATTTCCAGCCCCAGAGAGGGGCAGAGGGGGGGCAGTTCCCTGCAGGCTGCAGGGAGAGAGAAGTGGCTGAGTGCCACTGCAGGCAAGGGTTGCGAAACTTGCCAGAGGAACGCTGGGGGAGTGACCCTGAGCAGGAGGCAGGCAGAGGCCTGCACACACACCCCTGTTGATAATCTCCTGAGCGGAGGGTCAGCTGAGGATCCCGGGGTAGAGAATACACACGGCCTTTGATAATCACCAGAGTGGAGTGTCAGCTGAGAATATGGAGGAGAGGCCTGAGAAAAACTGCTGTTCCAGGTTACAGCCTTGCTCCACATGGGAGAGATCCCACTGGGGCTGTGAATATTCACAAGGGAGCCAGACAGGCCTGTGCAGAACAGCAACTGGACTATTTGATATGTTTGCTATTGTGATGGGATTTTGAGAGCCTGACCCTGGGTGAAAGGGAACATAGGCTGAGCCTGGCAAGGAGACTGAGAGCAGTCAGGGGTTTTCTTGGTTTTTCCTTTTCTTTGATATTTTGAGCACAGGTCAAGAAGATGACCTGGAAGATGTGCATCTAAACAAAACCAAAGGTCACCCTGGTGGTTGAGGGCCGAACAATGGAATAACAGGCAGTACTGCGACTTGGCTGCAGAAGGACTTTGAGTACCATCTAGAGGGGCTAGGCTGGGGTAAAAGGGAGGTTTGGAGCCCCACAGAAGAAAACAGGGATCAAGACCAGGCAGGATCACTGTGGGCAGTGCATCCTGGGATTATAATTTCATGAAAGTCATAGCAGGTGAGAAACACAAGACCAGCTTCCTGGCAGACCAGGTGATCCAAAACTGAGGTCCACCCTGTCACCGCCTGTAGGAAAATGAACTTGGACAGTGGTAACAAGCCCTACAACACCTACATCCATCACACAGACAATATTGGGCTTTACTAGACAGCTTAATAGTAAATCAAGAGTAGGACCACTGAAACCAACATAGAATTTCTTCATAAATATATTGGATAAAATATTAACGCCATTAAATTGAGTACAGGCAGTCCTTGGACTTATGACACAATTGGTTCCTGAAAACCGTGTCTTAAGTCAAAACGTTGTAACTCAGAACTGATTTTCCCACAAGAAACAATGTTATAAATAGGAGATAGAGTCCTTAACCAAGGCCCAATACCCTATTTTCACCAAAACTAACCCCGAATTTTGTACTCAATCAATTATAGATGAATAATATGGCTACATTAAAGTATTTATATTGTAGATTGCAATAAAATTGCTAATTAAATAGCAAATTAAAATGTTGTAAGAAGATATAAGGGTTCAAGAGAAGGAATAACAAGTCTGCTTGAATATATTGTAATATGTAGTTCTGCTTTGGTGGAAGGGAGATATAATAATAGAATTATAGAAAAAGAGATATTCAAGGTTTTTAGAAAACAGTTTAGCAGGTATTTAACCCCAATGCCCTGCTAAAGTGTTTTCTAAATCTATCACAGTCAGATGTTTGTCTAACTCACTTAAAAGTATCAATGAAGGAGATTTCATAACATCTCTAGGTAAACTTTTCCACAGACTGGGGAATGACTGGCTAGGATGATGTACTGTAGAGAAGAACATGGAAGTTATAGTGAACCATAAGCTGAATATGACTCAAAAGCATGCTCTTGTTACATAAAAAGCCAACAGCATACTGGGTTATATTAACAGAAGTATCAAGGTAATAGATTTTTCCATTCTATTTAACACTGGTGAGGTCTCACTTGGAATATTGTGTCTATTTTGGACCCCACACTTCAAAGAAGGGTGTCAACGGTTTGGAAAGAGTCCAGTACAGGGCAACAAAAAATAATCTATGGGCTTGAGAGACAAGACTTCTGAGGAAAGGCTGAAAGACCTAGAATTATTTAGGCTGGAAAAGATATGACCCTTCAAATAACTGAAGGGTGATTATAGAGAGAATGAAGGTGGGTTTTTCTCTGTGTGAATAGGGGATAAGACTAAGAGCAATGGCCTCAAGCTGAAGCAGGGGAAATTTAGGTTGGATATTTGGAGGAACTTTCTGACCATGAGGGTGGTCAAGTATTGAAAAAAAACTCCCAATAAAAGGTGTAAAATCTCCATCCCTGGACACTTGCAAAAGCAGATTAGACATACACTTGGCTAGGATGGTTTAGTCTGCGATGATCCTGCCTTGAGCAATGGATTTGACTAGATGAACTTGTGAGGTTCCTTCTAGGTCTACTTTCCTATGATTCTATGTTCCTATTATAGTCAGAAAGCTCTTCCTAATATCCAACCTACATTTTCCTTTAGTTTAAGACTGTTACTTCTTGACCTATCCTTTGTAGACACAAAAAAAGTTATCTAATCTATCATCATCCTCTTTAGGACATCCTTCACATATTTGACAACTGTTATCATATTCCCCCACAATCTTTCCCAGTCTAAATAATCCCTGTTCTTCCAACCTTTCCTCATTTGTCATATTTTCTATGCTACTAATCTTTTTTGTCACTTACCTCTGGATTCTTACCAGTTTGTCCATGTCTATTTTGAATTGTGATGTAACAAAATAGACACAGTATTCTAAGTGAAGTGACATTAAGCCTCAATAAAGTGGAAGAATCACTTTAATTACATATACCCCAATATGTTCTTGGACTTTTTAGCAAGAATAGCACACTGTTGACTCATATTCTACTTGAGGTCACTATAATTTCCAGGTCCTTTTGTGCATTATTACCATCTAGTCAGACATTCCTGAATTTGTATTTTAGTCCTTACTGAATTTCAATCATTTCATTTCAGACCATTTCTCCAAATTGTCACAGTTATTTTGAATCCAAATCCTATCCTCTAAAGTGTCTGCTACTCAAATGTCTATCTCCAATTTCATACTGTATCACATAAGTATATGCATCTTTAATATAGAAAGTATTGTTGTCTTATTCCCCCCACTTTTTCCCTTTCTGAACAAGTTATATCATATTCTAATCATATGGCCTATCCTACCAAGTGTCAAGTTATACCAATTATATCATAATTTTGTGTGCTACTGGGATTTACAGTTCTTCTTGTTTATTCTCTACACATCTTGTATTCAGTATATAAACATCTGAAATGACTAACTGTTCTGTACTAAGATATATTCTTTGCAAGCTTCCTTACTACAAGGGCTTTGCATCTGATGTAAGACGGCACTGTATTTGGACCTACAGGTCTTTTCCATCTCTAATTATCTTGTCCATCTTCCAGCTAATACTGGATTATTCTCCACAGTGTATTCCAGGAATACATTGCACAGTCTAGTTTTAAATAACTCAAATAATAGGCCTTGCACCATCTCCCCTGAGTTTATTTTGCAGTCTAATAGATCTCTCACCATTCTGAAATATTTCCTTGTAGTCATTCTAAACTTTCCTTTGTTCAGATTTATCCCATTATTGCTGGTTTTAACCCCTGGACAACTCTAAACAATTCCTTTATCTCTTTCCCACTTTGGTACCTATACCCTTCAATTACATGCCAACCCTAACTCATTGTATTATATTGTGGTTTCTCAGCTCATGGAATATATACATAATAAAAATGTCCACTGTTCTGATAGTCCCCTGTTAATAATAGGTATCTCCAAGGCACAGTACAAATATTAACAATTTTTCCCAGTGTTCCGTGAGGTAGTTAAATATTACCATTCTCACTTTACATATAGGAAAACTTACAAAAGGTAAGATACTGTTTCTAGGTTTTTTTTAAAAGGGACGTGTCTATATGTGCATTAATGCACTTTAGTTAATTCGTATTAAATTTTGTACCTCTGAGCATTTTTACATATGCTCTGGGAAATGTGGTGGGGAGTGTGCTAATTAAAGACACCCAATTGTTACATATATCAGCATCCCTGTACTGAAAAAATGGTGGCGGAGCATGCTCTGTGTGCTTCCTGTGAAGCCTGCTTCAGCATACTTTTACTATATTACCTGTCCTTTTCCAGTACATTTTGGATCATGGAATGTATATCAAAGACAATCTAAAATACCATTTGCTGTCTTTAAATGACTTGCAAATGAAGCCAAGGAAACTGATGAGTCCTATCCCAAAGGAGTCAAGGGGGTTGGTTGCACCAATAATTTGTATAGTGAAATGTCCCTGTGTAGACTATGGCATGATAGAACATTCTCATGCTAAAGATCAATACATTAAAGACTCCCCAAATGGTCTTTGTCAGTTCAGAAAGAGACTATTCATTTGTCTACAAATTAAGAAATCTTCTTGCTGCTGCTTGGCACAGTGACACTTTGTAAATCTATGGCATAATTCCTGAAAATAGAAGCTCTGTACAGACAGCAAAGCATTTAGACAAGGCATTTAGGAGAATATCCAAACTAACAGTCAGGGAAGTAGTAGATGAAATAAAAGGTGAAATAAAAGTAATCCTGATACGCAGAGTACTATATATTATTGTTGCTACTACAACAGTACTTTGAGATCTAATTGTGCTAATGTGTACACTGCATCTACATAGATATAAAGAAGAAATAGATATGTTTATAGCACTGATACTTTAATTTATGGCTTGAATGAAGTTTCCTGCTTGAAAATAAAAGAAGTAATAACATTAGGAATAATAAGCCAAATCCTGTCATCTTCACTAGGTAAAACTGAATGAAGTCATTGTGAGAAGCAATTAAGTCCCATTGCAAGATTTAACTCATAAATAAATTATATTTAGAGATGTGTGACCCAAATGAAGTTCAAGTTGCTACAAACATTAAAACTGTCCTCCCCCTATCTAACAGGTTTTCAAGGGAGAACTAATTAAAATTATGTTGCCTTTCCCAGTGCAATCCTATCTATAAGAAAAAATGAAGTAAACATTGAAAGATAATTTTTCATTCTGCTCTTCTATAAAGGCACAAACGTGCAGAAACAGATGAAACTACAAGCAGGGTAGCTACAGGACTGCAGAAGAAATTAATGTCTCTCACAAAAGGTACTGGAAATGCAAAGGACAAAAACATCTACCTGTGAACCTTTCAAAATGTCTTTTGATATTTTAAGAATATGTAAGTCTGTACACATGCAGCAAGAAAATACATGTTAATTTATTCCACCTCTACATGACTTAATTATTGAGTTCCAGTTGCCTGTAGAATTGGTACATAAAGTGACAGTGACAACCAATATATTCCCCCCTTCCAAAAAATAAAAATAAAAAAGACACAAATGGTAGTACTCGTGTAAGGTTAATCTGAGACCTTCTCCACTTTGTTTGTGCTTGCAGAGTTCTTACGCACAACACAGGAGACACGTGAAGACATCACAATAGAAAAAGTTTCCCAGTTTCTTTAAGGTGAAGTGGAGGATCTCTGACTGAAGAATTGTCTCCCTTGCTTTCAAATCCATTACAGGATCATAAGAAAGTAGAACTGGAAGGAACCTCACGAGGTCATTTAGGCCCCCCTGCTCAAATCAACATTGTAACCATCCCAGCCAAATATCTGTCCAACCTGCTCTTGAAAGTTCCTCCTAGTCTCCAAACTAAATTTCCCTTGCTGAAGCTTGAGTCCATTGTTCCTAGTCCTGTCCCCTACTACTACAGAGAAAAGCCAATCTTCAGCTTTTCTATAATCACTCTTCAAGTATTTGAAGACAGTTATCAAATCCCCCTCAGTATCCTCCTTTCCAGACTAAATGATCCTAATTCTTTCAGCCTGTCCTCATAAACCTTACATCCCAAGTCCTAATCACTTTGTCATTCTGTACTTGACTCTGCATCAGTCCACATTCTTCTTGAAGTGTGGGACCCAAAATTAAATACAGTATTCCAGATGAAGCCTTACCAGTGCTAAATAGTGTGGAAGAATGACTTCCCTTGATTGAAAAGGGACACTCCTGTTAATATAAGCCGGGATACTGTTGGCCTTTATTTAAACAAGAGCACACTGTTGGCTCTGCTCTAATTCCTAGGTCCTTCTCTGTAGTACTGCAGCATAGGCAGTCATTCTCCAGTCTATTTGTGCGTGAAATTATTCCATCCCAAGAGCAGGAATATGTACTTAGCCCTTTGAATATCATCTGGTTGCCTGCAGTTTTCCGTTCTGTTCAGATAATTTTGGATCCTACCCCTGCCCTCCAGACTGTTTGCAACTCCAACCAACTGAATCCCACCATCCAATTCCCTGGAGGTGGCAGCAATGGATCAGATGGAATGGGGGGGGGTGAGGCCAGCAGTGCTGCCCCCCCACTCCCTGCAGCTGGCAACAATGGAGCAGAGGGAGGCCACTGGAGCTGGCCTTGCCCCCCACCTTTGCTCCTTGGAGGTAGCAGTGGCAGTGGTGGTGCGGGAGGGGAGCAGGGTCAGGATGCCATGGGGGGGAGGAGGGGAGGCCACCGGTGCTGGCCTCGGCCCACCCCTTCCACCTTCCATCTTCACCACCTGCAGAGCAGACAGCTGAAGTGGTGGCAGTAGGAAAAGGAGTACACCTGACATGGGTGGGGGGAGGAGCAGGCGCACCACAGAGGTGGTGAAGGGAACAGTGGGCCCGACTCAGCCTGATGCAGGAGCAGGGGGAGGGAGGGAGGATCAGGCCTCCTCCCCCCCTTGGGCCCACACCCACTCCTCCCCCTCTCCCCTGCATTGGCCCCAAGCCCACTCCTCCTGTCCCCCCACAACTGCAGAGCTGGCCTGGGCCCACTGCTCTCTATCATGGTGTGCTGGCTTCTCTCCACCCTTTTGCCTGGTCCTCACCTGCATCAGGCCCAGGCCTACTCCTCCCCTCTCCCCGCTGCTGTGGTGGGGGGGGGGGAGAGGGCCTAGACCCCAAGCAGCAGGATGAGAGGCAGGAGTGGGCCTGGATGGCAGGGGGGCACAGGGCTTCTTCCCTGCCAACTCCCCCCCAGTCATTCATGATGGGCAATTGGCTACGTATTAATAAAAATGGACCCATTGTGGTCCTTGGGAACCCCACTTGATACTTCTTCCCAGGTAGACATTGAGGCATTGAGGACTACTGGCTGAGTATGATGACCCAACCAGTTATATATCCATCATACCATACTTTCATTTAGTCCATAATACATGAGCTTGCTAAACATAATGCCATGGCAGACAGTGTCAAAAGCTTTGCTAAACTCAAGGTATATCACATCCTCTGCTATCCCCCCCATCTGCCAAACCTGCCATCTTATCATAGGAGGAAATCAGGTTGGTCAGGCATGACTTGCTTTTGGCGAATCCATGCTGGCAGTTCCTGATCACTTTGTTCTCCTCTAGGTGATTCACAATAGATTCTTTCAGCACCTGCTCCATGATCTTGGATCACTGTCAACTTCATGAAATACAGAATATTTTATTAACCCACCACAAAGAAATCAGTGGCTCCTTCATACAGTACTATAAAATGGCTAGCCTGAATGTTGAGCACTTCCCCTACCTAGGTAGTCATATTTCCCCCAAAAAATAAACACAGAGATTGATATTCAACACTAGTTATTCAACACTGCCCTTGGACAACTTTGAAATTGTGTTCTCAATGATCGTGACATTAGGTCCCAAACAAAAATCCCCACCTACCTTGCTGTTGTCATCCCTTCCCCGTTTTATGGGTGTGAAACTTGCCCAACATATTGGAAACACTTGAAAGCTTAAAAAAATTACCATTAATGATGTTTTCAGAAAATCCTCTATATTATTTGGATAGGCAGAAGAATGAATGACAGCATTCCTTCTCAAGCAAACATCCCCAACGTTGAAGCCAATAGCACTAGCTTCATTGGATAGGAGGTGTCATTCCAATTCATGACAACTAGCTCCCAAAGTAGGTCTTATACTCCCAAATCACTGATGATCATCGCTCTCAAGGTGTTCAAAAGAAGAGATTCAAGGGCACTTTGAAGGCAGTATTAATATCGGTACCTGGGAGACCCAAGCACTGAATCATCCCCAATGACACTCTGAAGTACAAGGCATTCATCATTTTGAACAAGATCACCTCACTGTGGAGGTGGATAGAGACAAAGGGAAAAGGCTATGACCCAACATCATCAGGATCTACCCCTTCCTCCTGGAAGTATTTTCTACATGTGAAATAGAACATGATCAGCCTCCTCAGTCATCTAATGACTTACCAATGACTTCCCTATCTGCTGGAAGACTGTTATCCTTTATCAAGGAACTGCCACTACCAATGAAGTATTTTTCATATCTAGAACATGTTAACTGAACATAATATTGTATGGTAAGCATCTGTTTTTCAAAAAGGATTCTAACATATATTTTGTGTATAAAATTTCTAACTGTTTATAATATTTGTGAAATTGTTCCCAGGGTTCCATCAACAGAGTTTTTCTATTACCTAGTGTAAAAGTGAAGTACATCATAGTGGGCCAAAATTCTCCCTAAACTTGTACTAACACAATGACAAGTTAATCTTCACTCTATATGGAACAAAGAAAGAACAGATACCAGACCTTGACATACCGTGTAACGTATGTTAACTATCCTCTGATTCATTAGACAGAGACACAGTGTCGTCAGGAAGTGTAAGCCTATGTGTATAATTAAATTTTGGCAGGTTCAATTAAAAAAATGCCAGAAAGTGTATCTTCTGATAAAAATTTGGCTCCATGGTCTGTTTTAACATTTGTTGTTACTCTAAATATCCATTTGGAACATGTACTTGATAGTGGGTGGTCTAGTAAGTAAAAATGTAAACTTTATATTATTATTATTATTGCTACTGCTGCTACTGCTGTTACTACTACTAACCGTTGTTGCTGCTGCTGCTGCTGTTGTTACAACTATTACTATTATTATTATTCCCAGCCAAGACAGAGGCTCCAAAATGCTAGATATTACATAAGCATAAAATAAAGGACAGTCTCTGCTCCAAAAAGCTTAGAGTACAAACTCAGACAGATAACTGAGGGGAACTGAGACATACACGGACACACTGATTTGCCCAAGATCAACAAAAGTGTTGATACCTCAAGCTTTCTTCATTGTTCCTTCTAACTTTTTGTCATTTTAAAACCAGTCAAACCTGTTTACATATCCATTGTAGGCTGGTGCTCATATACTTATCTTCCTGAACAGCATAAGGAAAGAAGCATGTCATTTTTCAGAATTCTTATGAATAGAAAAGAGCAGATATTCCTTTTCTGTTGGTCTGCTATGATCTAAGATGGGAAAAGGATCCAGCACGAAATACCACTGAATTTGATAATGTGCTAAGGAGAACATATTTTTCAATGGGAGCACTCCCTTTTGCCCATATAATTTTTGGTGACTCTTTTTTAAATGGACATGTTAAGCTTGCAAAGACAATAGACTAATATATTGGAAATCTTATTTATGCTTTTCTAATATGCAGTATTCAGCAATTCTTTTGAATAGAAGATACACATATTTAAGCATATAATATTAATTATTCCAGTTCAATCTTGCAACACTGATAAAGTTTGTGGTCTTTAAGAATAGCATATTGGGGTCCAAACTTGCTCCTAAATGAGAAATTTTAGAATATAGTATTTGACAGAAAGTATTTTATATGGGAGAATTTACTTTAATGACTTTTTAAAGCCCACCTCTGATCACCCTTAGCATGCATTGCTATCCAAAATAACAATATTCTGAGTGTAGTAAAATCCCCAGTACAGAGGCCGATCTACAATTTTGAGAAGGAGGTTACAAATACTGAGATTTATCAGCATATATACACATATATTTTCCTCCAGTTAAATATAAACTAGAAGCTTTTCTAATATCCTAGGAGCCTAGGGCTGCATTATACACTTTAAGATTGAAGCAGAAACAAATACAACTTCATTGGAATGAATTAAAAACAATCTGCACAGCTGTGAAAGAGGAGTTTCATTACCAGGAACAGCTGACAGACAGCAGAATTGCAGAACAAAGGATAGCTTGATTGTTGTAACATCAAAACTATTAAAAAGGATGAAGTGTCATTAACACCAGTGGAATGAAGAGTTTAGAAGGGATGACGTAGGTTATAATGAGCATTTAGTCAATTAACTCCCTCAGGACTGCTGGACTAGACATGCTGCTGCCACCACCAGGCAGTTGGCCCCCCTGGATCTGCCCCGATTCAGTATATCAGTTCTATTATATATTAATTCTGGGTAAATGTAACTTCTAACAGAAATCACTGTATTTTTATTTTATTTGTCGTTTAATGTCAGTATTTGCCTATATATTTCAAAGACAATAATGTGTATTTTGCAAAATGTCTAATTTATGTTATCATTTTTATTTATAAATTATTGTCAAGGATCCTTGGCACTTTTTCTGTTTTTCTTGCCCATATTCCTATAAACTGGTGTTGGACTCAAATCCTTAATGTCTCAGAGACTGTAGATGCCATAATTTAGTGAAAGTTGTCCTGTTTTAACTGAAGGGCAGGGAAAAACTACAAGCAGACCTAGGTTGGACAAATGGGCAGAAAACAACAGAATGCAATTCAATAAGGAGAAATGCAAAGTGCTGCACCTAGGGAGGAAAAATGTCCAGCATACCTACTGCCTAGGAAATGACCTGCTTGGTGGCACGGAAGCAGAAAGGGATCTTGGAGTCCTAGTGGACTCCAAGATGAACATGAGTCGGCAGTGTGACGAAGTCATCAGGAAAGCTAATGGCACTTTATCGTGCATCAGCAGATGCATGACAAACAGAACCAAGGAGGTGATAATTCCCCTCTATCAGGCTCTGGTCAGACTGCAGTTGGAATACTGTGTGCAATTTTGGGCACCGCACTTCAAGAGAGATGTGGATAACCTGGAGAGGGTCCAGAGAAGGGCCACTCATATGGTTAAGGGCTTGCAGGCCAAGCCCTATGAGGAGAGACTAGGGCACCTGGACCTCTTCGGCCTCTGCAAGAGAAGGTTGAGAGGTGACCTTGTGGCTGCCTATAAGTTCATCATGGGGAATTGGTGAGGATTTACTCACCAAGGTGCCCCTGGGGGTTACAAGAATAATGGCCACAAGCTAGCAGAGAGCAGATTTAGACTAGACATTACGAAGAACTTCTTCACAGTTAGAGTGGCCAAGGTCTGGAATGGGCTCCCAAGGGAGGTTGTGCTCTCCCCTACCCTGGGGGTCTCCAAGAGGAGGTTAGATAAGCATCTAGCTGGGGTCATCTAAACCCAGCACTCTTTCCTGCCTATGCAGGGGGTTGGACTCGATGATCTATTGAGGTCCCTTCCGACCCTAACATCTATGAATCTATGAATCTATGAATATAGGGATTTGATTAAATAAAAATAAGAAATAAGAATAATGGAAATCTCCCTCTTTCTTGCACACATGCACAATCTAGTGGAAAACCCTCATATATTTCAGTAGGACAGGAAAAGGCTGGTAATACTTCACCTTTTGTTAAATGTTTACCTATTATCTCTTAGAACATCTAATTTTTCACTTGTCTTCCAGAAAAATGATGTAAGAAGCTGTGGCTATCAGGCATGATGATGTATTATTTGATGGACGTGTGTGTATATAGACCATTATTCTTTATTTTTGTGATGTTTCAACAACATTATTAACTTTCTCAGAGGACTGCAAGTTTCCTTCTATGAAGTATTCTTAAAGGAGACAGAATTTGAGTTTCTGATCTCTTCAGAAGCTGGTTATATAATGATGATGTCAGACCTAATTAAGATGAATGATTGTGTACCCAACTAAATGAAAGTTATCTTTGTAAATTTGACATTTTTCCTATATTGTTCATGAGTGTAATACGAACAAATCAAATGCAAATCTTCTTTGCAGCAGTCAGACACAAGATAAAGCACACAGAATAAATATTTGTTAAAATAGTGTTAAAATAGTGTAATACGAACAAATCAAATGCACATCTTCTTTGCAGCAGTCAGAGACAAGATAAAGCATACAGAATTGTTAAATATTTGTTAAAATAGTGAAAATCCGCAAACATCTTTCAAATATAATCTTCTTGTCTTTTCTACTTTTCCATATAAATTATAAATGGCCAAATTCACATCTTTTATAAGAGAACTGTATTAAAAAAATCATCAGATCCCTGTATTCAGTTAGAACAGGACAGCTTTTACTCAATTATGACACTGACACTGAGACATTAAGGATTTGAGACCAACACCAATATATTTGATATTTGACCTCCCTTTGATGAGATATGTTTTATTCATCCACAATTGCACTTTTGAATTTCTTTATAACAAATTTACTTCAGTCATGCTTACATCCCTTTTATGATTGATTGTTTCTGTGAATAAGTGATAAAGTCCATTGTGACAAAATGCCATTGGAAAATTAATTTCAGAGTTCATACCAAAACTGGCCCTGCACTCATGAAGTCAGGAAACTGAAACAAAATCTTATAATTTATCTTCCTACTTTTACTATCAACAAAATGTGAACACTGAATATTCATAATTACCTCATAACCTCAGGACCTCACATATTAAACAACAAATGCAAAAAAAAATGTTCAGCCAGACTTTAGGTAGGGTAAATTGGTGTTTTTTTCAATGGCTTTGGTAGAGCCATGCTGATTCCAATGAATTGTGGATCTGTTCCATGTTACATATTTTGGCAATGAATACCAAAAGCTTGTCTTCAACACAAGGTTCACCAAAATTTAGTTGTTTTTCAAAGACATTCATTTAGGGCTGCAGAAAGGCATTAACTTTTCCTTATTGATGTGGATATAGGAATGCTGAGACATTAACACAAAAGGAAAATTAAAGGCACAATCCAGAAACTTATTAAAATTGAACTTAGCAATGTATGACATTGAAGTTTTGCATCTAGAACCATAACCACCCCAAACAACTAGTAGGGTAGTTTCAATGCAGTTCTCAATGGCTGTCAGTGTTCCTGGTAGGCCATGCCCTTTATGTGCCTCAGGCTTTCCGAAAGATCCTGGTTGGAAAATAAAGTTGTAACTCACTTCCCTCCTCCACATTGGCAACATTTTTCAGTGTCACCTAGTGCCATTCCCATGAAAGCATTTGGGAGCTTGGTTGTTTAATTTTATTATGGGTTTTATTTTTGTTTGTTTGTTTTCTTGAGGGAAGGGGATTGTTTGGCAGTTTTTAATTTTTTTTAAGGAGTTGTATTTTGCAGCTTATTTTAATAGTCCTAGCATTATCTTTTAACTGCCAATCAACTGTGTTGCAAAACACAAGGATGAATGCATGCATTATATGCGCTTTCTGAAAGGAAGGAAATTTTAAAGAGCACCATGGCTTCAATTAATTGGGGGAAAAAATGTAAGAGTTGGAACAACATAGCTTTAAAGGTGTATTCTCCTTTGCACTCTGTTTACTAGCAAAGCTTTTAAATAATTCTAATCTGAAACAAGTGTTTTCTGAGATGAAAACAATGGAGTGCTGGTGCAATAAGAGGTTGCACCACCCGTCTCTGAGTGACATATTTCAAACCTATTATAACTTACAAAAACTAGGAATTTGCTGCAAGGATTTTGTTCCAAGTTCCAATATGTTTTAATGCTTCAAAGCAAATAGGACACAGTGAAATACTAGTGGCAACAGAGAGCGAGGACAAGTAAATGTCAATGTATGAATGTTATTATCATACTTAACATGCAACAATATGTAGATGCTGTAATGTCTCATGTTTGACATATATAAAAATGTATCCATTTCTATCCAGTATATATATATATATATATATATATATATATCTCAATTATTTAACATTCATTTCAGTAGCATAGTGGGGTAGTGGAAGCATGTTGGGAAAAAGACAAAGTATATATATATATATATATATATATATATATATACACACACACACACATCCATTGTGTGGATGAAGTGTGTGTGTATATATCCCCACTATGCCACTGAAATGAATGTTAAATAATTGCTACATATATATATTCATTGTGTGGATGAAGTATACAACAAAGGCTTTCATAATCTACCTAATAGTAATCTTTTGGGTCTTTTAAACAATTTTAACCACTACTTGTATTTACGTGTTTATTACTCGCATGTAGGATGGCTTCAGTCTTCAACTTTATCTGGTCTGTTATCCACTCCTTTCCTCCACATCCCTCGGTTTTCACGTAGGTTAAACTTGTTTGTTAATAACTTTAAAACATGTTTGTTTGTTTTCTCATGAAGCCTTGCAACATTGTTTGTCATTCTCATGCCAGAGCAGAACTGGAGCTGGGCAGTCCTTCTCTTTATAGCAGACTGATCTGTATTTTAGTATACAAATGGCCTTCACATAGAATTCCAGTCCGAATTCGCTGCTGCTATAAATGAGCATGACTCCATTTCTTCCATTGCAAACCAAATAAAAATTCAATCCTCAGTAGCTTCAGATGAATTTTATGATATAATATTTTACCTTTGGACACTGAGGGCATGCCAAAATCAAATCCGGTTGGTCTCTGCATAACACCTAGGGTTATTTGTCTATGATACTTGTATTAAAACAATATGGTTTCTTTATCTCTCTCTAGGAATTAGAATGCATACGGATGTGTATATGAGTCTACTATTTCTTTCATATTGACACAGTTGGTAGGTGGCAGCATGTTGGACTTTTAAAGTCAGATGTTCTAGTTTCTGTTTTTCAAATGATCCAATCAGCAACAACGTTATAGTTGCATGATAAAACCATTTTAGAATGAGCAGATGCTAGCTAAAATTCACTAGTGTAAGGGAGTGGCCAGAGCAGCAATTAGACAAAATACTTATAACAATGTGTTGTGCATTCTGAAGTGGAATAACTGAATTCAAGCAATTACCAGAGGTGTTTGTATCTTAATCCTATGGAGTGATTTCATGCTTCAGCCTTTTAACAGTGAATTTGAAATGGTGTACAACTCAAATACATAAGCATTTAAAGAATATTCAAATCTTAAAAAAATACAAAGATTAATATAGCATATATAAAATGCACATTTACAAATGTTTTTAGAATGGCAGGAAAAAGTAAGGCAAAATGGTGCTAGTTACACTTTCCTTATACGCCTAAGCACTCTTTATCCCCCTGCATGAGTTTGGGTCACAGTTTGTAGAGGAAAGCAAATTATGAGCTAATATGGAAAGAAAAGTAATCAGCAGCAGGTTGCTTGTTCCCTAGAGTTCAGGGAAACTAGAAAATTAATTTGACTGTGACTCTGAGTTGCAATTCATTCCCATGGCCTGGTTCAGGGGCAATACAATTATCTGAAAGAAGAATATTAAGTTACAATTATGCCCCTACCAAACATGTAAAGAGAAGGTAGACATATTATAATCATCCAGTTGAAAGGGACCTTGAGAGTTATCTGATCTGACCCCCCAAAATTGGAACCAACAGAGGATAGTTTTGATCCCCAACATGCTTCCACTGCCCCACTATGCTACTGAAATCAATGTTAAATAATTGTTACATATATTCTTTAATAAATATGAGAGTAGCTATTTGAGTACTTCTGAATCAGATTTATGGAGATGGATGATGAGGAATTAAGATATGTAGAGTTTGTGTCAGACATGGTTACTACAAGGAGAAATGCTTTTTAAAATTGATAGGGCCAGGACCAAACACTCTATTTCCAAGAAGGGTTAAGAAAGTGAGCCTAGAAATGGAAGTAGCTTTGGCAGACATTTTTATATACTTGTGCTCTTCAAAATAGATCAAGAGAAATCTGTGAGGACTGGAGAGTAGCCAACATAATGCCATTATTTTAAAAAGGCCTAAGGAAAGACATGGGAACGAAAGACTCACTAACTCATTGGAATTCTCAGAGGATATGGCTGTCATCCTAGACAAAGAGGATATGCACATCACACAGTTACATTTTCAGAAAATGTTCAACAAAATTCTACATTGTGAGTTACTGTCTAAGTTGCAGAGTCAGGAAATAAATTGAAAGCAGATATATTAAATAGAATGAAGTAAAGGGGCTATCATGAATGTAGGCTGAAAATAGAAAATAAAACTAATGAGGATGTTTCTGACGAGGAAGCCTCTTTGGAAGATTGATAAATGAAAAGAGACACTGCTCGCCTTCTAACCATACTTCCCTTTTAAAGCTCTTCCTTTAAAGAGTCTTCCTGAAGGCAGCTACTTGTTTGAGTTTGACTTGTTAATATATTTCTTTTTTGAGTGTGCATTTTTTATAACTCTCTTGCTCTATTTCTTTCTGTCATGCATTTGCTCTTCTCCCTTAAAACAGGCAAGTTTCTGTGCTTCAGAAGAGCCAGAAAACAGAGAGCCAGAAAACTGAATTCCTTTTTTGTTTACTTCATGGCAAGCTGTAGCACAAGGTTCTTGCATTGTCCTTCAAATTCGCCTCAAGCCTGACACTAAGGCTTTTTTACTGGGTGAAAGAGTAATTCAATTTCCAAGTCCAGTCAGTTCTTGGCCACTTTGTTGATACTGCCAACAAGGGTGATGGAGGAGGTTTGTGTAATGGACTGAGTCCACTCATAAGTATATGCCATTGAATTGCCATCAAGCAATAATACTTGGACACCAGTCAGACTAAATTTATTTAGTAAGCAAGCAACAAAAGGCTCTGTATCTAGTTACCAGTTCCCTAAGCCAGCCAGTCTTACAGTTGTTATTTATTTTCTAGAAAAGTTTTTTTTTTTTTAATTGGGAAAGAGATATGCAATAAACTACAAAAGGTACATATATAAAATCTTGCTACCCAGAACCACTTTCATCAACACAACTGACTAAATACATTACTGATGAAGAACAGAATTTGGTTTTCACAGAGACTACCTCCTGCAACTTTTATTATGGCTTCTTGAATGTTGAGATAAATCAGTATTGAGATTTTGATGTGAATGAATTATGTTTGTAACATTTGCTAATCGCTGTACAGTTGCTAAAAATACTTTAAAACTACTTCAGCACTTTTTTACAAGTTTCTGTTGTTTTAGTCATTCAAGTCTCATGTAGGACATTTCATCGTTACTATCATATTCTATCTAATTGATGCTTGACTTTTAACATTTCATTTAACTTTATAGGATATATTTTCTGATGCTATTAACAACGTTATATTTTAATTGCTTCTGCAGTTCTCTTGAGTGTTTTGGCAAGAGGTAAATGGTCACTCTTTAAGAACCTATTTTCCTCTTCCTTTTCTTCCCCCAGTGGAATGTATTTGTGTTGTGCCATTTTATGATCTGCTCATAATCCTTGCTGAACTTTAACATTTTTCTTGTGACAGAGACTGTGTAAGGTCAGGCAACAGTGCAACATAAATCAGTCAGCCTGATAATGATAATTTATATGTGCTTGTTCTGCTGCCAAATAAACTGCATTAATAGATCAGCTCACCATTTCAGTGGTTTTGGGAATATAAAATTCCAGAAGGAGGCCTATGCTGTTTTCAGCAAAGCAGTGAAAACAATTGAACTTTTAGTTCACTGGCAGAAATTAAAGGAATTAAAAATTGTGGGGGGGGTTTCTACCCTGAAAAATTAATTTCAGGGTGATAGAAAATGTTTTCTTGTCTTAAGACAAACACTTTATTTTCAGTATTAAACTTTTAAGATCTTTTAAGTCAATTTGGATAAATTTTCTCCAGGAACAAAATTGAAACAAAAAACCTCAAAACAATTTGTTTGATATTAATCCTTTTCACAAATCAATCGTTTGCCTGAAGAAACTCTCATACTTGTAATTTCCAGGTCTTCCTATTGTTAGTTCAAAAATTCCACCCCAAACACCAGCTAAGGACAAATGTGAGGTGAACTTCATCTGATTGTAAATTATTTTTTTCCAACCAATGTGTTCTTTTCCCTGGGAAGGTAAAACTGAATCCTTGCATAGATATGCATATTTATTTATTAGTTCAGGTCAAATCGGGTCAGTTTAGTTAGACTACATGTAAGAAACTTCCCATGAGTTGATGGCATTCCTACTGTCAAAGCATGACTACCTTCTATATACTGAAAGGGACTGATATTTCAAAGAGCTCATCAAGTCAAGCAATTCTGTAAATTTAGCCATAAGTGTCACAATGGGAGCTGAAGGGTGCTGGAGCCTTTGACAAATGCCTTCCTCATTTGTTATCTAAGTACAACCTAATTCAGTAGATTTATGAAATGAAGCCTGTAGGCTCATCTACAAAAGGTCTTTTGTAAGTTCTCCTTAAGAATTAAAACTGAGAGATCAGAGAGGGAGTGATTGGCTTGTGAGAAGTATGCACCCACAGGTAGTTGGCTATAGTTGTCTTTGGTAGATTTTCAGTGAGTGTTCATTCTGGTGCACAGTTGCTGTTTGCTTTCTCATACATATTTTCCATCAAGGCATGTGGTGCACTGGAGGAGATATATAATATTTCTGGAGGTGCAGGTTTAAGATCCAGGAATGCTGATGGTTCTGTTGTGGGGTGTAATTATTGTGGGGGTGGCAAAGATGTGTTGACAGGTTTTGCATTTCTTGTCCTGGCATGGTCTGGATCCATTAGGTGTGGTTTGGGTCAGAGGGTGTTTGCTTCTGGTGATGAGGTTCGTTGCTTGTTTAAAGGCTAGGATGGGTAGTTCTGGAAAGATCTCTTTGAGAATTGGATCTTCTTCTGGTATGTTTGAGGATTTTCCATGTAAGTTCCAGGGAAGGGTGATATGTCATAAGTAATGGTGTGCGACTTGTGGGAATTTTCTTTTTGTACTGCTTTTTTTCTTTGTGTTCTTTTGGTAAATCTACTGGATACTAAAAATAAGGGACTCAATATAGACATTGGATTTATGGCACATTATAACCTGCCTGACATCTGATTCACAAGGTACTTGCCGGACCTGACCTCTTACATTTTTCTTCCCCCCTCTTTTTTTCTCCCTGCCCCTACTTTTCTGCCCTTTCTCTTCCTAATTTCCAGCTATTTCCTTTTTTCACAGACAGCCTCTTTTCTACCTTGAATCTCTACCTCTGTAGCATCTCCCCTACTCACCTTTGGCCTTTTTCTCCCTGCTTTACTCCCCCTCCCTTCCCTGCTTTTCCTTTTGTCTTTCTAATTTCTACCATAGAACATCTTTCCTCTATGAAAAATTGAATGAACACTTGTACATTCCTGGTTTCTGCTAGAAGAGTCCCAGGGTAGTACCCCAGCCGCTCATCCCTTTAAGGGAAATAATAGGAAGTCTCTTTCTCTCACCCATTCTGGGCATGTATGTAGTTTACCATTTGTAAAGAGTTGTATAAGTATCAAAATGGCTTGTTGACAACCAAAAAGCAAATGGAGATGACTAAATCTGGATACTTGGACAACAAGAAAGGGAAAAAATGCCACTCTAAATCTTACTGGGCACAGGTCTTTCAGGAATTTCAAAACACTGCCTGCCCTTCAATACTTAAGTATAAAAAGATGAAACACAATGCCATTTTCTACTTTTATTCTTTTAAATCTAAATTCAGATCATGAGTATTCAGCACTTCCTAAGCCATAGTTTGCATACCTTAATTTTGCTTTCTTACCATCCCATAGAGATAGCATGATGTTCCTATATCCAGTCAATAGATGTTTCCAGATTAACCATCCCCTGAAGACAGAATACACAGCCAAGAGACTTCATGGCAGGAAATACCAAATAAGTAGTTCCTTGAAAAGATAAAACATTAGAAGGGAAAAGGGTAAAAAAATTATTTAAGTTGGGACAAGGCTTGTCAAAGAACTTCAAAGGGAAGTTCATAATAATGGTGCCTGTGGGCAGCTAGGTGCTTGTATATTCCTAAAGCATTGAGTCTGAGGTGTAAGTACAAAAGAGTAACTTTGGTCATCTATTTTTAACTTAAAGAACTAGGAACATAGAATGTTTAACTTTTTCCCTGTTTCTTTGACTTGTACATAATTCTATTCTCCACTCATATGTATATATAACTGTAATACAAATGGTGAATACAAAAACTACAAAAAAACCACATTGTTTCCTTTTGTAATGCATAGCATTGGATTGTGAAGCATTTTTAAAATTTCACCTTGCCTTTAAAAACTAAATAATATTATAACCACTTAAAAAAATATTTTCCTTCTGGGTCTGACATATATTCTAGTTTACATGAGTATATAATGATGATATCAACTTTATGACCATGGAAACAATATAGAGTGCAAAGAAAATTAGAGCCCAGAAAAACATCTCCTGGGGGATCTTTTTTTTTTTTTTTCAAAACCAACAGACACAAAATACATTAAATGTGTTAATAACATTTAGATTATTATTTAATATTAATATTAAGTTACTGTAATCAATACAATATTTTATTTAATATTTTACATGTGATTATTATTTCATATTAATATTAAATTACTGGAATCAATACAATATTTTATTTAATATTTTACATGTGAATACATAGCAAAGCGGCATGCAATATTGATATGTTTATAATAGTATAATTAATAATAAATATATTGCAATGGTATGGTTTAGCCATATACCTATAGTGTAAGAATAATAGTACTAGTAGTAGCAGTATTGTGGTGGTTGTTGTTGTTGTTGTTATATTGGGTCTTTAAGTACATTTATAATGTAAAACAAGAAAAGAAGCCCTGCCCAAGAATTCATAATTTAATAATAATAATTGTTGCAAGACACTAAGGTGCCTGCTCCTAGAAGAGCAGAAACTGCCTGGAGAGAGCCCAAAGAGACAGACAGAAGCCCAGGTGCAGGTTACCAGGGCAACAGGTCAGTGAGCAAATTAACCTGCACCTGCGCTTGGTCAGCTGACCAGAAGAGGCAGGGCCCTGGGCCCATTTAAACACCAGGCTGGAATTAGGGAGGGCAGTTCTCTGCCAGTGACCAAGGGGGAAGAAGTCCTGCTAGAGGAAGTGAAGGGAAAAGGCCTGACTGTAAGTTCTGCTCCTGGTAATGTTAAGGGGCAGAGCACAGCTTGAGTTATGGTATAGCCTAGGGGCTTGCATTTTTTACTTTTTTTTATAAGACCTGTGGTTTGGGTGAGGCTACTGGGGAAGGAGGAGGCCTCATTGGGGGCCCACTACAGTGTGGGGACCCCAGCACCAGAGAGGTTGTGGTATTCGTGCACAGGCCCTGGCACCAGAGAGGGTGCGGTATTTGGGGGTGCACAGGCCCCAGCACCAGTGTGGGCACAGAGACTGAGACAGGGCCGTGAAGAGCCCCATGATGACCTGAGGACAGAGTGAAACCATGGCCTCAGAGGAATGCTGTATCAACACCACCTGTTAGGCTTGGGGTGTGGTAAAGGGGTGGTTTGGAGCCACGCATATAGCCCATAAGGCTGGGGTTGTCCTGAGACATCCATTGTGAAACAGGACCCACAAGGGGTCTGGGAACCCACAGGGTTCGGTGGGTCTATCAGAACCATGTCCAAGTAGACTTGAAGGCAGCCTCCCTATTTTTTATAATTTCAACAGGATGTGGAGGGTGAGAATAGAGGGTGCCTATCAGGCCAAATTGGCACAGTTCAGGGGTCCTAGGGGTAACACGGCCATCCTTGGAGACCCTATCCCGTGACAAGAATGATGATTTAATAATACATTTTAAAGCAAGGAAAACAGAAAGATTGTGCAGTATGGTTGGTCTGCAGTTTATGATTGGATTAACTAAGATGGGTGCTGTTCCTAGGGTATACTAATCAATCTAGAGCAGTGGTGTGCACAGTATGTCCTATGAGCCAGATCCAGCTGGTACAGCTGAGTCATCCAGCCCAAGAGACTCCCTAGGGGTCTGGGAATTTTGCGTGAAGCAGTGGCAATATTAATTGCCACAGCTCTAGGATTCAAGGCAATTAGTGCTGCTACCTATCCTCTGCTGCTAAATTTTCAAAAACATGTGAAGACCCACAGGCTGGATGACATGGCCCCACATGTCATATGAGTCCACAAGACTGGTCCATAACCAAACCAAGTGTGTGGAGTTGCACCTGGAGCACAGCCAAGACTGGGGGGGGGGGAGGGGCTGAGCCCTTTCCCATAAGAAATGAAAGCCCCCCCCCCCTTCCATAAGAGATGAAAGCCTCTGTGCCACCCCACACTTTTCTAACCAGCTCAGCCAGGCGCAGCAGCAGTGGCTCCTTCTGGCTTTTGGCTGACACCTTTGCAGACCCCCTTTCCCCCTCTCCCCCCCCCCCCAATAGCCAGCATGTAATTTAAACCCTGCCTATGACCCAACCCCAGACATTAGATCTGACCCACAGATTAGCTGGGCCCCACTTACCTAGCCCACATGGCTGAATGGTTGAGCACCATTGATCACTTGAAGGCAACAGTCAGCATGTTATCTAGATGCCATGTGTCTCTGACCTGATCTGGAGAAAGCAGAATTTCAGAACTGTAACCTGGAATAATCTTTCTTATTTAACTTTTCTGTGATTTACAAACTGAAGAAATTTTAAATTTCCATTCATTTTCTTGGGAAGGAAAAGCTTCAGATCAGCTGAGCAAAATACATCTGAGAACAGGCTGCTCATTGAGTGGATAGGCCACACCTGGGACTGGTCAACAGCAGGTGACCAGACAGGGTGGGGCCTAGAGAGATCCACCCAGTTACAGAGCTGGAGGGGGCAGCCTGACCCAGACTGCTAGAGGGAAGAGCTTTTCACACCAAGCAATGAATCCTTAGAGAGCATAAACATATTGAAGTGGCAGTGTAATGTTTTAATGGATACCTTGTCTCTATTTGGTTAAAAAAACCCCACAGACTTTGCATGTTCTGTTAAAATATATAGCAATTTGGCACTTGGAATTATGTCATGGGCAGTCCAAAGTGAGTATAATGTGGCCTGCCACTTTCCAGCAGTGCTCAGGGATAGAAGTAAAGACATTCTCCAGCAAATTAATGGCCCTTAAGGTAGAAAACATCTCCTTAACTAACAGCCCCATTTCGGAGCTTATTCCTGGAGACTCGACAATCCCCAGTAAGAAAAATGGTTTAAAGAATAGGGAACCCTTCACATGTAGTCTGAACTGGTAACAACGATTTACTTAGTTATTTTTAAAATAATGGCAATAATACATGGACAATGACCTGTTCTTTGCTACTAGATTCTTACTGCTGCTCTGATACCAATCCTAAAGAGAGACGGTTAAAAATTCATATACCTTGCTTTGGGTTTTCTAGCCTTTGCACAAATTCACTGCTCCTGCCTCTGGAACACAAGTCCCCTCTTCCTCTGTTCTCTAAATATTTAATCAGTCTACATTTGGGCTCATAGCAAGGAAAGGCTAGATTGTACTTAAAGGCTAGGAGCTTCCATTGAAATAACATGCTACAATTAATTTATCCAAAAAGCCATCATTCTAGTGTTTCCATTTGTTCAAAATATATAAGGTCACTGGTTGCACTTTAGTATGCTAAGAGTGTGTTAAATTTCAATATATCTAGAAACAAACTACGTGTGAGATATTAAAAACACAAATGGTTTGAGAATCAGCATTACATGCTGATGTATACTGATATAAAAAATCTTCTTTACATAGTTCTAAAATGCATCACCATAAATGCCATATTTAAGTTTCATAAGTGGATGTCCATACACAGTGGTCTCTTTTATAATCTGTTTTTTCCTTACCTTAGAATTTGCATAGCTTGCTTTAAATGATCGTTGTTTCAATGATTCACAATCTTAATTATCACAGAACTTTTGTTAAAACTTGAATCATTTTATAAGAAAATGAAAACAGTTTAAACATTGACTCATTTTTTATGCTAGGCTACTGTGCCATGTCAGGTGTTCTATCCCTGGCTCATTTTGTGTCATACTGAACTTGCCACCAAGGACCAGTTCAGTTATTACACATACAAGCTAAACTTAATCTGGCACAGAACTTGAACATTATAAAGAGGCCTAATTATTAACCAAACTAATTTGTAAATAGGAACAAGCAAAAAATAATAGAGAGTCTATGAACATTTGATTTGTCCATGCTGATTCCATTTTTTTACCATATATCACAAACAGTTATGCAGGTGATCTTTTTTGGTCAAAACTTTTAGTAGTTTTACACAAGTATCTTCATACAAATATGCTTTTACATGTGTGAGCACATATGTTCCCATGGGACTACTCCATTGATGAAATATGATTATGTATTTCATAATATAGTTAATGAACTATTTTCATGTGTGAGATAACAGTTTCTCAAAAATCTGGCACCAATATGAAAGACAGCAGTCCATACAGTGCAGAATGCCTCTGGAGAGAGAAGACATGCTGAGTATATGCGATGGTCTTAGATTTTTTTTAATACATTTATCTATCTCGTAAAGATTAGCTAGTTCACAGCATTGGACACATCCTGTGCACAATGTCAGTATCAAGGCTTAAGGGTTTAAATGGTACACACGGCTTAAATGAGATGTAATAAACTTTTGTTTGGCTGATTGTTTTCTTTTCCAAAGGGTGAATGCCAACCAGATTGTCCACTTTAAATGAACTGTCATTGAAACAAACTTTAAATAACGTGCCTTCAGGAAACACAGCTACCTTTCTCTTTCAGGCTACAAATACACCTTTCATCTCAATTCATTTTTCATTGATATTGTATGATTTAGGTCTGTTCCTGTAAATTAACCAAGTAATATCAAACCTCTATCTTGCAATGTTTCCATCTTGTAATGTCAAGTCTCCGTTTTGTGTCCCCTGCCTGGACATACCCTATTGTAATTGTGTTGCAACTATGACTCATACCTACCACTCCTATGCAAATTGGTTCCTGGGTGAATGAGCAGCTGGAGACCTGAGGCCAGGCAACCCACAATGCAATGTCTAATTTGAGCAGAAGGACGCTGCTAGAGCAGGAGCTCAAAGTCACGATAGCAACCAGTCATTAGGCCCTGAAGAGGAACCTCTGCAGGTAGTTAAGGAGTCAGCTGACCAGAAGGGGCTAGACTTGAGGCATATAAACCCAGAGCCTGAGCTGGGTAGGCAGTCTATCCCTGTGGGCTTCTAGACAAAAAGCTCCATGTCAGAGAGACTGTTGGGGAATGCCAGGCTGACAGAGCTGCTCTTAGAACTGCCACCTGAATACTGGTGCCATAAAAAAGAAAGACAACCTCAGTTGAGAGGAAGTCTGGCTTCAAAACAGCTAGGTATTGCTATCATTGGCTAAATCTAGAGCAGGTTAAGTTTTGTTATAATTTATAACTGGTGGCTTGTAAAAGGGACTGAGAGGTGGTCTTAGAGGTCCAATTAATGCCCAAAGGGAACGTGATCACTTTGAGCCCCGCTAGAGGCAGGCTCAAGGTGTAGTCAGGGGGCCCAGCATCTAGGGTAAGTGAGAGTCAGGGGCCTGGGGGCCCAGTGTACCAGAGGGGTGAAGACAGGGGCCAAGGGCCCTAAGCCCTAGAGGGGTTAATCCAGAGCCTGATAAGGCAAGACTAGACTTGGAGCCCAGAAGTCAGGTCCAACACAGTGGATCCTGAGTAAGCAGCCCACCAAGAAAGGAGAGGAAGTCATGTGGGCCAATTCCCATATAAGGGAGTAGCTGGACTGATCAATATCATCTGTGAGTCATGGGCATGGTGTAAAGAATTAGCCCTTAAGGCAATGACCATGGGCACCTGTGATCATAAAAGTAATCTCAGGCTTGGGAAGTCCTGGGGCAGCCTCCCTTTTCCTAAAAGACCATAATTTCAGGATGTGGCATTCAAGTGAAGGGGAGCATGCCCAAGAAAGGCAGACTAGGCAAGGGCTGAGCATCCATCAGCGGCTATAATCGCCACCTCCTGGAAGTTGTGCTTTCTATTTTCCGATCCTCCTTCTTCCTTTTCTTAAACATTGGCACTATATTTGCCCTTTTCCAATCATCCAGAAAAGGGTACATATAGTGCCCACTTTTAAGAAAGGGGAAAAAGGAGGACCCAGCGAACTATAGACCAGTCAGCTTCACCTCAGTCAATGGAAAGATCTAGTGTGGTAAGTGAACTAAATGCGCAATTATGTTATGAGAAGATGATCTGTTGTAGAAGTTGTCTTCCCTGAGAAGTTTATCATGGTAGAATTATTTTTGTTGTTGAAATTATTCAAAATAGTAAGCAATGGATTATTTACCATTCTGTTTGGTGCTAAACAAAAGCATTTTTATAGCTGAAATAATATTACCCACAAAGCACCATTCTATAAACTGCAACCAACTTTGTAAATGGTTACATAACTTGCGGAACACAAATCCATGATTCAGTGAGCAAGTTATTTTTCTTTTTATGTGATTCCTGAAATAAATGCAAGAGAAAATATAGTTTGAAATAAACTGATCCACAATAACTTGATCTGATGGGATTGTCCAGACACAAAATAATGTGAAGGGAGAACTAACATGAGACCCAACACTAAGCATAATCTGTCAAAAGTTATGGAAAATGAGGGATTTTTATATATAATATTTTTATAAATATCACATCCACTCCAGGTAACCTATGTGAAATGCTCTTGCCTGAATGTGTAGAGTGAAATCAAAGAACTATAAAAGGAAATAAGTGGGGAAGGCAAAAAAATGACATGAATAAAGACTCCTTGAGGAGATGGGGAAAGATATTAACTGCAGAATGCTTATTTGGCTTAGGGCAGTTTGCTCTCCCAAAGGGTCAGCCTAGAATCAAAAATCCTGCATCTTTAGGGTGTTGAATTTGACAAGTTATTTAGGCAAGGTTTTGGCCAGGGACAGTTGACCTGCACATGAGGAGTCGGGTAAGCAGGACAGTCTACTTCTGCCGGGCAGAGATTAGTAAGGGGATAGCTGAGCTGAGGGGAATTTGCAAATACCTTAAAAAAAGGTTAAGGGGAAATAGGCAACTAAGGCCATGTGTAGATAAAATGACGGCCATGTGTGCATGACACTTTAAAGTTGGCTAAATGGTTTTGCACTGCTTTAATGGTGTCGGAGTTTGCACACCTCGGTAGCGTACTGCACATTAATTCCAGCCACTGTAGGAAAATCAGCGGCGTAATGTGCCTTAAATGACTTGAGTGCAGCAAACTAAAACTCTGTGCAGCAAAGGTCCGCAGCTCTGCCATAAGCCATGCAGGCAGCTTGGCAGCACCCCAGAAAGACAGGCTCCACCCAAGAAAAGTGGTGAGCCTGGTCTCTTTTATTTCCCACCCCCTGAAGCCTGCCTGAGCTGTGTGGGGGCCCGGTGCTTACCTCCATGGCTGTGGTGCCCCCCAGGACTGCCCAACCTGGATGCCTGTGGGTGAATGCCACTGGGGGGTGGGGGGTGCTGCTGCTGTGGAGGGAAGCACCAGCCCCCCCACAGCCCAGAGACTGCTTTGCCTGCTGGAAGCTTGCCCTCCTCTCCCTGCCACTGGAGAGGCAAGTAAGTCGGTGTGTGTGCGACAGGGGTTTAAAGGGCTCTAAATTGAAGCAGTGTTTTAAAAAAAAACACTGCTTCAATTTAGGGCCCCTGTTTCATCTACACATGCTCTAAGATCCTGTGTCTATACATATTTTGGATTCAATAATAATGCTTTTGGTAAAATAGTTTCAGGGGGAATGAATCCTTGTAATGTCAGGTAACAGTTGTTTCCCTTTGTCTCTCTCATGCATCCTCCACCATAGTGAAGAGAGTTTGCTCTAAATGTTTGATTCCTTGTCATACATTTATGGTGCCACTGGTTATGATTCAGTGCTATAGTCTCCCAGATACTGGTGTTAATACTGCATTTCTTCAGACTTGCGTTCAAGGTATCTTTGAATCTCTTCTTTTGCCCACCTCAAGAGTGATGATCACTGGTGAGTAAAGGACCCATTTTGAGAGCCAGTTGTTAGGCATTTTTATGACATGACCTGTCCAATGGAGCTGGTGCCATATAAACATGGCTTCAATGCTGGTAGTGTTTGCGTGAGCCAGAAAGTTGGTGTTCATTCATTTGTCCTTCCAACTGATATGGAAAGTTTTCTGAAGGCACTGCTGATAGTAACATTTCAGGGCTTTTTTTCAATATGCCATGCAAGTTTCACACCTATACAGCAGGCCAAGAATATTCATAACTTATGTAACCCACTGTTCAGTATCCTACCTACTTCTGGTGTCCAGAACACATAGCATGCAATCATTTTATACTGCCAGTTCTATAGACACTAATCCTCTATCTTGAACTGTATATGTGCCTGCATTTATCTCTTGAGTTCCATCGTTAAGTTCCTGGTGTAGACCAATATAACAGGTGTTATAATTAGTCCCCTCATTATAATAAGGAAGACTTGTTTTTACAAACCTTTCCTAGGGAGGGCAGCATATAAATCTAACAAAATAAATATGCATTTCTCTTGTTTACATTATATCCATCAATATTGTGATATAATCACAATGCAATTATTGTATCAATGTGCTTATAACATTCCACTTATAATTCATGACCTGTTACTTTTTCATATTTATTACGCGTTTGTCCATCCATATTATTTTTCATACCTTTATATGAAGCTAAGATTTGCCTGGTCATTGAATCTGGACCCCTGTCTTTCTGGGTAAACATACCCAAAGATTCCTACAAGCTGTCCATAACAAACCCTTGCATACCAAAAACACAAGGCATAAAACCAGAATGGCCAACACCCTAAAACATAAGCATATAAAATAGGAAAAAAGCAACGGGTGGAAAAAGAGTACCGTAGAACTAATTGTCATCAGATGTTGTGGAAGCTGACACTAGCACAACTCAAAAAGGGACTGTATGTATTCTTAGAGGAAAAGGGCATTAGTAGCAATTGAGCCTTGGAGTTAGGGATATAACCTCTAAATCAGAACTTCCCACACCTTAAATGCTCAGGGCTGCAAGTGAGAAAGGAACTATGGAGGGAGCGAAAATACCCTGGTCATGGCCAGTTCACTCCCCCTTTCTGCAGCCAATCCCTGCCACTGTCATACAGAATACTGAAAAGATGGACCTGTTGTCTGACCCAGTAAATGACAATTCTTATGTTTTTATGTCCTTATGTGCTTAATGCCTGTCACTGTAATATCCGGGAAGGAATTAATGTACATATTCATAGGATCCTAGTTGGGAAGAAGAACATACCTTATAAATTACATTATACAGAAGGAGAAAACTCCCACAGTCCTTTCCAAACCAAACTATGAAAGGCTTACAACCAATTCTTTCTGATTCTGTTCTTTTAATTTGATAAACACTGACTAATTCTTCAAATAATAACACTTGAAATAAATCATGAGGGTTTTTTTTCTATTTAGTTTTTTTATTCACCTGAACTACTGCTGATGTTATTACCCTGTGCCTTATTCATGTAATTATACAGGGCCAGAGAAGCAAAGACAAGGACAAAACACTATTGCAGTAGAGCCCTATTCAGCATTCTTTATTTAGGTTTCTGTTGTCTATTGTAGCTATAACAATCTGCCCTGAAAAATATAAATGCACTGCTCGAGGACCAGACTTCAAAACAAGGAGTGACAAACTGAATATTCCTGTTCAGCTCTCCCTTTTCTAGAAGTAGAATAAGTTACTTTAACCTTTTTTATGGAACAGTTTATTCCTCGTATTCTTTCTTTTACTACTTATACTTGACCAGAAGGAGGTCTTCCTGATTCCCTCACTCCTATAACCAGTTTCACAAGTTCCCTACCCATGTGTACACAGGAAGGAATTTAAAGTAACCTCTTATACCTTCCACCTTCAAGCAGTCACAATATGAGCAAGACACAGAAAGAGGCAAATTGCACCTTCCTGATACAGCCAAGTAATCCTGCATATATAATCTATACACATAGTAGTCGATGTGTACCTTTCTTAAACAATTCATAGCAACAAAGTAGAAGATTTTCTAAAGTATCTTTCAAAGTCTAGCAGGCTAGAGTGAGAGTCACTGAAAAAATTATTTGAATCCATGCTTTAGAAAACTCCTAACTAGTACTATGGCAATAAAATGTGAATGATTTATTATCTGAAACTACAAATGGAATAATAACAACAAGTAGAAACTCTTCTGCAGTTTAGTGTATGAATCTGGGGCATCCTGCAGCTCACTAAAACGTGCCCAATTTTAGTAAAAAATACATAATAGCTGGAACAGTGCTGATAATGAAGATCAAGTGTGCATTTCCATGCTTCTGAATATATTGTTCTCATTTATCCACAAGAAGAGTCACTTGGCTCTTTCCAGCGCAACAACATTACAAATGTTGTGGTTCTTAATCAGCCATGTAATTTTTAGGCCTCCCTCACCCAATTCAATTTAGACCATTAAAACTGCCACAAGCCAACTTTTCCTCCTCCAGCATTAACTGACTGTTCTCAAAGTGGTGCCTTCTTAACAGTGTAAGTCAGCAGTCACCTGCTGAGAGTGGTATGGTTTTTTAAGCTGGTTCAGCACAAGAAGAAGAAGAGAAACTGACACTAACCATAACTGTCAGAAACTTAAGCACTATGCTTTTAAATTCAGATGGAGAAAAACAGGAAAAAAGAACAGAGGAGAAATCAAGTGAGTGGGGAAATAGAAAAAGATGTTTGAGGAAGATGGCAGAAGAGAAAAAGCAGCAAATTGGAACTCTTTGATAATAAGTGCTAAAAAAAGGAACAGTACAGTGAAAAGTTCAGTTAATGCATCAGCAGGAGTTCTAAAGTTTGGGATACATAATGCTTCTAAAATCAGAATGTAGTATAAAGTGCAATATCTGGGATTAATCCAAGCCCATTGAAGTTTACAAGAACCTTTCTGTTCACGTTACTCCTCATTTGACACAGCCCTTTTTCAACATTAGAACCAAAGCAAAAAATGTGTCTACTAATATTTCTTTGAATTGGAAAAATGTATTTGCATTGGCAATACGTGCATCCCATTCATGCTTCAGGTCTATGAAAAAGCTAAGGTTCTCAGTTTACTTTCCCATATTTTCAACACATGAATTTCTAACACACATGTATAGGTATCAAAGCAGTGATATCAAGAAAGCATCCATGCCCAGCCTACGTAGTAGACTGGTCTATCTGGTCAAGGCAGGTCACTGTGGCTATAATCATGTACCTGCACCTTTGCCTCCCCAGCCCAAACAATTTGGTGCTTGCCTACAGGTGAGTCAAATGGGCACAGCTTTCAGAATAGTTCAGAGAAAAACCTGAGCTTATGCCTGTGTATCCATAGGAAGAAACCTTAACTACTCAATCAGCCTGCACCAAATATCATGTACTGCTTAGTAAAAAAAAACAAACAAAACGTATTTTTCTGTGTGTGTGGATATGTGCATGTTAGAATAGGACTTTGGCTAGTGAATTCTTAACAGAATTTTGTAATAATGGGCAACAGCACAGGATAATAATTATTTGACAACAAATGGTATGACTGATAATGAACATGGAATCCAAAACTGAACCACTGAATTAGTCTCAAAGGCTAAATACAGAAATTCAAAAAGCCCAACACAGAATTGATCTAAGTTGCATGGTTTTCTGTAAGCAGTGTAGTTTAGATTGGTAGCTAACAGAACACACACTCACCCTTTTTGGGGGAAGCAAATCTTAGACTAGATTCTGCCATTTTTAAACCAGTCTATGTATACTGAACTTCTGTTCTGTTACAGGTATAGACTGGTTGTGTGTGCATAATTTCTATTCTGTTACGGGTACAGACTGGTTTCCAATCACTTAAACTGGTAAAATGTGTAACGTCTGTGCTTGGCCAAATACAAACAGTGCCTAAGGAATTAATATGTATTCAGAAAGGGGCAAATGGATGTGTCAAACTAAAGCAAGTTGTTTTTTAGTCAACATAGTGAATGAGTGAATAATTGTCATAGCATTTGTTAAGTTTAACACCTGCATAATAAGGGCCTGGAAATGTCTTGCAAATTATATCAGTGGAAATATTTTTTTAAGTTATGACACAAGTATAATCCAGGCGGTACTCAGACAAGGTGTACCCCCTCTCCAATTGAAAGGATTTAGGAGGTGCTAGTGTGCTATAGGAGGTGTAGCCACTTATGCGGAGCAGCTCTCCTCCTATTCCCTATAGAGTAGAGATGAGACACCAGTTGGAACTTAACTATATACAATTTAATAAGGGAAGAACTGGGTTGGGGTATGACATATGTGCAGAACAATATGGGAGATCCTGGATAATAAAGGTACAATCCTTTGGGGGGAGAGAACCAGGGGAGCAAGAGGGGATTTTGTAAAGATTAGGTATACTTATACATCTAGCAGAGGCAAATCAACAACAAAGCTTGAGGTGAAGGGTTTCACAGAATATAAGATGGAGGGTTTCCCAAAATATGAGGCATAGATCCCAAAAAACTTGAGGTGCAGGGGGAGGAAAGAGGTGAGGAAAACATTTTTCCCAAGTGGGAACTCTCACTTCTCAGTAACTCAACCTGCTGGTGCCTTGGCTGAGGATCTAGCCTGGATCTCCCACAGGGTAGTCAAGAACTCTACCACTGAGTCATTAATGCCCCAGCTCCTCCTATAGGTCCAGGACTCTAGCCCCTCCAGCATCCCCCATGTGCCACTTGTATGCCAAGCCAGCCACCCAGCTTCACCCCGGGAATTGAAAGAAAGAGGAAAAAAGGACCCAAGCTGCCGACTACAGCTTGGGTCCCTCCTGGACCTGCTGTGCACTGCCCTGCATGCCTAGCCAAGTTGCCGCCCTGGTTCTGAGGGCTTCAGTCCCACCCAGACCCCTCCACACACTGCCCTGTGCACCACTGCACCCAAGCCGAGCTGCCTCCTGCAGCTCCAGGCTCAGGATCTGCCATCAGAGACTCACCATGCACTGCCCCATCCACTGAGCAGCCAAGCTGAGTTTCCTTCTGCAATTCCCAGGGCTCTCCTGGGGCAATCGCTCTGCCCTGCTGGCCAGCTCTCACCAGCTCTTCAAGACTCCTCTACTTTGTCCCTTGTCATCTCTCCTTGGAGCCAGGTGCACTGCCCCTTTTATTCCCTGCCCCACCAGGTGGTTGGTGGGACCAATTGGGAGACATGGGAGGAGAGTTGTTGCTCAGGTCCAGTTTCTTTACCTGGCCCCTGTGTAAGTGGGGGTCCAGCTTTCCTTTTTCCAGGGTCCAGATTGGTGGGGAAAAGGGAACCCCCCCCCCACACACCTATCATTTTTGAACTTTTCAAAATCCGTGGGCCAAGCTGCCACCAGCTAACCCATCACACAAGTAAAACTAGTGGTTTTTAGATAATTTTTCTACAGTTAGCAATGGAACCAACTTTCAGGAGCTAAAAATTATAATACTTACATCAGTTGTTCTCAAACTTTTCTGACTTAAGGCACTCCCTGTTAGACCCAAGGAACCCCTAGTAAAATACCAGTTCTTAGCTTTCAATATAGAAATATGAAACAACAGTAGCAAAATGTGATTCAGTGGGCATGTCTACACAAGATGCACAGTTTAATGTGCAGTTGCCTAATTTACTGAACAGTAAGCTTGCACATCTACACGTGCATGCAGTTAGTGCAAAATAAAAATCCCTAATCACAATTAAATTTGCCACCTATTTGCAGGTAGCAAATTTAATCATGATTAGTAACTGTGCAGTAACACATGTGTAGATGCAACCTGGATGGGTCTACCCAGTCACTAGGGGGCCAAACTAAGGCCAGCCCCAGGGCTCCTGGCTGGGAGCATCTCCTGCTTCAGGACTAGGCTGCCTCACTGGTAGCCCCTGCCCACAGCCTATAAAAGCCTACAGCCATTTTGTGTCATGGGACACACATCACGGGCAGCTTGAGGGCACAGCAGGCCCTGTGTTGTCCCCCCCCTCCCCACCCCTGGGCAGGCTGCCACTGAGTTGTGCCTGCCTCTTTGGAGCCTTTTGTTCCTGCATGGTCCTGCACAGCCTTGTGGCTACCAGGGCCCTGCTGTCAGACAGATGGGTGCACAAGAGTTTCTGCAGGCTCCTGCAGCCCCTGGCCAACCCTTTCAACACTCCAGGGTTGCCTGTAGGCTGCTTCTGGCAGCAGGCCCAGGGCTGCCTACCTACTGCACTCATGCAGGGCCAACCCCCTATCTCAGGCCGGGCAGCATACGGCCCCTGGTGGATAGCACCTTATCTCTGGAATGTGGCAAACAAAGGGCTGCTGTCTCCTGGCTCTGCAGGCCCAGCATCTGGATGCAAGGGACAGTCCAGAGTGGCTAGCAGGGATGAGAGCTCAGGGATGCCACCACCCACCACCAGGGCCCTCCAGATGCACCCGCTAAGCCAGACGAGCACACAAGACAGGACCCTCCTCCTCCAGTGGCTGATGGCTGTGGATGAGGTGTGGGCAGACAACACAGCAGGAGGACTTGTTCTGGAAGGACAGGTGGCAGCCAGAGGAAATTGCCTGGGAGGAAGTGTTCTGGCCCAGGCACCTGGCCCTGGAGTAGGAGCAGCTCCAGATCCTATGGGAACAAAATAAGATCCCAGGCCAGGCTGTGGAGGCCACAGACAATGAATGTCAGACCCTGAAAACTGTTCTGGGTCTAGTTGTCTCATGGATGCGTGCTGCTTCCCGGCCCCTGTCCCGAGCCCTGCAGACCTGCTGGCAGCCACCCACTGTCCCACAGCAGGCCCTTACCTGGGCCTGGGAGAAGGCTCTTGACCACCTCCCACCCACAGGAAACCTTGGCTCAGCCCCTGCCCCAGGTCCACCGCCATCCGCCCAGGCCCAGGCCTGCCTCTCCCCCTGGCGGTATGTGGGCATGGAGCCAGACCTGCCTGGAGTGGCATCAGGATTGCACATTGGCCCTGCGGGTCCTAGATTCCAGCAACTGGAGGAGGATCCCCTAGGTGCACTGGGTACAGCCCAGGGTCCCCAGTGAGCAAAGGCAGGATGGCCACAGTGCCCAGCTGCAGGTCTGGCAGCCCCAGTGTGAAGTGTCCACTCTTCACACATCCTGCTGGGCTGGAGTTCCTGAAGACACAGGTATCCTGTGGACTGTCCACCCAGCCAGCACTCATGTGTATAAACATGCTTCAGTGGTCCACAACTGCCTGCAGGACCATGGATTAGAAACCCTTGTGGCTATAATAGAGGCAGTCTCCACAGGGTGGGCAGGTGACTGGTATGTGGGTCCTATCCAGGGCCCCAATACACTGGGGGAACCCCAGTGCATAGAACCTTGCCCCCATTGCCTGGAGGTCATGGACATGGAGGACAGTGTCTGCCAGAACATCTTGGAAGGTGTCACACACCTCCAAGATGGCCTCTCCAGTGGTGGCTTTGCCCACGCTGAACTGATGGCCCACATACAAGAGGCTGGAGGGCGTGGCCAGCTTCAGCATGCTAGGGCTAGGCAGGTGCTGGCAGGGAGGGCTCATAGTGTCCTAGTGCTCCAGGTTGGACCCAAGCTGCTGAAGCAGGTCCCTAAAAGGTGGCTCAGGTGAGTCAGAAGGTGTTCACCCATTGCTTATTATTACAATTCTGCTGGACAAGGTGGTGCCACCAGTGCTGACTGGTGAGGCTGGAGGTCCGGTGGCCTCAGAGTGCCTCCTTGGTATTCCTGGCTGTGGCAGCTGCACAGTGGCAGCAGCCCTGCCAGGGAGTGCTGCAGGTGGGCAAGAGGTGGCTGGTCCTGGGGGAGATGACTGGATATGGTCATGGGCCAGCCGTCATTCAATGTGGCAGGTCAGCAGGGTGATTGCAGTTGCCAGCAGGATTGTGGGATGCTGCTCATTGCTGCCAGAGCCAAGGACTGGGGGAGCCATAGTGCAGGGAGTCGGGGTGGGCCTCTGTGCTTCCAGCACTGCTCCTGAGCACAGAAACAGGCTGCCCAGAGAACACAGATTGGGGCTGCCTTTCAAAGAGGACTGCCAGGCTGGTGGAAGCTGGACCCAGAGCCTGGACGTTCCCTGTAGTTGCTACACGGATACATTGCAGAGCTTTCTGTAGAGCTATGTATTTAAATAAGGAGCAGCAGAACAGTTGAAGAAATGTGGCCATGAATCAGAAAGTGTTCTCCCTATCCAAATTTAAAGAAGGTACTTCACTGGTTTGGAACAAGAGTTGTGGAAAGTCCCTTTACTGTACAGTAGTTGAAAAGAAAGAGGAAACTGCATAGACCATTGAGGAAATGTTTCAGAAAGGAATAATGTGTCATGAGCCTCAATTACAGTTCTGGTTAACAAGAAAGAAAGCAGCACTAGGTTTTGTGCTGACTATAGCAAAACTAAATGGAATCACTTACAAGTGTTATCATTATCAAAAAATAGATGATACCCTAGGGACTACAGTATCTATGATACACTTTCCAAATTGGACTTTAAAACACTATTAAAAAGTGTAAATATATTAAAAAAATGATAGTGAAATACTTTAACCATAGAACAAAGTCTGTTTCCATATGAAGTTGCTTTCTTAAGCTGCCAGATGTGTTTCAGAATCTTATGGAAAGGTTATTGTATGGCTCCTCTCTCTCCTCCTGTTCTCAGAAAGTTATCTAGTAAGATATTTGTATGTTTATAAATAGTTCAGGATAAGTTTACAATTACCCATTTGAAATTTAATTTTTTTAAAAAATGCAGGACAAAAAACATATAATTTCCATTGACACACAAGAAATGAAGAATGAATTTCACTGGCAAAGAGAAAATTGAGGTTGTGCTGAACTGTCCAACTCCCCAGATAGTCACAAACATGCAGAATTTTGTATAGCTCTACTCCTATTTTAGAAGGTGTATTTGCTGATTTGCCAATATTGCAAAACCACCACATAGACTTAGAAAGTTTATTTGATGATTTGCCAATATTACAAAACCACTGCAAAGATTGAGTGGGAAGGGAAAAGCATTTCAGAACTCAAAATGTGATTTAGTCTATGTTCTGATTCATGACTACTCCAGTCTTAGCCAACCTAGTTGTATCATCTTTTTATGTAGATCACAAATGTTAGTACTTACAGTTTGGAGGCAGTATTGACGTAGGAACATAAAAGACTTGAAAAGGGAATGCCATATCAGAAGACTAAATTCAGAGATAAATATTTCACTAATTGACAGGAATGTCTGGCAGAACTTACATCTGCACAGTGTTTTCCCCACAAATTTTTTGAGAGAAAGTCTTTGATCACAACAGACGGTGTATCCCTGTAATAGCTATTTGATATCAATAATTCTAATAAGCAACTTGTCAAGTAGTTAGAAAACCTTTAGGGTTATGATTTTGCAATCACATATAGACCTAAACACAAACATAGGCTATGTAGAGACATTCATTTCTTTCCTGGGAGAGTCTTTGTTTTCCCAGGGGAAACTGTGAGTGTACAGATGTTTGGGATTTTTCTCCTAGAGCAAAAAAGGCTGCTTCAGGAGAAAAATAAGGGTTAAATCACTCCCAGGAGAAACTCTGGGAGAGAAAAATATCCATTCATGCTCTCTTCAGAGAGGAGCCACAGGACAGTCCTCCAGAATCCCAGAGTGCTTTGTTTCCATGCCCCACTCCTACAGTGTGTCATTCCCTGAACTCTACTTTTCCAGCCAAGCAGGAGCAGAAAGCACACCCTTCATGATCTCCACATTGTGCTACAGGGAGACGCAGGCTGTCCCTGAGCAGTCTGCGTCAGCCAAGCAGGCCTACCCAGTGCTCTCCTGCCATCTATCTCCAGGCAGACTGAAGAAGCCTACAGAGCAGGATGAGACTTGTGTATACGCCAACCCTGGATGTATAGAATTAGTGCAAAAAAACACTAGGGCTCAGAATTCAAATGTCTGTTCAGGTGTCGCCAAGTAAGTTTTTTGTTTGTTTTTTTTAAACCAGGAAAATAAGCCTAAGAGAATTCTCCCAGATCATTTGAACTTGTGTGCACAGCCATGATGTCTCTTTCAGATAGCCTTGTTGGATTATTTACAAACTGTCCCCTAAGCTGAGGAGAATGGAAATAGCCACTCATGGGAATGAGTTTGCTCACTGACAACTGCCTTCTTTCTTTTCATAATTCTCAGAAGTACAAATTTCTTGTTCATCCAGTGGAGAAATGTATATGATCTTGCAAAAATAGACTACAAATCTTCCCAAGGACAGGATGCTGATAGTATATGACTGGAAAAAAAATCAATAGGCAAACAAAACTACCTTGATTGGTAGTATCCCCTCAGAGCAACACAGTAAAAGGCTCTAGAACACTGGAGTCTAAAGATGAAAAATTGTGTAGGAGGTATGAAAAAAAAAGTATGAGAGTATTGATATAATCTAGTTACACCAAATGCATTTAAAGAGGGTTCTGAATTTATGCCATAATTGTAAAACTGTCAGAGTTTTAGGGATTGCTAGAACTTAGCCAAGCTAACAGAAAAAGTATGGAGGTAATGGTTAAAAATGATGCAGAATTTGTTGTAACTGCATTGCAAAGAAAGGTTCCCTATATCAGAGAGATCCTCGATCAGCAGTGTCTGGTGAAAGTCCCAGTGGAGTGCACTGCAGTTGAGAAAGAGGTTCTAGTGAATCAATTCACCAACTATGGGGTCCAAAATGAGATGGTCAATGCTCAGGAGAATATTTTTTTAATCCAAAGTATTTCCAGAGTTCATAGGTTTCATCCACATTTGGGCTGGAAGGGACCCTGGAGGATCACTGAGTTCAGCCCCCTACCCCAGGGGCAGGAAGTCAGCAGGGATCATAGGATCCTAGCAAGGTAAGCATCCAAATGTGTCTTGAAGGCGTTCAAAGTGGGTGTTTGAACCACCTCTGGTGGCAGTCTATACCAAACCTTGGGGACTCGGACAGTAAAGAAGTTCTTCCTCATGTCCAGCCTGAATCGGTCGCGGCGGAGTTTGTGACCATTCAATCTTGTCATCCCTTGTGGCGCTCTGGTGAACAGACATTCCCCCAGATCCTGATGAGCACCCCTGATAAACTTATAGGTGGCTACCAGATCACCCCTGAGCCTGTGCTTTTCCAGGCTGAAGAGCCCAATGGCTCTCAGCCTCTCATCATAAGGTCTGTTTTCCTGACCTCTGATCATGCACGTGGCTCTCCTCTGAACTCTCTCAAGCTTCTCCACATCCTTTTTGAATTGTGGAGCCCAAAACGGGATGCAGTACTCCAGCTTGGTATGGCCTCACCAAGGCTGAGTACAAGGGGAGAATGACGTCCCGGGATTTGCTTGAGAAGCATCTATGGACACAAGCCAGAGTTTTGCTCGCTTTACTACCTGCAGCATCTGTAGCACTAACCAGCGTAGCGCTACCGAGCCTATAAGCATGCTGCAGGTTTTTCCTCCCAAGGTGGAGAACCTTGCATTTTTCGGTGTTGAACACCATCATGTTCTCGTCCGCCCATTTCATGAGTTCTGTGAGCTCAACTGGCTACAGTTATAGAAGAGCACCAAAAGACCTTGTATATACACTATCACTTCAGATGCCATTAGCACAGTACAAAGAATGTATAGCACATGACAAGTATTCCTCACATTTGGGACATGAACTAAGAACTCCAAAAAAACCTCTTATATCATGTTTCTGCATAGGAAGAATGAAATGAGGACCCTTTGGCCTGTGTAGAAACATAACTCAGACCAAAATTATAAAAAATGTGAAAACAGTCTTCTTATTTTATCAGAGAAATGTGATACAAAAATTACTTGAGGACTTTGAACAAGAAGAAACCTGACCTGAAACTCAGCCATGCAGGTTGAGGAGTTTACGTAAAAATAACTTCAAATGAATGGGTGAAGATATTGATTCATTAGGCCTGTCTGTAAATCAAAGGCAGAAGGCAAGGAAAAAACCAGAAGACAGAAAGAGAAGCAGTCATGAGTGAGACCCTGAGAGAGGGAGCAAACCCAGAGTTCTTTGAGGCATAATATTGTTTGGGGAGATAGGTTTGGAAACTGTCGGCAAAGAAACTGTATCTTGTTGCTTGTTCCTTTTGTGCTCAGCCAAACAGGGCTTTATTATACCTTCTTTATTTATAAACAAGATTTCATAAAAGAAACACCTGACTCATAATCCTACCACAAGAAAACTGATTGTGCCTTCACTATTGCCTAACTACTCAGGCTGAAAGGGGAACCAGGATATCTTTTGGGAAAAAATGGAACAAGAATTTTGTGTCCCCACTTTGACATGTTCAGTAGTTATCTCCAAATGCAATTTATTTGCACATAATTAAGCAAAGCATGAATTTTTCATTAATTCACGATAAAGCTCATCAATTGCAAAGTTCTGTGAAGCAGGATAGATACATTAATGTGTACAGTTGAACAAATAAATCACAACAAATCTCATTTGATACATGTAGCCACTTCCTGCTATTGGAAGAGATTTTAAAACAAACAAAAAAGACAGCCTTATTTATTATTCAAGTTTAGTCTACAAATAGGTTTTTTTAATTGTTTACTGTATGAACGGATCATGAATCATCAAATGCCTACACATATTTGAATCACAGCCCCCACACCAGAGAGGTGATTATATCCAAGTAGGTTAACAGGGTGCCTTCATCAATGAATCAGCCATAGGCATTTCATGCTTGCCAGTCATCACTACTTATAAACAAAGTAACACGTTATAGGAAAATATGATCTTTTGCAATTCTGATAGTAAAAAATATTTCCCCAACAACTTTGGGGAGCAGAAAATGAACTAGCAAACTATTAACCCCTGGCTGCCTACTAGTGATGAAGTGAAATATTTTTAATGCAAATGATCCTATTGAAAATAGTACCATTCAAAGTGATGTGGCCAAGGGGCAGGACACACAGTAAGTTAGCGAACTTAAATGTAATATCTTGTAAATTGACTTACATTTTCAAAACTTTCAGTCTGCGCTTTATCTATAATTGGTCACTCTCCCCTCTTACCCAGATTTACCATTTATTTATCATGGTTTTTCTGTGCTTACCGTCCAAAAAATTATCCTGATAAGTCAAGCGCTCAGCAGCTTAATATTGGATCATTTCGTCTTATATTTTCTGTTTGATATGAATGCCCTGTGCACTTCTCTGGGCAGAGATTACCACTTTACCACCATGGAGAGAACAAACACCAAAATACAGGGACGTGGTTAGAAATGGTAGTAAATACAGGGGCAAATTCTGACACGGTATAAACTGCTTTGGATTATGCACTGATAACATAGTCCTATAGTTAAATCAAATTCTAAAGATTTTTAGGCATTTAATAATTTAATTGGGGAGTTCTGCATCAAATAATTGCAAGTGAGATAAATTTAGGCTTGTGACTACAAAACAGAAGCGTATAAAACTTGGAATACCATATAGTGATATGGTGTAAGAAAAAGGGGCAATTAGACAGGAAGTATCCTTCCTCTACTTTTCCCCTTCCTCCTGTGACCCAGGCAATGGCTGTTTAAAGATAAAGAGTCAGCATATTTAAAGATAAACATTATCCCAAAGAAGGAAAGGAAGCCTAGGGATCAAATGACTGCTCACCATCATGAGAAATCCTTGAATTTAATTGTTCTAGTTTTACAGGAAACAGTGGCCATTTGTAGACATGCCCACTGCTTTCTAATTGATGTTAACTGATTTGCATCACAGTTTGAATGAAATTTCAATTTGAATTAAGGGTAAATAGACAATCAAAGGGGTTTTCCCCCTTCTTTACAAACCAGTAGCCCATGTGCCTGGGCACTTAGTCAGGATACACATACTTAGTCACAGCGAGGTGTTGGCACATTTGACTTAATAAAGGTGTTACTTTGTGCCTGATAGCCTCTGTTGTGTTGCAAAAACCCAATTGAGTTTCCCTTAAGGGGATTTATATTTGCAATACTTATCTGCATTGCTAAGGAATGCTTATCTGAGTTCCTAAGGACTGTTTTTCCTAAAAGCAAAGCTGTATATACCTGTTAATTAATACCATTTAAATTGCCTACTTTAGACTGCCCTTGTGTGCATTAACTTTAATGCTCATTCAGTGAGGATTAGTTTATTCAGACTGGAGCCAAATTTTAAATTTGGACTACAGACATCCATGTGTATATAGTGACAGCTATAGTCTGGATTAAACCTAGAAAAACATAATACCTATATATTTCTTTAAATAAGCACCTTCTTCCTTATACAAAGCAATCACACATTTTAGTTACTGAGTTCTAGCAGCTCTTCCAATGCAGATTTATTGCTGTTTAAATATTGAAGAGCAGGTATAGACCATGTTGAACAATTATGTGTATTTTTGTTTTAGTCTAATAATACTATGTGCTCATGGACATTACCCTTCCTAGATATTAGTGCAAGTATATACCAAATCTCAGGCTACATTAAAATTTTAAGTGTGTGTCTATTTTGTTACTAAGAGAGAAAGCCGTTTATGAACAGACTGCACAGCACAAATTAAAGGAGTTATAGATAAAAAGACAAACAAACATTTCTTTTTTGGTAAAAAAAAATCATCCTCATAAAATTGTGGCTCTATTTACAGTGAAAAAACTGGAAGATTATTAAGAAGAAATAAAGCCAACATTTCTGTTCACAGACACTGTGGAATATTAAACATTAACCACAACGCAAGGAATTTTTTGTACAGATGTTCTTCTTGGTGTATTTAAATCAGAAAAAAGAGCTTAAGACAATCTTTTCTAAATGAAAACACATACTCTGTTATGGAAAGAGATATTAAACCATTAAAATACACTATAATCACAAGCAAATCAAACACAACACTTAAAATGCTCCTAGAGCAATGTTTGCTGGGACAACCCATGCATATTAAGAACTAAAGTCCTGTTTTACATTTATGCACTTACGCTGGGCTTCTGTAGCTATGTAAGTGCAACTTTGGCATTTTTAGAGAGCTTGGATTCTAGTTTCAGTTGTACTTCTATGTTCAACCTACACTTCCTGTCTGAGCATGCTCAGAAGGCTCAATAATAGCCATGTAGGCTCCAAAGCCAGAAGAATCTCCTGGATACACAGGTAACACCATATAAATGCCAAAATATTAATCATAGAAAAACTACCATTAGCATCATAGAAAAACTGCCATATGACAAAAAGCATATGAACTAGAAGCTCAAAGAGCTTGATGCTGCCATGGAAAGGTTAAGGCCCTTGGGTTCTGGTGCAGTCCCTGTCCACACAGGGAGTGAAGCTGTCCAACTCTTGTTTGTCCATTTTATTCAAAACCTATTAAAGACAAGGTGCATAAAAGTCATTGAGACCATAGGCTAGAATCCAGGCCTTCCGTTGTTTCAGAAGATAATCTGCCTCATTGAGCCATCTTCCCTGTACTTTGCTCTCTTCAAGGCCCAGAGGGCAAGCTTCAAGAAAAGGACTAGCAAGTACCAAGCACTTCTGGAATTGCTGAAAAAGGAAGTGTTGTTTGCTCCTTTGCATGAACGCCTCATGCTTCCTGAGGCTAGGGGGACACAGTGACCACCCACAGGTGGTGGTGGCGGCGGCGAGTGGGGACCACCCACATGCCGCCACAATGATATCAGCGGCAAAGGTGGGCTGAGCAGGTACCACCCACAGGCAGTCGCAGCAGTTTCAATGTCAGGGGGAAGGGTGGCCAGTGGCGACCACCCGCAGATGCCACCAGCAGTGGTGGTGGCGGGGGCAAGTGGTGACTGCCCACAGACACAGCCAGCAGCAGTGGCCAATCTCAGGGGGGGCACGTGCATCCCCCACACATCACCAATGCTCCTTTGTACTCATAAATACTTGATATATGCTTCATATGGATGCTAAGAACTGATGTATGCAAGCAAAGTAAGTAGGAGCCTGACAACACTGTGCTCTCAGTATTGTAGTTAGAGCACTTCACTGGGAAGTGGGAAAGGTAAGTTCAAGCCTCCTATAGGTAATGCAGTATCAGTCCTGTATTTTTGACCAGGGGACCTTAGAGTTCCCTTCCAAACCAATGACTGTATGAGGGGAACCTAGAATCTTGGTGTGTATACTGAGGTTTCATTTTTCATGCAATCAGGCGCCCAAAAGTGGTCTACACCACAATGTAGCAAATGATCATGGCTGCAGAGCATTTGTAAATGGCTGATCACATGAAATATTAACTTCAGTCTGATGAGGTATCAGATGAAGTCACTCTAAGGCAAAGTGTCTTAGAAAACTTGTGTACAGATTCACAGCAAAGGTTACTTTTGGGTGATTATTCCTGCATCACAGTCACCTTTGTACAGGGCTGTGCTCTAGCCTCAAGCAGGTAAAGCTTGTCTACTTTATGTTTCCAAGCATTGGGCCAGCTCTACCCCTGGGTAATCAGTGACAGCCTATCATTCCAGTCCTGCCTCCTCCAACCAGCCAGCTGAGAGCCACAGCCTGGCCAGGGGGAGAGAAGGGGGAATGGTGTCTTCCTTGCAGTACCCCTGGGACCAGGGGAGCCAGCAGCCTGGCCAGGCACACTGCAAACGGCAAGAGTCTCCCCCCCACCCCTCTTGCCCCATTGGGTCTAGGAGAGGCATCAGCCCTGTAGGGCATGCTGCAGGGAGGAGGGGGTCTCTTTTCCCACAGTGCACCTGACTGGGCTGCTTGCATCCCAAATCCCAGAGGAGCAAGCGAGGGAGAGAGACCTCCCTCCCTCCTTTGTGCAGCATGCCTGGTTAGGCTGATCACTCTCCTGGTCTTGGGGGAGCAAGCAGGGGGAGGGGGGCCCTGGAGGAACTACAGGGAAAGACACTGTCCCCCTTCCCTCACTCCATCAGGGCTGTGACTTTCAGCTGGCTGGAGAGAGATTACTTGAAGCTGATGGGGCCAGAGGTGTCTTCCCTCTGCAGTGACCATGGTAATCAAATTGTCAGATAGCAGAGTTTGGGGAGAGACACTGCTGAGCACCCCAATCCACCTGCCATGGCCTGAATCTTCAGAGCCTGGAGGCAGCCCCTACTTCCTACCCAGCCCCCACTCTCCTTCAGCTGCTGCCTTCCCAAGGGCCTGCCCAGGCCAGCCTGCCTACAATGCCTCCCCTTGCACCTGCTTTTCCCCAACCCATCTAGACCCTGCCCCAAGAACCCAGTTCTGGTGCTCAGCTCCCCAGTGCTGCCTCTGCCCAGGTGGGATGGGGAGTCTGTCTGCCTGAACTCTGGCAGGCCCTCCCTCCCAGGCCTGGGCCCAGGCTACCCCCACTCCAGGACTGTCAGGAAGGCCTGAGGGTAGAGAATGAAGGAGGCAGGGGAAAGGGGAAGATATGAGAGCAGACCCTAAACTACCAGTCTCCCTAGTAGTGGGCTATGGGCCCCACACATGTTATCTGGCAGGAGCACTTCTCCTTCTGAGGCTCTCTTATACTAAGCCCTTTTGGAATTGCTGAAAAAGGAAGTGCTGTCTGCTCCTTTGTTCTCATAAATACTTGATACAGGCAACCCCCGCTTAGCTCTCTTAACTGATTCCAGAAAAAATTAGCATTAAGCAGAACTGTGCTAAGTGAAATCCATTTACCCATAGGAATGAATGTAAATATAGGTAATTGGTTACTGCCACTTCTTGCTGCTGCCACCTTTCCCCACTAGCCTGCTGGCCGCTCCAATCCCACGTGCCAACCCAAACCTGCACTCCTGGGCGCTCCTGCTGCCCCATCCTGGATGTAGGCCCCCGCTGGTCCGGGCCCTGGGCACCAGTGCAGGCCTCGCACTCCTTGTCATCTCCACCACTCAGACTGGTGGGATGGTGGAGCACCCCACAGGAGTGGGGTGGATGTTTGCAGCCGGCCGGAAGCAGAGGGGTTTGCAGTCTCCCCACTACATACCCAGCTGGCTGCCCACCCTGCTCCTGGCCGGCTGCAAAATCCACCCCCCCCACCCCATGCTCCACCACCCTACCAGTCTGAGTTCACCAGCCATGCCTGACTTCTCCCCACCCCCCCAATCACACCCACCCTCCACTCACTGCCACTCACCACACTTGCTGCTGCCAGCACCGCTGCTTCTCCCCACCTTCCCACCAAAACTTGCTGATTCCACTGAGCACTATAGCAAAACTGACTGAGCACTCAGTGAAATCAGGTATCAATGTTAAATGAGAGCTATAGCAAAATAGTACTAACTGAAACCATGTTAAGCGGGGGTTGCTTATATATGCTTTATATGGGCCTATGAATTAGCCTATGCAAGCAAAGCAAATAGGAGGCTGAAAAGACTTTTAAAAAGAGGATATCTTCATTTCTTAAACTTAAAGTGCTTAGTTTTGCTTAGTAGTTTTTTTGGCTGAGCCATACAAGACATGATTTTGGAACCAAGACCACATCCACAACTCCTTAGGCACTTGAGGTTCTATACCTAGAGTATTTACAGGAGCAGATTCTTATAGGTGACTGAAGATATTTGTATGAGTGAATCAAACAACCTGCAAATATAATCATTTCATTGTTTACAATTGCTTATTGAGAAATTTGGTACCTATAAAAAATACCAAACTACACATGGTTTATCAAGATTTATGCTCAATACATGTATTCTATTATTTTTTTTTTTTGTCTGCAAGAAGTCCAGCTATTTTTGGATAATATTTAGTTTTGAAAAAAAAAACCTACAATTTTGTTTTATATAGTAGCTTTCACCTTCAAAGACCTCTACTAACATTAAATAATTAATCTGCAAAACAACCTACTATGGCAAGTCTGAACACATACTTAGAGAAAAGGTTAGTGCTTAATCAAAAGCAATTTATGAAAAAAATAGGAAATTGTATGATAATGTGATAGTACAAATACACTTTTACAGTATAGTATTTTTTACTAGTAAAAATTTCAGGGGCTTCTTTTGGTATCTAATAAGTCCAAATATTTCAGATATTTTTGAGCCATCTCTTTTGGGTGCCAGCACAAAAATAGTTTTGGTAAGAGATACATGCAAAAAGGAGCTGTTTTTTATCCTTGACATCTCTAGCAACCAGAGAGTTAAAAATCCCATACCATTCCCACATGGGAAAAGCCTAGATGCATCAGGAAACCAAACATTCTTCACTCCATACTATAACCTGGGGATCAAAAACATAACTCCATACATCACACCCTAACTGGAAAGCTAAAACTTCCTTCCCCTCCATAAACTTTCCTCAGCTCTTTAATCTCGTTGTGTCTTGTTGGTCCCCCAAGCCATTTGTGGAACTCTGTTTCATTCTGCTTCTGAGCATGGTCCCTTCCAATTTCCACTTTTTAGGTTTTCTGTGCTAACAGCTGTTGTTCGTCACAGCACAATCCAGTCACTGCTATCAGCTCTGACCAATACTTATCCAACTTCTTCTCAAAAGCCTTCAATGAAAGTGATTCCACACTTCCTTAGGCAGACTATTTTGCTGCTTCACTGTTGTAACAATGAAAACGTTTTTCCTGATATCCAATCTAAGCCCACTTTGCTGAAATTTCATTGCCATTGCTATGCATCCTACTCTTTGCAGGGATTGAGAAAAGGTGTTCTTTCTTTTCTTTGTGGCAACTCTATAGATATCCAAAGGGAGATATTATGTCCCCTCTTAATCATTAAACATGCTTATTTCTTTAAACGCCTTTTCATATGACTTGTCTCCCAAACCCTTTTTTAATTTTTGTCACTTGCCTTTGGACTCTCTTTAATTTCTCTTTTTTAAAATGCAGACCCATAATTGCACAGTACTCTAGATGAGGCCTAACCAGTGCTGAGAAGAGTGGCACTGTCACCTCCTAGGTCCACTTACAATTGATGCAGCCCAAAACTGCATTTACCTTTTTTTACAGCCGCCTCACATTTCAGACTCATGTGGAATCTATCACTTACCAATACCCAAAGATCTTATTTTTTTTTCTTGCATCTGTCTATCCCAGCGTTCTAAACTATCAAGATCCTTCTGAATTCTTCCCCTAGGCTACTCTACAGAAGGTACGCATAAACTGGTATATGTGATAGGAAAGCAGTCTAAAACTGTAACAGAATGTAAGTTCAATGCACATAGACCAGTTTCAAAATAGCAGAACTTGGTTTAAGGTAGAACTGGATGCATAGAGTATCAGATTTAATCAGTTTAGGTTAGACCTATCTATAGTACTTCTGTTCCAGATGCCCACCTGACTCAAGTTAGGTCACAGTCCCCCATCCCAAGATGCTTTGTGGCCCTGCTAACCCCCCTTCACAGGGTGGGTGGGCTAGCATCCACCAATGCCTGATCCTTCCCTTTACAGAGCACTCCCATCTCCACCACATGATGCAAGCTCTAGGGCCCAAACTTTTCTTCTATAGAGCCAACCCACTTGGGCAGAAATAGGGGGAAACCCCATGGAGTGCAGGGACCTCCCAGCTAAGAAGACCCCAGCTTCAGGGACTGAGAGGAAATGGGGGCTTTGTTTCTGCCTCACCCCTGTGGGTCAGAGGCAGAAATTTGCAGGGGGCAAGGTTGTGCAGCTGTCCTGACTGGGTGGGGATGGGGATACCTCCCCGGTGGCAAGGGCCCCCTCTGCCTTCAGCTAGGCAGACCCCAGCTTGGTGGGGGCCAGAACAAGAGTGGGGGGTCTGTTTCCCCCCCCTTCAGGGAGGGGACAGCGGGAGATTGGATGTGTGTGCTGGGCAGCCAGTGAGGGATGGCCCCCACTCAGCTGTGTTCAGGTGTCCTCAGTAATGTCTGACATGTTGGGAGGTGAGCGAGAGTATCCCCTGCCTTCTGACCTCAACCAGTGCAGGCATATGTTTGTCTTCCCCAACTGAAGAATAGAAGTTAGTTCTGTTCACTAATGATCCAATCTATGCAGCTTAGAAAAACCTGCAAAGATTGTATTGATTTTCCCTCAGGGAAATGTTTATCTGTTTTGGGCCTATCCCCCAGTGTATTTCCAATCCTCAGAGTTTTCTGTTGTCTGAAAATTTGCTCAGGAAGCTTTCTATTCAAGCATCCAAATCGTTACTAAGCATGTTGAACAGCACCAGACCCGGGGCAGACTGCTGTCATGCTCTACACAAAAACTCCTCACATTCCAACGTGAATCCATTTATAATTACCCTTTATTTACAACTATTAAGCCAGATAGTTATTTTTCCACCTTACAGTAGTTTTGTCTAGTCTACATTTATCCAGTTTGTTTATGAGGAGATTGTGTAGGACTTTGCTAAATGCCTCACTGAAGTCCAAATATATTACATCTACTGCATTCTCTTCATGATTAAAACTTCTTGGAAACTGCCAATATTTGGTTTTGTGGAAGCACCTGGGGAATCTAAGGGTCTTGTCATATAGGACACTTAACACATGTTTTTACATATTGAAAGTTAGACTGTGTTGTGAGCAGTCACACAGCAATGCTTTTTACAATCACCCAGACCACATACTTCATAGGGAGCCCTGGTGATCCAGATCTCTGCTGCTGGTGGTAAGCAGAGGAAGGCACAGGAAACTGAGACTGGGAGAGGGTCCACCTTTGCTAACATTGAGGACACGCTATTATCACCAGTAATGTTATAGTTCAAACCAGAAAATCCAAATGACCATAATAGCCACTGATTTTGCATGACAACTCCATTGTAAACTGGTGAGGAGAAATCAGGCCTTGGATTTCTACATATTTTTTTTTTTTTGGAGTTCTGAAAATGCTCACATTACTGTGAAAAGTGAATTCTGTTTTGCTTCCTGATAAATATGCAAAGAATTGACTTGATTGTCAATTGCATACACACACACATTTAGTGGCAGCATTTGACCCAACAAGTACTAGAGTTTCAATTGGACACAGTACAATACCTTGAAATACAGGTAAAAACTGTCATCAGTCTCTAATTCCATGAGACATTTACTTTTTAAAGATTCACTTAGAGGACAGACAAAAACATTTTAATACTCTTTATTTTTGCACAGCATTGATGTAAAAAGGAGCTAGGAAAACTTATTTATAAAATACAAACCCCACAAAAATTGTGCAAGAAAACAGAATCCAAAAAAGAAGTCTATACTCCTGTGATGAAGCTATACTGGAGCTGTACTATAGCTATAGAGCTATACTGTGATGTAATTATTTCTTGGGTACCATAACTAATAACTGTCAGCTATTTTATAAGCATTTTCCTTCTTTTTTATATAAAAACAAACCACCTACTGCTTGTTTTCAAAATAAATAATGTATGCATTATCCCAAATAAAATAATATATATTGTGAGAAATTGGTAGGAAAAAAGTAGGAGTATGTGACTGATAAAAAAGTATATATAAAAAAGAAACAATAGGTTAGGCCTTTATCTGAGACATACAAGAATGTCAGTCCTTGGGATGACCATACACGTTACTTGTATTTCAGTGGTAGTACTAATGGAATCCAAAGGAGAAACTCTTCCCTTCTTGGTCAAATGAAAGTCACCATGATCTGAGGCTTCCACAGAAGAAGCAAAAAAGGAATGCCTATACATTATCATCCCTACCAAACATAATTAAGTATTGGTGAATGAGCAACACCATGACAGCTTATAAATCACATTTAAAAAAAAACAAACACCTAATATGTCCAACTAAGTGAGGTAAAATAAAATGCCCTTCCAGGTACACATGGCAACATCTGACAATCAATCCTGGACTCCCCTTACATTCTCAATAAGGCTTGATCAGATCTAATGTGTAATCCCACAGTTGTGCCTCCTGCCATACATATATGGTATGGCAGGAGGTGCAACTGTGTGGATCACACATTAAATCCAATAGTGCCTTTACCTGCACGTGTAAAGTGGGCCTTAGCCTTGGGTATTTTGACAGACCAAATAAATTCTCTGAACTAAAATATATGAGATGCATTGTGTTTTACTAATCTTTTCCTCTATATCAGCACAGAACTTCCAATAATAATTGCAGTTATGTGTGCACGTCAAGAAAACAACTCAATTCTGGGAACAAAGGGTTTTATTCTTCTCTCAATAGTAATATGTAATTTCCACTTACATCAGTCTGTAGAAGTCTAAGGCAATTCTGAGATAGAACATGAATGGTGAGCAAACTGAATATGCAGTTACAGTAGACTAGAACATATCAGGCACATTTGCCTGCATTTTTTAACTCCCCTGCCCTCCCCTTCCCCAATGCATGGAAACAGCAAGTCCTAAATTAAAGGAAAATGAATGTTATAAAAGCAATTTAGATGAACAAGTGAAACAACGTATTCATTCCACAAATGAAAGGCAGTGGCAGGCTGACAATTAAGAAGCAGAATTTTCTGGCACCACACTCTGCACACATTCTACCAGACCACATTACTTTCTTATAATTGGAGGAAAAAAACAATAAAATAGCATGATGTATATTCTTCTTTACTTCAACCAGTATCTAAATTCAGCAGGCTATCACATTAATGAATGTCATATTTTCTAATGGTACATATGCGTTAGAGGACATACGAAGTGTTTCATTCACAACTCAATTTCCTTGTTTTTCTAACATACCGCTTTTAAAATTTTTCCTGGGTGTTTTTCTGTATGTGAATATAATTACAGTCAGCCTTTGTCATCTGAGACTTTATATTTCATATTCTTCAATGCAATTCAATTTACAGTTTCTAACAGCAAGTGGTAGGCTTTCTCAGTGACTGAGTAAAGAGGTTGATGGTGATGATTACTCCTGAGGAGAAGGAGAAAAGAAAGAGAAATGATTTGTGCATACAATTCCATTTGTTTCTAAATAAGAGAATTAATGATAAATAGGACTTACAGTCTACCTTCAGACAAAATTTGGTTAGTATGAAATGTATTTCGATCACATTTACAGAGATCACAAAAAAAATAAATAATCTCAAAACATGGAAGACTGAGGCATTGTCCACAATGGACTGTGAGAAAGATTTATCATCTCACAGATACTTTGACTCACTGAAGGCAATGTCTCTGTCTCTCTGTTCTTCATGTTCTGCCCAATTTATGATTTGGGAGCTTAAATTAGCTCCTGTTGGAGTTTCATAGTTTCATAGTGCTTAGGGTCGGAAGGGACCTAAACAGATCATCAGGTCCGACTCCCTGCCCTGGGCAGGAATGGGTGCCGTGGTCATATCGCCCCAGACAAATACCTTTCTAGCCTCCTCTTGAAGACCCCCAAGGCAGGAGAGAGTACCACCTCACTTGGGAGCCCATTTCAGAGCCTGGCAGCCCTAACTGTAAAGTAAAGTCTCCTGATGTCCAGCCTGAACCTTCCCTCCAACAATTTGTGGCCATTATTCCTAGTAACCCCAGGTGGTAACTGGGGGAACAGACCCCAGTTCTCATTGGTCCCCCCTGGTGAGTTTGTAAACAGCCACCAGATCTCCTCTCAGCCTTCTCTTGTAAATAGGTTCAGGCCCTTTAGCCTCTCCTCATAGGGCCTGCCCTGCTGCCCCTTGACCATGCGAGTGGCCCTCCTCTGGACCTTCTCAATGCTAGCCACATCCCTCTTGAAGTGTGGCACCCAGAACTGGGCACAGTACTCCAGCTGTGGCCTGACCAATGCCACATATAGGGGAAGGATCAATTCCCTGGACCTGCTTTTGATGCATCTGTAGATGCATGACAAGGTGCGGTTGCCCTTACTGACCACTTCCTCACATTGGCATCTCACGTTCATCCTGGAGTCAACAAGGACTCCAAGATTCCTTTCTGCCACCATGTTGACAAGAAAGGTGTTTCCCAGCCTATAGGTGTGTTCCTGCTTCCTTTTCCCTAGATGCAGTACCTTGTACTTGTCTGCATTGAATTCCATACTATTCTCATCTGCCCACCTCTGTAACCTGTCTAGATCTGGCTGGATTCTGTCCCTCCCCTCCAGCATGCCAACCTTGTCCCACAACTTGGTGTTGTCAGCAAATTTGGACAGTGTGCATTCCATACCCACATCCAGATTGCTGATAAAGATACAGGCCCCAGGACTGAAACCTGTGGGACTCCACTTCCCGCATCCCTCCATGTCAAAAACAACCCGTCCACCACCACCCTCTGGGTGTGGCCATCTAGCCAGTTTGCCACCCATCTGACTGTGTAGGCATCAATGCCACAGTCACCAAATTTTTTTAAGAGAATGCGGTGGGAAACTGTGTCAAATGCCTTCTTAAAGTCCAGAAAGATGACATCCACCCTGACACCCTCGCCCAGGGACTTTGTGACTTGATCATAAAAAGAAACCAGGTTAGTCAGGCAGGACCTGACCTCAATGAACCCATGTTGGTTTCCCCTGAGCATTACTTCCCCTCACAATGATCACTATCACCCAGGTGGTCAGATACCTGCAGACCCCTCACCTGGTCATCACCTGTGGCAAGGACCAAGTCCAGCAGGAGTTTGTGGAATTTGGCTGTCACTCTGTATTATTTGGCTTCCCTCCACAATGGGCTCCACTAATTTCTTTATTTATTTTAGATAAAGAAATTGAAAAGTGGCAATCTACTGTGTGCCTTCCACTTAGGATAGAGATAGCAAAGTTACCTTTAAATATGTATGTTAAGTAGTAATAGGATGGTGCTCAATGTGGGATGCAGAACTCAAGCAGCAGGATTACTTTCCCTATGCATATCTTAATAAGCATAATCATTTTATTAAGCTTAATAATCAAATAATCTTAATTATAACCAGTCTTACAAGAGCATTGTGAGAGCTAAATAAGGGCATGGGCATACAAAGTAGTTACAGTGACGAAAAGAGGTAGAGATTTATAGTTCATCATCTGCTTCTCAGTAAACTGTCCATGGAAAAAGACACAGAAGTTAATCCATGGCAGTTTACCTTTTTCACCAGAGCTAAGTACAGACAGTCAAATAGTCTGAGGCTGAATCAATTCAATCCTCAAAGGTGAGTCTAAACTGTATATATTGAGCTGATAAACAAGTAAACAAACATTCACTTTTGATTCCAGAAATGCAGCCACATGCCTGCAGTGACCCAGGCCAGAAGCTGGAGGGCACTAGAGCATACCCCCCCAGCTCGGATGGACCAAACAGCTTAGGCCAAGGCTATCCTGTCCACCCTGTGAGGGAGGCTTGTAGGGGAGGTGCAAAGCATCCAGGGATGCTGGGGGACTATAGGTTAACTTGCATCTGGAGTTCAATAAACAGAAGTTCAATAAACTGATTTAACCTAAACCAGTTGAATCTGATGCTATCTCCACCCACGTTTATCTTAAACTGGTTTCAACCATTTTGAAAATGGTTTTCATGTACTGAATTTCTGTTACGTGACAGATTTTAACTGGTTTCCAATCACTTATACCTGTTTATGTGTCATTTCTGTCCCTAGCCCAAGAGTTAACCTACTACAGCTTACCTTTCACGCACAACTGGCAGTTAACACAGTGCAGCTGAAACAAAGCAATTTCCCTGTGTCCACTGCTTCACCATGACCTGTTTGTGTGTCTATATCCTCAGTCATTTCTCACTGAATGTATGCAAATTCAAAAAATTAAATTCAGTGGCAGAGACCAGATTAAAAAAAAATTCTAAGGTTTCCAAGTGAAAGTCCTGTTAATATAGCATATTTGAATGCGTTTACAGAAATGCCACTTCCAAGTCAGGGAAGTACTTCTTCTGCTTTGCACTGGTGAAGCCCCACCTGGAGTACTATGTTCAGTTTTGTGCCCTATGCTTCAACAAAGATGTAAACAGATTGCAGAGTCCACCAGAGAACAACTGAAGTGATTTATCCACTAGACTATTGTGTTTCTTTCAGTAATCGACGCATAGTTTTCACTTAGGTTGAAAATAAGTAAGTTAGTTACCCAGAAAAGTGTTGCTTTACTTAAAAAAAGAATTGATTACAAAATTTTAAACTACTTTTGGAGAGTTTGTCCCCATTTTATCTAGTTCTTGTGGTTGTTGTGGATGTGGAAGGGAGTTTGAAATAGCAGGAATTCTAAATGCTAAATTTTCATTAACATCTTCTGATTCTGTGTTTAAGTATTTGAAACATGACCAAATAGTTAAATGACAGGACAAAGACCCATTGTAGCAATCCAAGTAGTTCATGTGTAAATTAAACACTTGAGACCACTGTAGAGGTCAATTAATTTATACCTACTGGTGACTAAGGGAGCAAAATAGTGGATTCAAGCCACATTTGACTCTCTGTTTACAATGTTGATTTGACAACTATTTAAAAAATGGATAAAGCACATTAACTGATACCTGTAATTGGCTAGATTGTTCTTTATTCACTGTAAAGTATTCTAAGCTAGCTAATGTCTCCACAGGAAGAAAAGATATTTGTGAACAGGCAGATAAACTTATTAAGACCTTAAAGTTTTTCATTCTTAGTGCCCTAAAAGTGTTATGTCCTCAACCATGCTACCCCTTACTTGCTGAAAAGTCCTGTTATGGTCACTGGGACTATATACATAATAAGGGGGCACGTCTACATGAGATACTTACTGCATAGCAGACTAATTAGCTGCACAGTAAATGCCTTGACACATGCACCCCTATTAGTCTGAAATAAACTAATTTACTCTGCATAAGTGCACAAATTTACTTCCCCAGTAGCTGGCTGGGATATGAAGTTACTTTGATGCAGGAGCTGGGTGCCAGCTAGCCCTGCACTGAAGCACCCTTTTGTCCCAGCCAGCCCCTCTGCAATGCATTGAGCTGGGGGGAAACAGCCCTGGGTTGGCAGGCTGACCCCAGTGGCCTGCCAGTCAGGGCTGCTCTGACCAAGCTCAACATGCTCTGAACCCAGGCACATGTACAAATCGCAACAAACTCTGGAGTTTGTAAATGCAAAAAGTGGAGCAATAAACCACTTTGGGGTTTATTGCTTCTGGGTGCGTGTTCAAGTGGCATACCTGGGAACAATACAATGTAGAGCAATAAACTCCAGAGTTTATTGTTTCACATTAATTGCACATGTAGACATGCCAAGGTAGTATTAAACAGAACTAAGGACAGCACACTCTAGATTGATGACACCACATACCTAGAATAAATTAAAAAGTGCATTTCAAATTAATGTTAGTAAGATCTATTATTAAAATAAAAATAATTATTGCATAATATAATCAAACCATTCAATTAACTCAGTAGCCTTCAGCTTATTGTACTCTGAAAGCTTATTTTTTTAATCCAGAAATACTTATTATCTTTGATCTGCCAGTTATAACATAGTGTGATGCATTTAAAACTACATAATTAATTTTTTTAAAGGTCCAGTAAGGAACACTGTTCAACAATGAGAAATAGTGAGCCAGCTACAGAATTGGTGAGTCTTTATATGAACAGGATGTAAAACAGGGGTGGGCAATTACTAAAGGGGAAGGGCCACTTACTGAGTTTTGGCAAGCCATTGAGGGCCACATGGGTAGCCCTACCCTTGGAAAGGTGCCCCGCACCCTGGTTGCCATCTTGGGACCAGATGTTCCACCCCCTGATTCCTTACCTTTGCCACCAGAAGTCCCTCCTCTTCCTCCCTAAAAATATTCCTTTCAGCAAAGGTTTTTGCCATCTCTGAACCAGAAAAATACCAAATTATACTCTAAAAATCAAACATATACAATAGCAAGATGTTAACCAATACATCGGTCCAATATCAGATTGGCACTGATATAAAGAAAATGTACTATATCAGAGATTGGCCATATCAGACCAATAATTTGGCTGATAAATGGCCCTTTCATGTGCACAGCTGCAACACAGCACAGGTAGCGAGGAGCAAGCACTTCCCAGCCAAGGTGGGTGGGTGTGGCACAGAGCCATGGCTTGTCTGGGGTCGTGGGGAAGGGTGGGCCAGCTTCTGCCACTGTGTGCTGCTCAGCTAGGAGCTGCTAGTCCAGTGGCTCATTTGGTGCTTGCCTGCTCGCCCAGTGGCTCCTGGCATTGCTCCCACCACTCATCCGGAAGGGCAAGGGGTGGGGTGTGCCCCCAGATCTGTGTGGGATGGGGAGGAGCGGGATGGGCCTGGGGCTGTGCCAAGCTTTCCCTGGCAGGGTGGGGATATGCTGGGAAATGGCTATGGTGAATTTGTGCCAGCAGCTCCCCCCCAGAACTCCTTCCCAGTGCAGCTCCATCCTGCCCCGCCCTGCCCTGCCAGGAAGAGCTTGGTGAAGCCCCAGCCCCAGTCTGCTTCCCCCCAACCCGCACAGTTCTGGGGGGAACATGCCCCCCATGCCCTTCCAGATGAGCGGCAGGAGCAGTGGCAGAAGCCGCCAGATGAGCAGGCGAGCACTGGATGTGCTGCCAGACCAGCAGCTCCCAGCCAAGTGGTACACAGCAGTGGCAGGAGCCACCCCCCCTCCCATGACCCTGGATGAGCTGCAGCTCTGTGCCATACCCATCTGCCCTGGCTGGGCAGGCTTGCCCCAGCCCCTGCCCAAGTCCCAGCCCCATGCCTCACTTATCAGAGGGACCCTTCCCTTCCCCCTCCCCCCCTCCACTTCCACCACACCAGACTTACCAGCTGGAGGCAGCTCTCCACACTGCCTGGCTGGTATCAAAAATTGGATGGGTATCAGTCGATATGCCTCCTTAAAAATCAGCTCTTGGTATTGGCCACTAAAATCTCTATTGGTACACCCCTAACTACAACATTCATTAATTTCATTAAAAAAATATTTTGGTCCTGATTCACATGTGTTTGTATAGTGTACCTAGAGATGATAGTATAATAGCTTAAAATGAAGTCTTACTCTTGTATATTGTGGAGGGTGTGGGTGGGAGGGTGGGTATAGGTTTGTGGGTATGTGAGGTGTGGGAGAGGGTGTGTGGGTGTGTGTGGGATTTGCCGGGGTGGATAGATGTGGGTGTGTGGGGTGTGGGTTGGTATGGGTTTTGTGGGGGACTGTGTGTGGGGGGAGGGTGGCTGGGGAAGGTTGTGGCTTGTGGAGAGGGAGGATCTGCCCACAGACTGTCCCCCAACCCCCATGGCAGGCAGAGCCCCCACAGCACTCCTGCAAGCCTGGCCTCTGTGCTCCTGCCACTTCTGGACCTGGGGCACCAGTGGAGGCCCCATGCTGCTCCTCACTGCCTCTTGCCCCCAATCTGCCACTGCTTCCCTTCTCCTGTCACTTTTCTGTCTCCCCCCCCGCCCCTCCCCCCATGCTGCGGCACTATGTCTCAGCTGCTTTTGCAGTTCCGGTGCTGCAGCTGAGAACCACATGGTGTTGAGTGGTTGGCAGGGGTGGAGGGTGGAGAGCAGGGAAATGACTGTAGTAGGTGGGGGGAAGGGGCAGTGAGTGGGTGCATGGAGCACAGTGACAACCAGGTGGGACCATGGGGCCCACACCAGTGCACCAGGGCCAGCACCAACGAGGCCCAGAGTGGGGCAGCAGGAGCATTGAGCCAGGATAGCAGGGGCTCTATGGACCCAGGTTGGCTTGAGCAGTGCAGCCCAGCTCCACAGAGCCCCTGGAAGCCTGTGCAGGCCCTGTGCTCCTGCCCAGCTGTCACTGTCACTGCACCTTGAGCACCTGCTCACTGCTGCTTCCCCTCACCTACCACAGCCATTTCCCTGTCCCCCCACCCCCACCTGCCAGCACACATGATTCCCAAGTGGCCCTGAGGACTGGGGTGGCCAACCCAGCCAGCTCTGAGGACTGGGGTGATCACTCACGGTCCTCCCCTGCCTCCCTCCCCCCTCCTCCTTATCTGTATGTCCCTCAGCATGGGGAGGCAGGAACAGCCCCAGTTCAGAAGCCTCCAAAAGCCCCTGCTAGGCAAAAGCTTTCAGCTGGGGGTGGGGGATCTGAAGGAGGGGAGGGCCAGGCCGGATTTGCTGCTGCTGCTGCTTAATCCTGCCAGCAGCTCCCCCTGGGTCCTACTGATGCTGGCTCCTGTCATCTTTGACAAGCAGCCAGGGGCAGATAAATATACATTTTCTAAATTTTTTAGGTGCCCCATGGGCCAGATAGAATGGCCTGGTGGGCTGGATCTAGCCCGCAGGCCGTATTTTTCCCATCCGTGGTGTAAATGTTTAGTAGACAAAAATAGCAGATGAACTTCAGTGTTGACAAATGCAAGGTAAGGCACCTGGGTAAAAATAACCTCAATTATACATACACAATGGTGGGTTCTGAAGTAGCTATTATGACTTAGGTAGGCAACCTTGAAGTCATTGTCGATAGTTTTCTAAAAATGTCAGCTCAATTTGCAGCAGTAATCAAAAAAGCCAATAAAATGTTGGTCTTTATTAAGAAAGGAATAGGAAACAAAGTGGAGAACATTATCATGCCATTATACAAATCCATGGTGTGCCCACATCTTGAATTCTGTGTGGATGTAAGAGAATTGGAAAACTTACATAGCCAACAAAGAGAGACCATCAAGGCCAACCAAGATGGTCAGGGACATGGAACAGTTGCCATACAAAGAGAGATTAAAAAGGCTAGGACTCTTCAGTTTGGAAAGGAGAAGGCTGAGGAGGGATATGATAGAGGTCTATGATATGATAAAATCATGAAGGGTGTGGATCAAGTGATTGAGGAATTGTTATTCACCAAGTCCCAGAATCCTAGAACTACGGCTCATCCACTGAAATTAGTAGGAGACAGGTTTAAAACTAACAAGAGAAAGTACATTTTTACACACCATTTATGGAATTCACTGCCACAGGAGATGGTAGAAGAAGATAGCATAGCCAGGTTCAAAAAGGAACTAGACAGACTCATGAATGATAGCTCTATTAATATCAGTTGAACAGAATGGTTGGATATGTTTTCTCTGGCATTTTTACACCAGTAATGGTAGATCTCAGTGAAGGTAATGAATAGGGAATAGATCACACTAGATCTATCCAGTTCAGTGCTCTTTCTCTGGCAGGATGTATGAGGGTCATGCTAGAGGAAATGACATTGGAATGACAGGCTACTGGGCTAGATGGGCCATTAGCCTGACCCAGTATGGCACTTCTTATGTTCTTATGTTTATACTTGAGTTGGTATAAAGCTTGTCTCAACACAGACTACGCGTTTAATCTGGGTGAAGTTACAATTTAAACACAGACATACTAAGGACACTTAAAATGAGCATCTATACAGTAAAGCTTGTAAACTTGTGAATAGTGCCCTCCATGCTTCTCAAAGTTATGCCACATCATGCTAACTAGCTTGTGTTAGGATAAGTGCAGCCTGCTCCATGGAGATAAAATGAGGAATTTACAGTCCTTCATCTTCTAGGATGCACTACTTCCAGTCCTTTCCCATCCCTGACCGGGGTAGAGCCCAGGTGTCCTGGCTCCTAGGCATGCCCCTGCTTGCCAGCCCTCTAGTGGCAAGTAAGAGCTGTGCAGGTAACAAATGATATTAAACTTTAAGGTGTGACTGATCACAGCACAGTATAACTTTAACAATGCTTAACATTCCACAGATTTAATTTGATCTAACTTCACCCTGTATTTTTGTTCCCCTTTAAAGCTGAAACTTTACTTAGCTTTAATCCACATTATAACCATCTTGGATATAAATTCTACAAAATTAAATCTGAGATTTTTTACTATTCTAGCAGGCCTAATGCATAATTTGTCATCTATATCAGTTTAGAATAACTTAATATTCATTGCACTTATTTTGTCAAAAAGTTAATTTGATATGGCAGAACTGATAGCTTTGGTTCTTTAATTAGTATATTTTAAAATGTTGTCAAGGACACTCAGAGATTGTATATCCACTCCTTTATACTTTGTAAAAGTTTAAATAAATAAATAAAGGACTGTTGTATTTGTTTTATACCAATACCCAAAATATTTTTTTCACACCATTCATTCTAATTCTTTTTTCTGTTTCTATGCTATTGCTATTTCAAGCAGAACTGATGTCTGAACTATGATCTGTATCTGTTTTGGGATAATCTAAATTAATTCCCTTGGTTTACTGGGTTCCATTTTTTGTGCTGAAAGAGCAAGACACCAAATTTATCCCTATAATGTAATGATTTTGTTCACTTCTCATAAGCTATTCAGAAAACTCATTTAAAATTCTGTTTAGGAGCTTGGAGAAGGGTCTTCTCCACTTCTAAAACACAGAATCACAGAGGAAAAATTCTGGATTGTAACTCTTCTTCTATACTAATACAATATTTTCAAAGATAGGACATTTCTATTTGTATCACATCTCATAGAATACCATAAAGTTCTGAAAAATATTTACTAAATGAGGGGCCACCTGTCTTTTGATGATATTTAAAACTCCATTTATTTAAAGAATCAAGTCTTCTGTGCTACTTTTTCATATTTTATTCAGAAAAAAAACATAAAATATGCCATACTCAGTATAGTCAGCCTATTGTAAATCAGTATCCCATTTTATCACATCTTCACACAACGGAAATGATTAATTTCATGGAGCAAATCTGACTGGACAAGGTGACTTCCCAATCTTTTACACAGTAACAATTTCACATCTAAAGCTTGGATTTCTTTCACTATAAAAAAATGGAGGAACAGACGGTCAATTTGGCTTCTTTCATGAGTACTATGTGCTCTTCAGAAAGAACCTAGTTCTCCCTAGTTCAAAATAATTGCTGGCAATAGGATGTTTCTCTGTTGCTGGCACAAGGGTCAACAAAAAAATTGCAATATGTCAAGAGGTCATATGCAAAGAAAGGCCAATGAAATGCTGTTTATTTCTGATAGAAAGACCAAATCTGCATCCATGGAGCCATAAACGTGCGCTTTACTGCATATACTTTCTATTCCCAGGGTCACTGAGTCTAATAACATCTGCAGACCTATTGGTATGGGTAACTGTTACTGACTCCTCAACATCTAGCTCTGTCTCTCACTCTCATTTTCTGGGGGACTTAGCCTGAGGAGTTTGTTTTGTGCTTTAATCTATTATATACCCAAAAACATATAATTTAATCAGTGCATTTTATAATGATGCTGTAAGTGAGAAATAATAACTACAATAGTATTATAACAAGGCTTAGTGTAAGTAACACATGAAAAAAAATATATAGTTCTATAATATATCAGCTTGTTCAAAATATTCAGAATGTGTATTCTCAGTTTATGTGCCACCACTTAATCTAATTCAGTACATTAAAGAGCATTTCTTAAAATCACCAGAGAAAGGAAATGAGGGCATATCTCTGTTATTTTAGCTATCAAAGATACTAATGCTCATTAGACAATAAAACATAGGTTCAATTTATGCCATATCTTGATAAGGTTTAGGTAAAGCAGTCCATCGGTTAAAATTTCAACCTTGGAGATAGCTACTGATATTATAATTCTGCCCCTTCTCTTGCAAGGGTATTTGTAAGGGTATATAGTTCACAACCCTTTGGCACAAGAAATAGTACAAATATTTAATAGTGCTGACCTGAAACAGAATACAAAGTATTTTATATAATATCTAAAATTTCCATTGAAGTGGGCTCAGTGCCCAGAGCAATGAAGCATACCAGAAAACTGAGCACAAATGGAAAAAGTTAGAGAAATGAAAGAATCACTGAAAAAAGTGAGAACAAGAAGATGGTCAAAGATATACTGACCTTAAGGATGTTCAAAGATTGTCTTCAGTCTTGAGGACAATAACAAGGGAACGTACTGGACATTCTCATTACTAATATGCTGGGGATTGTTATACATTGTCCTTTCAACACTGGCCCAATATCTTTAATTAAATGTAACTGGGTTGAAATCAGTCCTGGCACAATACGATTAATTTTGAAGCTCCACCTAAAACTTCTCTAGTGAGTATATCCATCTCCTGACCATCTAGTGGTTATTTTGGGGTCCTCTTGATCTCCTCATTAATCCTCAACAAATATATACGATAGGTGAGAAATGCAGGGAAATAAACAGTCCTTACAATTATTTGGAGTTTGTAATTATTACTGTGCACTATATGTATAACTATTCTCTTTCTTTTCTTATGAAGAACTCTCTCTGTTCCAGAAAAAATTTAGATAAAATTACTCTTGTGTAAAACCACTGAAATTAATAGGACTGTAGATAAGATTGCTTTGACAAATATTTTTAAAGTCCCCTTGTCTTCAGCATGAGCCTGGGTCATAATTACTTATCACTAGAAAAAAGTCAGGGTAAAGGAGGTCACTTTTTTCCAAGAAGTATCCTTAGGCTCATATCCAATATCATACTAATAGTGTAGATTAGTATTAGCAGTTAGAAAGATATCACATAGTTGTATGCCTTAAACAAATAAGACTGCCCAGTTCTAAAGTCATTGAAAGTCAGTATTTATCTTCTCCAGGATTTTCCATGTCTGAATATGACACATGCTGGTAGCTGCATGTCAGCCACCATGACTGTTAGAGAGTAATATATACAATTATATAGTGCCATTTTCTTTATTAGTAATAGAACAGCTCCCAAGCTGCTGTAAATGACACCAGTGAAGCTACTTCTGTTTATAACAACTATGGATCAGAAATTGTGTGTTGTGAAATTCCCCAAGGCAAGCATATCAAATGTGAGTTAACAAAGTTCTTCTCTCCTGTAAGTCTATTTTTACTGCTAGAACTCAAATAAAGCATAGTGTATGCACCTCTTGATAAGTCTGTTTTTAATTGTTATGATATTAACTATGAGAAAGAAGGAAAAATTCTGCTCTATCACACATTCTACTATAGCACATATTTAAAAGTCCTATTTTGCTTTTTTTTTTTTAAAAGGATTATATCCCAATTCCTCCATGCACAAAAGAGAGCTATGGAATATGGTTAACATAAACACAAGAAAATGAATAGATATCCAATTGGTCACTTTTTGCTCAACTAGTTTTCTCCAGATTTTGCTTGATCATAATCAGAATCATTACCATTTTTTTCGATACAATTAAAAATAGAACAGAGTAGCGAAACTGTAGCCAAGTTCATGAAATCACAGATTCAATAGCTGCCATGGTATTCATATATTATCATAAATAAATATTAAAAACAAAGTTTGTGGGTATATGGATGACTTAGGGAATTAATTGTACAAAAAGAATCATTTAGGTAAGCGGTTCCAATCTAGGGCAATATTAACAAAGCATCTTCATGATACAGTTTGACTCAGGCAAATAAATTAGTTACCTCAGCAGGTGTGCATCCATTTCATAATAAGGACCACTACATTTGGCATTAGTTTATATATTGTTGCCACTCAACAGAAATGTCAAGATTTGAATAGACATAGACCTCACCTCTTGTTTCCACAAATGGTCTCTCTAGATTAATATTGACATAATATGTCACGGTAAAGTAGGGATTTTTTCAGTGGCTTGAAGTTTCCTGTGCTTGTTCTCCATTCCTGTCTGTCTGGATCCTGTTGTGCTTTGTCATATGTACAGAAAGAACACTTATTGCCTTGGGGTTAGACCTTCCAGTCTTAATTATCAACTAAGCTGACACCACTTTAACAAAATAAAATTATTAGATGAAAGGACAAAATAATTGATGTTCCATTTCTGAAGAACCCATAAGTCAAATTAAAGTAACTGGCTGACATTTCATCTCTTCAATGGTCTAAATTTGGCTCTTAAACTGTTTTCACTGTACTATTACTACTCTTAGGCTAAAGTCAGAAGAGAAAGTGCAAAAGAGGTATAAAATAATCTCTCGTCTCCATTTGAGGAGAAAGAGGTTAAGAAATGTTCAATGTTGAATTTGTTCCAATCTCTTTCCATGATTTATATGAAAGCAGAATTAGGACAATTGATGAACAGGTTTGAAATCCAACCTATTTTTTCCCAATTGCATAAATCTTTTAAAGAGCGTCAATGAAATGGAGCATAGTATGCAACATGAGATATGGTATGTATAAAAGTCACATAGACATTGCTTTCTGCTGTGGGATAGTGCCATCTGTAGTCTTGGAGTATCACAGTTGCTGAGACGAATTCTTAAAGTACATATTAAATATTACTTACAAATTCAAAAAAATGTAGAATACATTAAATATACATAATTATCATACTTACTGAGCCTATTAAAAGATAAATAATCTGATTTAAGCAAGGAAAGAAATGACTCCTGTTCAAACATACAAGATGGTGATATAGAAATAAGCTCATCCTTTCTTTTCCATATTCTCACTTTAGGGAACAAACCAGATAAGTACAACAGGCAGTTTTACAAAAGTATGTAAATGTGAGAATATATGGAAAGATGCTTTTATAATCCCACTAGGTACCTAGGCACCTGAATAAGGAGAAGATTAAGATTGGTTCCTTAGATCTAAGTATAATAATATATGTGGAGTTTAGGTACCTACATTCCAAAGAGGAATTCAAGTCAGCCTTACTGGCATTCACAAAAGTCACCTCTGTTTTGGCCTAGAACAGGGGTGGGCAAAATGGCAGATCCAGAAAGCAGCCAGACTCCATTTCCCAGAAGCCCCTACCCATATGGCTGAGGCTGGTCTCCATGGAGATCCCAGCCACAGCTGTGCTGTGGTAGTATAAAGCTGGGGTTGCCATGGAGACCAGCCCCAGCCACTCGGGCAGAGCACTAGGCAAGACAGGGCAGGGAGCTACTTCAGGGCTGTTGGGATCTTACAGCTGTCGGGACCCAGGAAGAGGTCTGATAGCCAACCTTGGCCTATACCCGAGAGTTGGTTTGGCGTTTTCCGCAATTTTCTTCATTTCTTTGCTTAAGACTGTCGAAACGCATCAACCTTGTCATGCATCACTACTTGCTTTTTCTCTCAACGATTTGACACTTCCTGTCCTCCATCCACCTACGACATACAATAAGCCTTCACATTTGTCTCTTGTGCTCTCTCGTGTTCCAGTTAAGAAACCAAACTAAAAAGGCAAAATTTTCTCTTTTCTCTCTCTCATTCAATGCTTTTGTTTACACTCGACCTTTCTGCGACATCCCCCAAACCTTCAGATTATCAATGCTGTTCTCTTTTAATAATTCAGAGCTTTCCACTCAAAACATTATGACTTGGCTTCACTGCGTAAAGTCTCGAACAGGCTTTAAAACAAAACAAAACAAATATGTACAAGATCATTAACAGGAAAAGAAAACCATAAAATGAATCGTTAGTTGTGTCTTTGGCCTACAATGACAGAAGGTTTAGGACCGAGTTGGAGGTTTCAAAGTCAGCTCTGTTCACCGAGAAATCTGTTGGTAACAGCAGGAATAGAGCGACGACCCTGCTTGCGACATATGAGCAGGCAGCCATTGTGGCGTCGACCCGGGTGTGTTGCAGGTTGGAGCTTGGTGATTCTCGCGATCGGGCAGTTACAGATTGCTGCTTCGTCTTCGCTGGGCCTGTAAGGGGACAAAACAGACGAACAGACAAACAAACAAAGAAAAGGGTGGCCATACTCGGTGAACAGCATGGCGGTGAATTAGCCAGTTGTGATGAGCTATGATGAGCGACCAGGTTTGATCGCCTTCTAGGAGCACAGAGTAGGAGCCAGGATACTGCTCGGGTTCGCAGATGACTTCCTTGTGCACTCGCGGATGTGGTTGACGATGGTGTGGTGTCTAGGGGTGAGCTTCGGCTTTCATGTTTGGGGCTTTTGAAGTGCTAGTTCATAGATGCCCCCTTCAAGTAGTTGTTTGTTGGGGCAGGCTGCGGTGTTATCCGGAGTGCGCTGTTAGGCGTGGGTGCCTCCGGGGCCCGGACCGGTTGGCGGGATCGGTCAAGATTGGTAGCCTAGTATATGTGCCAGTTGTTGTTGTCCCGCATCTCCTAAGACGTGTAGCCGTTGTTTGGTAAGCGTGAAGTGGTTTAGGAGGAACCCAAACATGGCTCTTTCCTCTGGTGTCCTCTGGGGTGGCAGTCTTGATTCCTTTCGTAAGTTGAATTGGGAATGTTTTGGCCCTTGGTATTCGACTGGATATGTAGTAAGATAGCTTAGGGCAACGGCTGTGTTTGCGGTTGCTGATTTTATAAGAGCTTGCAGCCGTGGAAGTTGACTTAAAAGATTTTCTGCTGGCTGAGTAACAAGCAGGTTGAGGAGAAGGCGAAGGGTGATGGTGTCCTCTCCTCCATAAATTTCCATGCATGCTTCGATGACATCAAGGGTGGTGGTGGTGGTTGCACCCTCTGGGTTGGTTACTTGCTTGGTTATTGCTACAGGATGAGCGGCAGCTGTAGTTGTTACTGTGTCTGGTGGGAGGATCGGATTCTCGCTCGTTGCCCCCTCCCTGTGGGACGGAGGTGGGGCCGTTGGGAGCGACGTCATCTCAGGGGGCGGGCTTGCTGGGTGGAGTCCCACCTGTTCTTCTGTGGCTCTGCCCTTCTTTTTCAGGTCCTCCGGGCAGCTCATATTTTTCTCAGTGCCATTTTCTGGTGGCAACGGAGGGTTTTGGCACGCTGCGTGAAAATGCAAACTTAAAAACCCAGTTAGCAGCTTTGCTGACTGTAGCTAACTGGGTTTTTAAGTTTGCATTTTCACGCAGTAGGAGTGACACTACGTTAATCATCTTTCTTTTGTCCCACTCGGAGCTTGCCCGCTCCTTTCCAACTCCCTCCTCTCCTCTCAGCGAGAAGTAGCCGCTGACGCACCCTGTCTCCGCTCTGCTCGCTTGGTGATAAGCGATGTGGGCCCATAATTCATCCGCGTTATCTACACAGTGCCCCCCACTACACCAGGGGCAGTTCTTAATTAATTCCCACTCCATCACATTTCCCCTTGATCCTGTTCGTGACGCCATGTCGGGACCCAGGGCAGCCGGCCAGCAGCTCTCCCTGACTCCCACCCGGGCAGATAAGGGTTCGGGGCCGTAGAAGGCCATCAGGCGGGTACTTGTGACGTGTGGAGTGGAATTAATTAGGCGGATGCTTATCGGTTGCAAAGCAAGATTGTTTACTCACGTCAAGGTGGTGTAAGACGGAGGTCAGAGATAGTTAGTTACAGCTTAGAGATCGTTGTTCAGTCGTTCTGTAGATATATATATACGGGCCGGCGGTCGGCTTATCGAGCATGCGGGGCAAGGGTACGCCAGGGAGGTCGCGGCGGGAAGATGCTGACAACTGATCAAATTGTCAGATTTACTCCAAGGTGTGGGCAGAGTTGTCTTCTACTTTGCGAAAAATTTAAGTAGGTTTTGTTTGTATGATAGGCAATTGTTTTTCGCCATGTCATAAATCTAATTAGAATCGCCAATTATCTAGCGGTGTTTGCTAGGGTGTTATTTTTACAGGGTTACTCCTTGTTTTCTTTGACCAATTATAATGATTTATATAAAGCAAAGAAGGCAAAAGTTTTTATCTCTGTTAGTGGTGCAGCAATAAATTTCTTTTTGACATGCACAGAAAAAAGCGGTTACTATCATTATTGTTAACCCTTAGTTAACCTAGTGCAGAAAAAACTGTTTTAAATGATTATTACTTGTTTGTGACATGGACACTACTTAATTTGGTTGTGACAACAGCGGGGGCAATTTCATCCAGGGCTAGGGCAGAGCTACAATCTGCAGCCTGCATGCTGTGGGCAGGGGCACGCAGGCAGTAGATCACAGCTCTGCCCCGGCTTCTTGCAGCGGTAACAGCCTGGTCTCAAAGTCTAACTTTATAGCTGGTTGGAGCTTTTTATTGTGTAATAACTACTTTGTATATGTAGCTGGTCTCACAGTAAATGTCCAAGTAACCAGTTAATTGTGCAATACCTATAACATATAAAGAAAGTTGTAAGGACTCAAGACATCTACTTTAAGGTTTCCATGGTTACTAGAAAGAAATTCAGATGAAGCACCTAAAGGCCTTACTTCTCCTCAAACTCCATTTTGATTGAAATTGTTCCTTGGAGTCACTTAAAATCTGCCTAAGTTGTGCTAGGCCTATACAGACAACCACTGATTTGCATTGACAGAGTTGAATGAATGAGTGAATGAGTGGTAGGGGTAGAAACTGTCCACCTTTTGCCCTGTTTCCTGGTAAGTATTCTAACAACCTAGGCGAACCTTAGCCTAAAAGCATTTGAGTCCACATCTCCAACTTTTCAGGACTGTTTTCTAACCAGTAGATTATAGAATAGGTTACATAAAGGCACATATTAAAGTATGTATTTTTGCAGTACATATTAAATGTTACTTACAAATGGCATAGTACCAGAGGCAGGTATATCCCTCTCATTGAAAGCTGATATTTCCTTCTCATTAAAGGAACATTGGGCAGTCAAGAATGCAAGAGTCATAACCAAAAAACAAACAAACAAACAAAAAACAGACAAAGCAAAAGAGAGCATGCTTCTGTATTCTAATGGTTATAGCATTCTCCTGGCAATGGGAGTTCTAAGTTCTGGTCCTGCTCTCAGTGCTGTTTATACATTTTAAAGTAGACAGCCATTAGTTAGAAAGAAGTGATAACCCTGGCATGTCACAGGCCAGCTGGGCATTGTGAGTATATCAATTTAGTTACAGGCTGATCAAGTACTGCAACTGTATTTATTTGCCACTGGGCTATTTGGTTCAGGAACGAGGAGGTGATGCTGGGAGGAAAACAATGGCAAGTTTCACTTATAAAAAAGAATAAATTTTACTTATAGCAACAAAAGATATAGCTTGCACATATGACAGTTAGTAAAAAGGTTAAGCTAATAAACAAACAACATAACAATACAAGTTAAAATTGACAGTGATCATAAAAACAGACAGACAAATCAACCAAGAGTTCCCACTTGGTTAGCAACTTACCGATAGTCCCTCAGTCCGGTACACATCAAGTTGATTCAGCGAAGTCAGGCGTCCCCAATCCACGCTGTCAGAGGGAGAACCGGGGGAAGATTCCTCAGTCAGGATCTGGTCTTCGCTCAGACAGGGAGTAAGAGAGATCCGGGGGAATGGGACAGCAATGACCCTTTTGTTCCATCCTTCCTGCGGGTCACTTAATGTGCATGTTATTTTATATCCTGTCTATGCTAATCTGTTGGCTATATAGCCACTTATAATCTTATTTTATAGCTGTTATCCTATGAGGTTAAAAGGTGTTAGAAATCATTACAATAAGTTACTGCCCAAGCTTGGGTTTACCCAATAAGCAAATCACACCACATCACTTTGGGGTCTAAGATTAACACGTCCCCACCCAAGTTCAACTCACTATGTTAATTATACCTTGTGATTAGATTAATTAATTTTACTAACTTGAAGCAAAAAATACTAAATCAGCTAGGTTTGCAGTTTCACTTTTTAGTTCTGCTTTTTAAAACTCATGCTGGCTCAAGATCAGTGCAAACAGCTATATATAATTCTTATGGGTTATACTCCAGACAGACAGGAAACAGTTTCATAAGCTCTATTTCAAATATCTTCAAAAAGCATTTTATTTTTGCTATAAGTTGCTCATTAACCCTTTTGGCTCTGGCCATCACACTGGCAGTAGGGACTAGGGCCCAACACTCACCACTCTTGAGTAAGTGCCCCCCAGCCCAATGGTTTATGCATTCAATCCTCATAAACCTACCAATTCCCTCCTCGCCCTGGAGATATGTAGATACTGTAGACACTGCAGATTTTGCCACTGAAGTTTCTCTTTTGAACATGCAGCATAATTACTGAAAATTGAAGATTAACAAGACATGTTCTACTGTTCATGTTGCCTGAGTTCCATTCAATAGGTGTTTACTTAAAGCATAACTAACAGATGAATACTGTAGCTTTCACTCCATTCAAAGACCAGCAGGAAGAAAAAGATAAGGTTGTACTTATACTCCCCACAATTTTCCAACAGTTAACTGGTTATAACACTCATGTCTTCTTGAGGGTATTCAAGCTCATATCTCCTACCTACAGAAACATGCCACCTGGGGATGGGGCATGGGAGGCAAAGGGAAATGTCTTAACTTGTCTTGCTGAAACTGTTCCATTTTGCATGGAATAATACACATTTCACTGGGTTAGAGAGAATTTGATCATGACTAGAAGTTAGGGCAGGAGTGAGCAATTATTTCAGCTGGAGGGCCACTTAATGAGTTTTGGTGACCTGTTGAGGGTCATGAGGGTAGCCACCCCTTTACAAATGCCTCACCCCCTGGTTGCCAGAAGTTCCACCCCTAACCCCTGTTCTTTGCCACTGGAAGTCACTCCCCTTGCCCCCCCCCAGAAGTACTCCTTTGGGGAGGGGAGGTTGTCATCTTGGAACCAGAAAAAAATCTTTTACTAAAGGTCAAATACTTACTATAACATACTTTAATTTTATTACAAATATATGTTTGTTATGATTTGTGTGTATGTGTGTGCTTGCATAGTATATATAGAGGTGATTGAATAATAGCTCAAAATAAAGTCTTTCTCTTGTATATTGTGTGTATTGCATGTGGGGGGTAGGTAGTGGTTGGGGATGGGTGGGGTGTGGGGTGGTGGTGAAGGGGTGTGGCTGTATGTGTAGGCTGGCAATAGAGTATGTTAGGGGTCTGTATATGTGGGGGAAGGGTTGTGGAGAGAGAATGTGAGCATGTGGCATGTCTGGGGTGTGAGGGAGGGTGCCCAGTGGTGTGTGGCTCGAGCCAGCATTGCACATGGTGGCAAGGAGCACAGCCAGGCTGGCTTGCCTCTATTTTACAGGGCTCCAGCAGTGCACATGCAGATCCACTTCCAGCACTCATGTGCCACCAGATGAAGCCCCATGCAGTAGAGCTGCCTTCCCCACCTCCTGCCATACTGGTTCTGAGACTCTGCTGGAAGTGGAGGGGAGTCCCATCCCTTGCTTCGCAGAAGATTCCCAGGATCTGCTCAGCAGGGAGCAGTGAAGGCAACTGGATCCACTGTGCAGGGCTGTGAAAGCTTGGAGACTACACTGGAGGCAAAGGACTTTGCACATGAACCTTTACTTCAGGTTTCACTTCAAGGAGTCAGTGTTGCCCACCAGAAAGAGGAAGCCCAACAAGGGGGGAAAATCTCATGGAACTGCAGCAGCACCTTGGTTGAGAATTACTGGTACAGACAGATGTAACAATTGCATTATTAATATAAGTTATGATACAAATGTTACATTTGAGTGATCTTTTAGCGTTTCAAATGTTGCAGAACTGCTACAACTTTAATGAGGTTTCAATCAAGGTCAAAGTTGAAGTCTCATTCAAAGTCATTTAATTAGCTTGTCTTGCTACAGGATCACTGTGACATTTCAGTTACTGTGTAACAGTTGCTACATGTAGCCCTGGTGACAGCTCTCCCTCCACTTTCAAAGCTATTAAAAGACAAATTTACCCATACCCTGGGCATGTCTACATGAGATTTTGCTGTGGAGCTGCCTAATTAGTTCCACAGTAAATGTCTCCATGTCTACATGTGTGCACCTATTAGGACGCACAAAACTAATAAACTCTGGAGCAGGCTAGTACTAGTATATTAAAAGTACTAGCCTGCTCTGGAGTTTTTTATATTCAGCAGTGCAAGTGTAGACACTGCCCAGCTGGCTGGGGCATGAGGATGCTTCAATGTGAGTGCTGCCTGTCGACTAGCTCCACACTGAAGCACCCTTGTGCCCAAGCCATCCTCTCTGCAGGACATTGAGCCTGGTCAAAGCAGCCCTGGGGGCATTTGTATACATGCATATATTGCAGCACTGGGGGCTTTTAAAAATGCCTGGTGCTGCATCACATACATTTGTATAAATGGCAAAATGCACATCAGCACTGAGAAAATGGTGACAGCAAGCTTTTAAACTAAAACACGGTGCTAGATTTTCAGCATATCGGAACAGACAAAGGTACATGTATAAATGCTCAAAGTGCCGTGCATGATTAAACTCCAGAGCAATATACACCAGAGTTTATTCATGTGCATTAATTGCATTTATAGATGTGCCTGCTGTGTAGAAAGTGTGTTGGGGTGAGGAGGTTATACTCTCTTCTCTGTGTTCTGACAAAATAAGCGACTATTTTATTTTGGGCAAAGTCCAAGCCTGAGGGCATTCAGTGTTCTCTGTGAATGCTGAACTGATCCACTTGTAATAGATGGGAAAACTTTATAAGCCTTAATGGAGTTGCTAGGTATTGTCAAGACTGAGGTGTTTCTGTACACATAATAGCAAAACTTGAGAAACCTTGGGAAATTCAACGTTGAAAGGTATTTTAGATGATTCCTAGGTTCAGCAGCAACCAAGGAGCTATTTAGAGGATCTAAATTTTGAACTCTGGTACCTAAGTTCTGTATTAATTTTTAGGCACCTAAGTTCTATGGATGGAGCCCTTCTTGTAAATTTTAGCTGTCTAGACTTTCCCAAGGCATACACTACCAGAAAAGAAGCATATTACATGGCAGTATTTGTTACAAGTCTATATATATTACCATTGAGACTATATAATGGAGACAGATTGGGTCTTTAGAGGCAAATTCAAAACCAATTTATTAGCAGATTCCTTCCCCTATGTTCACCAGTTGGCTGCAGCAGCATCCACAGACTCCAATGTGGGGAGGACTTAAGGATCTGCATGGTAGTAACTTCAGGGATTTCACCATGCCTCTCTTAAAATTTGGCTGCGCTTTGTCTGAATCCACTCTTTGTGATCTCTTATTTAATAAGGACAAGAAAAGGAATGACAAGGGAGGCTAGATTTGCCCTAGAAGATGCTACCTGAATAACATATGCATCCGTATATGGGGAAGATATTTCCCCTTCTTTAACTAGTATGATATCACATAGACCTAAATATAAAATGAAAGATATGGCCCTGAGTCACATTGCTTTAGTAATTAAGTCTAGAGTGTAAGATGTAATTGTTGCAAATGTTGCAAATTATTGCAAATCAGCATCATGTATTCATTCAGCCAAGAAATTTCTCAATATGTTTTCAAATATTTTAATCATTTCTACAGTTGAAGGGCTTTGGATAGCATATTTCAGCAGGGTCAGGAAGTTAAAATCAGTTTTGCTCATCCTTAACTGAAATGAATTAATACATGCATCCTTAATTTTATTGGGAGAATGCAATGATTCTGTAAGCTTAAATTTACAACAAAGAATAATGCCAACTGTTTAACAATAAACATCTCAATTGGTGTTATAATTTTAAAGACCACAGACATCTGTCTTCCATCAAAATTGCTTTTGTACCCAAAGAAAGCTGTTAATAAAGAAAAGGAATTAAAATAAAGTTTAAAATCAGTGCCAGTCTAATACTGAGAAACTATTGGTATCTCTCAGTTCTTGGATACTTTATGCATTAAGTCACTCTAAAAGATTGCAGTGCTTTGTGAGAAGTTTCAAGGACACAGTGAAGGAGAATTAAATTATCAAGTAATTTTACAGCTTGTTCTTATATTTACATTTATCTTGAATGGAAGTAATTTATATGGGGGAGGGGGGCAAAGAGAACCATACATCACAGTAATGCAAACTCCATGAAAAATTTGCCCTTCATGCTGTGACTGGACACTGTCAAGCAAGGTTTGCAACCTTTTCACCTGCATCGAAGCAAAGTTGCAGCTTTTTAGTTACCAGAGTTGTTACTAGTTACAAAATATTCCTGCTGTTTGCATTTATGAGAAAATGAAGGAAAGCAATTCATTTGCTAAAAAGAATAACCTCTAAAGAGTAACCTCCAGAATCTGATGTATTGATTCTCTTATGTTTCCCCAGATGGCGAGGTGGTGAAACAGAACCAGAACACCCAGAGGCAGTTACTGCTGCTTGTCTGTGGAGAATTTCAGGAAGGAGAAGCTTATGCTGTCATTGTCCATAATATTGCTTGGGTTCCTTTTACACTGCATGCATACAAATCCCACTGTGAAATCTCTAAGAAATTAAATTTAAAATATACTGCATTCATGACTGAGGAGCTGTCAGTGAAACTCCTAGTCATGTCCTTTTTCTTTGTTGTAAATGCCATACACTATGTGTTCAGAGCTAAAATTTCAATCTCACAGATGTAGAAAAGAACTGTAAAACAGTCTGCTTGACGAAAGGCAATGGCAGATTTAATGGATGGGAAATTTTTTTCCCCAACAAAGAATTAATTTCAGTTTCATTTTGAAAGTTTATTGTAGTAAAACAGTTATTTTATCCAATTCAAGCCTAAAAGTGCAGGTCCTAATCCTGGAAAGATGTATTTACATGTGTAAGAACACAAGTGATTCCACAGTGGTGCTATTGCACTTAAAATTAAGAATGTTGATCTTAAAAGCATTTCAGAATGGAGTTTAAGGGCCTCACCATTGTGAACTACTGAAGAAAAACACAAGTGAAACAAGACCAAACTCCTGGCCTCTCTGAAAGTACAGGAAGATACTTAGTGAGTTAATACTGCTCCTAGCCACATGCTTTCCCACTGTTTTTTTCCAGCGGTATTTCCATCTCTGTCATTTCATCTCAATAGTTCTGTCTGTTACAGAGGCAAGGATGCTGTTTTATGCGTACCACCCCTGCACCACAGAACTCCAGCCATATGGATTGTCTACAGAGACCACTATGTGCTCCCAGAAAAGCTCAGCAGCCCCACATCTGCTCTTTTTAGATATCTTCTGAACCACTCTAGAACCATTTACCATCATGCCAATGTAAGCACAGGGCTCATAAATACATTCTGATATAGTTCAAAAACTGAATCTTAAAACAGGGGTGTCAAGAACACATACTTTATTAAGAGTGGTACCAGCAGCAGCAGCACAGCTGGTAAAGGACCTGAGAAACCATTTTGTTTTTTTAAAAAAAGGTAAAGAGTACAGTAGCAATAGTAACAGTAACATTTAGAAGTTATTCACTGGATAATTTTTCTGGTCAGAATTGTGATACAGCTCTAAGCAAAACCAATTAAAATGTGGGAAGAGGACCAAAAAATATACACTATATCTGGCAAAAAGAGTCAGAGGAAATTCATTTTTTAAAAGGGCTTTTCATTAAGATAGGATCACCTTTAATTGAAGCATCACCGTTTAGTATATTTTTATATTTATATTTTAATGCAGAACATCACCTTTGGAAATGGAGCATATTATAGCTGGATGTTAAAATAAGGAATGTAAGGAACCAGATTGCTTAGGGAGTTGGTAATGAGATATATAGCATAACGAAGCCTGGCGCTCCTCATTTCAGATGGCTTTACACTTGCCCACTTTGGCCTTCACTAGCTTAATTTCATCACTAGCTGGGAAGCAGAATTACAACCTCCTCCTGCATGACTATAGGCTTAACTCAGTTGCTCCCTCACACATCCTCTTCTCAGGCTAAAGTTTAAGTTTTTTCTGCTTGAGAAAGCCAACATCATTAAATCCAAGATCAATAATTTTTAAGGATGGAAAAGGGAAATGATTGTGTTTAAGAATTTCTGCTTCAGGAAAAACCAAAAACAAATCTTAATATTTTACAAAAAAATGGTTTTTTTTCAATATAATCATTCAAAAGTCTTCATAAATTATCACATTATATTGATAAATTTCACCATTTTATGACCTTACTTATAAACAAAAAATAAATTGGACTTATCCTCAGATACAATAGTATCTGCATTGTCCAGATATTTATATATTTAATAGATGTGTGTTGATGGTATCAGGACCCCTTATAGAGGAGTGTAAGAGATTTTCTAGCACCATTTTGCAAACACATGCATACATATATGTCTGCATGTGCACTAATCCTAGGGAAACCTTAGGGGAAGCTCAGCCCTTGACAATTTAGAACAGATTCAGGACTTCTCTAAATGTAGCACGATTCAGCCAATTAGTGGTATTATACCTAAGTTCTGCCAGGTTACTATAACAGAGCGTGATATAAGCTATATGTTATCAATTCAATAAGAATCCCCAGTTATTTGTTTCATGCAGCATGAATCAGCTGATTTCTACCCCATATTCAGAATGCACCATATTTTCAAATCATATGCCCCTTCTCATGTTTACCCTTACTGATAAATCAACTGTTCCACTTAAACCGCCACTGAAGTCCCCATCTCTTCTACATTCTTGTGTCTAGGAACATTCACCTACATTCCTTATATCAGTGGTAGGAAAGCTTTTCAGGTTGCAGACCAAAATTACCTAGTTTAGGTCACAGATAGCACTAGGTCCTGGTCATCACCACTGTCACTTCTTTTCTCCACAGCAGCACAGCAAGAGCTCCCAGGAACACCACTTCTCCCTGTGGTGTTGTGGAGAGAGTGATCACCACTGAAGTCTTTACCACCAAACACATCAAAGCCCCATGTCCACAGGCCACATCAAAGCTGGCCTGTGGGATGTAGTTTGCTGATCCCTAACTCATACATTAGGATTGGTTAATGAGCTGCACTTGCCACAAGACAGCAGAGCTTCAGTCTTCTTGAGGGCATGCCGACATGAGACATTTACTGTGGAGTAGATTAAATAGCTCTGCAGTCAAATGTCACCATCTTCATGTGCCATGCTGTTAGGATAGAGTAAACTAATTAACTCTGCTGTAGAATAGTACTGCCAGGCACAAGTACTATCCTACAGTGGAGTTATTTACTCCACCACAATGCATATGTAGACACTGATGGGGCTGGCTGGTGCACAATAGGGGTGTGCAAAGTGGGCCCTATTAGATTTGGATTTGGATTCAGCCCTAATCAGGAACAATGATTCAATTTGTTGATTCAGATCACTGTCCCTGATTTGATTCAGCTGAATCCAAATCTGAAGATTCAATGCTGATTCAGCGAATCAGCAATTTGGACATAGACACAGCTTTAAATGTTTTTTCTATATACCTCAAGGTACCAGCATGGCTCATGATCACTGTGATGCTGGGGCACATGAAGCGTCCCACAGAAGTGTGGGGGCTCCCCAGTGTGCTCAGCAGCAGACCCAGAAATGGACCAGAAGCAGTTCCGGTCCACTTCTGGGTCTGCTAGGGAGTACACCACTCCCTGCCCCCACGCCCCCCTGGCTCAGCAATCAGCCATGGGAGGACCCTGGGTGCCCACCCCCAGACCCAGGAGGCACCAGTTGCTGAGCCAGAGGCATGGCAGGGGGTGGCCCTAGCACACTCCCTGGCAGACCCGGGAGTGGACTGGAAGTGCTTCTGGTCCATTTCCAGGTCAGTTGCTGAGCACACTGGGGAGCACTCGCACTTCTGTGGGACACTCCGTGCACCCCAGCATCACAGGATTCATGACCCCACTACCTAGAGGTATGTACAAAAAACATTTAAAGCTGTGTCTATGTCCAAATCGCCAAATCTTTGCAAATCTCTCTGAATCAATTCGGAGGGCTCTGATTCAATTCAGAGAGATTAAAGGGTCTCCTGATTCAATTCAGATTTGGAGACTGGGCCACTGAACTGGACCGAATCTTCGCCGAATCAAATCAGGGACCAAAGCTTTGCACAGCTCTAGTTCACAAGGGTGCTTCAGTATGACAGCTGCCTGCTGGCTAACTCCCCACAATGAAGCACCCTCGTGCCCCAGCCAGCCCCTCTGCAGCATGTTGAGCTGGGTCAGAGCAGCCCCAGGCTGGCAAGCTGACCCTTGCCAGCTGGGGCTGCTCCATCCTGGCTTGATGTGCAGCAGTCCTGGCACACGTGCAAATGTGGCACCCAGAAGCAATAAACTCCAGTGTGAACTACACCAGAGTTTATTCAGCCACATTAATTGCACATGTAGACTCTCCCACAGAATGGGTCAAAAGAAGAGCCTTGTCACCAGGACACAGTACAGATCACTATAATGTTTCCATAATATACTTCTTGGTGTTTTATAGTTTAGCCATTAAGTTAGCATTACCTAAATATGCTCTAAAATACATTTCATCCTTATCTTGGATTTTAATTAGTGTTATTGAAAGGTTGCCCATAGAGTTGTATTCAGGTTGAGATAGTTTAGTGCAGGTGCTTGGCTCAAGCCAGAACTCAGATGCTAATACACATCAAATTTGAAAAAGTAAGAATTTTCATCTGATATACCCACACCACCAAGTATCTAACTGATGAACACTCCTGCTTGAACTGACAGAAACCTTGTCTCTGATCTGGTATTGTGCCTTGGACAGTCTACTAGTTACTCGAAACTAAAAGGTTCACTCATACAAAACTTTCACTATTTGGGGTAACGGTTTTGGCTGAGTAAGTGACCTGTAATAGAAAAAGGCTAATGCTCATTATGTCACATAGCAAAACTGTATGGAACTATCAGATACAATACATTTATTTCAAAGCTTCATTATGAAAGTATATACACCACCAACAAAAGAATCCAGATGCCTTCTCAGGAATGAGGTGATATTAGGTTTATTGTGACTGTATGGTACAGTGAAATGCATTTAGTCCTCTCTCATAAACTTATGGTGGGATCCCATCTGGTAATATCTAACCAGTCTGCACACAGCATTTGAACAGGAACTGGATTGTTTCCCGGTTTCATTAAAATACTTTATTATTACCTTCAGTAAATTTTACCCAGACTGTTTAAACATTTAATAAAAAAGCATTTATGATGCACTACATACTTTAGAACATGCATTTCTGTCATTTGAGAAACACATGCATAATATATGCATAGCTTAAAAGAGTTTCAAAACAAAGTAAATATTTTATACGTGGCTATAAGCTATTGAGTAAAAGAGACAGATATTTGACTTAGCTGTAATTATGCAAACCCATATGTGATGCTACAATCAAGGTAAAATCTTATTCAGTGTTGTGAGATAAATAATTGCAGATTTTGTTCTTTATTAAGCCTTTATGGAGACTACTTAGCTGCAGTCAGCAGGATATCACTTTTTCAGGCTAGCATACTGTGCTTTTCAGTCAGAGAACATAAACATTAGCTTCATAAGATCAGATATCAATTTCCATTCCCTCTCCCCTTCCCAAACCATAATAAAGAATTTTAGGTACCATTCTGATTTATTTCTGTTAGCAGAATTGTTCATGTGAATAAACTCTTACATATCTACCAAGCATCCAGAAACTATAAATACTAAATCTCGCCGTGGCCAACAATTGACTATTTTATGTACATTTTTATTCTGTGTTTAATATCATCAGTTGCTAGGTTGCACAAATTGGCTTAAACAAAGGCGAGAACATCAAACTTGTCAATTTGAGTTGATTCACCCTTCTAAAACTGCAGCAGACTCATAATTTTCTGTATCAGAATAAGATTCAGATAATTCATCTGATATCTTTTATATAGTTTAAAAATACTGCGAAAAGATAACTCAATCTGAGTATACAACTTTTACTTTTACTCTTAAAATTAACCATGGTGAAGCAGTACAATAAACAAGTCTATTCAACCAACTATGACCAAGACCAGCTAGTACTATTGAAATTTTGAAAGCACAAAAGGTTAACATAAACAGTATAAACAGATTAACTATTTGAGGGGTGCACAGGGCTTCCTACTACATTGAGCAAATGTTCAGATGCACTGGTTCAAGCTCCTTCATTCCACTTTAAAAATGTTAAGGGCAATCATGAATCAGACAGTGTCTAGATAACCTTCTCTAATAACATGAACTTCTGCTGTTTTCTTGAGCTATACAATTATTCCACTGAATTGCTAGAAAGATATGAATATCTGCACAGCAAATCTAGAGCAATGCACAAATACAACTACTAACTCACTCATTTGGGAAAAAAAATGCTGCCCTTGCTCATTTTGATTAGTAACTTATGTAGTGATGGGGGCAGAATTAGGCTCACAAAAATCAAAGGCTCCAAAGCTACATCCTGAATGTAGAAGGTACATCAAGAGGGGTTTTGAGAGTCGTTACACATTGTTTAAGTACAGACATTCAGGTAGATTAGGGGAGGGTAGATTGTACTGAAAATGGCCACCTGATCTAACTTATTTTACCCAGGTGCAAACCTTACATTTAAACCTGGTCTCAGTGATCAGAAATCTATCTAAACTCATTACAGTATAGAAATTCTATGAATATAGACCAATCTAAAAATAGTGGAACCTAGTCTAAGATAGACCTGGATTGGTGTATACTTAGATTTAATCAATTTGGTCTAGACCAGTGCCTCAAACCAGTACAGTTACATGTGCAGCCCCAGGGGCTGGGAAAGCCCAGTTGCTGCCCCCAGTCCCAGGGCTATGCTTTTCCTACCAACCCCACTGACACCAATCTGTTCTTCTTTTTTTTTCCCTTTTGCATAGTTGATTAATCTTTGTAACTTCAACCTGCATTGTTCAGGACAGCATTTCTTGTTACTGCCACATAACATAATGCTAATCTGTCATGGTAGATGAAGAGGCCGAAGTGGGCAATCCAATTCTGCCTAAAACTCTCTTTTTAGTTTTCTTATGACAAGCCTTCATTATGTTTTATGGCATTAATTAGATTGACTGCACATAGAAAATACTTCAACTGTCTCTAATATTAGAAATAAGAAATAAGCTTCCCCCATGAGCCCTGAATACTTTCATGGGGGAATAAGCTTCCCCCATGAGCCCTGAATACTTTCTCATCATTGACCACAAGATGAACATGAGCCTGCAATGCGATGCTGCGGCTAGTAAAGCGACCAAAACGCTGGCTTGCATCCATAGATGCTTCTCAAGCAAATCCCGGGACGTCATTCTCCCCCTGTACTCGGCCTTAGTGAGGCCGCAGCTGGAGTACTGCGTCCAGTTTTGAGCTCCACATTTCAAAAAGGATGTGGAGAAGCTTGAGAGAGTCCAGACAAGAGCCACGCGCATGATCAGAGGTCAGGGAAGCAGACCCTACGATGACAGGCTGAGAGCCCTGGGGCTCTTTAGCCTGGAAAAGCGCAGGCTCAGGGTTGATCTGATGGCCACCTACAAGTTTATCAGGGGTGACCACCAGTATCTGGGGGAACGTTTGTTCACCAGAGCGCCCCAAGGGATGACGAGGACGAATGGTCACAAACTACTACAAGATCGTTTCAGGCTGGACATAAGGAAGAATTTCTTTACTGTCCGAGCCCCCAAGGTCTGGAACAGCCTGCCACCGGAGGTCATTCAAGCGCCTTCATTGAACACCTTCAAGATGAAACTGGATGCTTATCTTGCTGGGATCCTATGACCCCAGCTGACGTCCTGCCCTTTGGGCGGGGGGCTGGACTCGATGATCTTCCGAGGTCCCTTCCAGCCCTAATGTCGATGAAATCTATGAAATCTATATTGAGAATGCCACTGTCCTAAAACAGAGGGCATCCAGCACTACAAACTAGCATGCTTATAATCTAATTTCAGTTATCCCATTGCTGATGAGATACAAGGATTCTTTTGCTTACCTGATTTCTTGCATTGCAGACAAATAAGCAAGAGGATTTCACAGTTTGGATTATAGAAATTATTTGAAGTGCTGTTCTATGTAACAGTCTTCCAAGCTATATTTTAATAAGTAGGCAGTGATCAGTTACATTGAAACAATAACCTTTGAAAGATTTTACTGTCAATTAAAGAAGGGTTCTGAGTCTATGGTTATTTAGAGAAGACTTCCAGGCTTTGGAGATGGGGCAGTTATACCAGCCCACCTCTTCAGATTAAAACAAACTATAGTTACATAGATAAATTACTCAAGCCTCCTACTGCAATCTTTAAAAAAAAAACAAACAAAAAACAAACCACAATAATTTCTATGCAACTGCTTATCAAATTATTAATAATTTGATGACTAAGGAGTAAGGGCCTGTAGGGATAAAGAATCCACTAGCATGAGAACTCCAGCCTTTTGCAGCTCCCTGCAGGCAGTACTTGCAGGACTTCAGAACTAGCTACCGTAGTCCAAATGACCTTGATGCTGAATAGGTTCAGTCAACCATAATTGCTGCAGTTTCTACACTCTTGTGCAGCTGGAAAGCTTGGCTCATTTTGATATTGAGAACCCTTAGTTATCTCTGTGACAGACTGTATATGGAAATTAATGTTCGGAGGATCTGGATCATAGTACCACATAAAATAGTCTTGAACTGCCACCAATATTCTCAGAGGTTGGCTTATAGACTAGATCATGTCCACAGCAGTCAGAGAAAAAGAAAATATAGATTTACATCTACATTTGTGAGGCCTTCACTTTGTCTCATATACACATTTCAGTCCCATTTCAAGAATGTTACATCTCTTCAAATAGTGCATTAACTTTATTGTATCAGAATGATAGTACTTTAGACCAACTCTTTCCCCATTTTCAGATGTATATATATATCTTCACACATGCACAGCAATATTGAATCAGACTCATACAGCTTTGTTATCTGGTCACAGTGTATCCACTTGTTTAATCCTCTTCATTGAGCTGGTCAAAGAAAAAGTCCTAGGGAAACACTCAGATTTTGTTACTGAGCTTTCAATGTTTTTCTAAGATAGGATGTATGATCTACTAATTTGTCATGATGTGTGATATTTTATTTAATATCTCCACAGCTACATTATTTTCACTTGGCTCTCAGCTGCATCTAGGCATTTTGTCAGTCTTGTATATTTAAAGCTGTGTGAATTGGTTTTCAGAACGCAGCTACTTTAATTTACAAGGTTTCACATTACACAAGAAATACAATCTGGGGAAAAGTAAGTGAAATTGTAGAGTAAACATGCAGTAGGTTAACCTCTGACAGTGCTAATGTTAATCAAAGAATGACACCTTGTAATTTTTTTTCCTAGTTGATCTATGTTCAGTCCATCATTGTTACCTCCTAATGAGCACTAATTAGTGGCATTTATTCAGCATTTTATCTGTACTCTTCACTTAATAATACACTGCTGGAAAGCCATTAATCTGGTTTTGTTTAATATTGTACAAATAAAATCACAGAGATTCAGTGTTGCAGCTCAATAGAGCTAATAAAAAACCTGGAAAACGGAAAGATTCTAGTCCTCTGATTGAACACTGGAAATGCATTGCTGATGCACATATATTTCATTGGCACCATGACTTAAACCTTTTCTCTTTGTAATCAGAACTGTATCGGAATCCTTTTCTTTTGGCTTTCATTATAGTTCATCCTAATCATGCAAGCTTTTTAGTATTCACAGAGATCTAATGTTAATGCTTAGTTCATGCCAACTGAAAGAAAATGGATTAGAGTTTGTTTCTCAGATGCCAATCTAATTAAACATCTACTGCCGAAAATGGAAGTGACATATGTAACAGAGCATAGAGGTGTTTATGTAGTTTACATAGCAGTTTTCAGGTGTATAACAACAATGATTAAAGCACTGAATTGTTTATTTACTCATTATAAACCAACTGGGCTGAGCTATATGCAAAGCAAAGACAGACTTTCAGTTTAAATTACTCTTAGGGGAGTTAAGTATCACTCAATAATGAGAGATGGAAAAAACTGCTAAAACAATTCAGCTACAAATTAAACAATTCAATTACCTTGTACAATAGCTGGGACAAGACCAAATGCTAACGTGCACTAAATGAGAAGGTGACTTTCTCTGGGTTTGTCATATATATTTAGATGGTCTTACATTTTTTTTACTGTTAAGAGACACAAAACTAAAATCTAGACCCTAAAAGCTATTAAGTTTTCCAGGCAGAAAGAAAAGAGGCCAGCCCAGTGGTTAGTGCACCTAGATTTGCCCGGTGGACCAGGATGATTCAACCACCATCATGATGGGAGGGTAAGGAAAAAAGCTAGAGGAAATGTAATAGATCTTTAAAAGGTACCAGTATCTTTAAAAGGTATCTTATCATTATATAAACCCAGTTTCTTTGAGGCTGACTTGTCACAAGTTCTTTTATCTCTCTTCAAGTCCAGAGCCAGGGCAGAGCCACAATCCACTGCCTGCACACCCCTGCCCAGGGCATGCGGGTATTGGATCACAGTTCTGCCCCCGCTCTGGTCCACACTGCCATCACCATGAGATCCTGGCCCTGGAGCAGCTCCAAACCCAGCTGCACATCCTGCCACTGCAGCTGGGACTGGTCTCCATGAAAATCCTGGCCCCGTACTGTCATGGCTTCACTACTCCTAGGGTCTCCGTGGAAATTGACCATAGTGATGTGAGCAAGAGCTTCTTGGAAATGGAGTCTGCCACAGGCCCAATCCAGCCCATGGGCCAGACTGCCTGCCCCTGAGTTAGTACCATCATAATGTTGAACCCTTTTCCTTTAGAGATATTCATAGGGGTAAATACAGATAAATACTCCACTGTTACATTTTTGAATCCAGGTGAGTGGTGAAATCATAGCTGTATTAAAACCACCTAGCTATTCTCAAATTTTGATCCTTAACAATTTGGTGCCACACTAGACTTTTATGAACAAAAATTCTTCCGCACAAGTAATATCTAGTGTCCATCAATGCTAATTTTATGGCAATATTTTTTTTTAATGCTGTATCATATTTAACCTTCAATGGAAAAAGCTTTCTACTTATCATATGTCACCATTTTATTATAGTAAAAGAATCCAATAGCTGATTCCTGAAACATTATATGGAGTAATAATTCAGCTAAAAATGCTCGGCTCTGATGTACTGGATTATTGTCTTCATTGCCTGGAAGACCTATTCACATTTATTTGTGAATCAATGTCTTTATTTTGTTTGGTTAGTCATATTCAGGAATAGAATGGAAAAGTAGGAAACAAGACTCTTACATCATCTAGGATCCCTTACAAGGATTGTATCTGCTTTTTTCCTATGGATTTTCCAGAATGGTTTAAATTTTCTCTGTATGAGCTTTCTCAAACCTTCCCCCTAATATGTAACACAGCTATTTCACCTCATTTTGGGAACAGACACATTTTCTTGGATTTACAGTTAATCCAGCCTCTTGGATCCACTGAAGTACTTCCTCCAGATGTTCTAGATGCTCCTTTCAAGTGGCTCTATAGATAAGCACGTTTCAAGTATGTAGATGCATTTCCTCTACCTCACTTTAAAAGAGTACCCATTAATCACAGAAACATAGTTGGAAACCTATGTAGTCTGAGTGGGAAGATAGTGTATTGATGCAGCCCCCAAAGAATTTTAAATGCAGTGTACTCATAAGAGTCATGTGACAAAGAAACTTGCCAATTACACTTGTTCAAATTCAAAGTAGAGATAAATTTAGTTCTCTGAATCTTTTCCATTAACTCAAGTCTATGAGGAAAAGTCATATTTTAACACTATATTAAACTTTCCAAAATACACACACCATTACAAGGACACACATTTTCTCAGTTCCAGAGCTAGAGGGCCTATCTATTCATTTGTAAAAAGAAGGCTTGATCACCAAATCTCCAACACTGTTTCTATTTCTTCTCATGGACTCTCTGTATTTGTCTATGTTCAAGTATGCTCTTTGTATATTTGGGAGGCACCCTATAGAATGAAAGTAGAGTGGACAGAGGAATTTTTTCCCAGCATGGTAATCAGGCATGGCTGGTGCCTCCTGAGTCTGGGGGGACCACGATTTCTGGGTGGGCCTAGGGGTAGACCCAGGGGCAGGCCAAAAGCCCCATATCCACTCCTATACTTCTGTGACATGGCTCAGTGCCCTCCTCCCCCAACATGCCACCGACCTGTGTGGCAAAAAAACTGTCCCGATTTCAAGAGCCAATCTCAAGGGGGTCACATGCCCCCCATGCCCCTCTTACCAGTCGCCTATGCTGGCAATAAATATTTTTAAAGAGCTTTTTTTGTAATTATTCCTGTTCTAACATAGCCAGGTGCCCCTTTTGAGAACTAGGAACCTCTTTTTTATGAGAGAGGCCACTCCATCTCTGCAAGATCAATATCCTCTGATGTTTTATAGATTATGCAGTACTTTTGATGTCCCTCTTGAGGTTCATTCCCATTTCCATAGTATATTTACATTCAAGGTCTACTTTTCTCAAACTTACCCTATATGTCTTAGCTTTTCTGTCTGCCTTCTGACATTTATCTTGCACCTAGTTACAAAACTTAGCTCCCACCACCTGTCCTGACCATAGCTTCTAACCCTGGTATGATCTATGCTTACTGGCCCTGACTTGACTTTTAACTTCCCAGGATCATAAGAAAGTATGGCTGGAAGGTAGGTCTTCTAGTCTAGTCTCCTGCTCAGGGCAGGATCGTCCCTGAATAAAAAAATGCCAGACAAATGTCTGCTAACCTGCTTTGGAAAGTTTCCTATGTCTTTCTTCTTGACTTTTACTTTTTTTATGACCACTACTCTTCATCTATCAGACCAGAAAGGAGGCTCTGACCAGAGGGAAACCAGGCGACAGTGGGCCATTTTTCTGTCCCTCATCCATTAGTATCTTAAGGCAATGTTTCACAGGATAGCATCCAATGGCTCGTTGATCTCGAATGAAGGGCACTAGGCACTGGGCAGTGGCTGGTGCACAATGCTTATTGTCCTGCCTTGGGATATTCATTTATAAACCTGTGATCCATACTTCTGTGTCTATTTTCTCTTTAGTTATCCCAAATAATCACTTTTTATGCCTCTACTACCCTCCATGATTAAGGTAGTCTTTCAGTTCCTCTGATGGGCCTAGGCCCATGTTTCTCTGGACATAACATATAGTCCTGACCACTACTCTGGTTTCCTGAACCTGGTCTATTGCTGCCCAGCACTTTGGCATCCAGAGTCAGGCTACAACTCTGTCCTGAGTCCTGGTTCTTCTGTCTAGTTCTGGAACCAGTGGCTAACCACTAAGCCTAGCTACTCATGGTCCAGAATTAACACCAACATACCTGTTTCATATTCTTAGACATACCATATGTCCTCTGGTCAGTTATAATTTCCTCTGGCATGCCAACACCTGCAAGAACTAGGCTGAGGTCATTACAACCTTGTTGATCTATATGCCTTTTGAAGGAAATACTTCTGGGCATCCAATTGCTCATTACAAATGTACACCATTTTCCTGATCAGTTGCACTTCTTTTATCTTTTGACTACTTGAAAATAAAGGATGTCTCTTACTGGGGAAAAGGAGTGCCCAATCAACTTACTTTTAGGGGAACTACACTTTGACACTCATGTAAGCACTGAGGCAGCCATCATGGTACACTCCAGGTTAGTAAAATCTTCTGGCTATTCTCTTGTGTGTTATCCTAAGTGTGCAGCCTGGTAACAGTGTAGCACATTTTCTAGATAATTTCCTTACAGTTTTTGGAATCAGTAACTGTTTCCCTTGTGATCCCTCAACATAACATACATCTTTTTTTAGCACATATTCTCATTTTGTTCAATTTTGCTGGCTTTTTATGTCAAGAAATACCTCCACAATGAAAGATATTTTCCAAGCTCCATGTATGCTCTCTCCTTTCTTAGTTTTTCCTTGATCTGTCTTTCACAAAAATCCATTGACTGGACTAGGACCTGGGAGTTTCCTATATCCAGCAGTGCTTTCATTACCTTGTTGTTCAACATAACAGAGTAAAGAATCTCTGTGAAGAGATTTTCTCTTGAGGTATGTAACACAGGCTAGTAACATTTGATTTCTTAATAATCCCAATCTTTGAGTGTTGACCACAATAAAAGCAAATACCTGAAATTATACCTTTCTCTACTTTTTTTTTCATTTACAAACTTATGACTATGGGAAGTACAAGAATGGACTAACTGGGTGTATCTACATGTGAATATTAATGTTACCCAGTAAACTCCAGGACAGTTTTTGCCAGAGTTATTAATCCCAGGTGCAGAATTTATATGTGCGCCTGGGACCGGAGCATGTTGAGCCGGGTCAGACCAGCCCCAACTGGCAGGTGACCTTGGGGGTCAACCTGGAGTTGCTCCAACACAGCACAGTGTGCTGCAGAGAAGCTGGTCAGTATACAAAGATGATTCAATGTGGGGGTAGCCAGCAGGCAGCCCCCTCACTGAAGCACCCTTGTCCCCACGCCAGCCCTGTCAGCAACTACACATGCATTGCAGCAGAGTAAATAACTCTACCATAGGAGTTATTTACTTGTATCTGGCAGTACTAACTGATGACAGGGTTAATTAGTTTAAACCAGCCTAATAGCTCTGCACATATAGATTGGTGATGCTTTACTGAGGAGTTAATTAGTTTAGTGCGTAGTTAGCATCTCATGTAGATGTGCCCACTGAGACTGAAGCCTCTACCAAATACCCCAACAAACTATTTAAGTGAAGCATTTGGCAAAAAAAACCCTGAATTCAGTTCCATTTTTATTTGTGTTTTGGAAGCCTCTTCTAAGGGTGTCTAAACTATCCCCAAACAGTGAATATTTTAAACTGTATTTTCTAGTTTCATATGTAAATTCAGAGGTATTAGACCTGAAAAGAAAGTACACTATGCTTTATTATTTCAATTCAATCTCATTCTGGTTCTTGCAGGTTTAGGCAGAAGTTGTTCTCATTAGAATTGTGCGTGCTATGTCTGTGGATATAAGTGGTATAAGATACACAAAAGTATTTTAGAAGAAGAATAGAACTGTTCAAACAGCTCTGGTATCAGAAACATATATTCCTGTCATATTTAATTGTTTTCGCCAGCTCAAATCTGGTGAGGTTTTCCTTTGTACCATACATCTTTAAAACTCAAGTACATCCACAGAGCTTGAGAGTTCACCCATTAATGCACTGTACCAGAGCATGTAAACCTAATAAAACAGAATTTAAAGGAAGGAAACATCAAGTCAATCCTTCTCTATCTCATGAATTTTCAAGCTTTTTTGAACTTCCTGAAAAGTTCACAAGCCTTTGAGCCAGTCTTGCACAGCTCTAGTTAAGTCCCTGCTGTGTAGTGCATGTCAAAAGGCATTGAACTGCTGACTGCAGCTGGCTTGATAGACTGAGATGTTTATTTCTGTGAATTTTATGCATTTGACCAGTTTTGCATTTTTAATTAAATGCCTGTGGCTTAACACAGCAGAAAACAATAAAGCGAATGGCTCCTATCCTGTTCCCGCTCTCATAACTTATATATTGATGCTACTGCAGTGATGTAAATGGGATTTGTCTTGATGTAAGTGAAGTCAGAATCACTTCCTTTTTTTAATAAAAGAATCCATCTTGATTTTTTTTTTTAAATCTCTTCTGTGGTAGTGTCGCTAAACACCTAAAATACATAGCAAAACACTAAGCTAATAGTATACAGCATTGTTCTCCCAAGCCCTAGTTCAATTTTCTCAGTCTGATTAGCTAGCAATTTGTACAATTACACCTAAATGGATGCAATCCTGATTTCACTGCTTATTTTATTACAGCACTAAAACAGGTACAGTGCTATCTGCAATGCTTGTTTACAATATTACTCATAAACAATTTTTTTATACACTCTATTTCAATTTCTCAGCTTGATTAGCTACCAATCTGCACTCAAACACTCAAGTTAAAAGGAACGGCTAATTGCTCTGAATTTTTTAGATCATTTATACGCAACAGGATTTATTAGTGCTAATGAAGTTCCAAGCCAGGATGACTTCTCTCTCTCACTCTCTCCTTCTGTCTTCTCATTTATTAAACATGCACAACAAGTAGCAAAATATAGAACTTTAAACCCTGATTCTCAAAACTGACCCACAGTGCCCATACCAGAAGCTGACAGAAAGTCCACTGAAGTCAATGGAGCTCCACAGAGCACCATCTACATAGATCATTTTACAAGATCAGGCTCTTAGTTCAATTCACCCTTTTTCTCTACAGGCTTCTTCTTCAGTATGGTAAGTTCTTAATAAAATCACTTTGGTTTTGTGCAGATCACACTGGCAACATCTACACAAGACACTTGTAAACATGTAAACATGTGCATCTACATTTGCACACACAGTTACTGCACAATAAAACTCACTAATCACAAGTAAACTTGCTACCTGCAAATGCAAGGAGTAAATTTACTTGTGATTACTAACTGTGCAGTAGCGCTTATAGATGACTTACCAGAAACAAATCTCCTCCCAGTCAGCTGGCCACCAGTGGGTGAGAAATTGCTCCCTTCCCCCTGGGAACTTCCTGCTGTCAGGGTAAGCTCCACCACCACAGCCTGGGAAGGGACTATGTATACTTTGCCCTGGCAGCAGGGATCTCCAACCCCTGTGCTCTAAGATCATGATCAGGGAGCAGGGGCTGGGAGATACTTATCTTTCAGCACCCACTTTGCCATTGTCCTTGGGGAGTCAGGGGCTGAGAGGTCCTTCTTTCCTAGTGCTGACCCCACATCCATGAAGCTGGCACTGGGAGATAAGGATCTCCCAGCTGAAACCCCATGACTACAGAGCTCAAGGTGGCAGATAAGGATCTCTTATTTCAAGCCCCGCAACTGTGGAGCCCAGGCTGGGAAATAAGGATCTCCCAGCACCAGCCCCACAGCCATAGAGCTGGCACTGGGAACTCCCTGTTGGTGGGGGCTGGAGAGCCTGTTCCCTGCTTAGCTCTGTTAGCTGGGACTCACTGCTCCTGCAGCATCCTCAGGGCTTTCAGGAGCTGGTAGAGGAATGTGGGGTTTACCCCCCACTGGCAGAAGCAGTGAATCCAGGGTTTTTGTCTTTTTTTTTTCTTAAAGAGCCAGATCTGTGGCAGATGGGCCATCCAGGTGGGGGGAGCAGATCCCCCCATGCAGTGTGTGGCAATGGGGGGCAGCAGGGATCACCCCCCGCCCCCCACTGGCAGCACTTACTGAGTCAGGGCTTTTTTTTTTCAAAGTGCTGGGAGTTGGGGTGGGAGGGGCAGCCATTGCCAGGCTGTGGGGGATGTGCCTGGCTGATTCAGATATTCGACAGCAGCTGAATCTCCAGATCAGATTTTGCTGATTTGAATTGGGACCGTGATTCGAATCACCTAATCGAATCACTGTCCACCAAATTGGCTGAAGCCAAAGTGAATACTAGCTGCTTTGCACAGCCCTAGTGTCTTTGTCTGAATCGCTGATTCTCTGAATCAGCACCAAATCTTCAGATGTGGCCAGATCGAATCAGGGACAGTGATCCAAATCAACGAATCAAATCACTGTCACTGATTCAGGCTGAATCCGAATTGAATAGGACCCGTTTCGCACACCCCTACTGCCCATCCCTTGAAGCTCTTTCCAAGTTCCCTGCCCTTGACTGGGAGGCCAGAGTCAGGAGCTCCCTGATGCCAGGGCAGTGGGATATTGTCCTGGTCCCAGCAGCAGGCAGCTCCCCAGGAACAGGATGCAATGGTCAGAAAGGGTAGGGTTTGACCACAACACTGCACCCCTTATGGGTCCACCCCTCAGGTGCCCAAAGTTCATCTCTTTTCCCCAAGAAGTCAACTGTATCTAGGTATCTGTGGCCATGCTCAAAATCTTTCTTGTAGTAGGCTCTGACTCCTTTCTTCATGTGTACGTGAAGTGTAACATGTAGTCCAATAACTGTTTCATGAAATATATAAACAGTCTTTGGTTCACTTTTCCCAAGTGAGTGTCCTAAACACTGAGTACAGAATTATGAATATTGAGGGGGAGTTTTTGAAGTTGCAGCACATTGCAGCAGGAAGAGCAGAGAGATGTATTCATCCCATTCCTTAAACAATGTATAGTCTGGTGGGGAGGGCAATCTCCTGGAAGATAAGGATTGTGGCTTTGAATTACTTTGAACTGAGGTAAGCATAGAACCCAGGTGTCCTGCTTCGTGGACAAGTATCTTTGTCACTTGACTATTTAATAAAGGTGGTGGTGTGAGGTGAGGGAAAATGACAGCAACATGACTCTTCTTCTTACCACACTGTGAAAGGAAGGAATGATTCCTATTTCATTCTGGTGCCAGGTGGCTCTATAAAAGCAGAAGGCAACCTAAAAAGCTTTTCAGAGAATACTATCACATTGTGCAATCCTATGACATTCTTACTGGGTAATGACAGTACAGCACAAAAACTAAGCGTACCTGTTTCAAGGTAATTAAAATGAAATCACTTAAAATGTGACTTATAAAAGGACAAAACTATGGCTATAGTCAGAAATTCTTAGCGTTAGAAAAAAAGCCTGGGAGTTGGAGTGTACATGGTTTCTACCTCCCTGACTGAAGAGCTACACAGGTGAGCTCTCTAGCCAGGGGGGCACTAAAGTGGCAATATATTTCTGTTTCTATTCTTGTGCAAATTATAGGCACCAGTAACTTCTGGCTGAGTACTAAAATTAAAATTTCACCCTTTGGTAAAAAAAAGAACATTTGTGAAGTAACAGCCTTCTTCATGTCACCACAAAACAGCTTATAGTCCTTATAGGACAACCAAGAATGTTAATATTAACTGTTCTACATTTTTAGTGTTCTCAGAAGCAAGAAGAAAACAGGTCTATCCTAATAAAAAAAACCTAAATAGTGTAAATATTTGACAACTGAAGCTACTTGCACTGTGAGGCCACAAAACTAAACTACCTGAAAATGGAGAGTTTCACTAAAACTTTATCCACTTGCATGAGTGGATGCTGATAAGATCCTGACACTTGAAATTGGATGCAAAAGAGTTGTTATTCAAAATGAGGCCATGGAAATCTGAGTTATTAATGTTGCAAGACATACTTATGAGAACATGTCCAGACTTCAGAGAACACTTCTGGTTGCTGCATGAGACTGGGAGGAAATTCTCCCTTACGTTCCCCCCAACCCTTGCCTTGCCCTGCTACATGTGTATGGGGGGGTTACGCCTTCCTCAGAGGTGCTGGGTATCGGCTGTAAATTGGGATTTGGGTGTGCCAGTTCTCCTGCTGAGATTTACACCCAGAGATTCCTGGCTAGAGGGTCTTGACCCTCTGCTCAGGGTTAGACTGATCACCATATTTGGGCTTAGGAAGGAATTTTACTCCATGGTCAGATCAGTATAGATTGTGGCACTTTTTGCTTTTCTTTGTAATGAGAGGTATGGATCTTCCCCTGGTGATCTCTTAAATGCATGATAACCTTTACAGCAGCAAGATGTTGACTACTGTGTTCCACCTGCCTTACCTGTGACAGATTATGGTGTTATGTTTGTGTTATGTCAGAGCTGACCGTGTAGTTTACTAAGAGGTTAGAAAATGAATGGTTGGATAAGGAAAATACTGCCTCAGGCAAGGAATTGGTCTAGATGACTACAGAAGTTTCTTCCAACCATACTTCATGATGATTTTAAGAAAATGGTACAGTATGTGAAACAACAGACTTCAATTATGTGTCACTGATGACATGAATACTCACAGGAGTTCATTAAACTGAACCATTTAACGTACGCAGGTGGACAAAATCATATCAGAACAAAATATATATTATTTTTATCTAAATCTGAGGTTCAGCATTGGTTAAGGCTGAAGCCACCTGACAGTTTAGGGAATGATTTCATGCTGAAATATCTCAGTTTATTCTGTCAAACTGAATGGCAGTTGTTTTCTGATGTGGTATAAAAGATAAATATGACTATGGTGGTAACTACTAGTAACTACTGCTGTAGTTGACTATAGTGGTAATGTTGTCCTGTGGGGTCAGGCCAACTCTCAGGATCTCAAAACTGTGCTGTTAGATGGAACGGTGTGACACAATTGCACATATACCAACACACAAATCAATTAGGCGCATAGACACACATGGCGCATGCGCACACACACACTGCCAACTCAGGAACATACGCATTCAAGATTACCAGTCTAAGCATATGCACACCTATCAGTATTTCAAGCACATACACACTATACACACCAAAATTAGACAAAAATCAGTTGTCAATACCCGCACACCCAATACACATACACAAACACACACTTTCATGGCTGTGTGTTAACCCTATGGGGCATTTGGGACAACTTGGTGCTTGGGGTTACTTAGGATCAAGTGGCCCCAGGGTTACTTGAGGTCACTGGGGCTTGGGGTTATTTAGGATTAATGTGCCCCAGGGTTACTTGGGGTCACCTGGTGCTGGGGTGGAAGCAAGGGAAAAAGCCTGGCAGCAAGGAGGAGGCAGCCAGGAAACAGAGAGGCAGAAAGTTGAGAGATGGGGGCTGGAAACTGAGAGGCAGAAAGCTGGAAAAAGAGAAAAAGGCTTGGTGCAGGGATTGAAGTCAAGATATGTAGGGACAGAGTCCAGGTCCTTTGCTTGGGGAAGGAAGGTGGGTGATAGCTACCTATCCTGGGCTGTGAGTTGATCCTCGATGGCCAGTTGGGGTCTTCTCCAGCAAGAGGTTTTCCAGAGGGGGTTGCCGGCAGGGCCTCTGGGTGAATAGGTGGTATGATATAGTGCTGGTCCAGATGGTGAGGATGTCTCTCTGGGTCTGTCTTCACTACCCCCTTTTATAGGGGCAGACCTTCTATGACCCTAGTGGCAGGGGCACGCCCAGGTAAGGGTCAGCCCTGGTGTAATAAGCATGTGCACTCCAGGCAAGGACATGCAGTTCCAGGTACCTGTATTGCAATAGTGGGTTGGCTGATTTCTGTAGGGTCTTTGTCTTTCAAATGCTGGGTCCATGGTTCCTGGGTAAGTCCATGGAAGGCAATGGTCCGGTCATTGTGCTGATGGTCGAGTTATTGAGTTATTTAGTAGAGGCCTGCTACCATTGTATCTCAAGCACCCTTATTCATCCCCAGTCATTCAGGAACCAATTTACATGAGACTGGTTAGACACGAGTCATAGGTTATACCTGGGCAGAGGACACAAGATGGAGGCTTGACATACAAAATGGAATCTTGACATAACTTGACATTATTAATGCTAACTTACACATGTAGGCCTAAATCATATAGTATCAACAGAAAAAAACAGTGAAAATCAGTAAAACAATATAAACATAATAATTATACAATCTAAAACAGTGGATCAAAGAAGGAGAGAGAAAAAAAGCTTGCTACAAAAATGCTAAAGCTTATCCTATGCCTTAACTTACTCATACTTATCTATAGGAAATAGAGAGGGAGAGAAAAAGTCAGAAATAGTTGGGAAAGGGAGGGAATGCATTTCAAAATTAAAAAAAAAGAAAAACTGGGGGGTTTGCTACAGTAACTACTAGTAACTACTGTTGTCAGTGAATGTATTTTCAATGCATAGCTTTTATTAAATCAAGGCTGGATCCACTGCTGGAAAATCATAACTCATGTACATAAAAACAAAACTAATGACAGACAAAAAAAATTTCCAAACTTTTAAAAAAATAAACCCAGTGTGAAGATCAGTTTGGAATGTTTTCATATGTGTAAACTGTTACTTTTACTCATCTATAAAGTAATATTTTAATGAGAACTTTTGTGTCATATCTGATTTGTTTTTTTAGTAATACTGAAGTAAGATCTTCCTTATTTATTTATTTATTACTTCTATCTCTACATCAGGGGTGGAGGCTAAGGCCTCCTAGATCTCCATGTTTCTACAGAAATGTTTTGTAATAAAGCTGAAAAAAAATGGCAATAGCAAATGGCTATTTATAGATGTGATGATAAAAGATAATACTACAAGAAATATGTCATGGCCTGTATTGTGCAAGTCATCAGATTAGATGATCTAAAGGTCTCTTCTAAAAAACCCTATGGATTTATAAATCTGTGAAAGAATATAGGGAAAACAAAGTTCCTATGCGAAATGAAGTGGGAAGAGTTTCAGTGAATGCACAGAATCCCATGGGGAAGCAATGGAAGCTGGCATTCCTTTGTAAGCAGTTAATTAGTAGTTAAATGAAGCAGAGAACTTGATCTGCAGCTTTTATTCAATACATTATCAGAAGTAAACACTATATAATAATGATTAGCACCAGTAGGAAAAGTTGAGAGACAGAAAGAGTGTATAAAAGGAATATTTGACTACAAAAAGATACAACAATTTGACCACTGATATAAGTCATCCAGGGATTTAAATTCACTACAATCTCTGTTTTGTTTTCTATGGCATCCTTATAAAGATAAACAAGGGAGTAGGAAAACACAGGTATGCACCCAATCCTTTGGGAAGCTGAACAAATATTTAACTGCTAATCTAAAAATGAAGAAAACAATGCTAGTTAAAAAGTAATGGAGAATAGTGGTGAATATTTTACCACTGAATAGAATGTGGATCATGAGAAAACATGTTTATACCAGAGGAACCGTAAGCCTGCGGGATACAACAAAAATATTTTCAAAGGGTCTGCATGAATTAGCTGACAATTTTGAACTTGAAAAGGGGAAGCAGGAATACATTAGGAAATGGTACCTCAGGAAAAAAAAAAAACTTTCTTAGAAATGCAATTAGCATTTTACAGGCTGCACAGCCAAAAAGCTGCAAACTCAAGAATATCCTTTCAAGAACAAGCCCTTTCACAGTTCTGTATGGTCCATAGCAAGGCACAGAAATTAGGCCATGAGAAAGTGATGGCACCATTCTTTCTCCCATCAATTGCCCAGATTATTTAATGAGCCATGAACCAGCATATAAAATGGTGAGCTGTTTTACCAGACCAGGCGAGAATCAGTGCCATTCCAAAAACTGTTTCACACCCTTGCCTCAAAGCACAAGGCATTCTTCAAACACAAAAACCCCCAACGGAACAAAAGCAAAGAGATTCTGTGATCAAAACGCTGCAAGCCCTCAAAGGCCTTGCTTGCCTCTCTCAGCCCAGTGAGGAGACACCCCTTTTTTTCACTCACCATCTGTACCATGTTATAAACAGTTGTTAACCCTTTCCTGTTTATTTCACTTTGCCATATAGAGTACGTCCAACTGCAGAAAAGGTGAAATCTTAACTTGTGTTGACAAATCAGAGTTGGGCAGCTTGGGTTAAAATAGTCTTGAGACAAGGTAATGTGGATTTCAGTTTAGGTTAACTGCTTGACTTCAAGTTGAATTCAAGCTGCAGAAGCAACTTAAAATCCAATCACCTTGTTTCACTTTTATTTCCTAATAATTTGGGCTAGCTAATTTATATTAAGAATCCAACTCACTGTAGGCAAACTCACTAATATTAGCAACAGGTTTAAAATTGCTAAAGAAGATGAAACACTAGCTATATCCATATTAATGTACCAATATATACAAAAAAAATCACAGTTAAATATACTTATAGTCCAAAAGGTTATCTTCATAGATTTCATAGACATTAGGGCCGGAAGGGACCTCGGAAGATCATCGAGTCCAGCCCCCTGCCCAAAGGGCAGGAAGTCAGCTGGGGTCATAGGATCCCAGCAAGATAAGCATCCAGTTTTGTCTTGAAGGTGTTCAATGAAGGCGCTTGAACCACCTCTGGTGGCAGGCTGTTCCAGACCTTGGGGGCTTGGACAGTAAAGAAATTCTTCCTTATGTCCAGCCTGAAACGATCTTGTAGTAGTTTGTGACCATTCGACCTCGTCATCCCTTGGGGCGCTCTGGTGAACAAACGTTCCCCCAGATACTGGTGGTCACCCCTGATAAACTTGTAGATGGCCATCAGATCACCCCTGAGCCTGCGCTTTTCCAGGCTAAAGAGCCCCAGGGCTCTCAGCCTGTCATCGTAGGGTCTGCTTCCCTGACCTCTGATCATGTGCGTGGCTCTTGTCTGGACTCTCTCAAGCTTCTCCACATCCTAATTATTGTTGCAGAGCACTAGGGTGTCCTGCTCCTTTAAGGGCTGAAACTGCTAGGGAGAGAGCCCTAGCAGTCAATTGGGAGCCCCGGATACCGGTTACCAGGGCAGCCAGAATGAGATAGTTGGCCCACACCTGCCAGAGGTCAGCTGACCAGAAGGGGTAGGGTCTGGCACATATATAAACCCCATGGCTGAGGCCAAGAAGTTAGTTCTCTGCCAGTGGCCAAGGGGGAAGGAGCCCTCCTAGAGGAAGCAAAGGGAAGAGGCCTGTCTGTAAGTTCTGCTCCTGGTAATGTTAAGGGACAGAGCACACCCTGTGCGTCTTGAGTTATGGTGTAGCCTAGGGGCTTGCATTCTTTATTTTTGTTTATAACACCGGTGGTTTGGGTGAGGCTATTGGGGAAGGAGGAGGCCTCATTGGGGGCCCACTACAGCGTGGAGACCCCAGCACCAGTGTGGGCAGAGTGTTTGGGGTGAATAGGCCCCAGCGCCAGAGAGGGCACAGTGTTCGGGGGTGCACAGTCTCCAGCACCAGTGTGGGTGCACAGTGAGATAGGGTTACAGAAAGCCAGTGACAACCCGAAGCCGAGTGAAACCAAGGCCTCAGAGGGAGGCTGTGGGAATACCATCTGTGAAGCTTGGGGCATGGTAAGGGGTGGTTTGGAGCCACGCATATAGCCCATAAGGCTGGGGTGTCCTGAGACATCTATTTTGAAACAGGACCCACAAGGGGTCTGGGAACCCATGGGGTTAAGTGAAGTACATCAGGACTATGTCCAACTGGAGTTGAAGGCAGCCTCCCTATTCATTATAAATAAATCAAGACATGGCGGGCAAGAAAAGAGGGTGCCCATTGGGACAAATTGGCACGGTTGAGGGGCCGTAGGGTATCACAGCCAACCTTGGAGACCCCATCCTGTGACAATTATAAAGATCAGTCTCTAATCAAAATAAAGATAAATATATACATTTCCAAACGGCCAACTTTGTTGATTTAGTATATAAGTAGATTAATACCCCCCCAAAAACTACACATGACATAAATTAAGTAAAAATTAAACTATACATCATTGCAGCACAACAAAGTTTCATCTCATCAACAGGGTGAAGGTTTTTTTTATCAGATGCATTCATGTAACTTCTCTATTCCCAGGAAGCTAATCTGTGCAAGTATAACTTCCCATCTTTACATTTTAAGACAAGCATTACAAGGGGAAGAAATAGATGCGGGGCTCCTGAGGCAACTCTCGGAGACCATAAAAGCTAAAGAGGCGGTAGTCATGGGGGACCTAAACTACCCGGTCATCTGCTGGGAGACGCAGACAGCAAGGTCCCATCGCTCACGCAGGTTTCTAACTTGTGTACAGGACCTCCACCTGACACAGGAGGTGTATGGTCCCACTAGGGGGAATGCCATACTGGATCTGGTATTGGCAACGGGAGATGACATGATAGGGGACCTCCAAATCGGTAGCTATCTGGGAGACAGTGATCACCTTATGATAGAATTCAACATAAGACGGCGAGTGGGTAAGGTAACTAGTAGGGTGAAAGTGCTAGACTTTAGGAAAGCTGATCTCATTGCACTCAGGCGATTAGTCAAGGAAGCACTGCAGAGTAGGAGTTTTGATGGGATGGGTGCCCAAGAAGGGTGGCTGTGCCTAAAGGAAACGATCCTTTGGGCACAAAGCAAGACGATCCCCGAGCAAGGCAAAAGAGGGAAAGGGGCCAGGAGGCTTCCATGGCTGACCAGAGAAATCCAGGGCAGCCTAAGGGCCAAAAGGGGAGCACATAAAAAGTGGAAACAGGGTGAGATCACTAAAGATGAATATACCTCCTCTGCTCGTGCTTGTAGGGAGGCAGTTAGGCGGGCCAAAGCTACCATGGAGCTGAGGATGGCAACCCAAGTAAAGGACAACAAGAAATTGTTTTTTAGATACATAGGGAGTAAAAGGAAGGCCCAGGGAGGAATAGGACCCCTGCTAAATGGGCAGAAGCAATTGGTGACAGATAGAGGGGACAAGGCTGAACTCCTCAATGAGTTCTTTGCCTCAGTGTTCCTAAGCAAGGGGCACGACAAGTTGTAGAGAGGCAGCAGCAAGGCGCCAGACTTCCATGCGTAGATCCTGAGGTGGTGCAGAGTCACTTGGAAGAACTGGATGCCTTTAAGTCGGCAGGCCCGGATGGGCTCCATCCGAGGGTGCTGAAGGCACTGGCCGACGTCATTGCAGAGCCACTGGCGGGAATATTCGAATGCTCGTGGCGCACAGGCCAAGTCCCGGAGGACTGGAAAAGGGCTAACGTGGTCCCCATTTTCAAAAAGGGGAGGAAGGAGGACCCGGGCAACTATAGGCCGGTCAGTCTCACCTCCATCCTTGGTAAAGTATTTGAAAAAATTATCAAGGCTCACATTTGTGAGAGCCCGGCAGGACAAATTATGCTGAGGGGAAACCAGCATGGGTTTGTGGCGGGCAGATCATGCCTGACCAACTTAGTCTCTTTCTATGACAAGGTTACGAAACGCCTGGACACAGGAGGAGGGGTGGATGTCGTATACCTGGACTTCAGGAAGGCCTTCGATACGGTATCCCACCCCATACTGGTGAACAAATTAAGAGGCTGTGATGTGGATGACTGCACAGTCCGGTGGGTGGCGAATTGGCTAGAGGGTCGCACCCAAAGAGTCGTGGTAGATGGGTCGGTCTCGACCTGGAAGGGTGTGGGCAGTGGGGTCCCGCAGGGTTCGGTCCTTGGACCGATACTCTTTAATGTCTTCATCAGTGACTTAGACGTGGGAGTGAAATGTACTCTGTCCAAGTTTGCAGATGACACAAAGCTATGGGGAGAAGTGGACACGCCGGAGGGCAGGGAACAGCTGCAGGCAGACCTGGATAGGCTGGACAAGTGGGCAGAAAACAACAGGATGCAGTTCAACAAGGAGAAATGCAAAGTGCTGCACCTAGGGAGGAAAAATGTCCAGCACACCTACAGCCTAGGGAATGACCTGCTGGGTGGCACGGAGGTGGAAAGGGATCTTGGAGTCCTAGTGGACTCCAAGTTGAACATGAGCCGGCAGTGTGACGAAGCCATCAGAAAAGGCAATGGCACTTTATCGTGCATCAGCAGATGCATGACAAATAGGTCCAGGAAGGTGATACTTCCCCTCTATAGGGCGTTGGTCAGACCGCAGTTGGAGTACTGCGTGCAATTCTGGGCGCCACACTTCAAGAAGGATGCGGATAACCTGGAGAGGGTACAGCGAAGGGCAACTCGTATGGTCAAGGGCCTGCAGACCAAGCCCTACGAGGAGAGACTAGAGAAACTGGACCTTTTCAGCCTCCGCAAGAGAAGGTTGAGAGGCGACCTTGTGGCTGCCTATAAGTTCATCACGGGGGCACAGAAGGGAATTGGTGAGGATTTATTCACCAAGGCGCCCCCGGGGGTTACAAGAAACAATGGCCACAAGCTAGCAGAGAGCAGATTTAGACTGGACATTAGGAAGAACTTCTTCACAGTTCGAGTGGCCAAGGTCTGGAACGGGCTCCCAAGGGAGGTGGTGCTCTCCCCTACCCTGGGGGTCTTCAAGAGGAGGTTAGACGAGTATCTAGCTGGGGTCATTTAGACCCAGCACTCTTTCCTGCTTATGCAGGGGGTCGGACTTGATGATCTATTGAGGTCCCTTCCGACCCTAACATCTATGAATCTATGAATCTATGTAAACTGATTATATTCTTCAAATGAAAAAGGTTATATGGATATGATAAATAAATTTTACACTAAATAGTCCATCCCTTATTCAAACAAGATTATCTCTACAGAATGATTTCTATTTTTTGTCCAGTCTGGTCTAGTTCAAAAAGTCCAAAGCAATGGGCTTTCCACCAGAGTGAAAATAGAGAGCTATGGTAAGGAAATGTAGTTATGTCATTATTTTTACATACATGGGGATGGAATGTATTAGAGTATCAGTGGGTGCATCTATACATGCTGCACATGAATAACCTCTGAAGTTTATTGCTTCCAGGTGCACCGTTTGAACACATACGCAGAAGCAATAAACTTTGTAACTGTTGCCCTGTGGGGTCAAGCCAACTCTCAGGATCTCAAAATTGTGCTGTTGGACAGGAGAGTGTGAGACACAATTGCACATATACACACTCAAAAATCAACTAGGCGCATACACACCCACACTAGGCGTGCCCCCCCCCCCCCCGCCAACTCAGGCAGAAACACACTTTCAAAATTACCTGCCTAGGCACATACACACCTATTACCAATTCAAGCTCATACATACCAAAAATTACACAACAATCAGTTGTCAATACCCACACACTCAGTACACATACACGGATCACTAATTTGTATATCACACACACGATGGCATATATATATATATATATATATATATATATTCACCAGTTCACACACATACCACCCATCTACACATACACACAGGTGAGTTCCTAACTTGGATGGTACTGTGTATGTGAGTGCTTGGGGTACTTGGAATACCTGGGGGGAAGGTTAAGGTGAGAGAGTGAAAGAGTAGGGAGTGAAAATTGCTGGGATTGGGATTAGAACCGGTACTAGAGAGAATCTCAGCTGAGGAAGTGAGGCTTGGGTTACTTAAGGTCAAGTGGCCCCAGGGTTACTTGAGGTCACTGATGCTGGGGTGGAAGCAAGGGAAAAAGCCCGGTGGCAAGGAGGAGACAGTCAGGAAAGAGAGAGGCAGAAGTCTGCAAGATTGGGGCTGGAAACTGATGCAGAAAATTGGGAGATTGAGGAGGAGTGTTGGGAGGTCAATAAGACATAAAATCCAACTCGGGGTTTCAAAATGACAGGTTTATTAAACAGACAACACACTACACAGCCCCATGAAGTTATTGGTTCCTACTCACATATGCACACGAGCACTGTCATACACACTCCCACAATGATAGAAGAAAAGAAAAAGGCTTGGTGCAGGGATTGAAGTCAAGGTGTGCAGGGACAGAGTCCAGGTCCTTTGCTTGGGGAAGGAAGGTGGGTGATAGCTACCTATCCTGGGCTGTGAGTTGACCCTTGATGGCCAGTCAGCATCTTCTCCAGCAAGATGTTGTCCAGAGGGGGGTTGCCAGCAGGGCCTCTGGGTGGATAGGTGGTGTGGCATGGTGCTAGTCCAGATGAAGAGGGCATCCCACTGGGTCTGTCTTCACTTCCCCCTTTTATGGGGGCAGACCTTCTATGACCCTAGTGGCAGGGGCATGCCCAGGCAAGGGTCAGTCCCTGGTGTACTGAGCATGTGCACTCCATGCGAGGACATGCAGTTTCAGGTGTCTGTAATGGTGAGTTGGCTGGTTTCTGCAGCAGTATTTGTCTTCCAAATATTGAGCCAGGGAGGGTCAATGCAGGGTGATGGCTGGGTCGTCAAGTTGATGGTTCGGTCATTCAGAGGGATCTATTTTTAGATCTACTGCCATTGTCTCTCGAGCACCCTCATTCATCCCCATTCATTCAGGAACCAATTTACATAGGAGAGGTAGGTATGAGTCACAGTTGCAACATACTGTATAGGGCAGGGGGCACAAGATGGAAGCTTGACATACAAAATTGAAACTTGACATTACTTGACATTACTTTACAGACATAGGCCTAAATCATATGCATTCAATATAAAACAGTCAAAATTAATACAAAAATAATAGGAACATAATATAATACAATATAAAACAGTAAAAATCAATACAAACATAATAGAACACTGTTTACAATATAGAAAGGGGCTTATTACTATGTGGGAGTATAAGTATATTATCTTAGCTTACCTACTATTACTTGTAATCACTTATAAGGGATAGAGAGGGCAGAGAGAAAGTCAGAAATGGTTAGAGGAAGGGGAGGAAGTGTATTTTTAAATTTTTTTAAAAGTAAACTTTAGGGACTCTTATACTCCCTAGCAATGAGGTAGGTAGTTTTGTGGATCACTCATTCAAACTTAGGCACTTAAATTGCATTTTGTAATTTGTTTTTTGGGGGGTTTTTTGCATTTTATGTGCCTTCAGTCATTTTTGGAACTGGCCCTACATTCTTAAAGATGAAATTGTTGACTAATCACTAACTGCTGCTAAGTGGCAAGAACGTAAATGTGTGCCAATGAGTTATCAAGACTACACTGCATGATTAACTGCAGTTTGTAAGTAGAACATGTGCCTATCAAGACCCTGGTAGTTTGCTGCTCTGTGTTTACATACCCCTTGAATATGATTGATGCATAAACATTATTAATGGTTGTGGAAAATGATTTTTATGGAAGACCCTGTCCAATTCACTGTGACAGTTTATAGATCTCACATCCAATAATCTGTGTTAATTATGGAAAAACAGACTAGCCCAAATATGTAGAAGGCATATTTTTTACACTTTTTTTTCTGGAGGAAATTAAACTTTCAGGATGTAATACAATATTAGTTTAGAAAAACAGCATGGTTATTCTAGCAGAAATATGTCAAATGCCTTTATGTCTATCTGAGTAGGATTTGGAATATTAAATTTTGTCACATATTAAATTTTAGAGAATGGGTAAGGCGGCAAAGAGATTTGGGAGGTTATTTTTTTTTCTCATTTATAAATATATCGATATGCAAAACTAAGTTGCAATATTATGTTCCAGCTGAAATATGTTTGTTGGCCTCAGAACTCCCAGATTACAACAATACTGTACAGTGTTTCAAGAAACATAATCAACCTTAAGAGTCACTGTGAGCGGGTTTCCCTTTCAAGCACCCTTCTCTTCCAGTCTTGTCCTGGTCCTCTTCACTCACTCACCCATGCTTTATTGTTAAAGAAATAATAAGAACAGGGAGGTTAACAATCAAATGATGTGATAGAGGAACATATGTGTCCTGGCTTTGGCCACAGGGCTCTGCCTCCCCTACACCCTGACCTCACCACACCTACTTGGGGTTGGTATTGATTCACTTTGTCAGCATATCTTATTCCCTGGAGTGAGTGGAGCAACTTGTCCAGACTTGCATTCTGTAAAGATTGGTATTTCTTCATTGAAAGGTGATTCATCTGATCAGTTTAAGTCCATCATTTCTGCCTTGGAAGGAAACTCAATTGACCTTAGTTAATTACAGCCCCCTCAATTCCCAGAGGGTTGTAGGGCATAGGACAGAACTCTTTCTCTCTGGACCTGTTCATTAAGGAAGTCTTCTCTTTGTCTACCAACAGTCCTTTTCTCAGATCTGACTCAGATTATTTCCTGTTTCCTTGGATCCCAGATCAGACCCCCTTTCCCTTATTTTAAATCCAGTTGACACTCATAGCACAGCCACCATTAACTGGCCATCACTGAGATTCACCCTGCTGATCTGCCTTCTGGCTTCAGGGTGAGCCTTCTAAGCCTTCAGCTCCACTCTCTGCCTCTGCATAGATCTTTCAGAAGTCCAGTGCTGCTCACTCCCTGTATCCCCCTCCCTGGGGAAACTTCATCCCAGCAAGTTTTCTAAGCAGCCTTCTGGTCCTCCTGCCAATCAGCATCAGCTCCTAGAGTCTGCCTCCATGTGGGCTGGGGAATCCCCTACAGCTTCCCAGCAGCATCTCCACTGCCATCAACAGGAGTGTAGCTGTCTGGTTCAGCATCCTGGTAAATATTTATTCTTTCTTTTTCTTTCCTTTGGAATAGGGGCCTTAGGTGGTCCCCTGATACAGTCACATACAAGACCTATATCTACACACGGCCATTATTTCAAAACTAAATATACAGATACATAAAATTTAGACCCTGTGAACTCTAAGGCAACCTGTCAAAGGTATTATTTCAAACTGTCTGTGCTCCCAGTAGGATCATCTTCCACTCACTGAGATTGCATTGTGTTTTCAAGGGATAGAAGAATAATTTTAAAGAACAAACAAACACAGGACTTTCTACATACATAATTATTCAAGAGCAGTCTTTCTTATTGAAAGAGTAGTGTCTTATTCTAATTTAATCTGTTTAGCTAAACAACCACTTGTTCTAGAAAAAGAGCTGTTCCTGATTATCTCCATAATAAGCAATCCTTATATAGATCCTGGAAGCACAATGTTGTAAAAAAAAACCCATTTCTTGACCTCAGATTTCTATTAATTCTACCTTTTCCTAGTGTTTTCCCTATTCTACTCCTTCTCAAAAACACATCATTTTCTTTTAAAATAGCATCAGCAACTCCTGCACAGCAATAATGATTTTGGAACACATTCAATAATCAATCCTGAAAACGTGCCTGTTCCCTGCTGAATGGTCATACTTTGTGAGCTTTCTTTATTTCTTTAAGTGCCATTGTCTCTTTCTCAACAACTTGACCAAAAGGAAGGTGATATCTGACATTCTCATCCTTCCACTCCAACCCCCAAAACTGCCACCTGATCATCAGTATTGTGACATCACCCTTTAAATGACTTGGAGAGGGCACTTAGAGAAAAGCTGTATCTACTTTATTGATAGATGGCAGCACAAGGATGAGAACAAGATAGCCCTTGTAAACTAGTGATTATTTTTGCCGTAGCAGTAGAAAATTTGAAGACCATATGTGCCAGAAGAAAACATGTTTATTAATGAAAAGAAGCAGAAATTTAAAAAAACAGTCTGCAACTATTTGTATTGCCCCAGTAGAAAGACTGTATTTACTAGACTACAAGATGACCCTGAATGTAAGATGACTCCCCAATAATTAGATGCTATATGTAGAAAATTTATAAATTTGTTATAATTCTCCAGGTATAGAATCTAATTATTGGAAGCTTGCCTGGAATTTGTCCACCTCCTATTACGACATCAGAGAAAAGAAATCTAGAGGAATCTATCAGACCCTGCTTTCCTTGAACATGTGGAAATGAGAGACAAATTTGAAAAAAAACAGACATTGAAATAAACATGCCAGTAATAACCTGCATATAGGCAAATTACTATGGGTACCAATAGATTTCGTTAATATAGAATTAAGGCATTTTACTTCTTTCAGACCACTGTAAGTTTGTAGCACAGGTACTCCATCAACAGACTTTGAAGCAGCACTTTTATACCTACATGTATATAGTACAAACCATGCATGATATCAGTTCAAAGACAAAAAGATCATGATTTACCATAGATTTCATTGGGCTGAGTCCCAGCAGAGTTAACAGCGGTTCAAACCATGATGACCATACAGTTCAGCACTGCTCAGTGTATGTGTGTATTCCAGATACTACCACCCTCCCCGATAAAGGATCCATGTGCTAATTAGCCCCACTCATGACTGGAACCAGGTGTTCTTGTCATGAATCCTGGGATCCTCCAAAAAACTATATACAGATAAGGCGCGGGGCAACCAGGTCCATTTTCACCCCATGGAGCTCAACTGTATGAGTAAAGAGGAAGTCAAAACATACTCAATACAGTAGTTCACCATGATTTGAAGTAGAAGCAGAGCTGAAGGGGACTGCTTGCAATGGGCACTACCATGTATCTTATTCAGATGGGCTGCCCTGATCTATCATTGTGGTTGATTCCCCTCAGCATGTTTGCAGAAGTGTAGTGATAGCCAGTTTATTTAATGAGGTTTTCTTGTATGGAAATATAAGATGAGGAGCTTTCTTCCCCAGTGCTGATTAAGGGAAAAAAATCTCATATTTGATAAAACATGGTAAGAAAGATTTATAGGTTACCTACTTCCAAGCTTCTGAATCACGTTACTTGGCACCACAAAATTTGCTTTAAAAAAATCACAAAATTATAAGAAATACTTACCCTCTTCCAGGCCTGTTCACTTGTTTTCTATTTTCTTAACCTTCAGTGTTTATATTTTCCTGTTTTACTCTGCTTCTGCAAGGGCTGTAAACTTACTGGTTATTTTTTTTTAAAGAAAGTTGTGATTATTCATGTCTTTGGGAGCTGCAGCTATCAAAAATCACTAAATGTCATGAGATGTGATAAAACATGAAAGTTATCAACAAGAAATGCTATGGACAAGAGATACCACAAAATAGCAATGAAAAACATTTTGCTAAAGATTTACAGGATGTAATACTGAATGATTCTACAAGTAGAGTGAGGGGAAAAAATCTAGAGGGAAAGTGATCAAGAAATATGATTATAGAAATGTAAGCCCTAATATTCCACTCATTTACATACCCAATTATCTTTATTCATAAGAGTAGCTTCATTCATGTGGATGGAACTATTTATGTCGGGGCAGGCAATTATTTTGGGCAGAGGGCCACTTACCGAGTTTTGGCAAGCCATTGAGGGCTGCATGGGTAGCCCCATTCCTTGAAAGGTGCCCCACACCCTGGCTGCCACCTTGGGACTGGGAGTCCCACCCCCTAACTCCTGAACTTTGCCACCAGAAGTCCCCCACCTTTGCCCCTCCCCCCGGAAATACTCCTTTTAACAAGGGGCTTTGCCATCTCTGAACCAGAACAATACCAAACTATATTCTAAAAATCAAACATGTACTACAACTAGAGCGAAACCAATACATCACTCCAATATCAGATCAACACCAATATAAAGAAAATTTACTATATTGGAAATTGGCTATATCAGACTGATAATTTGGACATTAAATAGACCATGAATGCACACAGCTGCAGCGCAGCACAAGCAGCAGGGGCTAAGCCCAACAGCTTAGAGAGCTGTCTCCAGCTGGTAAGTCTAGTGTAGTGGAAGGGGACAGCAAAGGAAAGGGTCAGGGGGGCAGATCAAGGCCTCTGCAGTGAGAGAGGTGTGGGGTTGAGGCAGGGGCTGGGGCAAGCACTGCCCCGATGAGTCAGGCAGGCATGGCATGGAGCCAGGGTATTTCTGGGGTAGTGGGGAGGGGGGCTCCCACTGCTGTGTGCTGGGAGGCCAGGAGCTGCTGATCCAGTGGCTTATCTGACTCTTACCTGCTTGGGAGCCAACCCCCCCACCCCATGACCCCAAATGAGCTGTGGCTTTGTGCCTTGCCCCAGCCCCTGCCCCAGCCCCAGCCCCAGCCTTAGCTTCAGCCCTACACCTCCCTCACCGCAGGGGCCTTGATCTGCCTCCCCATGGCCCTTCCCTTCCCCCTCCCTTCTTGCCCCTCCACAACACCAGACTTACCAGCTGGAGACAGCTCTCCATGCTGCCAGACTAGGTATCAGAAATCAGATCAGTATTAGCTGATATGCCTCCTTAAAAACCGGCTATCAGTATTGGCCACAAAAATCTATACTGGTGCACCCATATCTAGAACATTAACTATTTTTGTCCTGATTCGCATGTGATTGTGTAGCATGCATAGATGTGATAGTATGATAGCTTAAAATGAAGTATTACTCTTGTATATTGGGGGCGTGGAAGGGGGGATTTAGGTTTGTGGGTATGTGGGGTACAGGGCAGGGTGTGTAAATGAGATTTGTGGGGGGGGATAGGTGTGGGTGTATGAGTTGTGGGTGGGTATGTGTTTTGTGGGGGCTGTGAATGTGTGGGGGGAAGGTGGCTGAGGAGGGTTGTGGTTTGTGGAGGGGAAGATTTTGCCCACAGATTGGCAGGCAGAGCCCCTGCAGTGCTTCTGCAGGCCAAGACTCTGTGCTACTGCTGATCCTGGCCTTGGAGCACCAGTGTGGGCCCCATGCTGCCACTTACTGCCACTTGCCCCATATGCCACTACTGCCCTTCTCCTGCTGCTTTCCTATACCCCCTGTGGCTCTGGCACCACATCCCAGCTGCTTCTGTTGTCCTGGAGCTGCAGCTGGGAACCGACCAGTTGGTGGGGGAGGGGGGAAATGGCTGCAGCAGGCAGGGGAAGGGGCAGCTAGCAGGCATGCGGAGTGCAGTGACAGCTGGGTGAGTCCATGGGGCCTATGCCAGTACACCAGAGGCACCGCCAGTGGGGCCCAAAGCAGGACAGCAGGAGCATGGAGCCAGCCTGGCAGGGGCTTTATGGACCCAGTATGGCCTCCTCCTCTCCCTGCTTGAGCAGCGCAGTGGGGCTCCATAGAGCCCCTGGCAGCCTGGTCCCACACTCCTGCCACCCCTCCCCCCCCCCCCCACTCTGGGCACCACTGGTGCTAGCCCCGTGTACTGGCACAGGCCCCATGCTCCCACCTGGCTGTCACTGCACCCTGGGTGCCCATTCACTGCCCCTTCCCCCACCCCCCACCGCCTGCCACAGCTATTTCCTCGCTCCCATGCCACCCATTGGCACCATATGGTTCCCAGCTGCAGTGCCAGGACCACAGGAGCCAGCTTGGCTGGCCCTGACAACTGGGGTGATCATCCATTGTTCTACCATGCCTCTCTCCCCCCTTCCTTTATCTGTATTTCCCTCAGTGCAGGGAGACAGGAACAACTCCAGGCCAGAAGACTCCAGAAGCCCCTGCTAGGCAGAGGCTTCCAGCTGGGGCTGGAGGTGGGAAGTCTGCAGGGGGGATGGGGCAGGGCCGGACTTGCTGCTCTGGCTGCTTAATCCTGCTGGCAGATCCCCCTGGGTCCTACTGCCCCTTTCTCCTGTCATCTTTGACAGGCAGCCCGGGGCAGATAAATATTAATTTTCTAAATTTTTTAGGGGCCTTGTGGGCTGGATAGAATGTCCTGGTGGGCCAGATCCAACCTGCAGGCCATATTTTTCCCGCCCCTGATTTATGTTATTAAAACTAAGCATGTACAGAAATATTCACATGTTGGGGCCAAAGAATGTGATGCATTTTATTTGAATCAAGCATAAAACTCATTTTAATGAAAGAATCTGAGTAATGGTGAGTCATAACATACTGGTGGAACAGACTCTATTTGGCTATCAATTGATTTAACATACAGATAACTTTACATCAAACACACCTGTTTTATGTATTTGCTTATTATTAAGGGTACATACAGACATTTGGGGAGGTTAGGGAAAGGTTAGATCATGTTAAAAATGACTACGCAATCTAACTTAGTTTACCCAGGTGCAATCCTTACACTTAGATCCCTAGTTAGGTTGATCTAAGTAAAAACTGTACAGAATTTCAAGGCAATTAAATGGGTCCAAATATGGCTGACCCAAACTAAGTTACCCTACCTCAAAAGTAGTCTAACTTAGACTGGGCCCTGTGAGAGCAATCTAACTGAACTTTTGTACAGTTCCCACCATAGTCCCATGGCTGGGAAAGTCCAGCCACTGGCCCCAGCCCCAGGGCTGCACTTTTCCTACCTTCCCCCCTCACATTAAACTATTGCTATTTTTACCCCCTGGCCTCTTTCCCCCACTCCCAGATGGCCAACCCCACCATCAACTAGACCCTCCCTCACCAAACCCTTCATTCTGCAAGTCACTCTTGATACCAGCTTTACCCATATTTGCTGATTCCAGGAGGCAAGGAAGTTAGTCCAGGTGAGGGAAGGGACAGAAGGCTTGGAATGGTTGGTTTGCTGGATTGTGTTGTTCATCTGGGGGTGGGAGGGGTTAGGGAGCTAAAAATAGCCCCTGCTCCTGGGGGCTGAGGAAGATAGCTCCCCACTTCTCCACCCCCTGACCTTGCTTGCCCCTTGATCTCCTTGATCTCTTCCACAGACTCCACTTGCCCGCCCTTCTGATCCCCCTGAAGACCGTACTAGAACTCCTGATCCCACTAAACCCTCCTGGACCCTATGATATACCCACCTCCCCTGTGGACCCTGCTTGCTCCCACAATCTGCCAATCTCTCCATGGACTCGAGCTGCATGACCTGAGTCCTGCTGTGGGTGCCCCCTGCCCCCTAAACCCCTCATGGACCCAACTTGTCCTACCCAACCTCCACCATGGATTCTGCCTCTCTGATCCCTCTACGGACCTCCTTCGTTACCTCTCCAAAGCATGCTTGCCCTCCCCAGTCTTCCCAAGCCCCCCCTGATAGCTCCCCCATCCTGAGTTACCTTAGGCCATGTATCCATTTCAACTCGATCTAAACTCCCCCTAACCTCCCTCTATGTCTGTACCTAGCCTGAGTGACCAAGAGCTTGGATTCATAAAACTATAGAGTCACAGAAACACTGTGCATATTCTTGCCCAAAACTTGGGCATATGTGCCTCAAAAAGAATTAGAAAAAAAAAAAGTCATATGTGCTAAGATCACTACACCTTTTGGTCAGAATTCAAACAACCCAATGCAAGTAAGCCAGATGATAGCCCAGCAACACAGAAAGCCTTTAGTTCTGTTCCCCAGACCCAATTCTGTTTACAATTTTTATCCAATAAGTATTAATGCAAATTAAATAATGACTGTCTAAGGCAGGATTCAGATGTTAACATGCACTGACGTGGATTCATCCCAAAACCGAGTTGCCCTTTGGGATTCACCATGTAGCATGAATAGATAATTCTCCTAAATTAGATTTAATCTTGTGGTGTTTAGTCAATTTGTAGTTGATGGAAAGCTGAGTTCAGTTTTGTCCTTTTCATGGCTGTATGATTTATAGTATTTGATATACATGTAATTTTGGCATATCTTTATAGTATAGCCAAGGTCATTGTGTGAGGTACAAATACCTATCACCTAGTTACACTTAGAAGAGATAATGGCTGAGAATTAGCATTTAATTTGAGTTGTTTACTTGTCCTCCATGTGGTTGTGCTCTGAGGAATGGGAATCCAAGATCAGGACAGACAGTGATAAGTTTACATTTTAAAAGAAGTGCTGTAAGAATGGCACCTGGCCACTCAGGGAAGTGAGATAACATAATGTATTAGAGAATCTACATATCTGAAAAGGATGCAAGTTGTGGTCTGGTAAACATGCACCTTTGGAGCAGCAAGGCAGGGAGAGTCTGAGCTTGCCCTTATCTGCTCACACCTGAAGTCTGAGCCTCTTTATTTGCTTATATCCTTACACCTTGCTCATCTCTTCATACTTCCTGTGGCACCCTTCAAAGGATCTCAAAGCCAGCCCAGTCAACAACCTGGTTGAGAATCACTTAGGTAAAGCAGGGTCTTCATTTTAACTAGGTGAAGCTCACTAGGGACTGCAACCTTGGATTTAAGGTGCAGAGTAATAACAGGCTATTGTTCTAACATTTTCTTTTGTTTATTTACTTTTATATCTCTGTCTGTATCTCAGCATACAGCTACTTATGCTGAGCCCTCTTTCTTTCTAATAAATACTTTCCTTTTATAAAGATAATACATTTATCTTTTCATAAACCATTTGATGTCAGTGGTACTTATGATTCCAGAGTATTTTGAACGTTCAGATTTGCCCATTCCACAGAAAGAGGGATCCATCTTTTCTGAGTAAAAGATTGAACAAGGGTGTACCCTTCCAGCCCACTAAATCCCTTTTGCTAAGGGCAGGTAATGCCTGAGTTATACAGGTAGGGCTGAAGCCACCTCAGGCCAGGGAGTTGGCCTCTGGCACACCTCAATTGGTTTTCAGCGGTCAAGCAGCAGATAGCAGAGAGGAGCCAGTTACATGTGTATCCCATTCTCATTCTCACCTCTCATCAATAATGTAATAATGGGTAAGCAGGACACAAGCCCCTGAAAGTGTCTATGGGGATCTAGCTGAACAAAGCAAAAAGAGTGCCTCATTCTCCTGTTCACCCCCTTCCCCTGATCCCCTGCACCCTCCCTGCAGCTCTGGCTCCAGCTTTAGTAGTGGGGAGGGTGGAGAAGTGGCAGTGAAGAAGAGGCACATTGCTGCTGAGAAATATGTTGCCTCCTTTTCTGTAACTATTCAGTTACCAATGGGTTTTTTATCCACTTTACATTCATGTCATAGGCAAAAAAAGGAAGTGACATCCTCCCCACACCAGCAAACCTCCACCCACTGCTCCTCCACTGTGCACTGCTGTCACTTCTTTGCCTTCTCCACTGCTGGAATCAGAGCTAGAGCCAGAGCCAGAGCCAGAGCCAGAGCTGGGAACGCACAGGTATTGGGGCAGGGGGAAGGGCAGTGCTGCCCAGGATGCAGCACTGGCCAGTTATGCCTCTACTTTTCAAAAAGGGTAGGTGAGAAGAAAAGATAAAATGTAAAAATGCAGTGATCTGAGTAGATTTAAGTATGCACCATAGTTATGCTATTTTCTTATTTGTTAAGGAGATATTTGTGGCAAGGAGGATTAGAACAAGGTAGAAGGTGTGCAACATAATGAGACAAATGGTGCACTGGAAAGGAAAAGATCTTGGATTGTAGCCTGGCCCCTTGCTCAGAATGGGGCAGAACTTTCCCCACTACTCTCCATGCAGTGAATATTTAATGAATGCAAGGTTCAGTAGCTCAGTTTTAAAAGAAATGCTGGGAAAAGGTCTATATAACATGGCTTGGTTGTCAGACACACACATGTTCAAACCCTCTGTATAAGGGGGGCCTGCATTGTGAGTCTACTGCTTTTTGTATATGCCCTAACCACTCACTATAGGGAATGAAACAGTAGAGTGCATTCCTTCAGACTTCTGCCACAGTATGTGTCTAGATGCAATACTAGTGCATGGCTTACTTACTATGCCTGTACACTTACATATCCATGCTACTACAGGTTTAATAGAATTGCAAACTGCATAAATGTGATTTAGATATGAGTACTTTATATTACTTACTATGGACACTGTTTTCAGTTAGTACACAGAGAAAAGCTGTGGAGGCTCTGCTGAAAGCAGCTTGTTCCTTGTTATTAAATAAGACTGAGATTCCTTCTCTTTGATATCCTAGTTTTATTCTCTGGAGAGCAAACTGAAAGCATCTCACTCAAACTTGCTAATCTTAAATGATTTGTGATTAAAGTGTAATATTGTGAGGACAAAGTGGATGATAATTCTTACAAGGTAGGGGATAACATTTTGATGCTGCCTTACTTCAGAGAGATTGGTACTGTAAAGGAGATTAAATTCCTCCAGAATCATTCTCTGCCTAGACACTTGGTTCTCTTGGGAATCTATGGAGTTAAAGGTGTGCGTGAGCTGTTTGCTTTTAGAGAAGTGTTTATTTAGTTTCAATAGCGAGAATAACTTGATCTATACCAATGCTATCACCTATATTTGATATACAAAAGGTCAACGGTATGTAAGTCCTGGACATAGCCAAATGGTTAAAAATAAGATTGCTCAGGATATTTTCATGGAACAATGTGTGTGTGAGTGCATGGGTGGATGGATGGCTTTTTATTGATTTTTTAAAAGCAACACAACAATCAGAAATACATATATATCAATGATATATGTCAACCTGAATTATGTGGATAATTGTCACAAACAGTAAGTAATAAAGGAAGGAAAAATAAAGGAAGAAAGAAGATGGAGGGAGGGACAGAAGAAGATAGAAATATGCAAGTAGTAATAATTTAGTTACCAAAATATTCTAAGAACTATTTCCAAATTGCACCACATTTTTCAAAACAGTAAAGTCTGCTAAACATGACACTCTCCATAGATTCCAGCTGTGCCATCTCTTCATACCAGATTTGAGACCTTTGGAGACTTCCTATTTTTCCAATGCAGTAATATATTCTTATGTGTTACTAATAAGGCCAGCTGTAAGAATGCAATCTGGGAAGGACTCATTTTGAATTCCTTAGGGATTCCTTGAGGATTTCTGTGTTGCTATCTGTGAGGAGGGACTGGCTAAAAAGGAGATCGGGAGAACGGGGATCGAGACTGTGCCAGGAGAACGACACTTCCGCAGCAGCTGTTCTTTGAAGTTGTGAGGTGGCAGCACGGCGGGGCATGGTGCGCAGGAAAAGAAAAGAGGAAATGGAGATCCAGAGGGAGAGGAACCAGGGGATTGGGATGGGATGAGTGGGGACTAGGATGAGGAGGTCTCAGGAGTTGGCTCTGGCTGGAAGAGAGGGACTTGACCAGAAGGGAAAACCAGGAGCCCTTGAAAAAGCAAGGATGGTTAACTCATCTGGAAGAGGAGAGAGACATGGCAGAAGCTGCAAGAAGGGAAAAGTAGCAGATTCACAGTGGGTTTAATTAAAGTCAATTTCATTTTACCCTGTTTTGGTTTTTTTTGGTTTCCTTGGGGTTTTGATTAGGACCGATTATGCTCTGGGATCCATGGGATAAAAAAGAAGCAAGATACTGAAGGAAGGTTTTTTTTAGTTTAATAAAAGAAAATATATAAACAGTTCAAATAGTTGACTTTACCTAGTTGTATACATGTTGTTTTGTGTTAAATAATTGCAAGAAAGTGTCCTGGAAAAAAAAATGTAAAAGTAAATGAAACAGTTTGGAAGATTCACAGGCTGTATGAATGTTATATGACAGAAATTGTAAAATAAGAAAAGATTTGGTTTTATAATAAAGAGAATTGATTAACCGCATACAAATTGGATTTTCTTGGTGATAAAAATTCTGGGGTTTGCCCGGAAGATCTGGAAGTGAGATATCAATCAAGAAAAAAATTATATCTATATTGCCGGTGTCCTTCTGCATTAGTAACATCTCCCAATTGATAACATTGACGTAGCAGCTAAGAGTCGGATTTAAAATGTGGAAGTACCCAAGTCAGGCAATCTGAGAGGTAAGAGCAAAAACCAGACTCTCAAGTAAAAAGGGAAAACCCCACACTATCCAAGAACACACATATTTGACAAAGGTATTAGTGCTTTGTTCAAAACCAAAATCCTACATTTATATCAGTGTGACACCATGTATAGTTAGTGTTTGAAAGTATCATTTATCAGAACAGATAAGTGTTCTGATAGAAGTCTGAAACGTCTATCAGACAGAAGTTGTGGACTATTGCCTACCAAATAAGGAGTACCCCATAAAATACAGGATGGGACTCCAGTCTAGACCCACTGTGTGATCAAGTCCAGTTATTCTCCTTCAAGCATTTTTCTGTTGCTCACCACATCCACAGTCAGTGAATCCTTCCTTATCTCACCATTCTTCAATCTAATAGCAAAGAGCTGCCTTCTTTATTTTATCCTGTGCCTTTTTCTGTTCTCTGTCACTACTGTTGACTGGAATGTTCTCTCATTTTTCAGGTACAGAGCAACTTCTTAAGGCTGATGCTAAACTCTATCTGAGGGAAATGGAAAGCAAGTCTGTTTTTTCTCTGCTAGAAACATGCATCAACTAATTGATTCTCCTTCTTCAACTGGGTCCACAAGAGAATGACTCCATTCCAGGAATCCAAGAGCTACCTGAGAAGAAATAAAAATCCAAAGGTCCAGAATTTTCCATGGAAGTTGGAAGTCCTGAACTAGCATATGGACAGTGAAACATATATATGGATATGAAAGCTATGTGATTGAAATAATCAAGGAATTAATTGCTTTCTTCATGCAATGTGGTTATCACACCCACTCGCTGTCCATTTATACAATTCTCTAGGCCTATATCAAATATTCCATACCTTTGTGCAAATCCTTTGGTGTTCACCAATGTTTTCTTCTTTGCCAAATGTGGCTTTTCATCCCTTCAAATGTTCTGGTTCTGAACTTCAGGGTAGGCCATTTTTAGTCCTTCTCTAAGGCAGATGGAAGACCCCTCCAAATACAATCACATCAAAATAAGCAATATTCTAAAAGAAAAAGGGAGCAAGTAGAAATGTTTAGATTTTTATTCTGACAACAGACTCTGTAGAACTGAGAACGAGAAGTGGCATTTTTCCAGAGACAGGCTGGAGCCAAGCAGTTCTGATTTGTAAAAATATCAAGTAAGAACCACATGGCTACTCTGCAGATGTCTGTTATGTACATCTAATCTGCCTTGATATGGTCTTCAGCTTTAGGCTAGTTAGGCCACAGCCAAATGGAATGTGATCAGACAGTAAATGTAGACCTGGTGTTCTTGATGACATTGCCCAGGGAACTGGTGTCAAATGAAACAAAAAGTTGGGTTGACTAAGAGTTATGGTCTACTTAAAAGAGAACCCAAGGACTTTTCAGACTCAAAGTCATAGAGAGAAACCTCAGTAGGAAGAAACAGGACAATGGGTTCTCCAAAGAGAAAGGATGAAGCTACCTTAGAGAAGAATTTTTAATATGTCAGTAGCACCAGCTTACCCTGGTAAAATTTGGGGTATTAGTTCAGTCCCTACAATCTCCGAGTTCAGCTTACTTATTCAGAAAGTTTAAGTTATTGCCACTAAGTAAATGATCATCTGTGTAAGGATCACAGTTCATGACTCAGGTAGGACATCTTTAGCAAGATAGGTAAGAGAACAACTTACATGAGAGAATATTTAAGGAAGGAACTACATAAACAAAACTGAAAAGGGCGAAGCTCATTTAACAATTTAGTGCAAGCATTCCAAGCCATCAAAAGCAGATCTGAGGGGCAAAAGGACAGAAGTGAGAAATCCAGTCTTACACTTATAAGCTCTAGCTTCACTCCAGTGCTCAATAAGTGACTACTTCGCAATGTAGTCTTCAAGAGTTTTAGCTGGGAAGAAATAAAAGGGAGAATCTCAAATTAGTAAGCTAGAAGCATGCTTTCCTGAGATAACGAATACTATTATATAAAGTACAAGTGCAACAACCCAGTGGCAACATACACATTTACCTATGTGACTCTTACAGAACATTTCAGTGATGCAGAGTTTAGGAGATAATTGGATGAAACAGCAAATCACAGGGAGATTTTTTTGAATAAATATTTATTTAATAGATACAAACTTTCCATTTTATCTTCTATTTACAATCGATCATTTAACTAAGAATGATTGAAGATAAAATTTATAGCCAAATAAAAATGTAGATAATAATTCCAGTGCTTCAAAGAGACATAATTTAACTTGGTGAAGTAATTTGCTCTCCAGTATTTCAAAAGGTGGGTTCTGTTCCCTTCTCTGAATTTAACTTGGTGTGTAAAGCTGGAGAAGTTGCTTTGACTAAGTTTTTAAAAAGGAACTAATGGTTTTGGATGCCTCAGTTTGGGGGCACCTAACATGAAACTCTGGCAGACAGCATGAAATTTAAAGGGTAGATAGATGTTCTGCATTTCCTGAAAATCAAACTCTTAAAATGTTTCAAGATAGGCACCCAAACACATTAGTCAACTGAGAAAATCTTGACTTTCACTTTTTCTTTCAGGAATCACTGTCTTTTCCATATCTTCCTTTCTCAGACATTCCAAATCTTCCTCACGCTCCCTGTCCTACTCCCTTGTGTCGGGACCCAGGGCAGCCGGCCAGCAGCTCTCCCTGACTCCCACCCAGGCAGATAAGGGTCCAGGGCCTTAGAAGGCCGTCAGGCGGGTACTTGTGATGCTTGGAGTGGAATTAATTAGGCGGACGCTTATCGGTTGCAAAGCAAGATTATTTACTCACGCCGTCAAGGTGTTGAATAGCGGAGGTCAGAGATACTTGGTTAGTTACAGCTTAAGGTTCGTAGGTCATAGGTCGGTCTGCATAAGAGTTCGTCGGTCGGGCAGATAAATGGAGAAAAAAGTTGGGCCAGCAGGTCGTTGATTTACGTCTGATTAGATCGAGACGGGGGAGACTGACAAGTGATCAATTTGTCAGTTATTCTCACGCATACGTTGAGAGGTTTTTCAGGTGTGTGCGCGGAGGTCTCCCGTTCTTCACGGAAGTGAAGACGGGTTTTATTTGTGTAATAGCCAATTGCTTTTCACCACGTCATAAATTTAATTAGAATCGCCAATTATCTAGCGGTCTTCGCTAGGGTGTTATCATAGGGTTACTCCCTGTTTTTCTTACCAGTTATAATGATTTATGTACAACACAGAAGGCTAAGTTCTATTTCTAGTTAGTGTCGCAGTTATAAATCTCTTTTTGACATGCGCAGCAAAAAAGCGGTTACTATCATTATTGTTAACCCTTAGTTAACCTAGTGCAGAAAAAAACTGTTTTGAATGGTTTTACTTGTTTGTGACATGGGCATTACTTAATTTGGTTGTGACACCTTGTTGCCTCTTGGTTATGGCAGCTGTTCTTTGATCATCTTAAATGCTTGACTGATTCTCACAGCTATTCCTCCTCACCTTCCATAACAGACCTCTGTGCTTTGTTTTTGTGAATTTCTCCATTCCTCTGTTCACCTTTGTGTCTTTCTCTCAGCTCTCTCCCTCGGAAACTAAAGTTTCTTCACAGAATCTATCAAAACGGATTTTAGGTTTGGCTTCAAAGAAAATTACAGTCAAATGAAGAAGACACATCACTTAAGCTCTGTGCACTGGCCTAGAGCTTACACCTATATATAATAAGGCATTTTTTGCTGAATGGTGCCCTTAGGAAGCACTGAAAAGCCTAAAATATCTGTCAGTATGCTAAAAGGTAACATATTTAAAGCAGTCAAAAACCAGTGCTCACAGCACAAATCCTACACTGTGCAATAGTAAATCTGCACTTACAAAATTGTCTGAAAAACATCAAAGACTTTGAAAGATATTGTATCAGTTATAACTTTTTATGTCTGTTCTTTTGGAAAGAAGGGAGCATTTCACACTAAGACTGCAAACTTTTGCAAGCAAGCAAAAGAATCAATATCTTTCCCTCTTTATCTAGTCTTTCCAAGTTCTCCACGCTGTCATGATCATGTTGTTTCCTCATCTACAGCTTTCAATTATTGATGAGCAAAGGCAGCCCCACAAAATGGTTATTACTGTGGAACAGCCTGGGCTCAGGGTTACCTTAAAAAATACCACAGGGGATTGTTTTTATTTTGTCAAGAAAACATAACTAATTGTAGCATTGTTTACTGTGCAAGGTGCCATGTCCAATCAGTGTCAAAGAGAATCTTGGGGCTGTTGCTGGAAAGAAGGATTGCTTACACAGTCTCTCCCTGATTGCTGCCAGCTACAAGCTCAGTTTACTTTCCTTGTAAGGAACTACAGTACCTGTACTTGAAATTTATTTATAAAAGAGACAGACCATTTTTTCTTTGACCTACTTTAAGTCTTAGGGAAATGAATATCTACTAAAAAATGCTTCCACCTGTCTCTTGACAAACAATAATTGCACCTGCTAAGATTCAGTCAAACATCCACTGGTTACTGTGCTTCCAATGCCCGCTAAAATTGGTGCTTGTAAGATCAAGTAAGGTTTTGTGCATCAGCACAATATTCCTTTTTGGTCTCAACTACTCCACCTGAAAGATTTTTGGCAGTGTTTCTTGTTTATAATTTACCTATGTAGTGTACAAAGATAATTACAAGGGAATTCTGACTACTTTTGAGTCATTTTTAGATTTAATTACTCCTTTTTGAACAAACAAATTCTTTAAAGTGCCCATTTCAGTACTGGAACTTGGCATCAGAATGGGGCAGACAATGCCTCAGTTCAAAAACACCAATGTCTCTTTTGGGAGTTTTTGATGTGTAAATATAACCCTTCTGCCAAGTCGCACTGACACAAAGAAAGGGCCAGGAATCCATAGCTAGATGTTCCTGTTAAAATTAACAAATACCACTGCCCTGAGCTCCACTCAGATATCTGAGGAAATGAATTATGGGGCCTGCATATTAGGGGTGTGTGAAACAGGCCATATTCAATTCGTATTCAGCCCAAATCAGGGACAGTGATTTGATTTATTGATTCCTGTCACTGTCCCTGATTCAATTTGGCCAATCCAAATCTGAAGATCCAATACTGATTCAGAGAATCAGCAATTCTGTCATACGCACAGCTTTAAATGTTTTTTCTACAAATCCCGAGGTACCAGGCATGCCTTGTGAATGTTTCAATGCTGGGGCAGATGAAGTGTCCCACAGGAGCATGCCCCCCACCCCCACATGCTCGGTGGTGAGCCCAGAAGTGGACCAGAAGTACTTCCGGTCCACTTTCGAGTCTGCCAGGGAGCACATGGGGGGAGCCCCCCCAACTCATCAATCAGCCACAGGGGGGGTCCTGGGTGCCCCCCCAGATGCAGGAGGTACCAGTCAATGAGCCAGCAGGGCATGGGGAGGGCCTCCCATGTGCTCCCTTGCGAACTTGGAAGTGCTTCTTGTTCACTTTCGGTTCTGCTCCCGAGCATGCTGGGGACTCCCCCGTGCTTCTGTCGAACACTCCATGTGCCCCAGCACCACAGCTTTTATGAGCCACCTGCTACCTAGAGGTATGTAGAAAAAACATTTAAAGCTGTGTCTTATGTCCAAATCGCTGAATCTTTCTGAATGTCTCTGGATCGATTTGGAGGGTTCCAATTCAGTTCAGAGAGATTAAATAGTCTCCTGATTTGATTCAGATTTGGAGATTTGGCCAGCAAACTGGGCTGAATCTCTGCCGAATCGAATCAAGGACCAAAGATTTGCACAACCTTACCTGATATTATTAACAGACAACAGTTTCCACTTTCACAAGCAATGAGTCTATTATACAATTCCATTGTGGAGAGGGTTCAGTAGCATATAATTTTCAATAGAAGAAATCCACTCTTCCCTACATGATAAAAGCCCCTTTCAACTCAATCTTACTTATGCAGAAGCTGTACTACCCAGGGTAGAGTTAAGGTTTTGGTTATGGTGAACTCAGAGCATATTAAGCACTGTTCTCTTTTCTTGACTTCGATCAAACAGTAGAGGCAATTAATATTTAATTACCCATACAGCTGAAACTTAAGTTAACTGTCATCAAAACAACAAAAATGCTCTCTTTGCTCACATTGTAGAGAGCACCCGTGCCTTATTCTGATTTTTTCTAGTTCTGGATGGTGGCAGAGAGCTCCTTTCCTAAGAGGTTAAGACCATAGGGCAGCAAAAGGAGTGCAGGTAAGCTTCAGAAAATTATTTCCTGTATTTAACAAAACAATAAAACCAATATTGTAGCATAACAGGAATAACTCTGATACAGGAACATGCCATTTTTAAAATGGAAATGATGTATAGTTGCCATAACATAATATAAGGTGTTAAGGATGAACGTTAAGAAGAATTTCTTATCTCAAAATACTTTAACACAGCTCAGCTTCAGTGCCATGGACCCTATTAAAAGCCAATAAACATTTTCTAAATTACAGCCTTACGTGTCAATATATTTGGGGAATACAACAAAAAACAGGCCTATGCTTCTCATCTTTTAGACTATAGCATTGCCTCTCTTCTTTTAGACTATAGCATGAGCTGCCTCTCTGACAACACCCTAGCAACTCAGAGAAAGCAAGGCATAGCTTTTTCTTAAATTTCACTCTGGCTCATCTCCGTTGGTCCTGCCTTGCAGTGAACATTTTGGCTCTTCCTTCCCTATACATGAATTTTCAGGATATCCAGATATATGGACTATGACACTATGGCTATTTTTAATCCTGAACCTCAATCATCTCTTCAGACTCTCATTCCACTCTCAACTTCAGACTCTAAATCAGGGGTGCTCCAACTCTGGCCCATGGGAACAGTAGCTGCGCTAATATGGAGAAGCAAAAGCAAACCTTTTGTGATACTTAATGTGCAGCAGACTAATTCTACTGTGCATTAGTGCATTAACATGGTTTTTGCCATTGTGCACTAATATGCAGTAGAAGAGTCCACTGCATATTAAGGTACCTCGTGTCAATGCACCCAGTATTAACACCACCCAGACTGGGATGATAAGTGTGAGGAGGAGGAGAAGGAGGAAGGACTATTCAGGGTGTGTGACATTTCCCTGAATTAATGGTAAAAAAACCAAAGTTATTTGTTTTGTTTTGTTTTGTTTTCCAAATGGCACAGAAGAACCAAAGGCAAGAAATAAAAGAAAGAGCTGTGATAAAGTCATGAATAATGTAATGTCTGCAAGGGGCCACAGACCACAGCTGCATCAACACATTCAAATAATCTGGGAGAATTCTCCCAGGTTTGTTCTCTTGGTAGAAAAACTTACCTGGAAACACCTGAATAGACATTCAAATGCTTGAAGTGCTGACACTGGCCAGAGGGCCTCTATGCACATATCTCAGCATGCTCTGCAGACTCCCAAGTCTTTCTGGAGATAGATGGCAGATAAGAACCAGGAGAATCCAGGTTATTTTTCTCCTGGAGTGGCCATTTTTATTTTTTGGGAAAGCCCTGAACATCTGTACACTCAAGATTTCCCCTGTAAAGAGTAAGTGAAACTGAATGTTGACACATTGCCCATGTCTCTTGGGCCCCACTCCTTTGACCTCTCATCTACTTAGGTAGATTCCTTTAAGTGTGTAGAGCAAGAACAAGTTGCTTCAGATATGATATTAGGGTCTTTATTTCCTGTATTATAAAATGGGTGGTATAGATGTTGATAACATGCAAAGTATATCAGTCTGAAATACAGAATACTTTATAACTACTAATTTTAAGTGTTTGTTTTGTTTTTTGTTTTTTTTTAATATAAATATGATGATGCATTCGGGCACAAGGGCAATAACCAAATGATTTTTAGTATTATTAAGTTTCAGGATCCTGAAATTATTCTAAAATAACCTTGTTCTTACTTTTCCTCTTGAATTTTCTCAGATTATGGTGTTTAAAGAATAAAATAAAAATATATTTGTATATTTTTTCTTATGCAACTTGTTTTTATTTTCTGAGCAAGTGCTATTTAAAATTAAGAACATAAAAAGAAAACGATATTCTCATATAAAAAAAGGTAATTTGATCCTATGGTTAAGCATACTGTTAAGATACTGTGTGCAGGAAAAATTTTCAAAAGGTCACATCCAAAATATTGATGTTCATCAAGATTTTTTCGTAACTAGAAGAGAAAATAGAGATAGATCTTATTTAAGACAAGCTATGGTGTGTCTGGTATTTCTTTGACTGAGTTTTCTTGCTGCCATTTGAGCTTGATTCAATAATGTATACTTATTTGGCTTCCATGAAATCCCATTCAGTGCCTGACGATTTCAAAGACTGTCATTGTATAAAACTTTTGGAGAATAATTGACCTTAGGAGGTTGAGCGGAATCTTTCCATTAGTCATAATTTGGCACTGGGTATGAGCTCTACTGCTTCTGGTGGTGATGAATTCATTCACAGTCATTATATTTCAGAAACAGAAAATATGACAGAATTAGCATAAGGGGCAAATATGAAATAAAAATATGTAGTTCAGTTTGAGGGGGTTGCTTATTCCCACCCCGCCTCCCTGTTCTTTTTCTCCCCCTTCCCCTTTTAAGTATACCATGCTACTACTTGTTTAAAAAATTAAAAAATAAATCTCATTGGAGTGATTATGTCTTGCAGGTTGACAGGCTGAGCACACATATATAATGTAGCTTCTGAATATAATCTATCTGATGTCAGGTCACACAAATGAGCCATGAGTATGTATTAAGAGTATCTTAGTATCTGAAGGAGAAAAACAAGATTTGCCCTCAAAGCTACCATGCTACATGCCACATACATTTGTGAAGCCTGTAGACAATCAAATATTGTCATTTCTGTAAAATCACTTAATTTTAGACACCAAGTACATGTGTAGATGTATGTTAAAATAGACACCTATTGTTTTGCTATAGATACGTCTATCAAAGCCCATAATGAATCAGTAAGAGCCCTGCATGTCACGTCCTTTATTCTAGACACAATCATAAAATACCTCATGTCAAGTATGTTCAGAGTCCTTTGTGGGTTTCATTTCATTATTTGGCTGTGTATATACCTGCAGCACAAATAATGTTCAGTTACCTGGGGTCATTTTCATTCATAGGTATTCTGCAGACCTGTCATTTATAAATACCCCAGGTCCTTGTACACTCAAGCATAAACTGTTCATTATAGCTTCAATCATTTCACACTTGTTAAACTCAATAAAATACTCTATGTGAGATATTGTCTTAAAAACTGTACCACAGTCAAAACCTTAAACTTATTTCTACCATCTCCTAAAACATTTAAGTGCGCATTCAGTTCTTGAACTTTAATATACTTTCAGTAAAGGATTTTGCAATTTTTAAAAGTTATGATAGAAAAACCTGTGAAAATTCTTGTTTTAAATTTGCTTATGCATGAGTTCTTCAGATTTGCCTGTAGCTGCTGTAAGTGATGATTCAAAATCATAGTTGACTGACTAATATTTAGATAGTTCAATTCAAACAGCAGACAAAAAAGAGACAAGAGTATTAAGACTTAAAATATACAGTGCAGTATGGTTTTGGAAATCCATTACCTTATTTTTGGAGGTTCATTACCTTAAAATACACGAAGGACTGAGTGTTTCAAAACACTATGTGCTGTTTGAACAAATAAAAATAGCTGAAATTGTTAGTAGAATCATTTGCATAAGCAGCTATGCTAACAGTTTTAAAGTGATACAGATATCAATATATGCATCTATATATGCATCAGGCTGTGAAACTAGTTCTACCCTGGGTAACCAGAGTATGAATCAGACTCCTAGCTGGTGATTCTCAGCTAGGATCTCACCTTTGAGATCCTTCCAAGGGTGTCGATGGGTACCACAAAATGCTAGCGCTATTAGGTGTGCAAACATGATTCACAAGATAAACCAAAAGATTGCAACAATATTGAAGTGTTTAGTCCATAGTATTAAAACTGTTCTGTCTTCTTGTGATCTTTCTGAGTTCTTTGCAACAGAATTGCTGAATTATTTTTTCTGTAGTCAAAAAACAAGTGAAAACTAGGAGTTGGCCTTTTTTGAGGGTACATTGCATCTGAGGGTTCATGGCATGAGGAATACATTGAAGCTAACAAGGGGTGCCTAGTCAGAGCAGCACCTGGGTGTTTACACATGTATACAGGAGGGATATTAGTCTGGCACTACAGCAATACATTTACTTTTTTAAAAAGTAAAAACTGGAAAGTAAGCAGTACTGAACCTAAGTATCTGAGCTGGGACATTCTGAGAGAATGGTGATGGGAAGAAGAGCTTAATCCTTCTAGGGACGTTTGTAGATGACATTTTAACGTGGGTTTAAAGTGGGTTAAATGACTTTTGCACCGCTTTAATGACATTGCTGCTTCCACATTTGGTGGTGTATTGCACATTAATTCCAGCTGCTGTAGCACATTCAGCAACATAATATGCCTTAAATGACTTTGGGATACAGCAAAGGACTTTGGGTCACTGCAAAATAAACACCTCCGAGGACTTTTAGTTTCCTACCTTACAGCCGGGAAGCACTGGGCTCCATGAGACTCAGGGGCTGTGCAGGCAGACCGTGAAGGCTGCAGCCGTGGAAGGCAGGCTCTATAGAAGGACCACAAGCTTGCTGTCCCCTCCCCACTGGAGAGGTAGGTAAGGATCGGTGTCCAACACAGGTGTACATGACACGGGGGTTTACTTCGCCTTAAGTTGAAGTGGTGTTTTTAAAAAAAACAACACTTCAATTTAGGGAGAATTAAACCACCATGTCATGTACAAATGCCCTACGGCACTACTTAAGGTAAATGCCTACAGTGCTATCACTAGCCTGAGAGGATAAAAGCAGTTCTTTTCTACTTATAGCCTCCTTTCCCTCACATATGCTGCATCTTCCCCAAAAGCTGCCCATCTTCTTGTATAATGGGGTTGCACCGGTTCTACTGATAGAGGATCCTCCATCAGTTCCATCAAAATTAGGGAAGGATTTGATGGAATCTCATCCTTTGTATATAAACAGAGTTTCTGAATCCCTAGAAAACTGAAAACATGAGAGATAAGAAATATGTTTTTTGGTTATCAAATTTTCTACTGGTGGTGCCTATGCCAAATGGAATGCAGACTAGCTATGGGTCATACGTAAAATAGGCCTTGTTTGTAGCAGCAACCTGAAAGATGAGAGTCCAACCACTGTATGATATATTTCCAGGTGCTGAATTATATAATACTTCTCTAAATGCCGGTAATGATTAGGTCTTATGGAAGGAGTAGCATAGGGGAATTTAGCCTGCTAACTTTTTTCAGAATATTATCCAATTATGCAATTTTCCTCTTCTACTAAAATTACAACCCAAAGCAACACTGCTTGCTTTAAAAAATATGAGGGGTACCTACATCTTAAAACAGAATAATATGTAAGTGGAAGTGTGTGTAAAGAAGCTTATTTATTTCTAGCCTACAAATAAGCCTTAGACACAGTTTCTCAAAGGCATCCTAAAACACATACTCCTGAAGATTTTGTGCAAACCCCTAAATAGAGTCATTTAAAAAAAAAACACACACACCATCTTTTTATTTTATATCTGTACCTATCTTTGGCCTCAAACATAAACATTGCATAGTGCTGAAGATTATTCATGACAAAATGTTGATAATAGCCTATTCTCCTCCCCACCGATTTATCTTTAACAGTGTTTATTCTGTAAATAAAATAAACCTAATAATAAAAAAAATTGTCGCATCAAACTGCAGTTTTAGTTTTCATAGATTATAACTGTGTTAAGGAGTGTGGCCATTCACCATTGTAAATTGCTCACTAACTAAATAATATTTTAGTTTTCTAAGGACCATTTTATGGCACCTCATTCCTTCTACAGCACCACAGTTGTTGTGTGGTTTTTCTGTCTTTTGCTAACAACTGCTTTATTGCTAAAATAAACAAGATCCTCATCATTTTTAAACATCAGGCTAAATGCTGCCCCAATAAATATGTCTCTTTTTGAATGGAAGATGATAAATTAAAACTCTAGCCCAATGATTCTCAAACAGGGTGATACCCCCCCCCCCCCCGGGTGCTACCAGATCCTGTGAATGGTACCATGAGGTATAAAAAGATAGGCAGATAAGCTAAGTAAAAAATGCTTGCCTGCTTATCTCAGGCTTGTCCCTGCCTAAACAATCCCCAATACCAACTTGCCTAACCCCATTACAAGGAGGTAATTTCTGTATTATATAAATGTGTTTCTGAAATGGGGTGTCACCCAGTTCACAGAAGTTATGGAGGGATTCCTTGAGTCCAGTGAGGGGTGCTTTGAGTCTAAAAAGGTTGAAAACCACTGCTCTAGGCTCCTGAATATCATTTCTGAGCATAAATTTTGTTCCACATCTATAAAAGCTGTCACAGCTTATTCCTTTGTATATTATTTGTTATATTTTTCTTAATGCATCTGTCACAGGAGAGGAAATGTGGGTGTAAAGTAGAACAATTTTTCTGTAATATCCTGTGAATCATAAGAAAGATCTCATCTGTTCCTTTTTCTGTGGGGGTGGGCAGTCAGGAATAGCCTTAAATTCTTGCCAGTCCATGGCCAGCCACTGTTCATATACTGAGTTTCTTGTAGTCCAAATTGCATTTTCCTAGATGTTCAGTTTGCCTTTGGTTGTGTAGAATTAACAACCAGATGCTCAATGCATTCTTGCCAGGTTTTACATAAGGTGCTAATAACAACTAGCTAGGCTGTTACATAAACTTTAGCACCTTCGGAAGCAGTACACAAGAGCCCTTGCTGAGTTCCTGGGTGTTCAAATTATTTTTAAATACTATTAGCTGAATGGTGTGATGAATGCCATTATAAATGTTATCATGAGAACAAGGACATAGAAAAGTCTTTATGCCAGGTCCTATTTGTCTTTTATGTGCCTATTAATTATTTATCCCAGCCAGGAAGAGCACAGACCAATTGCAGATGCATCCTCAGCCTGACAAAGGGTATTTCTACTTGAAAGCCTGCAACAAAGAAGTTTTCCATCTATTTGAGTTGATCTAATAAAAGATACCAGATTTAGTCAAAGAACCTTGTCTGCCTAAGTGGCATATATGTACCCATGTCACTACAGTTTTTAGCACTTATGCACAGTTTGAGATTGCTGTACGCATGTACTTGCTACTTGTAGCCCAATAGGTAGAACATTTGCTCAAGGAGCACAAGCTTCAGGTTCCAAGTTCCCTTCAGAGCAGTTTACTACTAAAGTGTTCTAACCATCAGGCCACAGACCAAGCATTGCCCTGTATAGGCATCCCCTTGATTCTGTCCCATTATACCTTGCATTTAACATTCATTGACTGAAAAAGCAAAGAGCACTGGAAAATACCTTGCCCAAATGGTAGCAGTTATCCAAGATAAAACACCAGGCCCCTACCTTTCCAGGACATCATCTATTTTACTGAGGCACAAATACTCATGACCACATAAATATCCCTCTCCTCACTGCACAGTTGGCCAGCTTCAAGAGAAGGGTTGGAAGGGTCTGGTTAATGTATATTATGTGACTTGCTGGTCACAGTATTTTGGTGTGAAACAGCAGATGCAAGTTCAAAACAAGTTTTTGGATGCTTATCTTGCTGGGATCCTATGACCCTAGCTAACTCTTTGCCCCTGGGGCAGGGGGCTGGACTCGATGATCTTCTGAGGTCCCTTCCAGCCCTAATGTCTATGAAATCAATGAAAACTGCCCAATGGGACATTGTGACAGGGTGCTTAGCACACCTATCACTATAAGAGGGGAAGAGGCTATGTGGGAAGCAGGCTGAAGTTGTGGCAGGGGCCAATTAGAGTCACCTGATTAGAAGGGAGTGGGGTGTGAAACATATAAACCCAGGGCCTGAGCTGGTCAGGCAGTGTAGCCTTGACAGCCATAGAGAGAGGAGCTCCTGGGCAACAGCTGAGCTAGGGTAAGCACCTTGACAGGTCTGTGGATGGGACTGAGTGGTGAAGGATGCCCCAACAGGCCTGTGGATGGAGAAGTCTGGGAGCAAGTGCTGGTGATCCCATAGCCCAGAGGGCATGAAATGCCTGACAAAGCCTGGGAATAGATAAGCCTGAAGCCCAGAGAGGGGCAGGAGAGAGCAGAGAACCTGAGAGCTGGGAAGCAAAGACGGCCAGGGTGCCTATGATCTCAACTGGCTTAGGAGCAGGCTCAGGGTCTAAGGAGACTAAAGATCAAGAACCACTGCCAGAGATGGGGGTGGGGTGGGGTGTCAGAGGACCTGTAGCCCAGCGAGGGGCATAAACAGGGTGAGGGATCCAAGAGGTCAGAATGAGGAGCCTGAAGCCCAGATAGGGCCTGAAGCCTGATAGGGCAGGACACAGTTCTGGCGAGTAGCCCACAGAGGCAAAGTGCCTGAGTGGGAAGTGCAGGCTGAGATGCTTTGCTTGGGAACAGCTGTAAGAGGTGAAGTTCCCGGTTGGAGAAGGCAAGCTGAGACACTACGCCCAGGAGCAGCTGAGCTAGGTGAAGTTCCTGGGCAAGGAGGCCCAGTCACAGACTGAGGTCATGGCCCAAGAGGGCTGATGATAGACATGATAGATAACATCTGTGAGGCATGGGTGTGGTGTAAGGGGCAGTTGAAGTCACATTATAAGCCCATAAGGTGCTGAGTAATGAGAGCTGAGCTCAGGAGTAGATGAGATCTCTCTCAGGGATCCCAGGGGCAGCCTCCTTTTTTTTTTAGTACTTATTTCCAGCAATGCATGGCAGGAAAGGAAAAGGGGAGAATGCTTAAGGGGCCAAGGTCATAATGGAAGCCAGGTGACCACCAAAGGACATCACAGCCACCCCTGGGCTCCTTGCCTGTTTAACTGTTTTACTGACATTTTCAGTAGGAGGAGTGGAGGGTGCATGTAGCCCATGGCCATATTTAAGGCATCTTGCTGAGAAATAAGAGACATAGATTTAAAGCCCTTTCGGTGAGGGGGCTAGCTACCTAGGCAAGTTCTGAAACCTCTCAGTTACTAGGCTAAAAGCTAGGAGGGCTCTTCCTGCATCTAACACCGACTAATTATGTTTTTTGCCCAGATAACATTTCTAGACTTGCCTGACCTTATGTATTTGCACAGACCATTCAATTTCTCCTCGGCAGGTGCACAGCTAGAGAGGAACCTTTTTAGGAATGTAGGTGGCCTAACATGGCCAATGCTAAATCACAAATTATGCATAAGTGCCCAAAACTGCACTCATGTGGCTATGTACACTTTGCTTAGGTATATGAAAGGTAAATAGGATCCAATCATGTCTTTGTTGTGGGGCCAACAGCAGCCTCTGTATTAAGAAGTTAAAATACATTTATTCTTTGGTAAGATTTCAAATTTGTTTGTCTAACAATAAAATGTGGTTGTCCCATTTTCTAGCCATGGTTTCATGAGGGTTTCATTCTCTCAGGTAAATTAAGATGAAATATTGTTGCTGCTGAGATTGTCTAAAAGCATTCTCTACTTTCTGTTTGTTCTAATTTGAACTACTGTGCCACGGACTCTTATTTTCACTCTTTTATTATTTTATTGTTTTTACTGTATCTGACTCTCCCTTGGTATTACATGTAAAGTTTTGTCCTCGCCTTGAGTTTTAAAAGCAACTGTCACTGCTTCTCTAGAAATGTGGGTCACAACTGAGAACACTTTATTTCTAATTAAAGCAAAAATTCTCTAATCTAAAGTTATATTGAGGATGATATCTGTCTAGTTTGAACTCCAGGTCTGATCATATAAAGTAGCTCTCATCTAGTTCTATGCTAGTGTTGCCTGCTGTGAATGTTTTATTCCTGGTTTCTCTTTAAGTCAGAAAATAGTATGATGTGAATGGAAAGTTTCAAATCCTATTTTTAAGAGTAAGATAATTTATTATTGCCAAATAAAAGGGGCACAAGCTATCACAGAGTCATTAGTCAGGTGTGCTTTCTCTCTCCCTCTCCTATACCTCATACATAAATTGTATATGTGACAGGTAGTCCCACATTCTCAGTGTTGTACTCAAAGTTCAGACTGACTGAACTTTCCTATAGGTGCCATCATGACTCCTATAAAGAGCAAAAACTGAATTTAAAGGTGAACTTTGGCCTACTTCCACCCACAGACAATGTCCCATATGAATGTAAGGTTCTTTCCTCTTAGAAAAATCTATTCAAGTGTGTTGCTGGAACAGAAGGGGCTGAAGTTCAATGCAACATTAATTTCCTCAAGTCCTCCTCTGATTACGAGGGCACATTCACCCAGTCAGGAAAAAGGTAGCATTTTGTAGACATCTTACATAAATGTATCCACTAAAGTAGAAGGTTCTAACCTGGAGAATTTAATCCACAACATATCTGGTCATTTTATAGAGAGATTTTCTGAAAGTCCAGTTGGCAAAAATGTCCTGATTAAACCTACATAAAAAAGGGAGCTCTAGCTACATCCTGCCATCAGCTGGGAAATAGTCTGATTGGGGAATACAGGCTCCTTTGGTTGCTCCTTAAACTTTGCTTCCTACTTATATCAGCCAGGTTGTATGGCTAGAGAGATAACATCTTGGAACATTGCCTGCTGGCTAGCATTATACAGGCATAGGTGAATTTCTCTAGATTACATCTCTTGGCTACAACTCTTTAGTGAAGGATGATTGAACTCTCTAGACATTCATAGTCTACCTCAAACGATCTTAAACAAAAAGAAGTAACCTAGTATGATTCTATACCTCTCAAAAACATAAGATTTAATTTCCTAAGTAGAAACCACGCAGTAGGCAGGTAAAAATAGAAGATACCCAGACAATCTGGAGTTTCAATACATCTGTATAACTAGTATTGTTTTGGTTTTTTATGACACTGTAGCTTTAAATGTCTAGGAGTCAGTTGCTTGCGGGAGGCTTTTGACATTTAAGAAGGCAACATGTTACAGAAGAGGAACACTCCCTACTCTCTTGTAGAGAACTTACCTTGCTTTTCCTTGCTTTGTTCATCTCTATAACTAAATAATAGGCTCTCAAATAACACAGAGAGGAGCACAAATTCAAAACCCAAAGACAGATCAATGCAATTCATATGCAAATGTGCACTCTCCGTATATAAAAACATAAGACTACTCATAGAGAAGAAAGGAATTTGTGAAATATACAAAAAAGACTTTGGAGAAAATGAAGCAGCAGAGGAAAGGTTTCCTGGAGGATGATGCTGAGGAATGGAAATAAGTGAAAAAGGGTATGTCTACACAAGACACTAACTGTTTAGTAGCTGAATAATATGGCACGGTAGTGTGTCACAGTGCCAATACGCTACTGTACACTTAAAAAGAGTTCACTTGTGCTACTGCGCAGTAACTTCGGTTACTGTGCATTTATTTAGTACTTGATTATGCAAGTACTAAACAGATGTGCACTAACCACTTTACAGTAGCCTCTCATGTAGATGTGCCCCATGGAGTGCTATGCTATGCTGTGCTACTATGGCATGCTGTGCTATAAGAATACCATGCATCAAAATCAATCTTTCTCTCTCAAATGTATTTCATCTTAGTATCCAGCTTGAGGGATAATTCCTCAATTTCTAGCCGAGAAGATGGCTTCACCCATATTTCCAAATTTCTGCAAGAAGCCTTTCCTAATTTGTTGTTGATTGGTATTGTTCATTTAAACTCCCTTTAGGAGGAATAGCATATAAATTACAACGGCTCGATAGTGCCTTTAGGCAGCAACCTGAGCAAGTGGATGGGGTGCAACAACAATAGGAGTACAGAATCTCTGCACTGCCCACATTAGAAACAAAGTACACCTCCCTTGCTACATAGCTTATCTACTCTGGCAAGTGAGTTAGAAGCAAGGCTGCCAACTGTCCATAAACTTATGGATGGTCAGTAAAAAAGCCTAAAAAAATCAGTCTATGAAGTCCATAAAAAAATTTGATCTATCCATAAAAACAAAGACACTCTGGGTGCATCCAGACAAGTGTAGATGTGCAGTATGTGGTGCCACAGACCTATCTGTAGACATGGATCTGAACCCATCTGTGGCACCACACACCATATATGAAAGAATTTCCTGTGCTGCTACTTTGCAGTGTGGGGGGTTAGAGTTTGACCCCAAAGAGATCCCAGACTCAAAAAAACCCAGTTCAGAAAACAGGGTGGTACATGTGGCAGCAGTACACACTGCCCAAAACCAGAGACTGGCTGGCTACAGCTATGCTTTGGCTGCCAGCCAGGCTTCCTGCTGCAGGGGCTGCAAGCAGTTCCAGAGGCCCCCAGGAACCCAGGTAAAGATGCTGGGACCAGCACAGTTGCTGGCCTGAGCCTCCCTTACCCCATCCAAGGTAACCTGTTGTGCACTAAAGCATGCATGGCCTGGGCATTCACTAGGGACAAGTAGCAGAGGCACAAGGTGTACCACTGCTACATATCCCCAGGGAAACACATTCCTGCTCATCTGGATGTGCCCTCTGAGTTCATTTCAAGACCCATCATTTGAATGAAGCTACATTAAAATGTCAAAATTAGAAAGACAGAGCACAGCAGTGCCAACTCATGCCTCGGGAGCACTTCTTGGAACCCTGCAGTGAGTTGTCTGTTAGTGCTTTCTGATTCACTGGAGCCTCTGTGGTTCCTTTTCTTCTCCCATCTTAGCAATATGCAGCCACTGCAAGTCCTGGCAGGTGCATGTCCTGGCTGTTGTCTACCTGTAAGCTACTTAGGGTTTACCCCAAAAGTAGGCAAAGATGCATGGCCCCAGACTGTGCAGGAGGGTAGTGGTTACGCTGGGATGGAGCTGCAGAGCTGAGAAGAAGGGAGAGTTAGTAGGTGGAGATCCATGCCAGGCAGGATCAGGGGTAAGTGCCATCCATGCCACAGGATCAGGGGTGGGAAAAGCAAGGTGTGGGGTGGGGTCAGGCCCACTGGGGTGTGGGGGTGAATAGGGGATATGGGCAGTGTAGTGTAAAACCATTGCTAAAATCAAGTAGGGCTGCCAACCCAAGATTGTTTTTACTGATAATCTGCAAATGTTTGACTAACAACCAAACTTTTTTACAGTGACTGATGTTAAACCCTTAAATATGAATGCTGCCCTTGTCAGTGCCATCAGAGGGGTTACATTTACATTAGGTAAACCATGTCAGTAAAAACATACATGAGTAGAAAGATTGGTTGTCACAAAAAGGTTGCAGATTGTTAGTAAAAAAAAAAAAAAAAAAGTGGGGAGTTGACATCCTGGGTAGAAGGCATGGTAGCAAACTTCAACTCATTTCCTGGACTGCTTGACCCACCTGATCTGAGAATAAGAGGGTAAATAGCAAGCGACACTCATGCAGGACCGTTGTTAAGGTCTATGTAACAGAAATAGGGAAGTAAGAAGGCATTCTTACTCACCAGTACCCTCAATGCACTCTCTATGTCCAAAACATAGTCTTTCCCTTAGGGTTTAAATTCAGAATTGTTACCAGATTTGCCCATTACTTTGGGGTGTGCTCATTTATTAGGGATAGTTTCTAGGGTCTTGGTGATTCTGTCAATGTGCTGCTTGTGCTACTATATGGAGCTGTATCTCTCCCTTCTGCAAGCCCTCACCCCAATGGAGCTATCTTGCAGGACTCAATCTCAATGGAACTGGGTTCCTCCGTCACCAAATCAGTCATGCACACAAACACACACAAATTAACGTGACACGCCTGACCTGGCCGGGCTGATCAGCATGGACAGGCTGACACCCTCATATGCCAAGAATCAGTTCATCAGAGCAACAATAAAATGCAGTCAGACACAAGCACACAGGTGAACAGAATCCCTCTGAATCTGGCTGGGTGTTCAGCTGACACCCTCATGGACCAGCATTCAGTTCATAAGGGCACGTCTGAATCAAACTGGGTCAATCAGCCTGTACAAGCTGATCCCCTTTTGTGTTTCAAACTCAGCACGTCCCAATCTTTGGCCTCTTGATGAGCAGACCCCACAATATTTTTGGGCTTCACAGGGATCTTTAGCTTAGGTAAAAGAAGCGTTGCTGCAGAGCACGGGAGGAAAGAGAAGCAGAGAAGGAAAAGTATACCCAATTACTACCAGTTTGCCTATAAAAGTTATTTATTGCTAAGCATATGAAATATATAATGGTACTAGTAGTAATAGATATGCAAAAGAAAAACAAACACAAACAATTACAGTACTACCCTGGCTTCACTAAGTATTTGGGGAAACTTAGCTCAAGCTGGGATCTCACCAGTCTGAGGCACTCAGGCTGCAGAGCTGACAGGCACAGTCCTTGAAGGAAGATGATCTGTTCTTCCAGCATCTCAAGAACAACAGGGGATAGTGTCAGCACAGGAGTTTCCTTCCTTTCTTCCTTCCTTCCTTCCGCTTTGGACACTTCGGACCAGGCTCGCTTGGAGCTGCGTGGGGTGATCCCGAGCGTAAGACTCCCCGGCTTCCTATCTCTTTTCTTCCTTCACTCCCACCTGTCTAAAGGTCTCTAGCCTCTGTTTATTTCGCTTTCTGACTCTTTTCTTGCTTTTTTGCAGCTTTTACCCCCACTTTTCTCTCCTCTCTCTTCCCTCCCCCTCTGCTTCCGGTTTCTTTGTCTGTGAGACGCTTCTCGCAGCCTTCTCTTTTACTGTCTCTTTCCCTCTCTTTCTCTTTTTTCTGTCTGCTTGTTATGGGGAGTTACCTTTTCCATTAGCCTGCCTTCCAGAGGTGCTCTTAATTAACCCTCCATCCCCCCCTCACCTCTTAGTTTTCCTTTTCTTTTTTCTTTTTGCTGTTTTAACCCCCCCCCCTCCTTCCCCTGCCGCTTTTTCCCCCCCCCCCACCCTCCTCCCCCTTTGTGGGGAGCTCTCTATTATCATTTGCCACTTGAGGGGTGCTTTTTTTCTTTTTTCCCCCCCTCTTTTTTTTGTTCTATCCACGCTTTTTTTTTTTTCACCCCCCAAATCCCTCCCTCCCTTTCAGTGGCTTATCTTCACTTTCTGTTTTGGCCGCATTCCCGGGAGCTTGGCCTTGAGCTCCTGTGTTTAAGTTTTCTTTTCATTCCCTTAGTTGTTTTGCTTTGCAGTTTAACCCTGTCCTAGTGAGGATGGCTGCTCCTACACCTGGCAGTTGGCATGAGGATGTCTCTCGGGACCTCCCGCTGACGCATGGCCTGAGGGTTCATGCCCCTCTCCATGTGGGGCTTGAGGTTTGCATGGAGGCTCTGGCTGCGCTCCTGGGATGGCGTACCATCCGCTATGCGGGTCGTGTGAACACGGTCCCGATGATTTATTTGAGCACGCCTGCCTTGGTTGACAGGGTGTGTGCGGCGGGCCTAGACATTGCGGGCATCCACTACCCTGTCACGCCCCTAGAGACTCAGGCAGTGAGGGTGGTGATCTCTAACATCCCACCACATGTTTCTGATCGGGAGCTGGCCAGGGGACTCGAGGCCTATGGAGTTCTTACGAGTCCTTTTCGCCGGCTGCCGATGGGAAGCAAGGACCCTCAGCGGAAGCACGTCCTGTCTTTTCGGAGGCAGGTCTTTATGCTCCTCAAGGAGGGCCCCCAGTCTCTACCTCGCTCCCTGAGCTTCACGCTCGAGGGTCGGAGGTATATTATCTATTTGTCTGTGGGAGAGACTACGTGTTTTAAGTGCGGCGGCTCCTCCCACCTGGCTGCTCAGTGCCCTCAGTAGGGGGCAAGGCGGCCGGACCATCGCCACCTGCGGCAGAGCCGAGAGACGGCGTGTCGACTTCTGGGACACGCGGAAGGCCCAGGGAGGCAGGGAGCTCTTCCTCCCAGCCTCCTTCCACCCCTACTCCATCTCAGGGGACGGGGGGCTCTGGTGTGAAACCATCGTCCAGTGGAGAGGCTGGTGCTACTACCCAGGCCCCGCCGCCGCCTCCCCCGTCTGTGGCGGCCCCTGCCCTCAGTGCGCGGGCCCCGCCGGCTGGGGGGGCAGGGCAGTCTGGCCCGTCCCCAGCACAGGGACAGCTGCCCACTACCACCAAGAAGAAGAAGAAGGAGGACAAAGAGAGGAAGATGAAGGGGGCCTCTCAGGATGCCCTGCCCTCCTCGGCCAGTGCCGAGGGACCCCCCACTAGAGAGCCTGGCCCCGCTCTGGCTGCCATACCACCCACCCCGTTGGATGTAGCCGTCGGCGGGGTAGACTTAGCGGAGGGGGAGGGGGCTTCAGGGGTCCCTCTCCCCTCGCCTGTCCCCCAGCCTCCGGAGTCGGGTGGCGGCGGGGATGGTGGCGAATGCCTCTCTTCTGGTGGCCTGGCCTCGGGGGTGGCGGGAGAGTCTGCTACCCCCTTGGTCATGCCCCAGCCTGGTGGATTAGAAGGAGAAGTTGACGAGATGGAGGTCCAGCTCACTGAGTCTCGCAAGAGGCGTCGTGAGCGGGATGGCCTCTCCCCCCCCAGGAAGACAGGGAATGCCCTCGTGGAGCCGGTCCTTGACTCGGACGATGAGAGGCGGCTGATGTGTCTAGACATCGAGGGTCTCGATGCTGCGGTTGCGGACGAGCTCCCGCCGGGGGTGCGGACTCGACGCTCTTCCTTAGGCAACATCCACCCCAAGCTGGCGGAGCCCCCCTGGGTCCCTCCAGACTATGGGGGACTCCTGTCCTTCTTGAAGTTAACTAAGGGGCAGAGGAACGTAGCAGGACGCATCACTCAGTGGTGCACAGACCCTAAATTGTTTGTTAAGGGTGCCAGGGCAGCTGCCAAGCTCATGCAGCAGGATCTGGGCACACGCCAGATGGCTTACCGTTTGGAAAAGCTTGCCCAGAGGGTGAGAGTTGAGTGGGACTTGGGCGGGTCCCTCGACTAGAGTAGGGCACAGTAGGCCTTCCTTGACCTGTCTGTACTGCCTTGCTCTGCTCTTGGGTGCTCGTTCTTCCACCCGTACCTTGCTTTGCTCTTCCTCTCCCACACCCACATCCATGGCAGCCACAATCATTGGCACCTTCAACATCAACGGCTGTCGAGACTCGGCGAAGCGCAAAGCCGTCCTGGAGCTCCTGCGACAGAAGAGGCTGGCCGTTGCCTTCCTTCAAGAGACACACTCTGACAGATTCAACCAGGCGGCCTGGCGGGCTGCCTGGCGAGGACAGGTGTTCCTGAGCCATGGCACCAACCTTAGCGCTGGGGTCGCGACTCTCTTATCACCACAGCTGCAGCTTGACGCGGCGGTGCCGCGGGAGGTCATCCCCGGCCGCCTGCTGACCGTCCGCGTCACCCTCGCACAACACCGCCTGCTGCTCATCAACGTCTACGCGCCTTCCGATGCTCAGGAGAGGGTCGTTTTCTTCGAGACCTTGGCTGCCCTCCTGCGCGACGCTAGTGAGGATGATGACCTGCTCCTCCTCGGTGGGGATTTCAACTGCACCACTGCCCCGCGCCTCGACCGCACAGGGCCTGAACCCCACCTGCCCTCCGCTCGCAAGCTGCAATCTGCCTTGGAGGGGGCAGACCTCGTGGACATCTGGCGAGCCCTGCATCCTGATGCGCGCCAGTACACCTGGGCCAGGATGGGTGCCGGTGGTGTCAGCATGGCTCGCCTCGACCGCCTTTATGTCACCAGGCACCACCTGCCACTCCTGCGCAGCAGCTGCATCGCTCCCTCGGGTCTGTCAGATCATGACCTAGCCTTCAGCGAACTGAGCCTGCCGGGGAGAGCCTGTGCACGGGCACCTTATTGGTGTTTCAACGTCAGCCTGCTTCAGGACTCCTATTTCCGGGACTGCTTTGCCCACTTCTGGAGGAGGTGGGAGGCTGCGAGATCGAGCCACTCCTCCTGGAAGCTGTGGTGGGACATGGGCAAGGTACAGATCCGAGCCTTTTGCCAGCAGTACACCCAGCTGGCCGCGAACGAGACGCGCCGACGTATCCGGGAGTTGGAGGAGGACGTGGCGGAGCTCGAGGCTGCTCTGCTGGCCGCTGGCAGCGACGCGGCACTGAGCGAGAGCCTCCGGTTCCGCAGGAGATGTCTGCGCGACCTGGCGGAGAGCGCGGCCCGCGGCGCGAGGATCCGCGCCCGTTGCCAGGAACTGGCGGAAACTGACGCCCCGACCCGCTTCTTTTTCAACCTGGAGCGGCAGAGGGCAGCGAGCAAAGTCTTGGACCATCTCAAGACTCCTGAGGGCCGGGTAATTACAGAGCCCGGTGAAATACGCGAACATGCCGTCGCCTTCTATCGTGACCTGTTTGCGGCCGAGCCGTCGTGCCCCGAGGCCACGCGGGAACTCCACGAGGGCCTACCACGTCTCGATGCCCTGAAGGCCGGAGAGCTTGAGCGGGACTTGTCCCTGGAAGAGATGGCGGCCGCCACGGCCGGCCTCGCCTCCGGCTAAGCCCCGGGCCTCGATGGGTTGCCTGCTGAGTTTTACAAGACCTTCTGGCCTCTCCTCGGCCCCAGCCTCCTGCGCGTTTTCCAGGAGAGCCTCGCCGACAAAGTCTTGCCGATCAGCTGCCGCCGAGCGGTGCTGACCCTGCTGCCCAAGAAGGGAGACCTGGGCTACATGAAGAACTGGCGGCCGGTCTCCCTGCTGTGCGCGGACTATAAGATCCTGGCCAAAGCGTTGGCCACCCGCCTCCGCACGGTCATGGCCTCTCTCACCGGGCCCGAGCAGAGCTACTGCGTGCCGGGCAGGACCATTCAAGACAACCTGTTCCTGCTGCGGGACCTACTCACGGCTAGCGAGCTCTTTGGCCTCGACATCGGCATCATCTCTCTAGACCAGGAGAAGGCCTTTGACCGGGTGGGCCACGCCTATCTCTTCCAGACTCTGGAGGCCTTTGGTTTTGGGCCCCTCTTCACCGGGGCCCTCCGGGCCTTGTACCGAGACATTTCCAGCCTGCTCAAGGTGAACGGTGTGCTGTGTGCTCCGTTCCCCGCACGCAGGGGCATTCGTCAGGGGTGTCCGCTGTCGGGCATGCTCTACTCCCTGGCCATCGAGCCGCTGCTGCACACTCTGCGACTCCGCCTGAGTGGTGTGGCCCTGCCAGTGGCCAGCGGCCCGTCCGCTAGGCCTCGTCTCCGGCTGTCGGCATATGCGGATGATGTCACCGTCTTCCTCAACACTCAGGAAGACGTGCGGGCCCTGGCGGATTGCCAGCGTGCCTATGAGCGCGCCTCCTCCGCCCGCATCAACTGGGCCAAGAGCGATACTTTGTTGCTTGGCGCATGGACTGGCACGCTCCCCCCGGACTTGCCGGGGGGGCTCACATGGCGCCGCGAGGGCCTCAAGATCTTGGGCGTGTTCCTGGGGCCACCGGCCTTCATGGCGCGTAACTGGGACGACCTCGAGGAGGGGGTGGAGGCCCGCCTGCAGCGGTGGCGCTGGCGCCTGCCCAGCCTTTCCTACCGGGGGCGCGTCCTTGTCATCAACAACCTGGCGGCAGCGACCTTGTGGCACCGGTGCGCCGTGCTCGACCCCCCACCGGATCTCCTGGAGAGACTCCAGCGCAACCTGGTGGACTTCTTCTGGGATGGGCGCCACTGGCTCCCACGAGCCGTCCTTCACCTGCCTGTTGCCGAGGGGGGCCAGGGTCTGGTTGACCTGGCCAGCAGGGTGGCGGCCTTCCGCCTGCAGGCCCTTCAGCGACTGCTTTACAGTGAGGAGCAGCTGCCATGGCAACAACTGGCGTGCCGGTTCCTACAGAGGGTCGGCGCCCTTGGCTTTGACCGGGAGCTCTTTTTGTTGACACCCACGCTCCTGAACTGGGCGGTGCTTCCGGCCTTTTATCGCAGCGTGGTACGAGCCTGGCAGGTCGCCTTCCGCCTCCAGCCTCGAGCCCGGACACTGTGTTTCCCGCAGCTGCTGAGGGAGCCTCCGGTGCACAACTCAGCCCTGTGGGGCTCCGTGCCGAGCCTGGCCTCTGCCAGCCTCACGGCCACCCTCATCCAGGCGCGTGTCCTCCGCCTGCACCATCTCCTGGACCCCGCTCGGTCAGCCTGGCTCTCGCCCGAGGCGCTGGCCACACGGCTGGGCGTGCGCTCCATCCGCACCATGGGTCATCTCCTGCGTGACATCCGCGCCGCCCTCCCGCCGGTGGCGGCGGCCGCCTTGGACGAACATCTCCGTGCGCGCCAGATCCCGCGGGCCGCGGATGCCGCGAGCGAGGCTTTCCCTTCGCTGCCGGTCACCCCGGCTGTGGCCGCGGAGTTGGCCGGTGGGCCAGGCACTCTGTTGCGGCTCCCCATGCCTCCCGATAGTGACACGGGTTGTCCCTTTGCTTCTCTATCGCGTAGAAGCTTGTATGCCTGGGTGGTCTGTGTCCGCCATGCTCAGGTGCTGGCGGGACGCCCCGATACACCGTGGCGACGGCGCCTGGGGCCACCGGCTTCCCCACCGGCCCACCCGGCGTGGCGCACATTGTATAAGCCGCCGACCGCCAAGAAGACTGGCGACCTGCAGTGGCGGTTGCTGCACGGCATCCTAGCCACTGGCACGTTTGCGTCCCACTTTGACCCAGCCGCTTCGACGGCCTGCCCCTTCTGCCCTGGGGGCGTGGAGGAGGATCTCTTTCACGCCTTCCTGGACTGTCCCCGCCTGCGGCCGCTCTTTGCCACCCTCGAGCTGCCGCTGCGGGCGCTGGGCAGGAGCCTCTCAGAGACCTCCTACATATGCTCCTACACGTACCGGGCGGCCGAGCGGGGCGCCATCTGCCTGGCCAACTTTTTGCTGGGCCAGGCCAAGATGGCCGTCCTCAAGAGCCGCCGTAACCGGCTTGCCGGCACCGGCTCAGACGATGCCCCGCGGCCCTTTGGCCTCCTAGTGCGGGCGCGCCTCTCGCTGGAGTTTGAGCACGCTGTGCTCCGGCGGGGGGTGCCCGCCTTCGAGGCACTCTGGGCCCTTGAGGGAGCGCTGTGCCACGTGGAGGACGGCCGTCTCAAATACGCGCTCTGATGTCGTGACCGGTCTGGGCGACCGGGCGGGTGCGGTGGCGGACTGTGGCTTCCGGCTTGTGCCGTGCCCTGGGCCCTCTCCAGGCTGCTGTTGTTTATTTTCTCGGGGTGAGAAGAAGAAGGGTTTTGTACGTGTACTATGGGACAGGGAAGGGTGGAATTGTTCGTTTCTCGAGGGCTATATATATAAATAGCATGTTAGACACGATGTGTATTACTGCAAAGGTGTTTGTCACGGTGTGATGTTCTGAACGTCTGGGTATGGTTTCTCTTTGGTGTGGTTTGATGGTTTTTTTGCTTTCTGTACCTGATCTTTTGTGAAATAAAGTTGTTAAAAGTCCTTCCTTCCTTCCTTCCGCTTTGGATGCTTCGGACCAGGCTCGCTTGGAGCTGCGTGGGGCGATCCCGAGCGTAAGACTCCCCAGCTTCCTATCTCTTTTCTTTCTTCACTCCCACCTCTCTAAAGGTCTCTAGCCTCTGTTTATTCCACTTTCTGACTCTTTTCTTGCTTTTTTGCAGCTTTTTCCCCGACTTTTCTCTCCTCTCTCTTCCCTCCCCCTCTGCTTCCGGTTTCTTTGTCTGTGAGACGCTTCTCGCAGCCTTCTCTTTAACTGTCTCTTTCCCTTGCTTTCTCTTTTTTCTGTCTGCTTGTTACGGGGAGTTACCTTTTCCATTAGCCTGCCTTCCAGAGGTGCTCTTAATTAACCCTCCATCACCCCCTCACCCCTTAGTTTTCCTTTTCTTTTTTGTTTTCGCTGTTTTAACCCCCCCCTTCCCCTGCCACTTTTTTTCCCCTCCACCCTCCTCCCCCTTTGTGGGGAGGTCTCTATTATCATTTGCCACTTGAGGGGTGCATTTCCCCCCCTCTTTTTTTGTTCTATCCACGCTTTTTTTTTTTTTTCACCCCTCAAATCCCTCCCTCCCTTTCAGTGGCTTATCTTCACTTTCTGTTTTGGCCGCATTCCCGGGAGCTTGGCCTTGAGCTCCTGTGTTTAAGTTTTCTTTTCATTCCCTTAGTTGTTTTTTTTGCTTTGCAGTTTAACCCTGTCCTAGTGAGGATGGCTGCTCCTACACCTGGCAGTTGGCATGAGGATGTCTCTCGGGACCTCCTGCTGACGCATGGCCTGAGGGTTCATACCCCTCTCCATGTGAGGCTCGAGGTTTGCATGGAGGCTCTGGCTGCGCTCCTGGGATGGCGTACCATCCGCTATGCGGGTCGTGTGAACACGGTCCCGATGATTTATTTGAGCACGCCTGCCTTGGTTGACAGGGTGTGTGCTGAGGGCCTAGACATTGCGGGCATCCACTACCCTGTCACGCCCCTAGAGACTCAGGCAGTGAGGGTGGTGATCTCTAACATCCCACCACATGTTTCTGATCGGGAGCTGGCCAGGGGACTCGAGGCCTATGGAGTTCCTACGAGTCCTTTTCGCCGGCTGCCGATGGGAAGCAAGGACCCTCAGCGGAAGCACGTCCTGTCTTTTCGGAGGCAGGTCTTTATGCTCCTCAAGGAGGGCCCCCAGTCTCTACCTCGCTCCCTGAGCCTCACGCTCGAGGGTCGGTGGTATATTTTCTATTTGTCTGTGGGAGAGACTACGTGTTTTAAGTGCGGCGGCTCCTCCCACCTGGCTGCTCAGTGCCCTCAGGGCAAGGCGGCCGGACCATCGCCACCTGTTGCAGCGCCGAGAGACGGCGTGTCGACTTCTGGGGCACTTGGCAGGCCCAGGGAGGCAGGGAGCTCTTCCTCCCAGCCTCCTTCCACCCCTACTCCATCTCAGGGGACTGGGGGCTCTGTTGTGAAACCATCGTCCAGTGGAGAGGCTGGTGCTACAACCCAGGCCCCGCCGCCGCCTCCCCGTCTGTGGCGCCCCCTGCCCTCAGTGCGGGGGCCGCGCCGGCTGGGGGGGCGGGGCAGTCTGGCCCATCCCCAGCACAGGGGCAGCTGCCCACTACCACCAAGAAGAAGAAGAAGGAGGACAAAGAGAGGAAGATGAAGGGGGCCTCTCAGGATGCCCTATCCCTGTCAGGACCCTCCTTGGCCTGTGCCGAGGGACCCCCCACTAAAGAGCCTGGCCCCGCTCTGGCTGCCATACCACCCACCCCGTTGGATGTGGCCATCGGTGGGGCACACTTGGCGGAGGGGGAGGGGGCTTCAGGGGTCCCTCTCCCCTCGCCTGTCCCCCAGCCTCCGGAGTCGGGCGGCGGCGGGGATGGTGGCGAATGCCTCTCTTCTGGTGGCCTGGCCTCGGGGGTGGCAGGAGAGTCTGCTACCCCCTTGGTCATGCCCCAGCCTGGCGGATCAGATTGAGAAGTTGACGAGATGGAGGTCCAGCTCACTGAGTCTCGCAAGAGGCGTCGTGAGCGGGATGGCCTCTCCCCCCCCAGGAAGACAGGGAATGCCCTCGTGGAGCCGGTCCTTGACTCGGACGATGAGAGGTGGCTGATGTGTCTAGACATCGAGGGTGTCGATGCTGCGGTTGTGGACGAGCTCCCACCAGGGGTGCAGACTCGCCACTCTTCCTTAGGCAACATCCACCCCAAGCTGGCAGAGCCCCCCTGGGTCCCTCCAGACTATGGGGGACTCCTGTCCTTGTTGAAGTTAACTAAGGGGCAGAGGAACGTAGCGGGATGCATCACTCAGTGGTGCGCAGACCCCAAAGTGTTTGTTAAGGGTGCCAAGGCAGCTGCCAAGCTCATGCAGCAGGATCTGGGCACACGCCAGATGGCTTACCGTTTGGAGAAGCTTGCCCAGAGGGTGAGAGTTGAGTGGGACTTGGGCGGGTCCCTCGACTAGAGTAGGGCACAGTAGGCCTTCCTTGACCTGTCTGTACTGCCTTGCTCTGCTCTTGGGTGCTCGTTCTTCCACCCGTACCTTGCTTTGCTCTTCCTCTCCCACACCCACATCCATGGCAGCCACAACCATTGGCACTTTCAACATCAACGGCTGTCGAGACTTGGTGAAGCGCGAAGCTGTCCTGGAGCTCCTGCGACAGAAGAGGCTGGCCGTCGCCTTCCTTCAAGAGACACACTCTGACAGATTCAACCAGGCGGCCTGGCAGGCTGCCTGGCGAGGACAGGTGTTCCTGAGCCATGGCACCAACCTTAGCGCTGGGGTCGCGACTCTCTTATCACCGCAGCTGCAGCTTGACGCGGCGGTGCCGTGGGAGGTCATCCCCAGCCGCCTGCTGACCGTCCGTGTCACACTCGCACGACACCGCCTGCTGCTCATCAACGTCTACGCGCCTTCCGATGGTCAGGAGAGGGTCGTTTTCTTCGAGACCTTGGCTTCCCTCCTGCGCGATGCTAGTGAGGATGATGACCTGCTCCTCCTCGGTGGGGATTTCAACTGCACCACTGCCCCGCGCCTCGACCGCACAGGGCCTGAGCCCCACCTGCCCTCCGCTCGCAAGCTGCAATCTGCCTTGGAGGGGGCAGACCTCGTGGACATCTGGCAAGCCCTGCATCCTCATGCGCGCCAGTACACCTGGGCCAGGATGGGTGCCGGTGGTGTCACCATGGCTCGCCTTGACCGCCTTTATGTCACCAGGCACCACCTGCCACTCCTGCGCAGCAGCTGCATCGCTCCCTCGGGTCTGTCAGATCATGACCTAGCATTCAGTGAACTGAGCCTGCCGGGGAGAGCCTGTGCACGGGCACCTCATTGGTGTTTCAACGTCAGCCTGCTTCAGGACTCCTATTTCCTGGACTGCTTTGCCCACTTCTGGAGGAGGTGGGAGGCTGCGAGATCGAGCCACTCCTCCTGGAAGCTGTGTTGGGACGTGGGCAAGGTACAGATCCGAGCCTTTTGCCAGCAGTACACCCAGCTGGCCACGAACGAGACGCGCCGACGTATCCGGGAGTTGGAGGAGGACGTGGCGGAACTCGAGGCTGCTCTGCTGGCCGCTGGCAGTGACGCGGCACTGAGCGAGAGCCTCCGGTTCCGCAGGAAATGTCTGCACGACTTGGCGGAGAGCGCGGCCCACGGCGCGAGGATCCGTGCCCGTTGCCAGGAGCTGACGGAAACTGACGCCCCGACCTGCTTCTTTTTCAACCTGGAGCGGCGGAGGGCAGTGAGCAAAGTCTTGGACCATCTCAAGACTCCTGAGGGCCGGGTAATTACAGAGCCCGGCGAAATACGCAAACATGCCGTCGCCTCCTATCGTGACCTGTTTGCAGCCGAGCCGTCGTGCCCCGAGGCCACGCGGGAACTCCACGAGGGCCTACCACGTCTCGATCCCCTGGAGGCCGGAGAGCTTGAGCGGGACTTGTCCCTGGAAGAGCTGGCGGCCGCCACGGCTGGCCTTGCCTCCGGCAAAGCCCCGGGCCTCGATGGGTTGCCTGCTGAGTTTTACAAGACCTTCTGGCCTCTCCTCGGCCCCAGCCTCCTGCGCGTTTTCCAGGAGAGCCTCGCCGACAAGGTCTTGCCAATCAGCTGCCGCCGAGCGGTGCTGACCCCGCTGCCCAAGAAGGGAGACCTGGGCTACATGAAGAACTGGCGGCCGGTCTCCCTGCTGTGCGCGGACTATAAGATCCTGGCCAAAGCGTTGGCCACCCGCCTCCGCGCGGTCTTGGCCTCTCTCACCGGGCCCGAGCAGAGCTACTGCGTGCCGGGCAGGACCATTCAAGACAACCTGTTCCTGCTGCGTGACCTACTCACGGCTAGCAAGCTCTTTGGCCTCGACATCGGCCTCATCTCTCTAGACCAGGAGAAGGCCTTTGACCGGGTGGGCCACGCCTATCTCTTCCGGACTCTGGAGGGCTTTGGTTTTGGGCCCCTCTTCACTGGGGCCCTCCGGGTCTTGTACCGAGACATTTCCAGCCTGCTCAAGGTGAACGGTGTGCTTTGTGCTCCGTTCCCCGCATGCAGGGGCATTCGTCAGGGGTGTCCGCTGTCGGGCATGCTCTACTCCCTGGCCATCGAGCCGCTGCTGCACACGCTGCGACGCCGCCTGAGTGGTGTGGCCCTGCCAGTGGCCACCAGCCCATCCGCTAGGCCTCGTCTCCGGCTGTCGGCGTATGCGGATGATGTCACCGTCTTCCTCAACACTCAGGAAGACATGTGGGCCCTGGCAGATTGCCAGCGTGCCTATGAGCGCGCCTCCTGCGCCCGCATCAACTGGGCCAAGAGCGATACTTTGCTGCTTGGCGCATGGACTGGCACGCCCCCTCCGGACTTGCCGGGGGGGCTCACATGGCGCCGCGAGGGCCTTAAGATCTTCGGCGTGTTCCTGGGGCCACCGACCTTCATGGCGAGCAACTGGGACGACCTCAAGGAGGGGGTGGAGGCCCGCCTGCAGCGGTGGCGCTGGCGCCTGCCCAGCCTTTCCTACCAGGGGCGCGTCCTTGTCATCAACAACCTGGCGGCAGCGACCTTGTGGCACCAGTGCGCCGTGCTCGACCCCCCACCGAATCTACTGGAGAGACTCCAGTGCAACTTGGTGGACTTCTTCTGGGATGGGCGCCACTGGCTCCCACGAGCCGTCCTTCACCTGCCTGTCGCTGAGGGGGGCCAGGGTCTGGTTGACCTGGCCAGCAGGGTGGCGGCCTTCCGCCTGCAGCCCCTTCAGTGACTGCTTTACAGCGAGGAGCAGCTGCCATGGCAACAACTGGCGTGCCGGTTCCTGCAGAGGGTCGGCGCCCTTGGCTTTGACCGGGAGCTCTTTTTGTTGACACCCACGCTCCTGAACTGGGCGGTGCTTCCGGCCTTTTATCACAGCGTGGTACGAGCCTGGCAGGCCGCCTTCCGCCTCCAGCCTTGAGCCCGGACACTGTGTTTCCCGCAGCTGCTGAGGGAGCCTCTGGTGCACAACTCAGCCCTGTGGGGCTCCGTGCCGAGCCTGGCCTCTGCCAGCCTCACGGCCACCCTCATCCAGGCGCGTGTCCTCCGCTGCACCATCTCCTGGACCCCACTCGGTCAGCCTGGCTCTCGCCTGAGGCGCTGGCCGCACGGCTGGGCGTGCGCTCCATCCTCACCATGGGTCATCTCCTGCGTGACATCCGCGCAGCCCTCCTGCCGGTGGCGGCAGCCGCCTTGGACGAACATCTCCATGCACGCCAGATCCCGCGGGCCACGGATGCCGTGAGCGAGGCTTTCCCTTCGCTGCCGGTAACCCTGGCTGTGGCCGCGGAGTTGGCCGGTGGGCTGGGCACTCTGTTGAGGCTCCTCATGCCTCCCGATAGTGACACAGGTTGTCCCTTTGCTTCTCTATCATGTAGAAGCTTGTATGCCTGGGTGGTTTGTGTCCGACATGCTCAGGTGCTGGAGGGCCGCCCCGATACACCGTGGCGACAGAGCCTGGGGCCACCGGCTTCCCCACCGGCCCACATTGGTGGCGCACATTGTATAAGCCGCCGACCACCAAGAAGACTGGCGACCTGCAGTGGCGGTTGCTGCACGGCATCCTAGCCACTGGCACGTTTGCATCCCACTTTGAACCAGCCGCTTCGACGGCCTGCCCCTTCTGCCCTGGAGGCGTGGAGGAGGATCTCTTTCACGCCTTCCTGGACTGTCCCCGCCTGTGGCCGTTCTTTGCCACCCTCGAGCTGCCGCTGCGGGCTCTAGGCAGGAGCCTCTCAGAGACCACCTACATATGCTCCTACCCGTACCGGGTGGCCGAGCGGGGCGCCATCTGCCTGGCCAACTTTTTGCTGGGCCAGGCCAAGATGGCCATCCTCAAGAGCCACCGTAACCAGCTTGCCGGCACCGGCTCAGACGATGCCCCGCGGGTCTTCGGCCTCCTAGTGCGGGCGCGCCTCTCACTGGAGTTTGAGCACGCTGTGCTCCAGCGGGGGTTGCCCGCCTTCGAGGCACTCTGGGCCCTTGAGGGAGCACTGTGCCACGTGGAGGACGGCCGTCTCAAATACGCACTCTGATGTCATGACCGGTCTGGGTGACCGGGCGGGCGCGGTGGCGGACTGTGGCTTCCGGCTTGTGCCGTGCCCTGGGCCCTCACCAGGCTGCTTTTGTTTATTTTCTCGGGGTGAGAAGTTGAAGGGTTTTGTACGTGTACTATGGGACAGGGAAGGGTGGAATTGTTCGTTTCTCGAGGGCTATATATATAAATAGCATGTTAGACAAGATGTGTATTACTGCGAAGGTGTTTGTCATGGTGTGATGTTCTGAATGTCCTGGAATGGTTTCTCTTTGGTGTGGTTTGATGGTTTTTTTGCTTTCTGTACCTTTTCTTTTGTGAAATAAAGTTGTTAAAAGTCAAAAAGTCCTTTCTTCCTTCTTCTTCTTCTTCTTGAACCACACACAGTTTTTTACAGATTTTTATACCCTCAGTTCAGCTGCTTCAAAGCATCCTTAATTGTGTAAATCATTGTCTTTTCTATTGACAAGGGGTTGTCTGGTTTGGAACATCTCAAGAAACTGATTGATAATCAGGAAACACTTAAGATTAGGGAGTAACCAAATACTTGGGAGCCAGCTTGAGATTCCTATGGATGGCAGATATACTGATGGGATATCTCATGGTTTCTTCAGGAACAATAGATAGCTTGCAGCATCAGGATTTTAGATTTTTACTTGTTGTGCACAAGCCTCAGCTTAGCATGACTTTTCCAGATTTTACTATAGTCTTTTAACAGACTTAAGACAATTATTTGGGTGCTCATAACCTTTTGTGGAGAGGACTCCCACCAGTCGTCTCGGGAAAGGTATGACAACACCTGTGATTAGGGCTCCAGCAGGCTGGATGCTGTGATGAACCCTTAAACATTGTTCAAATGTTGCCCATACCCGCTCTGACTCGGCCTCTTGCCTCAGCATTCCCTAACCCGGCAACCGAGTTTTAGTCAATCAAGTTTAAATAGGCCTCCCATAGTGGGACCGGGGAATGTACGGCCCGAGATGCCTATTAAACTTAGAGGTGTGTGTGTGTCTGGGGGCGGGGGGGGGGAAGTCCTTAGTAAATCCAGATTAGAACTGGTCTGATAAATGCTGAGCTGGGTGTGTGTGAACATGGGTTGATTAACATTTGGAGCACAGATTCCCCATCATGCAGTGCTCCCCTGCTTCCCTGGTCCCAGAATTCACTGCAGTCTCTGCTTCAGGCTTCCTGTTCTCCATCTCTCATGTAAATGAATGGTCATCGGGTTCCATCTCAGATGCAAATGAGACCTAGGGCAGTTGGTTCACTCTTGTCACCCTTATCTTGAGGGTCTTAGGTGTGTCTCTCACTGCATCTTAATCAGTTTCGTTTAGGTAGAGGAGGGGAGGGATTAGGGGGGGTGAGTCCTTTGTGAGTCAGACAGACTGCATCCTGTGCCAGGGTTGCCCAAGAACACACAGCTGAGACATAACAGAATGAAAGTGGTTCTATAAGTCAAGGATATAAAACAGAACACCTCTCAATCATTTAAATAGCTATAGACACTATACTACAGTAATATATTTCTTTCTCTAAGTTTAGTCTACTGGGAGGCTATGTTTCTATTGTGCCTGAAGGTACCTGTCAGGAAGGGCATTTTACACTTCCTCTTCCTTTAGTTTCTTATCTATATTTTGAAATTTACTTTCTTGAGTAACATTTTCATGTATTACTTCGGGCCAACAAGAAGCAGAGCCATGTTCTATTCCAGTGACTGCACTGTCATCAGCTTCAATTGCTGTGCCCTTTACCCTTCCTGAACTTTGTTTTGTAAGAACTGATCAATATATTTCTTCATTAGCTCCCCCTGTATCTCTGTTGTGTACACTCATAGCCCTATTAGCCTCTTACTCTTCCCATGCACACACACATACACAAACTGAAATTTCAGTAATTTCATAGTTAGGCTTGGAGTTATCTTATATTCTTTGATGTAGGTAAGAATAACCATTACCCTTTATTCAGGGAAAATGTAAAAAGTAATCAAGCTTTATGTGAGGTACTCTAAAGTCAGATATAAGGCATGGTAGAGGCAAACCTTACAACCTGACTGACTCTGAGATACATAAGCTTTTATAAGCAAGAACTCTGAAGTATTTGATGAAGTGAGCTCTTGCTCATGAAAGCTCAAGCATCTCTGAGTCAGTCTATGAGGTGCATCTTTACTGTGCTCTTTGCTGAGCTGCTTTCTGAAAAGAATATCTGAAACAAAAAGAGCCAGTCCCCCAAACATAGGCCATTTAAGGCTGGCTAAAAGCGTGATTTTGTTGACTGGGGATTTTATTTTTGGGCATTGTTATTTAGAACTGCCTCCATGTGTGAAGATGTAGAAAGACATCAGTGATGGAGAAAAATAAATAAATAAAAACATCAAGGAAGCAAGAGTTGCACATGCATCAGGAGGGCCTTGCCAGGGGAACCAAAAACTGAGAGAGCTTTGAGCTAAGGGCCTGTTGGAATGCGTTTTAGAACTTTGTCCAAAAAAGACAGTATCCTGCTGTTTGATTCCTCCTGCATTCAATCAAACAGGATTTCATGTACCTTCTTTGAAAACAGACAAGATTACATCAGTTTTGCATCTACACGAGACACATCTGCAAGAGATATTTACTGTAGAACTCCTTAGTTAGCTCCACAGTAAATTCTCAGAGTCCATAGGTATGGCCCTGTTAGACTACAGGAAGCTAATTAACTCTGTCGTAGGGGCGGGCTGGAGCTGGGACACTGCCAGGTTCTTCCTGGCATGGCTGTCACACGGCTCTTGGGCCAGGTGGGGGCAGCACTGGAAATGAGGCTGCAGGTACCCAAAAATTCCCCATAGTCCCTCCCACCCCCTCCCAGTGCTGCTACCACCACCGCCGCCACTGTCCGGCCTGAGAGCCATGCCAGGAAGAGCATGGTGTTGTCCCAGCCCAACCTGTCCTGCATGCAGATCTGGGGGCACACAGTCCCCGTGCCCTTCCAGGCTGCCTGCCCCTCCTCGCCATGCCCCCTGGATCAGCTGCTCGCAGCTCTATCCTGTGCCCACCCCACCCATGCAGGGCCTGCCCCTGCTCTACTCACTCACTCACCACTGTGGGGGGGAGGGGCAGATCGAGGCCCGATTGCTGAGGGAGGGAGTGGGGCACAGCGGCCCCATTTTTAGTAAGTGTATCCCTGGGGCGGGGAATGGCCAGACATGGAGTGGTGAGGGATGCCGAGCAGAGCGGGGGCAGTGGCGAGTGGCTAGATGCTGAGCACGGGGAGAGGGGTTGGCAAGTAGCCGGACACCGAGTGGGGTAGGTGGCAAGCAGCCAGACATGGAGTGGGGGTGTGGCAAACAGAGGAGCAGTGGCAGCGCAGTGTCTGTGCAGCCCTGCTCTTGCCCCACCCAGCCCTGCTCCTGTGAGGCAGCAGCATGGGGTAATGACACTCCATCCCTGTCTGCCCCCGCACCCCCCCAGGACCTTTCAAAGTACCCCCAGGGGTACGCATACCCGCAGTTGACAACCCCTGCCTAAGATGAAATGTCATCAGAAGGAGAAAAAGGCTACAAAAGGAGTGATTTCAGAGCATCAAAGGGTCTCTGAGAGGGGAACCTGAGATCACCATGGCAGAAGGCACACCACCAGCCCATGTCATCCACCCCACTGGGGGTGGGAGGCGAAGAGACCTTGGCCTCTGACCTCCAGGCTGCTGACATCTGACATTCAAGAGAACCTCAGGATGAAGCTTATGTGCTGGCCAGATGTATCTTCCCTCTGATGGCAGCTCTAGGACTGGTATATATAGAATTGTTTGCATTAATCTTATCCGCTATCACTGTATATCAACAAAACTTCCCTATTATCAAATGGAGAGGTTATGGTCAGTCTGAGGGTTTGGGTCCATCCAGAACAAGGTATTTAGGTCATAAATCCAGTGCCAACATACATGAGTGCAGAAGATGCTCCAATGTGCTGAAATTCCAGCACATCAAAGCAGACTCGATTAATTGAGTCTGCTGGAGCATGGTAATTACTACACTCCAGCAGCCTCCTGCATCTCATGTCTTAGCATCCCCCAGCTTAAAAATGGTGGTTGAACAAGCTTAGTTCAAGCACACCTGCCACCATTTTTAAGTGCAGGAACATTAACACAAGACACATGGTGGCCTTTTAATTAAAGTGGCTATTGGAACCACTCTAATTAAAGTACCATGCTCCCCTGCCCATGGAGTACATGTAAAAGTGCCCTCCAATGTGAGGTACTAAAAAAATGTGCATTAGGCTGCCCTAATGCAGAGTAGCAAAAACACACACCTTTAAAGTGACACAATGCACAGTAGCTTATTCTAGTGCTCATTAGCTTATTTGCATGGTTTTTTACACAACATTTTAATGCACAGTAATATAGGCTACTGCTCATTTAAAGATCACATGTAGGTATGCCCAGTGTAAATGTTTGCAGTGTAAAAGGCCTCACTATTTTGTCCTTTTAAGCAATTGCACAAAGCACTCTGCTAATACACTTGATGGCTAGAATAAGAAACATCTGTTTCTATTGTAACAATACATACAACAACCTCATTGAAGCAGCATGTTGCTCAGAAGCACCACCTTTGGGAACAGTCAGTGTGATGAAGAGCCTCTGCATTACCTTGAAGCCTGAGGCTTAATGGTACAACCCATTCAGGGAAGTTAAATGCTTTGACCAAGGCCACAGTGTGTCCAAGTCCTGATTAAGCCTTGGGTTCCTAGCTCTTATTCTTAAATAAGGGGCAGCCTAGCTGAAGGCAAGGTGATGAGGTTTATAATGGTAAATATAATTAGAATCTTGAATCTACAATGTACTCTTCTGGAAAAAAAGGATACCTAAACTCTGAATTACAGTTTACAAAATGTTATTTCTACCTGCATTGCATAAATAGATTTGTAGCTCTGTATGCTTCAGAAATAATGTGACAAAGTTTACTACTTACATTTCTGTTGAACATTTCTGAGCATTCAAAATCTATTGGTCTGATTTCAACTTTGTCTGATGCTTTTATTTTGTTTACAGCTGCCTGAGAAATCACAGAAACCTCTATGAAGTGTGCCTTGTAGCTGCACTTCAGGTGGTCTGACCTCAAAGATGTTTTTGTTTAGCCTGAAAGAAACAGGGGATGATAGAGATTTTGAAACAGGTATTCAGAAGCTAGCAATATTTAAACCTTAGAAAAGTATTCCCCATGAGAAACATGTGCTCAAGTCAGATAGCTCAGCAACAGGACAAGTCTGCTGATTCGTTTGGTACCAGGTTTCCACCATATTATTTAAAGGTACCCTACTACGATGAAAAAATGGAATCATGCCAACCTGTTATCAAGCCAGTTTTACCAAGGTGTTCATAATCATGAACCATGAAAAAGCATGATTTTTTTTAAGAGCAGGTTAGACAAACATTTCAGTGAGATGGTGTAGGGAGGGATCATTCTACTTTGAGCAGAGTCATGGGCTAAATGAATTCTCTTCCAGCCCTATTTTTCTATGACCTATAATTAGGAGGAACACAGGAAGATATCATCCAATAACTGGAAAAAATGAAGGCACTGAAGAAATCAGTAAGTCCTGCATATAAGAGTGATCATGTATGGTATCAGAGGATAAAGACTAAAGTTGAAATGTTAAACTGTTAATGGAATAAAAAAATGGTTAAAGTACGCACAGCTCAGACCTCATTGAGGGCTACTCACAAGGCATGCTTTCCAAAGGAAGGTCACCATTAGTAGTATCTCCTCTGATCAGATGTAAACTCTCATGACATTTGCAATAGGCTGTGCAAAACAGCACTGTTCCGTTTCAACTTCCATTTTGATGTTTCAGTGGGACAGTGTTTCACTTTGAGTTTCATTTCTTGTCAAAACCACTGTTCCATTTCGTTTCATCGAAACTGTTTCGCTGTTTCGAAGCTGTTTTGACATTTCACCCTCAGACTATAATGGGGGAAGCATGACACTGCCTATAACTTTGTCATTTCCTGCCTGATTCAGATGAAACTTGCAGAGATGGTAGCCCCTCCTGAGGCCATGAGGTCTACCAAGTTTCAAGCAGATAGATATAGGGGTTTCTGGGAAACTTCAGCTCAAGCTGCTGGCAAGCAAAACGTGTGTCACGTGTGTGTGTTAAGGTACAGCAGGGTTAAAATTGCAAGCATGGTAGGCACCGCTGAGGCCATGGATCCTGTCAGCTTTCAAGGAAATAGGTGCAGGAGTTTCTGGGAAATTGCATCTCAGGCTGCTGACAAGCAAAACTGGTAACATGGGTGACACTGTGTGTGTGTGTGTGTGTGTGTGTGTGTGTGTGTGTGTGTGTGTGTGTGTGTGTGTGTGTGTTAAGGTGCACCCACACTGGCGCTGGGGTCTCTACATGACATGGTGGAATTCTGACACACTGCAACCTGCCAGATATCTGACCCCCCAGGTACCTCTGTACTTTTACCTGCGCTGCTATATCCCCCAATCCTACCCACCCTCTCCTGTCCCTCACCCCCCAATGCCTCCATTTCCATTTTCACTTACTGGCTTTCTTGCCTGCATTGCATGCCAGCCTCTGGCTTCTTTACTATTCCTTCCATCCAGGGACAGTGCACACACACACCAACTGCAGGTGCTTCTTCATCCTGACAAAAGGTTTTTCAACTCAAAAGATGGCATCCCAAGCAGCTAAGCTGAGCTTACATGGAACCTCACAACTCCACTGCAACCAGCAAGCCTCATGCCTGTCAAAGACCTGATGGCTCTGGACTTTCTCCAGCCAGTAATGTGCATGTGTGAGGTAGCTGGAGGTTATGGCACCTACTACCCACCTTTCACCAGGGGGTCCTTGGTCCTGGCATTTCCTGGGACTTCCATGCCACCAGCAGTCCCACCGGGCCTCCCCAACCCTGGCAGAGTGCAGTTTTAGTGGTCATGCCCAGGACCTGGGGCTCCTTCTTCTCCCAAAGCCTCCCATACCTCCAAGTTCATCCTGGAATGGAAGCTCAGCAGGGACATGTTCTTCTCCTGCTAGATGCTGATGCAGAGAGTGCCCTCTTCCAGCTCTGAGAATGGGGCATTAAATCGCTTTAAAAAAATGAAAAGAGGAAATAGGTACGGATGGAGTGAGGAGGGTGGCACTCACTCCATGTGCACCTGGAGCTTGGGGAACCCCAGCAGCGGGAGGTTCACCTTGAGGAACACCAGCTACTCCGCCAAACCAGGATCCAAGCAGGTTTGGTGGAGTGGCACTACATCCTCAGCAATGCTGAACACTGTCTCGCTTGGAACACTGGTCAGTCGACAGGATAAGTATTTGCAGGCAACTATGGCCAGATTGGGCCACATCTGGTTGTGAATTGCCCAGCAGGCCAAGGGGTTGCACAGCAGCAGCTCCATGTCCTCAGTGAGAGAGCACTCAGGCCTTGGTGGCTGCTTACTTGCCTAATGGTGGGGTCTGGTGCCTCTGGACACCACCATGGAAGCCATGCCCTTGGCCCACATTGGTAGCACCTGTGGTGGAGGAGGAGACTGGCTGGTGGATGGCATGCTAGCATGGGATAGTGGAGCCCCCTCTTCTGTGTCCCACTGCCTCCACCCTTCTGCCTCCCTGACTTTCTTCACCAGCACCTCTATCCACTGATTCAGGCTTTGGTTGCTGCATAAACTGCCCTTCACCCTCGGGTTACACATGGTGACCAGCACATTGACCATTCTGGACCACAAGGGATCAAACCATTTCCTGATGCCCTACTCCAGCCACCTCACCAGTGCTTTGACATCTGGTGACAGTGGCTTGCCCCATCCAGGAACACTTATCCCCTGGAAACTCTCAATTTGACTTTGAAGGGATCACCTGGCAAAGGATCTGTGGGATCACCTGACAAAGGAGGGCAACATCAACAGCGCTGAAGGTCTCGGTGGCTTTGAGGAAGGGCTTAAGGATCACCGAGATCTGGGAGATGGTATTCCACTCAGCTCTGTTAAGGGGACCTCTGATCCCAATCTCCCCAAGCAAGGCCATCAAATTGATGGCCTTCTGCTGCTCCACCAGACTTTCCAGCATCAGGTATATGGAGTTCCACTGAGTCTTCCCATCCTGCATGTTTTTGTGCTGTGGGATGATCAGCTCTGCTTGTTTGTCCTGCAGCATCTTGCCCCCCTTGACTCTCTGGTAGAATTAGCCCACTACCTTCCTGCATTTGGAAATGAGATTGTTGGTGGTGCTGGTGCCATCACTGGCAGCCCTGCCCCCTTGAAGGTATCCCTGAAAATGAAGTGGAACTTGTGTGCCACACAGTGGATGACAACAAAGTTGGCATCTTGGACTGCCTTGATCATATTGGCCCCATTGTCGATGACCGTAAACCTGTGAGTGAGTTCACTCTGCTCAACAAGCCACCCCTGCACCAAGAGGTTCATGGCCCCCATGATCTCTGCTCCTGTGTGGAACTCATCCATCACTTTGGCTTGAAGGAGAACTCACTGATGACCTGACTGGTTGCACCAATGCCCTGTGAGGGAGAGTGTAGAAGGTTGATGTCATGCTGCTCAGAGCCACGTCACCTCCCGACTGAAGTAGTAGTGTTTTGTTGTTGGAAAGATTTCCTGCCACACCTTTGATGTTATGGGAGATGTCTGGACACTCTTGGGAGACAACAGAGAATGGTCATAGGCTCAAGATTCTGGTGGCTCTTCGTAGGGCTCCACCATCCCCATACCCTTGTCTCACCAGACCTGATGTTCCATTCATTGTTACTTGCCTCTGAGGCCAATATTCCTACCCTCATCCCAAGGATTCTCAACTGGGGTCTTTGGCTAAGTGGCTGCTTGCCCCGTTCTTCCCTGCATTGCTTCCAAGGCAGCTATCTCTCTCTCTTCTGGTCCCCTGTTGCCCTCCTGGGACTGGGACCAACTCTCTCTTCTTCCCCCTCTTCCTAGGGAGTAATTCTGCCTGTGCCTTCTTCTTCCCCCCAGGTCCCTGGTGTGGTTCTCTTCACCTTGCAGTACTGGACTCACCGGCCATTCAACTCTCTCTGTCAGACCAAATTTTTCACTGGGTCTTACCAGGTAAGTTGAGAGGCCAGAGCTCTCCCTTAGGCTCCGGGGCCAGTCCTCTCCTCCCATCTGCTCTCAGGTTTCCTCTTCTTCTCTTCACTGCTCCTCTGTTCCCTCCCTCTGGATGCTTCCTCAGCATCCCTTAAATCCTCCTTTTTCCAGCTGGGTCTGTCATGGCAGCCTCCTATTTGCTGCCCATCTGACCCAGCTGCTCCTTCTTTTGCTCTCTGGAGTGGCCTCTTTTTTTTCTCTCTCTCTTCTGCTGCTCTGTTTTCCCCTTCACAGGTTTGAACCTTGGTGGTTGGGTTTGCCATGGCAGCCTTTGATCTGCTGTGCCCCAGCTGACTCCTCCGATCATTCAGAGCTTGACATTTTCCTTATCCAGGCTTGCTGCAGCTTCTCCTGCTCCTTGAGTTGAGTTTGTCCCTTATGTTTCTCCCTCAGTATTCCCATGGCAGGGTGCTTCAGGCACCCTGTCACAGAGAGGTAGGCATGATCTCTACCCTGGCTGCTCCAGATGTCCTAGGTGAAGTGTAAGGCCACCTGCAGACATTTCCTGTGCAGCTCCTCCCTCAAGCACTCCTTGAATGCCTCATACAGGGAAGGCACCAACATCCTGCTGAAGGTGGTCCATGTGGGCACTTGGTAATGTAGGGCCACAAGCGCTAAAAGCCACCTGAGCCCTTGTGGCTCAACTAAGGAGAAGGGCTGGCCATGTACAGTAAACATTTCCCCAATGCTCTGGGTGATTTTGCTTGCCCTTGCAACATGCCCCTCTTCTTTTTTCCACCTTTTCCCCACAGTTCCAGGGTGGCCTGCCCCTGCTTTGAGGAGACGGAGGTTTTGGAGTGAGAGGGGGACTTCCATTTGGGCACACTCCTGCTGGTGCCAGGCTGAGGAGGAGCAGGGCAAGGGGGTGATGCCTGCAGAGATGCATCAGCATTCTCATGGTACAGCTGGTGTTGGCTCAGCAGTGCAAGCAGATAGCATACATGGGATCATCTGCCAGCTCAAAATGATCTGAGAACACACTACTTGCTTGCTTCTGGGGTGTAGGTGCATGTGTGAATGCTGCAATTTCCCCTTCCACAGCAGGCAAAGGCATAGCAACAGAAGGAGCAGACTCAGCTGAGGCACTTGCCTCCTCAGCCTCCTCTGAAGTGCCTTCTGAAGGAAGGAGACCTGGCTCTAGGGGAAACTTGAGGGGTGTGGAGCACAAACTCAGCTGATTCCTTCTCCTTCCCCAGAATTTCCCTTACTAGGGCACTCAGATCCAGATCCAGCTCTTCCTCTGGCAGTGGAAGGCTCAGCATGGGAAGTGAAATGGGGGTAGAGGAGAGTGTCATGCTGGTGCTGATACTGATGCTTGTTGTCATGGTGGTGGTGGTGGTGTGTGTGGGGGAGGGTGGTTATGCCTGGTGCCTTTGGAGGGGATGCAGCCTCAGGCACAGGCAGTGGCACTGGCACTGCTCCCCTCTCCTTGCTGCTTCTGTAAGCCTCATCTCTGCTAGCTGTAGGACAGAGGCTGCGTCTCAATTTGGGGTGGGGGGACTTACAACTCTTCCTCTACCCCCTCTTACACCACTCCCTGAAGGTTTGCCAGCTGCCTTACCACCACACTTCATGGTACATTTCATAGTTTCTTGTTTTTATACAAATATATAAATGTATCTCCCTTCCTATATAAATTCTGTAATGTGCGTAGTCTATGCTGCAAGGCCTAGAAATGTATAGAAATAAAATATAAATAAAATATAAATATATCTCCCTTCCTATATACATTCTATACTGTAATATCCAATATAATTATACAATTGAAAAGAATAAATCAATCAATATAATAATAAAATTGTCTAGAGGAAAGCAAAAGGTATTGTGGAATCCACTTGCTAGGCTAGGCTAGCAAGTAGGAAATCATTCAAATCAATGCTAGTAGTAACCGTCATTATCCTGAGCTGCTGGAAGACAGCTCAGTAACTGTCAGACCCCAAGACAGAAAGCCAGCCAGTTCAAACAATGCTGCCTTTTATGCTGTTTTTCCATCTCTCTCCCAGAGCACTGGGATTGGAAGGGACCTCAGGGAAGGATCACAGTCATTGGCCAGGTACACAGTCTTTCCCACTTCCTTCCCTCCCCACCCCACCCCCACTTCCCCATCCCTCTCCTTACTTTATGTTTCCCTGTAGGCAAGCCCAGCTTGAGCTTCGAAACTTGAAATGTTTCAAAAGTTTTGAAATGTTTTAACTGCCCTTGTTGCACTTCAAGGCTGTTTTCAAGCCCTCTGTTTCATTTGGATTTCACTGTTTTGAGCTTGAAACAAGTCAAAACAGCATTGACCTAGGCCTGGGATGTGTTTCTTCCTATAAATGAAGATAGTGCAACTGGTGAGTGGATTCCAGGATCAAAGACCTTGGAAACCTCCCCCGTAAATGCTTAGCAAAATTCTAATTAGGTTCATTCCTAATTTTACTACAGCTTATTTTACTGACCAGCAGCAGTGTCTGGGGTGCTTCCAGCTGACAGGAAATTTTAAGGGCTTTTTCCTACTCTTCTTAAGTCTGAAACTAAATTTAAAGTCCAAAAATGTGAAATTTCCTGCAAACCAGAAATGTGCTTTGACCTGCTCTATTCCACAGCTTGGTGCATAGCAGCATGATGTCATAATTGCATACCGTCCATCACTGATGTGGTTTGGCCTCATATCATTGCCAATAGCTATAAATGTCATGCCAAAGAAGCATTTCCCAATTAAAATTCTCGAGACATGAACTATCCAGATTGTTCACCTGGCTCTCATACATTTAAACTGGCATTTTGTCTTCTTTCTTTTAAAAAATTTCAACAGAAAAGGAAGAAAACAGAAAAAAATGTGTTCTAATCTTTACAATGCATTATGAAATTAAAATATGCTTTTAATAGATGCCATATATATCAAATGTTTTCAAATATAGATAATAGCACGTACCTGTAAATTTATCTGTGCTGCAAGCTTATTAGATGTTTACAAATAAAGTTAAAATTGTGGTTGGCATGAATTTCATGGTAATTTTGTCTTTCCTTACAAAAATCTGAGTGAAGAGTGGCAAAGTTCTAGCACTTTACCTTTAGACAATAGGATGCTACTCACTAGATCTCTTTGTTCTGTAATACCTTGTGCTTGAATGGCTCCAGAAACAAAGCACCAACCTTCAGCATTATTTTTGCAAGTACAGAATAACCTAACTTTGTTTTATCATACTTTTTAACCAATAGATTCACCTTTTTAACCAATAGTTAATCTTTGCTTGGGAAGTCAGTTTTTTTGAGCCACAAGAGACTTAAACATTACCAGTGTATAGGTACTTCTATCAGTATCTCATCAACGTAACATGTTTTTTTTTTTTTAAATGTGCATTTTGTAGCAAATTAGATACTGCCCCAGTAGCACTTTGAGAAGACATAGAAGCCCTCAGGTGACATCAATTTAAGTAAAATAAGAGCAATCTGTATACCATTATCAACTCATGAGCTGGTAATATTTTCAATAGGATCCCAAGAGCCAGATTAATTCTTTGGTATGCTTTGCAGGTTATAAGAATGATAAACATGCTGCTTATTCATTTCAGGCCAAATTTGTGTGAAAGGGAATGCCCAGTGATAACCTAACAATGTTATGACACATATCACTCTAATTAAGTTAATTTATAAGGTGCAAATCAACCCTGCCTTTTCCCACTGTTAGGGCACACCTATGAATCCCCAACAGTACAATAACTTTGCCATGAAGATAACTCATTTACAAAAAATGAGTTAGCAAATGGTAACTGTATCATTGCTACTGCCAAAACTGTATTGTTACATATTGATGTATATTGTAGCTTCAGAAAGGCACCAATTAGGATTGCAGCCCATCCCAAATTTCTCATTGTATGCATAACTGAATGTAAGTAAAGGGGAAATTGGGTAAAGTAGTCTAATTTCCACTCCTCCTATCCATCCCCAAGCCTCCCACTGGTGTTTCATTTACACATAATAACATATTTTGACACCTGGCAAATGGAAAGCAAAGGATCAGCCTACACAGAGGAATACTTCTAATTTACCTCTCCCTTTTACCCATATAACTGTCTGTTGCCCTAACTATTGGTTATAATACTGAAAAAATATGTCCCCTGAATTAACATCTCATAGTCATGATTTTTAGGAAACCATATCTCCCACTAATTTTAATGGGAGATATGGATATTCCATACTTCTAAAAATTAGGGCTTAATTGTATTTGAGCTCCTTTAGTCGTTAGTGTGTGCCTGAACTTTCAAACTCTCCATGAGGTGAATTTTAACTTTACTTCCCAGAAAAGCAAGCTACTTTCCAACCTTCTTCATTGGCACATACATTTTGAAATTTTAAATCAATTGAAAAGGTGATTTCCAAAAAATATATAAATTATTATTTCACAGCTTTCTCTAACATTATACAGTGTTGACTTCTGAGGCCTCCTCAATTCAGAACATCATTCTGCTTTTTGAATTGGGATAGATCTTAAACCAGTTCATGTAACTGTTGCACAAAGTGTCGTGAGGCTGCTTTTGATAGTGCTATAGGCACTACTCACTCCCTGAGTAGCTTAGATGTGACAAAATACAAAGTCAATATCAGAAAAGGTGAAGTAGGCTCATTTACTTTGTGATATCCATTGGCACTGTGTCCAATTTAGACTGACCACATATTGAGGTGTATGAATCTTCTTCCTCCAAAATAATCAAACTGTGTTTTTTTTAATTAGGGTAGTATAAGAATGTGCCCTTTGATCCAATGTGTCTCATTTCCATTTATGTCTATGACCCTTTTATCAACATTGTTACACAAGCACAAGATCAATAATAAAGCTGGTTTTGTGCCTAGTGGCATAATTATTGTAAGGCATAATGATAATGTTTGCATAAAAGGAAAAGTGGGGAAATAAATGCCAGAGTCATGCTAAAAGTGGGACTTGGAGAATTATGTTTAATTTGTTTTTGTAAAGTATTTCCATTCTAATACTTAAACTATTTTTTGCTTTATCTATCTCTCAAGGATTTACAAAGGAATACATAATCCCCCATATGAAGCCCCAGGTTCTGTGTAGCTGGAAAGTGTCCTTTATAAGTTATTTGGATGAGAAAAACCTGGGGTTTGGATTTATTTTCTTTCGTGTCTCAAAAATGTAACAGTATCAGCCACAGCCCACCTCCTGAGGCTCAAAATGACTAAGGTAAAACTAAAACATTTGAACAACATTGAACTTATATGGTATAGGCTCACTCTGTTACCTGTGAACAAAAAAAAAAAAAAATCCCACTAGAAACAGATAATTTTGTTTCTGTTCTGATTTCATACACACCTAAGTTTTATATGAACTGAATAAACTCTCAGCAGTGCCTGCTTAAACTGAACAAAATGCTTGTTCAGTACAATATTTAAGTATAGATTTATGTTTAATTTAGCCAAAGTTAAAGTTAAGCATTCCTAGAAAATTTTTTTGTTTGTTTTTTTTTTATGGCAAAAACAGAAACCCTTCAAAAATAATATTTTGGCCAAACCCAACTTTCTATATTTTTCTCAGCATTTTCAGCTCTGTTCTATATATGGCTAAGTGCTTTATTAAGTGATTTGCTTCTGCAATCAACATAGACATTCAAGATAAAAAGAAACTTTTGTTTTTCACTTTCCAAAAGTTTTGTCTCCAGGGATCCATTAGAATAATAGGTGTGTTCAGACACTTACCAGTTTTTGTTCTGACATAGGAAATATATTTGGGAACTTTGGGCATCTTTACATCTGCTCTGGGATGGAGGGGGCAGTGTCACATGTATTCAGCATTCCACCATTCAAAATGGCAGCGGGGATGTTTTAACTAAAGCTCATTTGACAAGCTTTAGTTAAACTGCCCCCACTGCCATTTTGAATCATGGGGATGCTGAATACAGGTGATGCAGAGACTGCTGGAGCATGTTAATTAATGTGATTAATCAAGTCTGCTCTGATGCGTGTTAATTAATACATGTTGGAGCAGACATAAGGTGCATATATAGGTGCCTTTTCAGACCTAACCTAGAATTCTGAAGGAAATTACGAAAGGATATTAGAAATTCTAACAATAAAAATCATGAAATTCTTAAATGACAGATGAGGTCTCAGAGGATTGGGGTAAAGCTATCATTGTGATCATGTTTAAAAAGGGGGAGGGGAGGAATTCAGACCAGTTAGCCTGATTTCATCTTTATTAATGATTCAGCCACAGAAATAGGGGGTTTACTAATGAAATCTGAAGAAGGCACACAATCAGGAGTGGTTACAAACACTTTATAGAATCAGGTTAAAATTCAAAGCTATCTTGAGAAAGTGAAGAAACTGGCAATACCAAAAAATGAAATTAAACAAAGGCATATATATGTGAAGTGTTATAACTAGGGAAGAAAAACCACACATGCAAATACAAAATGGAGATAACTGGCTTGGCACTAGTACTGTCAAGAAAGATCTGAGTGAATCTATAGTGGATTACAAATGCAATGTGAGTCAGCAATGCAATGCTGTCACAAGAAAAATAAATACAATTTGAAGTTGCCTGAACAGAAACGTTGTATGCAGGACCCAGAGATGAGAGTCTTACTCTTCTTGGCTCATGGTAGGCTTCAGCTAGGCTAGTACATCCAACTTTGGGCACTACATTTTAAGAAGGATGTAGAGAAACTAGGAGACAAATAACCAGGTAGCAAAATGAAACTAGGTGGCAAAAGTGTAGAAAATCAAAATGTAAGAGGAAAAGATGGGAGAACTAGAGAAGATTAAGCAGAAACATTGTTTCAATTTTCAAATAGTAGGCTGCCATAAATAAAGGAGAACAGTTATGCTCTCTTGTCACAGGGGGTGGGACACTTAATAATGTGTTTAAACTACAGCAAAGCAGGTTTAGAATGAAAAACATTTTAATGGCTAGAACAAGTAAGACAATGTAAAAAGCTGTCTAGGGAATGGATAGGCACCCAGTTGTGATGCCCTGGGAACAGTGCATCCTGCATCTATGTAGAGGATTAGAGTAGATAAATCTTGAAGACCATTCCAACCCCAGTATTCCATAATTATAAGTGCAATGTAATATGGTCCATATTTATAAGTAGGGACCTACTGAAATGGCAGTGGAAGTGAGCTGTGCAGCAGCTCCTTTATACTTGCTCGTTTTGTTGTACACACACCCTCATAGAAAAGGAAAAACTTTGCAAAATCATGTTCATTATGTCCCATTAGTCTCTATATAAATAAGAAACATCTGTTAATTGTTTTGTTGTTTTTGGAGGATTTTTTTTTCTAACTTATTAATGTGTCTTTCTTGTGAATCATTCCAAAAAATGCACAGACAAATATAGCATATGAGTATAGATGTGAGAAAACTCCTTTAAAATAAGTGGTCAAGAAAAAAATAGGAGATACAGAATATTTTTATAATATGCCTCTAAAGAATGCTTCCTTGCCTAGTATATATTTCACATGGAAAACCAGAGGGATTTTGAAAGGTAACCTTTATCTAATGGGTTCTAGCCTTATGTTAAGTGTCAAATGCACAAAGAAAATAGAAAATATTTGTTACAGTTTGCAAGTGTTTGGGGACCTATATGAATGACATTCATATAGGTCCCCAAACACTGCTGGTCCATGGGCAACAATAGTGAGAAAATAATGGAAAAGACCTGGGCTAAAATCCAAGTCTCCTTTTAGACAGCTAAGTGCTACTCCCACATGCACCAAATGCGGTTTCTTATGATCCTAGTTTAAATTAGAACATATATAACTTTGTGTAAGTCCTCCAATGATTCAGAGAAAAACTATGCCCGATGATGACTCTGGCTCTAGTGGAGAAGGTCTCTTATGCTTTTAAACTAATAGCCTGACAGTTAGAGCACACCCATGGAGTGAGAAACTGAGGCTGTAGACCAGGGGTGGGCAAAGATCCGGCCCATCAGGCTATTCTATCTGGCCTGCAGGACCCCTAAAAAATTTAGAAAATATTTATCTACTCCTGGCTGCCTGTCAAAGATTATAAGTGTCAGGGGCAATAGGACCCAGGGGGAGCCAGCAGCAGGAGGCAGGAGCCCAGGTCCACCCCACCCTCAGCCATTTCCCTGCCCTCCTGCCCACACCATGCTCCAGCACCAAGTGGCTCCCAGCTGCATTGCCGGACCAGGAGCACAGGGCTGTGCCAGTACCCATGTGCTTGTGTGTATAGGGAGGGACTCTATGTGTGTGTGTTTGTAGGGATGGAATCTATGTCTGTGTTCATAGGGTAAGTCCCACACCCCACCATACACATACACGCACACCCCCTCACACTGTTATACATGCAGACCCCCACACCCACACCCCCTCACATATCACATACCCACACCCCCTCACACACCCCATACCCATCCTCCCCCATACACAGCTCCCCACAAAACCCATACCCACACCCTACATATCCACACACATACCCACAGGCTCCCTCACCACACACCCACACTCTCCCCCACACCTGACATACCCACACACCCACAGCCCCTGACAAACCTATACCCCCCCTCCCCACAATGTACAAGAGTAACGCTTCATTTTAAACTATTATATACATCACCTCTATGTGATGTAAAACATGTAAACCAGGACAAAAATATATGTTTAAATCAAATTAACAAATGTTGTAGATGTTCACTTTTTAGAATATAATTTGGTATTTTTCTGGTTCCGAGATGGCAAAACCCCTTGCTTAAAGGAGTGCTTCCAGGGCAAGGGGAGGAACTTCTGGTGGCAAGGGACAGGGGTTAGGGGGCAGGACTTCCAGTCCCAAGATGGCAACCAGGGACTGGAACACCTGTAAAGGGGAAGAGCTACCCATGCTGCCCTCAACAGCTTACCAAAACTCAGTAAGCGGCCCTCCACCCGAAATAATTGCCCACCCCTGCTGTAGACCTTTCTTTAAAAAAGGGACTTGAACCCCATGTATCCCACTTCCCAGAAGAGTGCCTTGACCACTAGGACACAGACTACGTGGGCCCGCACAGATGAAATCGTATCTTTATGAAAAGAGGGAAATGTATGTGAGCCGCTCTAATTAAAGCACCCAGAGCATCTTGTGTATCAGTGTCCCTACGTTTCAAAATGGTGACGGGGTGCTTTATCTAAATCTCATTACATGAGATTTAGATAAAGCTCCCCTGCCAACATTTTGAAGCACAGGGGTAGTGATACATGAGACATGGGAAGCTGTTGGAGCACAGTAATTGCCATAGTCCAGCAAACATCATGCAATCTGCTCTGATGCCCTAGAATTCCAGGGCATGGGAGCAGCCTCCCTGGTCATGTATAGGCACCATAAGTACTACTTAGCCACCCAGAGGAGAGGCAGGATTTGGGTTCTATAGTTGGTTATTTATGTACCCTACCTATTCTAACTATCAATATCTGAATTAAAGATGTAAATGTCCATGTGTGTTATTATTTTACTAAAATGTCTTGCATCAACAATACCATGTGGTAATGAGTTCCAGGATTTAATGGGATATTTTGTGGCAGGGAAAAAATTATGGTATCATATTAAATTGTTGCCTTTTTTAAAATTGATTACATTTCCTTGTTCTTGCAGGCAATGAGCAAGTATCCAATTTTCCTTCTCTGTACCATTTATTATTTTGCATACTTCTCTCATGTCCAGTTTTATTCATAAAATGAACAATCCCAATCTTTATGAGTCAGAGACCAGCAACATTAAAATATTATTAATCTTTTCCTCACAATGCCATAAAAATGCTTCCATACACTGGTCAAGGACAAGCTGTTTATATGCTTAATATACAAGGTCATGATTTTTTTTTTATTTTTTAATCACAGAGCAGCTCTTCATTACCATATGGTGCAATCCAGAATATGGCACTTTGAGAAAACATAGATGGCCACTGCTTAAGAGAATACGTTAACATTCACTGCCTATGTTGGAACAGAGATGGAGATTAATAGGCCTGTGCGAACAGGGAACTATTCAATTTGGGTTCAGATTTGGCCAATTCATATGCCAGCAATTCAATTCAGAGTTCCAAATCAGTTTTCCACTTCGATTCAGCTGAATTGACTCTGAAGCTTCAGAGCCGATTCAGAGATTCGGCCATAGGGTATAATGGAAAGTCAATGAAATATCTATATCTTTGTTGTTTTTTGTCTGATTCAGATGAAACTTGTGATAGTGGTAGCCTCTACTGAGAGCATGAAGCCTGCCAAGCATCAAGGAGATAGGTGCAGGGGTTTGGGACAAACTACACCCCAAATTCTTCAAAGCATAACTCATGTCACACGTGTGTGTTATGCCACAGTGGGGTGAAAACTGCAGGGGTGATATCCCCGGCAGAAGCCACAAATCCTGCCAAGTTTAAAGGTGATAGATGCAGGGTTTGGGGGAAACTGCACCTCAAGCTGCTGTCAGACAAAATTTGTGACATAGGTGACACTGTGTGTGTGTTAAGGCACACGGGGGTTTAAAACTGCAGGCCTGCTAAGCCCTGCTGCAGCCAGAAAGCCTGCCAGCTGTCAAGGAGATAAATGCAGGGGATGTCTGGCTTCTGGGGCCCTGCACCTCTGGCTGCTAACAGGCAAAATGCGTGACATTGGTGGGTGACACTGTATGTGTGTTAAGGTGCACCCTCACTGGTGTGGGGCCTCTACATAATATGGTAGTGTGCCCCAGTGAGGCCTCCTCCTCCACTACAGCCTCAGGCCCAATCCAATACTTTACTTGACAACAGGTAAAATAACATAGCTGGCTCGACACCAGTAGCATCAGCAGCAGCATCAAAGGTACCCACATGGAACTGTCACAGAGCCTGTCGTTTTATAAAGGAATTGACAGCAAGAAGTAAAGATGTTGTGTTGTGTTGGATGTATAATGTTACTCATGGTGTGTGATGGCTTATCTTGTGCTTTTTTGTCTATATGTTTATTATGAAAACAAAGAAGTACTTAAAAAATACATCTTAGGAAGCTTTAGAGTTGAAAAACCCTTTGTCAGGCTGAGGAAGTACCTGCAGTTGGTCCTGGATGGAAGGAATAGTAAAGAAGCCAGAGGCTGGCCTGGCATGCAATGTAGGCAAGAAAGGCACTCAGTGAAAATAGAAATGGATTTGTCAGGGCTGAGGGACAGGCTGGGGTGGGGGGCAGGAGGGGAAAGGGGGATGTAGCAGCACAGGTAAAAGTACAATTCAATCTGAATCTGACTTCTGTGTTGTCTTCAGTGCCTATGTAAACTAACTATAATAATATTAATAACTAATAACTACTATATATAATCTGACTTCTTCTCCAATGAATATTTGATTTTTCTTCTTGTGTGCGTGCATATTATAAGTATGTGTGTGTGTGTGCCTTCCTACACAGTGATGGATCACATTGGCAGGGAAAACACAGAGCTTTCTTTTTTCAAAGTTTGCAAAAAAAAAAAAAAAAAAAAAAGAGAGAGAGAGAGCAAATATAAATTGAAAGAAATTAATTGGATAGTATTCAGAGATGCTAAGCTAAGCTAAATCCTACCAAAACCTTTCAAACAACAAAAAGGAGCAGGCAAGTAGCAACTCCTGACTATAAAGCAAGCCGGGCAGTGCACAGTACCTTTCCCACTCTGTTCCTCAGACAGAACCAGCTTACAAAAGGCACAGCAAGCCTGCACACAGAGGCTTTTATGCTTTCTATGTCCCTCCCCACAGACACTGTCAATGGAAAGGCAGTCAGAGAGAAATCTTTCTCACTGGCCACCTAGACATGTCAGTCTTTCCCCCCACCCCCGCTCCCCTTCCCCACCCTGCTCCCCCTCCCTCTTCTAAGTTTCTGTTTCCCCATACAGATAACCTATGAATCTCTGAATCTTTTCCGAATCTTTTCTGAATCAACTCAGAAGCTTCAAATTGATTTGGAAAGCCTTAAAACAGCCAGCAATTTGATGCGGACATGTTGACTCAGCTCCCGAATTGTCCAAATCTTTTCCGAATCTGAATCGCGGTCAGAAGCTTCGCACAGCCCTAGAGATTAGCCTTCTGCCTTGAGTTTAAATATTTGTTTTTTATTTAGCTAATCTAATTCTTGTGGGCTAGGAGAGGCAAAGTCACTGTTCAAATCTTAGTTTGTATCAGCAGCATACTTTTATTTAGAATAATTAACAAATGCTAATTAACAGATTAGCTGAATATAGAGGTATTTGTAGTGGAAATAATTTTTATAGTGAAGAAAATCCTTTTTTGTTTGTATCTAAATAGACAGATTTGTGCTAGCTTCTGTCACTATAAAAAAATCCTAGCAACACTGATAAAACCCCTCAAGCATTCACATCTTAAGTGCACTATAATAAAGTACCCAAGTTCTCTTTTTTCATTTGTCATATAAAAGCATATTTTAGTTCTTTATTGTGCTTGCGGTAAAACAAAAATTGATGAACACCAAAAGGGCTTTCTGGGGCATATTCTACATTTGACAAAGTCTAAGTAAGCTGAAGAAGAAACCACAAAGGATATTGATTTTCCATGAAAGGGCAAAACTGATCTTTCTTCATTTGAAGGTTCTGCTTTTCCACTGAATGCCACAAAGAAAAATCCAGGAAAGAGCACACTGGAGCATGGAAAAAGATGAATTATTTTAGTTTTAAACTACTTCACTGTCCATTAGTGGGGAAAAAGCCCATTATATAGTTTTTTAAAAAGACACTTAATAGAGATGAGTAAAGCTATTCCAAACTTTCAAAAATAAATATTAATCTGTTCTTCTCTGCTTTATTTTTTTCCCCCTGAACATGTTGTTTCTTTATGACAGACATATACCAAGACAGTTACCTAGGAAAAAGTTTAAAAACATTTGATTAACCCTGGCTGAGATGTGTGTCAGAGCTGGCCAGAATATTTTCAAATAAATGAAATTATGTTGAAATTCTAAGACTGGTGGAAATATAACTCCTTTGACAAAATTTTCATTAGAAAGGAAGGGAGAAAGCAGGAGAAGAGAGGGGGAGAGATTGTTCACATGGCTACATACTAAACTTGTACACAGTAAACTCAAGGCAGCAGAATGATGTACTGCTCCATATTGACTGCTTGACTTCAACTACAGAGACTGACAATCTTCCTCAAGGATTGTCCAATCCAGAGTCACAAGGATCAGAAACCTCCTGGACTAGAACTGAAGCGACAGAATGGACCTCGTAAAGCTTGGCTAGTGGATGGGGTGGGCCTGCTAGGCCCCCACCCACAGCATGCATCTTGCCATGTTCTCTCACCTCAAATAAGTCTTGCTGAAAGGTGCTTCCTACCCACAACCAGACACTGGCGTATGCCTACATCAAGGCTGCAGCTCCTCTTCCAGCTCTTCTGGAACCTCTGCCTGAGGTTCTGACTGCACTCTTCCTCTCATCTATTTTTCTATGAACTCCCCATCTGAGACCCCATGAAGTCATAGGACCTGTTTATCTGCCTTCTACTTGTCCCTATCTAGAGATACCATTTACATTAGAAAGAGAAGAAAACAAAATGGTCTGAATAGGGAGGGAAGCAAGGTATTCTGTAACTGTTGAACCTTCTTCTGTGCCATAGTCCCATGAACACTTCTGGACAGTTTTTCTTGTGGGTGGTGCCCACTGACACTTTCAGGGAGAAGCGATAACTCTCAGAGGATATTTGATGTCTCCATATGGATCCCTTGCCAGAAACCTGTGACCTGCACCCCTTTCCCCATTCTTTTTTCCTCATTGTCCCAGGTAATCATCCCTCCCCTCTTCTTTTATCCCCCACTTCCCCCAATCTCATCCTAGGGTTAAAACATTGTAGTCTAGGTCCATGGCTAGATGCCAGTAATGGGAAAACCTACAGACTTTGGCAAACTAGCCACCTAGGTCTAGTTTTACAACAGATACTGTGAACAAACTAATGATTTCCAATTGGTCCCATAATAATTAGCTCACCTACAGCACTGGATTGATATGGTTACACAGGTTTCAGTTTAGGAAGCAGCTAGTGAGAAGCAGTATGTCATGTTTACAGTCACTGCTACCTGGCATGGTAAGTTTACCATGCAGATATGATGGTTTTTTACATTTTATAGTTTAAGAGGTTAGGGCAGTGGTCCATGTCATGGTTAAGGTCCCTTCTTTGCCAACTTAAGATAGACACAGGATTAAAAATTCTATTATGCGCTAAACACCAGAAGACATATATACATTACAAATTTAAAAACAAAAACAAACAAAGAAACCCTCAGTACTTAGCTAGTATTCTATTTGCAAATCCTTCAAAAGTTATTTTTTTCCCACAATGAGGAAAAGAATAAATTTCAAAATTTCAAACAAAACAGAATTGTCATCATCCAGTCAGATCAGTAGTGAACATATTTTCAAAAAAAAAATGAGAGAGGAACACGTTATGGCAGCATTTTCTAAGGTAATGAATTACTTAATGGCTCTGTGTTCTGGTGCCTTTCTTTGACTTAGTTCAGAAAAAAAAAACAACCTTCTGTAGTTGCAGAAGAGATCAAGGAAAGGCCAAGCTCTGTCTTTTCCCTCTGCAATCCACTTCTTTGTGCTCTAGCAACCATAGTAAGGAGGGAAATGAAGGGCATACCTACTCCTGTTTCCACTTCTTCCCAAATCTTCAACCTAATGGGGTAGAGGCTAGGATTTGACACTAATAAAATTGAGCCAAATTCATATTTTAATATTGCCTAACAAGTTGTGAAATATTTTGTCCTTGAAAGCTGGTTGGTATGAGTGAAACAGGGGACAAATTTATTACACTGATATGCTAACATACCCTGGAGAACATTAATTGTAATAAAAAAGAGCCAACTATTTAGACTGATAGCCTGCGTACAGCCAAGTGTGGCCATGTGGCATTGCAGACATGTCTGTAGTGCTACATACTGCACATTCAGCTGTTCTCTGTGCTGCAAGGGAGCAGCATGTGGGGGGGGGGGGGGGGCGGGGGTTGACCCTTGGATATCCAGGGGTAAAAAAAAAACTTGCAAGAAAAAAGCAGAGCAGTGCACACTGGCATCTACCGGCCGTTGCCGCTCACCGCCAACATCATTGCAGCTGCCTGTGGGTGGTCCCTGCTCAACCCACCCTCACCACTGGCATCACCATGACTGGCTATGGGCAGTCTCTGCTTGCCTCCAACACGCCCCTGACACTGACACTGCTGCCACCACCTGCGGGTGGTCACTGTGCTCCCCCAGCCTCAGAAGGCATAAATTGTCCATGCTCAGGAAGCCCCCAAGACCCAAAGTAAGGCTTCTGGGGCCAGCTCAGCGCTGGCCACAGCCTCCCTTCCCCACCCAGGGTAACCTGCCACGTCCAAGAGGGTGCATGGCACAGGCATTCCCAGGGAAAACTAGTGGAGGCACAAGGTGTTCTGCTGCTATTTGTCCTCCTAAAAACAAATGCCCACATTCATTTGGATGTGGCCTTAAAATGAAAAATTGGTACACTTCAGATTATCACAATGGGGGTCCTCCAGACATTAGAGTGGCAAAAAATAGGTTTGTCAAAATAAGTGTGACACATTGTTTCTTTGCCTATAAATAAAGTTTTAAATATTTTATTTATCTTACATACTTTCAAATCAAAAGCTTATGCCTCTTAGAATTATTCATACAATAACGTTGCTCCAGATATGATTGCTTCTGTAGTTTGATATCAGAAGAAAAATATGTTGGCTGATATAATACTTTCAGGAACCTAGATAGAAATCTCTCATTGTCCTGTAGTTCAAAACATAACACATGCACTTAGAACAGAAATTTGAGTTGTATCAATAGCAAACAAGACAACTGATTGGCTGAACTATATCTCATATGGTCATCTTTTTATGCATTTTACTTTTTACAACTTCAACATCTTTTGATCACATGACTTGAAAATATCCTCCAATTTAGCAGCGCACCATGCCAGATATAATAATGTGGAATCTAGAATGATCACTGGGTTCAATAAACACAGAACTCTGTGAATGAGAAGAATTAAAGGAAGTCATTGTGGAACAGTAGGCAACCTCTGCAGACCCTTTGTCTGTCTCTAAGCAAGACAGTACTTTACTGAGGAATCATCTCCAAATAATCAACTTCCTCAGTCTCCTTAGTTAGGGACCATCTTTAAATTACAGCTTCTATAACTACATCTTTCCTCTTAACAATAAGTGCAAAAATCAATTTACACCATCTACAGAGTAGAGATTAAAAATATGTCACTCTGAAGTGAGTCTTAACCACTCACTTTCCTATTCCCCTTTTCTGAAGCTATTTTAACAAGCCTCTGTGAATCTTTCAGGAGGTTTCACTTTTTTTCTCAGACCAGCTAAGTACCAGTTTCTAATTTGTTTTTAGTAAGTAGTTTTTCCTACAAATCTTGATAGACTGGGTCATTCTACTGGCAGCTTTCTTCTGCACATAAACAATGTTCATTAGCCGTAGACCACTGAGACTGGTTTCCTTTTCCTTCATGATACTGTCACAAACCCAGCCACAGGGAGCCCCAGAGTCTTGAGTTTCTCCCCTCTGATCTCACACTCACTCCAAGAAAAAAAGTGCCCAAAAATAGCACCTTATCCCAGCACCTCATTTCTGCTCTTATACCAAACTCTGAAACTGCAGTGAGGGATCTCCATTGTCCATAAGTAGCCCCCACCTATGGGCCATAGAAAAAAAATTATAGGCTTTCCCCTCCATGCAGACAGTCAGCATGGAATATCACTGTTCCAGAATTCACTCTTTCCACTGACAATCTGTAAGTAGACAAACAACAAAAGGCTTTATTACTTAGAATAAAAAGACATCATAAAAAAATGGACCATAGTTTTGGAGGTGGAAAATAAAACAAGTACTGCCCCTGCTATAACTGCCCCACCACCCTATCCCCACCTTCTCCTACCAGAGCCTGTCCACCTGAGGAATACCCCATGGCTGAATGGGTGCAGTCCCCTCCAGGCACAAAGCCAAAAGGAGGGCCCAGGCACAGCTGGAGCCCTCTGAAGTGGAAGAATCCCCTCCCCTCCCAAGACCACCACACAGGGGGAAAGAATGGCCCAACTTCTGGGGGCCTCCCCAGCTACACCCAACAACCCACCCCCAGGAAAGATAAAATGGGTCATCCCAGTGGAGGAGGCTTTGGTGCTGCTGGACAGTCCTGAACAAGAGCCCATGAAGGAAGACCCTCACGCTACTGGCCAGGGCCTACCCCCTGAGACCCTGGGCACCGAGGCTGAGGCCAACCCAAAGGATGGTCCAGAAGTGGAACCCTCCCCCTATGATGAGCTGGGGGAGACAGTGAGTCCTGAGGATGGAGGTCCTCTTTCCCAGGACCCCAAGGCAGACACTGAAGCCACCTTGTTCTGGGTGGCACAGAGGTGGAAAGGGATCTTGGAGTCCTAGTGGACTCCAAGGTGAACATGAGTCAGCAGTGTGATGAAGCCATCAAAAAAGCCAAAGGCACTTTATCGTGCATCAGCAGATGCATGACGAATAGGTCCAAGGAGGTAATACTTCCCCTCTATCGGGCGCTGGTCAGACCGCAGTTGGAGTACTGCGTGCAATTCTGGGCGCCACACTTCAAGAAGGATGCGGATAACCTGGAGAGAGTCCAGAGAAGGGCCACTCGTATGGTTAAGGGCCTGCAGACCAAGCCGTACGAGGAGAGACTAGAGAAACTGGACCTTTTCAGCCTCCACAAGAGAAGGTTGAGAGGCAACCTTGTGGCTGACTATAAGCTCATCACAGGGGCACAGAAGGGAATTGGTGAGTATTTATTCACCAAGGCGCCCCCGGGGGTTACAAGAAACAATGGCCACAAGCTAGCAGAGAGCAGATTTAGATTGGACATTAGGAAGAACTTCTTCACAGTTGGAGTGGCCAAGGTCTGGAATGGGCTCCCAAGGGAGGTGGTGCTCTCCCCTACCCTGGGGGTCTTCAAGAGGAGGTTAGATGAGCCTCTAGCTGGGGTCATCTAGACCCAGCACTCTTTCCTGCTTATGTAGGGGGTCGGACTCGATGATCTATTGAGGTCCCTTCCGGCCCTAACATCTATGAATCATCTATGAATCTATGATAGGTCTCTTCCATCCTTCTCCCAGAAAAACCTCACTTCCAGCCTGCCCCATGTTCCCACATCAGAGGGGGTCGAGGTGGGGTCCCCTGATCAACAGGCCAATCTTGTTGGGGACCCCATGCAGAACCTCCAGCTCTACCCTAGCATCTTGTGAGGAGCCCCAGTGCCAGGAGAAGGATGCCCGAGAACCAGCAGGCTCTATGGATCCTGCAGACCGCTCAGTCTTGGCGGTCCCCAGGGGTGAGCTACTTGCATTTCTTGACCACAAGTACATATGGCAGTCCACCAGCAAGGTGCAGCTCTCCTTGGACCACTGGGGAGATTTTGACAGCATCCTCACCACTGTGAGGGCATTGGCAGGGGAAGGCAAAAGGCCCAAGAGATGCAATGCCCAAATTTATGGGCAGTAGCACAGTTTTGATGACGCCATCTATGCTTATGGGAGGGCACCATGTGAGCTGGTGGGCCCCAAACAGGATGTTGTGGTGCACAAAGCACCTACCAAACCATCTACTCCACCCCCGCAACCATGAGGTCATTTAAGATCATGACCCTCAATGTCCACAGCTTCAGGAAAGGTCTCCAGATATACAGGGTGCTCTCCTTCCTTCAAGAGTGGGGTACCCTGTGGTATTCTTGCAGGAGACCCTGACAACTCCAGCCAATGATCCTAACTGGTGGCTGGAGTGGGGAGGCAGGGTCTTTTTTTACTCATCTCTTGGCCACCTCTTGTGGGGTGGCCACCCTATTCTCTGCAGGCCTGCAGCCAGAGGTTCTCCAGGATGTTGAGGTGGATCTGGACTGCCTGCTGCACCTCCAGGTCCAAGTTCAGGGGATGGTCCTGAACCTTCTGAACATGTATTACCCTGCAAAGGACCCAGAGTTGCTAGATTTTTTTCTGCTAGGTGGCCACTTACATGAGCACCCTCAACTGTTGTGAGTGTCTGGTCCTTGGCGGGGACTTAAACATCATGCTGGATGTGTAAGACTAGTCAAGCAGGGAGTAGAACTAGGTGACCTTGGGTGTCCTCAGGGAGATCCTCATGGACTACTCCCTCGTGGATTTCTGGCAAGCCTGTCACCCTAATGGCCCCCCTGCCTTCACCTATGTGAGGGTGGGGGAGGAGATGCCACTCCCAGTTGGACCAAATTTATATCTCTTTGCCACACTTTGCCCAGGCACACTTCTCTGGATTCTGGCCAACCCTCTTCAGCAATCACCACCTTGTCTGGGCCCAGGCCACACTGGGGCCTGAACATCCAGGTTTAGCCTGCTGGCATTTTAATGCCAGTCTGCTGGAGGATGTGGGCTTCATGGAGGCCTTCCAGGAGTTCTGGTTGGCCTGGAAGGAGCAATGGGCAGCTTTTCTCTCAGTTTGGAGATGGTGGGACGTGGGGAAGGTGCACATGTGGCTCTCTTGCCACAGCTGCACTCCTTGGCACACCCAGCAGAGGAAGGATGTTCAGGAGCAGCTCAAGTGGGAAGTGCTAGAGCTGAAGAGGTGCCTGGCCACTGACCCAACCAGCCTGTCCCTCTGCAGAAAGTGTTGGGAGAAGCAGGAAGAGCCCATCCCATTCAGGCAAGGGGTGCATCAAGGCCAACTGTACACCTTGGCTCTGAAGCCCTCCTGCAGAGGCAGTTGGTGGGATTGATGCTCTGAAAGCAGGCAATGAGGTTGCTGCTTTCACTGTACACTGATGATGTACTCCTTGAGGTCCAGGACTCAGGTGACCTGGCACTGGTGGAGGCCTGCCAGGCATTGTACTTGGCAGCCTCCTCTGTCTGGACCAACTGGGTCAAGAGTTTTGGCCTGATGGTGGGTAATGGGTGACAGATGGGCTCACTCCCACCTGTGCTCCATGGGATCCACTGGAGCGCAGGCTCTGTGCTCTACCTGGGGGTCTACCTGTTCCCCATGAAATCCTCCCCACCAGAGAACTGGCACCAGCCAGAGGGAAAGGTGGTGGAGCAGCTGTGGGCATGGGCAGGACCACTGAGGTGTCTCTCCCTGCATGGGAGAGCACTGGTGTTAAACTAGCTGGTTCTGTCCATGCTCTGACACTGCTTACACACCCTGCCTGTGACCCCTGAGGTCCTGGCAGGGCTCCAGAGATGGGCGCTGGAGTTTTTCTGGCCAGGATAGCACTGGGTCACTGTGGAGGTCCTGAGCCTCCCTTTGTGGGAGGACGGCCATTGCCTGGTTTGCCTGTGCAGCCAGGTCCTGACATTCCATCTTCAGGCCCTGCAGCAACTTCTATATGGTGTTGGTAGCCATGTGGTATGGGGCCAACTGGGGTGCACCTTCCTTGACCGTTTCCAGGGGCTCCAATATGACTGGCAGCTCCTCAGTCTGTACAGCTTCTCCCTGCAGGACCTGAAAGGGCTGCCAGATTTCTATGGGGACTTCCTCCAGGCCCGGAGGCTGTCTCTGCCTCCAGGTCCCCTGTGACACTTGCCCGGGGCATGGACCTGCTCATTGAGCCCCTACTCTGGAACCCCCAGCTGGAGGTACTGATGGCAGAGGCACCCCGGTTGCAACAGAGGTTGATCCTTGGTGGTGTCACTCACATCGGAGACCTCCTGGACTATGATAGGCAAGAGTGGGTGGACCTTGCTGCACTAGTCCAGGGCATGGGTCTACCCATGACACGTGCAACCGCCCTCTTGGTCCAGGCGGTGAAATCTGTCTTACCTCCTGACCAGGTCCTGCGCGGTGGCGGTCCGCCCCCCTCCATGTCCTCCAACCCACTGAAGCTTGTCGTGGGGCCAGTGCCTCACCCAGCTTTGTGGTGCTCCCTGCTCCACCACATGAGCTGGCTGGAGAACAAACAAGTCCACTTTTCCACTTTTGATTGCCACCACCTCTACGTGTTTGTACACCACATGATCCATCATGCTGCCCTCGCATTCCACCCAGACACCAAGAGGCAGGACCTGCTCAGCGAGGGTATAGCTGGGGCACTCCGGTGGCTAAGCTTATACTCCACCCTCATCCCACAAGCCACCGGGAATCTCAGCTGGCAGCTCCTCCATGGAGCCATTGCCATAGGCATGTATGTGGTGAGCTTCACAGACACCCCAGTCTCCTGCCCTTTCTGTGGGCAGAGGGAGACCCTGGCATACTTATTGTGACCCTTGTCCTTCCACACAGCTGTTTTGACTTGTTCTGAAGTTCCAAATTCTTCTTCTGTTTGGATCTCAAATTCTTTCAAGCTTTCTCATTTCCTACTACTGACACCATGTAATGATCACATGGTTCAATAACATACCAACATCCATTTGTTTACTGTAGAGCAGTAGGCAATTTCTGCAGACCCCCTGTTGGTCTCTAACCAACTACTTACCTGGGGGCCCACATCCCAATTAACAACTTTCTCAGTATTCTTAGTTAGGGAGCATCTATAAATTACAACTTTTAATGCTACAAGGTGCATCTACACATGTACTTAACTGCACAGTAGACTAATTTGCTGTAGTGTAAAGTGTCACAGTCTGCATGTGCAATGCTATTAGACCACACCAACCTAATTTTCTCCATCATAAAATAGTACTGTCATGGACAGTAATATCTTACAGCAATGAAAATAACTGTGCCTAAACACATGTATAAATGCTGACACAGGTGTCAATTTTTCCCAGGCAGCCCAGGCAGCCAGACCCCTGCTGGTCACCTAGTCATGTGCTCTTTGAGCACTCTCCTTCCCCAGCCACATCCACAGCTAAACAGCATGACACTGAGCCCAGGTGTAGCAGGGACCTGGCCCAGCCCTGTACTCACTGAGGTTATGACCCCTGGGGCACTTCATGGCCTGTGAAATCCTGGGCTATCCTGGTGGCCAGCAATGAGCCCGGGGCAGGCTGCATGCTCTTTTACATGCTTCACCCACAGGTAGGACAGGGAACTGGCATAAGATGTGCTCTCTGCATACCCGTCCCCCAGTCACAGCTGGGAGCAGGAAGCTGGGCTCCACCTGGCCCCAGAGCCCCAGTGAGGCCAAGAATATGCACCAGTGTGCCTGGTGCTGTCTAGATCTTGGAGGTTACGGCTGCAGCTGATGAACCCCACAGGGCCTCTCAGCACCTGGCCACAGCCACAGAGTATGTGGGGGCAGACAGGGGTCCAGGTTGACTCTGGTAAACCTGGAACTTCCATCATAGTGTAGCAACAGACACAAGGAAGAGGAGATGCTGGCATAAGCAGCAGGCCATGGTCCTTCCCTCCACAGAAGCCAAGGATGCCTCACACAAAACCAAGCAGGCTCTGGCTCTGACAGCAGGAACTGGACCATGTAGCAGACACTAGAGACCAGGTATCTGCAAGGTCCTCAAAGGACTTGATAGTGCCTGTGGCCCCAACAACCTACAGGAGTGGGTTGGGTACAGGCCCACCTTGTGAATCAGGCTCAGGACTGGGAAGTATACCCTGAAGAGACCAGCCACCCAAGGAGAAGGTAGACATAAACTATAAGGCTCAAGTGTGGCCTGCAAACAAATATACAGTGGACACATTTATTTTGTATTTCTTTATTAATGCTGATGCGGCATGGACATTGCTGGTGGTAGACCCTCACCAAGGTAACAGGGCTGGGTCAGCCCACATCAGCCCCAGACCCTTCTCTTTTATCTTTTTGAGCTGGACCTTTTCATCCATTAAGCAAAGGTAGGTGCCTAGGGAGCCTACCCCAATCACAGCACAGAAACATCCAAGTGGAAAAGGGAAATGTAGGGAAGACAGAGCCCCACAGAAGACACCTGGACACTGAGACCTGCACCTTCTCAAAAACCCCCACTACAGTCACATACTACCTCCTGATAGCCTTTTAATTTAATATCATGTTGTGACAGGTGGGATATAAAAACAGGGAAAAAAACACCTGTTGAGAGTGCAGCACCCAGGCCTCACACCAGTGCAGCCCTTACCCCAGGTCCCACTACACTGAGGCTGACTCCCACAAGCTTGCTGCCAGCCTGAGGATGCTCCACCGCTGCTCAAACTGCTGCAGACCCAGGCACATGTGTAGACACTGCATCCAAGAGCCATTAACTCTGGCATGAACAGTGACCAAGTTTATTGTGCTATACTAATTGGATGTGTAGATGCACTTACGGAGTCTAAGAACTTTGGGGAAAAGACTGTCAGTAAAGCTTTTGCAATTTTCTGCTCGTTTGTCAGATTTTCAAATGATTTTGAACAAGACAAACATCTGATGTACCATCTTGATGTATATTGACTTTCAGAATACTAGATCTCTTATTTAAACCTTGAAATGATGCATTGTTTGAATTTTATTACAACAAACATTCTAAATTCCAGTCTATATGGTTTGTAAGGCACAAATTTACTTGGAACTACGAGGAATTCAGAATGGAAAAAAAAAATCAAACCTGTGCTGAGGTGTATAGCTGAAATATCATTGTTTTTATCTTCAATAGAACTTATCTTAGTGTTGTGTGTGCATGTATATACACAAACTATATGTAAAATACTTCTAAGAATGCTTTTATTTAAATTCCTGTTTGACTAAAACAGAAATAAGTGATAGGTATATAACCAGTTTCTAAAAATGTCCATAGTGTAAGTAAGATAAGTGATTATAGGTCATTGTTATAGTTATTAGAGAACAGAGATGATGCAGTTACAGTGAAAAATTGTCTCAAGAAGCCATTTTAGCATATTTTCCATAATTCCTATGTCAATAATAAAGGGAAAGCATGTTTTAAAGTAGCTATTATGGATTTGTAGCTATCTTACCTTCATTTTGAACATTTTCCCCAAATGTATTTATTTTTAATGTATTTTAATGTAAAAAAAAATGTCATAGTGAAATATTAGCTGGGGGTATAGCTCATAGGGTATATGAAATTTCATTGTTCTAATACTTAGCCTCCAGTATTCCCTACTCATCCTTGTTTGTTTTATTTTAGCACTGCATTATTCTGCATTACCCTTTTTTCTCATGCCACACAGCTGCACTGCGGTCAGTGGAGGTGTTTGAATTGGATAGACTGAAGAGCCACGCGCATGATCAGAGGTCAGGGAAGCAGACCCTACGATGACAGGCTGAGAGCTATGGGGCTGTTTAGCCTGGAAAAGCGCAGGCTCAGGGGTGATCTGATGGCCACCTACAAGTTTATCAGGGGTGACCACCAGTATCTAGGGGAACGTTTGTTCACCAGAGCGCCCCAAGGGATGACGAGGACGAATGGTCACAAACTGCTACAAGATCGTTTCAGGCTGGACATAAGGAAGAATTTCTTTACTGTCCGAGCCCCCAAGGTCTGGAACAGCCTGCCACCGGAGGTTGTTCAAGCGCCTTCATTGAACACCTTCAAGATGAAACTGGATGCTTATCTTGCTGGGATCCTATGACCCCAGCTGACGTCCTGCCCTTTGGGCGGGGGGCTGGACTCGATGATCTTCCGAGGTCCCTTCCAGCCCTAATGTCTATGAAATCTATGAAATCTATGGATCTCCCTAGTTGTAAAAAAAAAAAGTAGTAGCTGGCAGGCTCCAAGACTCTTTCTCTGTGAAGGCTCCAAGACTGAAAGTTTCTTCCCTACCTTGGTCCAAAATAACGTAAAATTGGTGACTGCTCAAGTATGAGGCAAAAGACATCTGTTAGCATCTCTGGAGAAGGCTAAGTGTATGTTTCTTAGATGATGTACATGCTGGGTAGCTGGCTGGCTGAGTTTCTATGTTATCTATGATTTTTATTCTGATGACATTTAATGCATTTGTATTTACTGTGTGATCAATTGTTAGTATGCCTAGAGCCTTAGCTAGGCATCTTTACTTCTATGAATCCAAATAAATATATATCTAAATTGGATGGAAGGTGCTTGAGACAGAAATGTTTACATTAGTCTGTAAAGTGCAATGCACACCCAAAGCATAATGCAAACAATAATATAATGGTGCTTACTTTCCTATAAGTCTTATATGCCAGCCTCTTCAGAATACATAGGGCTTGTGCTGGCTTTCTGCATAAGTATAAATGTAGAGAATAATTAATAACAATCATAATCATGTCAAATTATTTTTGACCCCACAGTGTTATCAAGATTTTACATCTGAATTCAGGGGGGATAAAACCCAGAAAAACCTTAGGTGTAATGGAACTAGAGTACATTAATCTTATCTTTCACCTTTTAACATGTTATGGATATAAAAGCCAACATCATAGTTGATGGAAGTTCTTTTAAGTCAAATACTTCATTGAAAGTGTCACCTTAGTCAAGGAAGAATAAGGTTTGTTTTCTTGTGAGATCCAAGTAAACAGACATCAGGCAGTTTATGAGATGGAAGACACTTTATGACTCTTCATATCTCTTCTTGTATAATGGCTCTGTCTGCTAGAGGATGAAGATTTTGTTTAGGAAAATTAATATTATTGATGAATTCTGGGATGCTACTGAGATTTTCTGTGCTTCAGAAGTTTACATTTTGTGTAACATTTTAGTGACTTTTTACAGGCTCTAATAATTTTTGCCAGACTCTCTTTTATCTCTGTTTTGTAATCAAATGATATTAGGACTTTAAACGCCTTCCTGCACTTACCTTAATATTTGTTATTCAGGCCATATAAACTGTTTTTGGTCATAAATGCATCTACTTTCATTGTCAGTTTCCTGAATATGCACTACTTTTCAATTTTTTAACAAATGTTATCAAAAAGTTAATGATTTCTGCATGAAATAGTCTCCCTTTTTCCATTACACCTATATTATATTCTATAGTATTTTATTCAATAATAAGATATGAAAAGATATCTCTAGCTGAAACTAGAGACATTCATTTTGATTGGTCTACATATGTAACTATAGCAGGATTCAGTTAGTCAATTAACAACTGCCTGGAGTATTTCCCAGTAGTTTGGGGGCAAATAGAAATAAAGTGATCTCCAAAAGATGAACTTTTCCCCCAAGTTCCATGCCTATTCAAATTATGTTTAACTCTGCACAAGTGATGGAGTCCCTCTAAAAGTTGCGAAAAAATAAAATATTTTCATTAGAAAAGGGAGACACTGTTTCACTCACAGTTTTGTTTCTATTAGTAAGAGGTCCTCAGTTTTGGAAATTTTAAGTTGTGATAGTTTAGATATAAAAGTTTTATTTTTAGAATACACTATGCTGTCTCAACCTTCATGCAACAGAGTAGAATGAAGAGTATGGCTAAGTGAAATAGGAGCTGCCCTGGAAAGGAGTGGGCTTTGGCTATTGGCCCCTACTCCTGCCCTCCAGGGGCATTTCTACATCTTGCCATTCACAGGCATTAGATAAAATGGATAGACAGCAGCGGGACAGCTTCTGTCCCACTAGGGCAAGAGTCAGAACCCAGGGTCCCCTCCCTTCCCTGGCACTGCTAATAGGAGTTGGATTTTGGCTAAAGAGCAGTCTCACTAATAAGTTTAAAAAAATCTCTAAAATTATTGCAAATCATAATAATGAGGGGAAAAATGTTTCTTGTATAAAGAGGGGGCAAGGGATGATAATTTTGCTATCAAGTCACACATGGCCAACAGTAATTATTTAAATTGTGCTCCAAAACATTTAGTTGATGGGTTACCATCATGTGTTTTCTTCTCAAGATATAAAGATAAGATAAATTCCCCTCCCATACTTCCATGCATGCACATATAGTATATATGCAGAACCCCAGATCCTATTCTACCTCCTACATGTCTATTCTACCTGGCCCAAAAATCTATGTCTTACTGCAGAAAAGCAATCCTGTGTCATCTGGAGAGTCCCATAGTTTTATTATTCTGAATAAGCAGCCTTATTCATGTAAGCCCTGAGCATTGAATCACCTAGTGAATGCTAGGTGCAGAAGAGAGAAACCCCTGCTCCACAAGGTTTTGACATGGGTCTAAATGAAACATTATTCTATCACCAGTTTAGGATACTAACTGACCCTTGAAAAATGTCAAGAAAAGAGGGGGAAAGCAATGATTCAGCCTTTAACTTCTGCCCTCAGGCACCCCCATGTTGTTATCAGTCAGTTACCCAGGAAGAAGATCTGGGTTCTAACCTCCACCTAGATGGACAAGATTTAAAACCACATCCCCCAGGGAAGTTTTCTTGCTTTCTAACAACACCAGCTCCATTGAAACTGAGAGAGATGTGTTCATATGTATAGCTACCCCTAGAAAATCACTTAAAGGAAGAGAAAAGGTACTCTTCATAGAAAGGCTCTCCAGTAAAATGCACATAGCATTATTCTATTAATGCAGGTGGCACTTATTTTCTTTAAGATTGCCCATGGTATATTTAATGACATCGGGTGCATTCATTTTTGTATTGAGCATCTCACAATCATTTATGTTCCCCTGCCTCCCACAATTCTCCTGTGAAATACAGAGTATTTAGTATCTTTAGTTTACAGAAACTGAGGGAATAAGTAATCAGTTCAAGGTCATTCAAGAAGCTTGTGCTGAGCTTGGAAAGGAAGCCAAATTCTGTAAATTCCAAGTAAATGTATTAGTAGTTACACTATCCTTCCTCTCAGACAGTGTCTCACTGGTCTCATTCCCATATCGCTTTCTTTTTATGCTTGGCTCCATATGCTTCTCTTCAAGATCCAGGGCAGGGGTGGCAAATGATCTGGAGGCAGCTAAGCAAGCGATTTATGAGTGAAGAAGGAAGTCTCGGTGTGGCTCAGCAGAGCGTGGTAGAGTTTGTTTGTTTATTTTTTAACATGTTAGAAGATATTGGCTCCAAATTGAGTAAATCCTTCTTAGTGCATGGATCGTTGACTGGGTAGATTGTAACAGCTCCTCTGGAGCCATTAAGGTTTGTCGTTTCAGTCCTGCTACTGAAAGTCTGTACTCAGCTTCTGTGCACAAAAGAGCCACAAAATGTTTGTTGAAAACCTTTGCTACGTGTGCTCAGCATATTGTTCTTAAATGTTAATCTAATCTAATGTGCTGTTTTTTAACAAGAAATGCCATAAGCAGTCAGACCAAATTGCTAATAAAGCCTTGAAAATGTTTGTTTAATAAAGCAAAACAAGCTGCATAAGATCAGAAAGTATAGTATAAGATTCCAAAATTTCATTTTTTAATTAAGTTTTAATGAGGAGTGATTAGTTTGTTACCATCATAAAATCATAGAAAAGTACAGCTGGGAAGTTTTGGTATATATTCTCTTGGTCAGGGCAGTTTCCTGTGTATGACCGCTCTGTCAAGTGTTATTTGTGCCAATGCTGCAGGCAATGTGTGTTTCCTTTGAGACCTTGATGTTACACAAAGAATGACCACAAGCTCAGCTAGGTTTATTAACTACACAGTACCAACTCACTAACACACTTGTCCATGGGTTCACGTGACAGTAGCCCTGGATGCTTGTGGTAAGATATGGGAACAAGTCATGAGTCATGTCCCCTAGGTCTAAAGCAAAGTTCCGAAAGTTTCCAGCCGCTTCCATACATACATCAAAGCAATTATGTAGTCTCATCTACTACCTCACTGTTCTAAACCTACTTTACTGCAATTTTAAGCTATTGCTTTGTGTCCTGTCCTCTGCAGCTAAAGAGAAAAGTTGTTCTCTCTCTCTTTATAGTGGTTTTTCAGATTTTGAAGACTGGTACTGTATCCACCCTTGACTGCTATTTCTGCAAGCTGAACATATTTAGTCTCTCAATATCTCTACCTACTGGTTGCGTTTGAACCCCTTTATCTTTTTTTGTCACTTGCCTGTCAACTTTTAGATCCTCTCTAATTTTTTCACATCCTTTTTAAAATAGGATGCTTATCTTGCTGGGAACCTTTGACCCTAGCTGACTTCCTGCCTCTGGGGCAGGGGGCTGGACTTGATGATCTTCGAGGTCCCTTCAAGCCCTAATGTCTAAGAAAGCTATGAAAATATGGAGCCCAGAACTACACATAAATCTCTAGATGAGGCCTAATCAGCACTGAGTGGTACTTTCACCTTCTGTATCTTCTATCTAACACTCCTGTTGATGCAGCCCAATTTTTTCATTTGCTTCTTTTTATTTATGTATTTATTGATTGATTGATTTTGCAGCCTGCAACAAGAAGGCCTGCTCAGGGCTGATCTCACCCACCTGTTCCTGGGCCAACTGCCCGTGTTCTCACCTGCCACGCCTTGTTGTTATAATTAATTAGTAGATATTAATAAGCAGGAGGCTGCTCATTTTCTGCCCCGATGCCAGGGGGCACTATCTGCGGCTCTGTTCCTCCCCTACACCACAGCCCAAGCCTCGCAGATGGCATCTAGATGTTCTCATTATCACCTGCCCCCACTCTGGGCCCCAGAACCCTACTATTGAACCCCACCTGGATTCCTTCCTTCAGGTGGACTCCTCCACCGTCATACCGGACAACATAGCTCCCTGAAATGATCCCCCTTCGGGTGTGATCCCCACACCGGGACCTTCAGCTCTCTAGCCCTGGCCCACCTCCAAGCCAGTCGGGACCCCAGGCCCACAGCTCTTGGGCTTTCCTCACAGTGGGCCCCCGGCCCTTCGACCCTTCCAGGCCCCAGAATGGGCCAGTCAGGGGGAGTTCAGACAGGCCTGAGTCTATGGCCCTTTTCTTACTCTCTGAGGGTCCACCCTCTGGGCCCTCCAAACAAAGGGGGCAACCCACCTGGTCATGGGGGCTAGGGGTTAAGGCACCCTGACCCACCTTTCACCGGGTTGATAACTGGCCTGGCATTTCCTGGGGGCTCCCGCACCACTGAGAGCCCCACCAGGCCACTCACTCCCGGCAGGGTGCAGTTTCAGGTCATGCCCAGGACCAGGAGCCTCCAAACCATCCCCTACAGCTCCTCCCTTACCTCCAGATGATATCAGCAGCCCTCCAGCCAGGCAATGTTGTTGCCCACATCCAGCATCAGAACTGCCCTGTTTATATGGGCAGCCCTGAATCTAAAATGGCTGCCCTCATCGGGCACCTGCCAACTGCTGCCTTCTGGCCCTTAAAGTGGCAGGCACCAACAGTGCCCTGCCACACAGCCACATAACATTTCTGATTCATATTGATTCTGAGATCCCCAAAACTCCAGAATCCTTCTAAGCAGTACTGTGCTAATCCAGTTATTTCCCATTCTGTATTTGTGGTTTTTTACTATTTTCCCTTATTTTGTTAAACCAGAATAATTATCAGACTTTCCCACATCATGATTGGTTACTGTTGGGTCAGTTTAGATGGAGATTGAAACTGGGAGTAATATACTATGTACACCATAGCCTATGCTTCCTCACTAGGTCTTCAAGGAGTGTCATCATCATATGTAACAGGTGAGTGGGCAATGACTAAAACTACCTGAGAGAGCTGTCACTTAGAGAAGCATTGTGGATTTTTAGGGCATGTTCCAATGAGCTCACACATGCAATTTGCAGTGCCTCAAAACAATTTGAGGTGCTGAAAACCACAAGCAGAGAATGTGCAAGCATTCGCTGCACTGCTAATTAGAGATCCCAGTGTAAAAAAACCTGCCTCTAGAAAAAGCAGTGCAATGCACATGGCAGTAGCGTGCACCACCAGAAACTGGGGTCTGGCCACCCAGAGCCATGCTCCAGCTGCCAGCCAGGCTCCAAGCAGCCAGATCACTGTCACTGCTGCCCTAGGATGCCCCCAGGATCCTAGGTAAGGCTAATGGGGCTAGAACAGGTGCTGGCCCCTGCCTCCCCTACCCCACCTGGGACAATTTGCCCTGCACCAATCCCACATTTAGGGGCATGTGTAGTGGCAAAAAGCAGTGGCACAAATTTGTGCCACTGGTATTTTTGCTGTGGCAACGGCACACCCTTGCATGTGGCAATGCATCCCTAAAGATGGAATTGCGCTATATGCATGGATAGACTGCAGTTAGATAGCTTCTGCCCCAATGGGGACAGGAGCCTGAACCCCATCCCTCTCCTTTCCAGGGTATTTCACATCTCACTGAGCCTCAGTATCTGGTTTGCCCTTGCTGTGGGTCTATACATCTTCTTTTGTTAGCTATCCAGGGAACTGGTTTCAAAAGAAAAAGTAGTGAGTGCTCTTGGCCCTGTCTAGTCCAGTGATGATGATTTGGTGGGAAGTGGAAAATGTACATTCAAACCCCTTGTGGATGATCCAGGTCCAAGAACCCAGAAGAGAATGATCTAAAATCTGCATCTGTTCAAAATGCCACATAATGGATAACTTTAGCCACAGAGGTGCTGCTTATTTAACTAAAGATGAAGTTAGATGGGGCCTTACCATTTATACCCATGGGACCATGTTCTTTCTTCTAAGGCAGATTTCTCAGTCTAGAGTTATATATCAATGCATACAACATATGTTGCATTTAATAAACATTTCAGTTTTTAAAGGCAAGTTTCTCTTATCCAGCAATGGATATTTCAAGGCATTTTCTTGAAGAAACAAGTCTTATTGCAGTGTATCAATACCATGATATATTGTCAGTATGTTAAATGGCAAATGTTGTCAGACTTTAAGCCACCAGTTGTTCAAAAGAGTGCTCATCTACGCTAATGTTCTCTCACACCACAGCCATGAAACAAAAGGAGAAAAAACTCCTATAATACAGCAGCAGTAAAAGGTAAAGAAAAGAGAGATAAGAACACTGCTAATGACTTGCTATTATAACACAAAATATGTTAAAGTGAGCCAGTTCTCACTTAACATCACTTGGGTGATTTTAATAAGAAGACCATACCCTATGCTACACAGGAGGTTAAAAACAAACAAACAAACGGGATCATTTCTAGTTAATGATCCAAGCACCTCAGAAATGTCTAGGAAGACAAGGTTCACAAGGTTCTGAGGAACTTCCAAGTACTAGTAAGACCACATTCCCATGTCTACCTGTAGTCAGTGTCCAGTTCAAAAGAAGAAGGTGAAAACAGCAACAACACCAAAAATAAATAAATAAATAAAAGAACCTAAAATAAAACTAGCGGCGAAATATATTTCTTCCTGGCTCTACCGTGAGACCAGCAGAATACATGATGCATGGGATTACCAGGCATTGCCTGTACAACCAAATAATTTTCTTTTAACCTTATGGCAGTATCTACATTAGTTGTTACTGCACAGTCATTTAGTACTTGCATAACCAAGTATTAAATAACTGTTCAGTAACTGGTGTTACTGTGCAGTAGCTTCCCCGCATGGCTTTGAGATACTGAATGTGCCATAGCTCATTAGTGCAGTAGCGTCACACCACAGTTCATTCCCTGCACTGCTACTGTGCGGTAATTACAAGCTACTGCACAGTAAGCATCTCGTGTAGACATGGATTAGTAAAGGAATATTTGAATCTACATCTAGAATGCACAGACTGCTCCAAGAACACGCTATGCTCATCCTATTATCTTTTCCATAAACAAAAGCATCATCTTGAAGCAATTCAGGTTCCTTGCCCCCATTCCTTTGTTCAGAAGACAATACCTAAACTAAATTCCTCTAATCATTAAAAACCTTCTAATTTCCAGCCTAAAAAAAAACATAAGAATGGAAGCGGTCTCCTAGGCTGGCAATCTTTTAGCCAAGTAATTCCCAAAATCACTACTTCAGATGTTCGCTTCAGGGTCCTTTCAACTTTACCATGATTTTTTTAGATGAAAAAAGCTACTATACACAAAAGGAGGAGCATTCTTTCCAACAAATACGTGCTGCTGAGCATTGCATGTGTTTATTATTTTCTGGTATCTTACTGTTGGGCATTTCCCAGTAGCAAAATATGCCATGCAACAATATAAATATGATGTTACATGCTTTGACATTTTTACAGAAATGGATCCCTTCAACAAAGCTTTAAATAAATACCCTTATCCAAAGCCTTTGTCAATGGACGAAAATATCCCAGATTACTTCTATCAGTAAGCTCTAACATTTCTAACCAACCAGGATTCAAAGGCAGTCTTCCTTTCCTCCTCACTTTTTCACTCTGTGTATAACTATTTATATGTGGTGGATCTAAAGCATTTATTTTAGAGAAGAGTCTTCTGATGAATTCATTGTGAGGTATGGAAATATTTGAAAAGTTACATAGAGCAATAATTACATAAATTCTCTGACTCCTACCATTTTTCACAAGTTCTTTCACCCTACTCCTAACTACCAGATAAACAACATCTCCTACAGTTTCATATTCAAAAGCAGTTAGGAATAAGCTACATTATCCCCTGGAATTTTTACTGACATGGAGTTTAGAACAGTGTTATAAACTCTGCTGCTTTTTATAGGCTTAAACAGATACACCCTCCAATATCCCTTAGGGATTACTGGTTTATTTCTGCTGCATCTTAGATCAGGAGCCCAGAATCATTCATCATCTCTCAAAGCAGCAATATGACATCTCTCTGACCAACAGTCACTTACAGTCTTCTAGCTGGTTGGCACTATTATATGCAATAAGGCCAAAAGTGAATACCAGAGGGAAAACAGATTCCCTCGCTACCCCTCCCTTCTCCTCTTGTTGAAGACACATAGCTTGCCTGAAAAACAGTTTTTAGGCATCTGCAATTGAATGTGAGATGAACTTCTACAAGCTTTAATGAGAAATAATATTACTGCCCATGCAGCAGATGTTAGTGTGTTGGGCTGTCTATGCCCCAAATTATTTCATTAATATTAACCGAGGTTCCTATCTCTCCCCAGGCAAGAATGCTCTAGCAAGGAAGAAAAATGCAAATGTGAATTTTCACAATCTTCCAACTAATCATTTGGATGTACTGGAATAACAAGAATATGGAAGGCAGGTTTGTCAGCTGAGGGAAGTAGCTCTGTTCCACTGGGGAAGCATTGCTTGTCTTCAGAGAGAAATCTATTGTTATGTGCAAAATTATTTTGTACAATGATGTACAACTTCCTCTACTTGGCTGTGGTGCTTTTAAAAAGAAAATATTCCAAAATAACAAGGAAATATTAATATTACAAACTCCACAATAAAGACTGAAGATAATAAGAAATTCTTAGTCAAGGTCTAGAAAAATTCCTTCTTAAATTGCTAAATTAGGATAACTTCAGAGTAAACAAAAAGGGCAGGTTTTGCTGTAATACTGGTCTTATGGTATCCTTAGAACCACTCAAAAACAATTTAACAGGGTTAAATGGAGGAATTTGGAGAGTCATGATAGGACCTTAATGTGACTTTTTCAATTATATATTTAAGTAACTTAACTTTTTACCTCTGTCAGATGTTCGTAAAAAAATATGTATATAACTGACAATCACTTTTCAGTTAAAACAGAGGAGACCACATTTTCAGAGCTGCAGGTTGGAACAACCATCACAGCTCATACCAGAAACCAGTCCTCCCATCCCCTAGCTGCACTGTGGATGCAGCTCCCAAGTTCCTGGCTCTGGCACAGCTCCTTACTACCTTCAGTTGCACTGTGTTGTAAACCTAATCCATTTGGAAAGCATATACATTCTGCATAAAATCCTTCAGGCTTTATTGGAGAAAAACCGTGGCAAGTGACTGAAATGAGGAGGAGAACTCCTCTTACCCACCCCACACGCCTCACATTACCTTATAAGTCAATAGTTGGTAAGGACATTTTCCAGGAATTAAAGGACATAGTTTAAAGTCCCCCTAAGTCACAAAAGTGGTATAAACCCAAGTCTTTCATTTCTCAGCCAAATGCTTTAGCTGCCTGGCTATTGTTTCTGGGCTGTCTATACTTTTTATTCAATAGCTATTCAAACAAAATGCAATTCCCTGTAGATATTCCTATTAATTTTGGATCGCCATTCTGAAATCCTCACAATGGAGGTAGGAAGTAGGGCTGTGCAAAACTGGTGTGTTTCGATTCAATTTCGGATTCAGCCATTTTGGAGGACAGTGATTTGTTTTGGTGTTTTGGATCACTGTCCTGTTTCCTTTCAGGCAAATCTGTTTCAAATGGGCTGCAAGGGAAGCTTCGCACAGACCTAACCAGCCAGGTGGGGCTTGGGGCTGGGGGCTGCAGGGCCGCATCAGGGAATAGGACAAGGCCATGGGTGGCTCATCTGGGGGGGAGAGAGGGCCGCTGCCCTCCGTGCAGGTAAGAAGACCCACATGCGGATCTCCGATCCCTGTCACACCAGGTCAGGAAGCAGCACAAAGTGGCAAGTTAGCCTGCTGGTCCCTGCCATGTGACTCAGCTTCACAGGGAGCAGAGATCCACACTGGTGTCTCCTCACCGTTGCTGCCTGCCCCATGCTGCCCTGGTGATGTGAGGCTGTGTGGGGTGGGCAGTGGCAGCGAGGAGACCCCCAGCATGGATCTCTGCTCCCTGCGCAGCCAAGTCACACAACAGGGATTGCCCAGCCCCCAATCCAATTCCCCAGCTCCCTGTTCAATTCCCCATCCCAGGGTTCAATTTCCCAGCTCTCTGGTCATCCCCCAGCTCTTCCCAGGGGGTGCAGACCCCCAGATTTGTATGCCTGGTTTCAGCAGGAGCTAGATGTCAATATCAGAGCAGTCCTTTTTCCCCTCTCTCTTCTTAGTTTTTGTTTCCCTGCAAGGCCAGCTCTGAAATTCCAAAATTCTCTGAAATCTCTCTGAAACATTTCCGAAATATTTTGGAGCATTCTGATTTGCTTTGGAGCTGTTTCAGAGCCTTCTGTTTCAATTCAGATTCAGTATTTCAGGCACGGAAATGGCCTGAAACACCTCTGAAATGAAATGGCTGCTGACCCAAAAGCTGCCCTTCCCCATCCCTCCCCACACCTGCTGAATACTTGCCTGTTCACATTGAACAGCTGCAGCAAGAGCAGTGCCAGTGGGGCAGAAATGCAGTCAGCATGGAGGAAAAGCAGTCCCTCCCCCTCAACACTGCCCAGTGCTTCTTGCATGTGGAGCCCACAACGGGCTACCCTGCCACTGTAAGGTTTGACCTAGAAACTACTATGCAAAGCCTAAGCAAAAGTGAATGTTATGTGTCGAATGCCCATCTGCAATGATAAGGAGCAGACAGTCTTAGATAGAGGAAGCTTGAAAACAAAAAACAGAATCAGAGGTATTGGAACAAAGAGCTCATTATAATACTAAAAATCACACCCCGAGATGGGGAAGATATATGCTAATGGAACATATATGTACGTTAATGAGATACATAGCTAAAACACAGGTATAGAGACATGCTCAGTAAAGAACTCCTTGCGTCACTCCTTCATAACCAATTAGCAAACAAAGATGCTTATGAAGATTCAACCTCTGGTATATAAGGGGCTCAGTATTGAATATGTGTGTGCTTGTCTTGTGAAATTATTCCGCTTGCACCTTTTATTGCTAGCAATAAATCTTTTTTTATACTTTCACCCCTGGTATCTTTATTGGCCTTTGCATACTGGGCACGAACCCAGACTTGAGCTGGGGCCTAACAGTTTTTGGTGACCCAGATGGGACTGCCGTAGATAGCTTTGCCCAGACTAACTGACGACCAGCTTATCTGCTTTTTCTTATCAAAAGTCGAGCGCGCCCCGGGATTTCTTTTCCCGGTGAGACTTTTGTTTCAGGAGGAGCTGGATCGCTGACGCGGCAGTAGCCTAATGGTGCAATGCCATAGAGTGAAAGTATCAGTAACAGGCACCTGGGTGAGAGGGTAGAAAGGGCATAAGGCCTACCGTCAGTACGTCTGCCTGGGATTATCTCTGTAAGTATTCTGTCTGGCCCGAGTCCAAGACCAGTGATTTTTTCCCCTGTGAGGACAAGGACTAAGAACAGATCCCTGGATCCCAGGTAAGTCGGACGGTCAGAACCGGAAAGGCAGCCCTGAAATGGGTACTATTAATAGTAAGGTTAGGAAATGTACCGCCCTCTCTTGTGTATTGGGACATTGGGCAGAGTTTGGTGAGGATCCTATGACTAAGAAGAAAGCTAAATTCTTCTGTGAAACTGCATGGCCACGCTATCAGCTAGATGATAAAGAATATTGGCCTCGGGAGGGAAATGTTAATTATAATACCATCTTACAATTGATTTTGTTCTGCCGGCAGAATGGTAAATGGGAGGAATTGATGTATGCGCAACCGTTTATGTCTCTTTGTAGAGATAAAAAAGTTTTGGAGGAATGTGGATTGGGGGAGGGGGTTGGGATCTGTGAGATGGCTGTGGCTCGACCAACTGCAAATCCTGTCCTGGACTGTCCGGAGCCGGAGGCTCCCCCCCCGAGCTGCCTTTACCTTATCCTCTTCCTCCTCCTCCTCCTCCTGATTCATCTGATTCCTCGTTGGCATCTGCTCTTCCTGCTTTTTCCCCCCGAGGCAGAAGTTGTAAATACTCCCCGACATAGGGATCTGGAACAGCGCCAACCATGGCCGTCAGGTGCTTGCAATCTCCAAACTCCCCGACTTCTCCTGATATAAGCCCAGGAGGAGGATGGAGAGTACAGTTAGAAGCAGACTCCGGGGTTAAGGAAAAACATCACAGGGAATCTGATTCTGGCCGTGGGAAGGGAAATGGGGTATTTCCCCTAAGAGAACAAGTGGTACCCGGGCCTCTCAAAGATGACGGTGAGCCAACCTACCATCGAACCTTTATGCACGTTCCTTTTAATACCTCAAATTTGTATAATTGGAAGAACAATAACCCCAGCTTGAGAGAGAATCCTGAAAAGGTACAGAACCAGTTTAAAACGATTTTCAAAACCCATAACCCAACTTGGGCAGATGTTCAGTCTCTTCTAGATATCCTGTTGACAGCAGAGGAAAGGAGAATGGTAGTGAACAAAGCTCGTGCGTACGTGGAAAAGAAAATTACTGCAGGGAACCTGCAAGGAAATAGAGACGATCATGTCCCCATCCAGGAGCCAGATTGGAAACCAGACCAAGATATGACCTCCATCCGTGCCTATCAAGAATATATCCTCCGAGGATTGAGAGATGCTGTGAAAAAACCTCAAAATCTCAGTAAGGTGTATGAGGTTCAACAGGAGACTAATGAGACCCCGAGTGCTTTTTTGGAAAGAATTTACATTACTTTCAGGCAATACACTCGTGAGGATCCGGAGGATGCATCGAACGCTCGCATGGTAAATATGATCTTTATAGGTCAGAGTGCACCAGACATTAGAAAGAAATTGCAGAAGGCAGACGGAGCAACAGGTATGCCTATTTCCGAACTAGTAGACATTGCTTACCAAGTATTTACTAACCAAGAAAGTGTTCAGGAAAAGAAACAGGACAAGAAAGAGGAGAGAAAGATGAAAATGCAGACAGCCCTAGTGGCAGCTGCAATCACGAGAAAACCTAGAGATGAGGGATCCTGGAGACAGCCGCAGAGACGAGGGCCATTAGAGAAAGATCAATGTGCCTTTTGCAAACGAAAAGGACATTGGAAACAAGAATGCCCTTATCGAAAAGTTGGGGAAGGTGAAAAGAAGAAAGAGGAGAGCAGTGGATTGTTCGCTTTTGGAAGGGATTCAGATTGAAGGGGACCAGAGGCCCGGGAGGGAAAGATAACCCAGATCCCAGTGTCCCCTGATGAGCCTCTGGTTAAAATGCAACTAGGGAACAGAGATGAATTGGTAGATTTTCTCGTCGATACAGGTGCTGCCCATTCTGTCTTAACTCAAAAACTGAAACCTTTAAGTAAAAAAACTGTGCCGGTGGTAGGGGTTACAGGGAAGGCAGTAACACGACCCTTCCTACAGCCAATGACCTGTAATCTTGGGCAGGCCGAAGTTACCCATCAATTCTTGAACATGCCAAACTGCCCCGTTCCCCTTTTAGGGAGAGACCTCCTCTGTAAACTGCAAGCTACATTGTTGTTCCAGGATGGGCAAATGTTTTTAACAGTGCCTCCTGAAAAGGGGTGGCATTTACAGGCTTGCCTTCTCGGCCTTCTCCAAGAGGAAAGTACACTGGATATTCCTCAAACCCTGCTCGATGCTGTTGTTCCATGGGTATGGTCAGGTCACTGACCCGGGAAGGCTAAAAATGCTGACCCTGTGAAGATTCAACTTTTGCCAGGGGCCCAGCCTCCATGTGTGAAACAATATCCAATGCGGATGGAAGCCAGGAAAGGACTGAAGCCGTTAGTTGAACGGTTCCTGGAGTATGGCCTTCTCCATGAATGTACATCAGCTTTTAACACACCCATCTTGCCTGTGAAGAAGCCTAAGAGTAATGAATATTGTTTCATCCAAGACTTGAGAGCTGTAAATAAAGTGGTTGTGAGTATATACCTGGTAGTGCCTAATCCGTACACCTTGCTATCTGCTTTGAACCCAGATCATAACTGGTTTACGGTTATTGATTTAAAAGATGCTTTCTTCTGTATACCGGTAGAGAGGGGATCTCAGGAAATATTTGCATTTGAATGGGAAGACCCAGATACTAGCATTAAGACTCAGTTGTGCTGGACTGTTTTACCCCAAAGATTTAAAAACAGCCCAACCCTATTTGGCAATGCATTAAGCAAGGATTTACGCAGGCTAGAATTGCCACTGTCCTGTGCTCTTTTGCAATATGTAGATGACTTGCTTTTAACAGCCCCCACTGAAGCAAGCTGCCTGGAAGGAACAATTTGCCTCCTTAATTTTCTGGGTCAACAAGGATATCGCGTTTCCAGAAAAAAAAATGCAGCCCATATCCCAGAAAGTCACATATTTGGGATTTGAATTACAGCCTGGTCAGACAGCCCTGTTGCCTGAAAGAAAAGAAGCTATATGCCGGCTGGCACCCCCAATAACAAAGAAACAACTACGAGGATTTTTAGGTACAGTAGGTTTTTGCAGGATTTGGATTCCAAATTTGGGGGTTATTGCAAAACCTCTATATGAGGCAACACACGGAGATGAAAAGGTACTCGAATGGACTGAAGAGTGTGAGCAAGCATTCTGCCAGTTAAAGCAGGCTCTCATTGAAGCACCCGTCTTAGGACTACCGGACATGAGTAAGCCTTTTTCCCTTTTTGTGCATGACCGAGGTGGGGTAGCCGTGGGAGTCTTAACACAGAAATTGGGTAGCTGGCAACGACCAGTGGCATATTTTTCAAAAAAATTAGACTTTGTGTCATGTGGATGGCCTGCTTGTCTCCGGGCTGTTGCTGCTACCTGTCTGCTAATACAAGAAGCTGAAAAATTAACCCTAGGCCATGAAATGATTGTATATATTCCTCATGCAGTACTTACAGTCTTGGAACAGAAAGGAGGGAACTGGTTAACTCCAGGACGAATGGCTCGATATCAGGCCATCCTCTTAGATAAGCCTGAAGTAAAATTAGCCATTTCTCGCAATGTAAATCCAGCAACACTTTTGCCATCTATGGGTGACACATCAGAACTTGTGCATGACTGTTTGCAAACATTGGAAACTGTTTATTCTTCAAGACCAAATTTGAGAGACAGACCTCTTGAAAAAGCTGACCTGGAGTTCTACACTGATGGCAGCTCGAGTATAGAGAATGGAATTTGAAAATCCGGATACGCTATCGTGACTACACAGAATGTGATAGAAGCAGGACCTTTAAACCCATCTGTTTCAGCTCAAAAGGCTGAACTCATTCTTATGACTCGGGCTTTGCAATTGGCGGCCAACAAAACTGTCAATATTTATACTGACTCTAAATATGTTTTCCTTGTTTTACATGCTCACGGAGCGCTATGGAGAGAGCGAGGTCTGCTTGATTCAAAAGGAACAGGCATTAAGCATAGCAAGCAGATAAAAGCCCTCCTTAAGGCAGTCTGGGAACCAAAAGAGGTAGCGATAATGCACTGCAAAGCTCATCAAAAGAAAAATGATGATTCATCCACAAAAGGTAATCGATTTGCTGACGCTACAGCAAAGAAAGCAGCGAAAAAACCTCAGACAGACTTGCTGCCCGAAGTAAGTAATCTGTTACCTCTCCTCCCAGACTTATACCAGCCTGTGACACCACAGTACGGGGAAAGAGACAAACAATTGATAAGAGAGTTTCAAGCAAAGAAGGGGGAGCACGGGTGGCTAGTAGCAAAGGACGGCCACATTATCATCCCAGCTGCCTGGGTTCATATGGTAGTGAAGAGAGCTCATCATGGCACCCACTACAGACCCAGGGCCCTGGTAAGGTGGATCAGTCACTATGTAACTGGAGTGGGATTAAGAGAGGCTGCCAAGAAGGTATCAGAGACATGTGAGGTCTGCCAGAGAAATAACCCAAAAGGAGGGAGAAAAGAAACTTCAGGACATCAGAGAATAGGCAATGGGCCTGGAGAAGAATGGCAGGTGGATTTTACTGAGTTACCCCGGCAACAGGGGATGAGATATCTCCTTGTCTTTGTGGACACTTTCTCTAATTGGGTTGAGTGCTTCCCATGTCGGACTGCCCAAGCCCGAGAGGTGGTGAAGGCACTCCTACGAGAAATCATACCTCGCTTCGGACTTCCAAAAGGAATAGGGTCAGACAATGGCCCACATTTCATTGCGCAAATTACTCAAAAGGTTTCTGAGTTCCTGGGAATCAGCTGGCATTTACACACCCCTTGGAGACCCCAGTCCAGTGGAAAAGTGGATCGTATGAATCAGACCTTAAAAAGACACCTTGCAAAGATTTGCCAAGAAGCTCGACTCAAATGGCAAGAGGCCCTACCCTTGGCCCTGTTGTGAGTAAGGGTCGCACCACATTCTAAATTAGGATTAAGCCCATTTGAGATAATGTATGGTAAGCCTTACCCTCTGAGTCTGCCCATGGGTACTGAACAACAGTTACATGTTTTAGGAGAGGTAATGATTAGAGAATATGTATGGTCTTTGGTTTCTGTTTTGTCTTCCATCCATCAGCAGGTACGGGACGTGCTGCAGACACAGAACCAGTCTCCTACCCCGGAAAATCGATTATTACCTGGAAGTTACGCTCTTGTGAAAGATTGGAACGAGGAACCACTTCGAGCCAGATGGAAGGGCCCGTATAGAGTATTTTTAACAACCCCGACGGCAGCAAAGCTCGAAGGAATCAAGACTTGGATACATTCCAGTCGCCTAAAGCCGGTGGCTGAACCAGAACAAGAAGAAACTCCTGCAAACTCCGGGACCGGAGGCAGAGAACAGTGGAAGGTGGAGCCAATAAGGGACTTAAAATTCCTATTCAAAAGAAAGGAACTTTGAATAATTTGTCAATCTTTGATCAGGTTTTACAAGCCTTATTATGAAATTGTTCAAGGTTTTAGTGTGGGGCACCCTGATCTGTCCACTCCTACTTATAGGAGGGGAAAATCTTTTACCACAAGAATTTGACCCGCAGGAAAATGTCTGGATTTATCTGGCCCGGGAAATATTAAATAGAACAGACTTCTGCTTGGCAGGAGGGATCAATGCTCATCTGGTTTTTACCTCACGCTTAATTGCAGTACCTACCCCTTTGAAAATTTTACAGAATTATACTATGCTGAAAGATGTAGAGAAGGAAAATACATATCAGGATATATATAAGTGGGGGACTATTGTAAAAGAGAAAAGCAGAGACATGTTTTCTGTACAGGTTCAGGCAACAGCTAATGCTTCTGAATGTTTCTTAATAGTGAATTGTACCAATAATTGCTTTGAATTGAACCAAGGTAGAAAAATCTTCTGTAATAAGACCAGTCAAATATCCTATGTATACACACATACCATCCTTCCTCGAGGATGTTTTCTGGCCTGCGGGAGAATGATATATTCATACCTTCCAGCAAATGCTACTGGGGGACCATGCACCATTGCCCGGGTAACTGCAGCTCTTCCAAGGAAGTCTGACCTAATGCACACTGAACAAACCCCTCTTGGTGAGAGGTTTAAACGAGCATACACTACTCTCACTGCTGATTGTGACGAGAATGATTCCCCTGGACTATTATCTAAGGCAGAATACATAGCATTAGCTGCATCTATGGTGGGGGTTCCGGGTCTTGCTGTAAATAATAGCAGAAATCTTAATGCAGTAGCCTGTGTTTTAGCAAAAGGACTAAATGCTACATCTCGAGCGCTCTCAGCCTTGAATGCTGAACAAAAACAACTAAGGGACGCTGTCTTAGAGAATAGAGCTGCTATTGATTATCTCTTGTTACGACACAATCTGGGGTGTGAAACCTTAAAAGGAATGTGTTGCTTCAACCTCACTGATAATTCTGTGCTAATTGAAGACAAAATTGGTGCCTTACAATGATTGACACAGACATTGAAAGAAACATCTGGCTTAGACTTTTCCTGGTTAACTTCCTGGCTTCCCAATTTTGGATGGTTGAAGCAGTTGTTTTATATGGTTATTCTGTTTTGTTTTATAGGGATTATGGTCTGTTTCTGTATCCACTGTATACCGGTTTGTATCGCATCTATCTTCAGGCCTAAGGTAAATCAAATGATTTTGCAAACAAAGAAAGCTGAGAATACTAGATTTGTGTTAAGTCAAATTGAATGGAGCAATCATAATTAATAATAATTATAAATGCTCCAGATGAGGGAAATGTAAGGTTTGACCTAGAAACTACTATGCAAAGCCTAAGCAAAAGTGAATGTTATGTGTCGAATGCCCATCTGCAATGATAAGGAGCAGACAGTCTTAGATAGAGGAAGCTTGAAAACAAAAAACAGAATCAGAGGTACTGGAACAAAGAGCTCATTATAATACTAAAAATCACACCCCGAGATGGGGAAGATATATGCTAATGGAACATATATGTACGTTAATGAGATACATAGCTAAAACACAGGTATAGAGACATGCTCAGTAAAGAACTCCTTGCGTCACTCCTTCATAACCAATTAGCAAACAAGGATGCTTATGAAGATTCAACCTCTGGTATATAAGGGGCTCAGTATTGAATATGTCTGTGCTTGTCTTGTGAAATTATTCCACTTGCACCTTTTATTTCTAGCAATAAATCTTTTTTATACTTTCACCCCTGGTATCTTTATTGGCCTTTGCATACTGGGCATGAACCCAGACTTGAGCTGGGGCCTAACACCACCACCACCTCTGGGCTGCCCTGCAGGGCAGCGGGGGCAGTACAGAGGAGCCACAGGGCAGCCCAGCTGAGGCAGGAAGCACTGGGCAGCACTGAGGGGATAAGCCACTTTTCCCCCATGCCAGGTACACTTCTGCCCTGTTGGCACTGCTCTTGCTGCAGCTGTTCAGTGTGAGCAAGCAAGTCTTCAGCAGATGCAGGGTGGGACAGGGCTGAGCGTGTGTCCCCACCAGTACCACAGAGCTGAGGTGAGCAGCTTCTGCCCCCTGGGCTGCCTAGAAAGGCAGTCCAGTGAAGAGCTGCCCCAGCCCCATTGCATGCCCAGGGGTGGCAGGATGCACTACTGTGGGATGATGCCTGGGTCAGGCAGGACCGAAGGACCTGCTGCAAGCCAGACAAAGTCACTTCATGGGCCCGATTGGGCCTGTGGGGCATATTTCACCCACCCCTGAATTAAATCCCTTACCCTGGCAGTGTGAGACAGGTTTTATCAGCTTGAGGGGATTTGAAGACACATTTTCAATTTCTTCAGAAAGTGTCCTATCAGGCTATGGCCTAGGTACAGCTGATAATTCTTTTACTACTCCTGTTGTGGCATCCTCACAGGGCACCCAAGAGGGCAAGATTAATGGAATGAGAAGCAAACGAGAGAATCTGATTCTGTAGCCCTATGAGAAATAAATCCAGAGTCCTTGCTCCTGGGGCTGCTCATGCATTTTGCATTAAATAATTATTGGGGAAAACACATTAATTGCTGTTTTCTTTCCAGAGTATTGTCCTCTCATCTGTGATATACAGTAAAGACTCTTTTTTTATTGGTTGCCTTTCTGGTTCCATGAATCTTGCACTCTGGGCTATGTAGTTGGCTATCTTCAAAAGGATGCTTGGAGAGTATCATTAGCCTTGCCCAGTCCAGCCAATAGCCTGATAATTAGAGCATTCTCCTTGGAAGCAGAAGATGTGGGTTCAACCTCCCCCAGGCTGAATGATGCCCAGAACCAGCTTCCCTTTCTTCTCCATGAGTTATTATACAGAGTACACTTAACAGATTAAGGATTTAGGAGCAAGAATATCTAATTTGTGAATCCTAAATGTCCTACTATTCACATCTCATTCAGAATGACAAGTTTTGTAGGTATGCACAGCCTTAGTTAGTCTCGAGGAAAGTGTTGTATGTCTTTTTCTCAGCAGAAATTTGAACCAGCTAGGACTTCTGTACCTACAAGATTTTTTTTTTTTCTAAATCAATTGGATTGAAGCATATAAATTCTGTCTAGACTACAATTTAGGAACCCATATTTATTTTGAATTTGCCCCTTCTTCCCGAAGGAAGATTTTTCATTTTACAGAGCATAGACCAGTAACTATTTGTTTTCCTGTGCTTCAGAGTGTTTAATGGAACTACATATGTAAGGATTACTTTCTTTTACCCACATGCTTAATGCAGGTGAATTGAGGGACTGATATGGAAGCCATGATCTCATCTCACACTGAGTGGTATGAAAAGACAACAACCAGGATGTTTTCAAATGATAGATGAAACCTTTCTAGGATGCAGGTGCTTCATGCTGGGCTGTAGGAAAGTGCTTTCCTTTATTTAGGACTTCAGGTGCAGAGCCCTCTTCTGCATGTAGGTACCTATTCCTTTTCTTTGGGGGAAAAAAAAAAAAAAACAAGTACAGGGGGCACTTTTCTCTTTTAAAACACAACTGAAAGTGGTTCTGTTTTCTGATTTCCATGGTTCAGTACCTAGAGCACTTGCCCAGAATGTAGAAGATCCAAGTTTTGTTATTGAATTATTTTCTGTAAAATGAAACATCTTTAAAAGAAGTATATGCTCTCTCTTGTATTCTGTCTTGAGAGGTGGGCAACTTGGCTGCCCCATATCCTGGCATTTGGGGTTGGGGGGAGGGTGGGACCAGTAAGCTGGCTACCTACCACATTTCACAAGAAGGAATTTTGTATTGTACCCAACCCAGTAAGCATGCAATAATTTTTTAGAGCAAGCACACAAGACTGAAGACCTCAGGTAGGAAAGGTGAAGGAATATATCACTCCTGAATCTCAGTTAGGCTTTCATGAAGAAGGTGTCAAGTTGATCACCCTTGTGAAGCATGAAGCACTTTTGTGTATGTACAAAAAGAGAACTTCATGGAAACTTTAAAGTTTTTATCACTTTTGAGTACTTCTAGATTTAGGCAACTTCTCAGCAGGGGTCTTCAGGATTACTGTTTAGGTTATCTCGTGATCCTGTATTTGGCCCTTAACTCTTACTCTATTCCCTATTCTGTAGTTTTCTCTACATATAATTTTTTCCCCAGTAATGCTGTTGCAGTAAGTGCTAAATAAAGCCCATAGCAGTCAGAGTAATAAGTCTAAGTACTACATCAGAACTACCCCTTCTAATGGCAGGCTCAGGATATCTTATTTCTCATTGTTTTTTCACAGATTGCCACAGTTGTCTCCAGGTTTGGGATTTTTAATTCTGCAGGATGTCCAGTAGACTGGCCTCAGCTAAAACTACATAGCAAGAATAAACTTTATTTTAGTAAATGGGAGAATTTCCTCCAGGTTAAGATATATTTAATTGTTGGTGTTGATTTGGCAATGTTGTTTTATGCATTATTGTGATGCTTGTGGAGATGCGAAATAAAAAAAAAAAAAGACACATCTCGCTATTCCTTTTATGTTTCCTCAGGATATAAATCCTACTAGAGTGAATTTCTGTGCATTGTTTAAGTAAGTTAATGATGGGAGGAAGAGTTGCCTGCTGATAAAGCTTGTATTATTGAGTATACTATTGCTACTTTTTATGGAAAATATTTGAAATGTAAAACTCTGATAGAGCTGCTACATACAGAAGAATCTCAAGCTTAAAGAGTAACATTCAAATAAATGCCCCTTTTGTTACTGTAAGCTAACTGTGGGCTTCTCCAAGCAGACTTGTGCTCCCTGAGAAGCTCCTCCACCATTGCTTTTCTCTCTGGTGTTTTTAAGTTCTCAGTGAGCCAGTATTCACAGTCACCCTACTCAGCAAAGCAGGCTGTCCCCTCCTAAGGGGAAAACCTGCCCTGTTACAATTATCTTTTTAGGCTAACAATATTCAGACACTTTCAAACCACTGTAGCTGGACTTCTGTAATCATGGGCACTATGTCAGACCTGTGTCAAAATGTAGTTCCATCCTAAGAAGAGAACAGTATGCACTTTGATTATAGGCAAATTTGTTTTTTATCTCTAAGGCTTCTCGCAGACATTAAAAAATGCGCTTTACCAGAAGTAGCAGTGTGTTACTTCAACTCAGCTCTCTACAGCATCTGTAATAATTGGGCACTTCAGTGACCCTTTTTGGCACTTTTAGCTAAAGCCAATTTAATCAGCTATTAGATAAAAGCACCAAAAATCCCCACCAAAGCGCCCGATCTTTACAAAGATTGGGCACGCCAGGTTGAACTAACATGCTGCCTCTTCTGGGCATGTCTGAGGCTTGGTGCAGGAACACACCAAGTTATATAAAGCACTACGTTTGGTTTTGTTTTTTATGTCTGCAAGGATCCTAAGGCCTGATTGAAGCCCACTAAATTCAATGAATAAATTATCTTCTTTGTCCTTTTATTCAGTTTTTGGTTCACGATGTTTCCCTTTTACAGCCTCAGTTATCTATCTTCTCTGTACCTCTTTGTCTTATGAACTTTCCATATCATTCTAACTCTGAGATAAAAACATCTGTTCCTCCCCACCCTGTTAACTGCTTTTAATCTATTATTTATTATTTAACCATATAATTATATTATTTATAACTTTTATGTAAAACATCTTGGAATGCAGCTTGTATAAAATGTGCTATTCAAAATAAAATTGTTTTTCACGAAAGAACTGTCTTCATTTATTTTTTAATAATCGTTTGATCTAGCCTTGATTTACTGAGCCACTAAGGCATCTTATTCTTGGTGATTTAAGGGATGCTGTGAAGTTAAAACTCATATAAACTCAAATTCTCAGCTAGTGTAATCAGCAAAGCTCTTATGATATCAGTGGAACTCTGCCAACTTACACTAGCTCTATAATATTTTTTTAATGTCTTCTTTTAAATGTTAAAAATAACACCTTGTGTTATTAAAACACAAAGGTATTTTAAAATCTAATTCACTTATTACAATTCATGCTGTTTAGTTTTTGTGTATTACTAAATTTAGACAGGGTAAATTTAGAAATCATTTCTAAAATATTTCATTTACCAGTTTTCGTGCCATCAGTTATGCAATGCTGCAGTGATTCCAGTACAGATAATGAACAGGAATATAAGATACATTTCTAATATAATGTGATTCAGAAGTTTACAAAACTCTTATGTCAAACTAGAATCAGAGAGGATTTCCTGTATATGTAAAAATACTATAGTTATCACTCTCAAACATCCCAATAAGAAATACCAAATCAAATGTAGCTTTGATAGCTTAAATTTGCAAATTACTAGTAACTGTGGGTGGCTTACTTTTTGTTACTTAATTTGAAACACCTTTAAAGAGACCTGATTTCCTGGGAACAGATTCCCAGATCTTCTGAAAATCAGGCCTTTTAAACACATCCTAAGACTGACATTAAAAACTCCAAAATCACCAAATCTAGGTTAGGATTGATTCTGACAGTACACACATTTAATTCCTGGTTGGCAAGTATGGAAAATCTACATAAGGAGACCAATATTTATTATTTATGCTCAAAATATATACAAGATGCTTGCTAGGCTACTGGTATAAATGCTTCATCTTCAGGCTTACTAAGGGCCCTGTCACTTGGGATACTTAGCCATATTTTAATATAGTGCCATATTAAAAGTTAGAACATATTCTGAGAAGCCACACAGTAATGCTTACTGCAGTCTCAGCCTGCTCTGAAGAAGGCTGGAGCCAGCTGCTGCTGGTGGCCTTGAACCAGCTTTGGTGAATGTCAGGCCCAGCCTTCACAGTCTTGAACAGGCCCCACTCCCAGGCCAGGGATAGGAGCAACAATCAGCTGACTGTCAGTCCCAGCTGCAATACCACACCAACATCTTGAACTCATATTATCTCTATGGAGCAGTCTGATGACAGCTGAAAACTAGGGCTGTGTGAAGCTTCAGTCACTGATTCAATTCGGCAAAGATTCGGCCTGATTCAAAGACCAAATCTCTGAATCTGAATTAAATCAGGAAACCCTTTAATCTCCCCAAATCCAATTGGAACCCTCCAAATCAATTTGGAGAGATTCAACGATTTGGACATAGACACACCTTTATATATTTTTTTACATATATCAAGGTACCCTGGAGGCTCATGAATGCTGAGATGGTGGGGTGGATGGAGGGTCCCACAGGAATGTGGGGGTGTTCCCTTCATGCTTGGTGGTGGACCTGAAAGTGGACCAGAAGCTTGGAGACTGGTGCCTCCTGTGTCTGGGGGGCAACCTGGCATCCCCCTGCAGCCGATCGCCAAGCTGGGAGGGGGTGCAGGGGGGGTCCCACATGCACTCAGCAGCGGACCTAGAAGTGGACTGGAAGCATTTCCATTCCTGTGGGATGCTCCATCCGCCCCAGCATCTCAACATTCATGAGCCACACCTGGTACCTCAAGGGAAGTAAAAAAAACATTTAAAGCTATGTCTATGGCTGAATTGCTAATTCTTTGAATAAGCATCAAATCTTCAGATTTGGATTCAGCTGAATAGAATTGGGACAATGATATGTATCAATTAATTGAATCACTGTCCACCAATTTGGGCTGAATCCGAATCGAATACAGCCCTCTCCGCACACCCCTACTGAACACATTACTTATTATGACATGCAGGCACTCCTCCCATGAAAAGTCACGGCTTTGTTACAATATGTGCCACTTAGCATATGTTTTACTGTTTGAATATGCAGAAGCTCACATTTCGAGTGCAGATACACATCCTAAGTATAATGTGTGACATGTCCCTATAGTTGCTTAAGACATTGCTGGATTAATCAGGGATAGGATTTCTAGATGTGGTGAAATCTGAAGCTATAAACTAACCATCTACATGATCCAGCTATCTATAGTAGCAAACCTGGGTCAGAATGAGGCTAAGCTGAGCTGTAGAAAAGATTTTCTTTGTATTTTGCCTTGACCTTAAGCATAATAGTGCAATAGGTATGATTAGTAATATCTTTTCTTAGTATTTTTACTAAATTAATTATTTTTATTTCTGTAAGGTTAACATAAATCCTTGCTGCTACATGCAGATGACTGACTATGAATTAAAGTTACAGCAGGCAGCCATAAATTACTCACCAGCAGCATATTAACTTTTCATTTAATACATACCATGGCATATCATCTTCATGTTTGAAGTGGGTTTATATCTCATCAACCAAGTCAAATATATTTTAGCTTCTCTGCCACTAGAGAGATAGTTAATTATAATTCAAGAAGGAGACAATACTGAAGAATAATGAAATCTTGCACTGATGGTATACAGATGGTATGCAGATTTTTATATGTGACGTTCAAAGTACATTTCTGTGAAGGCAGCTAGTGAAATATTAAAGCACCACCTTTATGGCACTGAAAAGGAACTTAAGACATCTGGATTCTATTTCTATCTGTGCTACTGACCTGCTGTAAACTTGGTCAAGTTACATTGAGCTAGATCACAAAAATATTTAAGCATATTAGTGCTGCAGGGTCTAATTCCCAGGTGCCTTGCTTCGGAATCTCTTGTTCCAAGCATGTTTAAGTACATGGGAAAACCTAGGAATGTGATCTACAAAAGCTAGTGCATTAAAGTTCTTTATATTAAGTATATATTATATATAAGTATATATCAGCATGGAGACTGAAATGTGCACCTCTTCACACTCTGCTGAGGGCCTGAATTATTTGCCTATGCCTTTCAGGTTAGACCCTGATTCAGGATGAACAGGGGAATACCTAGCTTGTGAACCTTAATGGAATTAAAGCATCAGTACTTCTGAGCATGCCCAAAAGCAGATATTTGGAACATATATAGGATTTACCTTTTTAAGGGCCAAATCTCAGCTGGATATCTGAATGCTACTGTAGTAAAATAATAGCAATAAGGATCAAATTTGTCAGTGGTACAAATCCACCAAAGCCAGGAATTGGTCCTAAAAATGGCTTTAGTCCATGTCATCTGGAATCCCAAAGTAATGTGTTATCATAAAACTTGGTCTCTAATAACTGGGCACATCTACACATGCTATTCATTTGAAGTAGGCTTACTGCACAGTAAAAATACTCTTGGAAACAGATTTGCTCCCAGTAGGAGCAGCCCAGGACATGGCTTTTTGCACCCTGCTCTGCCCCCTTGCAGCAGCCAGGGGGAGCTCCAGCCTCCCTCCCAGCCCAGGGGCTGGCAAGGGTCATAGGGTGGTCCCAGTGGACATGGGGCCAAGAAAGCTCAGCAGGCAGAACTTTCCTGCCCTGTTTTCATCCAAACACACAGCTGCCAGCAAGCCCCCTGCTTTCAGGGGGTTTGGTGGGAGTTGTCCAGGGTGTGGGGTGGCTGCCAGTGAGTGTCCTGCTGGGGAGGAGGGCACAAGGCTCACTGGAAGCTGCCTTGCTTGACACAGAGCCAGCTGCTTCAGGGAGAAGAGAAAGACTGGGAATCCAGGCCCCCCTGTGCCCCAGAACAGCCAGCTCTGCATCATATGCAGCTGGCTGCTCTGGGGAGTAAGAGGGGGCCAGGAATCCTGCCCTTCCTTGTCCTCTTGAGCAGCCAGCTCTACATGGGGAGCAGGGACAGGGGGCAGAGAGCTTGCCAGTCCTGGCACTGATTGGCTCCTAGCTCCTGGGGAGAGCCAGGGAGCTGAGCAGCACAAAGAGCCACAGCCAGAGAGTTCCCTGTCCCCTGTGGCCCCTTGCTGGCTAGGCTAACTGGAAGCAAATTTGCTCCCAGCCAATCTCTACATGTTTTATTGGGATCATCTATATGAGACATTATATTGCTGGGTGCTAACCATGACACCACCGTTACTGTGCAGTAGCAACAAGCTACACCACAGTAGCTCATTGCTGCTATGCAGTAGGGTTGGAAACAACCTGTGCACCATAAGGACTGCACAGTACCTGCAGGTAAAGTGCAGTTATCTAGTACTTGCTTTAGCACTTACTTTAGCACTCACTTTAGGAAGTACTAAATGACTGCACAGTACTAACTGCACATTGGGGTGCACGTGTAGATGTGCCCACTGTGCAGTATCTATGGTGCAGTAAGGCTGTGGGAAATTTTGATGGGTTTTTCATTTCAAAGCTGTTTCAACACATTTGGAGCTTGAAACAGTGAAACTGAAATAAAACAAATGGCTTTGAAATGAAACAACGGCAGGCAAAAAATTTTAAAAGTTTCGAGGCCGGGTTTGTTGGGGAAGTGACCAGACAGCTGGGGAAGTGAACCGGGAACTGGGGGAAAATTCAGATCCCTGAACAAGTCCCCAGGTCCCAGTTGGATTCCCCAGCTCCCTGATCTTTCCCTCAGCTCACTGATTGCTTACCCCAGCTCTTTCCAGTGGGGCACCAGTGCCAGCTGCAATGGGAGGACAGCGGGTTGAGGGGCTGTGCCAGGGTCTTCCCTACAGAGCTCAGCCTGGTGGTGGGAGAGCCAGTGGTGGAGTTACTCAGAGCACAGCCCTGGCTCTGAGTACACCCCTGGCTAGTGGCTTTCCCCTACCTCTTGCCCTTCCTGCCACCAGGCTCAGCTCTGTGGGGCTGGCAGAGCTGCAAAGAGTGCAGCCCAGTGGCAGGACATGGGGGAGGTCCAAGGCTACGCTCCGAGCAGCTTCACCAGCCCCATGGAGCTCAGCCCAGCAGCAGGAGGTGGCAAGAGAGCCAGTGGCAGAGCCAAAACCCCCACAACTCCCCCCTGCACTGTCCCAGCCCCCCATGGCTGCGCCACCCACCCACCCCAGCTCCCAATCCTTTAAGAAAAAAACAAAAGAAACTCTGACTCACCTGTTCCTGCCAGGCAGGGAGGCGATCCCCACTGCCACCCACTGCCCTGCACTATGTGGAGAGCTCTGCATGAGCCCCACCCAAGCCCTGAGGCTGCTGCAGCAGTCAATGACTTCAGGGTTTTGTTTTTGTTTTTTTCTTAAAGGGCCAGGAGCTGCAGTGGGCAGGGCAGCCATGGGAGGCTGGGAGAGCAGGTAGGGGTTGGGGGGCTTATGACAGAGCCCCCGACATGGCATGGGGAAGTGGGGGGGCAGTAGGGATTTCCCCTCCATCAGGCAGCACCCGGTGAGTGGGGGCTTTTTTTAAAGGGCCTGGAGCTGGGGCGGGCAGGGCAGCCATGGGAGTCTGAGGGATCAGGGGGAGGCTCTCAGGGGGGCTGGGGCAGAAGACAGAGGATGGGGCCTGGCAGGGCCCCCTCTTCACTCCTCTAGCCCCCCTCCTCTGTCCCCTTACTTACCAGCTCGGAGTCAGGTCCAGCTCCCTACTGCAGTGGGTAGGCACTTCCTGAATTGCTGAAACTCTCCGAATCTTTTCCAAATTCATTGAGAGAGCTTTTGAATCAACTCAAACCTTTTAATTAGTCTCCTGATTTGATTTGGATTTGGAGATTCGACCACCAAATCAGGCTGAATCTCCTCCGAATCGAAACAGCACCCGAAGCTTCTCACAGCCGTACTGCACAGTAGACTGATTTGCATTAATAAATATGAGCATGTGTAGACAGTGACACTTTACTGTGCAGTAGACTAATCTACTGTGCAGTAAAACATCTCATGTAGGCACACTCACTAAGTCTTAATTAATGCCAACTTAAAGTATAACATCTGAAGTGATACATGTGGGAGCGCCATGACTACAAAATTAATTTAGTTAGATCATTGCTTTTGCAATGAATATAAAATTAATTCATCATGACAGGACACTTTAAGTAAATTGTTGCCAAATATTTCAGAACCTGACTAAATGCAGTGAGTAAACTAGCTAAGGCAAATATATTTAGTTTTTTAGGACTCAGATATCCAGCATAACTACTCTTCCAAATTCCATATACCATAATTATTTGTTTTTATTATGGTATGTAATTATTTATTATGGTTAGAGATTTCTCAGCTAAAACAAGGGTGCCATTCTATATTCTGTATGAATACACCTAGCAAGAGTGATCCCCTGGCCAGCTTCTAACGTATATTAAAGATGGAGGGCTTAGGTGGAACAAGTTAAGTAATTTTTCAGAGGTTACTCAGCATACCTGTGGAGATGCCAAGGAATGAAGCTGATTCTCCTTAATCCCAGTACAGTGCCTTAGTCACAAAATTGTAATAAAATGTGAACTCAAATGATAATTCCCCGTGTTATTTTTTGTATTGTAGTGTTTTGCAATGTAATGCAAAAGGAAGAAAACAATCTCTTTTTTTCAGAGTGGCACATTTAAAAGACTAAATGGATGTTGCTTTTGTTTGTTTCCTAGTCACAACATTGCTTATGAATTGAGTAGAATCTTTTTCAGACAAGTCTCAATTTTGCCCAAAGAATTATAAAACTCTGATAACAGGGATTGGCATAGGAAACTTTGACACAAGCTTAATTGCACTGGCACTGAAAGAAGCATAGCCTTCACTAATGGTTGTCAACTGAAACTAGATTTACTTTGCTTTCATTGTAATTGTATCTTAAAGCCCAAGTGCAACTATCATTAGGTCTGTGAAAATGAGTTTTAATACAAAGAGAACATAATGTCAAAAAGGCATCACAAATTTTAATTTTGGATGGACAATCTGTATTCAAACAGCAGCCCTGGATTGGAATTAACATGGGTGCTCTAAATCAGAATTAAAAAACATTGAAAGAGGTGTCTGAGAAAGTTTTCACAGTATTTACCTGTGCAATATCTAATTCCACGACAGCACTTTTTAGGGAGTTTGCAAAAGCACCTCTATATTACCTCAGACCATACCCCCCTGCAATACTATGAGCTCATATTTTTTTGCAGAACTCAAGGAATATGAAGTCACAGATTTCTGCATGCCAGCAGAATTAACATTACTAATATGTAAAGAGAATGCTGTTGTAAATGTGAAATCTGTGTGTTTCTGTCTGGGTGTGTATATAAAATTATATATATATAGAACAGTCAGGCAAATCTAAACATTAGGGCTGTGGGAAGCTTCGGTCCCTGATTCAATTCAGCAGAGATTTCACCCCGATTCAGTGACCAAATCTCCGAATCTGAATTGAATCAGAGGACCTTTTAATCTCTCCAGATTGAATCAAACCCTCCTAATCAATTCAGAGAGATTCGGAAAGATTAGGAGAATCAAACATAGACGCAGCTTTAAATGTTTTTTCTACATACCTCTAAGTAGCAAGGGCTTATGATCACTGAAATGCTGCGGTGAATGGAGTGTCCCACAGGAGCATGGGGGCTCCCCAGTATGCTTGGCAGCAGACCTGGAAGTGGACCAAAAGCATTTCCGGTCCACTTCTGGGTCTGCCGGAGAGTACACAGGGGGGGCCCCCTGCACCCACCCCCATCTCAGTGACTGGTGCCTCCTGGATCTGGAGAGCAGGGACCCTCTGCAGCTGATTGCCGAGCCTGGGAGGCATGGGGGGGGGGCACAGGGAGGCCCCATGCACACTCCCTGGTGGACCTGAAAGCAGACTGGAAATACTTCTGGTCCACTTCTGGGTTCACCACTGAGCATGTGGATGCCCCCCCCTCCCCTTCCTATGGGATACTCCATGTGCCCCAGCATCACAGTAATCATGAGCCACACCTGCTACCTCAAGGTATGTAGAAAGTTTTTTTAAAGCTGAATCTATGTCCAAATCACTGATTTGCCAAATCAGCATTGAATCTTCAGATTTGGATTTGGCCAAATTGAATCAGGGACAGTGATCCAAATCAACTAATCAAATCATTGTCCCTGATCCAAATCAAATAGGGCCCACTTTGCACACCCCTACTAAACATCCTACTTAGAAGCCAGCTTGAATAAATTAGATTTATGTACAAAATTTAAAATATATTGTTATTTTTACTTAGAGATTTGCTCTGATTTGCCAACTTTTCTATTGCTTAAAATGGGTAGTGGTCTATATTCATAAAAGCCACTTATATTTTATCTCTGTTCCTGACTCTTGCTTAATTTGGTTACTCTTTCTGTTCTACATCTATATCCCATACTCTAACTGGTAACTGAATTAATAACTACTAAATAAGGCAACATCTTCTTAGTCTGTACTTTGCCAAAAAGGTCAATGTGCTCATATTTTAAATTACATATTAAAAATGAGCTTTTAAAAACTGCAGCATATGATTTAAAAGTGGTAGTTCCAAAACACTGACTAGTGATTACTAACATGAATAATTTTCATTGGAAAGCCAAATTTTAGAACCTTAAAATCTTGATCACTGCAGAATAAGAACCTAGACCTGCTATCATTTGAAACCAATATCAACTTCCTTTGACATTAGTGGGAGTAGGATCGGACCCTAAATCTCCCACTTAAGAGACTGGCTGGGTTTCAGGAGCTCCTTTGTGGGATAGATAATAAAGCTGAAGTGATTCTAAAAGACTGCAGGGAGTTGAATTCTGAATCACTGACTTAGAAAATATTGCCTTTGGGCATGGCACGCTTTGTGCTAGTTTGGTTAAGGAGAATAAATCTTTGGTAAATAAAATGGATATGTTTGAAAACTGAGCAAGAGGAACTAATTTACTCATGACTAGATTCTCAGAAAAAACTAAAAAGGGAAAACTGGTGATCTCCTTTGCTCAATGGCTTAGTGAGTCACTGGCTCCACACATTTCTCCTGAATCCCTCTTATTGTTGCTGGAATATTAACTCTTAGAAAAAGTTCCTTACTGTTCAAACTACTCTGATACTTATTTTAATTAATTTAGCCATTCTGTTATAAGCATTATGTATGTATACATATGGAGGCAAATCTAGAGGGGATGCAGTGGCATAGACCCACCCCCACCTTTTGGACATTGGGAACTTTTAGGGGGTTTGGGGCAGGGGGCCACATGCCCACTCCCCCACCCCGTGCAGTGCATGGCTCTGGGAGCTGCAGCTCCTGTCCAAAGGCATACACTAGCTGGGAGGGCCGGGCTGGGCCGGGTCACATTGTGACCATTCTCCATGGCCTGCTTGTGGGCACAGTCCTGCAGCAATGCATCACCACCTGACCATCATGGAAAACAGGCCTGGCCTGATGAGACCTGCTGGGCCTGGCCCAGCCCACTCAGCTATCACGTGCCTTTGGACAGGAGCTGCAGTGCCCAGTGCTGTGCATCCCAGCCTTGTACAAAAGTGCGTTAGCAGGCCATGCTGGGCTGGGTCGGGTCGGGTCAGGCCAGGACCATTCTCCCCTCACAGACTGTGGGTCAGGCAGTGCTGCAGCGGGCACAGCCCAGGTGGATGCTGCTGCCAGTGCTGGGGGTATGCACTGCAGGGGGTGGGAGAAGGCAGGCATGCAGTGCCCCCCCAACACCCTCACAAACCCCACATCCCCCGACACATCCCACACCACCCCTCACCCCCTCCAAACCCCACACAACCCAAATCCCCCTACAGCCCCTGCCACTCCCCACATTCTCGCTACACCCTCCACCAAAAATCACTGAGCCCTAGTCCCTGGTTACCTGGGACAGCACCCAGGGAGAGGTCACACCACAGTTTTGTCCTGCTTCTCTTTTCCCTGCACACAGAAGGAGCCTGCTAGGGAAGCAGGAACACCATAGAGATGCTCTGGCCAGGTGCCAGAGCATCTCTGGAGGTTCCAGCACTGTCTTACCTAAGGTCATGCTGCAGAATCATGCCCTGTGCCACTTTTTTTCCAAGTGTTGGATTTTTTTTTAATACCTGGAAATCCAGGTATCAAACTTAGAGCTGGTGCTGCAAATATGCAGCATGAGGAACATTTTTTCATTCTCAGCATGCCTCTTATGGCATCTTGAACTGGCTTGAGATGCCACAAGAGGCATGTGCACACTCATCTGGATGCATCCACTATATCTCTCATAGGGTTAATTGCTTTGCTGATCCCTTTTCAGCTGCCTTTACTTCTGAGCGATGTCCTCTTCTTTTTTCCCCTTTTCCCTATGAGTTGTATTTAAATGACGTTATGCTTTTTGAAAGTCTTTTCATCACTTCTGATGAAATAGGCTGTATGCTAGAACAGCTCATGCCTCTCTGAATGAATTAGTCTCTAAGGTGCCACCCTACCCTGCTTCTGCCTATATTACACAGTCCATGTACTCCAGCATTTTTTACAATAAAAGCTCTACTATATGTAAAGGAGCTGTCAAATGATTGTTTTTTCAGCTATTTTGACTTTAGCATTAGGGCTGTGTGAAACTTCAGTTGCTGATTCAATTTGGTGGACATTCAGCCCAATTCAAAGGCTGAATCTCCAAATTGAATCAGGAAACCCTTTCACCTCTCCGAATTGAATTGGAAACCTCTGAATCGATTCGGACAGATTCGGACAGATTCAATGATTCAGACACAGATACACCTTTTAATGTTTTTTCTACATACCTCAAGGTACCAGGTGACTCATGAATGCTGAGATGGTGGGGCAGATGGAGCGTCCCATGGTAGCATGGGGGGTCCCCAGAGGGCTCGGTGGGAGACCTGGAAGTCAACTGGAAGTACTTCCAGTCCACTTCTGGGTCTGCCACTGAACATGCAGGGGGCCCCCGCACTTCTATGGGATGCTCCATCTGCCCCAACATCTCAGAGTTCAGGATCTATACCTGGTACCTCAAGGTATGTAAAAAAAAAACATTTAAATCTGTCTCTATGGCCAAATTGCTGATTCTCTGAATCAGCATCGAATCTTCAGTTTCAGAGTTGGCTGAATCGAATCAGAACAGTAATTTGAATCAACAAATCAAATCACTGTCCCCCAATTTGGGCCAAATCCAAATCTGAATCAAATACAGCCTATTTCACACACACACCTATTTAGCATAAATATTTTTGAATGTTAGTGCTTTTTAGTAAAGCTCCAGCTTCTGAAATCATGCATACTTACTTTTCTCTCTCTTCTTTTTAAAGAAAGTTTGCAGGCCTAATTCTTATGAAGAAAAGCTTTACAGTGGCCACTCTAAAGACTCGGAAAAAGAAAAAAACCTCAGATATTCCTTCTATTTAAACTTTCAAGATTTTGCAGCTTCTAATTCCTGATTTTTTGTGTTTGGAATTAAAGTACTAGTGGCAGGGGCTTCTCCCTCTTACAAATTTATAAGAGGGAATGAAAGGATACTTGCATTTAAATTCGTAAATGGTTTTTAATTTTATTATGTGGAAAATTAATCAGAAGAAATGATCACCCTGATTTATTATCAAAAAGATTTGATAATTTAGCAAGACTCTATGGTGCATTAGAATTCTTTTAGAACTGGTCACTAGCAGAGTTTTTCCTCTTAACTCAAGTTTAAATATTTGGATTTGTATATGAATAGGCATAGGATGGTTTGCCTACATAAAATTGATTGGCAGTTCTCATACCTTAAAAATGACCAACTTCCACATTAGGATACATGGCATCTTTTTAAATACTGGAAGGGGAAAGAGGTCTTCAGTATCTTTAGAGCTAGGGACAGACATGCAAAAAGCCTGAGCCTGAATTGATTCAATCTTTGCAGATTAGTCTAATCTGCCTAGGCTGAATCAGTTTGTTACTGCAGACATCCCCTCTGGACTGAAAAAAATTCAGGCACATGCCTGAGATGACTCAGGCTAAAAGCCAGAGGGCACTACAGCAGCTCTCCTCCCCTTCCAAGTGCTGATCTAAGGAGGGGTGTGGCCAGGCCCTGCCAGGATGCTCTGATTAGGGAGGGGTCTCCTTGTCAGCAAGGGAGCCAGCAGCAATTTACACAGCATTTAGCTCCACAACAGGGAGCATTTTATCAGCCCATCAGTACAACAGAAGGATGTCTCATTAGTTCAAGCTCTTCTTAAACAACTTGTTCCAAAGGAGGACTTTACCACCTCTCTGTTGATTAGCTCCAAAAAAAGCCCTATGTGGCACTGTCCTGTCTGCCTTTGTCCTGTCTCCCACAGCACTGACTGTAGCCATCATGGGGTATGCTAGCTAATGCTGAGAGGTGTCTGTATAAGGAAGAGGGGAGGGGGAAATCCATGCATGAGAAGGGAGTTGGATGGGCGGGGGGGGGGGCAGGAGGAATTCAGACAGCTGCTCTGTACCCGCAGTCTCTGCCAGAGCTTCAGCCAGGGAGTAGAGGGGAGGGGCCAGCCCAGCTCTCTGGAGCAGAGAGCCGCAGCCCAGCCCAGCCCAGAGAGCATACCAGGATGTTGAGGGACTCTGATTTAATTTAAACCAGGAAGGAGTCTGAGACAGACATTGCATAAACCAGTTTGATCCAAATCAATTAAGTCTGATACTACATTCAACTCAGTTTATCTCAAACCAGTTTCAGACATTTTCAAACCAGTTTATATGCACTGAACATGTGTTCTGTTACTGGTTTAAACCAGTATCTGATAACTTAAACTGGTGTATGTGTAATGTCTGTCCCTAGCCAAGAGGAAGTCACCACTGTGCATCTTGGGGGATATAGTTCAGGTACTGCATGCAGCAGTTTACTGTTGAACTGATTTAAAATTGATTTTTTTATTTGACAAACCAAAATGATTTATTTCTATTGAGGAACATCAAAACAATTTGTTTTTATTAAATAAAGAAAATGTTAAATTAAATATGCAAAATGACAAAACACCTGTATTGTAATATGAATGCAATGTGTGCTACAGCAGGTGGAACAAGGGGGCAGTCTGCAGAGCTGTGATAGCTGCTATTTTGGACTGCAACTCCCAGAAACCCCAAGGGGCTGGGGAGCAAGGGGAAAAGGAAGAGGAAGCTTGAGGCTGCAGTAAAGGGAAGAGAGAGTGGCATGCACATGGAACCTGGTCAGCCCTACACTGAGGAGTGCCCAATGGAGCTGGAGATCTCACTCACTCTGTCAGTCACACCTGCGGACTGAAGGAGCTGGAGTCAGACCTGGGGGCAGCTGCAGGCATTTAAGGCTGTTTGTAGACAAAAAAAGGGGTTTGTGTGCATGACATTTTAAAGTGGGCTAAATGTTTTTGCACCTCTTTAATAGTGTCAGTGTTTACATGCCTTGGCGGTGTATTGCACATTAATTCCAGCCACTGTAGGAATTTGGCAGCGTAATGAGCCTTAAATGACTTGGGGTGCAAGAAACTAAAACTTCTCCTCCAAGTTTTAATTTGCTGCCCCTACAGCCACAGGGTGAAGCACTAGGCTCCATGCAGCTCTTCAGGAAGCCCTGCAGGCACCCTGGCAGCAGCCCAGGATAGCAGGCTTCACCCAAGAAAAGCTGGAAACCTGATCTTTTTTTTTTTTTCCCCTGGAACCTGCCTGCCTGCCTGAGCTGCATGGGGCCCAGTGCTTCCCTCCATGGCTGCAGTGCCCCCTAGGACCACTCGAGCCAGGTGCCTGTGGGCAGGTGCCACCTCAGAGGGGGGGGCTGCCGCTGCTGCAGAGGGAAGCACCAGCCCCCCACCCACAGGCCAGGGACCACTCAGCCTGCCTGCAGCTCGCCCTCTCATCCCCACCACCCGAAAGGCTGGTAAGTTGGGTGTGTGCATGACACAGGGGTTTAATTGGCCCTAAATTGAAGCAGTGTTTTTAAAAACCCACTGCTTCAATTTAGGGCCCCCATTTTGTCTACACATGGCCTAAGGGACTAAAAGCTTGTTTGGGGACACCTCCAGAGGTGTGTGGGGAGGAAGTTAAGGTGCGGAGTATACGTTACCAGTGCTGATGTTTCTTTATCTTGTATTTCTTCCCTCCCTTTGGCCCATTGTTTTGTGACCCTAACCCCTATGATTTTTTGTATAAAAGTGGGAACTCCCCCTTGCTTTTTGTGCCAGTTTCTGAGGATGCACAGAATTCCTTCCAGAAATTTTGATTTTCACTCAGTGTTTAGACCTCTTCCCAGGAGAGCAAAAGTAACTTAAACAATTCCTAGCATAAGCCATTTTCAGACTTGCCTCTGCTAGGGATTTCTATCTTACAACTGCTCTATCCTAGACCTTAGGTCTCTCTGTTGAAAACAGCTGCTGTTGCCTTTTTATTGATGGTATTTAATGATACACATGTGCCTCATTAAGACAGCAGAAATGAAATTTAGTAGGATTTCTGTACAGGGAAAACAGGAGAATCCTTCCAGTCTGTTAAAATGTTCCTATGGTCAAGAGTGTAAAAAATGCAGTCCTTGTACTTTACCATATCCTTTCAAAAGAAATACTCTCTTAACAGCATTGGTGAGAATCTTTCAGGAAAAAAAAGTCATTCCTAAATGAGAAGCAGATGGGATTAAAATGCCTGCTTCCAAATATGATGAATTAAAAGAGAGGGGAATATGGAGTGAAATAATACATTCAGAATTGCCCACATCATAACACATAGAATTCATGAATTTGCTAGTTAGCTAAATACACTCCTATTAAAGTACACATTCATTCTTTTACAATATGTTAATTACAAATTCCTTACGGATAATGATAAGTAAAAATTATAAAGGTTGGATTTACAATTTAAGAAGATAAAAAACCCAAGACCAGAGTTTGTCTTGTTATTTAACAGTGAATTGTAGACAACTTTCTCATTTACCAATAATGAAAAAGAAACACCTGTACACCCTAATTAGAATGAAAGAATCTCTTGTTCCTTTACTTTCCATATTTTCTTATATTTGCTTCACAAAAATGACAAAAAATTGCTTATTAATATGTTCACTCTCGCAAATCTAGGAACCTTGTACACAGTCTGAGCTTTCCATAGTGACTTGATGCAGACTGGTTACTTGCTGTTGCCTCCAAAATGCCTAGGCTGCAAAAGGAAGAAAAGGCCACTCTCCCTTGTTCTATACCCTTTCACATGGCCTTATAGGGGATCCATACCCCTTCACTCTACAGCATACAAAACACCTTCATGCAGAACCTCAAATGTAGTCCTTCTGCACACAAAGATAACAGAACTGCACCACTTGCCAACAGCTACAGAGGTGAAGACTTGTGCTTAAATCCCAGACATTGGATTGTGGCTTTTAAATCACAACCTTGAGTGTGTTTGGAAGAGGGAAAGACTTAAAGAATAAGGGGCAAAAAAATGATTGAAGATTGCTTCAGGCTAAGCAACAGTTTTTCCTACCCAAGTGCAGGGAGGGCTAGACCTGATGATCTATAAGGTCCCTTCCAGCCCCTAACAGCTATTAATTCAGTATATATCCTCTGTGTTCTGGCCCAGTAGCAAGGGGATCACAGGGAAAAATATCTATTCTTGTGCCAGGGAACCCCAAACACATTAACTGCAATCAGAGGGGGAGCAGGACTTTTGCAGCCCACAGGCACAGACTGCTGCAACAGCCAACCCTGAAAAAAAGTCCAGCCTTGAGGCCTGCTAAGACCCTTGGGAAGGCTGAAGGGCAAGAACAGTCCAACAACTTGTTAGGTTGAGTAGGAACTGGTGGGCACATCTCCAAGGGCAGTGGTCAACTGACCAGAAGTGGCAGGGCGTGGCCATATATAATCCCACTCTCCATGCTGGGTCAGGCCATCCAGATGTGCAGGCTTCAGGAGAAGGAATGAGGAGGCACAGCAGGCTGCCATGGGAAAGGTGCTGGGGGAATTGAGGCCACTCCTTTAAGTTGACAATGCTTATAGCCCTGAGGGTGCTGAGTTTGAGTTAGAACCAGATGGTGAACTTTTTGGGTTCTGGTTTTCTTTTATTTATTTAAGTTTGTGACATGAGGACCAGATTGTGGATGCAGGAGAGGTTTGGAGGCCATGGAGCAGGGTGCCAGGGGTACTGTTTGCATGTGAGACTAGTTTTGGTCAGAGACATGTGGGGCTGGGTCCCAGGAATCCAGAATCTGAGGCAGTGGACCAGAGTTGAGGAGGCTTAGCCAGATGAAAAGACAGACACCAAGAAGGCTGAAGCCCAGACAAGGGTTTGGGGCCTGAGGGGCCCAGTGTCAATTTGGGACTGAGAGATCCCCTATGAGGGGTGAATGAGTCACCTGTGAGGTATGGAAATGATTATGAAGACAGCTGGAGGTCACAATTCTAGCCCCTAAGGCAACTAAAATCTGCTTAAAGAGGGAGTACACTCCTGGGGTAAGGCACCAAGGAATTGGCTACCCCAGCCCCTACAAGCAACCTCCCCTTCATATATGCAACACCAAGTAATATCATGTGAGAGACTGGAGGGGAAGGAGGCCTGGGAACATGGGCAGGATAGTCTGGCTGCTAGGGATGCCAGACTCTGGGGAGGGAGTCAGAATATCTGAACCTGTCCCTACACATTTTCTTTTTTGGGGCTGAACAGCAACTGAATAGGTTCTGAGTTAACTCTGGCAGATGGACTGTTACAAAGATGTCCCATGTATCCACATGGAAAATATTTCTTCTTTCCCCTTTTTCCCTGCACCATCAAGCAAAGGTATTTCCCATTCAAGCTCTGAGGATGTTTGAATTCAACTAGGCTTTGTTTTTCTACAAGGAGTTGTTCAAGTCCCAGGTCTACTACATCTGGTTTTACCCTTTCTTGGTTATCTTACATTAATACTACTAGAGTGGTTGGTTGTTGAAAGATGAGGGGGAAAAATCATATTTTCTCACATACAGCACACTCCAGAATATAATACACAACCTGTGTCTGAAAAACAGAATGAAGAAATGAAGATCCTACTTCGTTGTACAGGTAATTAACTGAGTTGCTGAAGCTAGGTATGAAGCCTGCTCCTGGACCTGCTGTCAGCCCTGCATGCTGGATGGGGCCCCTGTGCACTAGGTTTGGGGCTGCATGCTGGATCCCACCACACGTGCCACATATGGCCTCAGACTGATGTTGTGAGCTGGCCCTAGCCAGTATACTAGATATGGGGCCAGGTGCCAGGTCTGCGGCCATGTGCTGGGTCCAACCATATGCAAAGAGTATGGGACCAGGCACTGGGTCCAACCCAACATACCATGTCCTCCCACAAACTAACCCATGCACTGGCCTGATTCAGTACACAAGGTCTGGCACTACATGCTGGATCTCAGGCCTCATGTTGAGTCTGATCCCGTGTCAGGTCTGGGGCCATGCACTGGGTCCAACCCTGAACACTGTGTGTGGAGCTGCCTGCTAGGTCTGAGGCCATACGTTGCCTGGACTGTGATCTGGCATGTAAGATCATGTCTTCTGGCCATAAGGTTCCCCAGAAATTTGGCAGTGAGGTAACAGTGGATCCCAAAGCCACCGCAATTAACGTTGCCTCAATTCTACCGGCACCAAATTTCCAGATGTGTGGGAAACCATTTTTCTCACATATAATACACATGCCAAATGTACTTCAGCTGGTTTGGGATAAAAAAGGTGTGTTTTATGTGAAAAATATGATATTACCCTATTTTTATAAACTCTTTTTTTTTTTTTGTAGTCTATATTATGACTAAAAAGTTGTATATTCAGCACAGTGCAATTAGAAAGTCACATATCTCATTTGAGCTGAATTTTACTGCAGAAGTCCTTCAGAGGTTAGTAGTTCATCTCTTCATTTTCTTTAGTGACAGTTATTTCCTTGACTAATATCACTTGTCTCCAATCAGCCATCAGTATCATCCACATTTCATAATTTCTCCCACAATGTGACCTCCCTATTGCCACTTACGGTTTTTCCAGTCTAAGGATGTTATTCACCTTGGTTTTTTCTTATGCCAATTTATTTGTTTCTTGTCTCTGTCTCTTCAACTGATACCAAGCACATAACTGTTCCTGTTTAATTTTCTTTCTTTAAATTCAGTTCAGTCTTCTTGGAGAATTATGTTGGGGTTTTTTACTATGTGTATCTATGACTAGGGCCAGACAGACAGGCAGCAGTGTCATGGGTAATACATTTTGAGAGGCCCCAAAATGATTTCTAACTCAGTTTATCAAAACTGATTGTTCATGTATGCCATCACTCAGGTTCTGGTCCTCCCAGTCCACTCCACTTTTTGTCTTGTAGTCAGAAATCAGCTTTATCATATTAATCTACTTTCATCTCCCACATTTCCTTCTGATATTATCTGTAATATTTCCATTGTTAACATAATCCCTGTATTATAATGAAAATACACAGGTTCTCCTGAGGGATCTTCTAAAATATTGACATGCTGCCTAGCTAAAATTTAAAAAAATATTGATTAATCTTTTAAGTACAATACTGGCATCAGGCATCACATTGCTAAATCAACCTACGTCTAAATACATGGATGTTTATTTTTGCTCTTTAGTAAATTATCCCCATATAGGAAACTTCATAAATTTTCTCAAAACATTTAGTTGATCAACTGAAGTGAAACTTCTTTTGGGAGGCAGACTTTACATGGATTTTAGTTCTCATACTAAAATACTTGCATATTGAGGACTTATCCAAGGCACCTTTACAAAGGAAAAAAAGTAAATAAAGTTCCTGCTACAGGAAATGAAAACTTTCTATATCAATGGGAAACACACACATAGAGGTCTAGTTTCAATAAGACTTGGGAATATACAGATAGGCATTGCTTTGGTAAAATATTCAATTCTTATCCTCAGAGTAGAATAAGGTTCCATATATATTGCTTAGAGAGAAGTAGGAACCTCAGAAGCATAATCTAAAATTTGCACAAAATTCGGCAGGAACTTCCTAATTGGTAATGCTAAGCATAGGTTAGTGTTTGATATCCCAGCCCTCGAAGAAATTAGGCAGCTGAGTCAGGACTGGAATAGAGATGCCCTAGTCATACAAGGCTTTGTCTATACTGCTTCAATGATGCATTCTATGACTGGGAAGCCTGAGCACAGCCTACCTATCTGCAGGCACATCCCAAATCTGCCTCTTTATTTTCTAGAAGATTACCCCACTGGTTATCAAGGGGAACCTGATTCTGTGATCTAATTGATAAAGTAGTTGTGTAGGGGAGAAGGGTGTCTTCAGCACCAGCTCCAACTTCTTGCATTCCTAGTGCATTTTACATTAACAGCCATTGGAAATTTTTTTTTTTTTTTTTTTTTGGATGGGGAGAGGCAGAGCAGAAAGAAAGAAACCTGGGAGCAAAATGAAGACAGCACAAGACTCACCTCTCCCAGATTAGCTCTCTAGCAAGTAAGCTACAGAGTTATTTTTGCTCTGCTGCTTGCCCCACAAATCCTGCCTTCCTGCTATACAGGGGTCAATATTCAGTAGGAGGGAGAGATTCTCACCAGCCTGAACACAGTATAGTCTGACTTACAGTATTTTGTGGAAGGTGGAAGATGGTGGTTTGAATCAGCTCAGGCTAAGGGAGAAATTGAACCAAGGTCTCCCATTTCTGAGGCAAGGGCTGTAACCACTGTCATCTCTCTGCTAATGGCTGTATTTTAAAGAAGCACCTTCAACTGTACAATCTGAGCATGCTGCTTAGATCTAACCATTCTGAGGATAAAGGCACTGTGTCAGTGTGGCACCAGCTGATCCCAAGGGACTTGGTGGCAAGGTGGTTTCCAGGCCCAGGCTGTGGGTAACACTTTTACTTGTCTTCAACTCACCATGGAATTACCCGACTCTCACCTCACATGTCTTGATGTTTTATGATGTTTCAGGTCAGGAGGTATCTGACTCCTGCCACAGACCAAGAGAGTGTCCAGATAAGGACTTCTTCTGGGGCTCCAACCTCCCCTGCACCCCTTCCTAGCACCACCCTGATGTTATGCCACTGATTGTGCCCTTAGATCTTAACAGGAGTCTTGTCTTTGTTCTTTCTTTATCTTTTTATAGGCTCATGAGCATCTCAATGGAATAAATCAACAAAAATGAACTAAAAAATTCCAGGACTTTCCTTCAGCCTAGGTATGTCTTGCTGTTTCAGGCCAAAAGAGGTGGGACAACACACCCTTCTTCAATGAAGCCCACCTTCTCAGAATGAACACAAAAATAAGAACCCCGTCTATGTTTTCATTGCCTCAAGACTGACATTTGTCAATTCTTGAATAGATCTGCTCCAGTCCATGCAGCAGACTACTCAGGGCATTTCCTGGACAGCGCACATGCATCGCCTGTCTGGCCCTTGTCTCTATATTTTTTCCAAACCTTGGCTGACTGTACTTTTCCTTTTCTGTTTTTTTTTAGTCCCAGGGTCATGCCCAGCATGCTTACCTGTCTCTTGAGCTGATCCCTCCAGTCTCCCATGAAGAACACAGTAAGTGAATAAGAAAAAAAAAGAAAAAACTAAACAGACTTGGTTTTGGAGCATGGCTACTTCCCCCGTGGTTGGCTTATCATTCGACAGGGTGTTTCTACTGCTTGCGCTGCTCTTTTTCTCACCGTGCTTCTGACATCTCCCAGCTCACCAGAGCTTTCCTGAGCTCTCTTACCAGGCTGCATGTGGCTCTCTGGGACTTGGTGCCTCCCACCCCAAGTCCTGGGTTTTGGGGTTCAGCTCTCCCCTTCTGGGCTCGGTCACTCTTTCAGACCCTCTGGCCCCCACGATGAGCCCCCACCACTGCTCTAAATCTGCTCTAGCCATGTGAAGCAGCTACTCTAGTAGCACAGCTCTCTTGGCATCCTCTGCTCCCTTGGTGCAACAGTCTCTTTTTCAGCTCGCTCATCTCCCCCTGAGGTAAGTTCAATGTGTTTTTTCTTGTTTCCTTCACACACTGCTGCACCTGTTTTTTTGCATCACAGCAGTTATGTCTACATGAGACTCTAACTGTGCAGTAGCCTAATAATACTAGACAGTAGAGCATCACAACACAAACAGTGCTGATACGCTACTGTTCAGTATCATTAGGATACTAAGCAGTAGTGTCTCTAAAAGGTGTGTGCCAGCACTACTGTATATTATTGCTAATTACTGCACATTAATTTAATACTTGATTATGCAATGCTAACTACGATGCATTAACGAACGTGTAAATATGCCCAGTAGGACTTAGCTGGTTTGTAGTCACCTTGTTTTTTAGGCCAGAGCAGAACTGCAAGCACCTAAATCACTTCCAGTTAAAAAGGGAGGTTCCAAATGAATCCACCGCCGGACTGGACCCAGAGGGGACCACCTGAACTCCCCCTCTGCACCAGATGGACCTTCACTTTGAGAGGATTCTTCAACAACAGACAACCCTGCTCCACCTGAAGAGGACCCCAGCGATGAGACTCCATATGGACTGAGACACTTTTTCTTCAAACCACTTCTTCCACCATTGCGGACCATTGTAACAGGTTTGTATGTATCTATCTTCTTTTTCTCTCAGTGTCATGAATCCCCTCCCTCCCTTTCCCTCTTCCCCCCTCCCCCCACCCCCAGGCTTAGCTGGCTAACAGTGTATCTCCTGTAACCTAGTTGCGTTCCCCTCCTCACCCCCATCCTTCTATTGTTAGTCCCTCGCTCGGGCGCTATGTATTTCCCTACTGAATTTGTCATCTTTTTTTGGATTCATAATCCTAAACATCTACTAATAAAAGTCAATCGGTACTTCTTGCATTAGTCATACAATAATACTCCAAATACTCCGGCAAAATATCCTTCAAGAGATGCTAAGCACTTGGGTTATCAAAGGGAGATGCTTAGAACCTGTCAGACAGAGCCACAATTGTACCACTCACTCTTGATCCCTCATTCAACATTAGACAGGAGGCTAAAGAGGATGTCTGGAGTTGAACATAAGTGACCGATAACAAACATCAGAGTTTTTGCTTTTTCAGTTCAAAATGTTTGTCATAAGCGTTTTCTGTTATCACTCGCCTGCTCTAGCAAGCAACAGATAACCGACTCTTTCCCCTCTGAAACTACATGAAACGACAGACTGAGCCCATGGGGGAGCTGATGTCCCCCTACCTCCTGGCCTGTGGGGGATCCCTAGCAGGGCAAGGGGGGGCAGAGATTGGGGGCCCCACACCTGTCTGGCAGGTGCCCATCTTGGGGCTCTGGAGGCACAGGTGAGGGAGCTCCGGGAGGAGGTTAGCAGGCTGAGGGGGATCAGGGAGGTGGAGGATGAAATTGACAGATATTTCCTTTCCCTGCAGGACCAGGCACCGAAGGAAGAAGCAGCCCGGGGAATGCCCTCCGCAGCAGAGTGGCAGACGGTCACAGCCAGGACCAGAGCAGCTCGCAGAGAATCAGTACCAGCTTCTCCAGTTCGACTGGAGAACAGGTACGAGGCCCTGGCGATCCTGCAGGAGATGGAAGGGGAGGAGGAAACCCTTGGGCAGGAAGAAACACCACATTCTTCACACTCCAAACAGATCAAGAGATCCAAGAGGACCCAGAGGAGGAGGCAACGAGTGCTCGTCATAGGCGGCTCCATCCTGAGAGGTATGGAAGTGCCCATCTGTCGCCAGGACCCCTCAGCACGAGAGGTATGCTGCCTCCCTGGAGCAAAGATTCGGGATGTGACAGAGGTAATCCAGGCCAGGATCAAGCCCACCGATTACTACCCCATGGTCCTAGTCCATGTGGGTACTAATGATGCAGCCAGGAGAACCCCTGATCACCTGATGGCGGACTACTGTGCTCTGGGCGGCGTGCTGAAGGAGTTCAGTGCACAGGTGGTATTCTCTTCCATCCTACCAGTGAACGGACGCGGAAGACGGCATGAGAACTGCATCCAAGAGACCAACTGGCAGCTTCGGCAGTGGTGTCTCGAGGCAGGCTTCGCCTTCCTGGACAACGACCCGCACATCACGACGAGGGACATGCTAAGCTGGGATGGGCTTCACCTGTCCCCCAAAGGTAAGCGTGTGTTTTCTTCTAGGTTGGCAGATCTCCTCCGGCGGGCTTTAAACTAGGCTCATCGGGGGGAGGGGAAGATGAGGGCGGGGGAAGCTGTGGACCACCAAACCATGTGGCACCCACAAGGACAGCCCAGCTTGAAGAAAGAGAGCATTGGGAACCTGAAAACCATGGGGAGGCAAGCACTACGGCACAGGTAAGAAACGAGAAGTTAAGATTCAAAGGGCCCCTTGGGACTCAGAGCGGGGGGGCAGCGAAGGCACCAGTCGCAGGGCTCAAGTGCCTATATACTAATGCTAGGAGCATGGGAAACAAGCAGGATGAACTAGCGCTCCTGCTTGCACTAAACACCTATGACTTAGTGGGGCTAACAGAAACCTGGTGGGATTCATCCCATGACTGGGCGGTACATATTGAGGGCTATAGATTGTATAGAAAGGACAGGGTGGGGAAGAAAGGGGGAGGGGTTGCGCTCTATGTCAGTGAGCAATATACATCAACCCTCATCAAGATGGAATCCAAGGATGAGGAAGTAGAAGGATTGTGGGTTAGGCTACATGGGGGGCAAGGAGAAAGGGATTTGGTGATAGGGGTCTGCTACAGACCCCCACATCAAGGGGAAGAAAAGGATTCGGGGCTCCTGAGGCAAATCTCAGAGACCATAAAAGCTAAAGAGGCGGTAGTCATGGGGGACCTAAACTACCCGGACATCTGCTGGGAGTCACAAACAGCAAAGTCCCACCGCTCACGCAGGTTTCTAACCTGTGTACAGGACCTCCACCTGACTCAGGAGGTACACGGTCCCACTAGGGGGAATGCCATACTGGATCTGGTATTGGCAACGGGAGATGACATGGTAGGGGACCTCCAGATCGGTAGCCATCTGGGGGACAGTGATCACCTAATAATAGAATTCACCATAAGATGGCGAGTGGGTAAGGTAACTAGTAGGGTGAAAGTGCTAGGCTTTAGGAAAGCTGATTTCAATGAACTCAGGCGATTAGTCAAGGACACACTGCAGAGTAGGAGATTTGAAGAGATGGAAGCCCAAGAAGGGTGGCTGTGCCTTAAGGAAACGATCCTTCGGGCACAAAGCAAGACGATCCCAGAGCGAGGCAAAAGAGGAAAAGGGGCCAGGAGGCTTCCCTGGCTGACCAGAGAAATCCAGAGCAGCCTAAGGGCCAAAAGGGGAGCACATAAAAAGTGGAAACACGGAGAGATCACCAAAGATGAATATACCTCCTCTGCTCGTGCTTGTAGGGAGGCAGTTAGATGGGCCAAAGCTACCATGGAGCTGAGAATGGCAACCCAAGTAAAAGACAACAAGAAATTGTTTTTTAGATATATAGGGAGTAAAAGGAAGGCCCAGGGAGGAATAGGACCCCTGCTAAATGGGCAGAAACAATTGATGACAGACAGGGGGGACAAGGCTGAACTCCTCAATGAGTTCTTTGCCTCAGTGTTCCTAAGTGAGGGGCACGGCAAGTCTCTCACTGGGGTTGTAGAGAGGCAGCAGCAAGGCGCCAGACTTCCATGCGTAGACCCTGAAATGGTGCAGAGTCATTTGGAAGAGCTGGATGCCTTTAAGTCAGCAGGCCCGGATGAGCTCCATCCGAGGGTGCTGAAGGCACTGGCCGACATCATTGCAGAGCCACTGGTGGGAATATTTGAAAGCTCGTGGCGCATGGGCCAAGTCCCGGAGGACTGGAAAAGGGCCAACGTGGTCCCCATTTTCAAAAAGGGGAGGAAGGAGGACCCAGGCAACTATAGACCTGTCAGTCTCACCTCCATCCTTGGCAAAGTCTTTGAAAAAATTATCAAGGCTCACATTTGTGAGAGCCCGGCAGGACAAATTATGCTGAGGGGAAATCAGCACGGGTTCGTGGCAGGCAGATTGTGCCTGACCAATCTAGTTTCTTTTTATGACCAGGTTACGAAACGCCTGGACACAGGAGGAGGGGTGGATGTCGTATACTTAGACTTCAGGAAGGCCTTCATACGGTATCCCACCCCATACTGGTGAACAAGTTAAGAGGCTGTGACTTGGATGACTACACAGTCCGGTGGGTGGTGAATTGGCTGGAGGGTCACACCCAGAGAGTCGTGGTGGATGGGTCGGTTTCGACCTGGAAGGGTGTGGGCAGTGGGGTCCCGCAGGGCTCAGTCCTTGGACCGATACTCTTTAATGTCTTCATCAGTGACTTGGACGATGGAGTGAAATGTACTCTGTCCAAGTTTGCAGAGGACACAAAGCTATGGGGAGAAGTGGACATGCCGGAGGGCAGGGAACAGCTGCAAGCAGATCTGGACAGGTTGGGCAAGTGGGCAGAAAACAATAGAATGCAGTTCAACAAGGAGAAATGCAAAGTGCTGCACCTAGGGAGGAAAAATGTCCAGCACACCTACAGCCTCAGGAATGACCTGCTGAGTAGCACGGAAGTGGAAAGGGATCTTGGAGTCCTAGTGGACTCTAAGATGAACATGAGTCGGCAGTGTGACAAAGCCATCGTCAAAGCCAATGGCACTTTATCGTGCATCAGCAGATGCGTGACGAATAGGTCCAAGGAGGTGATACTTCCCCTCTATCAGGCGCTGGTCAGACCGCAGTTGGAGTACTGCATGCAATTCTGGGTGCCGCAATTCAAGAGGGATGCGGATAACCTGGAGACGGTCAAGAGAAGGGCCACTCGTATAGTTAAGAGCCTACAGACCAAGCCGTACGAGGAGAGACTAGAGAAACTGGATCTTTTCAGCCTCCGCAAGAGAAGGTTGAGAGGCGACCTTGTGGCTGCCTATAAGTTCATCACGGGGGCACAGAAGGGAATTGGTGAATATTTCTTCACCAAGGCGCTCCCGGGGGTTACAAGAAATGATGGCCACAAGCTAGCAGAGACCAGATTTAGATTGGACATTAGGAAGAACTTCTTCACAGTTCGAGTGGCCAAGGTCTGGAACGGGTTCCCAAGAGAGGTGGTGCTCTCCCCTACCCTGGGGGTCTTCAAGAGGTTAGATGAGCATCTAGCTGGGGTCATCTAGACCCAGCACTCTTTCCTGCTTATGCAGGGGGTCGGACTCGATGCTCTATTGAGGTCCCTTCCAACCCTAACATCTATGAATCTATGAATCTATTACATCAAAGTATAGGAAGAACTTCAGCAACTGTGCCTTTAATTTTGTAGCACATGTTTCTGAGTCATTTTCAGAGTTGAAGATGCTGCTATAAACACATTGTAAACTGGGATTTAGGTTAGTAACATTTGTTAATTAAGCAGCCACCTGGTTATATTGATCAGCCCCAGCTAAAGCCAAATGGCTGATAAACTTAATGCTTACCCAGATCAAGAGAAGGAAGCAGCATTTTATGAGTTTAAGTGCAGCAAGCCACTGCTGAAGTGACTGCCTTGGCCATGCTTGACATATATACATGTTCCTAGCCACATATCTGGCTCTGCCATCTGCATACACGGGCATGCAAGAGGGAACTGGGAACACGTGAAAAGCATGTTACAGGCATGGGTGGAATGCAGCCATTATGATGTCCATTAGGGTTATTACAAGTTCCTGTAAACACAGACTGTTCTCGGGTTTTTTGTAGTTTCCCTGGTCAGCTGTGTCCAATGCTTACATAACAGATGTGTTGTAGACCAGAGGTATCCAGTGTACAGCCTATGGGTCAGATCTAGTCTGCAGAGCTATGTTGTTTGGTCCACAGATTTGTGGAAGAGCCAGGAATTTAGGGGCAGGGTAAATGGAGGCAAAATAAATCAAGGAAATCTGGGGCATGAAGCCCTATAATGGGGATAGGGGACAAATACCCTAAAGCTGCTGCTGTCACTTGCACCACTTCTTGCCCCACTACCCCATCCAGATCTATCCCACAAGGAGCTCTGAGATTACGGGGGGTAAGGAATGGGTTTGACACCTCTGTTATAGACTCAGCTATAAAAGTACAGGAGAGTCTTGCTAGGACATGGATGAGTCAGAAGGTGTACTTGCTTCCCCTCTTCCCAACCACCACCCTTTGAATAAGAAAGAACCATTTATCTGTCAGAACAATTTAGAAAAAAGGAAAGTTTTTGTTCTTTACTACAGTTTACCATAGAGACTTGTTTGTTTAACCTATTAAGTCACTCACTGCAGCAGAGAATTGAACTCTTCACCCTTAGCCCTCTGCAGTGTAATAGTGGGGAAGAATTAATAGGTGGTTGCTATGATCCCAAGTGATACCTTTTGTCTATTGTATCAATAAAGAGAAAGCAGAGGTCTAAAATAGCTGAAGCTCCAATTCACAAAGTCCCTATACAAAAGAAATCTTTCAAGCACTCTTACCATTGAAAATCTAAAGGATATTCAACTGCTATTTGAAAAAATATCACATGCAAAAAAGAGCGAAATGTACTGGAAAACAAGACAAACGGAAATCTTAGGTCTTCCTCAATTGATTCTTATCATCAGCAATTTTTCTTTAAAAAGCCTTCTTTTTTCAAGAGTAAAACTCAACCAAGAGGAAAAGTGCTTCTTAGGAAACAAATATTCTTCTTAGAAAACATGTAGAGAAAGCTATAAAGAAGCTAGATTTTAAGTGAAGACATTTAAAAGTCATGTCATTGCCTAAAATATACAGGTAGGGTAAAATATTATCAGCCATCTGGCTTTCTAGCCACATAAATAGCACTTTTATTTCTCAGACACTTCTGGCTGCAGTTCTATTGCCCCAGCAGCACAGACACATATGCATACACATGCATATGCAGTAAGCCATTCACTGGCTACATACGCACACCCATTCTGGATGCATAGTCACTAAACCAGGTTGTAGCTGCTAAAGGGGGAAAACCCTCCCATGTTTGAGTTCCAACAGCTGAGTGGTTACAAAACTTGCCCATGCCTTAGGCACCCCTCACACAGAAGGGACCTAAACCTTACTGCTTTGACTTTCCACTCAACCACCACAGCACAGGCAAGGCACTATCCAAACCATCTCCAGTAATCAGGAACTGATGGGTCCTGGGTGAGGGTTGGTGGACCATTGCGGCGGGAGAATTGCCTGGTCTGGAGGCAGGTTAGGGAGGCTAAAAATAACCTGGTCAGAGTCAGAGGGCAGGGAGGGAGATAGGAAGAGCACCACATTCACTGATTAGATTAACTCCTTCATAGATTGGATTTACCCTTTCTCAACCTAAGTTAGTTTACCTCTTGAGGTGCCATTTTTTGGCCGATTTAAACCCTACAAATGCCTACATGAGCATTGCATTTAGATTAGCCCAACCCTAAATGTAACACTTGTACATACCTGAAGGGAGCAGGCCCTGTGTTGTAGTGTAGGATCCTACTGCTAATGTGGTACAAACTAAATTGTTCTCCATCTGTTTTTTTCCAATGACAATTAAATACAAGGCCCATGTGCTGGACATTGGCTTACCTAGTATCTAGCCTGTGGTATGATGATTAGATCACTGTACTGAGATTTCAAAATGATGCAAGTTTAAATCCTCTCTGGGTGAGGAGGGCCTAGCACTCATGCTTTTAGCTTCCTAGGTGAGAGCATAAAAAGAGGTCTTTTCTCTTGTTCTTTCCAGAATCTACATGCATATATAGCAGTTTAGGTGCTCAGCCGATATGTAGCCTACCACATATTCAGTCTATACAAGCATGCTTAGGCATTCATACTACAAGGGCAGTAGAATTGCAGCCTGTGCATAGGAGGTAAAAATGCTATTTTTCTGGATAGCAAACTGCCATCTACAAAAACAAAAAGAAAGAGAATTCTACCTTGAATTATTTTATTTATGAAAGGTTTGGTTAAATGTAAATATTAGTTAATTGTCTAAAGTCTACCTTTTCCTGGATATGAAAAATCAATTTTTTTAACAGTTTACACCTGTCTTTAGGTATGTTACATTTAGCATGATCACATATATAACAAGTCTTCAAGTACAAAAAATCATCTTCAAGGAGGACTTCTTTCAGTTCTTGATTGTTTTCCTGATACCTTACATTTTTTGTATATATTTACTTGTAAGTTATTTTGAAGTTCCATTTCTTGTATTTATATATGTATATTACTGATTTCATCACCTGCCCTGGGCAATAAAACACTTCATATTTTTCTCTCTTTTACGAATAGTCACCAGAGATCAAAGTCAGCTCATAGTTGTACTTCAAGCACCCCATTATGGCCAAGGAGACTCAATAGAAGTAACACAGGAAAACTGTGTTTTAAATTATAAATGAGAATTATTTTCAGCATCTGAATTTATGGCAGATTAATCTTTCTCATTAAAATAAAAGGATAAATTACACTCAGAAGGGGAAAATATGATTTTTTAAATTTTAAATCTGAATAGTTGAGGTTTTTTGCCTTTCTTTATAATATAACGCACGGTCCCTTTCTAAGGATCATTTGAGCATATTTTACTAAGACACTACCTGCCATTTTGTGACACAAGGTCTTCATATCTGTTCTGCCTGTTTTTTTTTTTTTTGTAGTGTTTAAGGCCTTTTAATTTCTGTAATAAAGAACTCAGTTTGTTATAGGACATTGTTACATGCTTTGTGGCATGTGGGGGAGGACTGTATGTTCTCGTAAAACTTTTTAGACTTTGATTACAGCTGCATGCAGTGGTAGAGGGGACATATTTAATGACTCAGGTTGTCTATTTGATGTTTTACATACCCTATATACATGGGTAGATCCAGGATTTTGAAAAGTGGGGTGCAGGTTGTGTGGCACATAATCACATATGAATCAACGCCTATTTTCCTCCTGTTAAAGAGAGAGTAGATGCTTTACTAATATGCCAAGGGGCTAATACTATATTTTTTTCAGTTTAAAGTCAAAGCAAAAATCAATATAACACTTGGAATGTGCATTACTAATTTGTTCGATTATATATAAAGTTTTTTTTAAAAAAAAATACCAAACTAAGGAAAAAAATGGTCAAAATAGTTAAAAGATATTGCATCGTGAGTCCTGTAGTCTTTATAGTTAAATATATATCTCTTATTCAGATTCATGAAACAAAATCTAGCCTTCTCAAGCATCTTGACAGCAGGGTGAATCTACAAGGGCATGCAGTATTACAGCTGCTCCCGCCTTTGATTTCTGTTCTATCCAAAGTTTAAAAACAACTGCCTGGCAGTGGAAGCAGCTCTTCTATTCAGGCAGCAGTGAGGGACTCAATTGACTTCAGGACTTATTAGAATCTACTTGATTCCTTGTAAAATTTGAATTTCATAATGTTGTTAATGACCCTTTCTATGTTAACAGTCTTTCATGGTGCCACTACACAAGCTATCTTTACTTCTGCAATTCTGCTTTTTGTTAGCTGCTCATAATAGTGTAGCTTCTATTTCACAGTCATGCAGACTGTTGTTTAACTTTAGCTAGAAACATTAACTCAGGTGTGGAAATCTTAACTAACGTGAACATTAGCTCAAGCATGGAAGCACTGGCTGCAGTGTCAAGATTTGGTTACATTTTGTTTCATGATCTGGAAAAGAGATATATATTTCACTATAATAACAACAGGGCCAATGCAACAACACATTTTGATTATTTTGCCAAGTTGTTGAGTTTCTATATATAATATATGATATAAAAAATTGATAAATACTACAATAAAACTTTTTACTTTTGCTTCAATCTTAAATTGAATGCTACAGCTCTAGGCTGCAACCTTATTCATAAGAAGAAAAAGTGTGTTTTGTGTTACAGGTAGTCCTCAACTTACGGCGATCCGTACTTGCGGTGCTCTGCCATTTACATCTATGTTATTACTTATGGTGCTGGATCCTTGCACTTACGGCATGCTGTAAGTGCGAGGATCCAGTGCCATACATCATCCAGTCAGTCTGTTTCCTCACGTGCTCTGGCGTGCTCCTGCTTCCTGATGTGCTCCAGCGTGTACGTTTCTTGTATTCTTGTATTCTTTGGATACTTAGTGCTTAGTGTTAAGCTTTTTTATATACAGTTTTTTATATACAGTACTGTATTCAGTCTGCTTCCTGATGTTTCTTAGTGCATGTTATATATTCAGTCTTTAAAAATGGCTGATAAAAGGAAAAGGCAAGTAAGACCAAAAAATTCAGTGCAAAATAAGACCAAGTGGATGACGTCACTGCTGATGTTGTGAAGATGGCTGGCCAGCTACAGCTTGAATTTGAAACAGAAGATGTTGAGGAGCTGCTGGCCTCTCATTCCCAGGAACTGACTAATGAAGAGCTTGTCCATCTTGAGGAGCAGAAGGAAGGCAGAAAATCAGGCCCATATTCAGGAGAGTCATGCTCAAGGTACCATAACAACAAAACGGATGAGTAGGGCCTTCAAGCATTTGGAAGCTGCAATTGCAATTTTGGAAAAAATGGATCCCAACCTCAAATGAAGCTCAAAGACCAATAACTTGATCTCTAATGCCTATGTGTGCTACAGGGAAATTTGCAATGAGAAAAAGAGGGGAGCAAAACAAACATCCCTGGATCAGTTTCTCTAAAAGCCATCAACTGGCCTTAAGTCTCCCTAAAAATTTCTCCAAAGAAGCCCATTCCATGACCCTGGTGAAGGTGTTCCTTCATCTTCTGATTAAATGAAATTAAATAGTTGATTTAAATATGATGTTTATGGTCATTTCTATAAAAAAGTTGGGCATCAGGCCTGTGGTCAGGAATGTAACCCTCTATTATGACATTGTTTCTATGGGAAAATCAGATTCGACTTACATTGTTTCAACTTACAGAGCCTTTTCCGGGAACGTAACCCTCTCTAAGTGCTTGGACTGCCTGTATATGAGTCATTATTGCCTGAACAGAAATGTCTTTGCCCCCCCCCCCCCCCCCCCCCGCAGTTGGTTTTAAAGTTTGTGTGGGGCAGGAATCAAAGGAATGGAAGTGGGGAGGGAGTCCAACTGCACCATTGCAACCCCCTGAATCTACCCCTCTCTATATCTAAAATCATGAAATAGGTCAGTTGGTACAATACAATATTTTAAAGGATATTGTCTTTAAAATTGCTAAATCATGTCGTAATGTCTAATTTAAAAAAAACCAATCTTTTTATTTTTATGGAAATATTATCCACATTTTGTAACATACTTAAACACCTTTCACAAAGTAGGTTCAAACTAGTCTATATAGACATTTAAAAAATGTGGGGTGGGGGGGTTAAGACAACTGAGGCATCTTTTTTTCTCTCCACACTTCTGTTCAACAAAAATCACCATTTGACTCGCATTGCTTAAGAATATCTAAAAATAGATTCATAATTTATGTTAAAAGTTTATTTGATGTCTAAAGTTTCTGATCTTATTTGACTGAGATTGGCTTGTCTGATCCAGGGCATTTGTAGAACATTCCCAGAGACATGGATAAATGTCTGATGGAAATAAACATTACTATACACTTTTACTGTAAGAAAAGTGTAGAATTTACAGGTGTTCATTAACCTTTTATGTCCACAACAGTCAATTTAGGCAGATATATATTTTTAATTGCAATTTGCAGAAAACTTAAAGTCAGCCATATGTTGAACTACAAAGGAAATGACTACGTAGTGCCATAGGCCACTGCCAGACATGGGGGAAAAAAACACAGCAATTTACCAGAAGAGGCATCACATCAGTTTGACCCAGCTCGCCCAACATCTCTATAGATTGTGCACTTCAGCAAGGCTTTCTGGCAATTTTATTTAATAGATGATTTAATATCTTAATTTAAACTTAATAACTGGAAGCTAATATATGTTGAGGATGGCCTGTGGCAATATGGTTGTTAAAATGCTAACTCAGTCTCAAGTAGGCCTGGAAATGGTTACAATCAAAGATTGTCTTATCCAACAATAGCCAACAAAACCTGTAAACAAATTCAAACACTTTTACTAAGTTAAGAAGTAGTTGTGGAAATCACTAGAAAGGTCTAGGAATTCAGGATACTGTGTGAGGAGAATAAAAATCATATAACACAAGTTGTCACCAAAAGCTTCATGTTCTACTTGCATCAGCCTGAGAAAAGTAGGTGGAATAAAATAGTATTAAGAAGGTAATATGATCCTCCAAACCTAACCATACTACTAAATGATAGCATATAGTAATCATCAGCCTGTGCTTTTTAAATTCCTAATCATCTTTTCTTTTAATCTATTGTCATAACTCATAAATTCCTCCCTCTTTTCTATCCTCCTACTGTCATTTAACTGATAGCAAACCCAGCCATGAGTGGATTCATCACTGTAAAAGTAATACAAGCAGTGTGGTATGCTGAAAACATTGAAGGCAACTCTGTTTCTGATGTAAAAGATGCCAGCAATAAAGGGATCCAAGCGCACCAAAGTCTAAATTATTTCCTAATGTGGTATTAAGCTGCTCATTATTCCTTCCCTGTCATCTTCAAGTGTAAGTAATTAAGTCGAATTACAGACTAAGTTTTGAAAATCTGGCCACACTTTAAAAGAAAAAGGTTTGTAAGGCCATTTTTTTCTATTCTTTCTCTTGTAGGAAGAAGGGACCAAACCAGTTTGTGGAGATGTTACAAAAGCCAAAGGTAGGTCTGGATGGAAAGATTGGCATGTGGTTTATGCACAAAAAATGTACAGAGAAGTGGAGAAAAACCATTTCAAAATTTCAATCAATTCTGGTGAGTCAATAAATCAAACATTTTTAGATTGGAAAAAATAAAAATAATAAAAGGAAAACATCCAATTTTGATATTTGCCCAATAATTATTTTAAGTTTAATTAAAAAATGATGTATTCATTTTCTAAATTGCCAAAATCTAATTTTAAAAGGGTTTTAAAGGTTTAGGTTTAAAAGTTAAAAAAAAAACCAAAAAAACAAATGTTTCATGTTGGTTGAATGAACAGGGTTTTTCTCATATTTTTCATTTTGCTGAAAATATTTTCATTATGGGCCAATTGGAAATGAACTGTACTCGCCGCTTCAGTTTGGTCAGTAAACTGATAAATCCATTATTCCAACAGGCTTATTCTCCCTTATCCCTTTTGGAATGCTATCAAAGAATACTTGCAGTTGATCCAGAAGCCACACCATTCACATCTGGCAAACCCTCACCCTCCCTCAATAATTGGGAGAATGGATAGTGTAAACATACATTCTGGAAATCTTCAGATTCCTAATTTAGGCGGTTTTAAGATCTCATGTTTTGCTACTGGAGTGGCAAAGACCAAGAATTTAGCTATTTGTTCCCATTATTGTTTTCCTTTTTTCTTCATTAGTAGATCCATTCCAATTGACTTAAAGAGAGGATTAGTTTTAACTGAATTAATTCTTAAATCAAACAGTGTACTTAATTTGAGTTAAAGAAAAATGCCATTTCAGAAATGTTGCTTTGGCTTCCACTTATGTATCTTTATGTGGTTAAGACTCTAAAATGAAATGTTGTTACTGGAAAACTAGGGTGACTGGCATTTATATAACTCCCAGGAGATTACATGTGCCCCATAAGTAGGGCCCTCACCATTACAAAGACCATCCCTCATTTTTCCAGCCAGTGGTAATAGTGCCTCATTTCCAGTCATTATTTTTTTCCTCTTCATTATTATTCCAAATCTTGATCAACCACATCATGGCACTGAGCTAATGAAATGGAGTTCACTAGCTGGCATCACTGCCAAAGGAAATGAGCTAGGGATATTGTTCCTGCCCAGACTTCAGTACAAACTCTTCCTGAGACATGCCCCTGTTTTGCTGAAGCAGGGCAGAGAGGCAGGGGAATCAGTGCTGCAGTTTTCAAGGTATTATAGCTAAAAGCTCAGTTTGGGAATCTATGCTGTAGTATAGTGCTGGTCAAGCTTTCCAGTGCATGGGCCAGATGAGGGGTGCAGCCAGTCTGTGGACTGGATCCAGTCCACAGGCCAGATCTAACACACAAGCCAACCCAACACACTGGATCTTACTAGAACTTACTAGGACACACCTTTGTTTGACAATCACTATTGCTTTCCTAACCCGTGGTAGCCTAATAGGCCATTAAGTTCAGGCAGACCTCTGACTTTGAAAAGGGCTTTTAATGAAAAACATATTGGTCTCAGTCATGTTGTCTAGTTCTCTTCCATAACAAAATAGAATAGCAGGGTTAGAAGAGATTTTAGGAAATCATCTAGTTCAACTCCCTGCCAAAAACAGGATCTTCCCTGACTAAACCAGCCCAGTCCAGTGTCTGTCTAAACTCCTCTTAGAAACTTCCAAAGATGAAGAGCCCACAATGTCTTGGGGTAACCTGTTGGCATAACCTGTTCCAACGCTTAACCATCCTCCTAGTGAAAAACTTAATCTTAATATCTGACCTAAATTTCCCTTTCTGCAATTTAAGACTGTTGGTACTTGTCCTGTCACTTATAGTCTGTCACCATCTTCTATTTTATACCATTTTGGTATTTAAAAACTTATCAAATCTTGCCTCAGTCATCTCTTCCCCATATTAAATACTCCTAGTTCTTTCACCCTTTCCTTGTTTCCCAGGGCTCTGATCATTTTTGTGACTTTCCAATTGACTCTTTCCAAGTTAATCATACCTTTCTCAAATTGAGGGGCCAGAAACAAGACACAATACTCCATGTGATGCCTCAGCACTGTCATATAGAGCAGGAGGATTACTTCTCTGGATTTGCAAGTGATACTTCTATTAATGCAGTCCATTTGATCTTTTTTTTGCCATTGACCTTTTTTTTGTAACAAGAATACATTGTTAGTTCATATAGTAGCTCATGGTCCACTATAGCCTCTTAATTCTTTTCTGCAGTACTTCAGCATAGTCAATCATTCCCCAGTCTGTATTTGTGTATGCAATTGTTCCATCCCAAGTGTAGGACTTTGAACTTGCTGTTATTGAATTTTGTTCAAAAATTGAATATTTGCAGTTTGATAGTTTTCAGGTGTGACTTTTTTATTCATTGCCACTTCTGAATTTTATTATCTATTAGAAATTGTTCCCAAGATATCTTACCTCCAAGTTCTGGGAGCTTGCCCAACTTCAGGATTTGGCACTCACTCTCTCCTTAAAATCATGAACTCTTCCAAATTCTCAAACAATTCCTCCCTATTTGTTAGAATCAAATCTAAAATAACCACCCATCTCATAACTTTAGGGGAAGAAAAGTGTCCCTATGTATTCCAAAAACTTTTTTGCACTGGGTGTTTCTATACCACATTCCTGAAACTCTGAAGGGCATTGCCAAGAAGTGCACTAACTCCTGCTCCACACTTGCCAAAAACAGAAATAAGGTAACAGAAAAGGTGATTTCAGAATATGCCCCACTGCTGTCCTCCTGCACAAGTGCCACAATTCTAAGGACCTCCCTAGAGTGGCCTCTGTGCCTCATTGGCTTATTTGGAACAGGAGTGAGCATGTGGGGTAATGCTTCTCACCACTATTCTCAAAAAGTGTCACAGAAGCAGTATAAACAACCCCCCTGTGTCACACAATATTGCTTTTCCAACAGAATTCAAGCTCTCCCATTATATTGGGTCATTCCCTTTGAATACTTCAAAAGAAAATGTATCTCCTTCCTTCTTTTCGTTATGTGTGCTCTTGTAGACCCCTACCATATCATATTTTATAATATTCCATTGATCGGCCACTGGGTCCCATTATATTTCTCATATTGCAGTTTCTGTATCTTCTAGCATTTTAAATATTCTGGACACCCTAGATAGGTCTGTCTCTTCAAGTTTCTATACTTTTCTTTCAGAAGTATTGTACCATCTTGTATCCAAGTTTGGGCTGTATTACAAAAATGCTATTAAAAAAAAGTCTTCAAATCCATCTTCAAATCCAAAACTATCCACTTTCTCTTAGGTGACTCATATGTTCTTCTTTTAGGTGATTCATCCTTCCGACAGAATAACTTAATTTTAACTTTTGAGTTATCTCATTATTTTTATATTTTCTCCATTTTTATTTTTTTCTGCCATAAGGGTTATTATTTTGGATTATTTTTTATTTATTATAATTGTAAATCCATCATGGATTATTTCTAGGTTTAGCAACTGTTTGTTCTAGTTACAGCTTCTGTTTCAGCTTTTCTATTTAAAACAAATACATTATTTAAAAAAAAATCCTTTTCATAATTGTATTCATATTATGATACTCCTTGGATAGTCACTTTATTATTGTCTTCCTAGAATTAAATCACATATCTTTAAATAATACAGTTATTGTCATAAAAGGTGAGTTAGTCTTCCAGTTTGTTAGCCTTGGAGCTTCTTCCTAATTATGATTCATAACAATAACTGGCCGAGTGATAAAATACCTTTTCTTTATGAGTTTTCTTTATGAAGTCTTTAGGGAAGAAAATCATGCCTATATGGGGATATAAATACTACAATGTGAAAAAAGTGGAATTTATTTTGTAAGAATTCAGTTCTTTTCACTACCTTTTGATTTAAATCATGGAGGGAACTGTTACTTGTTTATAAGACCCTTATCTAACTTGAATTTACTTTTCAAGCAATATAGTATTACAGTTAAGTTCCTTTGTTATGAAGATCTTCCTTTCTTGGAGTGAAAAAAATAATATGGAAAATATAAATCATTCTATCAAGTTTGATTGGGAAGTTCATTGCCATTTTCAATCTAGTTCCTGAACTGTCCACCGTACAGATCACAATGAAGGAAGGATCTTGACATAAATCCCCTTTCGGAAGGAAATAGCTGTTGATTTTATTTTTAACCAGAATATGTAACTGACACACTTTTTGTATTGGAAATCAAGCCCTTCTTTTCTTTCTGATACCTAGAGAAATTTGCTTAGGCATGTGACATTAAGTCATTCTTTCTGAAATTCTAAGAAGTTAATTTCTTGGACAACTTTTATGTTATAAATGATTTTCAGCTACACACTTTCTTATACATATTAGGCTTTTGTTAACATTTCAAGAGTGAGTAAAATCTACCATATTTACTTGAATGTAAGATTATATTTTTTCCCTCTGTCAGCAAGAGGGAAAAGCTCCTCATCTTACATTCACTTACAAGAAAACCTCATTAAACACATTGTATACCATTAAACTGCTGCCAAAAAGAGCATGTGCTCAGTAATGGAAACTAGCTATGAAACTGAGTAAATGCAGGCAGTACTGAGCATGACTCTAAAACACATGACCTATACTGGGCAAACATACTGATGGGAACCTTTTTTACTAGTAGTAGCATGAAAGTAACAAAAATTTAGAAAACTGCTTCCATCAGCTTACACTGTGTTACAAAAAACCATATCAATTACAGGCCCACAAATCAATAAAGAATTGAAACTTAAAACACGCTACCATCAGCTTCCAAAACTTGGATAAGATGACCAACAAAAAAATCCATAGTACATTTATACATTATCCAATGATTTCCTCCTCCTCAAATTCTCATTGATGGGGCACCCAGGACTTGCCAAACTGTGTATGTGGTGAGGTGCAGTCAATGAGACACATTGAAAACTCCTGCCCTGAACTTGCACATCACAGAGAGATTGAAGCAATCCACTTAGCCCGCCCAGATGTCATCAACTGGCTATCAAACCTCAACATGAAACTTTAATTAACTTATGCCTTTTCTGCTGTTGCTTGCCCTAGCCATAAGAAAGAAGAAGCAGATTAATCCAGGGGCCTGCAGCCTTTCATTTCTTCTTACCATATTATTTTCTGTCACCTTCTAAGATCATCTATTAATGGTTCTCTTCCTTTATCCCATATATGTCTTGCCTTAGCCTCTATCATGCCTTCCCCCAGTCAGACTCTGGCCTGCTTCACCACTTCTCAGGCCTCATCATCTTTTCATCCTCCTAAATCTAGATATCTCCATTATTCTCTTTTCTGTAAGTCCATCACCTGCTCCTTATCTAGTTCTCTTGTATCCTGCCAGCAATACCACCCCAGTTCTCTCAAAAGCAAGATACCTTCTACTGAGTGTTCCACTTGTTCCAAGACTAGCAAGTTTCTTGCCTTCCACAATGCCACATGAAACCTCACTACAGCTTTCCACACTCTTCCACTGTCCTTCTTCTCAGACTCAGCCCACAATCCACACAGAACCAGTTTTAACATGAGTTGGCTCTTAGCATTCCGCAACTGTAGGAGTTTCTCCAATTTCCCCCAGAACATTCTGGCAAACTCCCACTCCCACATCACATGCCATATGCTTTCTTCCCTGTGACATGTTTCTCTGGAGCATTCAGCTATTCTACGTAGTCCCAGCTGTAATGGAGCACCCGTACTGGTACAATCTCATTGCCAAGCAGCCAGCCAAAGTTCCAGCTACTTCTGTAAGCTGTTTTCAAACATCCTCTTCAAAATGATCTGTGTGTCTTTCCTTATGAACCTCCCCACTGGGACTATAGTCTCCCTTTCCTTGATACAGGCTTTGACTTTTTATGGTCCACCAGCTCTGTTGTGGGTATTTTATGCATCCCATACTGATTCACAAATTTTACAAGCTTTTTGTACTTTAGTGGCATTATCCAGGCCCAGGGCCATAAGAGTGACCTTTTACATGCATTATATTGATATAATAATGTCCCCACATCATCCCAGACTAACTCAGATGATTTGGTGACCCTTTTTATCCCTTCTGTGCAGCACAGACTAACATAAATCACATAAGAAAACAAAAACACATCTGAAAAGCCCCATCTTCCCTTATATTTTACGATGTTCTCCTAAGCCTTTCCCTTCTGGCTTTTCTAAAGAATACCTTCAATTCCTATTGAATCTTGCAGTGGTCCACAACTGAGGGAACACCACACCTACATACTATATGATTGGGAGTACTACCACCTTAATTACATTTATCTGTCCTGCCATCAGCAGCTTATACTCATACTAGCTCCCCAGTTTTGTTTCACTTTCCCTTTCAACTTCTCCCAGGCTGCTGTACCTATCAGTCACACATCCACCCTCACTCCTAATATCTTGGTTTGGTTCGTAGTGACCTGTAACTCCAGTTTTCCTGTTCCTTCCATCTTCCCCAGCACTAGGTACTTGCTTTTTTCTACACTTATTTTTGCCCCAAACACCTTTTTATATTAATTTGTATGTCTTATTTCCTGTTCTAGGGACATGCTAATTTATTAACATTGCCTGTGTATAATATGCATTTTGCTGGTGTGCCCTTTCCTCGTGGCACACCCTTGATCACACAATATGTCCTGATCCTGCGTACCAGGGGTTTTCATCCTTTTTTAATAAGTATACCCCCTGGTATACTTGGGCCAGACATGGAGGGGGTAGAGAGGGAGGGGAGGTGGTGCGCAGCTGGACGTGGAGCAGCAGCAGCACAGGGTGGTGGGTAGCGGTGGACACCGGCATGTACAACCCCCCCACATGTGTCTGGCTGTGTGGGCAGTACTTTTACAGACCACAGAGGGGCACTGATGCCCTGCCCTGCCCTGCCCTGCCCTGCCCCCCACCCCCACCCCAGCCCTGCTGCTGGGAAACAGCAGTGCAGGGTGGTGGGTGGCGGTGCTCCGTCCCCACCCACCCATGTGTACCCCCTAGGGCCTGCCCAAGGACCTCTGGGGGTATGTGTACCCCTGGCTGACAACACCTGCTCTGTACTAATGACTCAATGGTGCAGATGAATAGGAGTGATGACAGGGAGCATTCCTATTTCATGCCTGGTCTACCCTTGACCTCCTCCATTAGATCATCACCACTAACAGGTCCAGACTTAGTATGTCCCAAAAGGTCTTGTAAAATTCTGCTGGGGGGCTGTCATGCCCTGGGCCTTTCCTGTCTTGGAGGCCTGGGTTGCCCCTGATAGTTCTTCCAGTGTCCAATCCTTCTCCAGCTAATGCCTCTCACTTTCCTCCAAGCTCACTTCTAATCCCACCAAAAAGGATTCAAGGGCTCCCTGATGTAACACTCTGCTGAAGTATAAACTTTTCTAAAAACTCTTTCACAATCCTCAGGATCTCTTCTGTCTTTGTTAGTTATATTATCCTTTCATCCTGCACTGTTGCAATATTTTCTTTTTCCTGGCCTTCAGGCAAAGAGGGCCATTTCTTTTCCTTCCTCCACCCATGTGGCCTTTTCAAGGAAGATGTTTCTGTCCTTTCTAAACCACTCCTTTAATAGACTCTTTGTGTCTCTAATTTCCTCTGTTATTGGGAATCCCTTCTCTGCCAGTCACAGGAGATAATGAAGTCTCCATTGCAAACTCATAACCCTCCTCCACTTTTCCCAGTCCCTTCTTTTCCCCACATTCTGAAAAAAGGCTTGTGGTCTTTCTATTACATCTTTCCACCATCTGATTCTGCTTATATATGTTCCTTTCATTGCTCCCCATTCTTTGTCGTAGCTTCTATAACATCTGCACACTTATTCATCTTCCCATAGTCTTATATTTAACTTCCACTGCCCTGTATTGGTGCTCTTTGCTTTCCCACTTCCAACACCATCGTCAGTAGCAGGTGATCCAAAAAGAAGATTGATATTCTCTCTGCCACTTGAACTTTCCAATCTATGGACCCAAAACCAGTCTGTGCAGGGCCATGAGCAGCCCACTGAATTCCCTCTAGTAAACCTATTCTCAGCTCCAGGCACTGCCTTTTGGGTGTCCCATAGTTTATGCTCTGCAACCACTCTTGCTAGTATCTGTGAGGATCTATCTAATCCTGAGATATCGCTCCTCATGCAGAACTGATTTTTTCTCCCAGTTCTCATCCACTGTCCTTCAACAGATCCAATCATAGAAAATTAGGGTTGAAAGGGAACCCAGGAGGTCAGCAAACACTTACTGTACCAACAGACTACTTCCAACTGGCCTAGTTGTCTGTATGGTTGTGACTGCTTATAAGCATCAGAACTTTCAGTGCTTAGTAGGCTACTCAGTTGGATAGATGATTTTGTCTTGGGAAGCCCTCTGACACCTTGTTCTTGACTGATGTCTGTTCCTAGTTTCCTGTTCCTTGGGTCCTTATTGTTGGCGTCCTGGCTTCATCTTTGTTCCTAGTTCCTGCCTGCTTACTCCTTGTTCCACACTTGTCAGATCCTGATCCCCATTTGCTCTCTACTTAAGGTAGTTAAGTCAAGGTAATCAAGGTAAACAGTCCACTTTTACAGAAGAAAAAGGTATACCCTGGCCTAACACATTCAATAGAAATATAGCTATTAGCTCTAGTGAGAGTAGGATTTTGCTCAATATCATCAACCAAAAGGGATATAACCAAGAAAAAAAAAACTTATTTAGGAAGTTAAGGGAGTGTGGAATGCAATTTTTAAATATAAATTAAACTATTCTATAATACCAGAGTTCTAACTCAATAGTTTTGTTCTTAATATCTTTAAAGATTAAGTAATAAGTACAATATTACAATTAAATTGAACAAACCTTCAATTAAGTCTAAAATAAAAAAAATCCCTTCTAACTTAGTACATTTGAAAGATATGACTTATCAGCAACGATGCTATTTCATTTTGTGGTGAATACAGAGATGCTCCCTAGTTTAGAAGACTTGGGAAGTGGGAGACAGTCCGTCAGTTAGAGAGTAACTAGTTAGCTAAAGAGAGACAAAGTGGCTGCAGCAGTTTGCCCAGTGTTCTGCAATTAAAGTGAGTTATTTAATTATTCTCATTCATGTATGCCCATGTTTATTGAACCTGATGATCACTACATAGTGTTACAAGTAATGAATGAACAAGAACCTGAAACAATTTGAGACTGAAATGGAAAAAGAAGTTGAGAATTCAGAGCAAGTGGAGCAATGCAGGTGTTACCAGATTTGCCCATCACTTTGGGGTGTGCTCATTTATTAAGGGTACACTTCTGAGGGTCTCTGTAATTCTGTCAATGTGCTGCTTGTGTTACTTGTGTTTCTATATGGAGCTATATCTATCCCTTCTGCAAGTCCTCACCCCCAAGGAGCTACCTTGAAGGACTCAGTTTCAATGGGGCTGGGTTCCTCCAACCACCGAATCAGTCAAACACACACACACACACACACACACACACACACACACACACACACATTAACGTGACACACCTGACCTGGCCAGGTTGATCAGCATGGACAGGCTGACACCCTCATATGCCAGGAATCAGTTAATTAAGGTAACAATAAAATGTAATTGTCTGAGCCAAACTGGGTCAATCAGCTTGTACAAGCTGATCCCCTTATGTGTCTAAAACCTAGCACGTCCCAATCTTTGGTCTTAACTGTCCTAGTAGTAACCCCCTTGATGAGCAGACCCCACTGTGGTTTTGAGCATTACAGCGATCTTTGTCGTAGGTAAAAGAAACATTGCTACAATGCAAATGTGGAGGTTGAGGGGAAGAAAGAGTAGGTGAAATTCATAGAAAAAGTATAGCAACTAGCTTGACCATAAAAGTTATTTATTGCCAGGTATATGAACTTATGATGATGCCAGTAATAATAGCCATACAAAATAGAGACAACTAAACAGGTACAATATTGCATAGGTTCAATTAGGGTTTTGGGGAAGTCTAGCTTGAGTTTGATTAGCAAAAGTCAGGTTTAGAAAGCTGTGTCTGGAGTAAGAGAATAAAAGTCAGGTTTAGAAAGCTGTGCCTGGAGTAAGAAAATAAACGTCAGGTTTAGAAAGCTGTGCCTGGAGTAAGAAAATAAACATCAGGTTCCTGGAGTCAGAGAGAGGGAGGGGGAGAGAGCTGGGGTTTCACCTCTCAGTGAAGTTTGAACCAGTTGAGGTTCCCAGGTGGTGTTGGAGCCGGCAGACAGGCAGAGTCCTCAGCACTAACAGTGGAGATATTCCAGGCAGAAAAGGAGTGGATCGAATGCAGCTTTGGATCCAAGCACCAGGACAGAAACATGAGCTTGAGTAGTGGTTTTTGTAGGGAACTAACAATGGCTCAAGGGAGAACCATTTTGGTAAACAATGGTTCATATGCTGGATAATAGGAACTGATCACTGCTGGCTATAGGTGGCATTACTCTGATGGAGCTCACAATCCAGACAGTAAGATACACTGTTTTGGATACCGATAGAGGAGTCATTACTAAAATTGGTTTGATAAATGCTGAGCTGGGTCTGTGTAGATGTGGGTTGATTATCATTTGGAGCTAGGATTCCCCATCATTCAGTGCTCCCCTGCTTTTCTGATCCCAGAATTCAGTGCAGTCCTTTCTTGGAGTCTCTGAATGCTAATGGAGGTGCATTCCTGTCCCATCTCCCCTTTAAATGAATTGTCATCTGGTTCCATCTCGGATGCAAATGAGACCAGGGAAGTTGCTTCACTCTTGTCACCCTTGTCTGGAAGGCTTTACGTGCGTCTCATACTGCATCTTCTTTGTCTTCTGTAAGTCCTTCCTCTAATCAGTTCTTGTTCAGGCAGACGTGGGGAGGGGGAAGAGTTCTCTGTGAGTCAGACAGGCTACATACTGTGCCAGGGTTCCCCAAGAACATGGAGCTGAGACGTAACACAGGTTTGGGGAAGGGAAAAGCCTTCTATAAGAAATCTTCCTTCACAGGAATAGTCTGAGTAAAAGGAGAGTTAATCATGGAAGTGTTACAACTTCCACCTGCCCTTTTTAGTAATATAACAGAACATTGGAGGGCGCTTAGACAATGGTTTGAATAGCACTTAGCCATAGGGGCAGAAAATAAACACAAACAACATCAAATCCCCAATCTTCTTGCATTCTCTAGGGAATAAGCTTTGGCTGTTTATAATGACTTTACCTTTATAGGAGGCCAAAATCTGCAGTTGTGTAATATAATCTAGATTTGTGGAGCGCTGCATGCCAAAAAAGAACAAGACTTGAAAAATGCAGATTTATTCTGTGCAAACAAGTGATAGGAGAAACTATAGATCAATATGTTACTGAACAAAAGAGACAGTATAAGAACTGTGCTTTTGGGAACTTGACAGGATCTCTGATTAGAGAAGGGATTATTTTTATTATTGCAGACATTGCATTGCAAGAAAGGTATTGCATGAGAGAGACTTGCCACTAGAAAAAAATCTATCCAGTTTTGCAAGGCAGAAGAAACTGTGAAGGCCCAGCCTGGAGAGCTGTACATTCCCAAAGGGCTTGTCCATGGACCAGTCATTAAAGAACGTTGCCAGAAGCCATCTCACAGGGTAGAATTTTCCACTGTCAAGAAGTCTCCTTTTAGGCTGGAATTTACCATTGTTAAGGAGACCTCTAAGGAAAAAAAAAATTAATGGAAAAACCTGCAGTAAGTGTGAAAGGCAACATGGCCTCAAACATTGTGCTGAATTTGGAAAGTTCTGTTATAACTGTGGGAAGAAGATCCTTTTGCCAAGTGCTGCTTGTCCCAAACATAAAAACCTCAGGTTTATATAGCTGAGAATGTCCTGGAAAATGAGTTTCTGTCGATATGGTAAAACTGAACAAAACCAATAAGAAAGGCTGGATGTTGCCAGTGCAAGTGCAAGAAACAATGCTTTCACTTAAACAAGACACTGGATCTTATGGTAGTATTTTACTGGAGCATGAATATAGAAAATTAAAATTGTGTCCAAAAGTGAGTCCAACACCATTTTAATGGCTGGCTATTCAGGAACAAATGTACCAGTGAAACCAACATTCTTTCTGGTACTTAGGGAGGTGACACCAATTTTGAGAATGGCAGCTTGTGAGAAACTGAATCTAGTTAAGTGTGTGCTTACAATACAAGAAAACACAGGTTTACTGCCTCCTGATATTCATCTTATCTAACACACTCCAATTCTGGATAACTTTCTTAGGAAGAAACCTAAGACACAAGAATCAACTATGTTCATATGGGAAGAAATGTACCTACAGACACAAATGTAAATACCACTACACAGAAAGAGGAAATCAGCTGCAGCAGTCCCTAGCTAATGAACTTTGTGCCATGTCAAGAAGCACAACTGTTCAAATTGCAAGTGAAGGGGAATTGTTAAAAAAAAGCATCAGCGTACCACTTAGCAGTAAGAACAATGACATGTTTTAATCTCAAACATACTGCTCCAAAGAGAAAATTGAATTCCAATATAAGTACTCAAGTCATCAAGACTTAGTGGAAAAAGCTGCCAACCAAAAGTAAATTGGAAACCAAGTCTTCATTGGTCCAGGAGTAAAGTGAATGGTTGTTTGTGTTAATTTGTGTAATTATTGTAAAGAGGGAAAGACAAAGTGATAATCGTTATAATTTAGAGACACTCCCTAAATTAAAAGAGTTGGGAACTGGGAGATGGTCCCTTATTTAGGGAGTAACTAGTTAGTTGGTTAGAGAGAGACAAAGGGTCCACAGAGGTTTGTACAGAGAACCCCCGCTTAATGCTGTTTCACTTAGCGCTATTTCACTATAGTACTCATTTCACTTTGATACCCAGCTTCACTTAATGCTCACTGGTTTTGCTATAATGCTCACAGGTATTGGGCAGGGAGCATTGGCAGTGCACAGCCTCATCGCCATCTTGCCTCATCAAAAACTTCCATGCAATGTGGTTTTTCATGCTTTGTGCTCTTCGTGCTTGTGCCATTGTCTTGCTTCATTTTTTGAGTTGCAGCATGAGTCAAAAATGTTCAAATGACTCTGAAAGTGTAAGTGCTGAGAAAAAAACAGCAAAAAAACATAATGCTGGAGCTTATATTGGATGTCCTGAAGCAAATTGAAGCAGGGGAATGCCAGAATGAGGTCTGTAGAGCACTGAATTTGGCTGGGTCAACTGTTTCATAGATTTCATAGATTTCATAGACATTAGGGCTGGAAGGGACCTCGGAAGATCATCGAGTCCAGCCCCCTGCCCCAGGGGCAGGAAGTCAGTAGGGGTCATAGGATCCCAGCAAGATAAACATCCACATTTCTTTTCAAGTCGTTCAAAGAATGTGCTTGAACCACCTCCGGTGGCAGGCTATTCCAGACCTTGGGGGCTCGGACAGTAAACAAGTTCTTCCTTATGTCCAGTATGAAATGGTCTTGGAGGAGTTTATAACCATTTGACCTTGTCATCTCTTCAAGCCGTCTGGTGAACAAACGTTCCCCCAGATCCTGGTGCAGATCCCTTATAAACTTATAGGCAGTCATCAGATTACCCCTGAGCCTGCGCTTTTCCAGGCTGAAGAGTCCCATAGCTCTCAGCCTGTCATCATAAGGTCTGTTTTCTTGACCACTGATCATGTGTGTGGCTCTTCTCTGAACTCTCTCAAGCTTCTCCACATCCTTTTTGAATTGTGGAGCCCAAAACTGGATGCAGTACTCCAGCTGCAGTCTCACCAAGGCTGAGTACAATGGAAGAATGACATCCTGGGATTTGTTTGAGAAGCATATACAGATGCAAGCCAGCATTTTGCTTGGACCACGTTGAAGAATAAAGACAAAATAAAAGAATGTGGTAGAACTGTAACTTGTTTAAATGCTTTGAAACTCAGTTGGAGTAGGGCTCCAATCATGTTAGAAATGGAAAGGCTGTTAAGTGTGTGGATTGAGGCTACAACTCAATGCTGTATGCCCTTGAGCATGGTTTTTATGCAGAAGAAGGCTAAGAGCCTGTTTGATGATTTACAGAAAAAATTTGCTGGGGGGATCTGCTTCTGAGCCTTTTTATGCAAATAAGGGGTGATTCAAAAGATTTAAGAGGTGCAGCAACTTGCATAATATTAATATTCAGGGGGAGGCTGCTAGTGCTGATACCCAAGCTATAAAAATAAACTATACAAGCTATAAAAATAAGCTTGTGGAAATTATTAAGGAGGGGGCTTATACACCTCAACAAGTCTTCAACGCAGATGAGACAGGTCTCTTCTGGAAGAGGATGCCTTCTAGGACCTACATTTCCAGGGAGGAGAAGTCGATGCCAAGTTTCAAGGTGTCCAAGGATTGACTTACTTTATTGCTTGGTGGTAATGCTGCAGGGGATTTTAAATTGAAACCAGTGCTTGTATATGACTCAGAAAACCCCAGGGCTCTCAAGGGGTATCTTAAAAGCAGTCTGCCTGTCATTTGAAAGTCTAACCAGAAGGCCTTGGTGACAATGAAAATCTTTCAGAGTTGGTTGAGGGATTATTTACATCCTGCAGTTGAGAAAGACTGTGCTGAGAACAAGTTGTCCCACAAGGCACTTCTCATTTTAGACAATGCACCAGGGTATCATACCATACTTGATGACCTCAGTGATAATGTAAAAGTTGTTTTCCTACCCCAAATACCACCTCCATTATACAGCCAATAGACCAGCGTGTCATTGCTGCCTTTAAGGCTTATTACATAAGGAAAATATTTGCCCAGGCAGCCAGGGCTACAGAAGAAAAGGGTGCTCCAACCCTAAAATAATTTTGGAAGGGCTATAATATCCACAAGGCAATAAATAACATTTCAAGTGCCTGTATGAAGTTGCCTCCAAAACAATGAATGGTGTCTGGTGAAAGCTTTGGGCAGACTGTGTCCAGGATTCCCATGAGGTTGAGGAACCAGTGGTGATAATTCAGTACAATATCATTGAGCTTGGAAGGAAAATTAGATTTAATGAGCTTGAACCTGAGGACATTCAGGAGTTGATCAGTTCCAACAGGGAGGAATTGAGCAATGAGGACCTCATTCAAACAGAGCAGCAGGGAAGGAAGATGCCTAGGAAGATGTTCAACCAACAAGGGCTTTAGCCAGCAAAGGCATGGCTGAAGCTTTCAAAAATCTTGAAGCTTTTCTTTCCTACTTTGATGAGAATGACCATGACATGCAGCGCAGTTCTGCAGTTGCAAGAGGAGTTAACAATGAAATCAATTGTTACAGATTGCTTTATGATGAAAAGAAGAAGCCCAAAGTGCAGCTATCAATGGATTCCTTCTTCAAGTGCACAACTCTGGCTTCAACCCCTGCAGCCAGCCCCTCACAAAAAATCCTCAGCCAAGCACTTGAAAATCCCCTGAAACTGACACTAACCCTGACAGCTCTGATTCAGAGTGCTGAACGAAGCCAAAAGAACAAAAAGTGAAACTGAAAGTGCATCTGTGCATACAGTTCATTACTTTATTTTGTAATTGTATACATGATTTCAGAGTTCAAAATGTTAAATAAAGTATTTACATACATTTAGATGTTTAAATTCATTGATTGTATAGTACTAGTGGGGGATTTCAGTGATTTTTATAGTACGAGTAGCGAGCTTTGGGAACGAATTATCTCTAATAATAATTAGAGATTATTGGGAGAATTGGTTTCATTTAATGCTGTTGCACTTAGCGCTCGGTTTTTCCGGAACCAATTAAGAGCACTAAGCGGGGGTTGCCTGTACACGTGTTTAATGAAACTGATGATCACTACAGTAGACAACCATGATATAGCTTGCAATCAATTCTGAGTTACCTGACTAAAGTGTAGGAAAGATGCTGGGCATTTATACACATGCTCCAAGAGTAGGGTGGGGGGGTAGTGCTTTAATTAGAGGAGCTCTGACAACTGCTATAATTAAAGAGCCTGGAGAGTCATCTGCATCAGTTCCCCACACTGAAAAAATGGGTACCACACTCAATTACAGTGCATTAGAGCAGCTTTACTGCGTGTGTATAGGCACTTTCTGTTACCCCTGTTGAGATGCAAGTGCCTCATTATGGGATTAAGGAGACATCTCTAGAGGGCAATGTTATTCTTACAATGGGAGCACTTACACATGCACAGGGGGTAATAGAATTCCTCCCACACTTTAGTCTGATAACTCAGAGTTGGTCATAAACTGTAAGATAGTCATCCATAAGTTGAAGACTTTGCATACCTTGAAAACAAGCTTCACACTACAGAACTGCCTCAACCAGAAGATTCATTCCATCAACCTCTCTGTGCAATAGAAAACAGCTTACCAAGAAAGAAGAAAAACTTCAGCACCCAGCTTACCATCAAACAACTTGGAGGTAAACAGACTGCTTGAACTTTTATTTGAGCCTAATTTTCATAAAATTAACTTTTCCACCCGAGGAATCCTATAATATCTTTTTATTCTCCTGTGCAACATGAAGTTTCATTTCCACCTGGAAGAAATTTTACAATCTGTACATTCTTCTTTGCCTGAGGAAGGGTGAGTGAGCCTGAAAGCTTGCAAGTAAAGATTGTTTTTCTGCAACTATTTAGTTGGTCCAAAAGATACCACTTCTGCCAAGACTTCTGTATATTCTGTCCATGACATTATCTCAAAGAGCAGGACTTAAACATTCAGGTCTGATTTTACTTTGATTAAATATAATTATTGCTGAATCTAAAGAGAAAAATAAACATTTCTGCAACTAATCAATCCAAAACTGGCCATATCCATTATAGTTAAACAGTTAAAGAAGTTTAATTTGAGTAGTATGAATAGTTTGTCAAACAGGAAAAAAAAAACAGATATCAGTATAATAGAGATGCTTGTATCTTATCAAGGTCAATAAGTAAAAGAAAATAGAAAATAACATATTGACACAGTCAAGAAAAATGTTTCTGTGACTATTTTATTTCTTCCTGTATCTGTCACCATAGTAACAAACTTCTTCACAGGTAACTGACATATGCATGAGTTCATTACTAACATACTTCATTGAGTTTCTGTACTTCTCATTTTTGTGGTTACAATAACCCACCCTTCACTCAATAAAACTCCACTCCCCCTATCCAAAACTACACTCCTACTACCCAAAGGCCTAACTTCCATCAAAGCTAAGAACTCAAGGAAATAACCTCAGTTCCAGACCCCTTCAGCTAGAGGTAGATTTAACTCACATGTGAAAATGACAAAAAAACACAGCTTAACTACCTGAATAAGGGCTAGGTAAGGTTAAGGACATGGTCTTTCCTTTTTTGTTTAAGCTGGACTACTGGGTAGCCATGAATGCAATATTCACACAGGCAGAAGGAGGGAAAGCAAAAGGAAGCACAACTTTTTAGCACAATAATGTGGGCATTCATGTGGTAGGGAGTGAAACTTGGGTTCTGGCTACTGAAAAGGCATAGTCTACATCAAATAGTTAGTGAATAAAATGCATTTGGCATATCTACATTCCCAGAGAGACTCATGCTGAGTCTCACCAACAAAGCGCACACCAAGGGGACCTTGAAATGCAGTTGTTGGATACTGATTTGTTTAACAACAAAACTGAAGAAGGAAAAAGTGGGCCTTCCTTGAATATAATAACTAGGGGTGCACCGGTAGAGATTTTGGAGGCCGGTACTGATACTCAATCTTTAAGAAAGCATATTGGCCAATACCGATCCAATTTCCAATACAGCTGTGTGTAAGTCTGTAAGGTAAGTCTGTTGTGGTGGAAGGGGAGAGGGGAGAGAAGGGGCATGTGGGGGGAAGATCAAGGCTCCTGTGGCAAGGGAGGAGTGGGGCTGAGGCAGGGGTGGGGCAGGGCGAGGCATGGGACGGAGCCGCAGCTCATCTGGGGGATGCAGGTTTGGGGATGGCTCCTGTTGCTGTGTGTACCCCAGGAGGACATGGGGGGGTTGTGTGCCCCCAGATCTGTGCAGGGCATAGGCAGCTTGCAATTTCCCCCAGGGGATACAGAAGAGAATCAGGGCAGAATACTATTTCCTTTTTAGATGTGCAAATGACATTTACATTATTTTAGGCATCTAAATCACTCAACACTCTACTTCACCATGTATATCAAAATGCTGAATTTTGCATACACACCTGAATTCCACAGGTAGTGACATTTTCACCCCAATTGAAGACGTTTGTCCCTACCGCACATGCTCAGAAGCCAGTCAGTACTGCCCTGGAGGTGTCTAGATACATTTACATCTGTTACAATTTGACTTCACCATGGAAACACAAAAAGAACATAAGCCCTGAAAACTAGACATCCAAAAGAAAATGTTTGATACTAAAATAAAAGCAGTGATAGCACTTACCTTTTTTCTCAAGAGTCTTCTATTTCAGGGACTTTCCCAGGATCTGGGAGACCACTTCTCTCTGAGGAGATTTGAACCTTAATGTCCCACACCAAACACTAGTAGCCAAATCATTAGGCTACAGAACTGAGAGCACCTTGCTGCTAAAGCTAGGAAGTAGGCATCCAACAGCAAACAGTCTCATGGGAAGGAGAAGTAGCAAGATGGAGTCACTCAAACTCATAAGAATGTAAGCTCATAAGAAATGCCATTTACTTTGTCAGACAGCGGGGAGTACCTAGCCTACTATCTGGTCTCATGCAGTGATACAGAGTTGATGCTGAATGGGGGGGTTGAACAGAGCATGTCTCAAATTTTCCATTTTCTGCTCTTCTACCACTGCAGCTTCCAGCAGGAAACTAACTACTGCTCTAGGGGGAGGAAAATGATCCCTTGATTTTAATGGTTGGGGGTTTTTTGAAGGGCAGGGGAGGGTTAATGGTTCTGAAAAATGAAAAAACACCCCACATAAGTAGCACTAGGAGCAAAGAGTAGGCTTCTTCACACATTCTGCCTACTTGAAACTTCCTCTCAGTCAAGATAAAATAGTTGCCAATACAGAAGAGTTTGCCAGTCCTCATTACCGTACTTCTTCAAGAAGGAAAGACCTCTAGAAAGGTATTACCAAGCATTTTTAACAGGCCAAGGTATGTGCCTGTATTTAGAGAGAGGAGAAAAAAGCCTGATGAACTGGTAACAATAAATTAAATTTTATGACTCCTTTTGGGAAAAAAAAGTCTGCATGGGTACAAAATACTCAGTATTCTCCAGCCATCTGTCATTAGCCCACACTGCCTTATGGGACTCTCTCCAGTGTGAAATTTCTCCTGAAATCACACTTCTCTTGGGACACCTCTCCCCACACATCCAGCTTACACAAAAAAGGTAGAGCGGGCATACTAACAATTTGTGATCCATTAGTTTTGAGATCACCTTGTGTACAGCAAGCCAGAGTCCCCTCACTCTTGTACTGCACTCTTGTACTGATACAACTCCATTGGACCAGATTTTGCTCCTGTCAGTAAAACAGAATGCAAAATTTTGCCTAGTTACAATGGCATCACATCAGATACATATTAGTGTATTTGATATTAAATACCATTGGGAAAAATGCATAGCAGCCCTGGGTAGAAGAAATTTAATTATGTAACATGTAATGATTAGTTAGAGCCACGAAGCATGTGATTTGATTGCATGTATTATGTCAAGCAACACTACACCATTACTAGTTTCTATACTGATGGCCACTATCGAAAAACAAGAACTACTACAAATTATTTTTTGCTTCAGTTTTGGTGATCAAGTTGAAATAGTGTAAGAGGCCTAGGGCTAAATCTTGTTCTACTTACAGATGCTTAAGGGGTATCTTGTATCTACATAACTGCCATTTTTGGCACTTATACTTCAGATTCTATGCTGCTACACTAGCCTTGCACTTCCCTTCTAGACTTCTTTAGGAAGCTGCTGCTAGTTACATAGGTACCCAGAAAGAATATAATCACCCAGTCATGCATGTAATTACCAGGTGTTCAACACCTGAGGATAAGGGAAGCTCTGCAACTACAGCCCAGTGCTGTAGTGGATAAAGCACTTCACTACAGAGTGGGAGACTTAGATTCTCAACTTGCTCTTACCCCAGAGAAGATTTAAACCATCGTGTCTTATTCTCTAGGAAAGCAGTCAAACCAGCCATGGCCAAACTAGGCATTACCCCAAACATTCTTCAGTCTTCTTCTTAAAGCTTGCCTACTGATCACATAGGAGGGGAAGATATACAAAAGCCATGTCTACACGAGATGCTGACTGCGCAGTTGCTACTGCAGTCATTCAGTACTTGCGTATGCAAGAGTTACTGCACAACAGCATTGCCAGACAGCATTTTTTCTATGACACTGACTGCAGAGTAGCTCATACCATGCAGCATTACTGCACAGTAGTAATGAGATATTATGCAGTCAGCATCTCGTGTAGACATGGCCAGGGAGAAGCAAAACAAAATTGAGAAAGGGTGGCTTAGTAAGATGGCTGTTCCCCTAGAAGAACGGGGTCCCTGTGTTTATGTTTTGACCTTTTCCTCAGGGTTTTCCTCACTTTTACTTCTAGGATGTATACGCACATCAGGGCAATATTATTTCCAAAGCAGGTGGAAATACAACCTACACAACTGAATGCCAGAATTGCAGGTAGGCAACCATGTAAGCCACTTAGGTATATAAAGATAAAATAGGATTTAGCCCCTAATTTTATATGGATTCTCATCATTGTATGAAAACTAGGCCAATTTTATGATGTCTTCAGTTAGGCAATGTCACTAATTAGACATTTTGTAGAGTCTCCATTTTGTCCGGATGGTTGGGGCAAAGTGGTTTTGTAAATCTTGGCTAATAGCAACAACAACATGGTGGCATTTTCCAAGAATTTAGAAAGGTGTGGATCTTTCATTCCTGCCCCCAGAAACTAATTTATCTCGGACTAAGTTTAAAGAAAGCTGAATGGTATGGTAGCTTACATTTGAGAGAGTCAATAATTTTCACTCGGTTTGATTGACTGTTTGTTTATTTTTATGCTAGTTCAGTTGTTTAGTTGGGTTATTTATTACTTACGTTTTTGTTATTTTGCCCTTTTTGTAGGAATTGTTATAATTTAAGTTTTGTGAAAGTGCCTTAAGGCTCAGGATAGGTGTTCTTCTATAATTAAAAATAAATAAATAGTACAGGCAGGCCATGAGAAATTTCCACTTTCAGGTGAGCACAGTGAGTTCAGAACTTTGAAAAAATTACCAAATCCTAGCATTGTTTGAACTTTGCTGAAGTTTTGTCCCATCAAGTTTATAGTGATGAATACTGGGCAAAAGTATTTGGTTGATAGACAGTGAATGAGGTGTCACTAACTCTGACTGACATAGCTGGAAAACAGTGGCAGGGTTGCCTTATAATTAGGAAACAGAGGATGGATGTTTTAACAGAGAGACTACAAAAAAGCATTTTCCTCTCTCATCCCTCTCTAGTTCATTGTATAGCTCTCATCAAGAAAATATTGCCACTATGAATAAATGAATCAGTAAGCCTTACACTGAAGACCCATTGTAGACTATACTGGTGAATTTAAATTCTTTCCTAACTCGCAAGACATTAGCTAAGTCTGATTGGTGGGCTCATTTAGTGCATATACCCAAATCTTGTACAATCTGGTTGTCCTCTTGAGTGATGCTTACTCCCACTGACGTCTGCTGTGATAAGACAGAATGACTCACTCTAGGTGGTTGTAAAGGTTAACAAGCAATGCATTCAGAACTGTAGTTATATCACGATGCCTTCTATGTGGCAGATGCTACAGTTTTGATTGCCATGAAGTACTTAGAAATAAATAGATAAATAGGTGAAATCAACACAGCCAAAATAACTTCAAAACCACATTTTTTTATGGTATATGTTCAGCATTAGCACTAAAAAATGATTCTGTCATTATGAATGGCCATCAAATGCCTATTTGTCATTAAGAAAACTGATACATCACTTAACAACATTCTCTAAATAGATTGTCAATGTGTGCTGTATTGTTAAAACACATTGGCTTTAAAGTGAAGCAAAGTAGATTTAGATTAGCTATCCGGAAAACTATCCTTACTTTTAGAACAGTAAGGCACTAACAAGCTGCTCGGGGATTTTGTAGAGACTGTACAGACATTCATATCAGCCAAGACAACTTTCCCAGGTTTGTTTCCCTGAGAGAAAAACTTACATGGAATGACCTGTACAAAAATTCAAGTAGATAAGCAAAGAGCCTTCAGTGCAGATGCTGGGCAGTCAGGGGACTTTAGAGCACACAGGTATAGCCAAGTCGAGGGGATGGAGGTCTGGCAGGGTCAGTGAATGTGGGCAGTGATCAGCAAGATCAGGAAAGGTGGAGGTGAGTTCTCCAGCCCTCCTATCCCCCTGCTATATTCTGCTGCCCAGCAGGGAGTATGCTTCCTGCACCCAAGTGCTGCACTGTGATTCAGGCAGCGACAAACCAGGAGCAGACCATGCCCCCTCAGTGCTTTAGCCCTGGGCTTTTCCAATCTGAAGCACTCAAGGAACTCTGCTCCCTACTTGGCTAGAACTGACACAGGCTCTCCCTATCCCTGTGGAAGGGGAAGCAATGAAAAACAAAGGTCACTGGGATTATAGAGAATGGCTCTGCATCTTCTGCCTGTACAGACATTCTGTCTCCTGAGAAATATTCTTCAGGGAGCCACTTCACTTGGCTTGTTCCCACGTTATTTTCCTCCCCAAGTAGCCCCTTATACTCTGGTAGAAAAAATGTTGAATATCTGTACACTTGTGGTTTCTCCAGTGAAAGCAAAGACTCTCCCTGGAGAAACTGAACATCTGTCCAAGCCAGGAATCTACTTCTTTGGTGGCTGTCAAGTGGAGGCTGGATAAGCTTTTGTCAGGGGTGTTTTAAAAGGAGTATTTCTGAATTCATGTAGGGGTTTGGGGTAGATTACCCTAAAGATTTTTTCCAAAACTAAGATTATATTCATGATTCCATGATTGTCTAAGTATCTGCCTTGCTTTGTAGCTTTATAGCTTTTGTAATTTTACAGCTTTTCTATAATCCTATTGTGAATGGATTCTTCCTGTCATCAGAGGAGTTGCCAACCAATGAAAAGCCAGTGTGATGACTTAATTTTTGTCACCTTCCATTTCTCTTGATGGAAACCATTTTATTCCAGGACAAAAATATTTCAGATATTCATGTCCATTAACCTGGGAAATCCTATTCAAACAGCTTCCAGGAGGTGTGCTCAAGAATTTTAGCTGTGTTTCTGTGACAGCATCCAACAGGCGGCTGGCACAGGAGACAGTGAATGCCACTACACTACATGCTACATTACCATAGTGATGAGCTATGGCAACATAGTGTCAACCAACACTAACAGTGTCACTGCCACTACTGTGCAGTAGCAATGACCTACTGGGAAGCAGTTCATTAGTATTGCACAAAAACAAATGCATGCGCTGCTGGCTCTGTGCAGTACTGGCAAGTACTGCACATTCATTTATGTTCAATCATAAATGACTGAGTACCAACTACACAGTCAGGAACACATGTAGACATGCAAGGTAGATGGTTGTATGAGGGCTTTATAAAGGCTGCTGGGCCAACATTGTACAAGACAACTCTGTTGAAAGACCTGCATGGTAATATCATAACTGATAAGGGGAAACAACTGGAGAGGTGGATTGACCACTATGGCACTTAGCATTTAGGTTAGCTTTTAGGAGGAATTTTTTCATTAGGAGGGTAGTAAAATACTTTAACAGGTTACCCAGAGAGGTTGCAGAATCTCCATCCAGGGAGGTTTTAGAGACCTGGCTAGACAAAGTTTTGGCTGGGATGATCTAGTTGGGGATGGCCACTTACAGCCATAATTTTCAATGATTCTATGAATGACACACTCAAGGGAGTCTGTAGCAGACCAACACATGCTAGACAAATTGCCTGGATTTGAAGTTATGACTTTGTTGGATACCAAACCTACACTAAAGGAACTTGAACAATGCATCAATAAAAATCCCAATAACAAAGCTTCAGGACCTGACTGTTTACCTGCTGAAATTTACAAATGTGCAGACTTGCTGCAAACATTGTACAAGGTACGGCTACTCTGTTGGAAGAAAGAAACTATTCTGAAAGATTTCATCCAAATCTATAAAAACAAAGGACTATAATAACCACAGAGGTGTATCTCTTCTCAACAGCACAGGAAAAATCTTAAGCCATATTCTTTTACCTAGACTTCAACATTAACTGAAAGAATCTACCCTGAAAGCCAGAGTGGCTTCCACTTGGAAAGGTCCACCATAGATATAGTCTTCCCTATAAGACAACTGCAGGAAAAGTGCAGAGAGAAGTGTATTCCACTGTACATTGCTGTTATAGATTTAAACAAAAGCCTTTGACATGGTTAGTCGAAATAGCTTTACATCATTCTGAAGAAGCTTGATTCTCCACCTATATTGCTAAACCTTGTGGTCCTTACACAATGTCATGAAGGCAACTGTAGTATGAAAACCAAGAGTCTGACTCATTCAATATCAACAGAGTAAAGCAGGGCTGCATACTGGCTCCCAAAATTTATATTTATATTTCTATATTTATGGATGTGTTTTATCCATTCTTCTATATGGCTCAGAAACATGGATGACGTACACCAAACATATCAAAAGAATAAACAGCTTTCATATCAGATGGCTGCATAAAAATATTTGAATGAGATGGCAACACAGAGTGAGTACAGCCTGACTTGGAAATGTTAAGTTGTGCTGGCATGTCATACATGGGAATGTTTATTAGTAAAAAAAAGACTCAGGTGGGTTGGTCATGTCAGAAGAATGGCGGATCACAGGATCCTGAAGAATGTGCTATCTGAAGCTCACAAAGGGTATAGGAAGAGAGGAAGGCTGCTAAACAGATTCTGGGATGCTTGCAAATGTGACTTAGAATCCTCTGGAATCTCTGTGGATGATTCAAATAGGAGTACAGCATCCAGCTCTGGTTGGTGGAATCAACCTGCAGATGGAGCAAGGCACTGCAAGGTGGACTCAATCAAGTTTTGTGATGACTGGCATCAGAGGAGGAAAGGATCTGATACTCAGATTCACAGCCTTGCTAGTGCATGGGTGTGCCCTACCTTTGAGCAGGACTGTCACTCATGCATCAAACTCAGCAACCATCAAAGAACTCATTGGTGCATACCCCATGCTCTGTAAAAAATGATGGTGCCAATTGATATCCAGGGACAAACCCTAAAAAGTTTCAAACTATACAAGATTTGGCTAATAGTGTGTCCTGGGACATCATAAAGTACATCTGAACAGTTGTCCTAGGAATGCATCTGTAACCCTGAGTACGACGCTACCTGCGCCCTCACCTGAAGAGTGGGATCCTGGGGTACCTGGTAGCCAGTGGCCCTGCCCAGTTCCCGGGGTAGCTGCTACAGGGTCCTCAAGCATAGAGCCTCCCCTTACAATTGAACAACCTTGCAGACCATTATAAAACTATTTACAGGATTTCATTATTTACAAGGTAACTTATAACCAATGCAATAAAACAAATGTGACATCTGTAACATTGTACCTACATCTGCAGATTAGGGCTCTCCATCAGCTTCAGTCATATGTATCTTCTTTCCAACTCCTTCTCTCTCATGTCCCTCCACTATATGTCTCCATCTTATCTTCAATCTTCCTCTTCCCCTTCTCCCTGGTAGTGTACTTCTGGTAATTTCTTTGCCTGCATATCCTGCCAGACTTCTTTGAACATGCCCATACCATGCCAGTCTCCTTTCTTGTAGTTTCTTAGATTCCTCCACTACCTTCACCGATCCTCTGATGTAAGTATTCCTCATTTTATCCATCTTCATCACTCCACACGTCCATTGGAGCAGTCTCATCTCTGTGTCATGCAATCGTTTTTCTTGAGTTTTCTTCAGGGGCCATGTCTCTGCTCTGTACAATAGCAATGGATATACGCTCCACCATGGATGAGCAATTCTATCCCTCCAATGCTGGTCCCAAGCCTAAAAGAGCAGGATTAGCATCAGGAGGGGCATCCAGCTGTTAAAACCTCTGCCAAATCATCATGATGCAGATCCAAGGAACAAACCTGCATATCTTAGACTTCCAAAACAGTTGCTAGTTTTTTTGTTTGTTTGTTGTTTTGCAAAGCACAGAAATGGAGGAAGAAAGACTCTTGGCCATGTTTTACTATCATATTTTTATCAAGCAGTTAGTACAAAATTTAATTCAACTAAAAATTATTATGCTGTACTTGACATACTTTTCAAATGAACCCGCTTAGTGTGATCAAGTCAATAGCCTTTACATTTTTAATTGCAACCATTACAATATTTCCAGAGATTTAACCAGATCATGCGGTCTTGAGCTATGTGCTACAGATACTATAGCTGGCATATTAGGTGACACTGTCAGGCACACACCTGAACATCCCTGCTTATGCTCCAGAGTATCATGCTTAGGTTCTGCAGACATGATAAGAGAGAGATATGAGCTTAGGACTGCATACAGACAAGTCAAATCCATCTACTTTTCCTAATTTGCTGGTTTGGGTGCATATGAAGTGGGGCTGAATGACCCAGGCTTTCAGCAGCACCCCAGGGCTTTCTTCAGAGATTGTATAGCTTTGGTTGCCACTATGAAAAAAAGTAGCGGGTCACCATCTTGATATTTTGTAATTAAGGTTCTGACCTGCATAGATGAAAAGAAAATCTTCAAAACATGAACCAAGTGTAATCAAAGCAGTAGTATATGTTTGAATCTGGAGACAGCCTCATACATTAAATCTGACAAAAGGAGGAATTGCTACCATTCCTCTCAATGAAGTATTAACTCCAAAACCTAATGACAATCATTTCAAGCTGACATTTTATCCACATCTAAATTATTTTAATATTTATCAAAATATGAAAAAGAAGATGGGTGGTTGTAATATTACATAATGTACTCAACATGGAATCTCATTTTTGATGTCTTGAATTGAGGACAAAACCTGGGGAAATATTTTTTTTTTTCCTTTTGAATCCAGTCCTTTCTTTTTCTGATGTACTTAAAATTCTGAAGCAGTTTCTGGTGTATTGAAATAGAAAGCTATGATCTATTACCATGGCACCTCGGGCTGTTATCTTGTTATATCAAATAAACAAAGCAAGTTCGTGCCTGATTATTATATGCATGATGTTGGTGATTCAGTATGTGGTACAGTTCCCTCTGAGTCAGTAATGAAGAATAATTTCAGCATGCTTATAAGGGGTTCTCTGATGTTTGAGGTGTTTGGTAGTACCAATTTTCAGATGACACTAAAAATGGTGTCTTTTTATGGTTGCTAAAGGTTGTGCAGCATATTTTTTCAAGAGTATTATAATAGTGCAGAACCTAGCCAAATACCATCTTTTATAATTTTATTCTTTTTATTAAAATATTTTCCTCAGATTTCAGCTTTCCTTTCTGCAAATTCTAATGTGACATCACTAGTGAAAAAAATGGTTGCATTCTTCTCCTGAGCTGACACCCATTCATAAGTGAAGTGATCCCTCTATCTATTCTAATTCTACCCTAATGTAGGGAATAGAAAGATTCAGTCAAAGACCATGGGGATCTGGCTATTTTGTACTGGTGTAGTGGCCTATAAAAGGCCATCACAAACTGACATACAGCTGAAGAGTTTTGAGATTGTTCTCTAAAAGGGTAGGTACAAACATTACATTCACAAAATTACAAAATTACATCTGCCAGTGTAATTGCATTTCTACCAGTAGAAACCATAAGTGTACAAGCATTCACAGTTTCTACTGGACCATAGGTGGTAGAAAATCTACCACCTCCAACAAGGTAGAAGTAGCCTCATGTAGAGGTTCTACCAGAAGAACAAATGTTTATAGATTTACCTTTCTAATAGAAGCCTTTGTGCTACCCAGAGTACATTGCTCTGTCTCTCTTCCTCCCTGCCTTGTCCTCTGGTGATATGGTCTGTGACTTTGGCTGCACTCTACTGTTAAAGCCCAACACAGCAAACCACTCTCCAGCTAGTGGCCTGGAAAGCTCAGTCCCTCTCCACAACCCCAGGGCTGTGCAGCTCTTAACTGACGCTGAGCAGGCAGGGGAAAGCAACCTGAAAGCAACCCCCTGGACTCAGACCCTGCATCAGTCCCCGACCTCTGATTCACCTGTACCAGAGACATGGACCTGGGTAGACCTCACCCCCACTGTTCCCCCAGCCTCCTGCCCCCCTTCCCCTAAAGACCCCATGGTGGTCCCCTGAAGATTCAGTCCCCTGAATTACCCCTGCCATGGACATAGACCCTGAAGATGCCTCCCTCTTTCTCCCACAGCCTTCTTATTCCACCCCAAACCCCTGCAGACCCCGGGCTCTGCTCTGGTCCCCAGTTCCCTGACTCACCCCCACCACAAGTGCAGATATTGCAGCAGTCAAGCCAGCAGCACCTGGCCCCAACCCAGCAGCAACCACCTCTGAGCTACTAGCACCCAGTCCCAACCAGACTCACCTGAACTACGCTGGAACTGGGTCCTCATCTGGTGTAAGATGTAGGCATTCTTTATGGGGCACTAGAGGAGAAACGGATAGGCTAAAAAGACAACAGACTCTCTGGGTCTGCTGTCTGATGGCCTGATGGCTGGGAGGTAGAGACATTCTGGGTTGCGGGGGCGGGGTTGGGGGTCTTACTGGTAGGGTTTCCATCTGTTTAAACTAAACTGCTAAATTTCTATTGGTTCATTTGAATGTTTGCACCAACCTTAAAAGGAAAGGGAATAGGGTTGGATTGTATTATGTGTCTATGAGAGTGCTAATGACTTGGAACAGCGATACTCAAGCTTTTGACCCTGATGAGTTCTGCCCATGGGCCAGATCACACTCCATGCTCCAAGATCAAGCCAGACACCTGGCACTGCCCCTTCCCTGCCTTATGTGCCAGGATCAGGCCCAGGGGACCAGCACCGAGACACCATCCCATCCCTACACATTGGAGTTGGGTCCCAGGGGTACTTTTACACATGCTCCAACATGTTCTGATTAGAATATGTCAGAGCAGACTTGATTAATTAAATCTGCAGGAGCATTCTAATCCAGCATGCTTCAGTGTCTCATGTATTCAGTGTCCCTACATTTCAAAATTTCCTGAGACCCACTCTAATTAATCATCCTCCTCTCTCCCACTACCACCACCACCACAAAGCACATGTATAGGTGTCCCAGGAACCTGGCACCAGCAGCTCCCACCCCCAGACACCAGGATTGGACCCCAGGGGCTTGGCACAACCCCATACTGTGCCCCCCATACCAGGATTCGGCCCTGGGGCTCAGCACTGACCCTGCCTGGCCATGCATTCTGTGTGCCCAATCCAGGATGCAGGGCCCAAGGTTCCCCATGGGCCTGGAAATTTGGCATAGGGGAGTGCTGCTACCACCCGCTGTCAAATTTCAGGACCCACAGGGAGCTCATGGGTCAGATGACACATGCTGTAAGCCAGATCTCACTGAGGAATGGGGGTTGAGCACCCTTGACTTAGGATGTTTGTTCTGTCCTCTGACTTTCTATTTCTAATAATATTCTGTCTGTCCCTTTTACCACTGTTATAAAAAAATCTGAAGCATTGCAAATTTTATACCTTAAAACCAAGAATCTTCTTTCTTGTTTGCTTAGTACTAAAGTTGTCCTTCACAACATAATTAATGAACCACAGTTTTCTCCCAGAATACATAACTCCACTTTCTGTTTCACTGTAGTAGCCAAGTTCCTTGCCATTCTACTAATTTTAAGTGGATATAAGCAACAACCTTTTACAGAAAGATAAAGGCCTGACCCTGCATGAAAACCATTTTAAGTTTAGCGATGCATAGATTCATATATTCACTTTTATAAAAGTCTACACTAGTCTAGGGGTTCCCAACATTTTTATGCCATGGCCCAGCAAACTGTGGCCTGGTAGTGGCTGCGGCCCAGGAAACTGCAGCCCAGCAGTCACAGCCGACTCCGGCTGGAATTTCCAGCTGGCAGACAGGTAAGGACACCACTGCCCCCCCCCCCCCCCGGTGGGGATGTAGGCCAAATTCTGCGCTGCTGTGAGCCTTGCAGAAGGAGCCATGACCTCTCCACCTGGCTCTGGGGGGGCCACAGTTTGCTAGTCCACAGCCACTTCCAGTCCAGTAGCTGACCAGGCTGTAGACTGGCAGCTGACCTGCTGTGGCCTAGCACCGGGCCACAGCCCAGGGATTGAGAACCCCTGCACTAGTCTATGCATGTTGTTTCACAGAATCTGATGAAGTGAGCTCCAGCTCGTAAAATCGTGTGCTATATGTATAGCTCTCTAATTTAGTCTAATCTGCCTTCTGTTTCACTTTAAACTAAACACAACTAACTATGCCTTCTTGTCCCTCTACATGATTGTTTGTGTCTATGTCACAGACAACATCAAATATTCAGTCAAAAGATGCTAGATGATACAAAACTAGATGATATTGTAACATTGCTACCATTCAAAGTGGTATTTGAATGGTAGCAACCATATCATGTTTAACCCAAACATAGGGAGGGGTTTTTTGGACCGGGGGGGAGGTTAACCTATAAAGTCAAAGCTGTTTACCATGGCAAAATTTAGAACTTATGCATGCCTGTAGATGTGCAGGGAAGCTTCTCCAATGCACTGTAATTATACCGGATCAGAGCAGACTCAATTAATCAAGTTTCCTGGACTGTGCTAATTAGCACACCTCCAGCAGCCTTCACATCTCATGCATCAGCATTCCTGCACTTCAAAGTGGTGGTGGGGGCACTTTAATTAAAGCTCATTCAAGAAGCTTTAGTTAAACTTTCACCACCACCATTTTGAAGCCCGGGGACATATGAGAGGCAGATGCTTTAACTAGAGCGGCTCTTGGAGCGCTCTAATTAAAGTTCCCCGCCCCCATCTACCCCTCAGAGCACATGTAAAAATGTCCTATGATTTCCCACACTTCCAATGTCTCCAAATATGTATTTACAGAATACTGAAACCTTTATGAATAATCATCAGATAAATAAACCTTTTATAGATAAAATCTGATTGGTAATAATATACATTTAATCCACCATTCATTTATATATGTAAATTTAAGATAGTTTTCTGTTTAGGCGCCTGAGTGGAACTCAGGAGAAGTGTTCAATTTGCAGTGCTTCCTTTTTAAAATTTGGACAAAGCCACATTGATCTCTCAGTTGTTCCCCATCAGTAGCAGAAAATAATTCATCCCTACCTCACAAGAGTGACATTTCCTAATGAGTATGATATGCTTTAATAATATATTGATAGATCCATATAAATAGACACATTTGCAACTAAACTCAGCTATTTTCTCTTGAAAAGCTGAAAAAAGCTGTGCACTTCTAAATGTTTTATCACTGTAACAAAAATCTTAACATTTAATTGAGCTGAAATTGTAATAATACAATTTAATCTGCCCATTTTTTTATAGAACTAAATCTTTTTGTGCACATTTGAGAAATGGATTCTTGTTTTCTCTTGCTAATACTTATAATGATTATTGAAGAAATTCCAACCTCCAGATGCAGCTTAGTCAAGTATGGCAGATATAAATTAAATAACTCTAATTGTTTGATCATGCTTAAGACATCAAATATAATAGGGTTAATGCACCATTGCAAGATGACAGAAGTGATAAAACATTTATAAACTCTTATAAATCACTGACACAGCCTCTTGTCCTCATTTGGAACTGTTGAATCTCACATTTTTCATGCACTTTCTTCTCATTAAGTGCCATCTTGTGCTGCTCTCAGAAAGTTCAAAATTTAAGATGATGAGCTCTGCTGAACTAGAAGCAAAAATAAATGAAGGAAAAGATAATCATTAAGATAGAGAAGGTGTATAGGGAAGAAATGTTTCATTCTTAAGTTTAGGAGAGTTGAAGTAAAGTCTAAAAAGTTAAGAGTCATTATCTATTAGTGCAGAGGCAGGTAAAGTCCAGCCCACCGGCCAGATCAGGCCTGTGGCAGACTCCATTCCCCAGAAGCCCTTGCCCACGATGCTGTGGCTGATTTCCGTGGAGACCCCAGCAGGGGCAGAGCCATGACAGCGCCAGGCCAGGTTTTCTATGGAGATCAGCCCCAGCAGTGCTGGCTGGGTGCTTGGCAGGGTAGGCAGCTGCTCTGGGGCCAGCATCTTACAAAGATGACAGCATGGTCAGGAGCTGGGCCAGAACTGTGATCCACTGCCTGCATACCCTGGGCAGTGGTGTTCAGGCAGTGGATTGTGGCTCTGCCCTGGCTCTAGACCATACTGTCACCACCACAAGATCCCAGCCCTGACCAACCCCAAGTTCTCCATGGAAACTGGCTGCAGTGATATAGGCAGGGGCTGCTGGGAAATTGAGCCCAGCTGAATCTACCATTTTTCTCACCCCTGTATTAGTGCATAAGATAAAAGCATACATTATCACATAAGGATATTGCCTCCTTTCCTGTGAAAGAGCAAGCTGTAGGAACAATACATTTCATAACTCTCTGCACATTTCAGAAGATAAGTGTTTGGAAGAAAGGTAAAATTGTTACTGCCCTCATTACAATAGCCTTCTGCTGTGTAGAAGTCCCAAATAATTATTAGAAATGTAACAATAATAAACCAATCACTGATTACTTGCTTTAAAAAAGCTTGTTTTTGCAGCCTTTGAGTCGGATTTTTGAAAGTGCCATAACTCCTTTAAAACAAAACAAAACAAAACAAAAAAAGGTACTTGGGTTCGATTGTAATTAATCTCCAAGGTCTCTAAACAAAGCTTAGGTGCAACTTGGCTCCAAAGTCCAAGCAATCCAAATAGACATTATTTAATGGCAACAGAACTACTTACATTCATTTGGAACCTCCATTTCAGCCTTGAAAAACATTTAGAATTGGGTCATTCAACATGCACAGAAGTGTCCCAGATCAGTTACTGAAGCTTCTACTCCCAAATAAGGCCTTTTGCAATCAAAATTGGTGCTTGGAGCCACCAAAACTCACCTAAGTCCCGGACCCGTTAAATGAGATCAGAGAATATTTAGGAACTGTTTGATGCTAAGATATAGCTCAGTATAGGGTTCATCTACACAAGACATTTTACTGCTCAATACAGCCAGTTACTGCGCAGTAAGCATCTGCATCTACATGTGCAGACACTAACTGTATAGTAATTGTTTAATTGTGTTTAATCATGATTAAATTTGCTCCCTGGAAATGCAAGTAACACATTTTCTCGAGATTACATATACGCTACTCCACAGTAAGCAGACACCTGACCAGGAACAAATGTGCTCCTGGTCAGCCAGGCAGCAAGAGGCAGGAGATTGCTCCCTGCCCCTAGAAGCTGCCTTCTGCTGGGTTGGGCTCTGCCACTGGAACCTGGATGGCGACAATGTGTCCCCACCCCAGCAGCAGGGAGCTCCAAACCTCCAGCCCCAGGTCCACAACCATGGGGCCTGAGTTTGGAGATCCATCCTTATCCCCCAGCAGCAGCTCCATGGTCACTGGCCCAGTGGTGGGAGATCTTTGTCTCTCAATGCCAGCTCTGCAGTCATGGGGCCAGCACTGGGAGACTTTTCTCTGCAATATAAGGATCTCCTAGCCCAGGCCCTGCAACTGCAGAGTGGGTGCTGGGAGCTCCCTGATGCCAGGACAGGGGACATTGGCCCCTGCCCCCAGGAGCTGTCTGCTGCAGGGGTGGGCTCCACCACTGGAGCCTGGACTGGGACAATGTCCCAGCCCCCACCAGAAGACAGGTGTCTCCTGGCCCCGGGGCTAGCAACCAGGACCCTGGCTGATGCAGGCCTGCAGGGAGTGGGATCAGTCTGCTGCTAGGAGCAGCAAATCTATAGATGTGTGCCCAGGACAGTTTACTCCTGAGTAGTTTACTCAGGAGTAAATTTCCAGATTATCTGTTCATGTAGACACACCCTTTGGTCATATCCAGATGAGCATGGCTGTGTGGTACGTGGTGCTGTAGACACATCTGTGGTGCCACATACCACACATTCAAGGGAGTTCTTCACACTGCAAGGGAGCAGCTTGTTTGGGGGGGGGGGGGTTTGACCCCTGGATATCCAGAGGTAAAAAAAATAAACCCACACAAAAAACAAAAGTGAAGCGGCACAAGCAGGGGCAGCATGCGCCACTCAAAACTGAAGCCTGCAGGATTGCGGCTGCTGCAACCTCGGAAGGCCCCACAGGATCCCAGTAAGGCTCCTCCCCTACCCCATCTGGGGTAACTCACCATGTGCCAGGGACATATGGCACAAGCATTTCCCTGGGGCAACTAGCAGTGGCACAAGGTATGCAGCTGCTTCTTATTCCTGGGGAACCAAACATTCATGCTCATGTGGCTGTGGCCAGAGAGTACAAAAGGAAGACTTGAGCTCTATCCCACTGGGAGAAATTCAAAACCACAACTCACACTCTTCAGGAGCATGCCCAGACCAATAGGCTGAAGGCTATACAGAGTGCCATTCCCACAATTCCTTTTCCTGGAGCTGACTCATTGGAGATCCAAGAGTACAAGCCAGGGACAGAAGAAGATCAAGCAAGAGAATGACTCTGTAGCTTAGTGATTATACCGACTCCTAAAAAAGTGAAGTTCTGGATTTCAGTCTATTCTCCTAAAACTGTTGGGGGGCGGTGTTGTTAGTTTCCTTTTGTTAAATCTGTGCTGCCAGAACATTAACGGTTCTGGAAGCAAGATTGTCAACTCCTAGGGCCACAGAATCATACAACTTGTCTGCTGATCTGTTTGCGCATTTTATATTAGACAGTCACATTTGTTAACAAATAGAAATAAACCTGGCAGCAAGTGCAAGAATCCAAAACTCCTCCTTGCCAGAGTTGCATTATAAACATTAGACTACAGTCATACTCTTTCTTACTACCTTTCTTTCTAGACCTGTGGATCTCATACCCTTGGCAACCCTGTGAGTAAACTTATACAGGTGCGGGGGATGCTTACCTAGCCTACAGGCAGATTGTTAGGACTCTTTTTTGCTTAGATTCATTTGGCACCGCCATTTCAGCCTGGAAAAGCATCTAAAGTTGTCTTACTCAACATGCATATAAGAGACCCAGATAAGAAGTGGAAGATGTGGGTTTGAATTCCCTCAGAGTCAAAAAAGAACCTAATAACATAGGTTTCCCATTTTCTGGGCAAGTGTTCCTATCACAAAGCAATTAGGCAAAACTGACCTCATCTACATGAGACACTGACTGTGCAGTAGCTTGTTATTACTGTGCAGTAGCATCACGTAATGCATTATGCCATATGACACTACTGTGCAGTAGTAACGACCTACTACACAGTCGGAATCACCAAAAAGCCATTTGGGATGCTATTCTGCAGTAACTCCAGTTACTGTGCAGTCATTTAGTATTTGTGTCTGCAAGTACTAAATGACTGTGCAATAACAACTGTGCAGTCAGTGTCTCATGTAGACATATACAGTAACTCTTTATTATTGTTTCTAGTTTCTTTTTCTTTTCACAATGAACTCCTGAAACACAGCTAAATTAGGTAACTGATAAAATACAGAAAATCAAGAACTTACATTCCTTGCCTAGTATTATTTTCTAGACCAAGGTTTCTGACTTGTTACATCTACCACTGCCTAATGTACGTCAGAAGGAGTCCTATGTTAGCTACTCAACTCATTCCCTGTTGATAGCTTTGCAGCTTACACCCATTACATTTAATTTCCAGCAGGTGCAATCGGTTCTGCCACACAGGAGTCACAGTCTACAGTAGATGAGCACCTGAATGAAAAACAACAGGATGAAGCTCAGCCAAGAAGGACAGATGTGGAGAGAGTAACTATTCACAGATCTGCCACAATCTTAAGGCTACCCTTCATAGAAAATAAAACTGCTTTTCTCCTGTACCACAACTGCCACAACTTCAACTCACTTATCAGAATAATCCAAAATTTCATAATACTACTAAAACTGTCCTTGGTACTTCAGAACCAGATACTAGTAGGTGGTTTTCTTCAACATTCAGCTAATAAGAATGCTGCATATTCTTTTCAGATTTTATTTTAACAGATAATGATGCATGCATTGTCACCTCAGACTGGACTACTGGTCTTGCTATTATCTTCTTTCACAGCCAGCCAGAAACACAAGCTTTTTCCAGGACCCAGATGAGGGAAAGCCAAAGCATGGAACTTTTCACTTTTCAGTGGCTCTTCATTGCATCTCCTGATCAGTCTCAGGTCCTCATATACAGGCCCTTCATGGGCTGGACAATCTCCCGAAGACCATCTCTCCACCTATAAACCTGCAAGACTAGTGCATACCCAAAGTATGATTATCAAAATCTGATGGCAAGGTGTGATATAGCAAATTGTCACAGAGAAAAAGGCAGACAAATGAACAACCTAGGCTCTTACAAAAGCTGGCTTCTAGGTATAATAGGCCAAAATCAATAATGCAGATAATTCACTAAATGGAATATCTGACTGACTGTAAACCGAAACTGAAGTTAATAATACAATCCCTGATCAAGAATTGGGGCCCCTTTGTGCTAGATGTTATAATAACTTGCATCAGCCATTACCCAATTCATTTCTAAATCCAGACCTACAAAAAAGAGTAGCAGGTAGAAAAGAGAGATATAGGAGATCCAGGTAACAGCAAAATTAGAAATGTTTCTGTGGTCCAATCCACCAAGTCATCTTATAGTTTTGAATAGCTTGGTATAGCTTGCAGATGACACCAAGCTGTGGGGAGTAATAGATACACTGGAGGGTAGGGCTAAGATTCAGAGAAACCTCAACAAGTTGGAAGACTGGGTGAAGAGAAATCTCATAAGGAAAAGTGTGAAGTCCTGGACTTAAGACCGAACAATCCCATGCATCAATACAGACTGGGAACCAACTGGACCTGGGGGTTACAGTGGATGAAAAGCTGATTATGAACCAACAGTGTGCTCTTGTTGCTTAGGTGGCTTTAACATATTGAGCTACGTTAGGAGCATTGCCAGTACATCAAGGGAAGTGAATATTTCCTTCTATTGAGCATTGGTGAGGCCACATCTGGAGTACTGTATCCAATTTTGGGTCCCCCACTACAGAAAGGATGTAGACAATTTGGAGAGAGTCAGCAAACGGTAACAAAAATGGTTAGGAGGCTGTGGAAAATGAGTTATAAGGGGATTTGGCTTATTTAGTCTACAGAAGAGAAGACAGAGGGGATTTAATAGCAGCCTTCAACTACATGAAGTGGAGTTCCAAAGAGGATGGAGCTGGTCTGTTCTCAGTGGCAGCAGATGACAGAACAAGAAGCAATGGTCTCAAGTTGCAGCAAGGGAAGTGTAGGTTAGATATGAGGAAAAACTTTCTTACTAGGAAGGTAGTAAAGCACCGGAACAGGTTACCCCAAAAAGGTTGTGGAATATCCATTATTAGAGGTTTTTAAGACCCAGCTAGATTCATAGATTCATAGATTCATAGATGTTAGGGTCGGAAGGGACCGCAATAGATCATCGAGTCCAACCCCCTGCATAAGCAGGAAAGAGTGCTGGGTCTAGATGAACCCAGCTAGATACTCATCTAACCTCCTCTTGAAGACCCCCAGGGTAGGGGAGAGCACCACCTCCCTTGGGAGCCCATTCCAGACCTTGGCCACTCGAACTGTGAAGAAGTTCTTCCTAATGTCCAGTCTAAATCTGCTCTCTGCTAGCTTGTGGCCATTGTTTCTTGTAACCCCCGGGGGCGCCTTGGTGAATAAATACTCACCAATTCCCTTCTGTGCCCCCGTGATGAACTTATAGGCAGCCACAAGGTCGCCTCTCAACCTTCTCTTGCGGAGGCTGAAAAGGTCCAGTTTCTCTAGTCTCTCCTCGTAGGGCTTGGTCTGCAGGCCCTTGACCATACGAGTTGCCCTTCTCTGTACCCTCTCCAGGTTATCCGCATCCTTCCTGAAGTGTGGCGCCCAGAATTGCATGCAGTACTCCAACTGCGGTCTGACCAACGCCCTATAGAGGGGAAGTATCACCTCCCTGGACCTATTCGTCATGCATCTGCTGATGCACGATAAAGTGCCATTGGCTTTTCTGATGGTTTCGTCACGCTGCCGGCTCATGTTCATCTTGGAGTCCACTAGGACTCCAAGATCCCTTTCCACCTCTGTGCTACCCAGCAGGTCATTCCCTAGGCTGTAGGTGTGCTGGACATTTTTCCTCCCTAGGTGCAGCACTTTGCATTTCTCCTTGTTGAACTGCATCCTGTTGTTTTCTGCCCACTTGTCCAACCTATCCAGGTCTGCCTGCAGCTGTTCCCTGCCCTCCGGCGTGTCCACTTCTCCCCATAGCTTTGTGTCATCTGCAAACTTGGACAGAGTACATTTGACTCCCTCGTCCAAGTCACTGATGAAGACATTAAAAGTATCGGTCCAAGGACCGAGCCCTGCGGGACCCCACTGCCCACACCCTTCCAGGTCGAGACCGACCCATCCACCACAACTCTTTGGGTGTGACCCTCTAGCCAATTCACCACCCACCGGACTGTGCAGTCATAGACTAAGCCTTGACTCTGGTGATCCAGATGGAGATGATCCTGCTTTGAGCAGGGAGTTGGACTAGATGACCTTCTGAGGTCCCTTCCAACCCTAATTTTCTATGACTTTCTGATCCTGTGAATTTCTGAGGCCACAGGTAAGTTATTCAAACACAGACAAAATAATTTCACAGTGCAGGCTTCAATGACTTTCAGGAGAACTTCTACCTTTGACAGTCCTGCCAGCATTCTTGCTTCCAATGTTTCCTCATCTAGGCACAGTCCCTAAATCCACTGTGGGAGAACATTTCCTTAAAGGCCTTTGATTCTGAACATGATGCCCCTTCCTTGGTAGGATAGATCCTGCATTGACACTCAGAGCGTCATGCAGAGCCTATTTACTAGGGTTTTAAGAAGCAGTGGTTTGTAAAGAATGCTTGTTGATTTGTTTTGTTATTACATTGAGCCAAATTTATATTGACATCATATCAACTGGAAAGATCAAAATGTACATGTGCCTATTGCTTTTTGTAATTATAAAGGCTTTTTTATTATAAACTTAAACATTACAGTTTCCAGGCACTTATAATAGAAAAGAAGTTATTTCCCACAAAAAGCATGGTCCTTTTTCAGTTTGTGCCTTATGAAAGGGAAGAAAAAAATCAGATTACCCTGAGTTTTATGAATAGTTATAAACAAGGTACAGTAACTTTTGAAAACTGTCACCAGGCGTGGGACTTTTTTTATATAAAGCAGCAATTATATTTTTATAACATCTGACTATTTTTCATTTAAGAGCCTTTCTGAAATGTATATTCTGTACTTTGAATAACAGTGTACAAAAGCAATTCACTTCAGCAGTTTAACATTTTAAGTGAAACAATCAATTTGAATGACAACCTGTTATTCACCCATAAAATGTATTAACTAATGAAAAATAGACATTTCTGTACAATATTACTATCACATTTCAGTGAAAGGTTTAAAACAACTGGGACCTCACAACCTTTAGATACAATTTAATTCATGCATGGATAAATCAGCACTAAGTGAAGTGTTTGAAATCTATCAATATTCAATGAAAAAAAAAAACTATGTTACTAGTTGCTAGGAGTAAAATGAAGAGAGACAAAACCCCCAAAAATGAATTAGCAAACTATTTAATTGGTAGGAAAAACACGGTCCAGATAGAAACCTAATTGTTTTATGTATTCATAATCCAGATAAATGTATAAATGGTGTATTAACTTAAAGTATGATTTCTATTAATCAAAGGAATCACACATATGTATTCATATTGACTGGATCCATGCCAAAGAGCAGTATTCATAAAAGGCAGTGTAGGTTGGTGACAGCTGGAAGTGGGTAAGCAGATCTATTATGTAAAGGTACATTCAGAGTCAATTTATAGCTTTGGGAAAAGACTGTACTGTATTTAACTCAAAACAGTATAGACAATATCTACCCTAATTATAATAGAGAGGTTCTACTGCTAAATTGCAAGTAACAAAATCCTTATACTAAAACTTTAGCAAGACTGTAGAATAAGAAATATCTAGATACTATTTATATAATAAAATGCTTTCACCCTTCAGGGTAGTCTAAAACTACTATCACAACAGGCTTTATCTTGAAACTTCATTGGTAGTTTCATCAAAATCAAAGACTGAAGAAGTATAGAAATAACATTAGTCTTTCAGACTCAAAGGTAAGTAAAGGTACGCTGATAAGGAGACAGAAACATAGATCTATTCTGTATCTCTTGTGGATAGACAACAAAACATTTTTTTCTTTGAGGGATCTCCATAATATGCAAAGTCCCACTGTTCACGCACGTTCCTATCCTGAGTACAGGACCTCCACCTGATGCAGGAGGTACACAGTCCCACTAGGGGGAATGCCTTACTGGACCCGGTATTGGCAACGGGGGATGATATGGTAGGGGACCTACAGATTGGTAGTCACCTGGAGGACAGTGATCACCAAATAATAGAATCCATCATAAGACATCGAGTGGGTAAGGTAACTAGTAGGGTGAAAGTGCTAGACTTTAGGAAGCTGATTTCAATGAAGTCAGGTGATTAGTCAAGGATGCACTGCAGAGTAGGAGTTTTGAAGAGATGGGAGCCCAGGAAGGGTGGCTGTACCTTAAGGAAATGATCCTTCAGGCACAGAGGGAGACGATCCCGATGCAAGGAAAAAGAGGGAAAGGGGCCAGGAGGCTTCCTTGGCTGACCAGAGAAATCCAGGGCAGACTGCGGACTAAAAGGAGAGCATATAAAAAGTGGAAACAGGGAGAGATTACCAAAGAGGAGTATACCTCTTCTGCTCGCATGTCTAGGGAGGCAGTTTCATAGATTTCATAGACATTAGGGCTGGAAGGGACCTCGGAAGATAATCGAGTCCAGCCCCCCGCCCAAAGGGCAGGAAGTCAGCTGGAGTCATAGGATCCCAGCAAGATAAGCATCCAGTTTCATCTTGAAGGTGGTCAAAGAAGGCGCTTGAACGACCTCCAGTGGCAGGCTGTTCCAGACCTTGGGGGCTCGGACAGTAAAGAAATTCTTCCTTATGTCCAGCCTGAAATGATCTTGTAGTAGTTTGTGACCATTCGACCTCATCATCCCTTGGGGCTCTCTGGTGAACAAACGTTACCCCAGATACTGGTGGTCACCCCTGATAAACTTGTAGGTGGCCATCAGATCACCCCTGAGCCTGCGGGCCAAAGCTACCATGGAGCTGAGGATGGCATCCCAAGTAAAGGATAACAAGAAATTGTTTTTTAGATATATAGGGGGCAAAAGGAAGGCCCAGGGTGGAATAGGACCCCTACTAAATGGGCAGAAACAATTGGTGATGGACAGGGGGGAAAAGGCTGAACTCCTCAACGAGTTCTTTTCCTCTGTGTTCCTAAGTAAGGGGCAGGACAAGGCTCTCGCTGGGATTGTAGAGAGGCAGCAGCAGGATGCCAGACTACCAAGCGTAGACCCTGAGATGGTGCAGGGTCACTTGGAGGAACTGGATGCCTTTAAGTCGGCAGGCCCGGATAAGCTCCATCCAAGGGTACTGAAGGCACTGGCTGATGTCATTGCGCAACCATTGGTGATGATATTTGAGCAGTCGTGGTGCATGGGCCAGGTCCCGGAGGACTGGAAAAGGGCCAATGTGGTCCCCATTTTCAAGAAGGGGAGGAAGGAGGACCCAGGCAACTATAGGCCAGTCAGTCTCACCTCCATCCAAGGCAAAGTCTTCGAAAAAATTATCAAGGCTCACATTTGCGAGAGCCCAGCAGGACAAATTATGCTGAGGGGAAACCAGCACGGGTCCATAGCAGGTAGATCATGCCTGACTAATCTAGTGTCTTTTTATGACCAGGTTACAAAACGCCTGGACGCAGGAGTAGGGGTTGATGTCATATACTTAGACTTCAGGAAGGCCTTCGATACGGTATCCCACCCCATACTGGTGAACAAGTTAAGAGGCTGTGACTTGGATGACTACACGGTCCAGTGAATGGCAAATTGGCTACAGGGTCACACCCAGAGTGTCATAGTGGATGGGTCGGTATCAACCTGGAAGGGTGTGGGCAGTGGGGTTCCACAGAGCTCGGTCCTTGGACCGATACTCTTCAATATCTTCATCAGCGACTTGGACGAGGGAGTGAAGTGTACTCTGTCCAAGTTTGCAGATGACACAAAACTGTGGGGAGAAGTGGACACGCCAGAGGGCAGGGAACAACTACAAGCAGACCTGGACAGGTTGGACATATGGGCAGAAAACAATAGAATGCAATTCAACAAGGAGAAATGCAAAGTGCTGCACCTAGGGAGGAAAAATGTCCAGCATACCTACTGCCTAGGAAATGACCTCCTGGGTGGCATGGAAGCTGAAAGGGATCTTGGAGTCCTGGTGGACTCCAAGATGAACATGAGTCGGCAGTGTGAGGAAGCCATCAAAAAAGCTAATGGCACTTTATCGTGCATCAGCAGATGCATGACAAACAGATACAAGGAGGTAATACTTCCCCTCTATCGGGCGCTGGTCAGACCGCAGTTGGAGTACTGCGTGCAATTCTGGGTGCCGCAATTCAAGAGGCGACCTTGTGGCTGCCTATAAGTTCATCACGGGGGCACAAAAGGGAATTGGTGAGGTTTTATTCACCAAGGCGCCCCCGGGGGTTACAAGAAATAATGGCCACAAGCTAGCAGAGAGCAGATTTAGACTAGACATTAGGAAGAACTTCTTCACAGTTAGAGTGGCCAAGGTCTGGAATGGGCTCCCAAGGGAGGTGGTACTCTCCCCTACCCTGGGGGTCTCCAAGAGGAGGTTAGATAAGCATCTAGCTGGGGTCATCTAGACCCAGCACTCTTTCCTGCCTATGCAGGAGGTCGGAATTGATGATCTATTGAGGTCCCTTCCGACCCTAGCATCTATGAATCTATGAATCTATGCTCATCCTTGTATGCCTAATCCAGTTCTCACTAAAATCAAATGAGATGGAATACAAACCCCTTCTCTGCAGTTTAACTAATAATTTCGTATATGCCACATATCAAACTCTTTCCTTGAATTAAAATAAATTAAAACCACTATCTTTCACTTGATTAGAAAAAAAACAGTCATTTTTTCTAATAAAGATATCTGGTTAGGTCAGCCTATGGTCTACCTGTGGTCAAATCATGATGTCTTTTATCCCATTTTCAGTTTATCTCCATGTCTTTAATTATTCTTTCCTTCAAAATTTGTTGGTATTTCTTCATACAATTGAGATTGGACTAATGGGCCTGTAGTTGTGTGGATCCCACTTTTTGCCCTTTTGCTATTCTCCATTCATGCCATACCACTCAAAAATAGTGTATGGCATGAACTGCACCCATAGGGCACATCCAGACATGCATGAACATTTGGCTCCCTGAGGAAAAGTAGCGGCAGTGTACCTTGCACCACTGCTACTTGTCCTTGGGGAACTAAGTCATCCTGAGTAAGGTAGGGGAAGCTGGGACCAGTACTGGGCTGGCCCCAGCAGCCTTACCTGGGGTCTAGAGGGCCTCTCAGGGCTGCATATGCAGCAATTGCGCCAGATGAAGCCTAGCCGACAGCCCCAGAATGGCTCCGGGTGGCCTAGCTCACTTTTCAGCAGCACGTGCTGGCCAAGAGTGCATTGCACCAGTTTATTTTTCCTCCCATGATTTTTTTTTGAGCCCTGGATATTCAGGGGCCAAAAAAACCCATGGAAAAATAACTCATTACAGCGCACACTCAGGCAGTGGGCCTTTTCAGCATAGAGAACATGCTCCCTCCCATAGGGCGCGTCCACACTTGCAAGGACTTGCACTTGCAGCAGCTCAAATAGAAGCAATGCAATTTGAGAAAGGGCTTTTTGCCTCAGTGCACGTGCCAAGGCATGCACTTTGGTGTGGGGCAAATTGTGCCACTTGGGGCAAAATAACTCTGCCTAGCTCCTCTTGGATCTGCAGCCACAGGGAGCTAAAGCCCGGGGCCAGCACCTGTGCTGTCCCCTGCAATATAAAAAGCTGTCCTGTCCTGGCCCCATCAGTACAAAAAGCTGCCCTATCAAGTAGCTCAGGGATACTCACTTTCAGGAGCTTCCTGGACACCCCGCATCTGTTGTTTTCGGTCACTCCATCCACGGCCCCACCAAGTCCTGGTACCTCCTGGTCAACCTCCTCCTGGCGCTGGCCAAGTGAGCCCTGTACTTGACCAGGAAGAAGGTTCTGGCTGGGAAGGTGCCCAGAGACTGCGGGGCCTCTTTCCTCTCACTTGTATGTGCACATTTCTGGGTGGAGCACCAGTGGGCAGTGTCCATCGGCTGCTTGGATGCCTTTGAGGACCAGTGGGTTTGGCCTGAGGGGCTCTGTTTGGTGTCCCCTCAGGTACACTTCATTTTAAGTTTTGACCCTTTGACCTATATGACACTCCTATCCTGGTTTTTTTTCCCCCCATTTGTTGTAACATGCACCCATTAGCCCCTGTACAATAGGGGCTACTCATTAGCTGGGTGGGCCTTAGGGCTCATGATATTCTGAATGTTACAAATAGAAAGGAGCTTCTGGGGCCCAGTGAATTGGTACCTGGGGCACTACCCCTTGTGCCAGCTGAACTGCTGAAGCAGCCCTGAGATTTCCCTGAACCTTTTACCAACTGCAGCAGTCTGGCAGTGGGGATGCTGCTTAGCTGTGACCTGCTGTGCCCCTGCCAGACCTGAATGGGGGCTGCACAGCCAGCAGAGGTATCTTCCCCTCTTGGCCAGCTGCCAGTGGGCTTTGGCTGCAAAGTTGGCCTTTGTAAGGCACTACTGCCATGTGTGCCCCCTGCCCGGCCATATGGGCAGCTATCACCTGGAAGATGTTCTGGGTGTGGTGGCCTGCTTTGAACTGTCAAAGCATGTCCTCCTGGCCCCAATTGGCCAGTAGGCCAGGCACCTCCAGGTGCCAGCTCTGAGCAGGCTTCTCTGCCTGGGTCCTGCCACTTGCCTCCCTAGCAGGAATTCTGGTGTTCCCTATTTGAAAACTGATAAATCCCTGATAAAAAAATCCCAAAGTCACTCTGTAAAATACTCCAAAATCCATGTTCCTCCACAATTAAAACAAAAGACCACTATATAGAGAGAGAGAAAGTGAGAGACAGAGACAGCAATCAGTTGGGCAATGTTTTATTGATATAGCTACAGTGTTGAAGCAACATGGAATCCTACCAGTGTCTCTATCATCATAATAAAGTGAATTCTAAATACCTATATGTTTTGCTGCCCCTGACAGGGGCTACAGCCCCCCCCAACAAGGGTTACAGCCCCTCGCCAACAGGGGCCAAATGGCACCTGCAGGGGTTACCACCCCCTCCTGCAGGTCCCACATGCCCCAACCCCACTTGCTCCCCCAGCCCCACGGATTGCTGCCCCACCTGGCCCCATCCCCCACCAGCTCCTGCAGCCCCCTTGATGGTTGCCTCACCCAGCCCTACCCCACGCCTCCTCCCCCAGGCCCCCCACAGATGGCTGACCCAGCCCAGCTTCTGGCACTTAAAAAAAAAAAGCCTCTAGTCACCAACAGTAGCAGGGGCTGTGGGGGCTCTGGGGCCTCCTGGCAAAGCCCTCCCCTCCCCACACAACATGGGGCAGTGGGGCCTGAGCTGGGGCCACTGCAGCTGTCACTCAGCCCCACGCTGTGCATGGGGGGCCCAGTGACCCCAAGAGCAGCTGCTATTGCTGGTGAATGTGTGTGTGGAGAGGTTATTTGGGTATTTTAATTGCCAGGATGCTGGGGCCCAGAGCGGGGCCTCAGGAGTCAGGCAGGGGCTGGGGCTGGGCAGGGCTTGGAAGGCAGACAGGGGGTGGAACCTAGAGGGGCAACAATCAGGGGGACTCAGGGGATCAGGGGGGCTGGGGCTCGATGGGGCAGTAATCGGGGGGTTGGGGGGCAGGCAGGGGGTGGGGCAGTGATCCAGGGAGCTAGGAGATCAGGCAGGGCTGGCAGGAGTCCCCTCATGGTCCCCTTCCCCCTCCTTCAGTCTCCCCCCACCCCTACTTACTGGCACTGGAGCCCAGGTCCAGCTCCCTGCAGTTTGCATGCTGCTTGCCCTGCATGGGCAGGCAGCATGCTTCAGCACCAGGGTGAGGGCCACCCATAGAGATACTATGGCTGCTACTCTGGAACTGCCCAGCCTCCAGTTGCCCAGCCTCCTGCCCCACTTTTTTCTGCTGCAGTTTTGTTTTAGACTAATTCTGCACCCCCGCACTGCAAATTTCTCGTTCCTGCTTGTGCCCCTTGCAAAGGGTTTGGAGATGCCGCAAGACACATGCGTACTCATCTGGACGTGCCCATACTGCCTATTTTCTTACTTGTTAGTATTTCATGACATGAACCTCTGCATAATGTAACTTGTCCATGAAAAGCTTCTCGTACATGTAGTTCCTTGAAGGTACCACTAGAAGAAAAAAAAATGATGTAGGATCTGATCCAAAGTTCATGGAGAACAGTGGCATTCTATCCCTTGTTTGATTTTATCGGGTTTTAAATTGCAGTCTTACTGTGTAATGGTGTTTGATTTAACCATAATGTACATGCATTTTTTTTTTTTATAGAGAGCCTTTTTTAAACCATTGCATCCTTTTCCTTGACATTTAGAAAATGACACTCAATATATATGCAAGATTGCTATTCATAGTTTTCAAGGTGCATAGAAACACCACATCTACAATTTTCCAATCCCATTCTCAAGGATGTTCCAGTCTATTTCTACATAGCAAAATATCCTTTAAAATAATTACAAATTTCAGTGTCTCCTCTAATTCATGTTCATGGGATGAGATCAATGCAATGCCCTGGAAAGCTATACACTGTAAAGTGAACCAAAGCAAGTTTAACAAAGCACAGTTTTCCCACTAGAATCAGAAATATGCCATGGATGGGTAATTAGTGCTTTCTACCTTTCTCAGCTATCTGAACTACTGCTGTGTAATTTGAAGCTATTTAATTAGCATCATGTGTTAAAACATTGTTAATGGCATTTCCTTATAGAATCTCAGAAAAAATAGATGCTCTCTCTATGTTTAGATTGTAGAGCTGGTTTTAGAAGCAAGAAGCACATGTAACAACATGGGGTCACAGCTGAAGGCACAAGTTTTACTTTAGCAAATAAAAATGGCAAGTTATAGATTTGCACAGGTTTGTAAAAATATTGTAGAAAAAAAAAATTAAAATGCCAATTATTAAATTGGAATCCTGGCAACAGGTATGCATGAGGGCCAGGTACAGACATTGCACTTTTTTGAGTTAGGTGTGTCATATACCAGCTTATACCCTTAATGGAACTGATATTTGGGGCCTATAGACTGCTTTAAAAAAGGAGGATCCTAGTCTGAGATAAGACCTGGATCCATGTAGTATCAGACTTACTTAAACTAGGTTAGGTCAGTGAATCAAATGTCAGTACCAGGCCCACTCACAAGTCAAAGTAGATCCCCATCTGCTAGCTTCCCCGGGGTCCAACTAACTCCCTCTTGCAGGGAGCTGCAGCTCAGCTGCTCCGGCAAAGCACCTAGACAGCCTCACCCCGAAGCTCTCAGCTGTCAGTCAGGTAGAACAGAGGTGATGGGAGAAGCAGGACTCCCAAGCTCCTGAAGGGGAGCAGTGCCAGCAACACACCCCACATTCTCAGCCTGGGTCAGTGGGGCACAGTGTATCCCTCTCCTGTCCTGGTTCTTTCTGAGCCCTGGGACCGTGCACTGGAGTGACTCCAGGAAGGGCTCAGAGGATTCCCCTCTCCCAGGCAATGGCAAGTTCCCAACTAAATCCACTTCCCTTGTAGCTGAGAGCCCCATTCTGGGGGGGGGGGGGGGGGCAGCTATGCCTTTACAGATGCATGGGGAAGCAGGTTCAGCACCTCCAAGCCGTTCCTGCAGTTGTTCCAGTGCACAGTCCTGGGGCTTATGTGAAACTGGGACACAGGAGGAACACTATGTCATGACCTAGAACAGCTCTGGGAAAGGCTTGTAGGATTTCTTCCCTTCCCCTCCCCCCCCCCCCCCCCCGGCCCCAAGCTAGCACCAAATTCCTGGCTGAAGTCCTGCTTCCCCCTCGCCTCTGTCCTGCCTGAGGTGGACCCTCATTCCCCCACCCCAGACAATGCCCAGGAACTTCCATGCTCCCAGGAGCACAGATCAGGGGGTGGGGTGCAAGAATGCCTCCCTTGACTGGCTTCCTGCAGCTGACACCTGCCTGACAGCTGTCAGAGCAGTGTGGGGAGGCATGTGCCTGGCAGCTAGTCAGAGTCAGGGATGGCACAGCCATTCAGCTGCACTCCACTCCCCTCAGGAATCTCTGGTACAATGGGAAGTATGTGGGAGTGCCCCTGCCTCCCCTACCAAGGGGCGAACGTAAATTCTGTTTGCCCTGGATCCAATCCACACATTTTAGAGAAATTTGCATAGATTGGATCAATTCCATCCTGGGCTTTTTGAATGTCCGTACTTAGTCTAACGGTTTTATTTATATGACTTGCACCTTTAGCCCAGTTTTGGGACAACACAGCAGAATTTTTCCCAGCATTCCCTGGTATACAGGAGATAGTACTCTTGCTATATTCAAGTGTGTAATGCAATGAACCTTGCATTCCCAGTTAGCTATTCTACCTATAGCTTATGGTACTTCCTCTTCCTCATCTTCCATGCAGGGAGTGTTGCACACCAGACAACAGAGGAAAAGGAACAGTCACTGCACTGAAGAGATTATACAGATTGCAACTGCAAACTCTCCCTGCCCCCACCTTCCATTTTTTTATGGGGAAGTGGTCAGAAAGAGGGTTCTGTAATCCCTGCTTACAGAACAGCTAGGAGCAATGACTATAGGGAAAAGTCTGTAGTAATAAATCACCTAATCCTTCCCAGGACAAGTTTGCAGTATATTCACAAGTTCTTGATTTGGCCTAACCTTAAAAGAGAAATGTTGTATAGAATATTTGAATAAGTCCAATAACAAAAAAATCAGCTTTATTTGACAGTCTTTAAAGGAGCATGTCCTGACTTTTAGTATACTATTTTAAAAAGTGGGGGGTGAAGGAGTAGTTTGGCTCTACTGTTGATGTTCAAAGGGAAAACTAATTAATTACATTGCAGAACCAGAAAACAGACTCTGTACAAAATGCTGTCAACTTTACAAATTGAAAAATAAAGAGAAAAAGATTAAAAGACTTATGTTAGCTCTACTAATGCAAGGGGTTGTCTGTAACTGTGAATACTATCTAGTCCTATTACAATCAATTAGTCTTTTCATTGAATTCACTGGACAGTGGATTGGACCTTAACATAGGAGTAAAATTTCCAGCTTTTCAGTGGATCATGTAGTCCTGCAAGGAGTTAAATGACACAAAGAAATATTTTAGAGGGTGATACAATTCATAATCTGATATATCAAATCCCTACAGAATTTCACTTGGTACAATGTAGGTACTTAGATGATTGCGTTATATATTTTGAACATTGACTAGTCATTTCTCTATTGTCATTCAGGTATTATATAATAGCTTAGTTGCTGACAGAAACAGAAAGGTGTTTGGGGAATAATAAAAGAATGGTAAATGAATTTACTGTTATTAGCAATATGATTTGTGTTTCTAATGCTGACAGCTCTAAATGATGTCAGTGAAAGTGCTGCGACTGTGACTCCTTACACAACTGCTTTCAAGGTTTCCAAAGCAGACCTTGGTTTTCATTTCAAATACTAATTACCAATGGACAATGAAGGCATTGTTTGAATCTAGGTTGAGACTATGTATGGTATAATTTGGAATCTGAGTTTGTCACCAAATCAGAACCAGGGCTGAAATTTGGAGTTAGGTTTCAGAAGCATGAAAGTTATTTGAGCTTCTTTTTTAGTTATTTTGAACCCAAATAGCATAAAATCATTATATCAGTTGAACTGGTAGTTTACAATTAGTTTGAAAAGTGAATGTCATGAGATTAGCAAGACAGCAAGAGATGTTGGCCCAGACATTTTGCAGGAAAAAAAAAATTAATCTAAATACTCGTTTGCCTAAATTCCCTTCAGCCTGCCTACATAATTTCTACCAACATAGATCTTGGTGTGCTGAATCAGATTCTGTTTGTTTTTTCCACTTGTTAATGTTCTGTAAACTGGATGGATCCATGCCAGTTCACATATTTAAGTAAAAGGCTTAGTGATATTAAACTGTATGAGTTCAATTCAAGAGCACAGGTCAAGAAAGCAGAACAAAATTTGGGGGGGGCAGACTATTAGTTTTCACCTGCATAAGAAAGCTATTGCATAAGATGTTGTTCAGCTCAGACAACAGCACTAGTGGTCTAAGGGGCAGAAAAGAACAATCAGTGTCAGGTGAAGGAAAATAGGTCAAATGCATTAAACAAGCTACCAGCCACTTCCTGCATTTCCTGTTATCTACCCAGCTGGAAAGCAGCGAGTATAAAAACAATTTCCCAGCTGGTGGGAGAGCAGCACCCCCTCAAGTGTAGTGTCTATTAGGCCTATGCCTGTGTACTGTTATAATAGGTACTCATTTGACCTACCCCTGGGTACAATGGAGTGTAACTACAAGTAATGAAGTTAAATTAGGAAAAAGAAAATTTAGGATGAATATCATTAAAAACTGCTTGAGACTAAAATCAATTATAAGGTGGAAAAGTTTCTCCAAGAAAGGTTTTAGAAACCTCAACTTTTGGGATACATTAAATAATACTTGGCAAATTTTCTAGGGGAAAAAATTCATAAGGCACAATTCTGTACTGAAAGGGCCTGCAGTAGATGTCCTTAAAAGTCTTTCTATTTCTAACCTTTCTGATTTACATGATTTTGAAATTAAAAAATCTAAAGATATGTAACATTAACATTAATCATCCTTTAGAGATTAAATAGATGTATACTAAAAAGTACTGCAACTAACTTCAGGTATTTTTTAATCTTTCCAAACAAGCTACATCATATTAACACATCTTCATATAATTTAATATACTAAAAGGACATTTGCATTGCTATATTCTGAACTACATTAAAAAAGATCAATGCCTGAAAATAATAAAGTATATTGACAAAGGCTGACTGAGGGGAAAGAAATAAAAATAGTAAGAAAAGAGCACATCATGTGGTTTGCAGTAAATTTTCTTTCTGAGAGTTTGTGTATTTACCTTGATAATTTGCTGTGAATTCTACCTTGAAACACCCTGAAGGAAAGGCTGGAATAGCTTCAGATACATGGTCAGTGTATCAGTGTATCAGTGGAAACTACCATCAACCAATTATATACAAGATATTATAGTAATTTAACAGCATCAATAATAGCAAACATATATAAAAACAAACAAAATTATATAAATTAAAACATAAAACCAAACTAATAACATTGTGAGTGTGACAGGCCCAGGCCCCAGAAGCAGCTGTGATGCCCCCTACTGGCCAAGCAACTGCTGCCTAGGCCTGCCTCCCTTTGCTTTCACCTGCCACACCTTGGTATTCTTAATAGATTTGGAAAGTGAGGTTGTCTGAGGGTCTCAGAGAGATCTTTGGCCTGTCTTCTGGATAGAGGATCCCTCTTAGGTTCCACTGATCCTAATCTATCCTGGCCCCCCAGAACACTAAATGTCTTATGGGCTATGCACAGTCTCTGACTTCCCCTACAACCATACCCATGCCTTATAGGTGTTACCACTCACTCATTAGGGGTTAATCAGCCCCTAATCTTTGTTCCAGTCCATTGAGGCTGCCTTGCCTTTTCTCAGCCTCTGACCCTCCTGGGGCTTAGGCTATTATCCCTTTGTTTACTTCTGCCCTTCCTGTGCTACAGGCCCCTGGCCCTAGTTCTCACTGCTTGGAATAAGAACTCCATGGCCTTGTTTATTTTTGCCCCACTCAGGCTACAAGCCCCTGGTGCCATTTCTCACCTCTCTCTGGCTGTGGTTCTGCCCCTCTGAGTGATGGTCCCTGGTCCTGGTCCTCATCCCACTCGGGCTGCGACTTTACCCCTTGAAGCACTGTGCTCCAGGCTCTCTCTTTCCCTTAGGGTTACTTCCTCTGGCAGGAATTTATTCCATGCCTTGGGCCCCAATCTTTGGTGGGGCTCCCCAAAATTGTTGTGTGCCACTCTGGGAACTCCACCTACCCTTACTAGTAGGGAGGGTGGCACACTCTGTGCCTTACAGTAGGGACCATGCCACACTCTGTGGCACTCTGTGTGCCACTGGGAATTCCACCTACCCTTACTAGTGCCAGTCCACTAGTTATCACTATAACCAAAACATAAGCAAACTAGCTACCACTCAATCTGTAAGTCTACTGAGTACATAACAAACCTACCCTGTAAACTTTCATTTCCTTTTTTGTGGTCTTCATGGCACATGGCTTCCAGTAAGTCTCTCAGATATGGTTTCTTTAAGTGCAGAGCTCCTTCCCTAGGTAGATTTCAATCCTCAGGGCAAACAGCCCCAGCCAGTCACTCCTATGGAGCCCTTTCAGCACATAGCTCCTTCCCTAGACACCTTCTGGGCCAGACTGACCCCTAGCTTAAGCCCTAAGCTTTTATACTCCCTAAACCCTGCCCCTGCATGTCAGGTGACCCTTCCCCACCAGCTGCAGAGATTGCTCACCAGGATCTGCTCTCTAGTTTCCAAGGGAGCCTAAAACTACTGCTACAGCTGCTTCCTAGTTGTCTAGCTAAGCTTTGCCCTATTATCTTCAGGGAGTGAACCAAGAAAGCCAAGGCTGCAACTGAACACTAACTAGCTACAAGTATCAATGACAATAAAACGTCCTTTTTTAGATATGTGGGGAGACAGAGGAAAAGCAAGGGCAACATTGGACCCCTACTAAACCAGATGGGAAAACTAACAACTGACACCTAGGAAAAAGCCAACTTGCTAAATGAGTACTTTGCATCAGTTTTTCACCAGTCCCAAAGGATGTCCCTGCCCATTACAGGATAGGAAGGCCTGGGTGAGAGAGATTCCTTACCCTCCATCAGTGCTGACCTTGTGAAGGAACACCTTGAGAGGCTGGATATCTTCAAGTCAGCTGGTCCTGACAGTTTACACCCCAGAGTACTCAAGGACCTGGCAAGCATCATAGCTCAGCCCCTGGCATGGATCTTCAAGAACTCCTGGTGCTCTGGTGAAGTGCCTGAAGATTGAAAGAAGGCCAATGTGGTGCCTATCTTCAAGAAAGGGAGAAAAATGGATCCAGCAAACTACAGGCCCATCAACCAAACCTCTATCCTGGGGAAGGTCTTAGAAAAGATTATCAAAGTGACCATTCTTAACAGACTGGCTGATGGCAACGTCCTGAGGGATAGCCAGCATGGGTTTGCTATGGGTAGGTCTTGCTTGACCAATCTTATTTCCTTTTATGACCAGGTGACCTATCACCTGGACAAGGGAGAAGAGATTGATGTCATATATCTTGACTTTAAAAAAGCCTTCAGTCTGGTATCCTATGATCACCTCTTAGCAAAACTGGCCAACTGCAGCCTCAGCTTCACCATGATCTGCTGGCTGGGAAATTGGCTCTGTGGTCGGACCCAGAGGGTGGTGGTTGATGGAAGTCAATTGTTGTGCTGCTCTGTGACCAGTGGGATCCCTCAAGGTCTGTCCTGGGGCCTATACTACTCAGGATCTTCATTAATGATGTGGACATTGGTATCAAAAGTGGACTGACCAAGTTTGTTGATGATAGCAAACTTTGGGGTAAAGCATCCACACCTGAGGACAGGAGGGAAATTCAGGATGACCTTGACAGGCTCAGGAAATGGACAGATGAGAACCTGATGGTGTTTAACATTGAAAAATTCAAGGTTCTCCACCTTGGGAAGAAAAACCTGCTATAGGCTTAGCTGTGCTATGCTGGCTAGCACTATGGATGAAAGGGATTTTGCGGTCATGATTGACCACAAGATGAACATGAGCCATCAATGTCATGCTGCACCTAGTAAAACAAGAAAAATGCTGGCTTGCATCCATAGATGCTTCTCAAGCAAATCCCAGGACGTCATTCTCCCATTGTACTCCGCCTTGGTGAGGCGACAGCTGGAGTACTGCATCCAGTTTTGGGCTCCACAATTCAAAAAGGATGCAGAGAAGCTTAAAAGAGTCCAGAGGGGACCCAAGCACATGATCAGAGGTCAGAAAAACAGACCTCATGATGAAAGGCTGAGAGCTATGAGACTCTTCAGCCTGGAAAAGCACAGGCTCAGAGTGACCTGGTAGCTGCTTATAAGTTTATCAGGGGTGCTCACCAGGATCTGGGGGAACATCTGTTCACCAGAGCACCCCAAGGGATGACAAGATTGAATGGTCACAAACTCCTCCATGACCATTTCATGCTGGACATAAGAACTTCTTTATTGTCCAAGCCCCCAAGGTTTGGAATAGACTGTTACCAGATGTGGTTCAAGAACTGACTTTGAACACCTTCAAGAGACATTTGGATGTTTATCTTGCTGGGATCCTATGACCTCTACTGACTTACTGCCCCTGGGGCAGGGGGTAGACTCGAAAATCTTCCGAGATTCCTTCCAGCCCTAATGTCTGTGAAATCTTATTGCAGCAGAGCTACCCCTGCACTAGGCACTTTGGTCTCTAATTGCCCACCTTCCTGCAGCCAGCTCACTCTGAGCAATGTTCCCTTGACTGGATACAGTTTTTCCCCTTCTCCATAATATGCAGCTCTCTGCCTAGGGAACAGTTCTCCCTGGCTGACTACTCTTTCACAGCTGAACTTTAGTCCACTGCCTGGCTTCTTGTCTGCCACATTTTTTCCCTGAAAGTAACTGGAGCATTAGTCTTCCTGTTACGATGATACCATATGTCATGAATAGTGCCCTGAGAAAATTGTGGATTTCTTGTTGAAAATTGATGACATGTACATGGGTAGAGTATAATTTTTCACAGGCTATTCACTGAACTACCATTGTTGTCCCCAGGGAATGGTCCTGAATGTGTCCTCTGGTGCACAGTAAGTTCCCCCAGGTGGGGTACAGAAGGCTAGGGCCGGCATCTGAGCTGACCACTTAGAATTCTCAAGACAGCTCTCAGAGGCAGCATGCTCAAAGGATCTGGTCATCATGGGTGATTTAAACTTCCCAGATATCTGCTGGGGGAAACAGGCAGCCAGGTCTGCCTGTTCACAAAAATTTCTAACCTCCTTACAGGACCTTCACCTATTGCAGGAGGTATGTGTTCCCACTAGGGGAAATGCCTCACTAGACTTGGTACTGGCCACAGGGGACAACTTGGTGGGGGATCTGCAGGTGCAAGGTAGCCTAGGGGATAGTGACCACCTATTGATAGGGTTCACTATCTGGGGAAAGGTGGGGAAAATAACTAGGAGGGCAGAAGTGCTAGACTTCAGGAAGACCAACTTGAACAAGCTCAGGAAATTAGTTAGGGAGGTATTGAACTGGTAAAAGCCTTGGAGAGATGGGAGTTGAGGAAGGGTGGGAGTTTCTCAAAGGACTAATCCTGCAGGCACAGAAAAGGATCATCCCAGTACACATAAAAAGGGTCAAAAAAGCAAAGAAACCCTCTTGGTTGAGCAGGGAAATACAGGAGAGCCTGGAGGGGGAAAAAGAGGCCTAAAGGCTGTGGAAGCAGGGGGCTGCCGCCAAGGAGGAATATACCTGCTTGGCTTGAGCTTGCTGGGAAACAATGAGAAGAGCCAAAGCAGAAATGGAGCTTAGGCTGGAAGCAAAAGTTAAAGATAACAAAAAGTCATTCTTTAAGTACATAGGAAGTAAAAAGAAGGTGCAGGGTAATTTAGGTCCCCTTCAGTATGAACTAGGGCAACTAGTAACAGATAAGATGGCCAACACAGAGCTTCTAAATGATTTCTTTGCATCCGTGCTCCTGGACATGAATACAAATACGCATCCCATTTGGACTTTAGGTAAACCCAGTATAGATACGAACCCATCAACTTTTCGTGGTGACCTAGTAAAGGGGAACCTAGAGGAGTTGAATGTATTTAAGTCAACAGGCCCTGATGATCTTCATCCTAGTGTACTTAGGGAATTAGCTGGAGTCATAGCAGAACTGCTAGCACAACTCCTTGAGTACTCATGGCACTCAGGACAGGTCCCGGAGGATTGGAAAAGGGCCAATATGGTCCCTATATTCAAGAAGGGGAGGAAGGAGGAGCCAGGTAACTATACACTGGTTAGTCTCACCTCTATCTTTGGCAAGACCTTTGAGAAAATTGTTAAGGATCACATTTGTGGGGGACCAGAGGGTAAAATAATGCTATGGGGCAATCAGCATGGGTTTATAGCAGGCAGATCCTGCCTGACTAACCTGGTTTCATTTTACGACCGGGTCACAAAATGCTTGGATGAAAGAATAGAGGTAGATGTTATTTACTTAGATTTTAAAAAGGCCTTTGGCACAGTGTCACACCCAATTCTTATAAATAAATTAAACAATTGCAATGTAGATTATTACACAGTGGGTAGAAAATTGGCTTATGGGATGCACCCAGAGAGTGGTGGTGGATGGGTCAGTTTCTACCTGGAGAAATGTAGGCAGTAGAGTCCCCCGAGGCTCTGTTCTGGGACCAGTACTATGCAATATCTTCATTGGTGACTTGGACAAGAGAGTAGAAAGCACCCTGTCCAAGTTTGCTGATGACACCAAACTATGGGGAGGTACACAAACTAGATGTCAGGGAGCAAATCCAGGCTGATTTGGACAGGCTGGGGAAATGGGCCAAACAGAATAGGATGCAGTTTAACAAGGATAAGTGTCATGTGTTGCACATGGGGAGGAAAACTCATCAACACTCTTATAGCCTGGGAGGTACCATTCTAAGTAGCAAAACTGCGGAAAGGGATTTCAGAGTAGTAGTCAACTCCAAATGATCAAGAGTCACCAGTGTGATGAGGTAATAAGTTAAACTAACTGCACCCTTTCTTGCATAAGTAGGTACATCATGAACAGGTCTAGGGAGGTGATACTTCCCCTCTATGTGGCATTGGTCAGGCCACAGCTGGAGTACTGCATCCAGTTTTGGGCACCACACTTCAAGAGGCATGTGGATGGCCTGGAGAGGGTTCATAGGAAGGCCACTTGTCTGGTTAAAGGCCTATAGAAAAAACCCTATGTGGACCGATTGGGAGACCTGAACCTCTTCAGCCTCCATAAAAGGAGGCTGAAAGGTGATGTTGTGGCTGCCTACAAACTCATGGGGGGGGGGGGCAGCAAGAAATAGGGGATACAATGTTTACCAGGGAGCCCATCAGGGTAACTAGAAATTCAGATAGGACATCAGAAAAAAATTCTTTACAGTGAGGGTTGCCAAAATATGGAATATGCTTCCAAGGGAGGTGGTGCTGTCCCCTTCCTTGGAGGTATTTAAAAGGAGATTGGATAGACACCTGGCTGGGGTCATCTGACCCTGCACTCATTCCTTCCCAGGGCAGGGGGCCGGACTCGATGATCTAATAGGTCCTTTTCAAGCCTAACTTCTGTGAAACTATGAAACTATGATCTTGGCAATGGGTCCTAGTAGTTCCATGAATATTCCATGAAAAATGATGTGCAGCAGGCAGGCACAGAGCCACAAGTGGCGGAAAGCTGGAGCTAATGGGGCTTAGCCCCTTCAAACATGGACCAGCACAGATGTCCTCAGGGCAGCCCAGGCACAGGCTTCAGGTGGCTGCAGTGGGGGGCAGGGGGAGGGGCAAGCACAGACAGACACGGAGCCTGCAAGTGGCCAGGATTGCAGCCAGGTGTCATGCGGAGCACTGCCCACCACAGTAGGTAAGTTAGGGAAGGGGAAGGGGCATGGAGGGGCAGATCAAGGCCCCCACAGTGAGGGAGGGAGTGGGGCAGAGGCAAAGGCAGGGGCTGGGGTGAGTGGGGCCCCGGGGTGGGTGGTGGGATGCTTGGAGCCTGGCAGCTCATCCAGGGGCGTGGGGGGGCTCCCGCCACTGCATGCACCTCAGGAGAGACCCAGAAAACACATGCCCCCTGGATTTGTATGCAGGGTGGAGGCGGGCTTCCCACTACACATTGGGCTCTGCACCCCGCTGCCCTGGAAGCTGGCTGCTGTGTGCAATGCCATGTGCCTGCCACTGCCAGCTCCCAGGGCAGCGGCAGCAGGGCACAGAGCCCAGCACACAGTGGGAAGTCTGCCTCTGCCCTGTGTACAGATCTGGGGGGGGGGCATGCCCCCCCAGGCCTCTCCCAAGGTGTGAGCAGCTGTGGGAGATCCCCCCACCCTATGCCCCTGGAGGAGCCAACTGGGCTCCAAGCATCCCACAGAGCACCCCCGCCAGGGCCCCACTCACCTCAGCCCCTGCTCTTGCCTCTGTCCCACACCTTCCCTCAATGTAGGGACCTCAGTCTGCCCCCACCACACCCCTTCCCCAACTTACCTGCTGTGGTGGGCACTGCTCTACATGCCATCTGACTGCAATCCCAGCTGTCTGCTGCAGGCTCCATGTCTGTCTGTGTATGCCCCTCCCCCCTGCTGCAGCTGCCCAGAGCCCGCACCCAGGCTGCCCTGTGGCCCTCTGCACTGCCCTGGGTTTGAGGGGGCTAAATCCCTGGCCTTCTGCCCTGGCCTTCTGCCACCTATGCTTGTAACTCTTAAAAATCATGGCGTGAATTTCATGTTTTAAATGCAGTCTGAAAAATCGAGATTTTCTCAGGGAACTAGTCATGAAGAACACAATACAAACAGCCCCAACAAAGGAAACAGCTTTTAGTTAAGTTTTGCACTTACTGTATACGTAATTATATAGATTCTTCTCTAAATTCCAGCTTAACTTGCTTGAGAACCACCCTGCAAAATGTTAATATATATATTAACCCAAATAACAATCCAAAGAGTGATCCAGAGGCAGCAAAGGGAGCACCAGCAAATGCTCTGGAGTGCTGCTCAAGCACAACCTACAGTCCAACTACAGCTGGCGTTGGGACCTAGAGCTATGCCAGGGCAATGGAATGCTACCAAATGTCAAGAACAGTGTGGTTCATGAACATATCAAAAACTCACCACCAGCATTTCCCAACACCACCACACTTGAAAGTCCAATACTGCACTTTAGTGTGATGTCTGTCAACCTTCAATCACATTCAGGATTCCCTGGCTAGCTACCTGGTCTGGCCCTATCATAGTTCCTCCTCCCAAATCTTGATCCTGCTCCCACCCTACCACCAGTCTCTATCGTTAACCTGCATGTCCTAAATCCATCTCTGATTGCTTTCTCTAGGGTCCTTTCAATTGCCTCTCTCAAGCTTTCTTGCTCAACTATGTCTCCCTGCTCCCTTCTTTCTACATCTGGTCATCACCCAGAGGCCCTTTCTATGATCTCTAGGTGCTATTAGTTTACAAAGCAAGTACAGCAGCCATACCTGGAGTGAGCAGCAAAGTCCCTTTACTCATGCTTCAAGCACAACTACATTTTCTATCCTACCCAGGGCCTGCACAGCTTGCAGACAGCTAAGAGCATATAATAGAATTGTTCCAGACTACAGGCAGATGCTATGTGACTCTAGAGACAGCACATTGCTCCACTGAACATGTTCATTGTCTGCGTAAGCAGTTTATATAGCTACAGTGTAGCCACGTAGCTCATCTACACACGTAACTGTGATTCAGTTCTGGGAAAAAAGGCAAATAAAATCACACTCAGATTGGTAAATGTTTGTGTCACTTAAGCATCATGCATTCATCTTCTTTAGGTAACAGGATTTTGTCTTAGTTCTCTGTTAACTTATTTCACATTTACACTTTCTGCATCAGTTCCCAGAACAGGCTTCTACATGTTGGTACATATTTTCAAAAGGAACTACAGGGAAAAAATTGGAAGGATGATAAAGCTAAGACTATGTACCTCATTTTGTTGCTATAGGTGTGAGGTTTGACCTAGAAACTACTATGCAAAGCCTAAGCAAAAGTGAATGTTATGTGACGAATGCCCATCTGCAATGATAAGGAGCAGACAGTCTTAGATAGAGGAGGCTTGAAAACAAAAACAGAATCAGTGTACTGGGACAAAGAGCTCATTATAATACTAAAAATCACACCCCTAGGTGGGGAAGAAATATGCTAATGAAACATATATGTATGTTAATGAGATACATAGCTAAAACACAGGTATAGAGACATGCTCAGTAAAGAACTCCTTGCATCACTCCTTTATAGCCAATTAGCAAACAAGGATGCTTATGAAGGTTCAAACCCCTGTATATAAGGGGCTTAGTATTGAATATCTGGTGTGCTTATTCTGTGAAATTATTCCGCTTGCACCTTTTATTGCTAGCAATAAATCTTTTTTATACTTTCACCCCTGGTATCTTTATTGGCCTTTGCATACCGGGCACGAACCCAGACTTGAGCTGGGGCCTAACAGTTTTTGGCACCCCAGATGGGACTGCCATAGATAAGCTTTGCCCGGACTAGCTGACGACCAGCTGATTTGCTCTTCCTTATCAAATGTCAGGCACGCCCTGGGATTTCTTTTCCCGGTGAGACTTTTGCTTCAGGAGGAGCTGGATCGCTGAGGCTGCAGTAGCCTAACGGTGCAACGTCACAGAGTGAAAGTATCAGTAACAGGCACCTGGGTGAGAGGGTAGAAAGGGCATAAGGCCTACCGTCAGTACGTCTGCCTGGGATTATCTCTGTAAGTATTCTGTCTGGCCCGAGTCCAAGACCAGTGATTTTTTCCCCTGTGAGGACGAGGACTAAGAACAGATCCCTGGATCCCAGGTAAGACGGACGGTCAGAACCGGGAAGGCAGCCCTGAGATGGGTACTATTAACAGTAAGGTTAGGAAATGTACCCCCCTCTCTTGTGTATTGGGACATTGGGCAGAGTTTGGTGGGGATCCTATGACTAAGAAGAAAGCTAAATTCTTCTGTGAAACTGCATGGCCACGCTATCAGCTAGATGATCAAGAATATTGGCCTCAGGAGGGAAGTGTTAATTATAATACCATCTTGCAATTGATTTTGTTCTGCCGGCAGAATGGTAAATGGGAGGAATTGATGTATGCACAAGCGTTTATGTCTCTTTGGAGAGATAAGAGGATTTTGGAAGAATGTGGATTGGGGGAGGGGGTTGGGATCTGTGAGATGGCTGTAGCTCGACCAACTGCAAATCCTGTCCTGGACTGTCCGGAGCCGGAGGCTCCCCCCCCCCCGCTGCCTTTACCTTATTCTCTTCCTCTTCCCCCCCTCCTCCTGATTCATCTGATTCCTCATTGGCATCTGCTTTTCCTGCTTCTTCCCCCCCTGAGGCAGAAGTTGGGAATACTCCCTGACCCAGGGATCTGGAACAGCGCCAACCATGGCCGTCAGGTGCTTGGCAATCTCCAGACTCCCCGACTTCTCCTGATATAAGCCCGGGAGGTGGGTGGAGAGTACAGTTAGGAGCAGACTCCGGGGTTAAGGAAAAACATCACAGGGAATCTGATCCTGGCCGTGGGAAGGGTAATGGGGTATTTCCCCTAAGAGAACAAGTGGTACCCGGGCCTCTCAAAGATGACGGTGAGCCAACCTACAGTCGAACCTTTGTGCACGTTCCTTTCAATACATCAGATTTGTATAATTGGAAGAACAATAACCCCAGCTTGAGAGAGAATCCTGAAAAGGTACAAAACCAATTTAAAACAATTTTCAAAACCCATAACCCAACCTGGACAGATGTTCAGTCTCTTTTAGATATCCTGTTGACACCAGAGGAAAGGAGAATGGTAGTGAACAAAGCTCGTGAGTACGTGGAAAAGGAAATTACTGCAGGGAACCTGCAAGGAAATAGAGACGATCATGTCCCCATCCAGGAGCCAGATTGGAAACCAGACCAAGATATGACCTCCATCCGTGCCTATCGAGAATATATCCTCCGAGGATTGAGAGATGCTGTGAAAAAACTTCAAAATCTCAGTAAGGTGTATGAGGTTCAACAGGAGACTAATGAGACCCCGAGTGCTTTTTTGGAAAGAATTTACACTACTTTCAGGCAATACACTCGTGAGGATCCGGAGGATGCATCGAACGCTCGCATGGTAAATATGATCTTTATAGGTCAGAGTGCACCAGACATTAGAAAGAAATTGCAGAAGGCAGACGGAGCAACAGGTATGCCTATTTCCCAACTAGTAGACATTGCTTACCAAGTATTTACTAACCGAGAAAGTGTTCAGGAAAAGAAACAGGACAAGAAAGAGGAGAGAAAGATGAAAATGCAGGCAGCCCTAGTGGCAGCTGCAATCATGGGAAAACCTAGAGATGAGGGATCCTGGAGACAGCCGCAGAGACGGGGGCCATTAGAGAAAGATCAATGTGCCTTTTGCAAATGAAAAGGACATTGGAAGCGGGAATGCCCTTATCGGAAAGTTGGGGAAGGTGAAAAGAAGAAAGAGGAGAGCAGTGGATTGTTCGCTTTTGGAAGGGATTCAGATTGAAGGGGACCAGAGGCCCGGGAGGGAAAGATAACCCAGATCCCAGTGTCCCCTGATGAGCCTCTAGTTAAAATGCAACTAGGGGACAGAGATGAATTGGTAGATTTTCTCGTCGATACAGGTGCTGCCCATTCTGTCTTAACTCAAAAACTGAAACCTTTAAGTAAAAAGACTGTGCCGGTGGTAGGGGTTACAGGGAAGGCAGTAACACGACCCTTCCTACAGCCAATGACCTGTAATCTTGGGCAGGCCGAAGTTACCCATCAATTCTTGTACATGCCAGACTGCCCCGTTCCCCTTTTAGGGAGAGACCTCCTTTGTAAACTGCAAGCTACGTTATCGTTCCAGGATGGGCAAATGTTTTTAACAGTGCCTCCTGAAAAGGGGTGGCATTTGCAGGCTTGCCTTCTCGGCCTTCTTCAAGAGGAAAGTACACCAGATATTCCTCAAACCCTGCTCGATGCTGTTGTTCCATGGGTATGGGCAGGTCACCGACCCGGGAAGGCTAAAAATGCTGACCCTGTGAAGATTCAACTTTTGCCAGGGGCCCAGCCTCCATGTGTGAAACAATATCCAATGCGGATGGAAGCCAGGAAAGGACTGAAGCTGTTAGTTGAACGGTTCCTGGAGTATGGCCTTCTCCGTGAATGTACATCAGCTTTTAACACACCCATCTTGCCTGTGAAGAAGCCTAAGAGGAATGAATATTGTTTCATCCAAGACTTGAGAGCTGTAAATAAAGTGGTTGTGAGTATATACCCGGTAGTGCCTATTCCATACACCTTGCTATCTGCTTTGAACCCAGATCATAACTGGTTTACGGTTATTGATTTAAAAGATGCTTTCTTCTGTATACCGGTAGAGAGGGGATCTCAGGAAATATTTGCATTTGAATGGGAAGACCCAGATACTAGCATTAAGACTCAGTTGTGCTGGACTGTTTTACCCCAAGGATTTAAAAACTGCCCAACCCTATTCGGCAATGCATTAAGCAAGGATTTACGCAGGCTAAAACTGCCATTGTCCTGTGCTCTTTTGCAATATGTGGATGACTTGCTTTTAACAGCCACCACTGAAGCAAGCTGCCTGGAAGGAACAATTTGCCTCCTTAATTTTCTGGGTCAACAAGGATACCGGGTATCCAGAAATAAAATGCAGCCCATATCCCAGAAAGTAACATACTTGGGATTAGAATTACAGCCTGGTCAGAGAGCCCTGTTGCCTGAAAGAAAAGAAGCTATATGCCGGCTGGCACCCCCAATAACAAAGAAACAACTACGAGGATTTTTAGGTACAGTAGGTTTTTGCAGGATTTGGATTCCAAATTTGGGGGTTATTGCAAAACCTGTGTATGAAGCAACACACGGAAATGAAAGGGTGCTCAAATGGACTGAAGAGTGTGAGCAAGCATTCTGCCAGTTAAAGCAGGCTCTCATTGAAGCACCCGCCTTAGGACTACCAGACATGAGTAAGCCTTTTTCCCTTTTTGTGCATGACCAAGGTGGGGTAGCCGTGGGAGTCTTAACACAGAAATTGGGTAGCTGGCAACGACCAGTGGCATATTTTTCAAAAAAATTAGACTTTGTGTCATGTGGATGGCCTGCTTGTCTCCGGGCTGTTGCTGCCACCTCTCTGCTAATACAAGAAGCTGAAAAGCTAACCCTAGGTCATGAAATGACTGTATATGTGCCTCACGCAGTACTTACAGTCCTGGAACAGAAAGGAGGGAACTGGTTAACTCCAGGACGAATGGCTCGATATCAGGCCATCCTCCTAGATAAGCCTGAAATAAAATTGGCCATTTCTCGCAATGTAAATCCAGCAACACTGTTGCCATCTATGGGTGACACACCAGATCTTGTGCATGATTGTTTGCAAACATTGGAAACTGTTTATTCTTCAAGACCAAATTTGAGAGACAGACCTCTTGAAAAAGCTGACCTGGAGTTCTACACTGATGGCAGCTCGAGTATAGAGAATGGAATTCGAAAATCCGGATACGCTATCGTGACTACACAGAATGTGATAGAAGCAGGACCTTTAAACCCATCTGTTTCAGCTCAAAAGGCTGAACTCATTGCTGTGACTCAGGCTTTGCAATTGGCGGCCAACAAAACTGTCAATATTTATACTGACTCTAAATAAGTTTTCCTTGTTTTACATGCTCACGGAGTGCTATGGAAAGAGCGAGGTCTACTTGATTCAAAAGGAACAGGCATTAAGCATAGCAAGCAGATAAAAGCCCTCCTCAAGGCAGTCTGGGAACCAAAAGAGGTAGCGGTAATGCATTGCAAAGCACATCAAAAAGAAAATAATCTCTCCACAAAAGGTAATCGATTTGCTGATGCTACAGCAAAGAAAGCAGCTGAAAGACCTCAGACAGACTTGCTGCCCGAAGTAAGTAATCTGTTACCTCTCCTCCCAGACTTATACCAGCCTGTGACACCACAGTACGGGGAAAGAGACAAACAATTGATAAGAGAGTTTCAAGCAAAGGAGGGGGAGCACGGGTGGCTAGTAGCAAAGGATGGCCGCATTATCATCCCAGCTGCCTGGGTTCATGTAGTAGTGAAGAGACCTCATCATGGCACCCACTACGGACCCAGGGCCCTGGTAAGGTGGATCAGTCACTATGTAACTGGAGTGGGATTAAGAGAGGCTGCCAAGAAGGTATCAGAGACATGTGAGGTCTGCCAGAGAAATAACCCAAAAGGAGGGAGAAAAGAAACTTCAGGACATCAGAGAATAGGCAATGGGCCAGGAGAAGAATGGCAGGTGGATTTTACTGAGTTACCCCGGCAACAGGGGATGAGATATCTCCTTGTCTTTGTGGACACTTTCTCTAATTGGGTTGAGTGCTTCCCATGTCGGACTGCCCAAGCCCGAGAGGTGGTCAAGGCACTCCTATGAGAAATCATACCTCGCTTCAGACTTCCAAAAGGAATAGGGTCAGACAATGGCCCACATTTCATTGCACAAATTACTCAGAAGGTTTCTGAGTTCCTGGGAATCAGCTGGCATTTACACACCCCTTGGAGACCCCAGTCCAGTGGAAAGGTGGAACGTATGAATCAGACCTTAAAAAGACACCTTGCAAAGATTTGCCAAGAAGCTCGACTCAAATGGCAAGAGGCCCTACCCTTGGCCCTGTTAGGAGTAAGGGTCACACCACATTCTAAATTGGGATTAAGCCCATTTGAGATAATGTATGGTAAGCCTTACCCTCTGAGTCTGCCCATGGGTACTGAACAACAGTTACATGTTTTAGGGGAGGGAATGATTAGAGAATATGTATGGTCTTTGGTTTCTGTTTTGTCTTCCATCCATCAGCAGGTACGGGACGTGCTGCAGACACAGGACCAGTCTCCTGCCCCGGAAAATCGATTATTACCTGGGAGTTACGCTCTTGTGAAATATTGGAACGAGGAACCACTTCGAGCCAGATGGAAGGGCCCATATAGAGTACTTTTAACGACCCCGACGGCAGCAAAGCTCGAAGGAATCAAGACTTGGATACATTCCAGTCGCCTAAAGCTGGTGGCTGAACCAGAACAAGAAGAAACTCCTGCAAACTCCAGGACCGGAGGCAGAGAACAGTGGAAGGTGGAGCCAATAAGAGACTTAAAATTCCTATTCAAAAGAAAGGAACTTTGAATAATTTGTCAATCTTTGATCAAGTTTTTACAAGACTTATTATGAAATTGTTCAAGGTTTTAGTGTGGGGCACCCTGATCTGTCCACTCCTACTTATAGGAGGGGAAAATCTTTTACAACAAGAATTTGACCCTCAGGAAAATGTCTGGATTTATCTGGCCCGGGAAATATTAAATAGAACGGACTTCTGCTTAGCGGGAGGGATCAATGCTCATCTGGTTTTTACCTCATGCTTAATTGCAGTACCTACCCCTTTGAAAATTTTACAAAATTATACTATGCTGAAAGATGTAGAGAAGGAAAATACATATCAGGATATATATAAGTGGGGGACTATTGTAAAAGAGAAAAGCAGAGACATGTTTTCTGTACGGGTTCAGGCAACAGCTAATGCTTCTGAATGTTTCATAATAGTTAATTGTACCAATAATTGCTTTGAATTGAACCAAGGTAGAAAAATCTTCTGTAATAAGACCAGTCAAATATCCTATGTATACACACATACCATCCTTCCTTGAGGATGGTTTCTGGCCTGCGGGAGAATGATATATTCATACCTTCCAGCAAATGCTAGTGGGGGACCATGCACCATTGCCCGAGTAACTGCAGCTCTTCCAAGGAAATCTGACCTAATGCACATTGAACAAACCCCTCTTGGTGGGAGGTTTAAACGAGCATATACTACTCTCACTGCTGATTATGACGAGAATGATTCCCCTGGACTATTATCTAAGGCAGAATACATAGCATTAGCTGCATCTATGGTGGGGGTTCCGGGTCTTGCTGTAAGTAATAGCAGAAAACTTAATGCAGTGGCCTGTGTTTTAGCAAAAGGACTAAATGCTACATCTTGAGCGCTCTCAGCCCTGAATGCTGAACAAAAACAACTAAGGGATGCTGTCTTAGAGAATAGAGCCGCTATTGATTATCTCTTGTTACAACACAATCTGGGGTGTGAAACCTTAAAAGGAATGTGCTGCGTCAACCTCACTGATAATTCTGTGCTAATTGAAGACAAAATTGATGCCTTACAACGATTGACACAGACGTTGAAAGAATCATCTGGTTTAGACTTTTCCTGGTTAACTTCCTGGCTTCCCAATTTTGGATGGTTGAAACAGTTATTTTGTATGGTTGTTCTGTTTTGTTTTATAGGGATTATGGTTTGTTTCTGTATCCAATGTATACCTGTTTGTATCGCATCTATCTTCAGGCCTAAGGTAAATCAAATGATTTTGCAAACAAAGAAAGCTGAGAATACTAGATTTGTGTTAAGTCAAATTGAATGGAGCAATCATAATTAATAATAATTAAAAATGCTCCAGAGGAGGGAATGTGAGGTTTGACCTAGAAACTACTATGCAAAGCCTAAGCAAAAGTGAATGTTATGTGACGAATGCCCATCTGCAATGATAAGGAGCAGACAGTCTTAGATAGAGGAGGCTTGAAAACAAAAACAGAATCAGTGTACTGGGACAAAGAGCTCATTATAATACTAAAAATCACACCCCTAGGTGGGGAAGAAATATGCTAATGAAACATATATGTATGTTAATGAGATACATAGCTAAAACACAGGTATAGAGACATGCTCAGTAAAGAACTCCTTGCATCACTCCTTTATAGCCAATTAGCAAACAAGGATGCTTATGAAGGTTCAAACCCCTGTATATAAGGGGCTTAGTATTGAGTATCTGGTGTGCTTATTCTGTGAAATTATTCCGCTTGCACCTTTTATTGCTAGCAATAAATCTTTTTTATACTTTCACCCCTGGTATCTTTATTGGCCTTTGCATTCCGGGCACGAACCCAGACTTGAGCTGGGGCCTAACATAGGTACTGGAAGTTACTCACATTTTATGGAAAGATCTAAATGGATACAATCCTTTGAGAAAAATGCCTAGTATCTCTTCCAGAATACTCACAATACCTTCATTGGTTAATTAAGTCCTAGAATCTATGAGCCAATGGGCTCTAATACAGGCACTTGGATACCACATCAGTGAAAGCCATAGCATCTAAATGATTCAGATCATCACTTATGCTCTGGAGTGATCTGGAGTAGTCCCACTGAAATCACTTGATTTTCACTGCTAAAATACTCTTGTGACTTTAGGATCAGATCTAAGATACTCTAAAGTTGCAATTTAACCAGACATCACGTTGTAATTGCATGTGTTTTCTTGCATATTAATAGCCAACACGTACATAAAAGTCTATTGTTGGCCATTTTTCCTGGCTTTCCATCACTATCTGGAAGCAAATGTTGGTATATCCATGTAACAGAACTAATTGAGGTAATCAAGGTACTTGGCATCCTAAAACTATGTCTATTGGTTCCAAAAACGAACTTTTGATTTCATTAGTTTTAGAATTAGCACTCATGTTTTACTTTAAATAGACTACAAGCTTTGTACCTTGTATATAAATGTTTGGTCTGTCTGTTTAATCATTCAGTTACAGTATTTTGTATGATGCCATATGTTCCTATGACTAAACAATCTGCATTTGCCATTGAACTCTCTTTAATATTTGAGGCCTTTGAGATTTAAGAGTTCTCTACTAAAAACACCATTCCTTGTGTACCTTGATGTGACTTTCAGCTCTTTATCAACCACTAGTTCTAATATCCCCTGGATGAGAATGTGCATGATTTTATTTTTTTTTTCATATAATCATGATACCTTGTGTGTAATAACAGAACTTGAGGGGATACATCTGACTTATATGCGGGCCGGGAGCGGTCCGAGGCTTTTGGGGGTGCGCGGCGGGCTGTGGCCAGCAGCCCTGGCATGTGGGTCAGGGAATTCAGCACAGTGGACTAGAATTAGGCATGGACGCGTAGCAGTTGATTAAAGATTATTTTACTTACACCGTAGATGGTCGTGGTGCAAGCAGGAAAACTTTGCTTAAGTTGCAGTTACAAACGAAAAGAAAACTCGCACGAATAAGACCCGTAGAAAACTCGAGCCTCTTAAACCCAGACAGAGCTCTGGATACCACGATGAGAGTCCAAAAGGTGACTCTCCACGAGCGCGCAGGGAAGGGTACGTCGAGGGATCAGGCAGCGACTGGGAGAGGCTAGAGGTTGATCAGGCCCCTGTATCCTTCTTAAGGCACACGCTGGGTTTGTTAAGCTCCACAGCGTGCTTAGAGTTCTTCACGAGATGTGAAGTCCTCCTTCTCCTCCTCCACGAGATGGTTGTGGAGTCCTCCTCCTCCAACTTGGGCGGAAACTGCTCAAGCCTCTTATATGGCTAGCAAGCCAATCGCTAGCCGCCACGTGGGAATAATTTAGAAACAGCCAATAGTGTGACACAAATTTACATGCGAATGGCGGGAACTCCTTTGCACCGGGGTTTTCTCTATGCAACTGAGAATTGCACCATGCAAAGAAAGCTCCTCGTGGTGGGAAATAATTCTGCAGTGCCGAAGCACACACAAAATCATACCCTTTGGGTCATGACAACTTATTTCTTCCTTTTCAAGATATCTGTTCCCAAGCCAACCGGCTTTACTTCTTAATGATCTTACCTTGGAATAAATACATTTTCATCATTTCACTTTATAAAACATATTTTTATCTGGCTTCCTGTTTTTATGTAAGTCAGAGTTATGTGCTCTTAGTAAGTGGTTATGGAATTACTCCACATTAGGCAAACATTATATGAATTTAAATGGAATATTAAAATATCACAAAGACAATGGTCATCAATGAGAAGGTCAAACCCTACCAGCAGTATCTGAAATATTAAGGATAAAAATATTTTGTTGCCTAGTTGATGACCAAAGTGCAGCAACCAACTCTGTTACCAGATTATAGTATAGAAATTTCTTATCCCTTCTGCATGTATAAGTGCCCCTTCATAAGACCATGAAGCTGTATGTGTGTCTCCAGAAGGCAATCCTCTTTCTTTAATGGAAGTACTTGCTTGCCCAGAGGGGCAAGACAATCTCGTGTACACGTTTGTTGGATAACACAGAGTTAGTCGCAAGACACACTTTAACCATCTGCTAGGTGAAATAGAATTCTCCCCAAAGTGTTTCTATACTTCATATTCTATGGACGGTTACTGCAGTATCTCAGATACTATAGTCGTCACTACAGTGAGTTACTACAAACTCAAAGTAGTTGTATGACGTAAGTGGGCAAAGGTCTTCTAACCCAGGTGGGGACTTTTCCTTACCCTGAGTTAACTAGGATAAGAAAATGATCACCCACATAGTAGAAGTCTATTCACAGAGAAGGAGCAAGGATCAGACCATTTTTCCAAGCACCCATGGAACTTAAATTACCTCAGCCAGGCCAGTGATCTGTCCTGTAGCTTTTTAATTAAAGCTACTGTAATCAATAGTAGCAAAGTTAAAAATTTGTCCCATGCTTCTCTTTGCAAATTTAGACTTTAGTGAGGGAGCCCATTTTCATTTGTTTGTTTGTTTTGCCTGTAATTCTATGTAGGTACAAGCAAAAACTAGTTTCTGAGCATTAAAGGAAGGAGAGAGCTTTCTTATGATCACAGAGAGTTTACTCGCTAAGGTGAACATTTACACACTCCTTTTCATAATGAAATTCAAACATATATTAGGCTGATCATTTTTGAGGCTCATTAGACCAAATAATATGATGTTTTCCTAATTTGAATTACTGCTAATTAATTGTTAATATAATATAATATAATATAATATAATATAATATAATATAATATAATATGTCAAGTAATGTAATGTCCAGGACAGGCCAAGGCCCCTGCACAGCCAGCCTCCACTGCTGGGGCCTCAGTGCTAACCCATTGTGCTCTTGTGGAGAGACACAAACAATGTTGCACTTTATTGAGGAGTCTCCTCTCTACAAACTAAGAGGCAGATTAATAACTTTGAACTCAGTTAACAAGGAAGCAATGACTTGGATCTGTGGATTTACATTTGCAAAATATTAACATATGTGTTAATAAAATGTGTGCGTGCATATTTTGAATTTTTTGGCTTTCATTGTACTCAGAAATAAACTCCCGGCAATTATAGGCCAGTCAGTCTTACATTGGTCCTTGGGAAGACCTTTGAGAAAATTATCAAGGATCACATCTCCAAGGGCCCAGCAGGGGAGGTAGTGCTCAGGGACAACCAACATGGGTTCATTGAGGGAAGGTCTTGCCTGACTAACCTGGTTTCTTTTTATGATCAGATCACAAAGTCCCTGGATGAGGGTGTTGGGGTGGATTTTGTCTTCTTGGACTTTAAGAAGGCCTTTGACACGGTTTCCCACCACCTTCTCTTAAAAAAAACTTAGTGACTGTGGTATTGATGCCTACACAGTCAGATGGGTGGCAAATTGGCTAGATGGTCAGACCCAGAGACTGGTGGTGGATGGGTCATTTTCAACCTGGAGGGATGTGGAAAGTGGAGTCCCCCGGGGATCAGTCCTGGGGCCTGTACTGTTCAACATATTTATCAGTGATCTGGATGTGAGTGTGGAATACACATTGTCCAAATTTGCTGATGACAACAAGTTGTGGGGTGAGGTGGGCACAGTGGAGGGGAGGCACAGAATCCAGCTAGATCTAGACAGGTTATAGAGGTGGGCAGATGATAATAGGATGGAGTTCAATGCAGACAAGTGCAGGGTGCTGTATCTAGGGAGAAGGAACCAGCAACACGCCTGTAGGCTGGGGAACACCCTTCTTGTCAACACGGTGTTATAAAGAGATCTTGGAGTCCTTGTTGACTCCAGGATGAACATGAGCCACCAGAGAGAGGAAGCAGTTAGTAAGGCTAACTGCACCCTGTCGTGCATCTACAGATGCATCACAAGCAGGTCCAGGGAGGTGATCCTTTCCCTCTATGCGACATTGGTCAGGCCACAGTTGGAGTACTGCATCCAGTTCTGGGCACCGTACTTCAAGAAGGATGTGGCTAGTATTGAGAGGGTCCAGAGGAGGGCCACTCTCATGGTCAAGGGGCAGCAAGGCAGGCCCTACGAGGAGAGGCTAAAGGGCCTGAACCTATTCAGCCTCCACAAGAGAAGGCTGAGAGGGGATCTGATGGCCGTTTACAAACTGACCAGGGGGGACCAGAGGGAATTGGGGGAAGCTCTGTTCCCTGGGGCACCACCCAGGGTTACTAGGAATAACGGCCACAATTTGTTAGAGAGAAGGTTGAGGCTGGACATCAGAAGACATTACTTTACAGTTAGGGCTGCCAGGCTCTGGAATTGGGCTCCCAAGTGAGGTGATACTCTTTCCTGCCTTAGGGTCTTCAAGAGGAGGCTGGATGGATATTTGGCTAGGGTGATATGATCCTGGCACTGGTTCCTGCCTGGGGCAGTGGGTCAGACCTGGTGGTTTGTTTAGATTCCTTCCGATCCTAAGTACTATGATACTATGATACTATGAAATTACTTAGTTCACTAACAATGTCTTTAAAGTGCATATTTAGTTCTTATTTAGTTCTGTATTCAATTTAACAGCTGCATTTAGTGTTTCAGTTAAGTTGCATAACTCAAGTGCGTTGGTGTTTATAGATTCATCTGCCTCCATCTTCTCCAATAAAATCTCAGTAAATGTTTCCCTTTAGCTTTTTCATTAAGTTCTGAATAGAAGGGTATCCCAGTGAGTATGAGCCTCAGACCTCAGAGATGTTAATTTCACTATGTTCTCTCCCACAGACTTGTATAATGTTAGGTGAGACCACAATGAATTGAAGATTATGGCTAATAGGGTTCAAGCCCACAACAAGTAGATTCTCTAAAGTAGGAACTGGTCTGCAGTATACACTTTCAAAATTTTGGATGCCTCAGTTTTTCAGGGGAACTGTTCAGAATTCTAGTTGACGTGAGTAGGAGCAATGGACATTTGGCTTTGCTTGCAGTCAGATTCTACACTACTCAAAATGCGTATATACAAGAATTTACCACCCCACAACTGGAAGTCACCTTTAAAAACAAGTGCATTGTTTTGTACTCAAGTTAAAGGATATGAAATGAAGGCTAACTTAACTCCTGGTTCCTTTTAGAGTTTCTTAATCCACACATTAGAAGCCTTGGCCTGGGGAGATGTGTAGAGTGAATTATTTGTTGTTTATCATGAATATTCAGGGGATCAGGTCCATTTACTTGAAGTTGTCCCAGTGAGTCAAGCTGAATCCATGTTTTTATTAAAACAACAATTAATTTTCCCCAAATTTGATTAAGCAGTTATCATTTTCTAAAGAAACAAAAAAAGGAAATAGTTTCTGATTCAAAGAATGTAAGATGTTTAAAAATGTTAGATGAAAATATTCACACACAACACCAGGTCAAACAATCAATTTTAGAAAGCCATGAGGCAGAATTATATTTCTATTTCTAGCTGACCATAATGCACCTTGCAACCATAACTGTGTTGATCAACTAAAGTGTAAGAGAAAAGCTATTATTCTTATTTGGTGTATTAGTAAGTATTCCCATAATAAGAATAAGATTGACCTCCAGAGACATACAGCTATCTCCCTATTTCTGTAGGGGGCACACGCATGATCAAAGGGGCAAATACAATAATTGACAATAATATAGTAATTGGCATTCTAATAACTGTGGATGAGGAAGATTCTGGTTAAAATTCCATCCCTAGACTGGATGAAGGAACTTATATCCAAAGTTAGAACCACAGAATCTTAGAAAATTAGGGTTGAAAGGGACCTCAGGGGGTCATCTAGTCCACCCCCTTGCTTAAAGCAGGAACATCCCCAACTAGATCATCCCAGCCAAAGCTTTGTCTAGCCAGGTCTTAAAAATTTCCAAAGATGTAGATTCCACCACCTCTCTGGGTAACCTGTTCCAGTGCTTTCCTACCCTCCCACTAAGGGATTCACACCTCTGAGAAAACTTCCCTAACTACCAGGTGAGATGGCATCCTGGTATGGGCTCTCTAAGTCTTACCTATTGAAGGTGATCCATCTTGTATAGAAGAAGGAAATATTTCTTGGGCCAGAATATGAGAATGGCTACACACAAGTTAGTGCACATTTGTGTCACATGGGGAGGGACTAAACACGGGGTCCAGTTATTCCTCCAGTTAATTATTCTAATGATAAGTCTCCTCAACAGAAGAGATGGAGATAACCATACCAAAGAATGCCTGTTGGTCAGAATACTGATGTATAAAACGAGATGTGGTGTAGGCCTCTTCAGACAAAGGGGAGGTTTAAAGCTGCACCCCCCACATCCCACACAGAGTGGCCTAGCTCCTAAATTACTAAGCTAGAAGGGTAGAGGTCAATGCCATCTTCTCCAATAGTGTTTTATAAGAAAACACTGATGCAGGTGCCTACATGCAAAGCTGAGAATCCCCTATAGTCCAAGAGAATCCTTTCAGCTCAGTTAAAGGTCTAACTTCACAAAAGGATGGGATTTAAGTTACACTTCTTTCATATTTCTGACTTGATGATTTCAGTAGTTTCCCATTCAGTATGTTCACTGCCTTTTGTATTCCCCATTATTATGCATCTTATTCATGGCTGTGTATTCCACTCATTAGCAATGGGCTTTAGATGTAGGCATTAAAACATATAAAAAAAAAACTTTTGTGGATCTAGCCTTAGGGTTAGGGTTAGGGGAAAAGTGGGCACACTAGAAGGGAGGAATAGGCTGCAATCAGGCCTAGACAGGTTACAGGGGTGGGCGGATGAGAACAGGATGGGTTTCAACACTGACAAGTGCAGGGTACTGCACCTGGGGGGTAGGAACCAGCAGCATACCTACAGGCTGGGGAACTCCCTTCTCATCAGTGCAAAGGCAGAAAATGATCTTGGAGTCATTATTGATGCCAAAATGAACATGGGCCGACAGTGTGGGGACGCGGTCAGGAAGGCCAACCGTACCTTGTCATGCATCCACAGATGTATCTCAAGCAGGTCCAAGGAGGTGATCCTCCCCTTCTATGCAATACTGGTCAGGCTGCAGTTGGAGTACTGTGTCCAGTTCTGGGCACTGCACTTCAGGAGGGATATGGACAACATGGAGAGGGTCCAGAGGAGGGCCACACTCATGATCAGGAGTCAACAGGGAAGGCCCTATGAGGAGAGGTTAAGGGACCTGAACCTGTTCAGCCTCCACAAGAGAATGCTGAGGGGGGATCCAGTGGCCATGTACAAACTAGTCAGGGGGGACCAGCAGGCACTGGGGAAGTCCCTGTTCCCCTGAGCACTACCTAGAGTGACAAGAAATAACGGTCACAAGCTGGCAGAGGGTTGATTCAGGCTAGGTATCAGGAGGCGCTACTTCACTGTCAGGGCGGCTAGGATCTGGAACCAACTTCCAAGAGAAGTGGTGCTGGCTCCTACCCTGGGGGTCTTTAAAAGGAGGCTGGATGAACACCTTGCTGTGGTCGTTTGACCCCAGTACTCTTTCCTGCCATAGCAGGGGGTCGGACTTGATGATCTGCTCAGGTCCCTTCCGACCCTACCAATTATGAAACTAGGAGCCTAATCCTAAATTCAAAGCTATTTCCAAGTTATTGGGCTGAGGGCATGGCTTTTAGTATCAGTACCAGCTTTAATACTGACAAGATACATAAGAAAGAACATGGATATCTCTTGTCTACCACCCGTTAGTTGGCTTTAGGCAACTTTAGCTTAATTCTCCTCCCTCCCCATAACAAATACAAACATAAGGGCAGGTAAAGCAGAATATTTTTCTTTCAGTGGGTGTGTCTACACGTTCATTAATGTGCTTTTATTAATTCATATTAAAAGTAGTACCTTTATTGTGAGGTACTAGAAAAAGGTACATTAACCTATTTTAATACACATTAGTGGAAGAGCACAGGTTTTTTTATGATGCTTAGTGTGCATTAAAATAGGCTAATGCACATTAAAGTACACATGTAGATGCACCCAGTAGGAGTGAATTTCAGTTTAGACATGATCTGGATTCAATAGAAAGTATCCACTGTTATGTTTAAGGGGTAAAGTCACCTTAAAAATTACAAATAAATTCCTAAATACCTGGGCATAGAAACAAAATTTCCCTCCAAGCAACTTATTTCAGAATCACCCACTACTAAATTATCACCCAGATGGAATGTGTGACCCATCTTATCCAGTAGAGTAAAGCCTGTATTTCTATGAACATTGTATGTAATGTGTATCATATCTGAAAAGTAAAATGTGCTTATTTTAATAAAATAAGTGGCCTGCTATATGAGACACTGTTTCTGATTGGATGTCTGAGTTTCTTAGCTCAGTCATTATGGCACAAGTTTAGTAATGGGTTCTGGGCAGGCTTGGTGACTTGCACCACACATAACTGGATATTTTAATATTTGTTCTCCATCATCTTGGTTTATGTTTGTTTTGAACAGAATTACTTTCTTTTTTGATGTGTGCTGATAAAGCTTCCTTTTGAAAAGGTAAATACATTCAAAAAAGTTTGTCAAGTATATAAATGTTGTGATGTATTAATTATAGAGTTCCTGCTTATAACAAGGATTAGTGCTGTTATGTAAAATGGCAGCACTAAAACAATTGACAAAGAGATGAAGCCAGCAACACTAAAATGGTATGTGGAAAGACCACTTAGGAATTTCTTATTACTTTTCCCACAAGGATTTAGAAGAATGGTGGTCCTTGATTATTACTGAGCAGGAAGTAGTCCACAAGACAAGCTCCTCATCAAGATGTGGTACATATTATACAAAAATAAAAGGACAATGGTGTGAAAAAGAGCACTTGAGCGAGAAAGTGTCTACAAGCAGAACAGAAGAAACTATAATGGTATGTAATCCTATAAAGGAAAACAAAGGAAAAGCATTTAGCAAACTGAATTGCGAGGTTTCAGTAAAAGTAATAAAAGGGAGAATTAAGAGCTCTGTTTTATAAAATTCGGACAGCCACAAACAAAGCAACATTTATGGTGAAGTCCTTAGTAAGGGATATGGACAGTCCCTCATGAAATTGTGTTTCAAATAGTGTTTGGCCCCTTGAGTGTCTATATAGGTAATATCTCATCATTTGATGATCTCTTGACATGGGTAAAGAAGGTTCATCAGTATTAATATAATAATTTGCTCTGAAAGAAAGACTGGAGATCCATCAAAATAAATGTACAGATTAAGTTACATAATTAGTAATAAAAATTCTAGGATGTTTTCCTCCTTTAATTTGCTATGTGACTTAATGAAGAATCAGAGAAGAAAACATGTATTAGCAAACTAGATGAGTCATTTGAGTGATGACATTGAAGATTCAAATAAACATGTGGGGTATTAGAAAAATATTAGAGATAGTCTACAGATAAGGCTAGTTAAAACCTAACAACCAAGATAATGAAAAATAAAGCAACTGCTTAGCAGATGAGCTTCTATGAGGGTTTATGGGTGGGAACTAGCTGTGAAGGCTCATCAGACTAGACGTAGACAGGAAGCCATGAAATCTGGGTTCTCTTCCCAGCTTTGACACTGATTATAAACTGGAAAAGCCTCTTCATCTTTCTTTTCCTGTCTTCTTAACCTGTAAAATAGGAATAATTGCACTTAAAGTCCTTTGCAAAGCATTTTGACATCAATGAAAGGCACTATGTGAGTGCTAAGTATTGCTATTAATACATACACAATGTAGGAGAGAATGAAAAATGTATAAAGGCCTGAATAAGGGAGAGGTAAATGATCATGGGGAAATTAAGTTATATCAAAATGTGATTTATGGAATTTGATATATGAGAAAGTATGCTTAAAAACAGAGGGTTAGTAAATTGCCTACGCACGACATAAAAGAAGCTTTCAAAGAAACTAGGAGTTATAGTTATATGACTCTAAAGAGAAGCATATTAGAAAAATACCTGAAATCTGTTTGGAAAATGACAGGTAGTATAGAATAGGGCTGATAAATGTAGCAGAAGAAAGATATCTTTATTTATGAGGGTTCTGAGAGAGGAGAATTAGAAGACACTGCAATTTTAGAAGAAGAAAAGTCGCAATTAGGGAAATTTCAGAGATCCTGAGAAACAATAGTAAGAGGAACATGTCCATACCTAAAATAGAGAAAACTTACAGGGAATTTATTACGGCATATGTAACAAGTGTGCTACTTAATGGCCAATTGCGTATGGTGTTTTAACAGTTGAACTTAAGTATTAAAACTTAGGGTTATATAGTGCCCTTATTAACCTGTCAAAGGTTCATCTACACCACAAGCAGCTCTTTGGCACCTGTGCCCTCCAAACTGAATCCTGTCAAGACAATGCAAAAGAAAGGTTATTTGCTGGGCCACAAAGAATAATCTTTAGGCTAGCAGAGATACAAATTATTTCCTAAACTCTGGCTTTAAAATGAATCCTCAGGAAGTGTAATAATGCTCCAACTTATAGAGATTCTTTTGTAGAGTCTGCCCCTGAACTTGTGGTAGCAACTTTAACCATGGTAAATTTTTGATAGTCTAGTTCAATGAAGCATCATGTCCAGGGTTGTGGAACTTTCCTCAAGGTTCTCAGTCAGTCTTTGTACTGATGGGCATAGTCTACTAAGGAGCTCTTTAGTTATGCAAAGTTTAAAGAGAACTCTAACAAGCTTTTATTTGAAAGGGAGGTGCAGCATAACTAAGGAAAGAGGACAACGACATGGGGACGAGCAGGGCATTCACCCTAGGCACCAACTTGTGGGGGGACACAAAAATAACAGCCAAGTGGCTGCCACTGCCCTCTACATCACTGATGCTCAAACTACAAAATTGTCACACCATGCATCTCAGAGGGAGGTAATCCCTGCTACTCCATAGAGTACTTGGAGCAATATCTGAGAGGTTTTTTTTTCTAATGGATATTTCCTACCTTCATCCGTGGTCAGACCCAAATGCTGTGACATGCTACAGAGAAGAAATAGACTAAAAGTATGTTTGTAGAACCAGCACAGGTGTTTTGTTTTTTTATCTTAGTGTGTTCATCAATTAGCTCAGATGTAAAATTTCCTTTGCAAAATGGGTAATGTGGAGGAAATAAATCCAGACAGCAGGAAGATACCACTGAAAAAAATCTTCTTAAAATGTAAGGGTTTTTTTGTTTTGTTTTGGGTTTTTTTTGTTAAGAATTGATTCAAGAAAGGAAAAAGCATTACGATTCAAAAAGATGAACTCTGAGGACAGCAGTTACACTGAGTTAATTTTCTGAAGGGGAGGTGGATGACTTTCAAAAGAAAACTTCGGATATTAAAAATACTAAATTAAATGATACATGTAAGTGAAATAATAAGGAGAAATGTGTGTGTACACGTGCTCATTTTGCACAAATTATATGATTCTGGGAAGGATAGAAATCTATTTGATATTTAGTCTACTTGATATTTGTGAGTGTATATGCACACACACACACACACACACACACATACACACACACACACACACACATTCATAAATACCTGTATATATATATGGGGGGGGGGGGAGAAGTATATGTAGCAGAGAGAGAGAGTTGAATATACATATATATGTGTGTGTGTGTGTGTGTGAGCATGCATGCGCATGTGTTTGTGTGTTTATATATATATATATATAATACAAATGTATATATGCTAATGAAACTATTGCACTGAGAGGCCAATACAAGTGATAAGTATAGGTACAGGAAAAGAGATGCTAAGGAAAGGAAATAGTAGAATGGGAGGAGTCTGTTAGACCTCGACTCCATGCAATGCCCAACGACTAGGGAGACAACAGATCGATGCTATCACACATCACTTTCACACGTTGCCTGCCAACAGCTTTATTCAAAATGATGACAGCTTTGGGCAATGTTCCAACAAACCGGGGAGCTTCAGTGAACACTAGTTTGTTTGTTTTTTATATTTATACACATTGGTTTATACTTATTAACAATTATTCCACCTTTGTCCCTCCTTTGTCCCACCCTTCGTCACACCTTCTGTTCCACCCATTTTGTCCTCCCATTTTAAGTTCCGCCTCTGTTTATTGTTTGTTTCATTAGCATGGAATTGCCTATGTATTTCACTTATTTACATGTCTTTTTGCTATGAGCGCATGTCTAAGCCCTTGACGCCACTTCTTTGGTCACTTGGGCGGACTTCAACCAAAGCCTGGAAGCTTCTGAAGGCTTCTTTACCAATCAACCAAAGCCTGGAAGCTTCTGGAGGCTTCTTTACCAATCAACATTCACCTTTTTGCATATGTTTATTTCAGATTCTGTTACCAGTTATGTGTTGTCTTTCATATTCCAGTCTGTTCTTCAGTCCCATGTTGTACCATCTTCACATTCTTAAGACTTCACCTCATTCACAGCACACAGGCGCACTTGAAAATGGTTGACACAGTTAAGATGCTTACTTAGCATAAGCATTCATAAGCAAAATCTGTTTTATCTTCTAATGATAGCCGGTGGTTTGCAACCTGTTTCATTTACATAATGATATATATATATATATATATATATATATATATATATATATATATATATATATATATCTTACAACACTACTATATTGTTAGGAAAATGCTTGCCTAAGTGTCTTGCAATGTTACTTTTAACACACCATTCTGCCTTGTGGTTAGCAGCTTTGCTAGGCTACAGGTTATAGTCTTTTTATTCAGCTTCAAATCCAATGCTCCCCAAGATCCAAATACTGTCACCCTAACAGGGATATAATTAAATAAGCTGCTAAGCTCATAGATATACATTGGTACCATGCATCATTAGCTCTTAGTGACCTCTAAAATGTGAGGCAACCTTTTTTACACAGGCAGAACCCAACCAACAGTAACTATTAGAAGGGTTAGTGCTGTTGTAGCAAATAGAAAAATTTCAGTGGCAGTGAGTGACAATGATGAATGATAGAATATGAAAGATGGAGAGTTTGACATTGTAAATATTACTTTGCAATGACAATGAGTGCCAGAAACACCCAGACTATTAAAGGAGGAAAAAAAACCCCAACTTGCTTTTTGCAAAGGTTGCTACAAGCACATCCAGCATATTACTACTTGGTATTTGGGGGCTTAAAAATAGGCATTGACCTGTGCTAGGTTTCTTAGTTGAAAATGTCTTGTTTCCCATGTAAAGTGGCTTTAGTGTAACATGATTTAATATTGTAAATAAAATAATTTTATTTTGGTGGACCTAGTAGTTGATACTGGTATAGCAGCTGGTAATTTCAGGGCATTTTTGAAAGGTTTAACCCTAAGGCTAGGGACAGACATATAAACCGGTTTAAGTGATCAGAAACTGGTTTAAACATGTAACAGAACAGATGTTTATTGGACATAAACCAATTTGAAAATGGCTGAAAACAGTTTGAAATAAACCTGGTTGAATGTAGTATCAGACTTAACTGATTTGCATCAAAATGGTCTGTGCAAAGTCTGTCTCAAACCCCTTGCTGGTTTAAGATAAACCAGACTCCCCCAGCATCCCAGCATGCTCTCTGAACTGGGCAGGGCTCTCTGCTCCACAACAGGGCTGGCCCCTCCCCTCTGCTCCCTGGCTGCAGCTCTGGCACAGGCTGAGGGCTGCTTCCCCCCTCCCCTTCACCACTCCCTGATGAACAGGAATTCCCCCTCCCCTCTGCCTTGATGATGTCTGTGTATTAGCTGGAAGCTGACATGCTGGCTATGGTCCGTGCTGAGTCAACAGGCAGAATCAACAGGAAGCTGGTAATGTCCCTCTGCTGTTTTCTTAATGGGGTGATAAACACTGAGTTAGGGGTCATAAACACTGTTATCAATTCCCTGCTTGGCTAATCAGAGTGTCCTGCCAGGACCTGGCCATGCTCCCCCTCAGCTCAGTTCTGTGGAAGGGAAGGGAGGGCTGCTCTAGCATCCCCAAGCTTCTAGCCTGAGCCTTTGCAGGCATGTGCTTGCATGCCTGGGATGTCTTTGCAGTTACAAAGTGATTTAGCCTAATCAGGTTAGACTAACCTGCAAAGCTTGAATAAATTCAGGCTCAGGCTTTTTGAATGTCTATACTTAACCTAAGGTGATTATTTCCTGTTAAAATTTGCTTCTAATTTTTTAAGCTGTTTTGGGGGATGGGAATGTTTCTCTTCATATTCTGTGTTTAAAAGGTTCAGTGACTTTACAAGACGAATTAGAAACATTTTGCAGGATGGAAAATCATTTCCTACTAACCTTACATAGCATCACCTGGCATCCCTGCTAAAATTTTGACTACTTTTGCTTATCTCCTAAAAGAGATAAGATTCATGGCCCAACTTCTACAGCAGGGAGATGTATTTAAGGAATGAGGGGCACCAGCATGGCCTGGGGTTGGGGGCGGGGGGAGTCAGAGGACTGGGGGTCAGGGCTGAGGGGAACCAGCAAGGAAAGAAGGCTGTGGATCAGGAATGAAGAGAACAGTCAGGGCCAGTGAGTTGTGGGTAACAAGTGAGGGGCACTGGCAGGGCCAGGGAGCTGTGGGTCAGGAGTGAGGGGCATCATCAGGGTCAGGGGTCTGTGGCTTGGGAGTTAAGGACACTGGCAGGGCCAGGAGGCTATGGGTCAATAATGAGGGGTACTGGGAGGGCCAGGGAGAAATGGGTCAGGAGTGAAGGGCACTGGCAGGTCCACAGGTCTGTGGCTTGAGACCAAGGGACCCCAGCATGGCCTGGGGGGGCAGGGGACTGTGGGTCAGGAATGAGGGGCACCAGCATGGTCAGGGGGCTGTGGATTGAGAGTGAGGGTCACCAGCAGGGACAGAGAGCTATGGCTTGGGAGTGAGGGGCACTAGTAGGACACGGGGGCTGCAAGTCAGGAATGAGGAGCCCTGGTAGGGCCAGGGGCCTGTGAGTCAAGAGTGAGGGGCACCACCAATTTGTATTGTGCAAATTGCACAATGATGAATGTCACTTTAGAGTAATGGAGGGCCACTTGTTGATATTGTTGTTAATGATTTCCTGTTGTTGATTTCTGTCTTTAAAATTAAGACTGTTGAGCTACTTTAACTTGTAGCATGAAATAAGTTTTTGGGGGCCAAAGTACTTGTGTGTTTTCTATTTACATTATTTACTGGGTAGGGACTAGCTATCAATATTTACAAATGGGTTCTGGTACAAAAAAATGTTGAGAACCACTGTGTTAATTGAGTTTTATTGTGTTAATTTCTCGTATGCATCTAAGTCCACCTAGATGGCTGTTAAGTAGAATAGAATTTGGCTTTAGTAATCTAAAATGTAGAACAGATAATACACTGTATGGGAGACTAGGTTTAGAGCCATTGAGGTATGAAGATTTTCTGATACCTTCCCTTTGTGGACTTGACAAATGTTCATACACACTTGCATGCACAAAACCATGCTTAAATGTTTCAATTCAGAGAAGAAAAAGATTGAGACATGTATCAGCTAGGGAAAAAAGAGAAGACAGACAAAGTTATAATAAAATGCTTCTGCAATAGAGCCTACTTAGGACAATGGGGTTTGTAAATTCCTTATCTGCTAAGGTCTTCTGCAGGCTTTCTAAATAGAAAAAAATGAAAAGTTTGATCCCAAATACTACAAAAATCCTAACAACAACTACTTAACATACCTAACATTCATGTACAAGGAAAATTTAAATAAATCTGAACATTGACCAGATGTCAATATTTTTTTCTTACAAAAAAGATAGTTTAGTAATCGCTACATTTGTAAACTGGACCACAAGTCAAATATCTTCTTTTTCATAGATTCATAGATGTTAGGGCTGGAAGGGACCTCAATAGATCAAGTCCAACCCCCTGCATAGGCAGGAAAGTGTGCTGGGTTCAGATGACCCCAGCCAGATGCCTATCTAACCTCCTCTTGAAGACCCCCAGGATAGGGGAAAGCACCACCTCCCTTGGGAGCCCATTACAGATTTTGGCCACTCTAACTGTGAAGAAGTTCTTCCTAATGTCCAGTCTAAATCTGCTCTCTGCTAGCTTATAGCCATTATTTCTTGTGACCCCCATGGGCACCTTGGTGAGTAGAGCCTCTCCAATACCCTTCTGCATCCCCATGATGAATTTATAGGTAGCCACAAGGTCAACTCTCAACCTTCTCTTGCGAAGGCTGAAGAGGTCCAGGTGCCTTAGTCTCTCCTCATAGGGCTTGGTCTGCAAGCCCTTAACCATATGAGTGGCCCTTCTCTGGACCCTCTCCAGGTTATCCACATCCCTCTTAAAGTGTGGCACCCAAAACTGCATGCAGTATTCCAACTGCGGTCTAACCAGTGCCTGATAGAGGGGAAGTATCACCTCCTTGGTTCTGTTTGTCATGCATCTGCTGATGCATGATAAAGTGCAGTTAGCTTTGCTGATGACTTCATCACACTGCCGACTCATGTTCATCTTGGAGTCCACTAGGACTCCCGAGATCCCTTTCCACTTCCGTGCTACCGAGCAGGTCATTTCCTAGGCAGTAGGTGTGCTGGACATTTTTCCTCCCTAGGTGCAGCACTTTGCATTTCTACTTGTTAAATTGCATTCTATTGTTTTATGCCCATTTGTCCAACCTGTCCAGGTCTGCCTGTAGTTGTTCCCTGCCCTCCGGTGTGTTCACTTCTCCCCACAGTTTTGTATAATCCGCAAACTTGGACAGAGTACACTTCGCTCCCTTGTCCAAGTCACTGATGAAGACATTGAAGAGTATCAGTCCAAAGACCGAGCCCTGCGGGACCCCACTGCCCACGCCCGTCCAGGTCAATACCAACCCATCCACCACCACTCTCTGGGTATGACCCTCTAGCCAATTTGCCACCCACCGGACTGTGTAATCATCCAAGTGACAGCCTCTTAATTTGTTCACCAGTATGGGGTGGGATACTGTATTGAAGGCCTTCCTGAAGTCTAAGCAAACAATGTCTACCCCTACTCCTGTGTCCAGGTTTTTTCTTTCAAAGTTGCTCTAATGTTTATCAATGTGACAGGAAACTTGGTGTGCCTGTCACTTTAAGAGGAAAGGCTGAGGGAGAAGCAGCCTGCAGGTGGGAGGGAGGCTGATTAGAAAGTCACCTGACCAGAAGGGGTCTGGGCTTGAGCAATATAAGCCCAGGCCCTGACCTGGTCATGCAATCTATCCTTCAGTGCTGCTGGGAGAAGAGTTCCTGGTAGCAAGGCTCCTGGGATAACATCTGAGCTGGGATAAGCAGCACTGAGCCCAGGGCCAGGCCAGGCCTTGGAATGGATAGGCCTGGGAACAGGAGTAGATGAGTGTGATTAAGGTAAAGCCCCAGAGAGGAACTCATCTGGGGCTAAAGACTGGAGCCGGCGCAAGACCGCACCGAGCTGAGGAAGCAGCAGGCACAGAGCTGTGGCAAGAGAAAGCGCTGAAGCAGAAGAAGAAACTTCAAAGGAACAACTGAGTTGGGAGGAGCCAGGATTGGCTCCCGCACCGGTGTGGTCCCACATTATAGCCGCGTGCCAGCACTGATTCGCCGGCCAGCCTGCATAACCAGGGATGAAACCCTGACAAGCAGGAAGTCCAGGGGACCAGAAGTGGGTTCCTCTGAGGGCATTCAGTGTCCCAGGGCAGGGCCATGCCCTCCAGAGGCCAGATGGTGGCAACCCCTAAAGGGGAATGAGCGAGAGAGTGTGAGCTCAGGAGGGCACCATTACTTACCACAAGCTGATCCATGGATTCCAGACGTCTCCTAGGCAGACTGGGTGGTCTGGGGCCTGTGGAGAGAGAAAGAGACAGCTGTTCATGCCACGGCATTAACAAGCTAAAAGGATTGAGATCAACACTGGGAAACCAGGTAACCCGGGGACAGTTAGAAGCTAAGTTGGTCCCTCTGAGGCCAGTGTCATGTGAGGCGGACTGATGCCCATACTTGGCTTACCACCTCAGATGGTCAAGCTGTGTAGAAAGACCATGACCCAAACCCAGAAGACCAGGAGATTACATCATTGGTTGGTGCTTGGTGGGGTGTAGGGGAGGTGGAGCCCCAAAATGGGAAGATCAACAGAAGGAGCAAAGGAGGGGACCAGGTGGGATAGAACATACATCTTCCTCCCTCCTAAACATATTTATTTCAGCAGAGTCATGGCAGGAGAGAACCACTGAGGACCCTCTGGAACCTGTCTCAATTATTGAATAACCTTCCCACAGACAACGGCAACACCCAATAGACCGGCATGCACCAGGCACTCTGGTGAATGTCATGGTCACTTACAATGAGCCCATACCCTGGAGAAGGGTGGCAGAGAGTGGAAGGCCAAGGTGCCTGAAGCTCAGTGCCCAAGCGGGGTGAGGTAGGCCTCAGAACAGATAGGCCTGAAGACAGGCAATGGCCCGAGAAGGCTGGTGATAAATACCTACTAGTGGTTGTGGAAGGGACTTAAGGGGAGGTATGGAGGTCTTAACTGGTCCAGCAAAATAGAGAGGAACCAGAAGAGTAGAGGACCCAGAATCCAGAGAGAGAGATCCTGAACCCATTGAGGGGCAGACTGTGGGACCAGAGCATACCTTGGAAGAGATATGTCTGGGGCCCAGAGAGAGTGAGAGCTTGAGCCCAGGAAAGACTAGGTACTTAGGAGAAGGTCTGGTGCCTGTGGGGGGACCAGGAGGGTCCAGTGCCTAGGGAGGACTAGGGTGCATTGAAGGAAGCTAATTGATTTAGTTGGGGATGGTCCTGCTTTGAGCATGGGGTTGGACTAGATAACCTCCTGAGGTCCCTTCCAACCCTAATTTTCTATGATTCTGAGCTCCATTGCTTGAGGCGTGCCAGAGGAAAGAGAGCTGTGTTAACAGATCACCTGTGAGGCATGGAAGTGTGTATTGGGGAGGATGGAGCCCACACAAATAGCTCTAAGGCAATGACCATGAGCACCTGTAGTCCTAAGAGTTAAACTAGGCTTGAGAAGCCCTGGAGCAGCCTCCCTTTCATCACAAATTAATATCATCAGAGCGTGGTAGGTGAGTAAAGGGAAGAGAGCCTCAAGAGGAGCCAACTTAGCAAGGGTTGAGCAACCACCAGGGGGCATTGTGACCACCTCTGGGTTGAGCACTTGCTACAAACTCATTTAAAATAATTAACATTTATAGTATTTCAGTATTCCCTTATGAGTTATTTCTCTTGTGCATTACCTTCCCCTTCCTGCTAACTACCAATACTTAGCAAAAAAAGTCATGGTAGTCACATCACCTATTTACCACATTTTTGTGGAATAAAATTAACTTCACTGCATAGTAAAAGTAGAGTAGATAAATATGGCACTTCACTCCGTGGTAAACTTACCCTTAGAAAATCAGGAGAAAATGTTCACTCCTCTAAGACACACTTGTATCCTGACCCTGTGTCTGTTTTCCTACCCAGTTTCATACCAAGGTAGCCATTTTCTCAGGCAAACCACTAGCCCTGTTATCTTGTAGCTAGACACTATATTAGATATTATATTATAACCTAATATGGTTAGCCAGTTTGCAAGGTCTGCCATGTGTCTGTTCCTTACATTGGAGTAAATTTATTACAGAGTGAGAACATTTACATAAAACATTTACTGCACAGTAGACTAATTAGCTGTGCAGTAAATGTCATGTTTCTATACATGCGCAACTTTTAGGTTGGAGTAAACTAATTTACCAATTTACTCCACACCAGGATAATACTTGTAAATACAAGTAAAAAAACTCCTCAGCAGCACACATGTAAATGCTGTCCCAGCTAGCTAGGGCATGAGGGTGCTTCAGTTCAGGGGCTGCCTGTGGTTAGTCCCACACTGAAGCACCTTTGTGCCCTAGCAAGCCCCCCTGTAGCACCTTGACCCAGGGGGGAGAAGCCCTAGGTTGGCAGACTGACCCCCCCCCCCCGCCCCAGATTCCCTGCCAGCCAGGGCTGCTCTGACCCAGCTCAACATGCTGGAATCCTAGGCATACATGTAAACATGTGCTCAGAAGCAATACACTCCAGTGTGATAAGCACCAGAGGTTTTTTGCAGGGGCATTAATATTCATGTTTAGACATGTCCAGTAAAAGCCAAGGTAAATTACTTCTTAGTAATTCTATCACATATCTGCACTCTGACAGTGTCTCTAATCCAGTTAAACATAGAACAAAGTGAATATTAGCCAGTATCAAGGTATTTTATTTATTTTATTGACATTGGACTCCTATTCAAAAGAGATTGTTCTAAGAAAGGTGCCTCCTTTTTCCCTATTATCCAAATGTGCACAGTAGAGAATACATTATCACAAATCCATCCCTTTGCTTAACATAGATATACAATCAAATAAATTGTTCTGGAAACTAGAACTTAAAACTATTTTTAAAGAAAGGAATAAAAAATAAGTAAGTTTTCTTGAAATGAAGTATGAAAAGATTTAGCTATAAACATGATTGTGCATATATATATAATCAGGAGCTCTGGAATGCATTTTATCTTTGGAGGCCGACATAGTTCATTTTATGGTGGTTCCAGGACAACTGCCTATGTAAGATTTCCTGGCAATGTGAGGTATCCTGCCACGGAAATAGAAGTAAAGAGTAGGGCCCTAGCAGTTTGGTGCACACCACTAATTCACCAAATTCATAGCCTTAGTCCTTAGATTTGGGACGTTGATCTCTGCTTTTTCAACGTGCATCACATCCTGCATCTCTCCTGCAAACAGGAAAAAAGATGGATGAAACTTGTCTTAAGAAACATCAGAATCCCTCTCCCCTCCCCCTGTACACACACACACACCCGCCACAAATTTCCTACAGAGTGACTTTGCATAGCAGGAGAGGGCAACTAAACCAAATACAATTCTGAAAATAAATAATCTCAAGCCCAACATTTCTTAATAATTTAGATAATTTAGAATTTGGCAAAAAATGCTAACTTACAAGATAAACTTTAGGTCGAGAAAAAGTATTATAGTATTCTTCAGGGGTGTAGGTTGTAGCCGTGTTGGTCTAAGGACATAGGCAGACAAGGTTCCTTTGGTGAATCTGATGTCTTTTATTAAACCAACCCAAATAGTTGGAAAATAGTTATTAAGCAAGCTTTAGGGTTCAAAAACCCTTCGTCAGGCTAAGGAAGTTTCAGCGGCTGGTGTGTGCTCTTCCTGGATGGAATGAAAAATAAAGAGGCCAGTGGCTTCAAGTTTCCTTTGAGAATCCTTACAAAAACGTACAAAACACTTCCCAGAGACAAGCCTATGAACTCCACTTCATCAACCTCCTGGATACTAAAAATCATGGACTAAATATAGACATTGGATTTATGACACATTATAACCTGCCTGACATCTGACTCCCCAGGTATCTCTCCACTTTCATCCCCCTTCTCTCCCTTCTCCCTCTCCCCCCCACCCCCAGCCTGTCTCTCACCCATTGACTCCTCAATCTACATTTTCACTGACTACCTGTCTTGTATGCTTACCAGCCCAGCCTCTGGCTTCTTTACTTTTCAATCCATCCAGGAAGAGCACACACCAACTGCTGAAACTTCCTTAGCCTGACGAAGGGTTTTTGAACCCGAAAGCTTGCTTAATAACTATTCTCCAACTATTTGGGTTGGCCTAATAAAAGATATCAGATTCACCAAAGGAACCTTGTCTGCCTATATTATTCTTCAGAAACTTATCTTCAGATGCTTATAATTAAAAGACCTTCTGAACCATAACTGTGCCATCCTGTTGCTAAATATACAGAAAGTGTAGGTCATAGCAATTGGAGTAGCCTCTTTGTTCAGGAGAGCATCCTGTGACCGGTCTCTGTTGTTCCATCCAAATTGTCATGTCTCTCCTCAAACAGTCATTGTTGCAAAGTGAAACTGTGTGGGTTTGCAGGCTAACGTAGATAAAAGATAACCCTCAGATGCATGTTCTCAGGTCATATACCAATGCTTACCTCCTGCTGCAATGAATGGAGTCCACCATGGCAGATTAGGCAAATATCCCAGTATAGCAGAGCTCTTCGGACAGTTTAGGGCAGCAGTGGCCAACCTATGGCACACGTGCCACAAGTAGCACGGACAGCCTCTGTGTATGGCACAGGAAGCACAGTGGCAGATAGGGCACAGCACAGAAAACAGCAGTAGGTTGTGCAGGGAGCACAGGGCAGGAAGCATAGAGCCAAGCAGCTGTTTGGACAGGAAAAGGGGATTGGTGTGCAACTTGGGGATGGTGTGGGGCTAATTTGTAGCATATTTCCCAAAAAAATTTGGTGCCTCTATGGTTTAGGGCACCAGTATAGGAAAATTAGATACTATAGGCCATCCACTACAGCCAAATCCATCTCTAATTTTTTTGATTCTTTTGCAACTTGGTCTTGATTAGCAAGGCCAAGAGAGTGCATTGATCAGTACAACTCTTTCTCAATATACTCAAATTTACATGAAGGTGCAGTCCATCTCATCTTATCACATCAATAGTATCTACAGTCCTGTGATGATAGGCAAGCAGCACATCAGCACACACAAATTACACTGGGAATAATAGTATTGTAAACCTATGTATAGGCAGCTCAGGATATAATGTTGCTCTACAGCATCAAAGCAGTAGTGGAGCTCAGCAGTCCCTGCCTGACTAAGCAGCCCTTGTAAGGTTCACATTGCTTACCGATTTTGTCTGAGGAAACGTCTGAGGAAAATGCCTTAAGTATTGACTGTTTTGTGATCACTCCCAGCAGTCTCTCACACATGAGAGAGATTCCATTATAATGGCTGTTATAATATATAAGAAAACTAAATTTACCTCTTTGAGCCTAGTGGTTTGGACCTTATGAACACCTATAGATTGACTGAGGAGAAAAAAGAACCACAATAGTTGATCCATAAATGGCCAGAAACAGAATCCACATGACACTGCTAAATGAATCTCACCTTGCAAAGTAAATTCAGCTTAAGAAAGTTAGATTACCTACAGATTCTTCCTTCTAAAAATAATAGTTGAGACACTAAAGTAGGTTTTGCTATTGGACCTATTATCAGTGTGATAAACCAGGTTGCGAAAGGGCATAAATGATCATTTAATTAACATAAGATTTCACCTCTCTAATGAGATCCATCATCAGTGCCTGCACACTGACTATGACAAGTTTAATGAAGATCTAAAAAATACCAACTCTCAGGTACAAAATAAGGATAAAGTCATTTTACCAACTATATTTAGTCATAGATTCATAGATTCATACATGTTAGGGTAGGAAGGGACCTCAATAGATCATCGAGTCTGACCCCCTGCATATGCAGGAAAGAGTGCTGGGTCTAGATGACCCCAGCTAGATGCTTATCTAACCTCCCAGGGTAGGGGAGAGCACCACCTCCCTTGGGAGCCTGTTCCAGACCTTGGCCACTCGAACTGTGAAGAAGTTCTTCCTAATGTCCAGTCTAAATCTGCTCTCTGCTAGCTTATGGCCATTATTTCTTGTAACCCCTGGGGGCGCCTTGGTGAATAAATCCTCACCAATTCCCTTCTGTGCCCCCGTGATAAACTTATAGGCAGCCACAAGGTCGCCTCTCAACCTTCTCTTGCGGAGGCTGAAAAGGTCCAGGTTCTCTAGTCTCTCCTTGTAGGGCTTGGTCTGCAAGCCCTTAACCATACGAGTGGCCCTTCTCTGGACCCTCTCCAGGTTATCCGCATCCCTCTTGAATTGCGGCGCCCGGAATTGCACGCAGTACTCCAACTGCGGTCTGACCAGCGCCCGATAGAGGGGAAGTATCACCTTCTTTGACCTATTCGTCATGCATCTGCTGATGCACGATAAAGTGCCATTGGCTTTTCTGATGGCTTCGTCACACTGCCGACTCATGTTCATCTTAGAGTCCACTAGGACTCCAAGATCCCTTTCCACTTCCGTGCCACCCAGCAGGTCATTCCCTAGGCTGTAGGTGTGCTGACCATTTTTCCTCCCTAGGTGCAGCACTTTGCATTTCTCCTTGTTGAACTGCATTCTGTTGTTTTCTGCCCACTTGTCCAACCTGTCCAGGTCTGCTTGCAGCTGTTCCCTGCCCTCTGGCGTGTCCACTTCTCCCCATAGCTTTGTGTCATCTGCAAACTTGGACAGAGTACATTTCACTCCCTCGTCCAAGTCACTGATGAAGACATTAAAGAGTATCGGTCCAAGGACTGAGCCCTGCGGGACCCCACTGCCCACACCCTTCCAGGTCGAAACTGACCAATCCACCACGACCCTCTTGGTGCGACCCTCTAGCCAATTCACCACCCACCGGACTGTGTAGTCATCCAAGTCACAGCCTCTTAACTTGTTCACCAGTATGGGGTGGGATACCGTATCGAAGGCCTTCCTGAAGTCTAAGTATACGACATCCACCCCTCCTCCTGTGTCCAGGCGTTTTGTAACCTGGTCATAAAAAGAGATTAGATTGGTCAGGCATGATCTGCCTGCCATGAACCCGTGCTGGTTTCCCCTCAGCATAACATGTCCTGCCGGGCTCTCGCATATGTGAGCCTTGATAATTTTTTCAAAGACTTTGCCAAGGATGGAGGTGAGACTGACTGGCCTATAGTTGCCCGGGTCCTCCTTCCTCCCCTTCTTGAAAATGGGGACCACATTGGCCCTTTTCCAGTCCTCCGGGACTTGACAGTTGTGCCACGAGTGTTCAAATATTCCCGCCAGTGGCTCTGCAATGATGTCAGCCAGTGCCTTCAGCACCCTTGGATGGAGCTCATCCGGACCTGCCGACTTAAAGGCATCCAGTTCTTCCAAGTGACTCTGCACAATCTCAGGGTCTACGCATGGAAGTCTGGCGCCTTGCTGCTGCCTCTCTACAACCCCAGTGAGAGACTTGTCGTGCCCCTCACTTAGGAACACTGAGGCAAAGAACTTGTTGAGGAGTTCAGCCTTGTCCCCCCTGTCCATCACCAATTGTTTCTGCCCATTAGTCAAAACCATCAAACATGACAGAGTGTTATTGCCAAATGTTGTACTAAAAAGTGCAGCATCAGTGGCCTATGAGTGCTAAGCGCACCAAACTGAATCTTGTCATAGAAAAAAAAAAACACTTTTCAGGTCCCAGAAAAAGAAGAAACGTCATGGATGACAACCACAGTTCCAAACACTGTCATTTGATTGATAACACCATTGTCAGGCAGAAAGTTAATTATGCTAGATCAACAAGTTCCATGAGAGGAACTGAGTACTGGATAGACCAATATCTCATCTGCATGTATTTCACCATTTTGAAACTACTCAGAAAACCTCATGGCAAAAGATGATTGAAGAAGTGAAAGGTAAACAGATTGAGGAGGAAAAGCTCTGTAAAGCAGTAGAATGGCAATTAAATATCACTGTTGCTGGTATGTATTGTAGGGCTTGAGTCCCCTCGTGATTGGTGCCCTACCCCCATGTGACACCCTACCCTCTACATAGCATTATCTGAGGGTTCTGATTGCTGTTCCTGTTCTCCTGCCATGACTTGATGTTCCTCTTGGGGAACTGTTGCAGCAGGTAGCTTACGAGGTCCCACACCTTTGGTTTCTTCATGGGACTATGGGACTCCAACCTCCCCTTTACCCCACACTTACTGCATCCAGTGCCGGAACCAACATTATCATCTCAAGGCTCCCTTCCAGGTGATCACTTCTCACCTGAATGTCCTGCTGTTAAGGCAATAAGAAACCTCTTGGCTGGCAGCTCTTCTTAGGTCATTTTTTTGGCTATTGGCTGATGTCTCTGTAACTGGGCTCACCATAGCTTTGTGCTGATGAAGTCCTTGTAAAGAAAACTCAAAAAGAACCAATTAAAATATCACCAGATCGGCTTCTGCTGAGATGCACTCATGTTGTATGCTAGGGGCTTGGCAGATTCCTGCTGTGCCCTCGTAGCTTTATTAGGGGGGCCTTTATTGGGTCTCCACCCTTTCAGCTGCCCCTCTAAGTCTCTGTGCTGCTGGTTGCTCTGCAGCTCAGCTTGGCCCTAAACTTCCCCCCATCTGCAGGGTCCTTTCTGCACTCTGGCTTTCTGGCTTCCCACAGCTCATCTCTGTCTCAGCCTGGGGACCGTGTTGCTTCACTGCCACATATGGCAGTGCTCCATGGCTCCCTTCCCCACACTTCCCCATAGGGTACCTGTCTCACCAGATGCAGCCCCCTCTGGCCATGTTCTGTGTTCCTCCCCACTTCTCCTCCAGGCTCAACAGCCTCACTGGGACTCTTTCCCAGGGCTTTGTCTCAGCATGCCTCTCCCAGGGCATGCAGACATCCAGGCTCTCCCCCCGAGCCGTACATGGCTTCCTGGCTCCCATCCACATCCACCTTCAGTGTCTCCCCACCACCTGATGCTCTCGCCTCTCTTCACCCTCCAGCTGCTGGCTTCTCTGCCTGTCTTCTGGTCCACTCCACTCCCAGGCCTTGCGTCTTTCTTCTCCCAATCTTCAGGCTCACGCTGCTCCTGAACTGGTGGGCCTAAGCCTGCTGTCCTAACATTTCCCTGCCTGTCTTGGAGGCTCAGGAAAATAGGGAAAGCCCCCATCGACTGTCTCTTCCCCTCTCACAATCACCAGTATAATTTCTGAAGGCCTTGAAGATACCAGAAAGTACTTAAAGGATGCTGTCTACTGGGCTAAACACTCTGGATTTAATAGTTCAGAAAGATTAAGGCTTCTTTGATGAGCATGTTGATGAAATAAACAGATTATTTGATTAGGAACATAACCTATATTATGAGATTTAATTTGGATAACTGATAAAACATTGTCATTCATGAAAACACCTTTATACAACAAGCATAAGACTATTTGATTCAGATTGAGACCTCGGTGTGAAAGCTATTTGAACAAGAAAGCAAACAAGCTATAGATATACTGACGAAAATTATGCAAAGAAATTCTGTGAGGCACTTAAATGGTATATAGATACTTATATGGGCCTCACCTAAGTTGTTCTTCCCCTGTTATGAGTTCAGATGAAAACAGACCTTCAAATGAAAAGAACCAAATTCTAGAAAGGTGGGTTTAACATTTTAAAACCCTGTTCAGCACTAATGATCAATAACCTCAACATGACATATATGAAATTCTTCCATTCTACAACTTGAAAAGAAATTGCATTGCTCTCAAGTGACAAAACACCTTGCTTCATCTAGCTGGTGTGATGATGAAAAACTATTCCAAAAGAATATAAATATGCTTCTGTTGTCCAGGTGTATAAGGGCAATAATAGGAGAGTCTCAGTTGTCGCTACTGAGATCCTTGCAGTAATCATACTAAGCCTCTTTTTTTCCTCACAGCTAATGATATTTGTTGCATGGTAAATACAAAAGCAATATGTAGATAGAATATTAACCTATATTAAGTCTTTGTTGATTTTTAAAAGGCATTTGACATGATCATATTCAAGGGAACAGGGGGAGTTCCAGAAGTGAGGGGTGACCACTGAGAACAACCTCCCACATATTTTTAAACAATTGCATGATGGGATGATAGCAAAACTGTTGAAAGATAGCAACCAAGCCATTTCCACTAGCAAGTGATGTAAAATAAGGCTGTGTTCTCACACCCATATCTTGCTGTCACACTGCTAATTGCTTTCTGTGATCTTGATATAGGCATTCAGATTAAAATCAGGAGTGTTGGAAAGATGTTTTAATCCCCAAATTTATATGCAAATCCAAGGATGCTTGTGGAACTTGTTTGTGAATTTCTGGTTTTTGATAAGTGTACGTGGTTGGATATTCATCATGACTCACGTTGAAGCTATATACTCACATTTTAGGCTGATTTATCCTTAAAAGGATGTGTGCCAACTTGCTCTTTGTAAGCCTTGCATACTACCAGCTGTAACCACTGAAGGGCACATGCTTCTAACTGTAAGCAGCTTGCAAGTAGTACTCTTTTGCATAAAGGTTACATCAACAATGAAGTCTCTAATAGAAACTAGAATCAACTATAGCTGTATGTGCCAACAATTACAAAGACTATATGTGCCAACAGTTATAAAGACTAAGATGGTCTGGTCCAGATTTAGGATGTCCAATAATCAGCTCCCCAAGAAAAGAATTTAAGAAGAGTTGTTTTCCAGACAATGGTTATGTTATAGAAATGGAAAAGGTAAAAGGACTGTTTAAAAAAATCTCTGAATGAATACAAAATTTAATTTCAAACTTGGGAACAAAAAGTTTATGAACACGAGACTTGGTAGAAATTGGGCCATCATGGTATAACCAGCTTTGAGAACGGATGCCAGGAGGATGAGTATAAGCACTCATAACAGTTTCACCATCATGACCAGCTTTTCCAGTCCACAATATCCATTATTATCTGTCTGTAACAGTATATTCCAAGCAAGAAAAAGGGACTTCTTAGCCATATGAAAATTTACCACAGACTACTTCAGGCATCAGAAAAAATGTAGTCTTCAACTGCAAAGGACAGCAATGATGATTGAAATCCATCAGTGACCTCTTTGCATGAGAAAGGGATAGAGCAACAAATATTACAACTTAAAAAAAAGACAACTTTCTATCATAGAGCAAAAATGTACACAGTGGGTGCATCTACACATGCCCCTAACAACACAGTTGTTACTGCACAGTTTTTTAGTACTAAATGACTAAAATACTAAATGACTGCACAGTAACTGCCATAACTGCACAGGCCTGGTGGCGCATGGGTTGTTTCTGACCCTACTGCAAAGTAGCAACGAGCTGCTGCACAGTAGTTCATTGCTACTTTGTAGTAACGTCAGTGTCACAGTTTATGCCCGCTGACGCTATATGTCTGTAGTAATGAGCTCATCACTATGGCAACATAGTGTTTCAACTACACATGTTCAGTATAAATTACAGGGACCATTACTGCAAATGTATGTCCCCAGCATTCTTTTATCTTTGGTGCATCTAAGTGATAGGTTTCCTGTCTTGTACATGGTGTTTAGGACACTTATGAATAGGCTTTGATTATTTTACCTCTGCACCATGGACACATAAGCATGCATACATACACTGAGCATGTGCAGTTGACTATGTATTAGCTGGGTACATATACAGGAATGCATGGGCAAGGCATTGCTGGTGTATAAGTCTTGAAAATGTAGGTGGCAAAAGCTATGGATACTCAGTACTAGAGGAGGGCCCTTTTATGTTTTAGTTTCAGCGACAGCGTGGTCAAAGCACTTGTTTAGGAAGTAGGAAACTTACATTTTAGGCTCCCTTATCTCAAGCAGGAAGCAAACCTTTATCCCTTGACTTTCCAATACCATACTTTAACCACTATGCAGGCATTACTCAGCCCTTTCTCTAGCATTTTTCTTGAAGTTGGCCTAGGCAGCCACACAAGGAAGATATGTAGCACCAAGAAAATAAAAGACAAGCTAGAACATGTGCGCCTCAACAAGAGGGCTGGTGTTCTGAAAAAGAGCCAGCCCTGATTTGTAATCTCAATCCTTAATCACAATGGTGCAAAAAATTCCCCACTATACTGTTCTTTATGTGATGACTTGGATGTAAGGTATTAAACTAAAACTCAGGTCTCCTGCTTTCTAGACAAGTACCTAAAATCTCAGCTATTGGGGTTAAAACACCAAAGGGGCTTTTCCTCATTTTTTAAAAACTTACACTCAGGTGTACATATACACAGCCACATATCTGCTTAGCCTACTGTGTGTACTCAGTCTGTATGCATTTATGTACATATCTGCAGTGCAGGGGTAGTAGAATCATGACTGTTGTTAAGTGTAAAATATGCCATTTACATGGCTGGAAAACTGCCATTTAGGTGCACAAAGAGTAACAGAAATCCACTCTAAATGTCTTAATTAGTTAATAAAGCCAGATGCATATCTTATGAATTCTACAAGTGTTTACAATGATTGAAAATAGCTCTTTAAATGTAACAATTATGTAAATTCATTTTCCATGGAGAATCAGTTAGAAGACTGCTCACAGTGACATACTAATGATAGAAATGTCAATACATAATAATAGGATATCAGAATAACTTTAATGTAAATAATATCTAGTCAACTTGATTTTATCGCTTCTTTGCTTGTCTATCATTAATTTATATCTCATCAATCTGTCAGCATATATCAGTACCAAGAATCTGTAAAAAGCCCAATGACACGCAGCAGGCCTATTTTCAGTTGCTCATGTCTAAAATTTTGTAAACTTGTTTTCTTCCAAGTAGCAAACTACTTCCACCTCACAGCATGCCTAAAGAAAATTGGTCATGTGTGCCTTTTTCTCTTCCTGAAGCTTTTATTTATTAATCTGTGAATAAAATATTTCTAGAAACAAAGTCACATCAGATATACCTATTGACTGCAGAAAGTATGATGCACAAGATGACAGAAACTTTCTGCGTAGCATTAGTTACTTATCTGCTATTCTGTTCTTCATATGATAATTTTAACAATACTCTAACATAAATAATATGTTACACAACTAAAAGATGTATCTTAAATGAGTTACAAGCAATCAATCCAAGCAAATCTAATTAAACTAACACCTACATTGTGTCTGTTAGGGTCTGCAAACATAAAACCTCTGGCTTGGTCTGTATTAATGTTTATACAGGAGACTGTCTAAAAACATATCTTTCCTGACACGATAGAAAGTGGTGGTGGTGATTCAGTAGGTGTCACTTTTCTATCTATTTCAGTTTTGATTCAAAGCCTCAGATTGGCATTGGGTATCGGGGGGATATAGAGTGATACATACAATAACCATTTTGCATATTCAGTATCATCAAAGTTCCAAATACATTATCATAAAATTGTCAGTACTGGTGTCCCAGTGAAGTGCCAGTTTCAATATCTGTGTTCCTGACCTGCATGCTACTGATTATACCATTTCTCTTCACTGGGTTTCAGTTATGTTATTGTTTCCTTTAAAAAAATGCAACTGAACTCCAACTGGCTACACGTATCAAGGACAATAAAAAGTCCTTTTTTAGATACATGGGGAGCCAAAGAAAAAGCAAGGGTAACACTGGACCCCTGCTAAACCATATGGGTCAACTGACAACCGATGCCCAGGAAAAAGCCAACATGCTCAATGGGTATTTTGCATTGTTTTTTCACCAACCCCAAGGGATGGCCCTGCTCAATATGGTATGGGACAGCCAGGGTGAGGGATAACTGTTACCCTTCATCAGTGTTGACCATATGAAGGAACACCTTGAGAGGCTGGATGCATTCAAGTCAGCTGGCCCAGACAGCTTACACCCCAGGGTACTTAAGGAGTGGGCAAGCATCATAGCTTGGCTACTGGCACAGATCTTTGAGAACTCATGGCACTCAGGTGAAGTGACTAAAGCTTAGAAGAAGGCCAATGTAGTGCCTATCTTCAAGAAAGGGAGGAAAGAAGATCTAGGAACTACATCAGCCTGACCTCTATCCCTGGGAAGATCTTGGAGAAAATCATCAAAGAGACCTTTCTTGATAAACTGGCTGAAGGCAACCTCTTGAGGGATAGCCAGCACAGGTTTGTTGCGGGTAGGACTTGCCTGACCAACCTCATCTCCTTCTATGACCACGTAACATATCACCTGGACAAGGGAGAAGAGAAACATATCACCTGGACAAGGGAGAAGAGATTGATGTTATAGATCTTGACTTTAAAAAAGCTTTTGATCTGGTATCCCGTGATCGTCTTATAGAAAAACTGGCCAATTGCGGCCTCGGCTATGTCACAGTTCACTGGCTGAGGAATTGGCTTTGAGGTCAGACCCAGAGAGTGGTAGTTGATGGAAGTCAATCATTGTGGTGCGCTGTGACCAGTGGGGTCCACCAAGGCTCCATCCTTGGGCCTATCCTTTTCAACATCTTCATTAACGATGTGGACATTGGTGTCAGAAGCCAACTGGCCAAGTTCACTGATGACACCAAACTCTGGGGAAAAGCGTCCACGCTCAAAGACAGGATGGTGATCCAGGCTGACCTTGACAGGCTCAGAAAATGGGTGGACAAAAACCTGACAGCCTTCAACTCCAAAAAATGCAAAGTACTCCACCTTGGGAAGAAAAACCCGCAGCATGCTTATAGGCTTGGCAGTGCTACGTTTGCTAGCACCATGGCCGAAAGGAACTTGACTTGGAGGTTATGAATGACCACAAGTTGAAGATGAGCCACCAATGTGATGTTGCAGCCAGCAAAGTGACCAAAACTCTGGCTTGCATCCATAGATGCTTCTCTAGCAAATCCCAGGATGTCATCCTCCCACTGTACTCGGCCTTGGTGAGGCCGCAGCTGGAGTACTGTATCCAATTTTGGGCTCCACAATTTAAAAAGGATGTGGAGAAGCTTGAGAGAGTCCAGAGGAGAGCCATGTGCATGATCAGAGGGCAGTAAAACAGGCCTTCTGATGAGAACCTGAGAGGTGTGGGACTCTTCAGCCTGGAAAAGCACAGGCTCAGGGGGGACCTGATGGCTGCCTAATATGTGACTGAGGTAGAATTTAGGCATCTAAATTCAAAATTGCCATCCTGAGAACCCCCACTCAACTTCTGCTTTAACAAGAAAGAACCTCAACTCCACCAGCACATCAATGTCTAAACTTAAAAGTTCAGCTCCTGAGAATGCAAAGAAGCATTTCACTCTTGGCAAGGATGAACAGTTAATATTCGTCTCATGACTGAGTCCAGTCAGTGTTTTCTGCCTATTTCCTGAGGTTCACACTTCACTAGGTGCTCTCAGACATGCTTAACAGATCAGGCTCTGCATAAAATGTACAGTGGAGGCCACCACTTTCTTTTAAAACTGAGCCAAAGGACTTGAGCATGACCTTCCACCACCACCCTTGATATAAGGGGGTTCGAACCAACTGGTTGGAACTCTTACTGTGTTCATGTCAGTTCTCCTTTTCAAGGTGATTCAAACCCACACTTCCCACCTTCTAGCAGAGGGTGCTAACAACAAGTTCTGAGTAGTTTGTGGGTATTTTGTATCCCTCCTGTAACAATTGTTGTCTTTACAGAATAGTATTCAAGATTCATTGGACCACAGAAAAAGACAGTGAATAAGCATGATTTTTTCTTGTCTAGTTGTTGGAACATTCCTATGGAAGATGGTTTTAGACCCACCTCCCTTCAAAGATTATCACATTACTTGGCCAGAAGTGGTTGACAGATCAGGCACAGTCAAAACAGCTGGCTCAGGAGACAGCACAGTAAGTTTACCAAAGTGCTAGTATAATGAAGGGAGACATGTAATAGTGTACTGGGAGTAGGGAAGTGTCCAAGGAGGAGAAAGGGAAAAGGACAGCTGCCATAAAAAAAAAAAATGCCATATGCTTCTTGCATAGACTCAACAAATTGTCAGACCTCCTTCAGGAAACTTTCTAACTTAATTGTCCTGAAATCACACTTCAGGACACAAAGAAATGACCTGTATGTGATAGCAACCAGGGGCCCATGAATTCATCCCAACTATGAAAAGACATCATCTACTATCAATGGAGAAACAACAGTCTTTGCCACTGGGTCTGAATGTAACCATCAAGGACCAGGTCCTCAAAGTATACAAGGGACTCAACAGGCAGTAGGAAAATAAATCAACAGTACTACATCTCTCATCAGAAATCTCCCCTTGACCAGAACAGAGCATAGCACCCTCACCTGATCCACAGACATGAGGAGAGCCAAAGGCACTCTGCATCTTTACAGGGCCCATGTGTAAAGGAAACATCATACACCCTCCTTCAGAGATAGAGAATTCAGTTCTAAGATGGTCACACAGGGCCCAATAAATGTCCTCAATGGCTGCTCTGACACATTCTAATTAGAAAGCGTTGAAGCAGACTAATCAATCTCATTAGAATGTTCCAGCTGTCTCAATGTCACATGTATTCAGCATCCTCACATTTCATAATGGTAGCAGGGGCACTTTAACTAAAGGTCATTGAATGAACTTCAAAGCACCCCATGGCCATTTTGAAGAGTGGAACATTGAATACATGAGACACTGTGGGTGTTCTAATTAGAGCCACTCCCAAGAGCCACTCTAACTAAAATACCCCCTCACCAGCCCCCAGAGCACATGTAAAGACAACCACAGAGAATGGGATAAATGGCAACCCACAGAACACTATAATGTTTCCTGCTAAATATTCCACAGGCAGTCCAGTTGTCAGTCCCAGACACCACAAGTCCACCTCAACTCATTTGTATCCGGGTTTCTGGCCATCTTATAATTGGCAGTGGTGGCAGTCCCTCGGAGTCAAGGATGAAGTCCATCAGGCTTGATGGGTCTTTGGGTGACTGAGGACCCCGATTCTGGATACACATATTCTTTGGCAATGGGAACATGTTGTTGCACGGGGGAGTGGGATTCACAGCCCCAGGTTAGTCTCCTTCTCCTTCCTCTGCCGCTGCCATTCAACCTCAGTATTGAGTCATTGGGCATCGAAGTGGTGCACACCTTGGTGGACCAGGTGGCGCCATATCGTATGGTCAGAAGCTTGCTCCTCCCAGCCTTTGGTGTTGATGCCTCTGTGCTTGAGGGCAACCTTGAATGTGTCTTTGTACCATTTGCTTTGGCCGCCCTTTGAGTGTTGGCCAACGGAGAGTTGGGAAAAGAGAATCTGGTGAGGGAGGCAGTTCTCAGACAGCCAGACTCAGTGGACCGTCCATGAGAGTTTATTTCTCAAGAGCAAGGCTTCGATGCTGATGGATGCAGCTTCATCGAGGACACTCGCACTGGTCTGGCAGTCCTCCCATTTGATCCCCAGGATTCAACGCAGGCACCACTGGTGAAAGCTCTTGAGGGTCTTAATGTGGCATTGGTAGGTGATCCAGGTTTCACTGCAGTAGAGAAGGGTGGTCAGCATGACAGCCTTGTAAACCAGGACCTTCATCAACTTATGAAGGTCTCTATTTTCAAAGACACGTTGTCACAGTTGACCCAGTGCTAGACTTCTTCATTGATGGCAACCCGTTGTGAGAGGTGGCTGCCGAGATACGGAAAGTGGTCCACGTACTGCAGAGCCTCCCCATCTACATAGATAGCATCTTATAGTATGTTAGTGCTGGCACAGGTAACCAGGCAACTTACTGATAACCAACTTAGGCCTCTTCAGTGCTGAGGCAAGCAACTGCAAGTAGAAGCCTCCCCAAGATCACACTCCATAGCTCCAATTGTGATATTGACCTGACATGCCTGATGAAAGAGCAGGTTATGGTAACTGATGTCAGAAAGTGCAGGGAGTCAAGAAGATAAATGGACATCTAAGTTCCCCAAATCCACAGAAGTGGCCCCTGTCACTCAACTTGCAACCACCATGGTCATTGGTGGCAGCAGCAGTGGCAATCCTTCAATTTGTGGATGATCTGTACTATAGCTCATTGATGAGTAATAAGGTGACTTAAGAGTCCAAACCTTGAGCCACAGACCTGTCCACAGAAGTTATAGGTCTTTCGATAGGGAATAGTAGGTGTGGAATTCCTCTCCTTTTCCTTCTCCCATTCTTTCTTCTCTGCTTCAAGGACAAGATGTTTTACCTCAAAATGGGCTGCCACTTCTTTGAGGTTGCAGAGCCATTGGTGTCATTTAGCAGCCAACTTCTCCTAGCTCTTGATGTTGGCATCTATTTTTTTGAGGTTTGCCTTTACTGTGTACTTGTAGTGTTTCCTCTGACCACTGCATGATCTCAGGCCATTACTACACTGGGAACAGAGCACTTATTTTGGGAGTGGAAAGTGAGGCATCTGCATACAACATCCAGTCCAGTGAACATCATGCGTGAGGATCGCCAACTCAATGCTGGTATCATTGACTTCAGCAAGGATGCTGGAGTTTGTGTGGCAACTTCCCCTTTGATGTAGAGGGTTTTTCAGAAGCATGAGAAGCATCTGGATGTCTCTCCAGGCTCTTCAGATGATAATGACAGGTCACGCATACTTCACATCCTTAGAGGAGGGTGGGGATGATAACTGCATTATAGATCTGGATTTTGGTGTCTTTCCAGAGATTGCAATAGATAAAAATGCACTGAATTTCCAAGCAATTTCCTAATGGAGGCATTTGCACACTAGATGCTGTGCTGGATCTCCATATCAATGCTCACTTTCTGAGAGAGGTGGCTACCAAGGTTGGGAAAATGCTCAACTACCTTCACAGTCTTTCCCTCAATGGTAATTTATGGAGGAGAGTCACATTCATGGCCTGGGGTAGGCTGATAGAGCACTTTGGTCTTCTCAATGTTGAAAGAGAAGCTGAAAATTGAGTAGGCTTCTCTAAAAAATCCACCATGGTTTGGAGGTTTTCTCCAGTGTGCACAAGGATGGCGCAGTCATCAGTGTATTGAAGGTAAAGGAGGTTGAATTCTTTGGTCTTTGAGTGAAAATGTCCAATATTGAAGAGACCTCCATTCTCTCGGTATTCAATGTCAATTCCAGAAGGAAGGAAGTCCTTAATAAGAACCAGGGTGACTGTCAAAAATAGAGAACAGAATTAGGTGATGGTGCATTTTTGCTTTACCCCAGTTTGGATAACAAATGGATCTGTCTTTGATCCCTTATATAGAATGGTTACAGTCATCTGGTCATGGAGAACCTCATGACCTTGATGTCCTTTTCAGAATATCCAAATCTGGTCAGTTCTTTGCATAAGGCTTCATGATTGATAAAATCAAAGATCTTACTAGGGTCAATGAAGGCCATAGTATGATACCTGGTGCCAGGTATAGCGTGCTGCTACAGCAAAGTAACTGCTAAAAGTAACCATGTGCTATGCATACAGTGCAGTATGGGGTTACACATTAACAAGATTGCCATAGTGACATGTGTAGATGCACCCTTAAAGCTCTTGGCCTAACTACTTTTTGCATTTTCTGAAGGATTTATGTAAAAGAAATAGTAACATTTCACTATTTCCTAAATTTAAAATTTGTCCAGCAACTCTCCTCAACTTTTAAAAAATAATATCAGTATGGTCTGGGAACAAGCATGGGAACCTCCAAGAAAAATTACATTTTTCTAGGAAAATGATGGGTCACTAAATGAGATAAAGATGTTTGTACAGAGAGCTGTTGTGTTGCAGATGTGGGCTGATCATAGGGCTGAAAACCCGAAAAAATTGATTCTCTTGGTGGCTGTACCATTGTTTCATATTGAGACCTGGGAAAATAAGAGCCTCAATTACCCAGCCAGAGGAACTGGATAATAATGATTATTTGTCTTTATAAAGCACTTTGCAAACTTTAGATGAGAAAGGTATGTACATGCAAGAGATCCCACAACTGCTCTATGCAAGTAAATTCTAACGAAGCATATAAAGCCCTACTGTCCTAAAGAACTGGGGCTTATGACTGGTTTGCCAACACTGATTTTAAATTGTGGAATGATCAAAAAAGGAAAACAAAACCAAACAGCATTTCTTGGTGACATTTTCTAATTGTTAAAATTATTAGGTTGCTGGGGAAAGGGACAAATCATTTGTTTTGTGCATCTTACATTTAGTCTTTCATGTCCCCTGAACTTCTTTAGAGTGATACTTAATTTGCATGAGTAACCAATTAGTTCTGATTTATGCAAAATGTCCTTGCCTTGTTTTCTGGCATTGCTTTTGTCCATCTTCATTTTTGTTTTCTGTTTATAATGCATCAATTATATTTCAATATACAAAGGGTTACAGTCTATCCATTCTGCTTTTATACAAATCTCCAAATGGCAGCAGTGGTAGTTCTAAGCATGCAATGAGGAAAATAAATTGCATAAGATTTTTTCTAATTACTCCCACACTTCAGTCAGGCAACTTAGAGTTGGTTTAACGCTACAGATGGGCCATCCACTATGTGAAACAGAATTGTGCCCTTAGTGCTGGTATTATCTTTCCTGGGCACCTAAGTAGCCATTCTTGGATGTCTACAAGGAACTTTTGGCACTTACATGTACAAAGGGATCTTGTTCCTTGATTTATAGCCCTATGCATATGCAACTACATATAGGCCCAGACTGACAGAAACAAAACAAGAAAGACCTCTCACCAGTAACTGAGTGCTTAAGGCACTCACCTGAGAATCTGGAAGTCATAGCCCCCAAGGGGGCTTGAAGTAGTGTCGCTTTCCCTACATAGCACTGTAACCATCACACCACAGGTGAAGCAGTAATTGATGCTGTCTCTGACATTACTTTTGAAGCTGATAATGAGCAGCCATGAGAGGAAGGTCTACTGGAGATACATGGAAACCAAAGGAAGAGGGTATACCATAGAGTACAAGGTTAGTTCAGTAAGGTTACTGCAAACTTTGAAGGGATGAGGCTTTGGGTTCTAGCTTTACTCCTAGTGAGACAAGAACTTCCCCCTGCACTGCTCTTCACCTTTTTTCTGAAGCATAATATTAGTGGCTCAGTTTCAAAAGGAGAAAGAAATGAAAACCTTTGGTGGGGTGATTAAAATGTTGTTAGAAAGTGAAAGAGGTCCTGCTCCAAAACTTCTCTTGGCGGAGAACAAAATCCAGGACTTCCACCTCCCTATGGGAGTGCCCTAGTTACTGAGCTATAGGCTAGAAGAAAGCAGGTGCATCATTTTTGTTCCTGAAGCTAAGTCTGGAAGTCATGAGTTCTAACATGAAAGTCAACTATGTGTCCACAGGAGGGGCACATAAGTACATGAAAAAGCTACGGGTACTGCTGTGCATGTTCAGTCGGTGTAACTGTCGTACATAAGGCTGTGCACCCATGGATAGAATATCCTTGAACATGTAAGTACTAAAAATGCTTTGCAGACATCCAAACTATAGCCACCAGGAAAGAACAGAATGTCACCCTTAGTTTCTGCTCAACAGCAAATAACTTTTCTTGGGTCCCAATAGTTCGTGCCATCATCTTCCCTTTCTGCATGGGTCTAGTTACACATTATCTTTCACACACGATAACTGCTCTTAAAATGAGAGTGTCTGCACATTAAGGCAGGAAAAGAGCTAAGTACTGACTCAGAGGTAATCCTTTTCAGGGGAGGATTAGCTTCAAATAGTGTTAAGTAACTCATTCTGAAGTAACTGCAGTCTGCTCCACCAGCTAATACCAGCAATTTGCAGTCTTCCAGTTTCCAAGGAAGCACCACTTAGTACTATCCTCCCAGACTCTTATGTTTTGGAATGATAGCTGGGAAAGCTGAGCAGCAGCAGGTGAGTGGGGAAGGGGAGTTGCCAGGAAGCCACAGCAGGGATGGTCTGTGAGTGACCATCCACAGGGCCTGGCTGGATCCAGGTGTGTGGGGCAGCACATCTGCAGGAAGCCCAGACCCTGTTGCCACCACTGCTGTTCATGAACCCTCCAGCAACAAGTCTGAACAACACAGGTTGGACACAGTATTAACCCTGAATGTGCGACTGCTGAGACAATCTCATTTTCATGCCACCTAACTTTGGAATGTCCTAACTGTAAAGTGTAACTACACCCTGACTTATGGAGAAAACCTGGAAAGAAGGTTTATCTGGGAAATGAACTATAATGAGGTTTGGGCAATACTGTTTGTGTAGACACATGTTCTTAAGATTATCTATTGTTTATTGGCTGCAGCAACTTAAAAGTTAATTAAACATCAAATCTGGTTTTTTAGAAGACAGTTCATCACCAGAAAATGACAGACAGATGTGATTCAACAAAATGAAGTAATAATGGTCATTTTTGGAACTTTGAACAATTATTAGGCATTTTAATAATTGCTATATATATAGCCTTGTGAGAGGTAGTGCAATGGTGCACTTTACTGAATGTTAGACTAATCTAATACACAGTTAAGTATAGCCATCTACACATGCACAGCACTTATTGTACAGTAGATTAATGTAAAGCGCTGTTTGCTAGTACCAACAGATACAGGTACTAGCCAATGGCACTTTACATTAATGCACCTGAACACAGATGTAGATGCTGACCTGGGAGCAATTTGCTCCAAGTCAGCCAAGGCAGAAGGGGGTCATGACTCCTCTTCAGCTTGGCCCCAATCTCTGGGGGGTGGGGGAGAAGATGTCCTTGGCTCTGAGTGCAGCTCTGAGTGATACAGAGCTTGGGGCCAGGCAGGCAGGGTAAGGCAGAGACAGCCTAGTGTCCCAGGCTGTTGGCATGGAGCCATAGCCCCTGCTTCATGCCTCTGGGGGTGGGCTTGCCCTCATACTGTCTTGCATGCCTTGGTGCATCATAGCAGGGGAAAGGAGTGTTACGGGGAGTAGGTTGCAGGCAGCCAGTGTAAGGGGTGGGTTGCAGGCAGCCAGTGCAAAGGGAGAGTGATGTTTACCTAGCTTTCCTTACTTGATCTCTGGGAGCCAGGCAGCTGCAGCTACCAGGAGGCTGCCTGTGACTATACCCAGCCATTCCCTCCTGTTCTGTGTCCCTGGAGGGTAAAGGGCTCTGCTGGGTTTGCTGCTTATTCTACAGATGGAGGAGGATGTAGGGGACGTAGGAAAAGTAAAAGGATCCTGGGGGAGACACAGCTAATGAAGAGGATCATGGCTCCTGACAGACTGGCATGGGGGATGCATCCCCATGCAATAGAGTTTATTTTGAGGGAGTGCACCCCATGCAATAGAGCCACCTGGGGGGTGCACAGGCTAAGGAAGGTGCACCATACTTTCTTCCATCTCAAGAGCAATCCTGACCCCTGTCCTCTACTCTTGCTGTAGGGGAAAGTTGGGTGCACTGCCCCAGCCTGCATCCTCCCATGCAGCTCCATTGCATAGGGGATGCATCCTCCACCCCAGCCTCTCCACAGCCATGATTGCCTTCACTAGCGGTGCTTCCTCCAGGATCATCTTGCCTTTCCCACCCACCACCCCCTTCCTCCTTCAGCCACAAGACAAATAGTGCCCCCTGTCAGGGATCCCTCACCCACAAAGGCTGCAGACCAGGAGGAAACAGCTGGGCAGGGTTGGAGGCAATCCTCTGGTAGACGCTGCTGCCCAGGTCCTGGAGATTGAGTAAGGAAAGCCAGGCAAACTTCACCCTCCCTTTGCACTCGCCACCTACAATCTACTCCCTCCACTAAAATCTCCTTCCTCTGCTGCAATGCTCCAAGGCACCCAGGACAGTAAGGGCATGTCCACACATGCAAGCACATGCACTTGCAGCAGCTCAGATAGAAGCAGTGCAAGTGTGAGATGGGGCTTTTTGCCTCAGCTCATGTGCCTGGACATGTACTTTGTTGTGGAGCAAATTGTGCCACTTGGGGCAAAATAACCCTGCCTGGCTCCTCCTGGATCTGCAGCCAGAGGGAGCTAGAGCCCAGGGCCAGCATCTGTGCTGTACCCAGCAGTATAAAAAGCTGACCTGTCCTGCCCCCAGCTGTACAAAAACCTGCCCTGGCCAGCAGCTCAGGGTTACTTGACCTCAGGAGTTTCTGGGGCCCAGGCAATCAGTATCTGGGGACACTAGCCCCTTGTGTCAGCTAGACTGCTGAGGCAGCATCCCAAATTAACTTTTTAAAATACTCCCAAAACCACATTCTTCCACAACTAGAGCAATAGAGAGAGGGAAAGGGGGATTGATCAGATAGGCAATGTTTTATTGTTATATTTACAATGTTAAATAAATTTGTAAGCCTACCAATGTCTCTAGCATCATAATAAAATAAATCCTAAATATCTGTATGTTCTAATGTTTGCTTTGGGTTTCCTTATCACATGGTGGGTGTTTGATGGAGGGATGTGGGGTTTGCAGGAAGGGTTGGGAAGGGGGGTGAGGGTGTGGAGGAATGTGGGGGATGGGTGTGGAGGAATGTGGGGGATGTGAGTCACTGTGTAGGTAAGTGTGGGGGGGACTGTGGGTGTGGGGGCTGCTTAGGAGGGGTGGGTCCCCTACATGACTGACACATGCCCCCGGCATCTGGCGGGGCATAGCGGCACTAGAAGTGGTAGGAGCATGGTGGCAGTGGTAAGTGGGGAGCTCCCACAGATGCTGGCAGCACTGTCGGCAGTGGGGGGAGGGGTGGTGAGCAGCAAGGACCCACAGACACCACCAGCAGTGACAGTGGTGGCCAGTGGTGATTGCTGACTGCCCACAGACACCATTGGCAGTGAGGGGTGGCAAGCAGCAACTGCCTACAGGCACCACTGATAGTGTCAGCAGGACTTTTTTTGAGGGGGTGCACCACCATGCTCAGAAAGTGCATGTGCACCCCCTATGCATCGCCAATGGTCCCCTGCCCCCCACAGTACATGGACTACCCTGCCTTCAGGGTCCCAGGCCCCCCCCACAGGGGTGACAGCTGCCCCCCACCTCCCGCCAGTCTCCAGCCCCCTGCTCATTCCCCTGCTCTTCTCCAGCCTCTGTTCAGCCTTCACAAGACACTGGTCAGGCTGCAGTTGGAGTACTGCATCCAGTTCTGGGTGCTGCACTTCAGGAGGGATGTGGACAGTATCGAAAGGGTCCAGAGGAGGGCCACTCGCATGATCAGGGGGCAGCAGGGCAGGCCATATGAGTGGAGGCTACAGGACCTGAACCTGTTCAGCCTCCACAAGAGAAGGCTGAGAGGGGATCTGGTGGCCATCTACAAACTGGACAAAGGTGACCAACAGGCTTTGGGAGCGTCCCTGCTCCCCTGAGCACTACCGGGAGTAATGAGGAATAACAGCCATAAGTTGACAGAGAGTAGATTCAGGCTAGATATCAGGAGGCACTACTTCACAGTCAGGGCAGCTAGGATCTGGAACCAACTTCCAAGGAAAGTGGTGCTCACTCCTACCCTGGGGGTCTTCAAAAGGAGGCTAGATAATCACCTTGCCGGGGTCGTTTGACCCCAGCATTCTTTCCTGCCCATGGCAGGGTGTTGGACTTGATGATCTGCTCAGGTCCCTTCCAACCCTACTAACTATAAAACTATGAGAACAAGCAGGAAGCTGGAGAGAATAGGAGAATGAACAGGAAGCTCATTCCCCCCACCCCTATTGGTTTCCCCAGCTCCCCATCCGTTCCCCTGCTCCCCATTCATTCCCCCCATCTACTGTTCATTTCTCCTGTCCCCTGTTTGGTACCCCTGCCCATTCCCCACTTCTGTTCATTCCGCTCACCCTCTGTTCATTCCCCCAGCTCCCTGCTTGCTGTTGCAGCCCCCACCCCACACTCACCGGCAGTAGCAGAGAATGAACAGGAGGCTGGAGAGAGCAGGGGAAGTCTCCATCTTATCTCCAGGGGCTTTTCTCCAGCCTCCTGATCCTCCCCCTGCTTGTCTCTAGCCTTGGGAGGGAGCAGGAGGCTGACACTGCCCCATGAGGCATTCCCCTGCTGTTTCCAGCCCCTTGCTTGTTCCTGTACCCGTTCTGATTTAAGGCAGAATGAGCAGGGAGCTGGAGACAGCCCTGGAGGCATTCCTGTGCTGTCCCCTGCTCTCCTGAGGCTGGATACAAGCAGAAGAAGAAGCAGGAGGCTGGAGGCAGCAGGGGAATGTCTCCAGGGCTGTCTCCAGCCCCCTGCTCATTCCCCTGCTTTCTCTAGCCTCCTGAGGTCCCCCCGCCCAGTCCCCCAACTCCCTGCTTACCTAGCAAAAGCTGGGTCCGGGTCCCTGCAGCTTGCATTGCTGCCTGCCCAACACGGTCTGGGACTGTACCCTGACCCGGTTTTTCCCCCCGCATTTTTGTTTGACTCCTGGATATCCAGGGGTTTGATTTTCTCCTTGTGCTGCAAGTTTGCAGTGTGGGGAACATTTTTTCATTCTTGCACATGCCTCCTGCCCCACCTCAAAGGGGTTTGAGAAAGGGCAAAAAGCACGTGCGCACTCGTCTGGATGAGCCCTAGGAGGGCAAGCTCTGCAGAGGCATGAAGAAAAGGGCATGGCTCCCTTATGCCAGCCCAGGACGCTAGATTGTCACTGTCCTGCCTGTGCCACTCAGAGCTGCCTCCACATCTGGGGAGAGCTCTCCTCCCCACCCCCCCAGAACTCAGGGATGACCCCTTGTGTCCCCTGCCAGCCTGGGGCTGCCCCCAGTGCCCCATGCCAGCGCAGGGCTGGCACCTACGGGAGTCTGGAGCTCCCAATAGTTGCTGCAGGAGGGTAGAGCAGGGCAGAAGCATTCCTGGAATAATCTGCTCCTGTCAGTCTCAGTTTGTTCCCAACCTGGGAGCACATGTAGACATGAGCCCAGGCACAGTTTAATGTGCCTGAATTTTCTGTGCAGAAAATTTAAGTGCATTAATTGTACATGTAGATTTGTCCTCCTAGTACTTCATTTGTTATTGATTATATGAATAACTTTCTATTAAGTAATCTGTGGCTATTTCAACCTAAAACCTTGTTATGTTTGTTTCAAATGAGGGTTAAAGCAATACACAAGCCCCAAGCTATTGAAGTACCATGTTGATTTGCCGCCCAAATGAAATATGTGACTATGACTGCCTTAAATCAGAACAGGTACTTAAACAATCCCCTTACTTAAAGTGGTTACTTAAAGCACTTGATAGCCTTGATTAATTTAGCCTTATACCTTCACTGGTTAATATAATTCAGTTCATTTTGCTACATGCAATGCAGCTCAGTTACAAGAAAGGTAATAGCTACCCTACAAACATGTACAATATCATTGTTTTGAAAGCTTGACATAAAAATATTAGTATAACTTGATTGTTTTAACAAATTTCTTAACTATAAAAGTCTTTTAACTTTTGTTGGGAAACTAGACATATTATTTCCTCAAATGGCCACCACCGATATAGGTAGTTTTTAAAATCACTTTGGGAGATTTAACCTCATGGTTTTTATTGAGGTTAACTCTACAAGGCACATTTTGGATGTGGTGGTAGAAGGTTGAATGGACTAATAAGTATCATTCAACTAAATCCCTGTCCATGAATTTGAGAATGGATAAACTTTTATTGCTCTGTGTAGAGAATTAGTTAAGTAACTATTGTTGCTGCTAACAGAAATGTGGCAACTAAATCCCTGTTTAATGAGCGGAAAAGCAGTCTTACACTAGAAAAAAAATCCAGTGTATTGGCACTTCTAATTACAAAGAGCTTGCTTTAAAAATTTGAACAGGCTGAATAATAAGAAGAGGTATGTAACTCAAGGAGTTAATTCTACTGAAAATAGTTGCAAATGTTATTGAGCATTTATGGGCAAATGCCACAAGTGTTTTGGCTTCTTTTAGTCCATTGCTGGTTGGTTGATCTTCTGCAGGGGATTCTTCACATGAGTACAGAATCCCATGCATTTCACTATTTCATTTTCTACCAAGCATTGCTATTGAACCTCCTAGGCTTTGGTATTCAACCTAAGACTACCTATGACCACCTGTTCTTTGCTCTTCTGGCAATGTGCTCACCAATGGGAAACATGTAAAATTGTTAAGAGCAATATAACAAAATAATGGCTTGAATCTAAAATGAGGAAAATCCCAGTTAATCATTTGGAAAACTTTTTGGATAAAGAAGTCAATTAGTAGAATAACTTTCCCAAGAGCTCATTGAATCACTAGCACTAGACTGTTTGATAACAAACAAAAAGGCCTTTTTAGAGATTATTGCAAATGATAAAAGGTTAACATTAGCTTTATTTGTTTACTTTTCTTGTTTTTGCACTGATAACAGTTCTTTATTTTTGTTGTGTTTCTATTAATTAAATCATGCCATGGTCTAGATGTACATCATTTATCTGTTCATTGGTCATGAGAAATGGAAGGTTTTTTTTTTCCTGTTATACATTAGTTTTGTTTAGATATAAGAGAGCAACCCACCCCCATCAAACTAAATTAAAACTAAATCACCTCTAAGAACAAAATAACACTTTAAAAAGAAAAGTAAATGTTTGCCCACACCATCATCACCCTGCTTTTGAAGCTGCCACTGAAAAATAAATCTCTCTACTCACTACCATTCCACATGTGCCAAACCCAGAAGTAAAGTAGTATTTTTATTTTTTGCAGCAGCAGCAACCACCAGAATGGCACAGGGCACGAGTGCACACACCAAAGGAAATTAACCTTACAGCTTCTGCTTGCCTAAAGCATAGGCTTATCAATGTACATGTTTGTGACAAATTAATCTCTGCATTTAATTTTTGTTACTTGTAATTATGTTATTGACTCAATTGCAATATTATATCAAAGGAGGGATTGTGTTAATTTTAGTTGCACATGTCTTCAGAGAAAGTATTTTTGCCTTAAAACAAGGAATGGAGAGTGAGTGTTATATACTATAAGGGATAAAGAGAGGATCTGAACAGTAAAAAAAGATAAAATTCACAAATGTGCTGTGTGAACTCCTGCCCCTGTTTAATGTTGAACAGTTAACAGTTTACTCATTTTCCTTAGACCCTTGACCTGCAGGATATGCAAGTAAAGGCATTATGAGATCTCATGCATGATCCACAAAATCATGCTTCCTGACATGCCATGCCTGTGTGACAGGAGGCATGATTGTGGGTTTGAGCATCAAATCCCATCACGCCTTATTGTTGGTGTAGGGGGAGCCCAGGATTGTAATCCCAAACTCCCCTTGAACTGGAAAGTAGCAAGCTTTCTGTAGCTGAAAGCTGCTTCAACTAACAGAGCTTCAAGCTGTGGCAGCCCACAGTTGATGGGGCCCCTAGTCTTAGGGACATGCTCTGTGCTCCCCGAGATGGAAGCCTCACCATCTGATCCAGGCTTCCAGCAGCAGGAGCATATGGTCTGACCCCATGGCTGGGAGATGCATCAACTGATGGGGCTTCCAGTCATGGGGACACATCTGGCCACACATTCAATTAATGGTGTGATAGGAACCAGCCACAAAGTTATTGCTCATTTTTTTGTGGAATAACCTTGTGCCTTATCCTTGTTTTGTGACACCATTAATTGCTTTAATGTCTGACCAGGTTACAACTTAAGACATTGCTAATCACATCTTAAGTGTAATGTGTGGCAGAGGTCTTTGTTTCAAACAAGATTTCATAACTCTTCTCCCAGCTCTTAAACATCAACATGTATATTGCTATAATATAGGGAACTGTTTTACTTCTTCCTTCTTATGTATCCTACTAGCATGGCATTTATCTATCTTTTTAATACGTCACCCTTTCCATATATGTTGTACACCACTGCAAGGGAATAGAGGGACTACTATATTTTAGCAGCTACAGGGTCTAACAGCCAGTACCCACTACTCTTTAACATATAACATATCTCCTTTGGATACTTTATTCCAGGATAACTTATTTCTCTTTAATATTTCCTATGAAGGAGCTGTATCTAAAGTTACCTTAACCCACTTCTCCCCATAGAGTTATATCACTACTATATTTATAAAATTGGATTCTGATAAAAGGATTAGAACCACAACTGGTTAACTCAGAAGTAAGGTTTGTATCAGTTTTGTATCAAGATTAGTATCTAAAACACACGTGTATTTTAGATAGCACTTGCTTTACAGTAAGGCCCAAACAGCTATTACCAGATGCTTCAGAGTATATCAGGGCACTAAGATGTGCCTGCTCCTTTACGGTTGAAGCAGCCTAGCCCACAGAGCTCTGCAACTGCGGATTTCTGGGGTAATACCTGCACGAGTCACACGACTGGAAAGAGGCAGGGCTTTGGGACATATAAGCTCAGGGCTGGAGATATCAGTACACTCTCTCTGGCAACTGCCAGTGGAGGAGCTCTTGCAGGTGAAGGCTGCATGAGAACCAGTGCTGTTTGCTTTGTTACTTAAGTGCTGTGAGACTTAAGAAACCTCTCAAATACTTAGACTATGGGAGCATGCTGTATTAAGGGTGTAAGTTTGACCCTAAAAGGGGTGTAATACTGTTGCTGTTGATGATATTTAAGTTATAGCCTAGAAGCTTTTTTGTGTTTTTGTTTACACCAGAGGACCAGGATGAGGCTATAAGGGGAGGCTTGGAGGACTCATTAGTGTCTGGAGAAAGAGTCGGTTCCAGAATTTGGGTAGAGTCAGTGATAGCCACACAGAGCCCTAGTGCCAGAGGGGTGCAGCTACAAGGGCACAGAGAGCACTGGTGCCAGAGGGGCACGGATTTAATATATTTCATAGACATTAGGGCTGGAAGGTACCTCTTAAGTTTATCAGGTCCAGTTTCCCGCCCAAGGGGCAGGAAATCAGCTAGGGTCAAAGGATCCCAGCAAGATAAGCATCCAAATGTTTCTTAAAAGTGTCCAGAGTACATTCTTGCACTACCTCTGTGGGGAGTATGTTCCAGGGGGCTCAAACAGTAAAGAAGTTTTTCCTTATGTCCAGCCTAAAACCATCTTGCAGGGGTTTGTAACTGTTAGACCTTGTCATCTCTTGGGGTGCTCTGGTGAAGAGGCATTCCCCTAGATCCTGATGCACACCCCTTTTTACTTATAGGCTGCCACCAAGTAACCCCTGAAGAATCCCATAGCTTGCAGCCTATCTTCATGAGCCTGTTCTTTTGCCCTCTGATTATACATGTGGCTCTCCTCTGGAGTCTTTCAAGCTTCTCCACATCCTTCCTAAATTGTGGAGCCCAGAATTAGATGCAGTACTCCAGCTGCAACCTCACCAAGGCTGACTACAGAGGAAGGATGACATCCTGGGTTTTGCTTGAGATGCATCAGTAGATGCAAGCCAGAGTTTTGTTCACTTTTCCAGGTGTGGTATCACATTGGTGGCTCATGTTTATCTTGTGATCAATCATCACGGAGAGCCCTAGCACCAGAGAGGCGCAGATACAAGGGCACAGAAAGTCCAGTGCCAGTAAGGCATAGACACAAGGGCATAGAGCCCAGTGTCAAAGGGATGCAGAAGTGATGGAAAGTAGTAACACCTGCAAGGCTTGGGACAAGATAAGGAGAGGTTGGAGTCATGTATAAACCCTAGACATCATGATATTAAATAGGCAGCCTATCACCTAGAAATAAGCTATTCATTATATCAAAAACATGACAGGCAAGATAGGTGGGTAGACTGCCCAGACAGGTGAATGGGCCGTTGTGACTGTGGTTGGCCAGTAGGAGGTGCTCCTGTGCTGAGCCATGCACCTCACTGCGCTGGACCACCTTCCAGGCTCCGAGTGCCTCCCTGCAGGGAGATCCAGATTCCTCGTCATTATCACACAGGATCTTAATCAGGTCCTCTCTCTTGCTCCTTCCTCACTGGAAGATCTCTCTCTTTCATCACCTCTTTCAACTCAGCCACAGTCATCTGGTCAAACTTGTCAGCTATCCTAGCTGTCTATACTGTCCAGCTGATCTGATGCCAAATTAGAGATTGTTTGCTCAAGGGTATTCAGTGACTCTATTCCCTTCCCCAAATTATGCATTCAAGACCGCCTATTGTGGGATCCCACTGCTAGCACCATGTGTGGTGGGCCAGTAGGAGGTGCTCCTGTACTGAGCCACCCACCTCACTGTGCCCAACCACCTTCCAGGCTCTGAGTGCCTCCCTAAGGGTGTCTCAGTCCAGCCAACCCTCTTCCTGGAGCAGACTCGCAAGCCTGGGGGTAATGCTGCCACCACTCAAGTCTCAATCTATTAATGGTTCTGTGCCTCATGAGGTACACAGGCTTTATAGACCTAAAGGGTACACAACCCACTGAAAGAACTGGGGGTGCTCCCCTTAGTCTGAAGTATAAATAGTGGTCTCCCTTAGTCAGCTGGACCAAGGGGACTCTAAGGCATAATCTAGACCCTCTCCCAATAAGTCTCCCACACCAGTTACAGAGAAGAACTTTATTGATTACAAGAAGTAGGTTTGGAATAAAGTACAGGGTACAGCAATATCAAAGAATTGCCCTTAGAGCAAAGAGTGGCATAGTATCCTTTGATCATGTATCTGAGTTACTGCAAGCTATATATCTAGTTAGATTTCAAGTAGATTACTCACAAGTATCATCCAGAGACTAATAGAGCTTTCCTCTGGAGGCAGACAGTTCATAGTGTGTCCATGTGTTCCAAGAGAGAGAGCTACCCAGGTTCATCTGCTCTCGGGGTCCTCCTCATGGCTGCTGTCCCTCCTCCTTGGCTTATGTACATATATGTATGTGACTCATACAGTTGCAACACAGGCGATGCCCGGGCAGAGAACACAAGATGGAGACTTGACATACAAAATGGAAACTTGACATTACTTTGGTTCACTTATGAACACAGGCCTAAACCATACAATATCCATATGAAACAATAAAATCAATACGAAAATGATAGTAATACAATATACAACAGTAAAAATCAATACAAACCTAATAATAATACAATATAAAACAGTGCATATCCAAAACCAAAAACTTGCTACCAAAATAAAAATGTTAAAGCTTATCCTAAGTCTGAGCTCACTTATGCTTGTTTATAGGGAATAGAGAGGGAGAGAAAGAAAAGCCAGAAATAATTGGGAAGGGAATGCATATCTATTATATATATGTATTAAAAAAGAAAAACTGGGGGTTTTGCTACAGATATACTGAAATGGCAGTCTGCTACCATGATGACAAGCATTGAGAAGCCCACCTGTTGCACAGAGGAATGTGTAAGAAGTTCATGATAGGAAAATATGAGACAATATTTGTCTCACAATGACTCCCCTTTATATGGTCTTCCTGATTGTCAGCTGGCAGGGATGCACTGGGGCAAGTTAGAGCCCTGCTGATGTTCCAATCCTACTGACAATCAGCTGATTGTCAGCTGACATGGACCAATCCCACTGATCACTGGGGTCCCAGGGACCAAGCCAGGGCTCAAACTGGCCCTTATGGTCTCCTGGAGCCAGCCAGCATCCAGCTAATTGATTCGAGCTGGCTCCAGTATGATTCCCCACCTGTCAATGAGGTGATTGTCAGCAGGATTGGGCAGCCCAAGTACAATCCCAATCCTATCAGTTGATTATCAACTAGCAGGAACACACCAGGGACAGTTCAAGCCCTAGTGCAGTCCCAATACTGCCAACTATCAGCTGATTAGGTGGCATGGCAAGAGGCACAATTGTTGGGATTGGGGATCAGATCCCATTGCACCTTTAAAGGAATATATGTCAGCAGCCTAAGATACTACTAGGCCTGGTCTTCTGCATAAAAACAAAGGATAATAGTGTTTTCTTTCAAATACTCCATTTTTTCTGTTTAGGATAGGGATTCTCTCTTTCTGTAAAGGGATGTAAACTTCCATTTTATGTCTGAGCCCTCTACTTATCTGTGTATAGAACTTATGTTTGCAATCAGGTTACACACGGGTTTATTTTTCATTTAATTGGTGCACCCTACATCTTTATTAACATATTCTTTTCATGTTATATCCTTAGTTCACCTTGCATTTCTTTATTAACAAGAATATAGAAAATAGGATATGTTATACCAGCTTAATACAAATTCCTTCAAAAGCTTAAAGTAGACTGTGTCTGTGGCATAGGTCTGTATAGATTTTGTTATGATACTTATATGTAAACCCATAAGAGGACTTTTTCACTGAATGCACCCATGTAGATGGTAAGTTTTTATTAATCTGTCCTTGCTAATGGTTCTAGCTCATTTATCAAATGGAAGTGTACCTATTAGAGAGAATATGGCTTATGGCTTTTCAGTTCTTTTGATTGATTCAAATTTAGTAAGACAGGGGGGTAGTCAGTCAGTTCACTGGTGACAACAATACAGATCGAATACAAAAGTCTAAAAGTTTTGTTGTTCCCCATTGTGGGGAGGGGGAGGTCATTTTTCCAAAATTACATTCAAGTCACTTACTTTTTTTTCTTCTTCATTTTTTGGCTCTTAAGCTCCTACTTCTTGATAAAAGAACACACATCAATGGATAAATGGTCATTTTATTTGTCCATATATTCCATGGACAAATAAAACTGTATGAGGTCCTTGTTTTCTGACCTTCATAGTAATAATGTCTTTCATAGCTGCTTCTTTCACTTTAATCATACTTCAGTGCTTACTCTGTTGATTTTACAAAGGACACAGAATATGCAGGGATCAGCTTTTTATTAATTCTTTGCCATAGAAAATACTGTTACTGTTTAGAAGGGTTAGAAAATCCTAATGGGAAATCAGGAAAATACCCAGCTTTTCTCATGCTTTCTCAATTCATAGGATGATTTTGCAATAGCGAATACTACAACACCTAATCACAGGACAAAATATGTTAAGAGAATATAAATATTAATTAGGGACTCAATACCAAGTCCCTTCATGAGTTTGAGCAGGCAATAAAGAAATACAAGACACCTTCATATATCTCTAATAGGCCAACCTACAACACAAATAGGCAGAGACTTTAACCGCAAAATGTACATAGGCAAAGAGCAAACTGTGGCTCAATTTGGCAAAGCTGGACAGTTAGACCAGGAAGAGACTGCAGGAGAGACTACCCTCCTCAGAGGCAAGGAACAACCTCTCAGTCTTCTCTTGAGGCAACAGAAACTACCCTTCAGTCAAGGCTTGTAGCAAGGCCCCAAGTGATAAATAATCCTTTTTTTCCCCTCTCAGGACCCTGTCCTCATTCAGAACCCAATATGAAAGATTTATTGAGCAAACCATTTTAACAAGGCTAAATCCTATGAGACAGGACAAAAAAAACACATCAAAGTTTCTTAATTGAAACATTATGTTTGCATAAAATTAAGAATTGTTTTCCCAAATAATGCTTTTTCAGCACTTCATGCAATGCATGAGAAGACTGGCTGTGCAGTAAACCTAGCATACAATCTAAATGCACATATGTAAGGATTCAGCTCTGTTGAAATAGCCACTAATTTCTATTTTTTTTTTCTTCCAGGCTTGTGTTACCTCTATTTTGCTGGTCATTGATTGATTGTTCATGTACTTATACAAAACAGTAACCTGACTATGCTTTTTATCTCATTAATAAGAGAGGACACAAGTGGTAAAAATAAAGTTTTTATTACCAAATGAATAGCACAGCAGGGTACAATTTGATGAATAGAACATTTCATTTTACCACATGAGCCTTTCCTACTGCAGTCCGTGATCTCCTGAGTAATTTAATGAACTGTGACCCTTGAACTGATGCCAGTTTTGATACTCGACATTTTAATCAGCCAGCAAAATAAGTTATAACTGAACAACACTTGACTATCACTTGAATATGTAAAGAAATATGTTACTAAGAGTAATGATAGTGACTCTGGCTAAATTAGAAAAAGGAATTAAACTAAATTAATGGGCAGAATTTGTGATATTTATTATTAATTTAACAGCTTTTGTTTGCATTCTTTCGGTGACGTAATCACTAGATCATAGGCAACTGATGTGCTGGTGATTCTGCTTCTTAAAACAAGTAAGATTGGCCTCCTTCCCCACCTGTTTTATCCATCAATTGTCCGACTGAATTGAATTGAAGAGGGACCGTCTTGCGTGTATGTGTATATACGGTTCATTTTTAGTGATGCCACAATCCACATTTCTAGTAATCATCCCAAGAGAAAACTATCTCCAGAACATTCGAATGAGGGAGATTTTTATGGAAAAATATATTTTCTACTTGTGGTTTGGGTGTACACAAAGCTTTCTCTATAACACAACCTCAAAGTATCTCTTCATCAGAGATCGTGGTTTTCTCTGAAAAAAAAAATTGCCAATTTTTAATTTAAAAAAGTAACCCCAAATCCACATTTTTCCATGATTAAAATAAAATGCGACATATCTGTATCTATAGTGGTGTTTAACTTTAATCATGGAATAATGTGGATTTGGGGTTACTTTTTTTAAACCAAATATTGGGGATTTTTTTAAATCAAAGAAAACCAGGACCCCTGCCCCTCACCAGAGTAGAAAACAGAGAGAGGGGAAAGCACATTTGTCCACGAGGCCTCAGCAGCCAAAAGCACCCAATGAAGCAGAGTACTAAACACCTAACTGGGGGTATCCCTGTGAAGGAGCACTGGATTTCTTAATTGTACATGTGCATTAAAGGATGTATAACTCATGTACTGCAGTCCAGGGAGGTTCCAGAGAATTATAAAGTTGATTTTGCCCTCCACCATGAACCCATTCATTACATTTTACTTAACTGTTAAAGAGGCCTAGTGTATGGAGCAAGTGCTAGGGAGCAGTCAGCATGATAGAGCCAGATCAGGCTAAGCCTTATATCCAGTTTCTGCCCTAGGTGCTGTCTAGGTTTGGCTTCAGTTCCTGTCCTGAATCTTGCCTAGATTTCTCTCCAGTTCCTACCTTGGTTCCTGTCAGGCCAGGCTCTTGTTCAAGTTATGCCTCTCACCCAGACTCACTTTCAGGTTCCTGATTCTAGTTCAAATGCATTCATCCTGATCTTGACTTGTTCTTCAGACTTCAGTCCTAGCTCAGATGCCTGGTTTTCTATCCTATTCAAACCATTGCTGGAGCCTGCCATGTTCTGGTCTCTAACATCCCCAGCCTGTTACATTTGGCATGATAAATTGTTCTATTTTCTCCTTGTCTTACTTGTCTTAGAAAATAATCTTTAAATCTTTTGAGAAAATTGGTATCTATTTTTCTAGGGGGGAACTGACATTTTCCAGTTTACAAAGCTGTTTTTGCTTTATTTCTTACCCCTGAAAAAAAAGGGGGAAAAAATCTTCAAAATTAAATTCACTGAATTATAATAAATACAAACCCTATGTTTGTAATGGAAAAATAATAAGTCTATGTTTGTTAATTTAATTAACAAATCCTATAGCACTGGGGATCATGATATCCCTGATGAAAATAGTGAATATTTTTCAGACATTATTGCACTTGTTACTTCTGATATATGCCAAATTCCCATGCTAAAAAACTTGTATCAATCAAATATCTTAACTTATGATTACTGAGAATTAATTTAAATATTTATTTCTGATGATCTATGTACTTATTGTATTATGTATTTGTATAGCTGTGTGGCACGTGCCATAAAGAGTGATTGTTTTATGTAGTGATACCACTTGTAAAAAATATATATTCAATGCAGTAACATAAGTGAGTTCCCTTTTTAGCTCACCTCGGAGAGCTATAAAAAATAATATATCGGAACCTGAACTTTTTATGTATTTCAGAAAAGCCTTGTGGGTCTAATCTTGAAACCTTCTCTCATATAGCAGTCCCACTGTATCCATATCCTTCCTAATAATTCTAAATTGACTCAGCCATTGCCCTTTGCTATCCTGTCACTTTTCACTATATATTTAATGAAGGTACTGCTGGCCCAACACAATACATAAAGCAATGGAAGGACCTGATTGACTTCAATGGGTGTTAGATCAGGTCCTGTGCTCATGTGAGTCTATAGACATACAAGGGAGAAAAGGATAACAGTGCTTTAATTTTGTCTGTAAATCAATTTTAAGAAATCTTCATACACAAAAGCTGAAATTAAAGCAACACGGAGTGTAAATAAGTGATTTTTCTCATGTTCTTTACTATTTACTAACCCTAGCTTAGTAAAAGAAAAAAGGTGTGTTTTAACTATTGAGCTGATCCACAGTTTGCAACATAATTGTAATTTTTTTTCAATGATTCATCTATAGACGCTACTGAGCATGCAGGTTACTAAAAGGGTCGTAATGTTGAGACACATATATTGAAAAAAATAATTTTAAAATTAATTGTGATTCCTTCAAAGCACATGATACTGGTTAGGCCAGTCTTGTGCTGAGATCACTGCCTACCATAGTTTGACTCAATTTAAGACCAGAAAGTACCATTCAGTCATCTACTCACAGGCATTAAATTCCACCCATTTATTCTTGTATTACACCCAATTACATGGCTTGACTAAAACATACCTTGAATTTATTCAGAACTCATCTTTCTGAAAAGCTTAAAGACATTAAGAGATAAGGAACCCACCGCTTCATCTTGTAGTTCCTCCCAGTGATTAGTCTCATTCATTATTTAAATTTATGCCTAATTTCTTCTCTGAATTTGTCTGAATTTCAGCTTTGAGCTTTTTAATCTGATTATGCTTTTCCTCACATGGTTAAAGACCTCTTTTATGCTCATATCTTATTCTTGTGACGGTACCTATCAATGTACTCCTCACTTTTTTTTTTGATTAATTAAACATTGAGCTCTTTTAGTCTTTCATAGTGAGTCACTTTTTCTATCTCTTAAATTATCTTTGTGGCTCTTCTGTGCACTCTCCAGTTTTTCAACATCCTTCTTCAAATGCAGACACTAGAAACTAAATACTATTTTCCATTATAGGAAGGTAACTAGTAGGGTGAAAGTACTAGACTTTAGGAAAGCTGATTTAAATGAACTCAGGCGATTAGTCAAGGACACACTGCAGAGTAGGAGTTTTGAAATGATGGGAGCCCAGGAAGGGTGGGTGTGCCTTAAGGAAACGATCCTTCGGGCACAAAGTAAGATGATCCCCACGCGGGGTAAAAGAGGGAAAGGGGCCAGGAGGCTTCCCTGGCTAACCACAGAAATCCAGGGCAGCCTAAGGGCCAAAAGGGGAGCACATAAAAAGTGGAAACAGGGAGAGATCACCAAAGACGAACAGCTGCAAGCAGACCTGGACAGGTTAGACAAGTGGGCAGAAAACAACAGAATGCAATTCAACAAGGAGAAATGCAAAGTGCTGCACCTAGGGAGGAAAAATGTCCAGCATACCTACAGCCTAGGGAATGACCTGCTGGGTGGCATGGAAGTGGAAAGGGATCTTGGAGTCCTAGTGGACTCTAAGATGAACATGAGTCGGCAGTGTGACGAAGCCATCAGAAAAGCCAATGGCACTTTATCGTGCATCAGCAGATGCATGACGAATAGGTCCAAGGAGGTGATACTTCCCCTCTATCATGCGCTGGTCAGACCGCAGTTTGAGTACTGCGTGCAATTCTGGGTGCCACAATTCAAGAGGGATGCAGATAACCTGGAGAGGGTCCAGAGAAGGGCCACTCGTATGGTTAAGGGCCTGCAGACCAAGCCCTACGACGAGAGACTAGAGAAACTGGACCTTTTCAGCCTCTGCAAGAGAAGGTTGAGAGGCGACCTTGTGGCTGCCTATAAGTTCATCACGGGGGCACAGAAGGGAATTGGTGAGGATTTATTCACCAAGGCACCCCCAGGGGTTACAAGAAATAATGGCCACAAGCTAGCAGAGAGCAGATTTAAATTGGACATTAGGAGGAACTTCTTCACAGTTCGAGTGGCCAAGGTCTGGAACGGGCTCCCAAGGGAGGTGGTGCTCTCCCCTACCCTGGGGGTCTTCAAGAGGAGGTTAGATAACCATCTAGCTGGGATCATCTAGACCCAGCACTCTTTCCTGCCTATGCAGGGGGTCGGACTTGATGATCTATTGAGGTCCCTTCCGACCCTAACATCTATGAATCTATGAATCTATGAATTATGTGTCTAAACATATATGTAAGCATATATGTTTGGCAAGATCTTTTTCTCACAATAGAGTAAATTATATTCCACTTATAGAATTCAGTCAATAAAATATTAAATATCAGTTTTTTCCATGACTTTCTATAGTTACCAAGGCCATCTGCTTACCCTCTTTGAATATTGACCCTATATGAGTACTCTCCGATATTTATTAAAATTAGCAAGCCAAGGTGTTCTCAGGCAATTCTTTTTAATAGCCCTAGATTCAAGTTATTTAGGTCTATGCAAGTTATTTGAGTCTGATAATATTGAATATTGGTAACATCTTTCTCAATTACTAATAAGATGGAAAAAGCAATCAGGACTCATGGTAGAAGTGAATCTACATGGTAGAATCTCATGGTAGAATCTTTTATTAGACCAATTAGATTTTTGCAAAAAAATTCTTTAATTGCAAGCTTTCAGGCACAAACACCATTCTTCAGGCATAGGAGAAAAGACGGTAAAAGTTCTGGGTAGAAATAAAAGTTCATATTTCATGGGAGAGTTGAATGGATGGAAAACACATTGTGTCTTTGTTTCCATGTGCTCCTCCATCCATTATCTCTTTACATCCTGAGGCTGAAACCATCATTTGTTCAGTAGGTGTGTCTACTATTAGATCCAGAAGCAGTATAATCATAAGTAAACTTTTCATGAGTAAACACTCCTGGGCATGCATCCACACATGCAGGGAAGTAGGAGCAGACTTGCTGCCAATGGCAGTAAACTGCTCCTGCTTCTTGGGGCCCTACAATGGGCCTCTGCCAGCTGTCTTCTGGCCAAAGTTGGGACATTGCACCGTGCCCCCTGGGGGGCTGCCTGCTGCCAGGAAAACGTCCACCTGCCCTGGCAGCAGGGAGCTCCTGGCCCCAGCTCCCTGATCAGTGGCAGAGGACTTGAAAAGAGCTGCAGGGAAGACACAGGTCCCAGCCCCCTGCTCCAATCTGCCAGTGGAGCAGCTAGCAAACAGGGGGCTGGGACATACCCATGCCTGCAGCACTTTCCAAGCCCCGTGCTTCAATCACCCAATCAGGGCACAGGACTCAGACTTGCCCCTGACCAAGACAGTTTAAAGCCCCCACTCTGTGATTGTGGGGCAAAGGCTGGAGAGTCTGTTTCCCACTCATCTCTCCAGCCACTGAGCAGGGAACAGATTGCCAGCTCCCACCAGCAGGGAACCCCCAGTGCCAGCTCCATGACCACAGACCTGACACTGGAAGATAAGGATCTCCCAGCACTGGCCCTGCTGTTATGGAGCTGGTGCTGGCAGATAAGTATCTCCCAGCCCCCAAGTGCCCAGTTGCAATTTCAGAGCGGGGGGCTTGGAGCTCTCTGCTGCTGGGGCAAGGGGCCATAGTCCCTGCCCATGCTCCTGTGATAGTGCCCACCCTGGAAGCAGGCAGTTCCGGTGAGCAGAGAGCAATCTCTTGCCCTTTGTTGGCTGGCTAACCAGGAGCACATTTGCAACCTGTCAGGGGTCTACACAAGCACTTCTGCACAGTAACTAATTTCAAGTAAATTTGTGACTTGCATTTGCAGGTAGCAAATTTACTCATGATTAGCAAAGTTTACTATGCAGTAAGCATGTGCACGTGTAGACTAAACTAGACTACTGCATAGTAAAAATGTCTTGTGTAAATGCATCCAGTTTACTGCATGTGTACAATGGGCTTATGTACACTACTTTACTACAAATAATAATAAATTAAAATATATTAAGGAAACCACATTCATTTTCAAAGATCCAGTTCTTGCAGGTTGAGTAATGAGGAACTCTGTTACCCGGCAAAGCCCCAATGACTTCATTAGTGCTATAAGAAGGTCTATCCATGTATGGATCCAGTTTTAGGATGTCTCTCTTGAAATTGAATATCCTTAGTTCCTTTAAAAAACTCACATTTAAGGGAGAAAGCCATAGTCTGTAGAATGTGTTACAAATTTCTCCAATTGAAATCGGTTCCTCTCCTGCGTTAAAGAACATTCTTAAGCACTGTGACTCTGAGAGACACCTATGAAATAAATACCTTTCAATATTACACGTGCAGCATGCCCAGACATCACTGCTTAAAAAGCCAAGACTAGATTTTACTTCTTGGCTGTCATTGCAAGAGATAGAAGGGATGGTGGACTATACATGAAAAGGCAGATAAGGTTTATCTGAATCATAAATTACACCCCCCACATATGTTTGTATATCAAATTAGCAGATCAAAATGTATGTACCCATTATTTTGCTGCAGTGTTAAACTATTCTGTTAAGGAATGCATGTGATTTATCCTGTGAGAAAAGAATAGAAGACAGAACAACAGAACATATTGTTAAAGTCCTTGCAGATGCTTTGTCTGATATCATTTATAAGCTGTTTACTAAGATAGTAAACCTTTTTATCTTGGGCAATTAAAGACAGCCAAATTAGGTTCTGGCGCACAGACTTGTAAAAGAATTAGATAGCTTTGTTATTGTAATTAGGTCAGAAGAGTGTTTTTTGTTTTTTCTGAATAGCTAATTTAATACTAGATAGCAATTTACATTCAGGAATGTTTTCATAGTTTTATTTAAAGTGTTTTAAAAATAATATTTTATTATATATCTTAAAAATAGTGCTGCCTTGATTTATTATTAGTTAGGATATATAATAAATAGCATACTGTTTTTACTGGATTTATTTGTCAATGTCACCCTTTGATGATAAGAGAACACCAACTGTACTTTAGAAGTAAAATATTCCCAAATAACTAGCACTAAGTTAGATTTTTCTAAGTATTTTGATTACAAAGCTGGCCAGACTTCCAACAGAATAAGAATGTAAGAAGTCAGGGTAGAAAAGTCAGTCACACACACATGCATGATTTAAATATGCATTATATCAGTCTTCTTGTATCTTGTGTTTTCTAGTGAAGCCAGTATTATGCCCTAAATGTTATTACTTCAGAAATCCAGTTCTCACATTTAGGAAAAACAGAAACATTGCAAAAGACAAAACAAGTAAATTGAATCTCTGAACATTCTTACTCTTCTGGTGACAACTACACTTTTTTGGGAGGGGGTGGAAGCAGGGAAGGAAGGGGTTAGAGTGTTTTACATTTCCTTTCCAGTTGATTTCCTAATATTAGGGGTGAAATTAAAAAGAGATTTCAGTAATAGGTTTTCCTGCCCTCTCTTCTCAGAGAACTGGAAAAAGACTAACATAGTGCCTCTCTTTAAAAAAAGGCAAAAAGAAGGTACAGCAGGACCATACACCAGAGGTGGCTGTGATGCTCCCTGATGGCAACGTGATTCCTGCCCTCACTCTGGCTCCTCAAGGTAATCTACCTTTTATTCATCTGCCACACCTTGATGGAAGTATATTGGTGGTAAGGGAGGCTACACCAGGGTCCCAGAGTAAACCCTGGTTCACTTTAGCCAGCTGTTACCTATTGTACCAAGTTGGCCTCAGTGTTGTCCTTCAGGCACTAAGTTATGGCCCTCCAGGCCCCATGAAAGCCTCATGGAACCAGTTGCCATATGGGCTATATTCATGGCCTCCATCTTCCCCTGCAGCTTTTTAAATGTTACTCAGTGGGCGTGTCTGCACACACATTTGATCTAAGATCAGTTTACTTGCAAGTAAACTACTTGTAAGTAAATGATCCCAGGCAGGCATCTAGAGAGCAGATTTGCTGTTCTTAGCACCAAACTTTCCGCAGTGCTGCAATGGGCCCATGCTACCACCAGGGGGAGCTCCAGGCTCTGGTTGCAGCTGCCAGCAGCCCGCAGCCCTTTTGAAAAGCCAGCCCTGTTCTATGCTCCCTGACCAGCCACTTGCTGTGGCAGCAAGTAGTAGTTCTCTCCTCGTCAACATTGCCTCCCCATGGCATGGCTGCACCAGCCCCTGCCCTCTGGCAGTGACAAACAGCACCCCTGGCTCCTGCTGGCCCACTGTGGCAACTGCCAGCTGGCCCATGGCCATCTGGCCCCTCCAGGTTCCTCTATATGCAGCAACCTTCTGCCTGGCTAGGGTGTGCCATCCCAAGGCAACCACTGCCACACACTTGCCACCTAGATTCCATCCAGCTGTCTGGACCCTAGTAGGAATGCCATTGAGAGTTTCCTGGACACCACCAGCAGGGACACCCTCACCTCCTGGGCCTCCAGCCCTGCTTCCCCTGGGCCCACCAGGCCAGCCAGGACAGGTGGCTGCACATTGTCAAGCAGACCTGGGATGACAAGCTGTGGCTGGAAGCATTCTGGATGACCCAGACCACCTTCTGGGACCTCCTGAAGCAACTGTGCCCACACCTGGAGTGATAGGACACTGCCATGTGGTCACCGGACACCTGGCTGACTTTCACCCTGCTTAAGCTAGCCATGCCCACCAGCCTCTGCTATGTGGGCCATCTTTTTGGAGTGGGCAATGCCACTGCCAGGGAGGCCATCCTGGAGGTGCTCTCCAGAATGTGCTGGGGGACACCATGCTCCATGTGCATGATGGGCTAGAGGTGGTGGTAGGGGTTCCATGCCCTAGGCTTCCCCCAGTGCATCAGGGCCCTAGACGGAACCTACATCCCTGTCACCTGTCCACCCCATGCGGACCGGCCCTACTACAACCAGAGGGGCTTTCACTCCATGGTGCTCCAGGCCACCATGGACCACATGAGTGCCAGCTGGGCAGGCAGTGTCCACACTGCCTATGTGTTCTGTAACTCCACTCTGCCAGGGCTGGGGGAGAGTGGCTGCTTCATGCGGATGGTGCCAGACCTGCAGCTGGGCACCATGGTGGTCCTGCCTTTCCTCACTGCGGACCCCACAAACCCATGTCTGCCTTGGCTTATGTGATCCTACACCAGCCAGCTGGGCCCCTCCAGGCCTGCTTTAACTGCTACGTGGGCTGGACCTGAACCATGCTGGAGTGTGCCTTTGGCCACCTAAAGGGACACTGATACACCCTCACCACTCGCCTTGATTTTGCAGGGGACAATCTCCCTCAGGTCACTGTCACAGCCTAGGTACTGCATAATATCTGTGAGGCCCAGGGGAAGCTCTTTTGTAAGGCTTGGGTGGAGGAGGCATCGTGGGCGGAGGCCACCTCAAAGAGGGACTACCAGTTGTGGCAGGAGTGACAGTGCCTGCCCCCACAACCGAGGCTGTGAGCAAGCCACACAGCCACCACCAGGGATCAGGGCACAGGGTGCAAGAGGCCCTGGCTGACCACCTCCTCCTGCACTCCATGGCCCAACCCCCCCACCCACCCCATGTTCACTGCAGGCACATCTCAGAAGAAAAACAGTTTTTATTCCCCTCACATCAAACAGACCCCTACCTCTCCCCCCCTCCCTCAACCACCCACCCAACCCACAAACAATAAAACAACCTTTTCCCTGTGCAAACTATCTACAAAGTGCTTTGTGTGCTGTCCCAGAGCGGGGGGCCATGGGGTGGGGGCACCTAGGGAGCAGAGGGGGACAAGCAGCCAGCACCCCAGCCTCTGGCTGTTCCCCCATGGGTGTTGACCTCACTGCAAGCTGGTGTCCAGACCCAGCCAGGTTGGAGGAATTGCACAAGAGCATCATTGGCCAGTGGTCCTCTGGCATGGGCAGCTCCCTCTCTGGAAGCTGGTGTCCAGGGCCAGCTGAGCTGGTGTGCAGTCCTGGCTCTGCTGCAGGCAGCTCCAGCTCTGTACCTGTATAAGCAGCAGTCCTGAGCCCAGGTTGAGGGGCTGGATGGCACTGGACCTAGGGTGGGAGCCAGGCCAAGGGCTCCTGACTGCTGGAGGTGGCACAGGACCTCTCCCAGGTCCATGTGGTGGCGGGGGAGGCTGCCAGGGGGCAGGCCGTGCTAGGTTGGGATCTGGGCAGTGGGTGCCAGGGCCAGGATGGTGTCCAGCACCCAGCAGTCATTATTTGTGGCCTGCACTAACTAGACCAAGATCATGTTCTGCTCCCACTGTGCCTCCAGCCACTTGTACTCCAGGGCCAGGAGCAGTGCCTGAAACTCCCAGTCTGCCCAGTCCTGTGCCTCCTCATGGGTGACAACCTCCACCTGCCAGATCCATAAGTCGTTCAGCTGGTCTTTTGACATTGACACCAGCTACTCCAGGAGGAGGGTGCACTCCATGAGGAGGGTGCACTCCAGGAGGAGGGTGCAGTCCTCTCCCTCTGACAGAGCTGTAGGAGGCAGAAACCCTAAGCCCACATCCCAGCTGCCAAGTGTGGCCTCTCCCCTGTGTGCAGATGCAGGACCTGCAGAGCCATAAGAAAGAAGCTGTCCATGAGTTTGCAACATTTCTCAGATAAGATGCTCTGTACCAGGGGCCATGTACTGCCCAACCTCAGATCAGGAGTCGGGCATGCATGGGTGTCCAGAGACCATGGTAAGTTGGCCAGGCAGGTGCCAGCCAAATCCCACATCCCCAATCACTACCCTAGGGCGAGCAGGCTGGTGGGTATGGCCAGCCTGAGCAGGGTGAGGGTCAGCCAGGTGTCCGGAGGGGATAGGTGACTGAATGGCAGTGTTCTGTCACTGCAGGTGTGGCCAGAGCTGGATTCTGGCCACAAGTAGCCTGCCTCCCCAACCCAGAGCAGGCCAGACTCCTGGCAGCACTTGCTGCCATGGCTCCAGACCCTGATCCCCCTTCATTCTCCTCCTGCAAGCCAGCCACTTTCCTGTGCTGCTGCCAAGCCAATGACACCTGGGCTTCAGGGGGTACAGTGCTCCAGAATGGCTGGGATAAGGATCTGCCCATGCCCCACCCCCCGGGCCTCTCCCCCCCTATGCTGGCACTGTGCTCTGAGCGTGCCCCTACTGCACATCATGAGTGGTGTTTGAGGAGCTGTTTGCATGGACTGAGGGGTGCCTGATTCACTATGCCCTCCTGCTGCTGATAGCCATGGTACCCCATGTGCACCTGCGCACCTGGCATGGGACCCTGAGCTTTGACAGCAAAGGGGGAAAGACCGGGCTACCCCATAACCTCTGCCACTGGTGGGAAGACTACCTGTGGCTGCACAACATGTCCCTGCCCCCCACTTCGAAGCAGGAGATCGCTGCTGGCATTGACTCATTCTTCGGTGTGTGAGAGGCTCATGCCTGCCTAGCTGTGGGGGCACAGGCTGCTCAATAAAGTTTTGCACTATCTTCCACCTCTCTATGTGCTGTGGGTGGGGAACCCAGGCCCAACCAAGTGCAGTAGGGCCTGGCAGAGAGGGATGGCAGGGGCAGAGGCAGGGATAGGGAAAGGGGCAGGAGCAGGGGCAGGAGTGGGGACAGCCCTTCCCCCAGTGTGGGGCTTACCATGTGGCTGGGGATGGCATGGCTGATAGCTGCACTTGGTCCTGGCTGGTGGCAACAGCATGCAGCTCTCGGTGGTGTCCTCAGATGGCAGAGTGCAGCATGCAGGCACCCAGACAGGGCCCCGGCTTGGGAAGGAGCTTGCACTGCTACCATCTGGTGGTGTCATGGTGACCCATGCCTTATGGCTGGGCCTAGGGCTACAGAGCTGGTGAGGTAGGTGCTTGCTTGGGCTCCCCAAGCTGCTAGACACCTGATGGGTCATGTGTCACAGGGGGTACCACGCTGGGGCAGGGGCTCAGCCAACCTACCCATGCTGCACACAGTACACCTGCAGCCTGGGTCCTGGGGACATAAGGATCTCCATCAGTTGCTGCATAAAGAGTAGCCACAATCCAGTCCACCAGTATCCATCTTAAACATAGCATAAACACAATATAATTTTTTAACTAAAATTTTCCCCACCCTGAGTCAATGCCCCTACAAACCATATATCCATTGGAGCCCCCTCATTCTGGCTCTCTTGGGTGGCTTGGTTGCCTGCCAGACTGCCTCCTGAAACCCTTCTCTCAGAAGCTCCTGTCCCTGTGGCATGCAGGGCCAGATTGGGCTTAGGCACTGGGTTTATGTGCCCCAAAACCCACCCCTTCCTGTCATATGGCTCCCTAGACACACACATGGGTTTCCACTTGGGTTTGATGGCCTGCTTGCCCTCCTCTGCTGTAGCAGCCAGCTGTTCTCCCCTCTTAAAGTGACCTGTAAAAAAGTGGCCTTGGCCCCTGTTACAGAATGACCTAGGGTACTATAGACCAGTTAGCCTCACCAAGGAAGTTAGTGGAGTATATTTTAAGGAAATCTACCTGCAAGTATCTAGAGAATGAAAGGATGATCATGAGCAGCTAGCATAAATTTATTATCATCAAATTATGCCAAACAAACTTAATCACCTTCTTCAACAACGAACTAGTTGGGTGAATAAAGGGAATGCTGTGGATATAGTGTATCTGGATTTTAACAAGGCTTTTGACAAGATCCCACATGACCTTCTCATGAACAAATTGGAGAAAATTGGGCTGGGCAAAACTAGGTGGTTTGACAACTGGCTCCATAGCCACAAATAAAGGGTAGTTATAAATGGATCCATATCAGGATGAAGTAGATTTCAGGTGGATTCCCACAGGGTTCTCTCTTGAGTCCCATGCTGTTCAACATGTTTATTAATGATTTGATGGCTGGAATAGAGACACCACTGTTCTGCAGTGCCCGGTGCCACTTGGCATGCAGCCAGTCCTCCATCTCCACATACAGCACCAGCATATGCCAGCCCTGCAACAGCCCTCTGGCAAGGAGGGGCGGGGCATAGGTGGGGCTAAGCACCCCCCCCCCCAATAATATTTTCCCCCACTGCTTATGGACAGAAGTGCTTTAACTAAAACTTATCGAACAAGCTTTAGTTGAAGTGCCCTCATCACTATTTTGAAGTATGGGATATGGAATACACGAGGCGCTGCGAGCACTTAATTATAAGTGCCTCCCCACCCCCAGAACAGATGTAAAGACACCCATACTTCTCAGTCATATAACTCTTCACCGATTTCTGCAGATTTAATCATCTGTATCAGCTGACTGCATTAAACCATTTTGTTGTCATTAATATTTTGAAGTGAAAAATTCTAACTTTTCTTATTAGATTATGGGAATTCTTCAATACATCTGTAGTTCTGTTGTCCTCCTATCTCCCTCAGAAAGAACAGTACCATACATGATTTTCATATATATGTATATTGAGACTGCCCTCAATTATGGTGATCTCTATGACTTGCTCTTCATGTGACTGTCACAACATGTTGCTAGTTTCTATCCCTTTAGATACACACCTTGATGCTGTTTTAGGAAAGTTTATTGCTCAGGATCTCAGGTCTGTGTTATCCTTCTGTCTGATGAAGAACAAATTCTGTAAATAGTGGACCATCCTTGGTGACCATGCTTAAATCTCACAAGGGAGGATTTTGATGCTATTTATAGAATCACCCTATTAGGACCTTCACTGATCTTTTGCTGAGAAAAATTTCTTTCTGAATGGCCAGACTAATTAAAATGTCAGATATGACCAACTCTCAATATTAAACAGTTGAGGATGCTACATTTGTCATTGAAACATAGGAGGAAGCAGAAGCAAAGAAACAAACATCTACACAGACATGATTGAAGCCACTTTTAATGAAGGGACCTGTTATTTGTAGCCAATGTAAAGTACTGGGAAATCAGTTTAATTTTATTGAAGGTTTACAAACACTTCACTGTAATGAAGCCATAATAGAGTGTTAAAAGCATTATTCTGCATGGTAAAAGATCAAAATATAAATAAGACATGCACACTAATTTTGGAAAGGTTAATTGAGTGTGATTTCAAAAGTATAAAAATAGGTAATATAAAAACATCTTTCTTCATCTATGTAAATTTCCTCTTTGGATAATTTTGGTGTGCATAATAATTTATTAATATTTTGTGTTATTACTGAAATCAAAAAAAGGAATTTGAGAGAAAACTAAAAGTTTCAAAAAGCCATAGTATGAAGAACTGATTAAAGAAGCAAGGTTATTAACCTTGCTGAACTGATGGCCACTGCTTAAAAAATATTCCTTATGAGTATAGTTAGAATTGTTCTAATACACTGGTTCTCAACTTTTTTAGATTCGGAGCAACCCTCCATAACATTTCTGAATTTAGCTTATTCCCAGTTGAGAACCATTGTTCTTCTGCTTTATTTTACCTTAGTAGTTCTCAACCTAGAATTAGAGGGACATGGGACAGTTCCACCTGTTGGTGGCACAGCAACTTAGAGATTTATCTTTGGGTTTCCTGTGTTTCTCCAGAAACCCATGCCCATAGCTTGTGGAAGGCCAGGGATAATGGGGCTTAGCTCCTCCCAAATGTGGCTCCACTGTTCCAGCACCACCACCACACCTCACTGCTGCAGCACCGCACCCAGCTCCCCTGCTGCATGCATCACCCCAACAGCCCAGCAGAAGAGAGGCGTGAGGGTCAGGCAGGTGTACCCTGCACTGCCTCCTGCACCTTGCTCTGCATTACCTCCCATTCCTCCAACTCCCCCCAAATAATATTTTCTCCTGTCACCTATGGCCACGCCACTGACAGTTGGAACTGTCCAATGCACCTCTCTTTCTAACTTGAGTGTATAGGACCAGACCAGAAAGGGCTGCAGCAGGAGGCCACAGAAGCCTGGTGAGAATGCTCTTCTAATAGATTACATCTTGATAATTATTAAGCCACTGGCATGTATTTAGAATTAAAAAAATGTATATCATTTTATATTTCTGAAATCCTAGGAAAAAAATTTGATTAAAGCATCAATTTTTCTTATATTTCTCTTTGGACTTTAAAAGCATGCTCTGATATAAGGCCTGAAATGATCATCACTGAAAAGCTAGGAAAAAAATGTCTATATGTAAAGCATGTAGATATATTGCCTATACTCCTTGTTACTGGAAACTAATGAAACCCCCTGCCTGTCAGCTTCAAAGAGCTTCCAGAGAGAATTATTTTCTTTAGTGTAAGATGAATAGCTGTTAGAATACTAAAAGGTAATATCTAAGGCAAATATGTAGTTGTATATATTATTTATGAAATATTATAATATAGGGAATTTAGTTTGACATTTAGAACTATGTTAGTGTAGTGATGTTTGCAGAACACAGAAGGAAAGAAATCATACGTCTTATTTTTGTGGAAGAAAAAAGTTTAAATTACCAACATAATTTTAAAGAATTACTCTATGCAAACTGAAAATATACAAATATCTATTTTTTCTATGCGAGGGCAAACACCATACAAACCATGCGACTTGCATGAAAAAAAATCATATAACATGCAGTTCACATTTTGCCTAAAATCAGTATTCATCAACACAGATTTTTCAGCATCTAGTAGATTAGGACGGTCCAACTGGCAGCCCATAGACTGCATGCAGCCTGTAAACCTGTATCATCTGGACCTCAGACCCCTGCATAAATGTCACTCCTCCCACAAATCCAGCTTCTGCTGCTGGAGTCTCCAGGCTTCCCCTTCATTCTTCATCTTTCACTTTCTGACACCACTCCTGAGGATGATGCAGGGACATGGGTGCTCATGAGAGACTGGGGAGCCCACACTGCCCACATGGTGGAGAAGCGGTCCAGGAGACATACCTGGCATGCAACCCCCAGCTACTCAGAAGTTGTACAGCCCTTTGATAGATTATTGAACTGAAACAGAAATATGCAGTCCAAAAGCATAGTCAAAATGGTGGCTAAAAAGCATCTGACCAATGAAACATGAAATAAAAAAAAATCTCTGTATGAATGACAGCTCTTCCGAAACCATCAGGTGAAGTTCTCAGCCATGTTTGTACCAAAGATACCTTGCTCTCCTCCTTTTTCAAATGTTATTCATTTTTTCTTAAGATATTCTAAACCAGTCTGTACATCAGTTGTATTAGAATTAGAATCTATTTTCTCTTTCTTCTCATAACATAGACTTTTTATGTCATTATCTTCAGTCAGGGTTGCTGTCTCCCGGTTTGTCTTCTTTCTCACTCTGTGACTCCAAAAAGTACCTCTTTCCACAGACTGATACCCTACTTTTATCTTCTGTTCCATTTTCCTGAGCTTTGTTATTGTTACGTAACAAGGCTGCAGTTTGTGTATGTCATTGAATCATTGAATTATAAAAAAAATAGAAAATGAGGATTGAAAGGAACCTCAAGAGGTCCATTCTACAACTCAAAGCAGGACCAGCCCCAACTATATCATCCCACCCTTTGTCTAGCCAGTTCTTAAAAACCTCCAAGAATAGAGATTCCACAACCTCTCTGTTCCAGTGCTTTATTACCCTCCTAGTGAGAAAGTTTTTTCCTAATATCTAACCTAAATATCCCTTGCTGAAACCTGAGACCACTTGCTCCTTATTCTGTCATCTGTCACCACTGAAAACAGTCAAAGCCTTTGTTTTCCATAGCTATTTAGCCCGATTTTGACAACATTTATTTGCATGGGGCCAAATCCAAATTGGTCTTAAAGGCACTAACATTAGAAAGAGTGATCCCAAATAGTGCTTGGAAGGTGCCCAGGCCCTAAGAGCATGCCTAACTCAAAACAGGAACACTGCATGCAATATGTAGTGCAGCAGCCTCTGGTCACTTTCATCCAAAACCACGATGTTGTGGTTTTATAATGGCCTAGTGCTGGGCTGCCCAACTTCAGTGCATCTCCTGGGCTACACACTGCGCAGACCAAACTCTGCAGGAGTGGACCTGCTCGGATCTCTTCTTACCATGCGGACTGCCCAGGTCTCACGTGCCCTTCTCCCCTCACCCTGCCCCTAGGCCCTGCCACACCACCAATAGTGATAGACATGGCTGTAGGCCCTGGTGGACTGCATGTTAACTGCTCAAGAGCTGCCAGTTAGACAGACCTAGCTTAATAATTAGAACATATGCCAGCAAGCTCAAGTGCTAGGATTAATATCCGGTACATTTTTGAGGGCATTTAAACTGACATCTCAAATGAAAGGTTCAAACCACCAGGCTGTAGAATAGGCTGGGGTGAGGAGATATTCTTCATCCCTCCTATTGAAGAAGCTGGGCCACTGTACCAAAAAGGAATGTAAGAGTCTCAGGGCCTGGAGGAGAAAGCAGAAAATGGAGTCTTATTCTGTAGCCCAATGCAGAGTGCATTCCAGGTCAGGAGGGATTCATGGGTTCTTTTGCCTGCTGGCAGGTTTATTTCTAGTTTGGAGGGGCTGTCTATTTCTTTGATTGGTTGATCAATAACTGTCTTATGTAACGTCTTGAGGGTGGCTCCAGCTTGCCATTTACTCCTTATTCTTCTGTGGAAAATGTAAAGTGGCCTATTCTACCCCTTCCCAGAACCTGCCCTAAGGGTGGGCAACATGGGCAACTGCCTAGGGTGCCATGGTTAAATGGGTGTCACACACACACACACAAGCAGCATACATTCACACAAATGCTCTCCCCTTGCCCTGAGCCACCCAGGCACAGTGGCATCTGCTCCAGTCCACACACCTTGCTCCCATATAGCAGTAGTGGTACTTGCCTACCCACCTGTCTGGTGCACCATGCTGCTATGCCTCTCTGCCAGACTGCCCCCTACACCCTTGCCCACCTCCCTCTGCATGCAGCAATGCTGCTGACTTGGAGGAGAGCACTGGGAGGGGCATCAGAGGGATGCCCAGGAACAGGGGGGAGCACCAAAATACAAGTTCACCCAGGGCGCCATTTTCCCTAAGGCTGGCTCTGCCTCCTTCCAATCTTGTTCTTGCATGCTGAAAGATACAGGGAAAGCAATATTTGCAGAATCAATAGTGACTACCTCGTGTATCGTTAGAAGTACCTGTCACCTAGCAACTCTTCCACCTTCCATCACAAAATTAGACTAGGCTATTTACACTTACTGGAAATATAAATTATCCCAAGATTGTGCTGTTCAAGTGATTTTTCCCACCTGTCCAATCCAGTAAAAAGATAAGGCCTTCATCTACCATATGTAAAAGCTGTACTAACATAGCTAGTTAGTCAACTTTCCCATCCCCCCTCATTCCAGATTCCAGTAAGATGACCAATATTCCAGACAGTCTTTGGTACTGCAACTAGCATACTTATTAATCCATAGAGAAAACTCTCATAGCAGTAGAAATACAGGCAATTATGCCAAGTATTGATGAATTATTTTGTTAATGCCCTTTCCTAGAAAAAATGTGGCTTTTTTTTAAGGAAAGCACATCAATATTTGTAAATTAAAGAATCTGTTAGGTCATAAGTGTTCTATTTGAAAATAACACCCCATGCAAACTCCAATTTATTTTCCAATTCAAAAAAATACAAAATCCTACAAGTCCCAAAATATGGATACAGGTAGCTTGGCTTTTTGTTATCTGTTTTTTTTAAAGACAGATTTCTTAAAGTTATTGATCTTTTACCATATGTATTGCCATATCTCTCTCTCTCATCTTTTTTTCTAAAAAATAGCTATTGGAAGTTGGGATGCATGATTTAAGTGAGAAAATGCAGCCAGCAGCTAGGAGAGCCTCATGTGTTTGTTGTGTTACCCACTGTCCAGCACATGAAGGGTTACTTGCCCTTCCACCTGCTTTTTCTTTACTAACGAGTCACCCTCAAGCTACTGCCAGGACAAACACTACTGCTGCTGTAGGAGAAGGTATTGGTGCCACCCAGAAAAAAAAGTAATAGATCAGCCACAGGTTATTGCCTTCTCCCCACCCGCACTATAGGTGCTGGGTTTTTTTCACTATTGGTAACAAAATTGGCTACAGTAAAGTTTCACAAGAGGGTGTCTGTTCCATTAGCCCTGTAAAGATAATGTTATTTTCAAGGGGAAAAGTGTTTTACTTCATTTTGCCTTCCAAAAATAAAGTGAGTGTCTCAGGGACATGTGGTATGCTGAGAAATATGGTTATATATATTGATTTTTAGGTAATAAACCATTTATAAATACATAAAATTGTTGGCAATCCCTCACAGTCAAGGATCATTGTCTTCTATGATTGTCTTATCTGTATGTCTAAAGATGGCTCATAAGGCCTGTCTGGGAGCGACAGCCTATACTGCAGCTTGGACATGTGTTTCCATGTGGAATGGGTTGCTTCGGATTCTTGATTATGCTGCACAATAACATGTGGCTTCTGTCAGTCCTGCTTTTCCATTGCCTGTTGTTGCTGAGAGATTTCAAAGTACTGAGATCCCTACAGCAAAAACTCTTCCTCCAACTGGTGTGGTCTTGGGCAATAGTCTCCTATGAGTTAACATCAATGTTGAATTTTTTAAGCTGGTCTTGAGGATATCTCTGAGCTGCTTTCTCTGCCCTCCTCTTGAGCATATGCCTTGGCTGAGCTGGGAGAATTAAATATGCTTTGGGAGTCTGGAGTCAGACATCTAGATGACATTGCTAACCCAATTAAGTTGATGCTTGATAACCTATGCCTCAATGCTCATGGTGCTTCCTTGTAGGAGGATGCTAACGTATGTGCAACCCTCTTCCCACTGGATTTGGAGGATCTTCTGCAGGCAGCACTGATGGTACCTCCCCAACAATTTTAAACATCTCCTGTACCTTATCCATGTCTCTGCTCTGTACAGCAAGGAAGGGGTCATGACTGCTTGATAAACCAAGAGTTTGGTTTTGGATCTGATGTTTTGATCTTTGAACACCCATTTCTTCAGGTGTCCAAAGGCTGCATTTAAACATTTGAAGTGATGTTGGATTTCCTCATTAATGTCAGCCTTCTGCAAGACATGACTTCTGAGGTATGGGAAATGTTCTCCAGAGTCTCACCATGGATCTGGATTATCAAAGCTGTGGACTGTTCATTAGGAGCTTGTTGGTGGAGGACCTTAGTCTTCTAAATATTAAGTGTCAGTCCCATTTTCTTGTATGCCTCAGTGAAGATGACAATTGCCTGAAGGTCTGCTTCTGGGTGAGCATACACTACAGTATCATCAGCATACTGGATCTCAATGATTGAGGTTAGGATGGTCTTGATTTTGGCTCACAGTCAACTGAGGTTAAAACAGCTTACCATCTATTTGGTAGTTTAGTTCCACTCTGGCTGGAAGTTGGTGGTTACATCACAGCAAGGAAGATTGAGAAGAGTGTTGGAGTGATGGCACAGCCCTGCTTAACTCCTTTCTTAACCTTCATGGGATCTATGATAGACCCATTATAAGAACCACCATTCACATACCATCATGGAGCAGACAGAGAAAGGTAACAAATTTTGATGGGCACCCATACTTAAGAGGGATCATCCACAGGACATAAAAGCTGAAAGAGTCAAAAACTTTAATGAGGTCAAAGAAGGCCATGTAGAAAGTCTTACGTTGTTTCCAGAATTTCTACTGCAGCTGGCAAGCTGTGAGATCATACCAGTTGTGCCTCTTGATGCCCTAAACCCACACTGAGATTCTGGAAGGAGCTCTTCAGCAAGTGTAAGAAGATGATTCAGGATGGTTCTCTCAATTATCTTTCCTGTGGTGGACAGCAAGGCAATCCCTCTGTAGTTTCCACAGACAGACTTGTCTCCTTTCTTGAAGATAGCCACAATCACAGCTATGCACAGCTGTGCATCCTTGAGGTAGTCTGGGATTTTCTCATCATTACAGATCCTTAAGATGAGGGCATGAAGCTATTATGTGAGCTCCTCTCCTCCCTGACTGAAGATTTCCATGGGGATTCCATCCACTCTAGATGCCTGATCTTTCTTTATTTGCTTGATAGTTTTCTTCACCTTGTCAAGGGTTGGAGGGGTTCTGAGATTATCCCACAACACCCAGTTAGAGATGGAGTTGAGAACACTCTTGTCAACAACAAAGTTGATTGAGACAGTCTTGGTGGCACTGAAGAACCTGCACCCTGGATCAGTGAGATGTTGAATCTCCTTAGCCTTGTCTTCCATCAATTTTTTCTTCATATCATGGGACCTCCTTTGGACTTCTGCCTTAGCTTGTTGGAGATTTAATTTATTTTGCTTGGAGTGTGTGTCATTTTGCCAAGCACCAAAGGCCTTGCACTTGTGATCAATCAACTCTTAGATTTCCTAGTCCTTCTCATCAAACCAGTTGTTGATGTTTCCTGGTAGAGAATCCAGGTATCTCTTCACAGGCACTGATGACAGTGGCCTTGAGGGCACCCCATATACTGCTGACATTTTCCCATTGTTGGCTACAAATGTCCAACTCAGGATCCTTAAAATTCTGGTTTATTAGGCAGATTCAAACACTGTAATGAAGTTAAATCATAAACCTTGGGGCTGGTCCCCCCCCCCACACACACACACACAGAGTAGCAAGCTACAAGAGTCAGGTATACCTATCCTACAAGCACTGGAGTCTGCCGTCGATGGCCAGTCGAGGCTTCTTTCAGCATGGTGTTATCCTCCAGAAGAGGGTCGCCGGCTGGTCCTTCTGGCTGAACAGGTCGGGTGCTGGTCAAGTTGGAGATCAAGAGGGCGCTACTGAGGGTCACTTTTCATTGCTTTTTATCTGTCCTTGGCAGACTTTGGTGACTCCCCAGTTTTCAGGTTTGCCCAATCCAGGGGTCGTTGACCCTTGTGGGCCTTCCCCCCTCGGTGGCTACTGGATGGCATCTGTCAGCCCCAGGGGTCGTCCACATGTACGTGCAGGTTTGGGAGTCCATTAATGAATTTTGAATAGGGCTCTGGGAGTGGTCGATCTGGAGATATTCATCCCAAAAGTTGATCCCCTCAGGCCAGGGCTTCTAGCCCTTGATCAGTGATGTTTAGAGATGTCCCGGTTGCTACATTGTCTTCTATTGATTTCTTCCATTGGTTGATCTACAGTTTCCTTAGGTATTAATAGCTGTCTGCTACTGTGTTACGCATTCAATCACTGATTCACTCGCTCTTTCAGGGGCCACCTGATACAGGGAAGCAACAGTTTGACTCCTGCCCTTGTTAACATTGTTACTAAACACATTTACAGTTGAAAGTTGAAAGGTGAGGAGTATAAAATATAAGCTACAAATGTTATGCCATGGCACACAAATAGATAAAAATACCAAAATACAAGGGGAGATATAAAATGCACACATACAAATTTTAAAACACAATTCCTTATCTTAAAGTGAAAGAAAGAGGAAGGAAGAAAAGGTAGAAGAGGAAAAACATATCCAAGGAGGGGACAGCAACTGCAGGCAAGAGGAAAAGGGGGCTTTCTGCTACACCATCATTGCTGGAATTCACCAGCTTTTTTAGTTGAGGCACTGGTGGAAGAGGTCTTGTTTGCTTGGGCCCTTGAGTCCTTCGACATTACCAACCATTGGTATTGTTTCTCCTGTAGCCATCATTTAAGAGCCAGTTTGAGTGACATTACCAAATGGATGAGTCAGTGATCAGTTCAATAATCATCAGCTTCTAGCATAGCTCTAGTGATACAGACATTTTTGTGATCCCAGGCATGGACAATGACATAGTAAATCAAGTGCCAATACTTAGATCATGGGTGTTGGCATGATGTCCTGTGCCTGTTTGTTTGGTGGAACAGGATGTTGGTGATGGTGAATTCACGTTCTGTGCATTTGTTTAGAGGAGGATGCCATTGGAGTTGACCTTTCCTGCTCCTTCCTTGCCAATGGTTCCGTTTCCCAAGCTTAGAGTCCTTTCTGACTCTGGCATTGAAATCACTGAGAAGAATAAGTCTGTCTCCCTCCAGAATGTCAGAAACGACTTGGTCACATCAGCAGCATCAAGAGTTGGGGCCTATGTGCTAATGACAGTGGCATTCTAGCTCCCCAACAGTTTAAGACAGAGAGTCAAGAGGCTGATAGGGAACTCATTTAGTTATTTTGAGTTTATTCTTAATGGCAAAGCTAACTCCAGGAAGTTGATGTTCTTTTTCTTGTGGTAAACAAGAATGGGTAACTTCCAGAAGAAGATATAGCTGCCTTCATGGTCTTTGAGCTGCCCATCTCCTGTTTACTGGGTTTCGCTCAGTGCAGATACATTGATGTTGTGTCGCCTGAGTTCTTGGGTCACAACTGCAGTGTAAGCAATTCACTGTTAGGATATGAGAGTCTATGAGAAGTCCTGATTTTTCAGGTCCTGAAAATGATGGTGCATCTTCACTGGTATTTTTGACCACAGTAAAGGTGATCCCACTGTACGCAGTTATCCAGTCAGGAAGAAATACAGAATACTGTATTAGACAGGCTATGTTTAGGGCACCTATTCTAGCCCCTTCCCTATTTCGGGTGAGCAGAGTGAATTCTGAAGAGGGCCGCTCAGTCACTGTTACAGCTGCCAAATTGCACTCCTCTCTCATCCAAGTGTTAGACACCCTTCTTGTAACTGCCACCTTCATACCAGTTCATGACTAGTGTTGGTACTGGATTTAAGACCCAGATACCTTGTTCTAGGGAGACCCAAACCCTCAAACCAACCACAACCGCCTCATTCAATAATAGGCAAATTTTACTGATACACAGTTATAGAAGATAAGAATAATGAAAACAATTCTATATCTACCAGTCCTAGAGCTTCACGCTGAGGTTCTCTCTTGAATGTCTGATGTCAGCAGCCTGGAAGTTAGAGGCCGAGGCCCATCCCCCACAGTGGGGTGGATGAGATGGGCTGGTGGTATGCCCTCTGTCCATGACGGCCTCGTGTTCCCCTCTTGGGGACCCTTTGCTACTCTGAAATACCTCCTTTTGTATCCTTTTTCTCCTTCTGATGACTTTTTATCTTAGGTATTGCTGATTCATCTCTCTGTAGTTGTCATACTATCAGTATATCCATGTTCTGTCCTGTCAGCATATCCTTCTGTTTTACAAAGCCATCATATGCACACATCCTAACTTGATCTTTACGAATGTCCTCCAAATCAGGTCTGTTCCCCCAAAACCAGAAATCTCAATGGCTCTGCACCTGGGCACTGTGACTTGGTTCCACCTTATCTCATGTTATGGAACAGTGTGGTACAGGTCTTTAATTTCCTAGTCTGTGTGTCTGCTCGCTGCTTGCCCATGTCAGACACAGTGGGCCTTGAAGAAACTTTGTCTCAGACAGGCTTTTTAGAACTCAATTAACCCTTGCTGTTGCCCTAGACCATTATTCTAATGCATATCTACTATACCTATAAGCCAATTCACAAAAGCAAACCTCTAAATACCATTTTCTAGCCGTCAACTGGGGGATACCAGACATCACAATCCTGCTCCCATTACCATTAGCTGGTCACTAATGGGCTTAAAGAATGTTCTGGAAAAGTTGTTTTCAGGGAAGATGCCTGTGCGTGACTTTCATTGTGGAAAGGCTGCTGCACATCAGCTTCCACATAGCTCTTGACAAAATAGGACCTTGATCCAATGGCAAGGAGACCAAGACAACTAGGGATCTTGTTCCACTGCAGCCTTTATCCACCTTTGCAGCTGTTGAGATTCCAATATCTTCTTCCACCTGCTCCACTACTGAGGACTTGTAGACCCATGGCTGGGGGCTGTGCAGGCTTATTATAGCGGTGGCCTGTACTTGCCACGTCACAGCAATGTCAAAGGATGTGTGTGGCTTTTCCGGAAGGATAGCATTGCCATCTGCTGTCTTCACAATATCCTGGTGGTGCTGCCTCTGCTTGGTCCATGACTGCTTATTCATCAGAGTTACCTGTGTTTATTTCCAGCTAACCTTCCCTGAATGTCATTACACTATCTGCCACCTGTGGATGCACTGCATAGCAGTACCACTGTGCTCCATGAAGCAGTACATCTCTACCCGCAGATAAACTAATGAATATAAATAAATAAATAAGTTAAATAAAACTGTCAATTTTTTTTATGAGAAGCATAATGACATTTTGTAGAGCCCTACAAACAAAAATTAAGTAGATAGTTCTTCTAAACAACTTGAAAGTATCTTCTATCTTCCTTTTTTCTGCTATATACCCTTTTTAGGGCCCTGGCAGCCATTACAATTATGGTGTAATTAATTGATTCTTAACATCAGACCTGGGACAGTCCATGGTCCCAAACGGGGCACCACATGTTTGTATCCCTGCCCTGCAGCATATATGCAGGTTGCAGGGCTGGGCATTTAAAACTGCTGTGGTACAAGAATCCAATAGGATCTTCCTCACTGCAGTCTTTCCCTGCACCTTGCATGTGGATCCCAGTTCAGCACCGCAACTGGGATCTCAGAAATTCTGTGCCCCATCCCAAACATTTTGTATCTTGCCATGTATGAGTGGTATGGCAGGATGTGCAATGTTTGGGGTGGGACATTATTTTAACATTTGCCAGGAAATTATTAGACATGCATGAAGAAAAGTAATGTGTATACTTCAAGAAATGTTTATCTGCACTTCTGTTTATTAAATAGAAGAAATGTTTAAAGAATATGTTCCACAAAAATATGTATATGGCAAATGAAGAGAACCCTAGCTAAAACAAATGCATGCTTTCTAATATGCAAACAATGTTTTACTGATTTGAAGGACAGAAACTTGCCAAAGATATACCATTATGGGGTCATTTCCATGCCACAGAAACCATATTACTTTCCACTCTGCCTTGTTCAGAAAAGTAGCCCTTCTATCATCATGTACTTTACCAGTGTGAACACTTTGTTATTATTTTTAAAGCATACATTTCTTCCTCTACACTGGAAACTTATGATCATTGTATTGCAGTTTTATCTTAGTGTAGCAGTTTTTAGTTCTACCAGTTATTCTTGATATTCGAGCCAACAGTTTTCAGGATCAACTCATCATTCAGAACATTTTAGAAGGCAAAATCCAAGTTTATTGGCATGCCTACATAGACAGTGATACTCACACAGTCTGATCCTTGCCTCCCTGAGCTGAAGACTAGAAAAGGTTTGAACAAGATTTTCTGAGACTTCACATTTTCTACTTGTTAAGTACCCATAATACAAAATGACTGGTTCACATTGTGAGTGTCTAAGTTAACAATGTTCTTTTCTCTACAATATGCTACCACCAAGAATGGAACATCCAGGCCTCATCAGTTACAGTAAGAAGAGATTATCTGCACTGAAAAGAAACTAGATTATTGAATCCTATAGCACAGGCAGAGAGGTGACTAAATCATACCTAGAACATAGTGTATCTGGATTTGCTATTTTTAAAGCACACAGAGTAAATGGTTCAGTATTGTACAGTTTTTCATTTCTCATAACCTTTGGCATCCAAATATATTAAATGTGTATCTTTTTCATTTCTCGTTAAAAATCTTATGCCTTTACAGAGTATAAGTTTTACACAAATATGCAAATACTGAAATGTGCTATAGAAGTTTGTTTTTTCATTATATGTCGTTTTCATTTACTTTCTCATATACTCTATTCCCACATGGCTGAAAGGCAGTAAATGGGAAGGTAACTATCTGCAAAACCAAAGATATTTTAAAGAAGAGAATATGCATTTAACTCCCTTCTTATTGATATTTTCACACACATACAAAATAGTTTCTGCTTTGCTTATCTTAACCATAAAACAGAAGTACACATTTTACAGCTCTATAGTTATGTTAATTATTCTGTTTCCCATAATATTTGCTTCTCTGGATTTTCATCAAACATTCCTTACCACTCGTGAGCTCAGAGCATTATTGTTATTTGTTATGTGCAAACTGTTTTCACCGTATAAACCATAGAAGTAAATATGGATCCTGCTCCAAAGAACTCTCAATACTTGAACACATTCTGCTTCCCTTTTAATTTAGCACCAGGTGCACAGCTAAACAGCTTGTCTTGACTTACAAGACTTTGGAGTCCTTCATCATTGGAGTTTTCATTTGAACTCAAGAAGGGGAATCTTTGTTATATCTGACCTGAGAGGGTTCTCAATTCAGGGGAAAAATGGATCATTAAACTGGTGTGTTTTCATAGATTTCACAGCTAGTTAGTGAAGGGTTGTTAGCTTTGTGACAAATAGCATGGCCATTCATGCAAGGAAGGGCTTAGGGACAAATCCTGCAGCAAGAGGAAACACATATGCTGGCTAATGCATTTTTTTGCTATGGTATTGCCAACTAAAATAAGATATTACCAAGTAAATATTGGAGCATTCACAATGGGGCTTACTTGATTACTCTTGTTAAAACTGCCACCAACTAGCATATGCTGTAATACCATGTTAGCTGGCTGGATATGGAGCTATGGTACACGGGCCAGTGTGGTAGTCCCAGGACATTGCTATTAGTGTCTTGAATCCCCTTGGAAGATACTGCTGTGCTTTGATTGTGAAGCGCCAGCATACATTATCCCATCTACAACACCCCAGAACATAAGAAAGAGGACATTTAATGGGAGGGAGGGGTTGGGTGTATGCTTATATATATATATATATATATATATATATATATATATATATATATATATACACACACACACACACACACACACACACACACACACATTACCCATGTTAAAACACACCCAATCAGGCACAACATGCTACATACTTTTAACAGACTGGCTAGGACTACACTTGCTTTAGGATTCACTTCAAACATTATTTGTTAATTAAAAGTTAGTATTGTTCAGTATTGCCTTGTGCCTTTTTAGGATGTGGAGAGTGCCTGAACTTAAACTTATAAAACAAAACAAAAAAGTCTTAAAGTCTACACATCCTCAGTGCAGCCACCATGGAGTGTCTACAGGCATGAGTGACTGGTGCTTCCTGAATCTGGGAGGGCACCCACAGAAGCTGCCGCTGACAGCGACCCTGTCAGGGGGGACACCGGCCCTACCGACAGCATCAGTCTTGGCCCTCAGGGGGGCACATGCACCCCTGTGCACCCCCTAGCAGTTGCCTATGTCTACAGCAGATATTTACTGTGGCGCTGCCTAATTAAATGTGCAGTAAACATCTCAGCATCTACATGTATGTCCCTATTAAGCTGCAGTAAACTAATAAACTCTGCCATAGGTTAGTACTTGTAAATACAAGCACTGTCCTATGGTGGAGTTATTTAGTGCTCAGCAGCACACATGTACACACTGACAGGACTGGCTGGGGAATGAAGGAACTTCAGTGCAGGGGCTGCATGCTGGTTAGCACCCTTGTGCCCCATGCAGCCCCTTTGCAGTGCACTGATCTAGGTAGGAGTAGCCCTGGACTGGCAGGCTGACCCCCAGGCTTCCTGCCAACCAGAGCTGCTTTGACCCAGCTCAGCACACTGCAGTTATGGGTGCACATTCAAACACAGTGCCTGGGAGCAAAAGACTCTGGCGCAATATGATTTTCATAGATTCCATAGATTAGGGCTGGAAGGGACCTCATGAGATCACTGGGGCAAAGGCAAGAAGTCAGCTGGGGTCAGATGACTCCAGCAAGATAATCATCCAAATGTTTCTCAAACTTGTCCAGGGTAGGTGCTTGTACCCCTTCTGGGGGGAGTCTATTCCAGACTCTGGAGACTCAGCTAGTAAAGATGTTTTTCCTTATGTCCTGTCTAAAATGGTCTTCCAGTAGTTTGTGACTGTTGGACCTTGACTTCCCTTGAGGTGCCCTAGTGAACAGACATTCTCCCAGATCCTGATGCACACCCCTGATATAATTATAGGCTGCCACCAAGTCACCCCATGAGCCTACACTTTTCCAAGCTGAAGACTCCCATGACTCTCAGCCTCTCCTCATATACTTTGTATTAAGAGCACATGTAGATGCACCCAGTGAGAAGTAGTGCCCAGCCAAATTCCAAATGACCAGTTCTATTCATGCCAATTCATTATTGTGGTAAGTAGAACTATATCAATCCTTGATTTAGTCTCAGCAGGCTCCCCAAACTTGTATCACCATCTCAGGAGGTTCATAGCTGAAGTTAAAAAAGCTCAAAGCTTTCCAAACTGCTTTGCAGGAAGTCAGCTCAGATTATCACTTTAGCCTCTTTTGACCATAAAATCTATCATTCTGTGAAAGAGATTCTTAATATTTCCCTAGCAGTGCTCCTCTTCATTCTCCCTGCATATCATACATGTCTTAGGCAGGGTTATGATACTGTGATCTCCCTGTGGAACTCCACAGATTAACAATAAAAGAAGGTCAGAGTTAGAGAAAAATGTTAGAAACCTTATGAAAAGCATGAAAATGAGTTAACCACAGTAAAGTGTTTAATGCTTTCCCTAGAGTAGCCTTCATTTCTTTTTTCAGTGTCCTTTACCTTGTTAAGAAAGGTATATTTCTGTGATCAGTCGCAGAGAATCATAGGAGCATCACTGAAAAGGGGCCCTCTTTGCCCCTCTTCTCAACATAAATGCAGTAGCAAGTTTTTCTCAGCATTTGTATCTGACGTCATCTCTAAAAAAAGTGATAACATACTTGAGAGAGAAGTGTAGCGATGTCTAAATGATATTGGCATAATCAGCACATGAAAAGGGACAATATGAAGTAAAACACAGATGACAAAGTGTTTCAAATTGCTCATTTGCAAAAGGGGCTCCAAAAAGTGAGACAATTCAATGAAAAATTGTCAAAAGTTGTTATTATGGAACTATTGATATCATCATCTTTGTATCAATCTATCTTTCATTAAACCATGAAAAAAAAAATAAAGCGGTGTTCAAAGTTTACTTTCTGTTTTGATGTTTGCCAGTTTTGTGATACTTTGAGAAGATAAAGATTACAGCTCCTGTCAACCTGAAATCTAAGGGCATCTTTACAGGTGCTCCAGGATGGAAGAGGGGTGGGAGTATTTTAATTAGCACCCTCCAGCAGACTCAATTAATGGCGTCTGCTCCCACACGCTGTAATTTCAGCACATCAGAATAGACATTTTGCATGTCTACAGGCACCCTCAAATGCTACTATAAGGATACTATGCTATAAAGGTGTAATGCAGATAATTTTTATAGTGTGTTTCATTGACATCTCTTTTCAAATATAAACTATGTTATCTCTATTTTACAGAATTCATGTGGAAAGAAAACATGCAATGGCAGTGCAGATTTTAATATTAACATGGATATTGCTATTATTAACATCTCTCTGGAGTACCAAAATGGAATTTTTCAGCTTCCTGGGGACCTGTCTGAAAGGGTCTTGCCATTTTCACTTACCCTCTGTAGGTAACAATAAATGAACAGAAGCCTTTTTGCTACATTATCAGAAGCTGAGCACCTTGACACTCCTCTTCTCCAATTTCACCCAGAATATATCCAGTAATGGACTTGGACACCAAGTCTGGCTTTGGGCTCCTTTCTTTTAGAATGTGACCACATAGTCTAAGGTTAAGTACCAGCTCCCTTTACAGTGCATAAAACGGTGAATTATTTCAGAAGGGGAATCCAAAAGGGCATGGAGCTATCCATTGAAAAACATTAAGTATGGTGCAGGGGAGGTCCTATCCCTCTTCAGAACTTTGGCAGCTTTACTTAGGGCTGCAAGGAGACTCCTTCTTCCACTCAGGAGTTTAGAATCCTCACCTACTGGAAGGGGAAGACCAGGGAAACACCTACAAGTAGTCTTCGGAAGAACTGCTGAAGGCTGGCTGCTTTCTTTCAAAAAGCCAAGGAGCGTTAGAACATGCCACCCGGTTTGGCCCAAAACTAGTCCACCTACCTCAAGGGGTGAGGGAGGAATTGTGAGGGAGAGGAAAAGAAAAAAAATCATCCTGGGATGTTGGGTTACTTTGAGTTAACTTAAATCTGGAGGGGATCTGAGACAGAAATTCACTAAACTGATTTAATCTAAATCAGTTAGTCTGAATCAGATATATCCATCTAGGTTTATCTTAAAATCGTTTGGGCCATTTTGAAAGCAGTTTAATTGCTCAGAACTTCTGTTGTGTTACAGTTTTGAACCAGTTTCTGATCACTTATGCTGGTTTATGTGTAACTTCTGTCCATTACCATAAGGTTTAAAGGAATATTGAGGCTCATCATCTAGTGCAACCCCAACTTGCTTGGTTTCTCTGTCTCCACAAATTTCGTATTCTTTCCTGCACAACACCATTGAACCTCTCCCCTCAATATAGAACCCAGGTCTCCCCTTACTGGATAAGTGTGCTAACTTCTATGGTATTATATAAAAGGTAGGCAGCAATGCCATCACTGGAAGCTTTGTTTTAAAAAGAAAGCAGCTACAGCTGCATTTTGTAAGAGAAGCCAGGCCCATCACTGTGTAAGTCCCTTCCTTAGACATCGCTCCACTTACCAGAGCTAAGTGCTTGCCTGCTGAGACTGGGATAATTCTGGGTGGGCATGTCTACATGAGACATTTTACTGTGCATTAGACTAATCTAATGTGCAGTAAGTGTCACCATCTACACATTCCCAGGACTTCATGCACTATAAATTAAGCTAATGTGCTGTTTGCTAATACCAGGAAATCCAGGTACTAGATTAACAGTGCATTAGCTACTGTGCAGTACACACATGTAGCTGCTGACTGGGAGCATTTTGTTCCCAGTCAGCCTAGGCAGCAAGGGGTGCAGTGCTGCCTGACTAAGCCCAATGTGGGATAGGAGCTGTGCTAGCTCCAGGGGCAGCTGTATCCCTGCCACACAGGGATAGCAAACTGTGGCCAATACAGCTATCCTGGCAGCCAAGACTGCTGCATCCCAGCCAGATGAAGATTGGGTCAGGGCCCAATCCCCACTGAGCTGGAATGGCTCTCCTGGCCAAAATTCAGGCTCATTAAAGCACTTTGGGGTGCACATCTACACCTGCACCCCCTTCAGGAGCAAACTGCACCTCACAGGAGCAGCCCAGTCCACAGATGATCCTTCCCTGCTCTTCCCACCTGCAGCAGCCAAGGGGAGCTCCAGGCTCCTTTGGGTGCCAGCCCCAGGGCTGCCAGGGGGCACGTCCCAAATCCCCACATGGCCAGGAAAGCTGTCCCTGCTCAGTGGGGATGCTGCCTGCCAGGCACTTGGGGATCAAGACCCTCCCAATACCTATGTGGCCGACAGCCATTTCTGCTCAGTGGGGACACTGCCTTCCAGGTACATGGAGATAGGAATCCCCACATGGCTGGCAAGCAGTGTCCTCACTAAGCAGGGACAACTCTCCTGGCCACATGGGGATTGGGAACAGTCCCCGTGCCCCCTGACAGCCCTGGGGCTGGCACCTGAAGGAGCCTGGAACACCCCTTGGCTGCTGCAGGTGGGAAGAGCAGGGCAGGAGCAATTTGCTCTCAATGGGGACACAAGTGTAGATGTGCACCCCACCCTGTTTTAATAAGCCTGAATTTTCTGTATAATTTCAGGTGAATTTATTGCACATGTAGACGGACCCGGAATCTGTTGAAACACAACTCCAAGTGATTCAAGTCAAACAAGGAAGTGTCTATTGAGTATATATTTCTTCAGTGTTAAGTGGTGACTGAACTATTTTTTTTGAGATTGCAATTTGGACTTAGGTGCCTAATGACTACTGAAGTCCTGTTTTACATCTTTTCTATATCATTACATGAGTGAAGATGGGGCTGAGCATGACCCATCCATAGGCATGCTTCAAACTGAAATACACCAATATAAAGCTGTCGTGGGCTTGTCTTAACAGCTGCAGTTGGGGATGAAGGGCTCCAGGGTTGTGCAGAAGGACTAAACTAGAGCTGAACCATTGATGTATTTCTGGTTTGAAGTGTGTCAGCAGACTTGTGTTTGCATGATGTGGGCTGACCATGAATGAGCCTTCTTGTACTTCCCCCCTGTCCTGGGGGGAAGTACAAGAAGTTCATCCCTGAACTTCTTGTCTCTTTCTGATCTCGTCTGTCTCTCTGGAAGGAAGAAAATAACTTCCTAGAGGCATCTGGGAAGCCCTTATTTTTATCTTGCCAATGGATGGTCATTTTTTCCATCAAAAAAATGAATGATTTTGATAGAAACCTTTGATTGTCTGAAAATCATTTGCACATAAAATTCCTGACCAGTACTAACAACTACCCTAAAAGGAACTCCCAGTGAATTCAAGAAAGAACTTTTACTTCTCTTTGTGATCTTATTTCTATAGAGATATACATGGTGATGGTTTTAAGATGGGTCACATAGAATGTTACTTGTTACAGCAACCTAACCAAGCACAATTACTAAAGAATGATTGCTATAGTTGGGGCATTAAGGACTAAGGACACACGTCTCAGGAATGACAATTTACTGTAAAAGGAAACCATTTTTAAGAAACTACTAGGGCTGTGTGACGCTTCAGTCCCTGATTCAATTTGGTGGATATTTGGCCTGATTCAGTGGTTGAATCTCTGAATCTGAATCAAATCAGAGGACCTTTTAACCTCTCTGAATTGATTCAGAGCCCTCCAAATTGATTCAAAGAGATTTGGCAATTTGGACATAGATACAGCTTTAAATATTTTTTCTACATACCTCTAGGAGCTGGGGGCTCACGATCACTGTGCTGCTAGGGTGGATGGAGCATCCCACAGAAGCATGGGGAGGGCTCCCCAGTGCACTTGGTAGCAGACACAGAAGTGGACCAGAAGCACTTCTGGGTCCACTGGGGAGTGTGCTGGGGAGCCCCCCGACACCTCCCCGGGTCAGTGACTGGTACCTCCTGGGTTGGGGGTTGGGTCACCTAGGGTCCCCCTGCAGCCAATCACCAAGGTGAGGGGGTGCAGGGGGGCCCTGCTGTGTGCTCCTCAGCAGACCTGGAAGTGGACCGGAAGTACTTCCGGTCCACTTCCGAGTTCGCTGGAGAGCCCCCCACACTGCTGTGGAACGTTCTATCTGCCCCAGCATTGCAGCAATCACAAGCCATGCTGCTACCTAGAAGTATATAGAAAAAACTTTTAAAGCTGTGCCTGTGTCTGAATCACTGAATCAGCACTGAATCATCAGATTTAGATTTGGCCAAATCGAATTGGGGACAGTGATCTGAATCAATGGATGAAATCACTGTCCCTGATTCAGGCCAAATAGGGCCTGTTTCGCACACCCCTAGAAACTACAATCATTAATATAATGATAATTGTGGTTTTTTCACTAAACAAGTAATGTTGATTGATGAACATAGATTATGAACACATGTATCAAAGTTATCTAATAGATTAAATACTAAGTGAAACATTTAATTTATGTGTTGAAAGGCCAATATGAAGTTAAAAGTCTTCAAATTAAACCCCATCAAAGACTGCTATAAGAAGGGAATGACCACAAGGGTTGTGCACTGTTTGAATGAAGTACACAGATACGCAGCTCATAAATGATTCCAGCACACAACTTAAGTAAGACTATAAACAAACAAACAAACAAACAAACCTACAAATAGTTGCTGCTACTAAGATTAAAGAAAGATCCAGCTATTTCATTTGTCTGGCACTGCAGTCAACTGAAACTCATGGAGACTGCAAGTGACCAGTAGCAAAACCCGAAATAGTTTCACTAGGTACAAAATGAAGCTTCTACTAATCTAAACTGCTTAAGCAGTTTAAATACTTCCAAAACTATGAGCTCAAAGTGGTATAGATGTTGCTGCAGCATCTCAGCTAAATCAAGTTGGGGGTGAAATTATAGTTTGGCTGAATTTAACAGTACAGCTTCCATGATTTCAATGGGTTTGGAACTACATCTGGTAGTCCCGTGCCCATTTTTGCAACAAAAAATAGCAAGAACAAAACATTTTACACTTCAGTTTGCAAGCCAACTATTGTAATATGACAGAAGAATGGTGCAAAGTATTCTCTTCCAATTAAAATATGAACATTACCTTGTGATGATCCTCCTTGTGACCTATAACAAACTATCTAATTAAATGTGAAATTTCTTGACATTTAAGCAGGTCATGTTTTTCCAATTGTCTGATCATTTTATTTCAGTTGTTTCTTCTGGGCATGTTTATTATACAAAACATGACTAATAACCAACATACAGACTCTTCTAAAGTATAAGGGTTACTTATATAGGTTTGTCCTCTTCTTAGATGAAGGTGTTTTAAAAATTCAATAACTGTAATTAAAGACAGACTTGGGGTTTTATTCTTACTAAGCCCCAAATCAGTTTTCTGTTTCCCATCTCATTATTCTAACAGTTAGTTTCTATAAAGTCACCCCTAATCCTCATTTGTTGTTACAAAAGAAAATTGCAATATCTTGCTTTCAAGAAAGCAACAAGACATTCATATTTTGACTAAGTTTTATCTATATTCACCTCAAAAAGTGACTCAGGGGAACCAATTGCAGGGAAATTAAAGTTGTAGTGTAGATTAAAATAAAGCTACAGGGACACAGTTTAAATGCTGACTCTGAAAGTGTTATATGGTCCCCATTAACTGTAGCATTTGAATACAAGTCCAGGTTTTTTACTCAATTATAACAATATGTTTAACTATGTGGAATGTTATGTTGTGTGTGGCTGATCTTAGAATTTTTGTTCCACAATAAAGTCCAACTTTGTGACATTTCCTATTGCTTTGAATTGGAATGAAAAGCTGACATTTCAAAACTGAGCAGAGAGGTAGTTAGCCATGTTAATCTGAAGTCAACCAGAAGGCAGGGTAGATTTGTACCTTATACACTAACTTAACCAGAGATATAGAGCATAAGCTTTCATGAGCCCAAGCTTACTTCATAAAATGAGAGTTTGGGCTCACAAAAGCTTATCTCTGATTAAGTTAGTCTATAAAGTATAAATCTTCCCTGACTTCATTTCAAAATCACCCATGAAAAAAGATTTCCAAAAACTTTCTTTTGAAAACAGCAAAATGCAAATATTTTGAAGTATTTCATTCTGATAAGATCAAAGTATGTCATATTTTTATTTTAGAAGTTCCTGCAGAAGATTCATTTTACCGAATTGATTATACTGTCATTTTTTTCCATTCAGTTTAGTCTCCAAGTTGACTTCTAGTCTTAAAAAGTTGAAATTTAAGCCTGCAAGAATGGATTCTCTCATTCCTCGATAACTGGCCCAAAACAGCAGGGCTTTGACAATCAGCTGTATCACTGTGACTGTCCTGCTACATCACAAAACATCTGACTTCATCATTCATTTTCTATCAAAATCTCTCTGGTGATGAAATCAAGTTTCAGAGAGTTTTCTTTTTCTCTGGAAAGTTCTGAACAAGTAAAAATCAGGATTTTTATAAAAATAAGTAAATACATTACTTTAATATCACCAGTAGGATGGACAGAAGTAGGCTGGACCTTCACCAAAAGGAATTTGAACGCATAAGGGAACTTGCACCACAAAAAATTACAGGTATATTGAATACTTACAAATTACCATGTTGGAAAGCAATACAAGGGACTCCCTATTCATTTCCTAAAAACCTACATAGACCGGCCAGTTTCAATAAACAGCTCAAAACATCAGTTGCATCTTTTTAAAGAAACTTCAAGAACTACTAAAAGTCAAATTAACGTACAGCACAGTTAAATGTCCTTGTACACATAAAGATTGGAACTTATTCAGGCTGGTGAACAAGGTGGTTCCAGTGAATTATTCTCCTTTTGACTTCATTCTCCCGCAAAAAAAATTACAAGGGCCAAGAGACACCTAATTCATGTTTTGAAATTTACTCCTGGGGGCAAACACCAAAGTTTTATGTGAGATAATACAAGATGACAAGTCTTATTTTAATGAGCTGAGTTGACTCTTGGAAACCATAATTTTCCATATGTATCAAAGTTTAGCAGTTGACTAACTGTAACCTACAATGAACTCTTCAAAACTGAAGCAACACTTTTGCTGCATGGTTAATTCTTGGTTAATTTAGAATGATATTTCCTTTCAGCATTTTACATCTGATATATCTAGGAAGTGTCAAAGGAGTAAAGGCACCCAGACTGTTCTTTTGCTGTTTTATCACTGTCAGCATGTATTAGTATTACAAGAGCAGATGCTTTTTTTATGCAAGAGTTCTGAAATATAGTAAGTCCTATGTATAATATTTTAGGGCCAGATCCTCTTCCATCTATTGGGCATCTAAGCAAGAGTAGGTAGCTAAACAAGATTCTATTACAGCCTGTGCATGTTCCTGAAAAGCCATTAATGAATAATCTATCTTGGTAATACATCATCATCTTACCCATAAGACTCAAGAAACACAAGAGGCATTAAAAAAACAGTGAGAAGGAGGAGGACCCACATGCCTTTTCAACTGTTTTTTTTTTTAAGTGATTCCAGCATGGTGGAATAAGTTTTAACTTAAGTGCCTATGTCTACTATGTCTATAGAAGCTGGCCCTTAATGTCTATCCCAAGAGAATCAACTAAAATATTCTATATTAGAGCCAATTGAAGACTTTTCATCAATGTTATTATTATTATTATTGCTGTTTCCATCAAAATTGAAAGGAAGAAAAAACCATTGATTTGGATGGAAATTCTCCTAAAAAGTCTTTTAAAACAAAACATATTTCATTTCAATTTCAAAACATTTTGATATTTTGCCTTGGAATTTGAAAATAACATTATGTATTTTGCCTTTTGAACGGGTCTATTTCTCTCTCGGGCAGAATTTGTAAATTTGAAGTTTTTGCCTTACTTAGTTATTGTTTTTAGATCTCTGAATTGTAGGTGGCATTCTTCTTCCTTCTTGGTTTTCTAACTGTCCAGGGTCCAGCCATGTTACTATGGGCACGCGGGTACCTGAACAGCCCCACAACCTGGAAGCATCCATCCCTCCTCCCAGACCTGGATGTACTCACCTGAGGCTGAGGATCCAGGCGCAGAAATGCAGTGAGCCTCCCAGAAATTCAGGTATGGGAAATGAAGAAGAGCCGGCCCACATGAACCAGCAGGGGGTGGAAATAAAAGATGCTAAAAGTAGCCTCTGGGGGAAGCTGCACCAGCAGAGGCAAAGAACATGGCTACCCTGAGTGTGGGGTCAGCCAAGATCAAGAAGCCACCAGAAGGGACCATGAGCAAGGCTTCTCTTTTGTTTCTTCATTTGTTTATTTTGTTTGCACAAAAGCCATGTGGGCTCTGTTCAAAGCCTCTCAAAGGTAAAAGGCAATGAGGGGAACGAAGGCTGGGAAAAGCTTAGCGAGCCAGACATTTGGAGCCAGTGAAAAGCTAAATGGCAGTTTAGTTGTTCAGCTTTGTTTGCTTCTCTTGCATTTCTTACAAACCCAGGATTACCTTGTGGTACTATAGACTAACTCAGGTGCAGCAAAGGGGAGGACCCTGAACAGTGGGCCCTTAGCTAAAGCCAGCAGTGAAAGTAAAAGTGGTTAGCTCAGGATGCCTGACCTGCCTAGATCTGCTCTGGCCAAAATCTACCCGTAACAGCGTGCAGTCACCTATATGACATCTTTGGTCATCTAAGTGGCATTTTGGGCACTTACATATAGGTAAGAATTCTATCCCTGCCTGTGCAACCCTGAACATGTAGACAACTATGTATATGTATGATCTAGACATGCGCATGCTCACGGGCAGGAAAATGGAGGAGGAAGACAGCACCTCTTCTGTCTTTCTCTTCTGAAGGCTGAGTGAGTAGAACACTTCCCTGGCAAGCTGGAAATCTGGGTTCTAGGGCTCCCTCACCTCACCCAGAAGGGGTTCAGAGGTGTATCTTTCTGCCTTCTCAGTACAGCATTCCAACCGTCATAACTAACCTGTTGTGGGGTATAACCCTGCCCTCCACCTGGTGCTCCGTCTGAAGCTAAGCTACTTTGATGTGCATTTAATAGTCACCGAAGGAAAAAAATGGATAGAGGTCAATGCAGGTGGGAAGCTTCTGTCTTACTGGGAGCAAGGGCCCAAGCTAAAGCACACAGCATCTCCTTTCCAAGCTTCAGCCACCTAACCAAGTAACTCATCCTCAGGCTTGTCCTCATTCTTTTGGGACTTCATATCACCATGGCATGGCTGCCCAGGGGGCCAGCTTCAAAAGAAGTGCTAGATACAGTAAGGTATAATGTTTGACCTGTTGTATAGTAGTTAAAAGTGCTGTGCTAGATAGTCAGAGATTCATGCTGAAGCCCCCTCTGTTTGGTGAGGGAGACCTTGGTCCTTGGCCTTCCCCAATGAGTGCCCTAGCCAATCAACTATTGGAAGCTAAAGACAGGAAGGCACTCCAGTCTGGCTAACTACATTTTTAGGTATTAGGTGGCACTATGCATCCAAAAGTGGGGGCACATACACAACTAGTGGGTTTTAATAGGCCAGAGCCATTGTGCATGCAGTCTATGTGTGTACATAAACATCTGTGTATGCAGGCTTACATGACTAGAAATAAAATTCCTATCTGTTACTAAGTGCCAAAAATGCCACTCAGACAAAAATTCCACATACATGATTCAAACTAGCCACTTAAAATGGCCAGGAATGGAATAGAATGCCACCTCAGGTGTTTTCCCTGTCAACAGACACACTTCACTATGATTTAATATAAGAATATGGTTCCTGTGTGTTCCTGCATCCAAGTGCATTTCTCTAAAAATACATATAAAGGCAGATTTAATCAGTCTGTAACAAACATTTTCTTTGGTATACAGTTGCCATTATAAATTCCTAAATGTCACCAGGCTTTGTTCCAGATCACTGGTTAACTTAATCTTTCATTTGTAAGGGCATCTCCCAGTCTCCCTCCTCATTGGAGGAAATTTGTAAAAAGAACAAGAATCCCAGAACCTGATTGAAATATGTTACTGAATGACAATTAGCTAGTGAAGAATATACTAAAGGCAGCTCATACTATAGACAGTGAACTGTACAACTTCAGGGCACAACACACAGGAATGAAAATCAGCTGGGTCAAGACCTATTAAAGCAAAACAGAGATGAAGATGCCTTCAGAAGAAGATTCACAATCAAGGGCTTTCTGCCAAGAATACCTTGGCTTCCACAAGTTTCATTCCTAGGTTTTGTCAACCATGGTATTCCCTCATAGCACAGCCAGCTTGATGTGTAATGGAGAGGAAAGTGGTCTTTAAGATAGCTAGGCTTCAGCCCATTAAACATTTGAAAAATGAAGACTAGGACCTTGAAGTGAATACAGAAATGAGTGGGGAACCAATGGAACATACAGCTCACTAGAATGATGTGATCTTTTTATTCTTTCTTTACTGGTAGACTGACTTCTCTGTTTTATGCCAGTGGGTGTTTTGGTTTGCTTTCACAAATAACTTCAAGCAGAATACTTGAGATATTGTGATAATCTAGTCTGGAAATGCCATAGCTAGAAGCAAGATCTAAAAAACAGATATCAGGCATAAAAATTAAGTTCTTGATTCTGAAACACGTCCCAGAGCCCTGCTTTCAATTCATAGGCTCCCCAGACAGTGCCTGGGGAGAGTTAGGTACCTCCACATGGGATCCAAGACAGTTGATAATGTTCAGAGGATATTTCCTTCAAATAGTTTGAAATGTTCTCAGACAAAAGAAAGAAGTAAACGTGGGTCTTCCACTTCATGGACAAGGAATCACATGCCTAGGCTTTAACATAAAGAAAAGCACCTTCTCTCTATCCTTGTTTTAAAATAAAGTGGGAGCTCCAATGGCTTTTTTGAAGAACTTTTTCCTTTTGGCATACTCTGGGTGTACTCCGAGAATACCTTTAAGGAAAATAGCTAGAACACCTAGTTTCTATGACACCAGAATGCATAGCTTTGCCAAAACTAAGACAGCTCAAGGGCATACAGGGAGATGCAAGTCCAGATATCTGAGAAACCCAAATGTATCAAAGAGTGCTAAAGAACTGGCAGACATCATAGTGCAGCCACTGGCAAGGATATTTAAGAACTCATGGTACTCAGGCGAAGTACCTGAAGATTAGAAAAGGGCCAATGTGGTGCCCATTTTCAAGAAAGGGAGAAAAGATGACCCAGGAAACTACAGGCCAATCAATTTGACCTCAATTCCTGGGAAGATTTTGGAAAAAATTATCAAAGAAACCATTCTTGACAGGCTAACCACAGACAACATTCTGAAGGATAGCCAGCAAGGTCTGTTATGGGTAGGTCTTGCTTGACCAATCTCATTTCCTTCTATGAACAGGTAACATAATCACCTGGACAAAGGGGAAGAGGTTGATGTCATATACTTGGACATTTAAAAATCCTTTGACCTTGTGTCCCATGATGTCCTCATGGAAAAATTGGGCAACTGCAGCCTTGACTGCTCTACAGTCTGATGGCTGGGGAACTGGCTCCCAGGTCTGACCCAGAGAGAGTGGTAGTTGATGGAACTTAATCAACATGGCACTCAGTGACTAGTGGAGTCCTCCAAGGCTCTGTTCTTGGACCTGTACTCTTTAATGTCTTCATAAATGATCTGGACACTGCTGTCAAAAGAAGACTGGCCAAGTTTGCTGATGACACCAGACTTTGGGGAAGAGTGTCCACATTTAAGGATAGGCTGGTGATCCAAGCCAAACTCAATAGCCTTGCAAGGTGGGGAGATGAAAACCTGATGGCATTCAATACAGAGAAATGCAAGTTGCTCCACCTCAGGAATAAAAACCCACATTGCATTTATATGCCTGGCAATGCTACACTCACTAGCACCATGACCAAAAGAGACATGGGGGTCATGACTGACCACAGGATCAATGTGAGCCACCAATGTGATACTGCAGCTGGCAAAGTAACGAAAACTCTGGCTTGCATCTACCAATGCATCTCAAACAAGACCCAGGATGTCATCCTCCCGCTGTACTCGGCCTTGGTAAGGCTGCAGCTGGAGTACTGCATCCAAGTCTGGGCTCCACAACTTAGGAAGGATGTAGAGAAGCTATAAAGAGCCCAGAGGAGAGCCATACACATGATCAAAGGGCAAGAGAATAGGCCTTATGAAGAGAGGCTGCAAGCTATAGAACTCTTCAGCCAAGAGAAGTGAAGGCTCAGGGGTGACCTGGTGGCAACCTATAAGTACATAAGGAGTGTGCATCAGTATCTGGGGAAACACCTGTTCACCAGAGCACCCCATGAGATGATGAGGTCCAATGGTCACAAACTCCTGCAAGACACTTTTAGGCTGGACATAAGGAAAAACTTCTTTACTGTCCAAGCCCCCAAGGCCTGGAACAAACTCCCCCCAGAGGTGGTGGAAACACCTACTATGGACACTTTCAAGAAACATTTGGATGTTTATCTTGCTGGGATCCTTTGACTCTAGCTGACTTCCTGCCCCTGGGGCAGGGAGCTGGACCTGATGATCTCATGGAGGTTCCTTCCAGCCCTAATGTTTATGAAATCTATAAAAAAAAAAAAAGAAAAAATGTTACTGTAGAGTTTAGGTTCCTCTACACTTAGGTGGCATCTAGAGGAGAGGAATTAAATATTACAATTTTTTTTCCTTTGGCCTCTATGTTTCAAGAAAGTCCTAAGTTAGATGCCTTAGCACTTACTTAATTCTAGTCCTATGTCCTTACCCAAGAAGAGCAAATCCTGCACTAGATGAAATAAAGCATTTTGAAAGGAAAGGTGAAGGATTCAGGAAACTACAGACCAGTCAGCCTCACATTAGTGCCCTGAAAAATCATGGAGCAGGTCCTAAAATAATCCATTTCTAAACAGATTTCATAGACACTAGGGCTGGAAGGGGCCTCGGAAAATCATTGAGTCCACCCCCCTGCCCCAGGGACAGGAATTCAGCAGAGATCATAGGATCCCAGCAAGATAAATATCCAGATGTCTTTTGAAGGCGTTCAGAGTCGGTGCTTGAACCACTTCTGGCATCAATCTATTCTAAACCTTGGAGGCTCGGACAGTAAAGAAGTTCTTCCTTATGTCCAGCCTGAAATGGTCATGGAGGAGTTTGTGACTGTTTGACCTTATCATCCCTTGGGGCATTCTGGTGAACAGACATTCCCTCAGATCCTGGTAAGCACACCTGATGAACTTACATGTGGCCACCAGATCATCCCAAAGCCTGTGCTTTTCCAGGCTGAAGAGGCACATGGCTCTCAGCCTTTCATCATAAGGTCTGTTTCCTGACCTCTGATCATGTGTGTAGCTCTCCTCTGCACCCAGGCAAGCTTCTCTACATCCTCCTTGAATTGTGGAGTCCAACACTGGATGCAGTGCTCCAGCTGCAGCCTTACCAAGGCCAAGTACAACAGGAGAATGACATCCTGCGATTTTTTTGAGAAGCATCTATGGATGCAAGCAAGCGTTTTGCTTGCTTTAATAGCTGCAGCATCACACTGAAGGCTCATGTTCATCTTGTAGTCAATCATGACCCCCAAGTTGCTTTCGTCCATAGTGCTAGCCAGCATACCACTGCCAAGCCTATAAGGAACCTGCAGGTTTTTCTTCCCAAGGTGGAGAACCTTGCATTTTTTGGTGTTAAACACCATCAGGTACTTGTCTGCTCATTTCCTAAGTCTGTCGAGGTCAGCCTGGATCACCCTCCTGTCCTCAGGTGTGGACGCTTTACCCCAAAGTTGGGTGTCAATTGGCAAACTTGGCCAGTCCACTTCTGATACCAATGCCCACATCATTAATGCAGATGTTAAATAGTGTTGGCCCAAGGACAGAGCCCTGGGGGACCCCACTAGTCACAGGGCACCACGATGATTGACTACCATCAACCACCACCCTCTGGGTCCTACCACAGAGCCAATTTCCCAGCCAGCAGATTGTGATCTGGCCAAGGCCACAGTTAGCTAGTTTTACTAAGAGGTGATCATGGGATACCAGATCGAAGGCTTTTTTAAAGTCAGGATACAGGACATCAATCTCTTCTCCTTTGTCCAGGTGATAGGTCACCTGGTCATAAAAGGAAATAAGATTGGTCATGCAAGACCTACCTACAACAAACTCATGCTGGCTATCCCTTGGGATGTTGCCGGTCTGTTAAGAATGGCTTCTTTAATAATCTTTTCTAAGACCTTCCTTGGGATAGAGGTCAGGCTGATGGGCCTATAGTTCGCTGGATCCAATTTCCTCCCTTTCTTGAAGATAGGAACCACATTGGCCTTCTTCCAATCTTTGGGCAGTTCACCAGAGCACTAGAACTTCTCGAAGATCCTTTCCAAGGACTGAGCTATGATGCTAGCCAGCTCCTTGAGTACCCTGGTGTGTAAACTGTCAGGGCTGGCTGACTTGAAAATATCCAGCCTTTCAAGGCATTCCTTCATGAGGTCAGCATTGATGGAGGGTAAGGAATCTCCCTCACCTGTCCTGTAATGGGCAGGGGTGTCTTTTTGGACTGGTGAAAAATGGAGGCCAGCCATACCTTATCATGCATCCAAAGGTACATCTCAAGCTGGTCAAGAGAGGTGATATTCCCCCTCTGTGAGACTTTGGTCGGGCCACAGTTGGAGTACTGTATCCAGTACTGGGCACCACACTTCAAAAGGGATGTGGCCAGCCTGGAGAGGGTTCAGAGGAGGGCCACCCGCTTGGTGAGAGGGCAGCAGGACAGGCCCTATGAGGAGAGACTGAGGGACCTGAACCTGTTCAGCCTTACAAGCAGAGGCTGAAGGGGGACCTGGTGGCTGCCTACAAACTCATCAGGGGAGATCAACAGCAAATAGGTAGAGCCCTTTTCTCCCCAGCACCACCTGGGGTGACAAGGAACAATGGTCATAAGCTGATGGAGAATAGGTTTAGGTTAGAGATCAGAAGACAATATTTTACTGTTAGGGTGGCCAAAATCTGGAACCAACTTCCCAGGGAAGTGGTCCTTGCCCCTACCTTGGACAAATTCAACTGAAGGTTGGACAATCTTCTGTCTGGGGTCTTGTGAACCCAGCATTCATTCCTGCCTATGGCAGGGGGTCACGCTAGATGATCTGTTCAGGTCCCTCCTGACCCTAGACACTATGGAACTATGAAACTATGGATGCAAAGTACCCATTTAGCAAGTTCGCTTTTTCCTGGGTGTCGGTTGTAAAGGTGGGGTGTACCTACTTGGCCCACACTTGCAGGGAGGCAGTTTGAAAGGCCAAAGCAACTACAGAGCTAAGGCTGGCAACACAAATTAAAGACAACAAAAAGTCTCTCTTTTTTTTTGGTATGTAGGGAGTAAAAGGAAGGTGCAGGGCAGCATGAGACCCCTACTGAACAAAGAGCAACAGAGAAAGGGGACAAGGCTGAGCTATTCAATGAGGTTTTGCCTCAGTGTTCCTGAACAAGGCTCAACGTAAGTCTCCTAATGGGTTCTTAGATGGGGATCAGAGGGACACCTGCCTACCAACAGTTGATGCTGACTTACTGCAGTCACTTGGATAGACTGGATGTGTCCAAGTCATCAGGCCCAAATGAGCTGCTTCTGAGTGAACTGAAGGAACTGGCTGGTGTCATAGCAGAACCACTGGCATGGCTATTTTAGCACTCGTGGCACTCGGGTCAGGTCCTAGAGGACTGGAAAAGGGCCAATATGATCCCTATTTTTAAGAAGGGGAGGAAGGAGGATCTGGGTAATTATAGGCCAGCCAGTCTCACCTCCATCCTTGGAAAGGTCTTTGAAAAGATTATGAAGGATCATATTTGTGGGAGTCCAGCAGGAAAAATAATGCAGCAGGGAAACTAGCATGGATTTGTACCAGGTAGATCATGCCTGACCAATCTGACTTTGTTTTATGACAGGGTCACAAAGTGCTTAGATGCAGGAATAGAGGTGGATGTCATTTTCTTGGACTTTAGCAAGGCCTTCAATACGGTATCTCATCCTATTCTCATAAATAAATTAAGAGGCTGTGACATAGATGCTTACACAATCTGCTGGTTGAAAATTAGCTTAGTGGTCACACCCAGAGAGTGGTAGTAGATGGGTCAGTATCCACCTGGAAGGATGTGGCTAGTGGAATCCCACAGGGTTTGGTCCTTGGACCTGTACTCTTCAATATCTTCATCAGCGACTTGGATGTGATTGTAAAGTGTACTCTGTCCAAGTTTGTGGATTATACTAAATTGTGGGGTGAAGTGAACACTCTGGAGGGTAGAGAACAATTGCAGGCAGACCTGGACAGGTTAGAAAAGTGGGCAGTACACAAGGATGCAGTACAACAAGGACAAGTTTAGAGTGCTGCACCTAGGGCGCAAAACTATCCAGCACATCTACTGGCTGGGAAGTGACCATCTCAGTAGCACAGAAGTGGAAAGGAATCTCAGGAATCTCAGAGTTATAGTGGACTCCAAGATGAACATGAGTCATCAGTGTGATGAAATCATCAGCAAAGCTAACCACACTTTATCATGCATCAGTAGATGCATGACAAATAGATCCAAGGAGATGATACTTCCCCTCTATGCAGCATTCGTCAGACTGCAGTTGGAGTACTGCATCCAGTTTTGGATGCCGTACTTCAAGAAGGATGTTGATAGACTCTAGAGGGTCCAGAGGAGGGCCACTCATATGGTTAGGGGCTTACAGGACAAGCCCAGGAGAGGCTCAGGGACCTGGACCTCTTCAGCATCCACAAGAGAAGGCTGAGAGGTGATTTTGTGGCTGCCTACAAATTCATTAGGAGATGCAGCAAGGAATCAGAGATGCTCTGTTCACCAGGGTGCCTTTTGAGTAACAAGGAACAATGATCACAAACTGAAAGAGCAGATTTAAGCTAAATATCAGGAAAAACTTCTTCTCGGTAAGGGTGGTCAAAATTTGGAATGGGCTTCCAAGGGAGATGGTGCTCTCCCCTACCTTGGGGGTCTTTAAGAGAAGGCTGGATAGGCATCTGGCTGGAGTCATCTAACCCCAGCACTCTTTCCTGCCTAGGCAGGGGGTCAGACTTGATGATCTGTTGAGATCTGTGTGTGACGAAGCCATCAGAAAAGCCAATGGCACTTTATCGTGCATCAGCAAATGCATGACGAATAGGTCCGGGGAGGTGATACTTCCCCTCTATAGGGCGCTGGTCAGACCGCAGCTGGAGTACTGCGTGCAATTCTGGGTGCCACACTTCAAGAAGGATGCAGATAACCTGGAGAGGGTCCAGAGAAGGGCCACTTGTATGGTCAAGGGCCTGCAGACCAAGCCCTACGAGGAGAGACTAGAGAAACTGGACCTTTTCAGCCTCCGCAAGAGAAGGTTGAGAGGCGACCTTGTGGCTGCCTTTAAGTTCATCACGGGGGCACAGAAGGGAATTGGTGAAGATTTATTCACCAAGGCGCCCCCGGGGGTTACAAGAAACAATGGCCACAAGCTAGCAGAGAGCAGATTTAGATTGGACATTAGGAAGAACTTCTTCACAGTTCTAGTGGCCAAGGTCTGGAACGGGCTCCCAAGGGAGGTGGTGCTCTCCCCTACCCTGGGGGTCTTCAAGAGGAGGTTAGATGAGTATCTAGCTGGAGTCATCTAGACCCAGCCCTCTTTCCTGCTTATGCAGGGGGTCGGACTCGATGATCTATTGAGGTCCCTTCCGACCCTAACATCTATGAATCTATGAATCCCTTCTGACTCTAGCATCTATGAATTTATGAACTATGGGGGACCAGCTCAGGAGGGATGGGTCTGCTGGCCACCCCACCCCCCACATAGCTCCAGCCCCTCCCTGCTTGCCCCACAGCCATGTGCAGCCCCCCCTCCCCCCCAGTCACCTACCTGGCCTATGCCTAGCTTCAGCTCCCCTGCTCAGCCCACAGCCAGGTGCAGCCCCCTGTTCACCGCCCTGCTCAGTTACAGTCTCCTTGCTCAGCTCTAGTTCTGCCAACTTGGCCCATGGATGGCTGTGGCCTGCTCACTCACCCCCAATGTGGCTGCAGCCCCCTGTGCACTCCTCACCTGGCTGAAGCCTCCTCGCTCACCCTGCAGCCTCCCTGCTCAGCTACAGCCCCACACTCAGCCAACGCCTGGCTCCAGCTCCCCTGATTGGCCCATAACCAGGTGCAGGCTCCTGCTCACTGTCATGCTTGGCTGCAACCTCCTTGTTTGGCTCCAGCCCCCCTGCTCAGCCCATGGCTGGCTGTGGCCTGATCTCTCACCCCCCACCCTGCTGCAGCCTCCTTGCTCACCCCCCACCAAGCTCCAACCCCCTGCAGCTTACCAGCAACAGCAGCTGTACTCTTGACCTCTTGGCACAGCCCCCCTGCATAGCAGGGGGCAGCACAGCTCAGCCTCAGCCACCAGATATCTGCACAGCCTCTGCCACAGCATGCCGGTGTGACCCAGCTCAGAGCGGTGCAGTGAGGCATGGCACGGGGCTGTGTGCTTTTGGGCAGCTCCAGGCTGTCACCCAGGCCTGTGCTCTGCTCATGGAGACTGCCAGCCACACCAGACCAGGTCCTGCATGCATAAGCCCTGTGCCATCCAACCGGGCCACTTCTGTGCATGCAAGACCTGGGCCAGTGTGGCTGGTGGTCCCTGTGTGCAGCACACAGCCCCAGGCGACAGCCTGGAGCTGCCCAGAAGCACACAGTCCCACACTGCACCATGCTGATCTGGGACTCACCAGTGCAGTGTGGCAGAGGCCAGGTGGATACCTGGAAGCTAAGGCTGAGCTACGGTGCCCTCCACCATGCAGCCAAGAGCACAGCTGCTGCTGCTGGTAAGCTTCAGGAGGGCTGGAGCTGAGCAGAGGGCAAGCAAGGAGGCTGCATCAGGGTGGGAGGGTGAGTGATCAGGCCACAGCCAGCCACAGGTTGAGTGGGGGAGGCTGGAGCCAAGCGAGGAGGCAGCAGCCAAGCAGGGAGGCCAGCAGGGGGTTGCAGCCAGCTGCAATCTGAGCAACGGCTAGTGTTCCCAGACACCAATTGGCCAGTGCCCCAAAGCTCCTATTTGTATCTTTTAGAGATTGTGGAACTTAAGGCCCACCTAGTTAACTAATTAGCCCCACACAGTAGTGGGAGCTAAATTTGAAAGATACAACTGATAATTTATTCATCTTTTGGTGGGACAACTAAGGAATAAAAGGGTAGGAGTGATGTGGGGGTCATAGGTTCAAAATGTGAAAAGAAGTTCTCCAGAGGGGGACACTGAGCAGAGCCTGCCAGGCTGCACCCACCAGTCCTCAAAAGCATCCAAGAAGCCAGTGGATGCCGCCCACTGGTGCTCTCCTCAGAGACGTGTAAGGACAAATGAGAGGAAAGTGGTCTTGCCATCTCCAGGCATCTTCCCTACCAGAGGACCCCAGAGACTGGGCCACTCCTTCTCCCTCCCTGACCCCCCCCCCGTGTGGTGGTCTTGGGAGGGGAAGGAGTCCTCCACATCAGAGGGTTCCAGCTGTGCCTGGGCCTTCCTGTTGCCTTTACGCCCGGAGGGGACCTGCACCTACTCAGCCATGGGGTGGTCTTCAGGTGGACAGGCTCCAGCAAAAGAAGGTGAGGGTTGGGGGGGGTGGGGCAGCCATGATGGGGGTATGACTAGGGGCAGGAGGGCCCTGCTCCCTCTCTCCTCCCATTGCTGGTGCCCTCCCTGGGACTCCACTAAACTTGGTTGGGGGGCAGAGTCCCTTGAGCTCACAGGGGGGCTCATAGTTGTGGCTTGGGTGCCAGGAGGCCTGAAGGGGGTGGGATGCCAGTGGTAGGGGCACCCCTCTTATAGTAGGAACCGCAGATGACCTTCCCGCCTGGCCCCTGGGGCACTCATGATGCAAGTGCCCAGGGCATGGCAACAGAAGCACCACAGGTCCCCCAATGTATAGAAAATCCTCACCAGGAACCCCTGATAAGGAATTACCAGGCACCGCTCAGCCTCCAGCTGTGCTCCTGCCACCAGCTGGATCATGACCTGGTGACAGAAAGGGCACACATCATGGTACCCCAGTGAGAGGGCCACCAACCGGGAGATAACTGTCCCCAGGGTTTGGAGCTGGGGGAGCAGGGTCCAATTGAGGATATAGGGAGGGATGGAGCTGAGGACCATCCTGGTCCCCTACTCTTCTAGAGGCTTGAGGGGGACGTACTCGCCCTCCACCACAAGCCCCCTCTACACCACCTTTTGTGCAGCAGCCTCAGAGGCAAGAAAAGAGACCCCCTTGCCATGAAAGCAGGACACCATGATCTTGGGAGCCCCCACTACCCAAGTCAGGGCTTGCACCCAGGCCTCAAAGTGCAGGTTCTCCCACTTGGGCAGCTGGCACTTCACCCCATGCCTGTGGGTGAGTGCTGGAAAGGGAGCCCCACTGCCTGAGATGAAAGGGCCAGCCATGGAGGGGCCAGCCCCCTGGTTTCAGGTCTCCCTGCAACTGCCTGTGTATAGCTGAGGTTCCCCCCACCAGAGGTCCACATTGGTGGGGCTGGGGCTATGGCCAGGGACAGGCTGAGTGGGTGTGCTGGCTGGTGTAGTGCACCTGGTCCCCTCAGGCACTGGTGATCTACGTTGGGAGCAGGGCCCTTTTCCTTCCTACCCCCAACTCTGGAGGAGGCTGAAGAGGAGCCCTTCCCACTGCCCTTGGTCCCCAATGATGGGAGAGGGGGCTTGGGAACCCCTCTGTGCGGGGGGGCTGGCCAGGGGAGACCCCCTGACCCTGTTGGCTCCCTACTGGAGTCCCACCTGCCCCTGCTGCAAAGGTTGCAGGCTTCTCCACCCCTGGAGGAGGTTGGTTGGACTCTGCCTCTGGGGTGGAGGCTGCAGGGGTGTGCATCCCCTTGGGGGCTTGGCTGGGATCCAACCCCGTAGTGGGGGCTGCAGGAAGTTCTGTGGGGGCAGATGCCCCCACAGAAGATTCCTGCCTTGCCATTGTTTCACATGAGGGTGGGGAAGACAATAAAGAAAACAAAATATCCCATGGGGCTGGTGAATCTAGTAGGGGCAGGCTGGGGCTGTGGGGCAGAAGGGGGATAGGGAGGAAAGGGGCTGAAGCTCACCAAGCTATGGCCCCACAGGAAAAGAACTGGGAGGGTTATGCTTTGAGAATGTGGGGGATGGGAGAAAACACACACAAGGACTGGAGAAACTCGAGCTGGCTTACTCAGCCACACAACAAACACCAGGTCAGAGGTAGTGGACCATTGGACTTACCACACAAGGGCAAAAACACACAAGGAAGGCTGCAGATGCAGATGAAAAACATGGCTGGAGTGGTGGAGGGGCTTTGTTTGTGGAAGATCTGTCCAGAAGCCCCTGAGGCCTCCAACCAGATGCTCAATAGCACAGCAGTAGGCAGAAAGACAAGTCAGGATCAGATGCAGGGAGGTAGCTGTGGGGGAGGGCAGGAGCAGTCAGTTAGGAAGTAATCCAGTGCAGGTGAGGTATCATGTAGTGCAACAGAGAGTCTTCCTCTCTCCTGAGAGGGGGCAGCAGCAGAAACAGCAGCAGTGATAGTATGAGCTGTCCAGTTCATCCACTCAGGGTGTGCTTCTGGTGAAGGTGAAGGTGAAGGTGAAGGTGAAGGTGGGGTTGGCCTGCTAAGGCCAACCCCTTTCATTTTCCATCCCTTTTCTCTTCACCCTAATGATAAACAAATGCATATGGATACATATTATTTAAAAGGAAAGGGGAACTGAACAGTTCTCTGCCCAAGCTATCGTTACCACTTTGCCTATTCATTGTCTCCTCATCTGGTTCTGATGATTTTGGACAGAGCCCTTCAGGAAAGAACTATGTTCTCCTGTGTACTTTTATAGCATCTAGGACAAGAGGGATTTACCTTCAGCATCACCGTACAAATAAGAAAGCTTGTTATAATGATATAGTTGTAAGATTGAGGTTGCTTAACACGGTGTGGTGCCATAATTCTGTTTTATATCTAACATATACATTGTTCTTTTTCCTTTATTTTTGTTCCATTGTATTATGTTGTTGGAATGCTAGTTTGGGAAGGAAGAAGGTATGATTGTATGCATTTTTATGCATTTTTAAATATAGAAAAATATCAAAACAATGTCAGTATTACAGCTAGTTTTTATTTTTTCAACTGATCCTTGTGTTTATGTCTTTGTTTTAAAATACAGAATTGTCAAAATAAAAATTTTCATGAGAATATGTTTGTTTTGTTTTGTTTTTTGTTTTGAACAAACGTGTCATTTGGAAATATTTTTCAAATCCAAAATGGAGTTTATGTTCAGTGGGGATCTCTCTTAAACAACAGCCTAGCATGGTGAATAATCACTCAGGATGGGAAAGAGTCAGGGTCAAGTCCCTTCCTATATTAAATAAGGAACTTGACCCTGAGTTTGCCACATGCCAGCTGAGTGCCCTAACTGATTAGATATTTGATCTCTCTCGCTGTCTGGAAAAAATAATAAAAATGTCTGGGCTTCATCATGCTGAAGAACAAAAATATCTAAATTTTAAGGTGGTTTCACATGATGGTGTTCTTGTTTTCTAGTCAGGTCTAAGGCAAAATAAAAATATTCCTCAATAGAGTAATGTTAAATGCAGACCATGGTAAACACTTAAGATATAGGTTTCAAACATCCTTAAAGTTTGGCGATGTTCAGACCTGAGTATTTGGTATGGTCTATTAAAAGAAAATGATTCTATTTTGTTTGCAAATCTTGGCTTGTATTTTGAAATCATTTAGCACTTGGAGGATGTCAGGATACAAGAATTTGTTTTGATATCAACTTGATACTACAGCTTGTACCTGCTTTTTCAAAGGATGACATTTTATGTTTCAATATTTGCAGCACCTCCCAAAGCATTTCTATATAGCAGCTTTTTTAGAAAAATGCAACCCTGTGGGTATAGACAGATGGAACAATTGTATTGATACCAAATAATAAACTGTTACAATGTACTGGTCACATTTGCATGTGTCACAATACTGTTGTGACCTAAAGTTCTGCAGTTAAGCTAACTTTTATCGCTTTGGGGGCCTGAAGGTGGAACAGTTATATCATAATAACTGATGTGTTCTTGAATGGCAGCTTCTTTAACTTTTTAAATGTGTTCTTGAATGGCAGCTTCTTTAACTTTTTAAAGACATTCAAAGGTGTATTTGTCCATAGCCTGTGTGGTCAGGAACAGTAGAAAAAATCATCAGGGCAGAAAGAGTGATTATGTTTGGTCAGTACAAAACATTTTTTAGACGTTACTATAACACAAATAGTAACTGCCACCTTTGGAATATAGTATACTGTGTAGAGCTGCACATCCAATGAGGCATATAACTGACAGTTTTTCACATGCAAATCTTTTTGGAAATCTGGCTCAGTATTTCAGTGACAGAGTGACACTCTTCTGTACCATCAGGTAGAGAAGCTCCACTTACCTGGAACTATCAAAAAACTACTGCAACAGTTTTTCCTGGTAAATATAATGATTAGCTCTGGGGTTTAACTGAAAGTAATTCAATCTATGATTTACATGTGCAGTCAATTGAGCTATTAGCTATAGAAAATTGTCAGGAATTACTTAATAGCTAATGAAAACTGAATTTATATAATCTACAATAACTAGAAAGCTGAATTATAATATACATGGACATATTAGAAATACTAAAATTGCTTTTTCTTCTGCACTAGCTAGTTTACAAGTGGATAAGGTTAGAAAGGGTCTGAGGAAATGCAAAGTGAAAACGAAAGCGTACCTGCTTACAATGCTGCTTGAGTCAGCTGGGGAGAAGGCAAGCACTGATGTGTAAGGGCTTTGGCTTCATTACAAGACTAATAGTTTTAAAGACACCATGGTCTCAGTTCATTTATTTGAATGCTCCTGTTATTTCCATACTACTTGTAATTAGCATGATCTGCTATATGCATTTGAAAGCTTGATGTCTTTAGCTGTAGAATACCATATGTCCATGAGGACACTGCTAATGAAAGCTGCTTCTGTGTGTATGTGAGTGCATGTGCATTCACACATATGCCTGAGGTCTGATGGGCTGAAAAGCCTTAATGAAATTGTAAAGCACATTTATGAGTTTTGATGCAATGTGCAGCACTGTCAAAGAATAAAAGATTTAAAAACAAAACATATCTGCCAATTTGTCTACTACAGACCTCGCACCCAAAGTCAAGAACTTGAACAGGAGTTCACCCAGGAACTGGCTGAAGCGGCATGCTCCAGGACCATGGTTGTCATGGGTGATTTCAATTACCCAAACATCTCGTGGGAGGGTCACTCAGCAAAATCCGAGTGGTCGCAAAGCTTCCTCTCGTGCGTGGATGACCTCTACCTGACTCAAGAAGTCTACGGGCCAATGAGAGGTAAAGCGCTGCTTGAACTGGTACTGGCTACTGGGAATGACCTAATCAGTGACCTAGTGGTCGATGGGAAGCTGGGTGACAGCAACCACAAGCTGATCACCTTCACCATCCACCATAAAGCTGGCAAGTCAGTCAGCAACACTGAAATCCTTGACTTCAGGAAAGCTGACTTTGACAAGCTCAGGAGGCTCATCAGTGAGACCCTAAGGACCATGACCCCAGGGGGAGGGGAGTCCAGGAAGAGTGGTTGTTCCTCAATGCACAAGCTAATTCTATTCCATCTCAGAGGAAAGGCAGCACATGGGCACAGCAGCCCCCCTGGCTCTCCAGGGATCTAGCAGACCTCCTGAGGCTAAAAAGAAAGTCCTACAAAGGATGGGGGATGGGATTCACCTCCAAGGAGGAATATTCTGCATTGGTCTGGTCCTGTAGGGAGCAAACCAGGAAAGCGAAGGCTGCAACTGAACTCCAACTAGCTTTGAGCATCAAGGACAATAAAAAGTCCTTTTTCAGATGTGGGGAGCCGGAGGAAAAGCAAGGGCAACATTGGACCCCTGCTGAACCAGATGGGACAACTGATAACTGACGCCCAGGAAAAAGCCAATCTGTTAAATGGGTACTTTGCATTGGTCTTTCATCAGTCCCATGGGACGCCCATGCCCACTACAAGACAGGGAGGTCTGGGTGAGGGAGATCCCCTGCCCTCCATCAATGCTGACCTCATAAAGGAACACCTTGAGAAGCTGGACACCTTCAAGTCAGCTGGCCCTGACAATGTACACCCCAGGGTACTCAAGGAGCTGGTGAGCATCATAGCCCAGCCTCTAGCACAGATCTTTGAGAACTCCTGGCACTCTGGTGAAGTGCCTGAAGATTGGAAGAAGGCTATTGTGGTGCCTATCTTCAAGAAAGGGAGGAAAGTGGATCCAGCAAACTATAGGCCCATCAGCCTGACTTGTATCCTGGGGAAGAGCTTAGAAAAGTTTATTAAAGAGGCCATCCTTAATGGACTAGCTGATGCCAACATCCTGAGGGATAACCAGCACGGGTTTTTAGTGGGTAGGTCTTGCTTGACCAATCTTATTTCCTTTTATGATCAGGTGACCTATCACCTGGACAAAAGAGAAAAGATGTCATATATATAGACTTCAAAAAAGCCTTCAATCTGTTATCCCATGATCACCTCTTGGTGAAACTGGCCAATTGTGGCATTGAGTCCACCACGATCCGCTGGCTGGAAAATTGGCTCCGTGGTTGGGCCCAGAGGGTGGTAATTGATGGAAGTCAATCGTCATGGTGCCCTGTGACCAGTGGGGTCCCCCAAGGCTCTGTCCTTGGACCCATATTGTTCAACATCTTCATTAATGATGTAGACATTGAAGTCAGAAGCGGACTGGCCAAGTTCTCCGATGACACCAAACTTTGGGGCAAAGCATCCACACCTGAAGACAGGAGGGCGATCCAGGCTGACCTGGACAGGCTCAGCAAATGGGCAGATGAGAACCTGATGGTGTTTAACACCAAAAAATGCAAGGTTCTTCACCTTGGGAGGAAAAACCTGCAGAATCCTTATAGGCTCAGCAGTGCTACTCTGGCTACTATGGAAGAAAGAGACTTGGGGGTCATCATTGACCACAAGATGAACATGAGCCTTCAATGCGATGCTGAGGCTAGTAAAGCAACCAAAACGCTGGCTTGCATCCGTAGATGCTTTGCAATCAAATCTCAGGACGTCATTCTCCCCTTGTACTCAGCCTTGGTGAGGCCGCAGCTGGAATACTGCATCCAGTTTTGGGCCCCACAATTCAAAAAGGATGTGGAGAAGCTTGAGAGAGTCCAGAGAAGAACCACACACATGATCAGAGGTCAGGAAAACAGATGTTATGACGACAGGCTGAGATCTATGAGGCTCTTTAGCCTGGAAAAACGCAGCCTCAGGGGTGATCTGACAGCCACCTATAAGTTTATCGGGATGACCACCAGCATCTGGGGGAACGTCTGTTCACCAGAGTGCCCCAAGGGATGATGAGGTCGAATGGTTATAAACTACTGCAAAACTGTTTCAGGCTGGACATAAGGAAGAATTTCTTTACTGTCCAAGCCGCCAAGGTCTGGAATAGCCTGCCATTGGAGGTGGCTCAAGCACCCACATTGAACTCCTTCAAGAGTAAATTGGATGCTTATCTTGCTGGGATCCTATGACCCCAGCTGACTTCCTGCCCTTTGGGCAGGGGGCTGGACTCGATGATCTTCCGAGGTCCCTTCCAGTCCTAATGTCTATGAAATCTATGAAATTTCCACACGCCAGTTTGGGATATATATAGCTGTTACATTTTTGATTGACCTAACCATTGTTAAGTCAATCTAAATGCCCAATTGCGCAGGTGTACAGTTTTTAAATATCCCAAAAAATGGTGTACCTAAACTAAGTTAGCTCACCTGAGTAGGTGCACTTAGACTGAGATAGGGTTAAGCCAATCTCCCAAATGCCTGTTGTCATTGTCAGCCCTTTCATTCAAGGATAATCTATACTACAGCTCATTTTGGGGTCTTGAAATGACTTAAGAGTCCAATCCTTGAGCCACAGACCTGTTCACAGAAATCTTTTCACAGGAAAGAGTAGGCCATAGACTAGGATTTCTCTCTGTTTCTTCTTCTGTTCTCTCTTCTCTGCTTTAAGAGTATGATGCTTTACCTTGAAATATTTTACCAGATATGGGACTGTTCAGCATAGAAAAGAGAAGACTTTGTGGGGATTTGGTGGCACCTTACAAATATATCAGAGAAGAGCATCAGAGGCTAGTTGAACAATTATTCACCAAAGCACCCCAGAGGAAAACCAGGAGCAATGGTCATAAACTCCTAAAAGAAGGTTTCAGACTGGATATAAGGAAAAACTTATTCATGTTCATGCTGTGTCACGTCCCCTTGATGATGAAATGATTCTCCTCTTCTGTTGAGATGTTATGATTGACAGACTCTTCTGTCTTTGTGGTCTGCAATTTTTTCATCTGTTGTCAGCAATTTTTTTCAGCCATTGAAACAAAACATGATCTTCTATTTTGTAATTCTCAACTGCTGATCTTGGACACTGTTATAACCTTTGGCTGTTAAATCACACAAGGCTATTTCTATCCTTCTTCTCTGAGGTACAAGACAGACTGTCTCAACATATGCATTTTCACACACACTGTTTATTCTTTCACTAAATCTATTCAAACATCCCACACATACCAGAGGCCTTGCATACACACCTCTTCTCTTATAATATATTCAACCTACAAAATAACAAAACAAAATGACTGTTACACTTATGCTAAGCAATGTAAAAATCAAAATGGAGTCTCAGCTAAGGCTTAGTTACACAGTTATTTGAACAAACTAAAATGGATATTAGTTACAAAATAATAATTGACAAATCAATAAAGGCTATTAAAAAGGCAGTATCAAGAGTATATAAAGGCAAATTAACTTTAGCTCAACAATATCTTCTTTGTTCAAAATTTGTAGAATAAATGTGTGGAGTGTCAGTATCAGTTCCTCCACACCAGTTTTGGAGACAAGTATGCCATCCGGTCCAGCAGCCTTGTTGTTCTTGATTTCCTTAATGGCAAGCCAGGCATCTTCTAGAATAAAAGAGTTGGTGATGGATTCCCTTTCAGGGTGTTGGGGAATGGACTCAATAACTGCTTCAGTTAACTCATGCTTCAGGATTACCTCAAATGCACTTTCCATCAAGTGTTGAGATATCACAAGAAAGTAGGACTGTAGGAAGTTGGGCTGTAGATGGCTTTTGTTGCCTGGAAAAAAGCTATGAAGGTCATATTTGTCAACATAAATCTGAATCTTTTTGGCTTTATGTTGCCATCACTGATTTTTGTTTTTCCAGATCCTCCCTCAAGCTTTAGCTTTGAGGAGCTGATACCTCTCCTCTTTCTTCCAAGACAAGTTGTCACCTTGCCAAACAGAATGAGCCCTTTCCTTCCAGTTGAGGAGGGCTTGGATTTCATTGTTGCTCTCAATGAATGAGTTTTGGTGTTGATGGGAGGTATAATCAAGGATTCAGCCCAGCCCTTATGTATGACAGTTTTAAACCCCTTCCAGAGTTCCTCAATGCTGCCTTCATCTGTGGCCAGGGAAAAGAGCTTACCCAGAAGACGCTACTAGAGATCCTTACAGACATTCGGGTCTTGAAGAGATTTGGTATTGAGAGTCTTTCTCATTGCTCTTGGCTATTTTTAGTGTTTCAGAGCAAGCTGGATCTTCATAATGGATCTAACAAGATGGTAATCTGTCCAGCAGTTATTGACTCCTTGCAAAGCTCATGTGATACAGATACCTATTCAATCATGGGCTCTAATGATGACATAATTGAAGAGGTTTCGGTACTTAGAGCAAGGGGATCTCCAGATAGTCTCATATTTGTCACTCTATCTGAAAATGGTGTTCATAATGACAAGATGGTAGTCCATGCAGTTGCTGAGGAGAAGAGTGCCATTCAAGTTGGCTCTCCCTACTCCTTCCTTCCCTATGGTACCACTCCAGAGTTCCAGGTCATGTCTGACTCTAGTGTTGAAGCCACTGAGGAGAATGAGCTTGCCGTCCCTGCAGGTATTAGTCTTAATATGGAATAGAACTGTTCTTTGACATTGCCATCAGCATCAAGTGCTACGGCATACACACTGATGAAAGTGACACACTGGTTGTTGCTAAGCTTAAAATGAAGGGCCATAAGATATCAGTTAATGGCTAAAGGGATCTTCATAAGTTGACTGAAAAGATGAGTATTGATGGCAAAGGTGATGCTGTTAATGTTTCTTTTCTGGGCTGGTTTCCCCTTCCAGAACAAGGTGTAGCCTTCATTCTCTTCCCTCAGCTAACCCTCATTGGTCATCTTGTCTCACTTAGAGCTGCAATGTCAATGTTGTATCTCAATAGTTCCCTGGAAATGGTGCACCTCATCTAAGTTAGTCCACCTGAGTGGGTGCAGTTACTTAGATCAAGATCGGGTTAATATGATAAGAAATAGTTAACCTGAGTTTCCATACATTTGTACATGTTCAGAGAGCACCCCCAGGTCTGGGAAAGTCCAGACACTCACCCCAGCCCTGGGGCTATGCTATTCTCACCTCCCTTTGCCCTTCCTCCCCAATTGGGCCCCAACCTTTCCCATCATCCCCTATGGATGCCCCCCTCCCAAACCTAAATTGCGAACACTGAACTGCCTGCATGACTCTCAGGAGCAGTAAAGGGTTGTGGCGGTCGAGTGGTAGGCTGGGCTGTGGCCAGTAGCCCTGAAACGGCAGGCGGGTACTTTTGACCGATGGAGCAGAATTAGGCACAGAAGCGTATCGGTTAAACAAAGAGATTGCTTTACTTACACTGTCGATGAATACAGCGTAGGCAGAAACTTAACTTCAGTTACCGAACAAGAGCTCTATAAACCGAGGTGAGATGTTCGTGAACAATTCAACGAGCATGCAGGACACGGAGTACAACAATTTAATGAGAATGCAGGACACGGGGTTGGGATAGTCAATGATGGGGAGTCGTTGGTGGGTGATCAGTCCACCAAGTTCACTCCGAGATGGGAGCGGAGTTCTTCGACTTGGGCAGAAACTGCTCTAACTTTTATACGGCTAGCGAACCAATTGCTAGTCGCCACGTAGGAATAATTTAGAACCGACCAATAATGGTGTGCATATTTACATAAGGATGGCAGGAACTTTTCTGCATCAGGGTTCTCCACCGTAGCGGAAAATTTCACCGTGCCGAAAAGCTTCATTGTGCTAGAAAATTCCACTATGCCGAGGCACTTAACTACTGAGTTCTGACAAGGGTGACACACACTGTTCCTAGCAAACAGGAACAACAAACTCCTGCATGTGCCCATTACTGGGCTGGGTGTAGGTGGCTTAAAGTAAGCCACCTATACCTTGACCCAGTGCAGTGAATACTTGTTCACACCCTTGAAAAAGAGCAGGGTGATCAGGATAAAATAATTAAACATGTTTAATTCTGCTTTTCAGTATTACCTTTTATTGTTTTGCTGTTTTATACTGAGTTTCTCTGAATATTGCTTTGAACCATGAACTCTGAGAATTTTCCTATTAGTCACTTATCTTGGAGGTTGCCAGCTCCAAGCTGCCTGCCATTCCTGTACTGTCCTAGACTGGCATCACCACCATTAAGCACTATACAGTTCTGTTATGTTTAGCAAAAAAAAATTACATTTTATAGCCTTTAGCCCAGAGGTAAGATGTTTTTGAGATTCCTCCTCATACGATGCATTGTAATGGACTGTATGATTAACAAGTGTCACTGCCAAAGGAATCAGACACCAGAGCAAATCATTTCCCTGCTTTTGCCAAGTTACAAATTTAGGGGCTAATTCAGTTAAAGTGCAGCCAGTTTTCTCACTGGAGAAGTTGGCTGTGATTTTTACTGAAATAAGCCCTTCATGCTCAGCATGCAGAGTAGAATTGAAGACAACCTAATTAAAAACATTAATGAATTTGTTTTCACTTAGTGTTTCCTGTTCCTTCTGACATGATTTACTGTCAGAGAGCCTAAACCTCAGAGATGCCAACCAGGGAGCTCTCATCCAACATTCAGGTCACACTTTCTTCCAGGTGACCTTCTGCATTTTTTGTCCACAAATGTAAATTGTTTCTCCTAAGATCGTGCTCTTTCCCCACTGCCCAAATGTCTACACTGGCTTTTCCTCTTCCATATGAAGTTAAAACTCCCTGTTATCCTCTGCAAAATGTCCTAAGAAACTACCTCTGAGCTTCCTTGTTCCTTTACCCCTTCTAATGTTTATTCCACTTTATTCCATTCTTTCTTGCTACTCTCTCAGATTCTTTAGCCTGTTTCTGACTCAGTGTATATTACCCCACTGCCTTGTATATGCAAAGGGGCTTCCCAGACTTGCCATAGCAAGCCTCCTTTTTCTCTTCCTTCAGAATTCTCCAGTCTTATAACTAAGCCCATCCACAAAACTTACTACCAGCCATTGAGACCCTCCATTTTTTACCTGTTTAGGACATGGTCTTGTTTTAGTTCAGGTTTCCCAGTATAGAAATATAATGTTCTAATATAAATCTATTATAAGATGCATCCATATACCTTGATCTATCAAAAGCTCTCAATATAGTCAACAGACAGGGCCTTTTTACAGTTCTGAAGAAACTGGGTTGCCACCTTACCCCCCAACTGCTGAACATCATTCACTCACTACATCAAGGTATGAAGGCAACTGTAGTATATGAAAACAAAGAATCAGATGCCTTTGACATCAACAACAGGGTGAAACAGAGGTGTGTTTTAGCCCTTGTGCTCTTTAACATCTACTTTTCATTCCTGTTTCTTTATGCATTCAAGGACATTTATCTTTGAACCAGACTAGATATAGTCCTCTTCAACAACACAAAGTTTAGAATGAAAACCAAGGTGAAAGAGCTGGCTCTGAGAGATTTTCTGTTTGTAGATAATGCAGCTTTGATTGTCCACACTGAATCTTCCCTGAAAAATCTCTTAGGTAGTTTTTCTGCATCATGCAAGAGCTTCGGGCTGACAATTTGTCTCAAGAAGACTGTGATCATGTGACTGTGACCAAGACTTCACTTAGCCAGTAAAGAGCTCACTGGTCCAATTCACAGGGGACACCAAGTTATGGGGGAGTGTGGTCGTGCTTGAAGATAGACTATGGATACAGGCAGACCTAGACAGGCTGGTAAGTTGGGCAGATCAGAACGAAATGAAGTTCAACATCGAGAAATGTAAAGTGCTCCACCTGGGGATGAACAATCCCTTACACACCTACAGGCTTGGCAGCACCAAACTGACCAGCACCATGGCTGAAAGGGACCTGTGGGAAAAAAAACTAACCACAGTATAAATATGACCTGGCAGGGTGACGCTGTAGCCAGCAGGGCAAATAATACTCTGGCATGCATCAACTGATGCATCTCCAGCAAAACCAAAGTAGTGATTCTTCTGCTTTACTCAACATTGGTGAGACTACAGCTGGAGTACTGCATCCATTTCTGGCGGCTGAACTTTAAACAGGATGTGGTAAAACTTGAGAGAGTTCAGAGAAGGGCCACCTGTATGATCAAAGAGTTGCACGGCAAGCCATACGAGGATAGGCTGAGGGACCTGGTACTCTTCAACCTGAAAAAAGAAGTCTGAGAGGGGACTTGGTAGCAGTTTACCACTACATCAGGGGAGTACATCAAGGGCTAGGTGAACAACTGTTCACCAGGCATCCTTGGGGAAAACTAGAAGTACTGGCCACAAACTCCTGGAGGACCATTTCAGGCTCAATATTAGGAAAAACTTTTTCACAGTTAGGGTGTCCAGACTGTGGAATACACTCCCTCCAGACGTGGTACAATCACCTACCCTGGAAATTTTCAAGAGGAGACTGGATGGTCACTTTGCTGGGATTACCTGACCCCAGTTGTCTTTCCTGCCTGGTGCAAGGGGCTGGACCTCATGATCTTCTGAGGTCCCTTCCAGCCTTACAATCTATGAATCATATACCAAGGAGTAGAAGAACCAGTGCCTGACATCACTCTAGAGGGGACTCTCTTGGTGTCATTGACAACTTTTATTATTTGGGTTCTACAATCTGCAGGAATCTTGACCTTCAGACTGGACTGACTAACAAAATCAGAAAAGAACCTAAGAAATTTAAGTTATTACAGAAATGTGCATGGAATAAAGACAGACTATCAACCAAGGTGAAGATATGAATCTACAAGGCTTGGGTGCTGTCATCCCTGCTTTATGGTTCAGAAATGTGGACTAGATATGCTAGGTGCATCAGGAGACTGAACAACTTCCACATGATATGCCTGCACAAGATCCTGAAAATAAAGTAGGTACACAAATTACCAAACACAGAGGTGCTAGAGTGCACAGGACTGACACATTTAAAAAGCACCATGGAGGAGAGGAGGTTGCTATAGCTTGGCCATGTAGGGAGCATGGGAGGAGACGATATCCCCAAGAATATTTTGTGCAGTGAGATTCAAGATGACTCTAGAAAACAGGGTCACCCTCTATGACGGTACCATGATGTATGCAAAAATTATATGAAGACATTCAACATCAATGTAGAAAGCTGGGAGGAGTTTGCAAAATCTAGTCCAATCTGGAGAGAACATCTGTCACTAGATGAAGCTCAACATGAAGCAGGTTTGATCCAGAGGATGCAAGCAAAGTGAGAAAGAAGGAAGTAGTTTGCTATAAACTTGGACTCCAACTCAAACAACACATTAGAGCTGTGTTGCTCTAAAATAGGGCTTGTCATCCATGAGCAAATTCATCAGGCACCTGACTAGACCTCCTAGGCATACATTGTGATCCAGAGGATTGACGGTTACCTACTACATAAAATCTAACCATATACCTTGATCTTTCAAGAATTATAACAAACTTTGGTCAGCACAGAGCTTCAGAGCTTCAGGGAGAGTGTAAGTGAAAGGAAGGAGATGGGGAGAATTCATGAAACTGTAATCTGGGTGGGGTAAAATTCTGGAACTTTTTTCATGTTTAGTGAGCAGAATTTTATATTTAATGAGAAGAATTTTGGTCAAAGACGTACCCCTTTTCTCTCTTTCACAGGAAAAAATTAGAAGGAATCATATGCCCTATGTAAAAGATAATATATTGTTCTGCATAGGAATTTTGGTAAAATTCTTTTTAATAAATAGAATACCTCTACTTATTTCTTTTCTATTCTACTGCAGAAGTCATCAGAACCCTGATAGAACAGCAGTTCTATCTAACTCTACATAGGGAGTTAGGTCTTATATGCATAGTCATAGTGAGCATGTCTACACAAGATGCTAGAAGCACAATAGACTAATGCTATTAGCACATCACGGCTATGTGCTAATGCACAGCAGATCTAGTCTACTGCACATCAGTTTCACCTAAAAAGACATGTGCCATTGCTACTACACAGTAGCACCAATTACATCACATAAAGTTAGTAACTGTTATTACAGGTACTAAACTTCATGCATTATAATTATAGCAAATTAATGCACATGTGGGCATGCCTAGTAAATACAAAGAGTAATGTTTTAAATCTACAAGGACAAGTGTGGGCTCTCCATGTACTGAATGTTATACAGAGAGCAAGGACACAACATATACACATAGTGGTTTATATTGACATCTGGTGACACAGTGTATAAGCAGTAGACCACATAAGGAAGTAACTTAGGAGATCATGGTATCCTTTCAGTGTTTCAGAAAGAAAGGTATTTAAAATAATACAATTTCCATCTCCTTACCTTGTCCAGGACTTACCTAAATTATTGGACAGAAACCATTCTCAATATCAAAATCAGCAAATTGGTCTACTGTGACTTTTTTGGCACTTTTGTAGTATTGTGTTTATGCAATTTGTCTTTCAGAACACAGAGAGATCTGAAAACATACTGACAAGAGCAGGAAAATTGATCTAGATATATGAGTGAAATAATACACAAGGCTCAGTCCTTGGTTTTGGGTCAGTTTGTTCTGCATCACCTCACAGTGCAAACAGCCAGTGATTTTTTTCCAATTGAGAACAACACTAAACATGGAAAGGCTTTTTCCCCACTTGGAGGGGGGGGGGAGGGGAGGAAATAGCAAATTCATTAAAAATGTGTTTTGTTTTTCCCCAAACCATGCTTGAATTCAATCCAAATGCATCAAATACCTTGGCTGGAAAAAAATGTGGGGTTATGTTTGTAAAAATTCTGGACAAAAAGAAGATGATGTCCCAGTTTGCTTATACGCTCAATGATTAAAACATTCACCCAAGAAATGGGTCACCCATCTTCAATTCCTTCCCCCATATCAAGGAACTTGAACCCCTATCTTCCACTTCCTGAGATAAGTACTCCAACCGTTATGTTCATACCATTTCAATATCACTATTCAACCACCTCCAGTGGTCTGGAGGTGTAAAGCCAAGGCCCGCACCCCCTCCAGCGGGGTGGATGAGACAGGCTGGTGGTGTGCCCTCCGTCCATGGTGGCATAGGGGACCCTTCCCGAGGGACAGGAATGGGGAGGAGAGACGGGGAGAACCCAGGAAGGGGTCCCCTGGGTGTGTTCCTCCTCTCAGGGAGGGGAGGAATGGATGACAACAAAGAATGGATGCCAACGAGGCACAGACCCGGGGTGGGACCCTTTGTTACTTTCAAGTCTCAGCTTTTGTATTCTCGTTCCTGAAGAGAATACAAGTTCCCCTCCTGAAGACTTCAGATGACTCTTGATCCATGGCTATTGCTCGTTGGTTGTCTCTCTGTAGTCACACATCCACATAGCTTTCCGAGCCTTCTTCTAATTTGGTCTGTTCCCCCAAAACTGGGACTCAGGCTTCCCTGCTCTGGGATCTTGTTAGCTGGTGCCACCTATCTCACGTTATATGCAGTGTAATGCATATTCCTTCTATTCCCAGACTGGTTTCCAGACTATGTGTTCTTGGTGGCCTTGTTGTGTTAGACAGCCTGTTTGCTTCCATGGCTAGAGAAACTGTGTGTAAGACCCAGGCTTCTTAGAAATCAGTTGACCCCTGCTGCCCATTCTGAACCATTTTAATGCATATATCTATACCTATAAGCCATTTCCCAAAAATGCAAACATTTAAATACCATTTCTAAGCCAACATCCACCTGAATACCCTTATAACTAGATGTTTAAAGAACTCAGTTACATGGTATGAGATGTGGGTCAAATTCCCTTAAGCCCAAGTGCAAATTGACCTACATCTTGAAAGAGGACTGGCTGAACTACTGGATAAAAGAAGGACACTACCTATGCTTACTTCTTCTGTTTTGTGAATGTAGCAATTGTTTCCTTTGTCTTCTCCCAAAAAATGGTTCATTCAAAAAAAAATTCTTCATGTTTTTCATTTTGGTAAGGGAAAAAAAATCACATTCATTTTGATCCAAAACAAAATGCTTGTTTTGTTCCAATTTTTTTCTTTGGCAATTGAAGCAGAGTAATGAATTATTCACTCAGCCCTGTCTCTCATTAAACCTTGGCTGCAATGTGGTCACTATGAGACCACCACAGCTGGCATAATTTAGGATAAAACCTTGAACTCTAAGCTACCCCAAATGTGAATTAACCCAGGATCAGCAGAGCAGAAGATTTGCTAATGCTTACAGTTCTCATCCATTGAGCTCATAATTTACAAATGTAAAAAATCAAGTTGTTTCAAATACTAATTTAGCGACTACCACTTTCAAGAAATAATTTCTGGATATTTTATGCTCAATTCATTATTTTTGAAGATTACAAGTCTAGAACTCGCCATAAATTAGTGCTAGCAGTAACTGCTATTTAGTTCAAAAGATCAATTTCCTCAGTTCTAAAAACAAATAAAGTTCACTTTAAAATGTGCCTACTATATGCTGACCTTGGAAGGGAATTTAACTTTGACCATTTTTGTCTTCAGTAGAAACAGGAAACTTCAGTTTTGATGAAATATTGATATATTCTACACACACCTATACTCTAAGCAAATAGATGAAAATGAAATAAATCAAGTTTTAAGCAGCACAATTTTGTGATTTCATTGGTGTATAGAGAGGTGATGAGCTTGAACTATTGTGTATTATGCCATTATGCTTGTATAATGTAATAACTTCTTTATGGAAAATAAGTTGAGAATTTCATTACTTGACCTAGATTTATGATCTTGTAAATTTATTTGTTTTCAATAAATAAATCTGACAGCAATTGAGTCCAATCCTTGTTAACATATTAATCAACATCTGCTTTTAATGGCATCTAATTGCAACACAACCAGTGCAAAGATGCTACTGATATCAAAAATCAGGCCAGAAAAAGTACTAACTCAGAATTAGCTCAGAAACATATGAGAATGGGAAAATTCTGACTTGTTTGTCCGTCTGAAGTATTTCTAAAGCATCTTCTAGGATAAGGGCTTTTCTGCCAGTCTCTTGAGGACATTACAGTCTTATTATGGTGATCTAGAAAACTGTAGTCTGTTGTTTCAAGAAATGAATGTTGAAACTAGCGAAGTAGTGTAACTGATAGATAGTGTGACCATATTATTTTTAAGGAAATCTTGGATGGGGACAGGGGTAGGGGCTGGGGCACATATGTACGTACACACACACACACACACACACACACACCCCCACACACACACACCCTGCTTTCTCCTCTAACCCAGAACACAGCATGCATGGAGGAAGCTACTGTTTTGCCAAGCTGTCAGCCCAACACCCAGCCCTCATGCATTGCATTGCTGAGCTCCATGCCCACTTTCCTTTGCCGCACTTAGGTCTCTGCTCCCCATTCCCTATCCCCTCCCCCACTCTCTGAAAAGAAAACCTCCAGCTTCTGCAGCAGTAGGGCTGTGCAAAATTTCGACAGGTTTTTCATAGATTTATAATTTGTTAGGGGCTGGAAGGGACCTTGCAGATCATCAGGTCCAGCCCCCCTGCTCTAGGCAGGAAGACAACTGGGGTCAAGTGACCCCAGTGAGGTGACTGTCCAGTCTTTTATTGAAAACCTCTGTAATAGGTGACTGCACCAGCTCTGGAGGGAGTTTATTCCACAGTCTGGACACCCTGACTGTGAAGGAGTTTTCCTGGTATTAAACCTGAAGTAGCCTTCCAGGAGTTTATATCCATTGGTTCTGGTCTTCCCCATGGGTGCCCTAATGAACAGTTGTTCGCCATGCTCCTGATGTACTCTGATATAGTGGTAAGCCATTGTCAAGTCACCTCTCAACCTTCTCTTCTTTAGGCTAAAGAGGTCCAGGTCCCTCAGTCTTTCCTCATATGGCTTGCCTTGCAAAGTCCCTGATCATATGGGTGGCTCTTCTCTGAACCCTCTCAAGTTTTTCCACATCCTTATTGAAGTATGGTGCCCAGAACTGAATGCAGTAATCCAACTGCGGTCTCACCTGAGTACAGCGGGAGTATCACTTCCTTAGTTTTACACAATATGCTTTGGTTGATGCATGCCAGTGTGTTGTTTGCCCTGCTGGCCACCACATTATACTGATGGCTCATGTTCGTGCAGTTGTCAATCATTACCCCTAGGTCCCTTTCAGCTGTGATGCAGATCAGGCTGTCATCTCTGAGTCTGTATGTATGTTGAATGTTATTTGCCCGCAGATGGAGCACCTTAAACTCGGAAGTCTTGAACTTCATCTGGTTCCAGTCTGCCCAACTCTCTAGCCAGTCCAGGTCCACCTGTATCAGCAACCTATTTTCTGGCATGGTCACACTGCCCCATAACTTGATGTCATCCATGAACTTGGCCAGAGAACTTTTCACTCCCCCATCCAAATCATTGATAAACATGTTGAAAATCACCGGTTCAAGCACATACTCCTAAGGGACACCACTGGTCACTTTGCGCCAAGATGACACAGATCCATTCATGGGAACTCTCTGGGTCCTGCCCTGTAGCCAGTTTCCCACCCACTGAACCGTTGAATACCTGAGCCCACAATCTTTCCGTTTTCCCACAAAGATATCATGGGATACTGGATCAAAAGCCAAAAGTCTATGTATATAATGTCTACCTTGTCTCCCATGTCCAGGTGATGAGAGACTTGGTCATAGGAGGAGATGAGATTGTTAAAACAAGACCTACCCATGACAAAGCCATGCTGGCTGTCATTCAGAATCTTACCTCCTGCAAGTGTATCACACAAAGATTCTTAATTTTCTATTAAAGAATTTTATTTTTTTTGTTTTGACGCTGGGTTTTTCAATGAGTTTTTCATTTTGACGCTGTTTTGACTCGTTTCAAGCTCAAAAAAGCAAAATCGAAATGAAAGGCTTCGAAACAGCTTTGAAATGAAATGAGGGCCCTTGAAACATTTCAAAACGTTTTGAGTTTCGAAGTTGGGCTTGCTTGCAGCTAAAGAGAAACTAAGGAGAGTGAGGGGGAAGAGGGGCAAAGGACTGCTCTGATATTGATATCTGTAGCTGTACAGTGACTGTGATCCTTCCCTGAGGTCCTGTCCAATCCAAGTGTGCTGGGGGAGGGGCAGAAAAACAGCTTTAAAAACACTGTTTGAACTGAGCTTTCTCTGTACCTTGGGGTCAGCTTACTGAGCTGTGTCTTCCAGCAGCTCAGAAGCATCAGAGAAAGGCTATCACTTCCTATTTGCTAGCCTGTTACTAGCAAGTGGGATCCAATACCTTTTGCTTTCCTAATACCCTTTTATTATTATATTAATTCCTTTCAATTTATTCCGCCCCCAAAATCCTTTTTTTGCTTTTGTTAGTCTATGTTGATTCTTTTCCCCCAGAAAAGAAATCTGTGCTTTCTTTCACAATGTGCATTCCAGTCACTGTGCAGGGAAGTGGAGCATATATTGCATATTATAATATAGAATTTATACAGGAACACATACATACATTTATATATTTTATTGATTTCATAAATACATTAATACATACATACATTACATAAATATATACATACAATTATCTACATATATTACATAAATACATATTACATTACAGAAAAACACAGATTTTCCAGCACACCAAACACACTATGAAACACACTATGAAACACACTATGAAGTATGCTAGAAAGGCAGCTGGCAAGCCTTCAGTGGGGGATGGAAGAGGGGGTAAAGGGAGAGCTGTAAGTTCTGCCCTCCACCAAACTGAGACACAGCCTCTTTCCTACAACTAGCAGGCATGAGGCTTCTGGTTTTCCTGGCAGCAAAGAGAGGGGAGCAGTGCCACTGCCTAAGTCTGCATCCCCTCGAATAGCACCAGCCATAACCTCCCCACCACCACCCTGACAACAAGCAGCACCAACATGACAGTCTCCTCCACCACCATTTCACTTCCCATTCTGAGCCTTCCAGTGCCAGAGGAAGAGCTGCCATTGGATCTGGATCTGAGTGCCATAGCAAGGGAAATTCTGGGGAAAGAGGGGGAATCATCTGAGTTTGTGCTCCACACCCCTCAAGTTTCCCCTAAACCCAGGTCTCCTTCCCCAGAAAGCACTTCGGAGAAGGTTGAGGTAGGGGTTGTGGAGGCAAGTGGCTCAGCTGACACTTCCTCTTGCCGTGCCTCTGCCTGCTGAGGAGGGGCGAAAGGCAGCATCCGTACATGCACCGCACCCCAGAAGTGAGGGGGTAGTGTGGTCTGGGGTCATTTTGAGCTGTCAGGTGTTCACACATACGTTATTTGCCTGCACTGCTGAGCCAAAACCAGCCGGGGAAAGGGAACAAAATGCATGAGCACCGTAGGGATGCTGATGCATCTCCACAGGCACCACCCCCTTGCCCTTGCTCCTCCTGAGCCTGGCACCAGTGGGAGCATGCCCAAAAAGAGGTCTCCTTCTCACTCGAAAGCTCCCATCCCCAAAAACAGAGGCAGGCCACCCTGAAACAGTGGGGGAAAGGTGGGCACACAGTGGGGTGCATTCCCAAGGTGAGTAAGGTCACGCAGAGCACTGGGGAGATGCTTGCTGTGGATGGCCATCCCTTCTCCTTAGATGAGTGGCCAGGGTTCAGGTGGCTCATGGCACTTGTGTCCCCATCATACCAAGTGCTTCCATGCGCCACCTTCAGCAAGATGGTGGTGGCCTTCCTGTATGAGGAATGCTGGGAGTACTTGAGGGAGGAGCTGCACAAGGCAGGTCTGCAGGTGGCCTTACACTTCACCTCAGACATCTAGAGCAGCCAGAGTGATCACGCCTACCTTTCCCTCACAGGGCACTGGTGTGACCAGTCAGGCCTTCGGTGGGCTCTCCTTCAAAGGTGATGGATGAGTCCCACACAGAAACCAAGTTCATGGGAGTCATGAACCACCTGGTGCAGGGGTGGCTCATTGGGCAGGGTGAGCTCACTCACGGGTTCATGGTCACTGACAATGGGGCCGATATGGTCAAGGCAGCCCGTGATGCCAACTTTGAGGCATCTGCTGTGTGGCACGCAAGCTCCACTTCATTATCAGGGACACCTTGGAGAGAGACAGGGCTGCCAGTGTTGGTGCCAGCACCACCAGCAAGCTCATTTCAAAATGCAGGAAGGTGGCAGGCTACTTTCACTGAAGCATCAAGGGGGACAAGATGCTGCAGGACAAACAGGCAGACAGAGCTGAACATCCCACAGCACAAAAGCATGTAGGATGTGGAAACTCAGTGGAACTCCATATATCTGATGTTCAAGAGTATGGTAGAGCAACAGAAGGCCATCCATGAGATGGCCTTACTTGGGAAGATTGGGATCCCCTTAACAGAGTTCAGTGGGATATCATCTCCCAGATCTTGGTTGTGTAGCAAGGCCCCCAGTTTTTCTTTCTTTTTAATTTAAAAATACATTCCCTCCCCTTCCCCAACCATTTCTGACTTTCTCTCTGCCCTCTCTATCCCTTATAAGTAGCTATAAGTAGTCAGATAAGCTTAGTTCTTATATTCCATTATTGTAACAATCCCCTTTTCATATTGTAAATAGTGCTCTGTTATTTTTATATTGATTTTTTACTGTTTTATATTGATATTGTATGTTTTAGGCCTGTTTCTGTAAATTAGCCAAAGTAATGTCAAGTCTCCATCTTGTCTTGTCAAGTCTCCTTTTTTTGCCCCCTCCCCGGGCATGCCCTATTGTAATTGTGTTGCAACTGTGACTCAAACCTACCCCTCCCATGTAAATTGGTTTCTGGATGAATGAGAGTAAATGAGAGTGCTTGAGACATAATGGTAGCAGGGCTAAAAATAGCTCCTACTGAATGACCGGACCATCAGCTTAATGACCGGATCAACAACTTAACAACCCTACTACCACCTTGCATTGATTCTCCCTGAAACCACAGACCTACTCCCAGGACCAGAGACAAAACCCAACATTTGAAACATAAAGACCCTCCAAGAAACCAGCAACATGGAAACAAAGAACAGAATAGAAACCAGTAACTCCACCATTGTATCCCACCAGAAAATGAGGACACCTGGAACTGCATGTCTTCATCTGACCAGGGCTGGTCCTTGTCTGGGCATGTCCTCCCCATTGAAGTCACAGGTAACCCACCCCTATAAAAGGGATAGTAGAGTGTGACATCCTTGGCATACCCTCTCCATCTGAACCAGTACTACGCCATGCCACCAATCCACCCAGAGGCCCTGCCGACAACCCCCTCTGGAAAACCGCTCGCTGGAGAAGACCCTGACTGGCCATTGAGGATCAGGTCTCAGCCTGGGATAGGTAGCTATCACCCACCTTCTTCCTCCAAGCAAGGGACCTGAGTTCTGTCTCCGTACACCTTGACCTCAGTCCCTCCATTAAGCATTTCTTCTCCTGCTACCATTGTGTGAATTCATGGGAGAGTTTGTGTGTGTGTATGTGTGGGAACCAATAACTTTGTGGGCTGTATAGTGTGCTGTCTGCCTAATAAAACTGATATTTTGGACCCCAAGTAGGTCTTTGTTTTGCTGCAAGCTCTCCACTTAATCCCCACTCTTTTTGTTACACCCTCTGACCCAACCCCTGCCTAACTCCCATCCCTCTGCCATCTGTCTTTACTTTCTACCCTGGCTGTCTCTCTCTCTTTCTCTTAGCTCTAGTCCCCACTCTGCCCTCCATGTCCACCTCTCTCTGCCTCCTCCTTGATCTCACAGTTTCCGCCCTTTGATTCCCTAGCTCTCTGCCTCCTCCTGATCTCCTGGCTTTTTTGCTCAGTTTGTCACTGCTTTTCTGCCTCTTGATATTCCAGCTCTCTGCCTCTCCACCTCCCGGCTTCAGCCCCATTCTCCCAGCTCTAGCCCCTGCTCTGCCATCCATCTCAGCCTCTCTGTGCCTCCTCCTTGATGTCCCAGCTTCTCTCTCTCCCCTGGCTCTAACCCCCTGGCTTCTCTTTACCTCCCAGCCTCCCAGCTCTCACCACAGCTGGCTTCTCTCTCTCCCGGCTCCACCCCTGCTCTGCCCTTTGATCTCCCCCAGCTCTCTACCTCCTCCCGATCTCCTGGCTCTAGCCCCTGCTCTGCCCTCCATTTCCATCTCTCTCTGCCTCCTCCTTGATCTCCTAGCTTCTGCCCTTTGATCCCCCCAGCTGCCTACCTCCTCCCACTCTCCCAGATTTCTCCCTCGGCTCGCCACCACTTATCAGCCCCAATCTCCCAGCACTGTCTCTCTGCCTCCTGGCTTCAGTCCCGATCTCCTGGCTCTAGCCCCCACTCTGCCCTCTATCTCTGCCTCTCTCTGCTGTCTCCTTGATCTCCCAGCTTCTCTCTCTCTGGCTTTAATCCCCAGCTTCTCTTTACCTCCCAGCCTCCCAAATTTCACCCCAGCCACCTCTCTCCTGGCTCCAGCCCCCACTCTGCCCTTTTATCTCCCCTGGCTCTCTGCCTCTTCCCAATCTCCCAGCTCTCTGCCTCTCAGCTCACAGCTTCAGCCCTGATCTCCTGGGTCTTGCCCCCAGGCTGCCCTCTGTCTCTTCCTCTTTCTGCCTCCTCATTGATCTACCGGATTCTGCCCTTTGATCCACCTGATCTATGCCTCCTCCTGATCTCCTGGGTTTTCCCTTGGCTAGCCACAACTTATCTGCCTCCTAATCTCCCAGCTCTCTGCCTCTCCACCTCCTAGATTCGGCCTTTCTCTGCCTCCTGACCTCCTCAACCTCCCAGCTTTTCTCCACTGCTCTGCTGCCCACTCCCGGCTCCTTACCTCCCAGCCTTCTCCTCCGGCTTCTCTCTCTGCTCTTCCCAACCTCCCAGTTCTCAGCCTCCTCCTCCAGCTCTTCTCCGCTGCCCACTCCTGGTTCTTTATACCTGCCAGGCTCCTCCTCCTCCGACTTTTGTCTCCCATCTCCACAGCTTTCATCTCCCACTGCCTCTCGAGTCTCCCAACCCATCTCCACTTCCCCGTTGCCTCCTGGCTTCCTGGCCTGGCTCTCCCACCACCTGTTAGTTCTCCCTGCCCCCAGCTTTCTCCTGGCTCCCCAGCCCTGCTTCTTCCCAGCTCCCCAGCTTTCATCTCCCACTGCCTCTCAAATCTCCCGGCCTGTCTCCACTGCCCTGCTCCTCCCAGCTTCCGGCTTTCATCTCCCACTGTTTCTCAACTCTCTCACTCATCTCCACTGCCCCACTCCTCCCAGCTGCCCAGCTTGGCTCCTTTGCTGTCTCTCCAGCCCAACCCTGGCCTGGCTCCCTGGCCTGCCTCTCTGTCTTTACCCTAACCTTCTCCAGGTTCCTAGCTGGCTCTCCCAGCCCCAGCTTTCCCTCTACTGCCTTCTCTCACCCCACTCCACTACCTCCATTACCTTCTGGCTTCCCTGCCAGTTCTCCCTAACTTGCCCCCACTCTACTGCCTTCTGGCCCCATCTCCACTGCTTCTGCTGCCTCCGGCCCCATCTCCACTTTCTGCCACATGGCTCTCTTGCTCTGCTGCCTCTGTTACTTCCCAGCTTCCCTGCCAGCTCTGTCTCTCTTTTCCCCAGCTTTCTCCCTTGACTTCACTTGGGGCACCTAGTACCACTAGTGCCCCCTAGTCACCAGGCATCCCAATTACCCCCAGTTGCCCCCTAGTGTTAACACACACAGCCACTGAAGTACATGTTTGTGTGTATGTATACATGTATGTATGTAGACCCATTGTGTTGTATGTGTAGTTTGCCTGTGTGTGTAAAATTTTGTGTCACACCCTCCTGCCTAACAGCACAATATTGAGATCCCTAGCATTGATCTAATGCATGTTGAGTCAACAGTGGACCTCAAGCCTTTCCTCAAGGCCACCGAGAGCCTCAGCACTGGTGATGCCCTCCTTAACCAGGTGATCCCTGTAGTGAGGGAACTTCAGAACCAAATGGAAAACTTCCAGGGGATCAATGTTCCCGGCTGGAGCAAGCCACTGTCACCAGATGTGCAGGCACTGGTGAGGCAGCTGAAGGAGGGCATCAGGAAACAGCTTCATCCTTTGAGGTATAGTACCGTCCACGTGCTGGCCACCATGTGTGACCCAAGTGTGAATGGGAGTGTCGGAGTATGCAGCAGCAAAACCCTGGATTACTGGATGGAGGTGCTGGTGAACAGTCAGGCAGAGTGGTGTCAATCATGGACTTTTGCTTAATTTTCCACCAACTGGCTGGAATGCCAGGAAAGACTTTGAAATTCAAGAATGTTCCAGCCAAACTGGGACATATGGTCACCCTATTAATAAATTACCTGAAAAATAAACTACTATATCCGGTGTTTTATATTCTAAAGACAAACTTGGTTTATTTTATTTTCTCTATTCTTTTTTCTACAATTACTTTGACTGTATTAGGCTAAAATTGTGGCATGCCCTGACCTTCACTGCAGCTCCAATCTATGTTAAAGGAATGCTATACATAGGAAACAGCATTGTAATTTAACCTTTTTCTTATTACATGATTAGTATTACTAATATTTAAAATAGTGCTATATACAAAATTTAAATTGGTAAATGAGTGTAAAACATGTTATATTGTACCTGAGTTTTGTGTCAGAAAGTGCCTCACTATTAAGAGGTACCAAGAGAATTCTGGGTAAGATATGAGCTATACCTCTGAAAATTAAACATGATTGAGAGATGTGGAAACCAAGGTAAAGTCATTTTAGTAACAACCTTTGGGATCTACTCAAAAGTCATATATTTAAAACTCTCTATTTCATGATTCAACAGGGGAAAGGATCAGTTTAATAATTGCCAATTGTTTTGCTTTGTATTTTTTCCCCTAAAGTGAAATCCCATTTGCATTTTACTTTAAGCTATTTTTAATGAATTATTTGTTCTAAGACTGTTCCTTGCCTATTTTTGCATGGTATCATAAAGTATTCCCATGAATCAGTTGGATAACGCTGAATATTCTAAACCACAAGGGAGAGGATTTTTGTGGAAATCCCAAAGCAGAGAATGAGAGCTCTTTAGAACACTCAAAGGCAAAGGATGCCTTTGAGTATATTGTAAAACAGATCTGAATTTTAAAAACTGACTGGCACCTTATAATAAACATATATGCAGCTTTTGTTATACTTTATTCCAGTTTTCAAAGTTACAGCAAAGCAGAGAGAGAGAGAGAGAGAGATCAGAACAGATTTAGTAAAAGGTTGCTTCCATTTCAGCAATCTGATAAATATTACAAGTATAGTATAACTAATTTATTATGTAGCATTAAACATTTGAAGTTGTTATTTCATCATGGCTTTTATAAAAATCTTCAAAACCATTAATAATCCAATGCTAACTTATGCTCAGATTTATGAAGATATACAAATCAGTGCTTATGTGGGAAAGCAGGGAAATCTAGCACTCTGTACAAAATAACATCAGTGTATCCTCTTTTAAGTTAAAATTGGTTGGGGGGTTTTCAGATTTATATTTGAAAAAATCAGGAGATTTTCAACAACAACAACAAAAATCCACTTTTATTCTGAAGAACTTTGTTTGAAACCTACCAGAAGTATCTTTCTTGTCAAATACTAGCCAAGCATTGGTGTTATGATAAACTCTGTTATGCCTTCTTGTCTACACAAGGAAGTTACAGATGTTTCATTTAAGTACATTTTAAAATGTATTAGTTAAACCAGTTTAACTTTGTGTGTGGACACATTGGCCCAGTACAGACACTGCATTTTTACATATAAAAACCAGTCTGTATCCATAAAAGAACAGAAGTTCAGTACACATAGACTGGTTTAAAAATGGTAGAACCTGGTCTTAGATTTGCACCTCCCCTCCCCACTACCTGGGTGAATGTGTGCTGTGTTCACTACCAATCCAAACTACATCGCATACATAAAACAATTAACTTAGATCAATTCCATCTCTGATTTTTTGAATGCCTGATCCTAGCTCTTTAGGCATATTAAAACTGTATTTAACTCAGTTTGGCTTATACATTTTAACTAAATAGGTATAAAAATTACACCTTTAGTTGTACCAGTACAACTCTGGACAAAATCCTATTTCACTTTACACACCCAAATGGTAGTTAGCCCAACTACTTAACTGCCATTTTTGGCACTTATGTACAATTTATAATCCTATTCCACACAGCTACTGAACACAAGCAACAGGCTACACTGTGGTAGGCAAGTACAAAGCTCCACATACACATGCTCTGGGTAAGTTCTGAAATTTTAACTGAACAGAAACCCCTACAGAGACCAACCCTCTCAATAGTCTAGCAGTTAAGTCATGTGTTCGTGCATTCTGTCTGGTAGATAGATTATGAAGTCCCTGGTCCACAATGCCTAGTGCAGGGGTTGGTGATGGAGTCTGCCTTCCTGTGAATGAACCAGATCCTCATACAGCCTGTGAACCAGATCTGGCCCTTGAAACCATTAGATCTGGCCCACAGAACCCAAGGGCTCTGCCTATGCCCATGCCTGCAACTACATTAAGACTAAGCAGCAAGGAGCTGTGCCAGGGCTGGGAAACTTCAAGCTTCACCCCTGCCACTCCTGCTTTTTTCTTCCACCCTCTGGCTTCCTTCTGCTTTGAGCTTCCTGGCCTTGATATAGCTCCCCAGAAGCTGGAAGCTGCACCCCACCTGGGAAGTGGGGAACTGGAAGAAACAGCACTGGTATACACACAGCTCCCAGCTCTCTTGCCTGAGTGAGGGCACAGAGAAAGCCCCACACTGTTCACATGCTACAGAAGCCAACCACCCTGCATTGTTCTGGAGCTAGGTTATTATCTGTGCCTTGAAAAGGTTACTGGCTGCTGGCTTGGTACAATAATTCACTATCACTGTGATGGGGTTTTGTGGGTAATAATATAATGAAAATAATTAAACTAATTGACTTTAAGGCTAAAAGGGAATATTAGATCATCTAGCCAAACTTTCTATATAAATGTTATACAGTTATTACTGTATAGGTCTATAACAGGGTGGCCAAGACACCCTTCCACAGTAAAGTAAGGAAACAAAATTTACCAGAAGACCCTGAAAAAATTGCACCAAGCCACAGCAGGCAGGATGCCACACCCTGACAAATTAAAGGACGCAGCTGGGGCTGAGGCACTTCAAAGGCTGCCACAGCAAACCCAGCTGTCAGAGTTCAAGTCTGGGAGAAGGAATACAGTGTGGCAGACAGAAAAGAGAAAAACCACACTGAAAAAGAAAAAGGAAAACAGCTGGGTCCAGAAGACAGTGAATCAGATGATGCCACAGGGAACACAACAGAGAAGAAAGAATTTAAAGGGATGCTAGAGCACATCCAGGGTCAGTCCAGGGAAATGGAGAGTAAGGTGCAGATAAAAAGGATGCCAAGAGAAGACAAGAGGGGGAACCAACCCTGAGGCTTAGAAGAAAGCCTCAGTCCCCAAACTTACCTGAGGAGAACTAGCGAAGCAATGGAAAAGACCACTCTGCCAGTGGGTCCAGTCCTGAGGGGTGAAGAGAACTGCCTTGGGACTCTAGATGAAAGAAGAGACCTGGACAACATGACACCTCCAGAAGGGGTGAATCTATCCCTACCCTGGAGGTAAGGATGGGATTAGAACTGAAAGGCAGCTGTCTTGGGACCCATGTGGGGAATAATGGGGCAAGCAGCCAGCTTAGCAGGAGACCCCAACTGGGGGCCCATGGGATGAAAACCAGACTCTCATCTAGTAGGCAACAACAAAAAGCTTGGAACATCTAGGGTGGTTAGGGCAGGAAATGGGGATGGTGGAGCTTTGCAAAGTTAAGCAGACCGCCTGCGTTTTTGTCTCCCAAAGTATTTGGTACCTCTCTAACCATCAAAAGGCATGGCAGGAGAATTTTAGAGGACAGAACTTGATTATCTCGGTGCATGGTTGTCACGGGAGACTTTAACTACCCAGACATCTCATGGGAAGAGCACTCGGCCAAATCCAATTGGTCACAAAGCTTCCTCACGTGCGTGTATGAGCACTACCTGACTCAAGAATTCTATGGGCCAACAATAGATAAAGCGTAGCTGGACCGGGTACTGGCCAAAGGGGATGACCTGGTCAGTGACCTAAGAATCGATGGGAAGCTGGGTGATAGTGACCACAGACTGATCACCTTTACTATCCATCGCAAAGTCGGCAAGTCAGTCAGCAATACAGAAGTCCTCAACTTCAGGAAAGCTGACCTTGACAAGATCAGGAGGCTCATTGTCAAGGCCCTAAGGGACCATGGCTCAATAGGAAGAGGAGCCCAAGAGGACTGGTTGCTCCTCAAGGGAGTGATCCTGACAGCACAAGAGATGGCCATCCCATTTTGGAGGAAGGGTAGCAAAGAGCACTGCAGTCCCCTTGGCTCAGCAGGGAACTTGAGGACCTCATACACCTCAAAAGAGAGGCTTATAAAGGATGGAAGCCTGGAATTACTACCAAGAAGGAGTTCTCAGCACTGGTCCAGACCTGCAGGGAGCAGATCAGGAAAGCCAAGGCTGCAACCGAGCTCCATCTGGCTTCACGTATCAAGGATAACAAAAAGTCATTTTTCAGATATGTAGGGAACTGGAAAAAAAGCAGGGGTAACATTGGACCCCTGCTGAACCAAATAGGACAGCTGAAAACTGACACCCAGGAAAAGGCCAACCTGGTTAATGGGTACTATGTCTCGGTCTTTCATCAGTCCAATGGAACTGCCCTGCCTAGCAAGATGTGGAACGGCCAGGGTGAGCTCGTATTTATACCCAGCTTTGGTGTTGATCTAGTGAAGGATCACCTTGAGAGGCTAGACAACTTCAAGTCTTCTGTTCCTGACAGTTTATACCCTAGGGTACTCAAGGAGCTAGCAGGTGTCATAGCTCAACCATTGGCTAAAATATTCAAAAACTCATGGCACTCAGGTGAAGTACCTGAAGACTGGAAGAAGGCCAATGTGGTACCCATCTTCAAGTAAGGGTGGCAAGTAGATCCCGGAAATTACAGGCCAATCAGCTTGACCTCTATCTTATCCTCTATCTAAGACTCTGGAGAAAATTATCAAGCAGACCCTTCTAAATAAGCTGTCTGAGGGCAGCATCATGAGAGATAGCCAGAACGGGTTTGTCGTGGGTAGGTCTTGCCTGACCAATCTCATCTCCTTCTATGACCAGGTAACATATCACCTGGACAAGGGAGAAGAAATTGATGTCATATATCTAGACTTTAAAAAAGCCTTTGATCTGGTGTCCCATGACCTCCTCATGGAAAAATTGGCCTACTGTGGCCTCGCCTACACCACAGTCCGATGGCTGGAACACTGGCTCTGAGGTTGGACCCAGAGAGTAGTGGTCGATGGTAAAGAATCATTATGGCACACACAACAAGTGGCATCCCCCAAGGCTCTGTCCTTGGACTGGTTCTCTTTAAAATCTTTATTAACGATGTGAACATTGGTGTCAGAAATGCACTGGCTAAGTTCACTGGTTACACTAAACTTTGGGGCATAGCGTCCACACCTGAGGACAGTCTAGTGATCCAAGCTGACTTAGATAAACTTAGTAAGTGGGTGGATACAAACCTGATGATGTTTAATACCAATAAATGTAAGGTATTACACCTCAGGGGGAAAAAACCCGCAGGATACATATAGGCTTGGCAGTGCTACATTTGCTAGCATCACTGCTGAAAGAGACTTGGGGGTCATGATTGACCACAAAATTAACATGAGCCACCAATGCAATGTCACAGATGGTAAGGAAAACAATACTCTGGCTTGCATCCATAGATGCTTCTCAAGTAAATCTCAGGATGTCAACCACCCACTGTACTAGGCCTTGGTGAGGCTGCAGCTGGAGTACTGTATCCAATTCTGGCCTCCGCAATTCAAGAAGGATGTCAAGAAGCTTAAGGGAGTCCAGAGGAGAGCCACACCCATGATCAAAGGGCAAGAGAATAGGCCTTATGAAGAGAGGCTGAGAGTCATGGGACTCTTCAGACTGGAAAAGCGTAGACTCAGGGGGGACCTGGTGGCTGCCTATACATAAAGGGTGTACATCAGGATCTGGGAGAACGTCTGTTCACCAGAGCACCCCAAGGAAAAACTAGGACCAACAGTCATAAACTCCTCTAAGACCATTTTAGACTGAACATAAGAAAAAATTTCTTTACTGTCCAAGCCACCAAGAGCTGGAATAGACTCCCTCCAGAAGTGGTGTAGGCACCTACTCTGGACTCATTCAAGAAATGTTTGGATGTTTATCTTGCTGGGGTGCCTTGACCCTAGCTGACTTCCTGCCCCTGGGGCAGGGGGACGGACTTGACGAACTTCAAGGTCCCTTCCAGCCCTAACGTCTATGAAATCTATGAACTACAACAGAGACACAACTCATCTCCAGGCAACATGACCCCGCTCCCTTACAAAGTCCTTGCATCTTGTGTTGACTGAAGCATCTTTCCAGAAAGCCATCTAGTCCTAAGCTAAAGACTCAAAAATGGAGAATCCTCCACTCTCCTGAATGTTTTATTGACATTTGTACAATCCGTACTGACTTATTTTCTATAGCTAATGGCAGCTTCAGGGTTTGTTTCAGTTAAGGTTGAACTATAACAGCACTGTTAACTACAGTTTCCCACTAATGTGTCTGTGAGGCTTACCCCCAGCATCTCCCCAAATGGTGGCCTGATACAAGGTACTATTCATGTACCCAATTAATAGTAATGAAAATATATCAGGGTTCTTTGAGGGCAGACTCCATCATAATCATAAATGCTGTATGTATATATACATGCGTGTGTGTGTGTGTGTGTGTGTGTGTGTCTGTGTAGGGCATTTCATGTTTAAGTGGTAATGTTAGTATAGTATAACCCTGCTTGTGTGTACAGTTAATCATGCGGCCTACTCTAGGTGTTCTGAAATTTACATACTGTAAATAATTATGCAAGGAAGTAGTTCCATGACAGTTGGATGAGGGTGAGGGCCCTTCATGAGGGGCCAATAGGATAAAGCTTCAGGGCTGTGGTGGGAGAGTCCAAAAATCCCAGGGGGATCTCAGAGTGCAGATACCCCATTTTGAGGACATTCTCACACAGACTGGTGAGAAAAGGAGAGCTGACTTACTAGTAGGACCCCAAGCTGAAATCCAAGAGGGGTCACCTCCAGCAGCAACCCCAAGCAGCACACTTCAGCTGACAGAGCAGCAGGGTGAATGTGACAGTAACTGACACTTTCAAAAGGTGGCAGACAGTATACTCAGCACTCCTCAGAGCAGTAGTGTGAGATGGTGCACCACTGGGCTTGCCCTAGCACACTTCAGCACCAGCCCTAGTAGCAGAGACCCCAAGCAGAGGCCAGTGGGTCAAGATCTTCCCCAGTCAGCTGAAGACTCTTCTTCCCTCATTTTACTAGGGGAGATGATGACCTCCTAGGTGGGGAAAGCTATCAAGGAGAGGCAGATACTGAAAGACTCAAAGGGCTTGTTATTTGGGGTTGTTTGTTAATTAAGGGGGAGGGGATTCTGGTTTTGGGATGTTGTTTGATTTTTGGGGGGGTGTTTAATAGTTGAGATGTTTTATAGTAGTTATATTTGAAAAGGTCTATTTTTTTTCTTTTTTCCCATTTAATAAACATATATGTTGTTGGTTTCCAAATTGCTTGAGTGGGGAAGTTGTTCTTTCAGGATCCTCAGCAGAAGAGTTACAAGATATTGTTTGGTGCATCCACAGTGTACAATTACTCAGTTCAGCCCACTTATTTTGTCCAGGATAGGAATACATTACTGTAGTATTACAAAATAAGCAAACAATCAAAGATGAACATGAGTCAACAACATGATGAAGTGATCAATAGCTATAACCCCACTCTATCATGCATTAACAGGTGCATCACAAATAGATCTAAGGAGGTGATACCTCCCCTCTATGTGGTATTGGTAAGGCTGCAACTGGAATACTGTCTCCAGTTTTGGGCACCACACTTCAAGAGGGATGTAGATAACCTTGAGAAGATCCAGAAGAGGGCCACTCATATGCTTAAGGCTCTGCAGATAAGGTCCTATGAGAAGAGATTGAGGGACCTGAATCTCTTCAACCTCCGTAAGAGAAGGATGAGAGGTGATCTAGTGTCCATCTACAAATTAATTGGGCAGGGGGGACAGGAAGGGATAGGAGATACTCTGTTTACCAGGGCACCCCTTGGAGTAACTAGAAATAATGACCACAAAGAGAGCAGATTTACATTAGACATTAAAAAGAACTTCTTCGTGATAAGAATTACCAGAATCTGGAATGGGCTTCCAAGTAAGGTGGTGCTCTCCACTACCTTGGAAATCTTTAAGAGAAGACTGGACAAACATTTGGCTGGGGTCATCTGACCCCAGCACTCTTTCCTGCCCAGGGCAGGTGGTTGGAATCAATGATCTACTGAGGTCCCTTCCAAACCAAAAAATCTATGAAATCTATGAACTCCTGAATCTTTGAAGGGAGTCTAAGAGGTTCTTAAAGAAATTTAGTCTAATTCAAAATTTCACTTTTATAAAATGTCCTAGACATTAGGGCTGGAAGGGATCTCACAAGATCATCATAGGTTTTTTTTTTTTTATTGACAGTAAAAGAATTTTTATACATGAGAAGGCAAAAGATACAGAAGATACACGTAGATCAGTATAGAGGCAATGCAAATTGGTAAATATACACACAACTGCAAAGGTTATATGATTTTGCTTACTCTTAAACCAAAATCTATTGCCCATATTTCATTAATATTCCAGCTGTTTTATTCTAATCAGCCAAACTTCTTTAGACAGAGTTTGTTTTTGCAAAATTCTAACGCAATACAAGTTAAGTAGTCAGTAGTTCAGTCAATAACATTTTAGAGACATAGATCTAAGGGGCTGCAACCCCTCCCCTCTCGTGTTTACATACATACATAACTACATATATTTATATATATATATATATATATATATATGTATATATGTATGCATGCATGCATGCATACATACATACATCTGAGATGTATTAGACCTATTGACAACATGGAGCCACTCTTTGTTTGATTACTAAAACCTTTAAGAGTTTTAAACATAATTCCATCATTCTTCTAACCTGTACTGAAATTTAATGTAAATCCTGTTACATTCCTCCTTCCATCTTAGTCCTGTGCTTTGTAAAATTGGTCAACTAATTTTAAAATGATCATGTTCATCCAGAAAGCAGCATAAGTAAGAGGGACTAAATATAAACTGCATGGAACCTTTACAAAGGTCTATTCTGAAATACGTTAAATAGTAGATGGGCAATCTTGTTGTTCTTTCTGTCGTGCCATACAAATTACCATGCTAATTTTCAGTGTTCGATTGTTCACCATTTGGACTAAAAATCTAAGAAGGAAAGTTACTCATATAACTTAGGTGCCTAACTTCCACTTGATTGAACATTAACATTAATGGAAGCTATGCACCTCTAAGGAGTTACATGCCGAAAAGCTCTTGTGGATATGGATCTATGCCTATAAGTAAACCAAACATACCTTATTATCCAAAAAAGTCCTTCATACACAATACCCAGTACATGAGAATTTCTAGCACCCAAATACTATTTCTATATATATTGTTGAATATTCCAGCAAAATGATGTGGGCAGTAAAAAATAGTTATATTTCTTTTCTTTTAAGAGTATCCCAGGATTCTTTTTTTCAGTACCTTAAATCAAAAGTGTTTGGGATTTAAAGTAGTTTATTCCTCAGCAGAAAAGAAAATTAATCATGACAATTTTGAAAAAATCTTGTTAGTAAGTTAACATTTGAATTCCCCAGTCTATTTAGATGTGTCAACTTCAGTTGTTCATAGTGACAGATTTCCTAATATTCACCAAGCACTTACACATCTTCTGTTTGTTGGAGTGTGCATCTTGTAATGTTCACAGCTGCACTGATTTGATCATTCCCACTGCTACTACTGATTCAGAAAGACTTCACAGTATGGGGGAGGAGGAGTAAAATGAATAGGTTAGGATGATTTTATCTAAGCTTTCTTTCAGTAAGTTCATAAATACACCTCTGGATATTTTGCTTAGGGTGATTGGTGTTCATCACCTTGCCTAGCCTCTTTTATTTTTAATAGATTTTTAAGAGAATAATAAATGCAAGACTGAAAGAACAAAAGAAAAACAGCTGACAATATACAGCACACAAAAGAGGATCCTTTTGTACCTCTTCCACTAGGTAAACATTCTTATAAAAATAGAGCAAAACCATGCTTGCCTTCACCTCAGGTGCATAATCCAACCACCCACCTACAGAGTCAAACTCTTCCCAGCTTGGCAAATGAATATTTATTTTTGGCTAACAAGTTAAACATTTGCAACAGGAAAAAGGAACACCTCCACACAGCCTGAGCAGAAAGATACTAACTGGGCGTGTCTATACATTCAGTAATGCACAGTGGTTACTGCACATTTAATTTAGTAGGTCTGTAATCAAGGTACTTTGCATTAGTGCTGGTGAACATCTTTTTAGTGATCCTACTGCACAGTAACCTAATAATACTGTACAGTAGTGTATTAGCAGTCTTTGTGCTGTGATGCGCTCCTGTGCAAAATTATTAGGCTACTGTACAGTTAGTGTCTCATGTAGACGTGCTCACTGGAAGGTAGGACCTAGCTAAGTAATCAAGTGGGGATTTGAATCTATTCCCAAGTGAGTGCCCTAACTAAAAGATGTGAATTGGGTCCTTTGTGTGTGTTTGTATTTTTGTTTGTGAAAAATTTCTGGTCTTTGGTTTCATTCTGATTTATATTAAGAACACTTTTGAAAATGTGAACTGTTTCATTGAATAAAAAAAAACATTTCTGACCCTAATCTAGCTGTGAAGGCAGTATAAAAAACCTACCATAAGAAAAAGCTGGTGGAATTCATATACTATATTTACTCAAATAGAAGATGACATTGATTATAAGATGACCCCCTAATAATTAGATTCTATATAGGGAAAATTTATAAATTTGTTATAATTTTCTAGGTATGAAATCTAATTCTTAGATGTTTGCCTTGAATTTTCCCTCTTCCTACTGCTCCATCAGGGAAAATAAATCTGTGGGGTCACATACCCCTTTGCTCTCTGCTTTCCCCCAACATTTTCCCCTAGCAGCCCCCATCTCCTTAGTGTCAGATGCTACTCTCCCAGAGCACAGGGAAGTAAGGAGAAATTTTGATAACAAAAACCTTGAAATTAAACATGGCAGTAGCAATTTGCATATAATACCCATGCCCTTAGTTTATCTGCAATTGATGTATGTTACTTTTTTCAAAACTGCTGCAAGTTTTAGCACAGATACTCCATAAACACACTTTTGAGCAGCACTTTGGCATCTACTTATATGTAGAAAAAATTATGCATGATATTAATCCAAAGCCAAAAGATAGACACACAGTTCACTGAGCTGGACCTCACCAGAGTCGACAGCATTTCAAGCCATGGTGACCCCACAGCTCAGCACTGCTCAATATGTGTGTGTACTCCAGATACCCCCCTCCCTTCCCCCAGGGCAACCTGGTCTGGCTCCACCTCAGGGAAGGTAGGGCCACACTAATCATATGCACCGGGCTGAGAGAAGGGCAACAGAAGGATTCTGGGTGAACTGTGTGCAATGTCATGGTTCACCATGACTTTAAAAAGAGTCAGAGGTGAGAGGCACTACACTTAATGCAATTTTATTCATATGCTTTATTCAGATGGGGTGTGAAGAGGGGAAATTAGAACCAACAGTGTGAAGCAGCAGCATAAAAGACTCTTAAAGTGATAGAGATGTGAAATTTAAATGGACAAGCATGCCTTTGTGTATTGCATCTATAAATGTGAGAAATGTGTTATTGAGGAAGAGGTGGGAGATTATGCCAATAATGGGTGGGGTAAAAGCACATATGTTTGCAGGAATGTGGAATCCCATGGGAGAGGGATTACAAGAATTCTGTAAAGAGATGGGCATGGGGACCATCATGGTGGGTGGGGTCAGATGCAAACAAAGCAGCTGGAGTCATGATATTGCTCAAGAGTGAAGAAGTGAAAGTGTGGCAAGTGCAAGTGATTGTAGAAGAGAGACTGCAGCAGATGGTGGTGAAGTTAGAAAAGAACATGGTAGAGATTGTTAATATATACACTTCAGCTGAAAGAAAAGGGAGGATAACTTTTAAAAAGTTAGAGGTATATGTAGGTGGAGGTAGATAACAAATTCTGAAGGGGAATTTCAATTGCCTTATCAAGGTGGGGGATAGGAGAAGGGGTGGAGGAGGAAGAGCTAGATAGCTTGTCAAAAGTATTGATTAATATAGTAAACGAAGTGGATTTAAGGGTTGTATGGGCCTTTGAGAAGGTGATTATGAGGATGGAACCTAGTAGGATGCAGGTGTTGAGGGGGATTTGAAGAAAGAAGATCTTAGCTGTGACCTTCAGTGATCACTGTATGCTGAATGAAAGTGGGTTTAGAAAAAAGTGAAGGTAGGGGGAAAGGGATGTGGAAGTTAAATATTCAATTATTACAAGATAAAAAGGCTTGTCAAGAATACATGGAACTGTATAAAGGATGGAGGACTCCGAAGACATATTACAAAAGCATCTGGGAGTGGGGGACTATGATAAAGAGACAAACAAGAGATTTTTTTCAGAAATATTGGTCAAAGAAAAGTGAGAAAGATGGTGGAAGAGTTAAAAGAACTGCAGGCAAGGAAGTAGGAATTATTAAAGGAGGCAGTAAAGGGAATATAGTTAAAAACAAAAAAAGGAAGATGTAAAGCAACAGTCTAAAGAATGGCTCAAAAGGAAAATAGATGTAGATGAGAAAATCTTCCTGACCAGAGCACCTTGGGTGAAGAAGATGAAAGGATGGTATAAGTCTTTTTTGGTGAAACTGAGGAAAAGAAGGAAGGAATTGAAAGCAGTGAAAACTGAAGAAAGAATCTGAATAGAAGAGAGTGCGAAGGTGTTGGATGTGGTGGCAGAGTTTTATAAAGAGTTGTACAAATGTAGAGGAGTGGATGGAGGAAAAATGAAGGTGTCCCTTGAGGGGATAAAGGAAGGAATAGAAGATGGACAGAAACAAAAATTGGAGGAGAAGTTAAATAGGAGAGAGGCGGGGAACTGCTTATAAACTTGCAAGTGAGGGAAGGCACCAGGAAGAGATGGACTTTCCATGGAATTCTATGAAAAAAATTGGCAATGGCTGAGGACAGATATAATAGAGACATACCAGGAAATATTGGAGGGTAGGGAGATAGGGGAGAATTTTTCAGAAGATGTGGTAATTTTGATACTCAAAAAAGGAAAGGAAGACCTGTTAGGCAAGTAGCGGCCAATAACCCTTTTAAAGATAATCTACAAATTGATGGCAGAAGTATTGGCCAAAAGAATGTATGACTGTTTAGCAGATGTGATACAAGACAAAAAAAGGTCTGCCATTCCTGAGAGGAAGATCTACCAGACCCTATACTTAATATTAGATGTACAAGAGAGAAAAATAAATGTGGTAATAATTAATTTAGACCTGGAAAAAGCTTATGATAGGGTTGAACATGATTTTATTTTTGGAGTATTTTGGAGGATGGGGTTTCCAGTAAAAATGATCAAATGGGTCAAAGTGCAATACAACAATGCAGGATGTCAAGAACTGATAAATGGTTACTTGAGCAAAACATTCCCTATATAAACAGGGGTAAAACAGGGATGCCTTCTTAGTCCTTTCCCTCTGTGTTTTGTGAGTGTGGTGAATCACAGAATCAAGGACCGGAAGGGACCTGTAAGATCACCAAGTCTGGTCCCCTGCCATGGGCAGGAGGTTAATGGGCCAGGATCAGTATCCATTTCCACAGAAACAGCAGCAAGGTGGTGAGAACATTTGTACCTTCAAGTGACTGATATTAAAGAAATACAGATGTCATTTCTCCAGCAGGTCCACGTAGCTCCTGAAGTCTGTTGGCTTTAATCTTTGAATTTTACAAAAGAAAATAACAATTTTGCTACTTTTGTAAGTCTATAGTTATCCTTTCTTAGGCACTTTTCCTACTACCTTTTGAGGAGTTACAGGTTACATTGGCTAACAAGTCCCTATGTACACCATTATACCAGACATGATAACAGTCAGAAGCCTTAATGTCTAATGCCACCCTGGCTTCAGGCTATCATGCTTTCTATAATCTACTGTTACTTTATGATGATGCTGCAGTTATGTATGCAACTATGAAACTGGGATGCCTTTTCTTCTGTGTACATTGCCTTTGTGGCCAGGTAATGACATTACACTTTTACCTAGTTAGTAATCTCTGGTTTAAATTGCAATTTTGCATTTTTTTGTTAACATTGCAAAACTAAGTGCTTTCATGAAAAATGTAATTAGCAACAAAATGCCACAATGTAACCACTTGCTGGGGAGTTCCCCAGAAAGCAGCCATGACATAGAATTTTGTTGTAACAAGGTGGCTGCTGCAGGCTGGAGAAAGCATTCCCCAGCGAGCAGCAAAAGCCTAGCAGCCCAAGGAAAGGGGGAACAAAAGGGAAAGGGGGAGAAGACAGCTTGGGCATGGGGAGGGGGCTGTTTGCTCCTCCATAAAACTAGGGCATGGGGGGTTGGGGGCACCTGGGGGCTGACTTGGCAGATGGCTTCAGCACCAGATAGGGAAGGAACTGTTTGCTTCCCTGGATGTGAAAACTGAAGTGCCAGGGGTTGGGGGGAGGGAGAAAGAACACATGTGCGAAGGAGCAAATAGACCCTCCCCTACCCAGTGCCAGAGCTATATGCCAAATGAGGTGGGGTAAATGGGCTTTTCAGCAGCGATCACAGGCCTTGGAAGCAAGGCATCTGCTGCTTCAATTAAACCTAGCCCTTAACCTGCCCCCTCAGCCAATCAGAGGATATGGGGGGACACACAGTCTGGGTGCAAAAATGGTGGTCCCCCCTACCCTGATAAGGCCATGATTGAGTGAGATGGCCCCAAAATTTAAACCAGGCTCTATGTATAAGTGATTGGAAACCAGACTATGCCCATAATAGAACAGAAGTATGGCACACAGAGTAGTTTTAAGATGGCAGAACACAGTCTAAGATTTGCCTACCCCCTCTTCAGGGGCAACACATAGGGGGTCCACAGGGGTGCATGTGCACCCCCTGAGAATGCCAGAGCACCCCCTGTAAGTCCACGCTCCCTGTTTAGCTGGTGGGCAGGGGGGCAGGTGGGAGCACCAGTGTCCCCACCCTGCAAGCGCCGGCCGGGGAGCGAGGCCACCAGCAGAAGCGGCCCCGCCACTTCCAGAAGTGGCCACAGGACTTCTGGAAATGGTGCAGCCATTTTTTGGTGAGATCGACCACCAAGGGACCACTCCCAATCACTGACTGGTGTAATGGGGGGAACATGCCCCCCTGATTCAAGAGACACCAGTCACCCATGCCCCTCCCCCATCAAGGGGTGAATGTGTATTCTGTTTGCTACCAATCTAAATTATGCCACTTACAGAAAACTAATTGATTCTACCTTGGGCTTTTTGAATGTCTGTACCTAGCCTATATGCCTAAGATTTTTCTATATCTATCTTACATTTCTCTACTGCACTACAGTGTAGTATTATATAATGCTGTATTATACTAGAGTATAATGATGTTAGTTAATGCTATGACTTGCTGCAACCATAAAAGAAAAGACACAAATCATATGCTTGTCTGCTGGGGCCGCTAAGTTAATACTGATGCAACTATTAGCAATAAGCCTCACTATAAATGAGCCCCTACAGATAGAGCTCAAGTATTTTAATCACAATGGGCACATCTACACAAGATGCTGACTACTCAGTAGCCAAATAATACTGCGCAGTAGTGCTTCACAGCACAAACAGTGCTGATACACTACCACATAGTATTATTAGGCTATGTTTGCTCATGCTGGTGCATTTATTTAGCACTTAATTATACTAGTACTAAATAAAGGTGCAGTAACCACTGTGCAATAGCATCTCATGTAGATGCACCCTGTGTTATGTGTCTCGGACGGCCGGAGCCAACTCGAGGTGATTTAGAAATTACTCGGTCGCTGGGTGGGCTGGTGAATGGAGAGGCAGACAAAGCTTAGTGGTTGCAAAAAACTTTACTTACGCTGCTTGTAGCCGCGACGCAGGTGGTCCGGTCACTTGAACAACTATGTGAGTTGCTCCAGCTGGCAAGGCTCAGGCCAGCTAATCCATCCACAAATTAAGCCAGTGGGGAAAGGGTGCATCGAGGATTGCGCTCGGCGACGGGGAGAAGAATCGATAGGTGATCAGTCTATCGACCAGCTCAGCCGCAAGTCAGATCTCTTTAGAGGCACTCTGCAGCGTGCTCAAAGTTCTCCGACTTGGGCGGAAGTCGCACGAAATTTTAAACGGCTAGCAAGCCAATTACTAGCCACCACGTAGGAATAATTTAGAACTGGCCAATAGCGGGACATAAATTTGCATTCAAATGGCGGGAACTCTCTTGCACCGAGGTTTTTCTGTTGCAACAAAAACCTTTGCTGTGCAAGAGGATCTCATGTGGCAGGAAAATTCCATCGTGCTGAGGCACCAAAATCACTGGGTTGTGACATTATGGAAACTCCATTCTAACACAGATTCACTAACACTAACATTGCTAATGCTAGTGCTGAAAAATTGGAACAAAATTTGTTAGGGAAATTACAGCCTTAGAACCCTTGCTTTTGTGCTCTTCTATTGTTTTTTTTTCCCTTAATATAAGTCATTTTAGGCTTTGTTCATGGAAACCAAACAAATGGCATTCTAGGAGCAGTACATATAGTAGCAATTGCTGAATAGGTTTACTCAGCATGCATACCTTTTAATAGACAGTTTTGTAACTGCAGTTTACTAGAGGGCAGTAAAGACTCCTGCTGCACTGAGCAGCTCCTGAGTCCAAGACTTCAATTACATCCCTGTGTGAGCTATAAAAATGAAAATTCAAATCTGAGTGTGCTTTCTTCCTACCTTTGTCTTCTATCACCTGTAAAGGTTTATTTCAGAACAATCTTATCTTAGGTCTTCATGAAGTTAGAAGGACTTTTTCTGCTTTCAGGAAACTCCTGTGCTCCTGAAAGATTAGAGTTAATCTACAGCTCAAATGAAAACCCTTTGGCTACAGTGTGTAAACAGGTTGTGGGTTTGGGGGGATCCTTTGGAGTTGGTTGTTTTTAGTTCTGACCATCTTTGTTACTTTGTGTTTTTTTCAGAAACACCATTTCATTGAATTGATTTTATTACCTAGGGAAAAAAAAATACATCAATAACCATTTTTCCCTTCAGTAACATGAGCTTTGGAGAGGGTGTTATCATTCTGAACTATAAATAAAAGCATCCAGAAACAAAGGTATATGATCCGGTGGGGGAGGGGGGGGGATGTTTTTATGAAGTTAGATTATTCATTGTTTGCTATTAGGACCAAAATTATTAGATAACTAGAATACAAAACCCTAAATGAAGAAACTTGCTTAAAAAGCCAAGCCTTCTAATAATGGGACATTTTCAAATATCTTTCACATTTTCCTTCACTATAAAGATGTCTTTTCCAATTATACAATGTTTAGTGCTATATTTTCATACTAACATATAGCAGGTCACTAAAACAATAAAATAGTCTTATTAGTAAAAAAGATTTAATTTTTAAAAGTACTTGGCACCTAGCAACTTCTCTCAGAAGTATCAAGTATTAATGTTTTATTTTATTTATTTATTTGCTGGTGTTTCTTTTTCTTTTTTAAAGTGCTTATACTACAGTACATTAAATCAGCATGCTTTTGGTAAAGAATTTTAACAGTCAGGAGATGTGACTGTGTTTAAGATTCCTTTTTCCAGTCACTAGTTCATTGTCAGCAGCAGCTATAGAGCAGCTTTATGTGCATTCAGAGACAGCCAGGAAATTAGTTCTGCATGACTGACTCAGCATTGTAGCACAGAGAACAACTATCACCCATTTCCTTAAACAATTGTTTATTTCTTGGTGCGATAACAATGTTAAATATCACAATTCTGAAGAGAGAAAAATAGAGCCTCTTCATTTATGGTTTATACAAAAAAATAAGTAAATAAATAAATAAATAAAAGCACTGGTGAAGTGGTATCCTAACTTACTACTTCAAGGTCTTCTAAACTAACTTTTTAAATAAAGTTCTTGATAACACTTGATAGCTTATTTAGTGTTTTCTTTGAAGCTAAATGAAGCAAGGAAGCAAAACATCAGCAAAATGAATTCAACTGATATTAACTGAACATTTTAAAAATGATAACACTAAAATGAAACATAATCTTCAAATCAAGAAGAATGATTGGAATATTTCATGGCTTGCAAAGAAGCCCTGTTGCTCAGAGATACAGGACAGTTCTACAGTTAAGCTACTGAGGCACGATGCAGGAAATATAGGTTCAAGTCTCAGATTATGACAGAACTTTCTGTGTAACTTTATTAAAGTCTCTCAGAGCTAGACCCAGTAAGAAACATGACACTATAACATTCACTTTTAGGTGCTTGTGCCATTATTCAAAAAGGTAACCACTCATGGTGGGATATTGAGGGTGGTGCCACCTAAAGTGTAGAAGTGTGCATCCATATGTGGACTTTAAAAAATGTTATGCATCCTGAATGTCTAAACTTTAAAAGGGGATGCTTATGCACCATTTGTTTGAGACTCACAGAAACATGGTAAATGGTGGAATGTTTGGGGCAGACAATAGGAATTCTGGAAGAGGAGTGTGTGATCCCATCTGTCTCCTGGGCTAGGGACAAACATTAAAAAAGCACTGGCTAGGCTGAACCAGTTTGTAACCAGACAGACATTCTCTCTGGACTGAGAAAATTCAGACACAGGCTTGTAGTGGCTCAGGCTAGAAGCCGGGGGGCACTAGAGCAGCCCTCCCTTCCCTTGGAGAGGGAACTGGGGGAGATGTGGGCGGGGGAGCTGGGGGAGACATGGCCAGGCCCTGGCAGGACATTCTTATTAGGAAGGTCTGCCTGCACCATCCCAGGCTTATCCCCGCTCACTGCTCAAGGGGTGGGAGTGTTGCCAGTCCCCAGCCCCCTGCTACCACTCTGAGGGAAGGGGTGTGTGCTCAGTGCATGCATCTGTTGATGATCTGGAGCTTTTCAATCTCCCTCCCTGCTTCTTTATACTGTCTGCAGCAAACTGACAGGTAAGCAATCCAGCTGGGGGCTGATAACAGTATTTATCACCCCATCAGCGAACCAATAGCCTCTCTCCATTAGTTCAAACTCTTCTTAAACAGTTTATCAGCTGACCTGTTGATTAGCTCCAAAAAGCCCTAAGCAGTCACTGTTCTGTCTGCCTGTCCCAGTGAAACTGGACACACACACACACACACGCACACACACACACACACACACACACACACACACACACACAGATACCTCTCTGCATTAGCTAAGATACCACCTTCCTAGGGTCCATGGGGTTTGGGTCTGTGTTGTGGGAGATGGGAGGAAGGCAGGGGGGATTCCTGCTTGAGCAGCAAGCAGCGAGGGAGCGGTACAGCAGGGGAAGCCACACAGACCCTGCTGTACCTGCAGTCTCTGCCAGAGCTCCAGGGAGACAGCAGAAGGTACAGGCCAGCCCTGCTGTGGAGCAGAAAGCCCTGCCCAGCCAAGAGAGCATGCCAGGACTCTAGGGAGTCTGGTTTATCTTAAACCAGGAAGGGGTCTGAGATAGACATTGCATAAACTGGTTTGAGCCAAATCAGTTAAGTCTGACTTACCAAGGTTTATCTCAAACCAGTTGCAACCATTTTCAAACTGGTTTATGTGCACTGAACATCTGTTCTGTTACATGTTTAAACCAGTTTCTGATCACTTAAACTCATTTATATGTAATGTCTGTCCCTAGCCCTGGAGTTTGGCAGTATTTATGCTATTCTCTGCAGCCCTGAGTTAACAATTCCTATTAACCTTTGGCTTCACAAATTAATACCTAGTCTTAATGACTAGAGCCTAACTGAATATCAGTAAGAGAACAAACAAGAAAGAGCACTTTAAGTGCTTAAGCAATTTCTGCTTCAGTTCCTTATCTATCTATGAAATGGAGATAGTAATAATACTTCCTTCTTCCAGTGCTTTGTCTTTCTTCCCTGTGCAGGGCCTGTGTATTATTATGTATTGATATACAGTCTAGCACAACAAATCCTGATATCAGTTAGGACCTCTTGGAACTATACAAATATGAATCATAACAAAAAAAGAGGTTCCTGCCCATAAGAAAGTTTATCTTGAACCATCTATAAAATATTTTTAACTGATTTTTTCCTAACAAAATCTCTTATGTCCTCTTATTTATTTTTATTCTTTCATTTATTAATGGATTGGCTTTCTTTATTTATTGACTTAGGTTTTTTTCTTGTTTGTTTGGTAGTAATTTCCATTGTTTATCATTAACAAATTCTTGCTTTCTGAGAATTCTAAGTTTTCCTTGATGTTTGATAAGAGTTGGTTGGGAAGGAGTTTCTTCATTAACCTTTCGGTTATACAATATGATCTGTTTGCAATATCATGATATACATAAAATACTTCAAAGGTTTGCTTTGGTATTTTTTACTTTCTTTTGACTGTCTTAAAAAAGAAAAGTGAAAAGCCCTCTCTAACCCATAAATACAGATTGCATGAAAAACGGGACATCTGGGCTTTAAAATATATATTAAAATGTTGGTGATGTTTTATTTGGGTTTTTAATACATTTTGCTGGAGCAAGTCACTGCGTAATTTCTGTTTTCAATCTTGAATGGGTCAGTGAGAACCTATGAGTGATGGAATAAGAGTGATATGTGAATTATAAAAAAAGAAAGTCTTAATGTAAGAAACTTGCATTATGTGACAGGGGTGAAACTATCAATTTGAAATTTGTATACACCCTGGCCAATCTGTTGCCCCTTGTCTGCAGTATGCCTGTAATCTTTGCCAAGGAAGACATGTTATTACAAGCAACGTGCCCACTAGCACAGTAGGTGCACTGAAATGTACCTATCTAGCAGCATGTTGATAAAAAACCTGATGGAGAATACAAATTTTGCCAGCTCACTATATTAAGTTTTATCTCTATAAAAACTAAAACTTGTACACCCTTCCTGTTCCATTATAACAGTTTTTTGATAATGTGTCCAAGATGAATTTCAGACTTCAATAGAAGCCTGCAGTCATGGCTTTCCATAAAACTGCAAGATCCATGAAGCCTTTATACCCACAAGGAACTCATAAAAGTGTGTCTGCAATGTGAAAGAAGAATTACATAAATTTGGAAGAGGAAACAAGTAGTTTGCACTTGCATTATTTGGGTTGCACCTGGCCTGAAGTGTTGCTGACTTTTGTTGCAATTTTGAAAAAAAACACAATTCTATAAATCTTTTTTATTACTTTCATTGCAAATAATAAGCAAATATAAAATCAAATAAGTTGCTAATTGTACTACCTACATTGGCTATACAATCAACATATCTGTGGTACAACTGAAATCAAATCAATCAATAATTTAACAATTGTATGGAATGAATAATATGGAATCATATCATTAGTTGAACAAAACCAAAATTTAAAGCATGAAGTTGTGCAACATATAAGTGATTCTTGGAAGACTAGCCCCCCAAAGCTTAATAGATTCAGCCTACTTCCCAGGTCTTCAGAGTTGCCTTTTATGAGAATTATATAGTTAACTCTTCTTGTACCTATTTGCTTTACTTGATAACAGCGGGCATATAACTGTCTTTTTGGTAGGTTAGTTTCTCATACACACTTTTATGAATAGGGTGTTTTAAGGAAGCATGTTGTAGAAATTTGTCTCTGCGTACCTGCCATTAAGAAAATACACATATACTCACATACATACAAACAGAAAAAGCAGTCAGGTGTTCCTAACATAACAAAATACAAAGAGAGAAAACTTAGAGATAAATCTTAGCTTGCTTTGTTTTCAGAGTATTAGGGTCTGCTGGTATCTGCTCCACTGGGCACTCAGTTTATCAGGATGACAAGCCTGTGGGCTAGGGACAGAAGTTACACTTAAACCAGTTTAAATGATCAGAAACTGGTTTAAAACTGTAACAGAACAAAAGCTCACTGCACACAAACCAGTTTCTAAATGGCTGAAACTGTTTTAAGATAAACCTGACTGAATGTAGTATCAGACTTAATTGATTTGAGTCAAACCAGTTTATGAAACTTCTGTCCCAAACCCCTTCCTAGTTCAAGTTAAATCACAGTCACCCAGCATGTTGTACAGCCCTGGACTGGGCTGTTGGTTCCAGAGAGCAGGCTGGCCCTGCCACTCTTCTCCTGAGCTAGAGCACTGAGGGCTGGCTGATGAAGGGAGTGGGGAGGGGCAACCCCAGCTGGGGATGCAGCCCAGTCTGCAGGGAGGAGGGGAGGGAGACTGCCCCCCAGGCAAAGCCCAGCTGGAGTCTGGGGCCAGGGAGGGGGATTAAACTCCCCTTCCCCTGCTCAAATTTACTGCTGGCTGTGACTGTGGACTACAAATCCCAGAGGCACCTGGAAGCAGGAGGAAGAAGTGATAAGCAATGCTCTAGAGCAGACTTGTCCAACATGCGGCCCTCCAAGCTGTTTTCTGAGGCCCAAGGTGCTGTGACGGGAAACGAAAGTAAACACTGTACTTTCATTTTTGGGGGGGCAATGTGGTACCACTTCCTGTGAGGTCTCTGAATATGGCTCGCTGGCCCACTGGGTAATAAAAAGTTCATGATCCGGCCCCACATTCAAAAAGGTTGGCCACCCCTGCTCTAGAGTCTTGTTGCTGTGATTCTGGGCTGCAGATCCCAGAGACCTTGTACAGCAGGAAGAGAAAGTGAACACACATCCCATGCTGGCTATGTGCCAGAGAGCTGTGCTGTAGTGCTCAGGCTTCTGGCCTGAGCTGCTACAGGTATGTGGCTGCATTTCCTGAATCAAAGATAAATGTATGTTCACTTCTGTTTCAATTTAGTCTCTTCAGCTTAGACTATCATGCAAAAACTGAATCAATTCAGCCTTGGATGTTTTGACTGTCTGTACTTAACCATGGAGTTCTGGTCTCCTCTCTTTCACACTAGCCTCAAGGCAGCAGGAGCTTCCTTTGTTCATTTACCCTTTTCATGTTATGGTAGCCTGAGAGAAAAAATATGCCTTCTTCAGACTTTGCCTTTAACATTTCCATTGTTAATCTAGCTCAGTCCATTGAATAGCACAGGCCTAGAGATCATCTCATAAATTGTGGAGTTAACAGGTCTCACAACCCCATCTGGTGTTTCAGTCCAGATGCTAGCTGAGAACTTGCCCTTTTCCGGATGGGAAAATTCTAGAACATAAACCCTTTCACTGACAGTTTTAATATCAAATCCTTCTTCTAACATCATAGGTCTAAAAATATTGAGAACATAGGATCAAGACAAATAACTTCATAGATGAAATATTTTACTGTATGCACCATTTTCCAGGATCAGAAGACTTAAGGTTCTCTAATTTCCTAGACAGTCAACATAATCAATATTCTATTACTATTTTTCCCCTAATTCACTTATACTTTTCAACTTTCCAATCATATTTTAATTCTCTCACCATTTTTAGAATACTCTTCATCCTTTTACCATCAAAGAAATGAATAATCAAGAATATTTTTTTTCTTGCCTTGATCACAATAATGTCACTCTTTGACAATGGAGTTATCCAATTCTATTTATATAAAACTAACCTATACAAAAAAGCAACACAGCACCAATTCCACCCTGGGCCAGCATTTACTGCAGAGATGGGAACTGGATGGTGTGGAAGCCTATTTCAGTGGATCCACTTAGACTAAATATCAAACATGTGACAAATAGGGCCAAAATACTGATGTCTAAATTGAGAAACCTGCTTGTGCATTGAAACATGGGACCCAAAAAGTACCTTTTATCCAGATGACCAGATAGGAAGTTTAGATTCCACCAGATAGTAAAAGTGAATTGTCATGGAATCCAGCAGCATGTAAATAAAAAGCTTGATAGAGAACAAAATGTTACTAGAATACAATATTCAATAATATTTCTATAAAACTATATTTTGTACACTAAACTTGCACACAGTAATGGAAAGACAAAAAAAGACTCAAGTTAAATATACAGTTACATTTAGACTATTGCTTACACTGTGATATGTCAAAGATAATTTTAAAAAATCATAGGATCATAGGAAAGTGTAATAGGAAGCCCTTACCGTCTTACTAGGTGGGGGTGAAGGGTGCAGCCAGAGGCAAGCTGCAGAGAATCTGAGAGCAAAGCAGCAATAGGTGTGAGCTGCCCATACTGCATGGTGGGGGTGGGGGGGGACTCTGCCAAGAGCCCACAGAGGCCCTGGTGGCCACTGCAGCAGCCAGTGAGTGCTTTTTTTTTAAAGTGACGGTATGCTGAGGCCGGGTGGGGCAGCCATTGTTGGAGCTGGGAGAGCAGGGGAGGTCGGGGGCACTCAGGGAAGCAGCAGGAGCAGGCAGGGTATGGGGTCTGGTGGGGGTCCCCCCTGGTACCCTCCCCCCTTCTTCACCCCCCTCCACCCCCTACTTACTGGCACAGAGACCAGGTCCAGCTCCCTGTGACAGCAAGTGGGGATTGCCTGAATCTCTGAATCTTCTCTGAATCTTTTCTGAATCAATTTGGAGGCTTAGAATCAATTTGGACCTTTTTATTGGTCTCCTGAATCAATTTGGATTCAGAGATTTGGCTGCCAAATCAGGCCAAATCTCCTCCGAATCGAATCAGCAATTGAAGCTTTGCACAGCCCTATTCTCAGGTCCAGGCTGGCTGTTCCTGATCACTTTGTTCTCCCCTATGTGCTTTATAATGGATTCCTTGAGGATCTGCTTTATGGTCTTTCTAGACATAGTGGTCAGGCCAACTGGTTTGTAGTTCCCCAGATTCTCCTTCTATTTCTTAAAGATGGATACTATATTGGCTCTTTTCCAGTCAGCTGGGACCTCACCTGACCTCCCTGATATCCCAAAAAGGATAGCCAATGGTTTCAAAATTACCTCAGTCAATTCCTTCAGTACCCTTAGGTACATCCAATCCAGCCCTGGCAACTTGACAGCATCTAAATACTCTAAGTACTTGCTAGCCTGTTCTTCCATTACTCTAGGTTGTTTGTCTCCTTCCACATCTCTGCTGCCAACTGCACTTTTCATCTGGTGATGAAAACTGTGCTTCCCCTGTGAAAACTGAAATAAAAGAGGCATTAAATATTTCAGCCTTCTCTCCATTGTCTGTAACTAGATTGTCTTCTGCATTATGTAAGAAATCTATGGTTTTTCTAGTCTTCTGACATGCCTATAGAATGCTTGTTGCCTTTTATGTCCCTTCCCAACTGCATTCCAAAATGACGTCTTGGCCTCCCTAATTTCCCCCCTGCATGCTTGTGTGATACTCTTTTATACTCTTCCCTCATGCTATGACCAAGTTTCCACTTCTTATAGGATTCCTTTTTTAGTTTTATTGTCAAAAGATTGCTCTCTAGTCAGATTGGCCTCCTGTTTCACTTCTCATTTTTCTGCCTCATTGGGATAGCTTGCTCCTGTGCCCATAAGAAAGCATCTTTAAAGTACAGTCAGCTCTCCTGGACTACTTTTCATCTCATACTTGCCTAGGATGCTTCCCACCAGATCCCTGAGTTTGTTAAAGCCTGCTTTTCTGAAATCTAGTGTCCATATTCCAGTGCTCTCCTTGCTTCCTCCCATTAAGAACTTGAACTCAATCATTTTTTTCTGTTATTGCCACCCAAGTTACCTTCCACGTTCATGTTCTCAACCTGTTTGTGAGAAGGAAGTCAAGAAGGGCTTCCCCTTCACTGGCTTCTCTACCATCAGAAACACAAAGTTATCCCAAACATACTCCAGGGACTTCCCTCCTAGGATATGCCCCAATAATGAAAACCCCATGAGAATGAAGTCTTGTGACTTGGAAGCTTCTGTCAGTTAAAAAAGAAGAAGAAGATATCATCCACCTCCTCCTCCTGGTTTGGTAACCTGTGGCAGATATACACCATGATATACCTCCTCCTGCTCACATCTCCTCTAACCGTTACCCAGTGCCTTTCAAAAGGTCTACCTTCCACATCATACTTCCCCTCCGAATATGTATTATATTGCCTTTATATATAGGGCCTTCTTCTTTTTTCCCCCCTATCTTTCTTGAACAAGTTATACCCATCTATGACCATAGTACAGTTATGTAACTATCCCACCGTGTCTCCATAATCCTAATTACATCATAATTCTGCAGTTTTACTAGGACCTCCAAGTCTTTCTGTTTGTTCCTCATACTTATTGCATTAGTGTCCAAACATTTCAGGTATCTGCCTGTCCTAGGCTTTCCTTGAGAACACTACTAAGGTTTTCACTATTGGTTTCCCTTACTAAGTTTTTATCCAGGTCTCCAGGCTCTTTACTTACCTCTGGGCATTTGTCTCCATCTCCCAGTACTTTTATAAGAAAAAAGTATTATGCCGTAGACAGGATGAAGGAGAGATGTAAACACCACACCTAAACAAAAAGGGGTAAAGTAAAAAAGGAATAGTCTGGAAATATAAGATCTTTCCTGAGATACTCAAGGAAAGAATGGTCAATGCATATTAAATTCCATCCTGAATCAAGTAAGGTGAATAAACAGATATAATATTAGAAACATCTACCTAATAAGATACGCAGTCTCAGTTCTTTGAAAAAGGTCAGCCACTATAACCAAAATAATCAGGAAGATCATGTTGAACAATATAGCTGGAGATTATAGTGTTGTACCTGGGCTTTCTCTATAACTTTTCGTGAAAAGGGCAATTTGGAAATGGGTTAAACTTCATAAGTTAATCAAGTAGATTTGCTAAGAAGATGCAATATTGAATGAAAGATAAAATGGTGCATCTTTATAATTATGATAGCACAAAAGGTAAGTGTCAATAAGCAGGACTAAGGATAGAAAAATCATGCTTCCTTATTCATCAATAGGAAAAAAAAAGATTATTTTCTACGTAAGTATCAAATAGGCTAGATGTTTTAGAGGATAGCAGGAGGATTAGACAAAGGGAATATTGGTTTTTTAAAAGTAAAGTTGGATGTCAGTGTTCATTCATGGGAGGTTAAAACAGTCATGTAAGGTTAAATCAAAGATAAGTTACTAGAAATGAGGGAGACTTTACAGCCTGACAGTGCCATCTTTCCACTTGAAAATTCTGACATATAATTCAAAAATAATTTTCAGTTATTTTGTAAATGCACTGGAATTGCCATTATTATTGTTAGATACATGATGTATTCGACAGGAGTAGTAATTATAAACTTCAATTAAATGTTTTTCTCTGGAAAAATAATTAAACTTTTCATTTGTGTAGGAATCTAATGTACTGTAGTTTAATTTAGTAAGAAAAAAATTAAATCCTAAGAAATACTAATAATCAAAGTAACACTAATAATTTTACAGTGAAAAAGATAAGAGTTGACTGATTGTGAGCAATTAGTCTGTAACAGCAGGTAGCAGGAGATTTCATTTCATTGAAGAATTCTGTCATGTAATTCATGTTCCCTATTTTTTATATTAAAAAAATAAAATTTATACAAGCCATTAAGACACACATATCTGGACACTTAATAATTACTTACTCATATTGCAATAATTCTCATCCTTCCCCACTCTCATCCTCTTTCCACTAGTTAAGCTTCATTTGTTATACTGCCTATAAAATTTAGATTGGAAAGCCCTTCTGGCAGGATCTAACCCTAGCAAACTTTTTGGAGTATATTTATACTCTGTGCTGTGAATGTCCATTCTTCAGGGCCTTGTTCAACTCATACCTTTGTAGATATAACCACACTGGCAGTGCAAAATTGTGTTGTATTTACTTTTTGTCCTTAGCAAAATGTCATCTTATTTATTTCACACCATTTATCCAATTTGCTAATGTTATTTTGAATCCTTCTTTTCCCCTCTAAAGTGTTGCAATCCAACACAGGTTAATGTCATTCACAAGTTTACTAAGTGAACATAATTCCATCCTCCAAATCACTAACGAAGATAGCGAACAGAACCAGGTCCAGGACAGACCACTGGAAACTGACATATGATATCTCCTTCCACTTTGACACTGAGCCATTGGTGACTATTCTTTGAGTATACAGCTAGTTTTAAACCCACATTGTAATTGCCCACTCCTGGTCTACATGAAACTAAGTCAGGCCCATGGGCCAAATCAGGCCAACAGGAGACTTCATTTCCCAGCAGCCCCTACCTGTGTTGCTGCGGCAGGTTTCCATGAAGACCCCAGGAGCACCAAGGTTGTGACAGTGCCGGGCCAGGATTTCCATGGAGACTGGCCCAAGCAGTACTGGCATAGTGCGTAGTTGGGCAAGAAGCTTCTCTAGATCCAGGGCCTGGGCTGGAGCTGGGTTCCTGAGGCAGTGACAGCACAGGCCAGAGCCATGGCAGAGCTGTGATCCACTGGCCACACACCTCAGGCAGGGGTGTGCAGGCAGAAGACAGCAGTTCTGCCCCAACTTCAAACCATGCCATCACCACCGCAAAATCCTGACCCCAGCCCTAGCCCCAGAGCAACTCTCCACCCAGCCACTCACCCTGCCAGTGCTGCCCAGGCTGGTCTCCACAGAAACCCTGGCCCTGTGCTGTCACAGCCCCACCACTCTGGGGTCTCCATGGAAACCAACTGCAATGTGGGCAAGGGCTGCTGGGAAGTGGAGTCCAGCCACCAGTTGGATCTACCATTTTGCCCATCCCTGATCTAGATTGTATTTCCTTAATTTCTAAAACATGTTATGATATATAGGATTAAAAGCCTTCCTGAAGTCCAGGTACATCACATCAACTGCTCTTCCTACCCACAAGGTCCATCAACTTATCCTAGAAGGAGAACAGGCTAGTTACCATAACTTGCTCTTGACAAATTTATGTTGTCTGTTGCTTATCATTTTATCATCCTCCATAAATTGATTGTATGAAGATATGCTCCAGTATCTTTCCAGGTTAGACTCAAAAGTTAGACTTACCAGTCTCTAATTCCCTGGGTCCTTTTATTTCCATTTTTAAGATATATGCTTTTGTCTTTTTTCTAGTCTTCTGAGACCTTACTTGACCTCACTGGTTCTCAGAAGCCAACAGTTATGCAAGTCCTTTATTGTTTTTAGTTTTCTTTGTTTGTTTGTCTGTTCATTTGTTTTTGTCCCCTTACAGGCCCAGCGGTGACGAAGCAGCAATCTGTGACTGCCCGATCGCGAGAATCACCGAGCACCAACCTGCAACACACCCAGGTCAACGCCACAATGGCCGCCTACTCATATGTCGCAAACAAGGTCGTCGCTCTATTCCTGCTGTTACCAACAGGTTCCTCGGCAAACGGAGCTGACTTCGAAACCTCAAACTCGATCGTGAACCTTCTGTCATTTTAGGCCAAAGACATAACTAACGACTCATTTTATGGTTTTTCTTTTCCTGTTAATGATCTTGTACATACTTGTTTTGTTTTGTTTTAAAGCCTGTTTGAGACTTTACACAGTGAAGCCAAGTCATAATGTTTTGAGTGGAAAGCTCTAAATTATTAAGAGAAAACAGCATTGGTAGTCTGAAGGTTTGGGGGATATCGCAGAAAGGTTGGGTGTGGACAGAAGCATTGATTGAAAGAACGTGAGGAAAGAGATGAGGGAGATAATGATGGAAGGGGGCAAGTAGTCAAGGTTCTAAAGGAACCTATACATTAAAAGAAGGGGAAAAGCAGATGGTGATACATGACAAGGTTGATGTGTTTCGCAAAGGAATGAAGAAAGGCCGCTAATGATGGCACGAAAAAATGGTGTTTTCAGAGCTATGATTTAACTCAAGTATAATAAGCCACAATTTTAAAAACCCTCCGTATAGGGGGCATTAATCTGATACCTCACTCTCAGTTACCTTAAAAAATCGAATTAGAGAAGATTACATGAAATCAAGGGTTACAGTTTACTGAGTTTAAGTTAATTCAAGTGTCGGCGTCTTTGATTATCTTGTGTTTACCATGGATCATAATAGCCATTGTTGTATTTGTGTGTTTTGGTTGTTGAATTTTACAGTATCTCAAAACGAAGTTAACCACGCTTTTTGCTTTTGTATACACCCGCTTGCCAAACACTAACAATGATGAACAAAATGGTCTGTATGTAAACATGATGTGACTTGCTGTGCTATGGGCAAGGGGGCATGTCACAACCAAATTAAGTAGTGCCCATGTCACAAACAAGTAAAACCATTCAAAACAGTTTTTTTTCTACACTAGGTTAACTAAGGGTTAACAATAATGATAGTAACCGCTTTTTTTGCTGCGCATGTCAAAAATAAATTTATTGCTGCGACACCAACATGAAATAGAACTTAGCCTTCTGTGCTGTACATAAATCATTATAACTGGTCAAAGAAAACAAGGAGTAACCCTATGATAACACCCTAGCGAAGACCACTAGATAATTGGCAATTCTAATTAAATTTATGACGTGGCAAAAAGCAATTGGCTATTACACAAATAAAACCCGTCTTCACTTCCATGAAGTGGGAGACCTCCGCGCACACACCTAAAAAACCTCTGAACGTATGCGTAAGAGTAACTGACAAATTGATCACTTGTCAGTTTCCCCCGTCTCAACCCAATTCTCAGACGTAAGTCGACGACCTGCCGGCCCGACCATTTCTCTGCGCGACCACCACACTCTTATGCAGACAGACCTACGACCTACGAACCTTAAGCTATAACTAACCAAGTATATCTGACCTCTGTCTTTCACCACCTTGACGGCGTGAGTAAATAATCTTGCTTTGCAACCGATAAGCGTCTGCCTAATTAATTCCACTCCAAGAGTCACAAGTACCCGCCTGACGGCCTTCTAAAGCCCCAGCCCCTTATCTGCCTGGGTGGGAGTCAGGGAGAGCTGCTGGCTGGCTGCCCTGGGTCCCGACAGTTCTAAGTAAACTAGAATTTGATTACTATGTGTGTTCCCTGGTAACACTTCACCTTTCTCTTCCTTGTTCATCAATAGCTTCCTTAAGCCTTGCAATAAGAACCAGCACTCTTGATCTTCCTATTACTTTTAACTTATTTACAGTATATTTTTTGTACCTTTACTCCTTGCTAGCTGCAACTCAGTTTGTGCCTTGGACATTCTACTTTTGTCCCTTCTTGCTTGTCTATACTCATACTCATTCTTAACAATTATGGCCAAGCTCACATTTTTATAAGCTTGTCTTTTTAAGTCTTAAGTCACTTAAGATCTCATGGTTTAGCAAACTAGGTTTCTTACAAAGCTTCCTTCCTTCATATTGGGATACCATGGTCTCAGGATTTGTAAAATGCTCTGTAAAGCTGGGGGCCCCCAAGTAAATTCTTCTCTGGGAAATCTATGACAGCAATCTCAGCCTCTGCCTTTGTTCTCACACTTGTAGTATTGTAGTCACTTTTGATTTGCTTGGGATCTTCCCTGGCAGCATTGTTTAGTGGCTCCATGCATGATTTGTATAGGATAGTAGTCAGGGGAGCAAATGAATGTTGTTAGCCTTTCTGAGAAAGTCTCTTAATTCCCATGTCAATCAGACCATATTCATAAAGACTTCTCAGCCAACGTCCCCTTGTAGATCCTTTACCTGGTTCCTGAGAGACTCCATTGAAAGGCACCTCACTCCAGAACCCCTTCACATTTGAATGCCTTTGGCAGGGATATGGAGGTTACAACTGTAGCCTGAGTATACTCAGGTATGTACTCCCTTCTCCAATGAAAGGCATTGTTAGCTGGCAAGAGTGCTGTGGGTGAAACTGCAGGCTGAGCACAGTTTCCATCTGTCCCTACAGAGTCAGGCCAGGACAGCCTGAAACTTAACAATATACAAATTTATTAATACACACGTTAGTAACAGATACATATAAATATAAACATATATAAATATATATAATATACAGGTATATAATATGAAAATCAACTTAAAGGCAAATTCTATATGAACTTATACCATGTATCTAAATTCGGGTAAAACACAGGTAAGTAATAAATCAGTACAGATAAGCACAAATCAAGAACAGATAAGCACGAGGTGGATGGCAGGAAGGGGTCCCAGCAAGGACTTCAGTGGGATTATATGTCAATGAATTGACAGTTATCATTATGCAGGAATAACAAAATATAAGGCGCTATGTTACAAAATATGAGGTGCATCGCATTAGAAATAAAACTTAACTCTTTAAAGGGTCCCCAAGGCCTTGATGGGTCCTGAGGCCTCGCCATCACTCCAGGGACCAGTGTCGGGGAAAAAACCCTAATGCCCCTTGGGCCTTTCTCAACCCCGAGGTAGCCTCTAAACTGAAGGGCCCTCTCCCTTTGCTTTCCCTCTAAAAGCCCCCTACTAGCCAGGAGGAATTGCCTCTCACCTTGGGAATCCTTTTCCCCAGCAACTCATGCCTTTGGGGCTTGGATAGTTGTACCACATCCCCCTCAGCTGAGTTGCTCCTCACATGCAAGGCCTCCAAGGCCACTGTCTCACCTTGGGTTGCCAGCCCCGGTGGCCCTATGCACCATTGAGTGCACCAAGGACTCTGCCTTTTGCTATGGGTTGGAGGCCTGGGCTGCCTTGTGCAGTGCTGGAACTTGGTTCACTCCCAGACCCTCCATACAGCATTGTCTGCACTGAGCTGTTGGCCCTGTGCCAGCATCTGTAGATCCAAATCACCCCAACTGGCTCTCAGGGGTCCTGATCCCTCCTGAAACACTCCAGGCCATGCTGCATCCTGGCCACTTGCCATGGATTGGAGACCCGAGCTGCCTTGTGCAGCTCCCAGAGTACAGGCTCCGTGTATCATCCCATGCACTGACTGACTGGGGATGCAGACACGAGCTGCCTCATGTAGTTTCCAGAGTCTGGCTCCATGTACTGGCCTGTGCACCATGTTCCTGGCCACACACAAGGGGTTGCAGACCTGATCTGCCTCATGCATCTCCTAGGGTCTTGCTCTGTGCACCGATCCATGCACCGACACCACACTACTCAGCAGTGGGGCTGCAGGTTGTGGCCATTTGCCACTCCTATCTGGTGAAGAGGGTCTTTGGGAGCTTCAGGGCAACAGCTCCCCCCCATCCTCCCCCCACTGGCCAGCTCTTGTCAGTTCTTCTTTGGCCCAGGTCCTCTTCTTCCTCCCTCGATGCACCCACCAATGTGCTAGGCATGCCGTCCTTTTATCCCTTCTGGAGGCTTTGCTCCCAGATTGTAAATGGACCAATCAAGGTGAGCTGGAGCTGGTTCACAACCAGGTCCGGGCTCTTGACCTCGCCCTGGATAGGGGCGTAGCAAGTCCCTCCCCACGAGTTCCCTGATTAGTACAAATAGTCCATCAATCAGAATTGAGATTCTCCAAGCTTGGTGCACTGGGCAAGGATTGGCAAGCCCACCACACAATCTTCACAAATCAAGACCAGAACTTGGAAGAAAGCATGTGTGGCTGGAGCCTGCAAGCAGGTTGGTGTGCTTGCTACCTTGTAGGTTGGCTTTGCTCTCTTGGCAGCTCCTCAGCCAGTCCTTTATACACAAACACAGTAATTGTACTAAACAACCAAATAAATGAGGATCCCCCTATGTGGACTGATGTGGGGCACCACCTCAGCCTCCAGCTGGAGGGACTGTTCCCCCCCTCCACCTATAGGGGCAGGGCTAAGCTGGTGCTAGACTGCATGGAGTGATGGGAGGGGGGAATTCCCCCTCTTCACCAGCAGCAGGGCTCAGGGAACACCCATTGAGGCTCAGGGATCCTGGATGGATCTGGGCTGGAGGAACAGCTCCCCCCACCCACCTGCACATCAGTGACTCACATGAGCAGGGGATGGAAAACCCTTGCACACCAGGGATTGGGGCTGGGGCTCTGTTACCCTGTCTACTCCCTCGCCCCACCAGGCTTCAGCAGTGAAGGAAGTATCATGGCTGCAAAACAGAGCCTTTGCTGCCTCAGCTCTATGACAGGTTGGGGGCAAGGCCAGCCCTGCTTGGCTGAAGCAGATAGCATGGGCCAAGACTACACTGCCCACCTGGCAAGGAGATTTGTGTGTGAGGTGCAAAGAATCTTGGGATGTTAGGGGGTCTTTGAGTTAATTTGAGTCAGGAAAGGATCTGCAACAGAATTTCTATAGACCAGTTTAACCTCAACCAGTTAAGTTTGATATTATGTTATGTTAAACCAGTTTTGGCCATTTTGAAACCAGTATATGTGCATTGAACTTCTGTTCTTCTACAGGTTTAAAATAGTGTCTGATCACTAAAACCAGTTTATGTGTAATGTCTGTCCCTAGCCATGGTGTCTTCCAGGCATTGCAGCATTTCTTTTTCTGGTCTCTGGTAAAGCAAAAAAAAAAAATCTTTTCTTTCCTTTGTCTTGTTAATGACTCAGCTAACATACTAAAAAAAGAGAAGAGTGATCATAAAATTATTTCAGATTAGAATAAGTATCTTGGATTAGACTTCAGTTGCAATTAAAAGCCCCACCAGACTGAAAATCTATGGAAACAAAGAGGATAACTAAAGGAAGTTTAGCAGCACTTCAAAATATACTTTCCAAAAAAGGGTGACAGAAAAAAGGAAGGTGGTCAGAAGATCACTATTCTTGACAAGAGCTGTTTCTTAAGTACTTGACGTTTTCACTAGTTTTCAGTTATCTTGGGCCAAGGAGGTTACCTATGAAACTGTAATTTGAAGAGCACTGCACCCCATGGAAAAGAAATCATATAAGTGATATACTTTTAAGCCAGGAGCACAAAATGAAGAGGGAAACAAAGAAGAATTTGTGACTGATCTAAGGATTAGAAGGGAATCTTGTAATTTTAGAGAGCTAACTGGAAGACCCAGAATTAACCTTTCACAAAGAAATTGGAGTATGCTCAGCAAAGGAAGTTACTCAGCAGACTCAAACTTACAGAGAGCAGACATTGCTCCTGACATTGTGAGTAAAATAAAGAATCCAAAAGGAAAATAGTTTAGGCAGACAAATCAAGACCATACCTATCACTTGAACAGAACTGCAAACAATTCCCTCACTTTTCAAGAGTTCAGAAGTGTCAGAAAACTGTACAAAACATAGATAAACAGTATAACGATAGTAACACTACCTCACAGGAATTCTTTATAGGAACAATGGACAACATTGCAAACAACTCAGAGCAGAGATAGATAGTTGCAGAGTTAGTAGTCTTGCTGTTGCTATAACATGCTTTGTGATATGCACATTTTAGGTTTTTTGATGCACTTCCTATGCTTGAATGATGACCGGATGATCCCCACTCTCCCTACCTGTTCGGGTTCTTCTTCAAAAGTTATTTCTTTGCTGTAATTATTTTAAAATTACCAGAATGCTACTGCAGGGGGGTAGGTTGTAGCTGTGTTGGTCTAAGGACATAGGCAGACAAGGTTCCTTGGATGAATCTGATATCTTTTATTAGACCAACCCAAATAGTTGGAAAATAGTTATTAAGCAAGCTTTCGGGTTCAAAAACCCTTCGTCAGGCTAAGGAAGTTTCAGCAGTTGGTGTGCGCTCTTCCTGGATGGAATGAAAAGTAAAGAAGCCAGGGGCTGGGCTGGGCTGGGGAGTCAGTTGTCAGGCAGATTATAATGTGTCAAAAATCCAATGTCTATGTTTAGTCCATGGTTTTTAGTATCCAGGAGGTTGATGAAGTGGAGTTCATAGGCTCGTCTCTGGGACATGTTGTGTAAGTTTCCTTTGAGGATCAGGACTGAGAGATTGGAGAGAGAGTGGTTTTCTTGTGAGAAATGTGCCCCCACCGGTGATTGTGTATTTCTGTCTTTGATAGATTTCCGGTGTCCATTCATTCTGGTGCACAGTTGTTGTTTGGTCTCTCCTACATATTTTCCATCCATTACATTTCTGGAGGTGCAGCTGTAAGATCCGGGGATCCTGATGGCTCTGTTGTGGGGTGTAGTAATTGTGGGGGCGGTGGAGATGTGTTGGCAGGTTTTACATTTCTTGTCATGACACGGTCTGGATCCTTTTGGTGTGTTCTGGGCTTGAGGAAGTTTGCTTCTGGTGATGAGGTTAGCGAGGTTTGGTGCTTGTTTGAAGGCTAGGATGGGTGGCTCTGGGAAGATCTTTTTAAGAATAGGGTCTCTTTCTAGTATGGGTTACAATTATTTGAGGATTTTTCATACAGGTTCAAGGGAGGGGTGATATGTCATAACCAGCGGTGTGCGATTTGTTGGGGGGGGGGCTGTACTGCAGCAGTTCTTCACGTGGTATCCAGGTGGCTCTTTCAAACGTGTGATCTACCTCTCTGAAGGAGTGTCCTTGTTGGGTGAAAGCCTTTTTAAGATTGGTAAGGTGGCAATCCCGGGTGTCCTCTTCAGTACAATTGCGGTGGTATCTGAGAGCTTGGCTGTATATCACAGCTTTGCTACTGTGCACTTGTGAATAGGTAGCTGCACACTGGGACAGTCTTCTAAGACTATCTAGGTAAGCTGCACAGAAAATGAGGTGGGCCACTTGCAATGACCAATTAAATACGGATTTAAGTATATAGGTAGTGAGTAGCTTCTAATCCATAGGAGGTCAATGGTAGTATATAGGCCCAATCATACAGAAACCATAGGATAGCACTAAATAACTATTAGAACATGAGCTCAGCTATCCAGGCTTGATGCATCCACATTGCAAAGTGAATGGGTAAAAACCATTTTCCACCACAATCCTGACTTTAGCCATACTCCCAATTATGCAAGTAAGCTTGAGTTCAAAATACACACAAGCTCTACCACATGGGTTTTATATAAAGATGGGCAAGGTGGGGTGTTGGGCTAACCTGCCAACAAAAGGCAGAAGGATAAGCCTGCAGAGTAAATATACCTGAGAGTGATAAAATGACAGCTATAATCAAGAGAATGACAGGTATGCAATAGTGTTTAGAAGAGATAATTTAACCTCCTCTAGGTTTAGTTTGAGTATAATAAGTTGCTTTTCAAGAGAAACCTTATAAATATGTTCCAAAGACCATAATTCAGTTGCAAAGCAGCTGGAGACTGCTATAAAATTATAGAATAGTACAGTATCTCTATGAAATGTTTTAGGCATTTCTTGAGACATTTAACATGGGATTATACAAATGCCTACACCAGTGGTTCTCAACCTTTTTAGACTCGAGGCACCCCTTGGAAAATGCCAGCTCTTAATTTTCACTCTTGACCACAGAAAAATAATAGAGCAATTATTCTGTTGCAAAGAACTCAGAAATATCACAACAGATCACAATGCTTTTAACATTATGAATTCCTATTTGAAAACTCTGGGTTTATCTTGTAAATCATAGTTGCCCATATAACAATGCTAACATTGTGTAGCATCCTGCAGCACTCTTGAAAGAGTGTCAAGGCACCCCAGGGTTCTATGACACCCTGGTTGAGAATAAATGGCATAGATTTTTGTAAGCAAGCTTTTCCTCATAGCTAACCTATACTTCCCTTGCTACAAAATGAAACCATTGCTCCTTGTTCTGTCATCTGCCATCACTAAAAACAGTCTAGCTCCATGCTCTTTGGAACTGCTCTTCAGGTAGTTAAAGGCTGTTATTAAATCCCCCCTCAGTTTTCTCTTCTTCAGACTAAATAAGACCAGTTCCATCAGCCTCTCCTCAGAAGTCACATGCTCCAGCACTCTAATCATTTTCATTGCCCTCTGCCAGACTCTTTCCAATATGTCCGCAGCCTTGGGGGCCCAAAACTAGACACAGTACTCCAGATGTGGCCTTACCAGTGCCAAATAGAGGAGAATAATCACTTTCATCTGTAGGTCATATGTGCATTGTAGGCAGTGTGTAGCATGGGCCATGTTATATATAGACCATGTAATGAAGTGATCTGAGCTTGACCTATGAAATGAGTTGAGCATACACTGTAGACAGTGATAATATCATCATCATTGTCATTTTCAACTTCAGTTAAAACTTGAAGTAACACCCTCAGTCTGCTGGGGTGCTCCTAGTAATTTAGCCCAGTATTCTTTTAGCCTTCTTCACAACAAGGATATGCTGTTGGCTCATATTTAGCTTACCGTTCACTGTAACTCTTAAGTCCTTTTCTGCAGAGCTACTGCTTAGTCAGTCCTCTGCCTGTGCTGGTGCATGGGATTGTTCCATCCTAAGTGAAGGACTTTGCACTTTTCCTTATTGAACCTCATGAGACTTCTTTTGGTTCAATCCTCCAATATGTCGAAGTGTCTGAATCCTAGACCTACCCTCCAGTACATCTACTCCTCCTGCCAACTTGGTGTCCTCCACAAACTCACTGAAGATGTACTCCATCCCATAGTCCAGATAACTGATGAAGATATTGAATAAAACTGGCCCCAGGACTGACCCCTCGGGCACTCCACTTGATACCAGCTGCCAACTGGGAATTGAGCCATTAACTACTACCCTCTGGGCGTGTCTACATGTTGGCATTTAATGTACATTAGCCTGATTTGTGGCTCATTAAGGGCACATGTCTGTACATGTGTGCCCTTAATGAACCTTAAAAATGGCAATTCTAGGCTAATTGCACTTAAACTTGATACCTGCATAAAGGAAGTATCAAATTTAGGCACGATTGGTTAAAGCACATTAACGTTCATGTAGAGATATTAATGCTCATTAACGCAGGGACTTTAGTGTTGGGTCTGCCCAGCCAGTAAGGGGCCACCCAGAGCCCAGCCCCAGGGCTTCTGGCTGGCCATATCTCTTCCTCCAGGGCTGGGCTATTCTTTGGCAGCCCACAGCAGCAGGCTACAAAAACCTCCAGCTATTTTGTTCCTTGGGGCACAGAGCACAGGGAGCCTGAAGGAGACAGTGATGTATGCAGGAGCCCACCAGGCCTCGTGCGCCTCCCTGGACAGGACCCAGGCAGCCTCTGCCTGTCCTGTCCCCTAGCTGGAGCTGCTCCTTGGCCACAGGCAAGTGTTGCAAAGGGCTGCAGTCTGCTGCATCCCTTGCCTTGCCCAGCCCTGAAGTTCCCCCCGGGGCTGCTGGCCCTGCTCTCTGTGGCAACAGGGCCAGCACCTGCTCCCTACTGCTGCTCAACCCCAGCTCTGTCTCTGTCTCTTTGCAGGCACTGTGCTGAAGTGCCTCTGTTGTGTGGCTCGTAGCCCCTGCCCATATCCCTGTCCTGGGTGCTCCTGGCAACTCTCCAGAGCTGGCACTACAGGGACAGCCATGAGGGGGCCCAGAGACCCAGAGCAGGGAGCACATCTAGCACATCATCCCTGGCCAGCCCCAGCTCCACCCACATGCCCACACCCATCCTGAGCACCCCCTACTGGACTGGAAAGGAGCTGTATGACCTCCTGGCACACTGGAGTGGAGCCAATATCCAGAGGCAGTTTGTGCAGGGCAAGCACTTGAATGCCCACATTTATGAGGACAATTCAGCCAGGACACATTCATGAGGCCACTCCTGGATGGTGTGGCAGTGCTGCATGAGGGCCAGGGTCTTGTGGGCACAGTGGATGTCCATGATCAACTTCAGTCATTGGTCCAGTCATGCCTAGAAGACCATCCCTTCATGAGGGAGCTGATCTGTATTTTGGTGCCCTGGGAGACAAGCAGCACGCTTTGAGTGCCACCACCCGGGGCAGCCTGCCCTCACTCACACCCCACCCTGACACCTCCAGTGATGCATCACTGGAGGAGGGGACTTCAGGCCTTCAGCACCCTCCCCACCCACCTCCCTGGCTGCTGTAGCCAATGGCATCTCGTGGAGCCCTGCCCAATGGTTACCTCATGCTGAGCCCAGCCCCAGCCCCTGCTACAAGGAGTGGCCAGCCATGCCGCTATTGGCAGCAAGGTCCTCAAATAATTTCATTCACACAAATAATTTAATTCACAGCACAAGACAAGATAGACAATATAGTGAGAGCCAGAAAGAAGACACACAATTTCATTCACAGCACAAGATTAGACACAGATATTCACAGGAGAACAAAACAGACAAATATACAAAAGGATGCACACACAAAGAGAAACCTGTTGCTGCACAGGAAAGATCAATATGAAGTGTGCTGGAAAGGCAGGTGCCTGGTCTTCTGGCAGGAGAGGGAGAGGGAGTAAGGAGAAAGCTAGAGATGCAAGCCCCCTTCCCCAAAACACAGACACTTTCTATTCCTGAGCAGCCATGACATCAATGCTGGCAGTGGAAGTCAGGAGTTGGGAGCAGTGTCTGCACCTAACGTCCCTGCACCTGCACCACCTCCGCTCAGTCCAGAAGTGGGCACCAGCAGTGGAATCACTGCCTCTTCCACCCCAATTTCAGCTCTCAGCATGAGCCTCCCACTGCCAGAGGAGTGGAACCAGGGATGCTGAGTGCACTGGCTCAGGCAATTCTGGGGATTGAGGGGGAATCAGATTTTGTACTTCACACCCATCATGTTTCCCCTAAACTCAGGTCTCCTCCAGAAAGCAGAACCTCGGAGGAGGCTGAGGTTGTGAAGGCAAGTGGCTCAGCTAAGGCAGCAACTCCTGCTGTTCAGTCTCAGCCTGCTAAGACGGGGGAAAAGGCAGGATTCTTGCCCTCAACCCAGAAGCAGGGGAGTAGTGTAAAGTGGGATCATTTTGAGGTGGCAGATGATCCATGGTTTGCCATCTGCTGGCACTGCCAAAGGCACATGAGCCATGGCAAGGACGTGAGACACTTCACCATGGCCATGCTGCTGCATCTGAGGGGGCACCACCCCCTTGCCCTTCTTCCTGCTGCTCAACCTGGCACCAGTGCAAGTGTGCCAAAAGGGAAATCCCCCGCTCACTCCAAAGCCTCCTTACCCCAAAGCAGAGGCAGGCCACCCTGGACCAGTGGGGGAAAGTTGGACAGAAAGGGGGGGGTGTTCCCAAGGCACACGAGATCACCCAGAGCACTGGGGAGATGCTTGCTCTGGATAGTTACCCCCTTCTCCCTAGTTCAGCGACCAGGGTTCAGGCAGTTTGTAGCACTTCTGGCCGCATTATACAAAGTGCCCGCATGCACCACCTTTAGCAAGGCGGTGGTGCCCTCCCTGTATCAGGCATGCAGGAAGTACTTGAAGGAGGAGCTGCACAAGGCAGGGCTGCAGGTAGCCTTGCACTTCACCTCCGACATCTGGAGCAGCTGGGGTTGCAATCACGCCTACCTCTCCCTCACGAGGCATTGGTGCAATCAGTCAGGCCGTCGGTGGGCTCTACTGCAAGCTGAGGTGCTGGATGATTCCCACATAGCAAGGGAGATCATGGGGGCCACGAAATGCATGATGCAGTGGTGGCTTGTTGGGCAGGCCGAGCTCACCCACAGGTTCATGGTCACCAACAATGGGGTCAATATGGTGAAGGCTGTCCATCATGCCAACTTTGTTGGCATCCGCTGTGTGGCACACAGGCTGCACCTAATAGAGAGGGATACCTTGAAGGGGGACAGGGCTGCCAGTGATGGCGCTGCCACCAGTACTGCTACAAGCCAGCTGATTTTGAAAAGCAGGAAGGTGGCGGGCTACTTCTACCGCAGCATCAAGGGGGCAAGATGCTGCGGGAGAAACAGGCAGAGCTCAGCATCCTGCAGCACAGAGTCATACAGGATGTGGAGACTCGGTGGACCTCCATATACCTGATGCTCGAGAGGCTGGTGGAGCAACAGAAGGCCATTCATAAGATGGCCTTGCTTGGGGAGATAAGGATCAGTGGCCCACTGAACAGAGCTGAATGGGGTACCATCTCCCAGATGCTGGTGGTCCTCAAGCCCTTCCTCGAGGCCACTGAGACCCTTAGCGCTGGCAATGCCCTCCTCAACCAGGTGATCCTCCTAGTGAGGGAACTGGAGAACCAAATAGAGAAGTTCCAGGGGATCAATGTTCCTGGCTGGGGCAGGCCACTGTCACCAGATGTGCAGGCACTGGTAAGGCAGATGAAGGAGGGCATCAGGAGTGGGCTGGATCCCTTGCAGTCCAGTACAGTCCACATGATGGCAGGCATGTGTGATCCGAGGGTGAAGGGGAGCATGTGCACTGGCAGCCCCAAAACCCTTGATCACTGGATGCAGGTGCTGGTGAACAAAGTCAGGGAGGCCAAAGTGCAGAGGCAAGGGGATGTGGAAGAGGGCATACCAGCACTCCCAGCACCAGCACCAGTGCCAGCACCAGCACTATCCAGTCTCCTCCATGCCAGCCACTGCCAATGTGGGCCATGGGCATGGCTTCAATGCTGGGGTCCAAACGCACCAGACCCCAACCTCGGGGAGGTAGTGCTGAGGCTTTGGTGGCTACTTGTCTCGCTGAGGATGTGGAGCCACTGGTACGCAACCCCTTGGCCTACTGGGCAAGTCACAGCCAGATGTGGCAGGATCTGGCCACAGTTGCCCAGCAACACCTGTCCTGTCCGCCAACCAGTGTTCCAAGCGAGAGGGTGTTCAACATTGCTGGGGATGTTGTGACACCCCACTGCACCTGCTTGAATCCTATGTTGGTGGAGCAGCTGGTGTTCCTAAAAGTTAACTTCCTGCTGCTGGGGTTCCCCAAGCTTCACCTGCAGATGGACTGAGTGCCAACCTCCTCACTCCATCTACACCAATTTCCATTTTTAAGGTTTTGAAAAGCCAAGTAATGCCCGCTCTCAGCTGGAGGGTGCACTAACTGCATCACCAGCCAGCAGGGGAAGAACATGTCCCTACTGAGCTCATTCCCCTGCCAGGGCAAACTTGGAGGTATGGGATTGGGGCTATGGGGAAGGAGGAGGCACCAGGTCCTCGGCATGACCACTAAAACTGCACCCTGCCAGGGTAGGGAGGCCTGGTGGGACTGCTGGCAGTGCGGAAGCCCCGTAAATGCCAGGACCAATGATCTCCTGGTGAAAGAAGGGTAGGAGATGCCATAACCTCCAGCTAACGCATGCACGCACAAAGTCCTGGCTCAGGACCACCCAGACCTGTCACATCTTTGACAGGCCTGATGCTTGCTGGTTGCAATGCAGTGGTGAGGCTCCCGGTGAGCTCAGCTTAGCTGCCTGGGATGCCAGCTTTAGGGTTGAAAACCCGTTTGTCAGGCTGAGGAAGTACCTGCAGTTGATCCTGGATGGAAGGAATAAAGAAGCCAGAGGCTGGCCTGGCCTGCAATGCAGGCAAGAAAGCCAGTCAGTGAAAATGGAAATGGAGGCATTGGGGGGGAGGGACAGGCTGGGGTGGGGGGAAAGGGGGATGTAGTAGTGCAGGTAAAAGTGCAGAGGTGCCTGGGGTGTCAGATGTCCGGCAGGTCGCAGTGTGCCAGACTTCCACTGTGTATATGGAGTCCATGAGTTTCTGAACCTACTACCTAGGAGGCTGCTGAAGTGCAGTTCATAGGCCCAGCTCTGAAAAGTGGTTTGCATTGTAATTTGTTCCGTCTCAGGATCAGGCCTGAGAGACTGGAGGCAGAGTGGTTTTTTGATGAAGAATGTGCCCCCACAGGTAGTTGGGTTTTGTTGTCTTTGATAGATTCTGGTGTGCAGTTTGTGGGGGTACTGGAGATAGTTGGCAGGTTTTGTGTTTTGAGCTGTAGGAAGTTGGCTTCAGTTCTGGTGATGAGGTTAGGTGCTTCTTTGAATGTACAAACCACTTTTCAGAGCCAGGCCTATGAACTGCCCTTCATCAGCCTCCTAGGTAGTAGGTACAGAAACTCGTGGGCTCAATATAGACAGTGGAAGTCTGGCACACTGTGACTGGCCGGACATCTGACACCCCTGGCACCTCTGCACTTTTACTTACACTGCTACACGCCCCCCTACCCCCCCACCAGCCTCTCAATCCCCCCCCCCCCCGATGCCTCCATTTCCATTTTCACTGACTGGCTTTCTTGCCTGCATTGCGAGCCAGGCCAGCCTCTGGCTTCTTTACTATTCCTTCCATCCAGGACCAACTGCAGGTACTTTCTCAGCCTAACAAAGGGCTTTTCAATCCTAAGCTTTCAAAGATACATTTTTTTTTAAGTACTCCTTTTTTTCATAATACACATATAGACATAAAAACATAAGATAAGCCATCACACACCATGAATAACATCATATGTCCAACACAACACAACACAACATCTTTACTTCTTACTGTCAATTCCTTTATAAAACGACAGGCTCTGTGACAGTTCCGTGTGGGTACCTTTGATGCTGCTGCTGATGCTACTGGTGTTGAGCCAGCTAAGTTATTGTACCTGTTGTCACGTAAAATGGAGGACTGGGCGTGAGGCTGTAGGGGAGTAGGAGGCCTCAGTGGGGTGCACTGCTGTGTTGTGCAGAGGTCCCAGCTCCAGCAAGGGCGCACCTTAACACACACACAGTGTCACCCACCCACATCATGAGTTTTGCCTGCCAGCAGCTTGAGGTGCAGGGCCCCGGACAACAGACTCCCCCAGCAAGACACACACAGCTGGCAGGCTTTGCAGCCTGGCAGGGCCCAGCACTCACTGAGGCCTGCTGTAGGCCACACACTCACAGCTGGTAATTCCCCCAAAACCCCTGAACTAACCTTCTTGAAACTTGGCAGACTTTGTGGCCTCAGTAAGAGCTACTACCCCTGCAGTTTTGACCCCTCTGTTTTGTAACACATAGACATGACAGGAGTTTTGCTTTCAGGAATTTGGGATGCAGTTCCCCACCAACCCCTGCACTGATCTTCTTGAAACTTGGCAGGCTTTGTGGCCTCACCAGGATCCACCACCCCTGCAGTTTTGACCCCCCTGTTGTAATACTCAGCCATGACATGAGTTCGGTTTTCAAGAATTTGGGGTGCAGTTCCCCCCTAACCCCTGTACCAATCTTCTTGAAACTTGGCAGGCCTTGTGGCTTCAGTACACGCTACCATCCCTGCAGTTTTCAGTCCCCTGTGGTGTAACACACAGCCAAGACATGAGTTTGGCTTTCACGAATTTGGGTACAGTTCCCCCCAAATCCCTGCACCAATCTTCTTAAAACTTGGCAGGTTTCATGCTCTTAGCAGAGGCTACCACTCCTGCAAGTTTCGTCCAAATCATACAAAAAACAAAGTTATAGATTCCCCATTGATTCTCCATTATACCCTATGGCCAATTCTCTGAGGTGGCTCCAAAGCTTCTAAGCTGCTTCGGCTGGATCAAGGCGGAAACCCGGTCCAGAGCTCTGGGTTGGGTCATGGCCATCCGAAGTGACCGGATCTGAAGCCAGATCAGATCGCTGCCGACTTGCACAGCCCTACCATTTTTGCATGTAAAGTAAAATAAAATTCTACCCTAAGGCTCTGTGATATTGAACTTCATAACATGCAGGAAGACAACCTCCCAATAAACTACTTGGCAGAAGTGTGCTCGGTCTGTTATGTCTAAAAAGGAAGAGGAAAGGCCAAAATTTACTTCTGACTACATCTAATGCTTTTTTATTTGTTTTTAAAACAGATCTGACGTGTTCTAGATTTGTTGCTTATCCTAATTATTTAGTAATACCCCATGTATTCCTGCTAATTAGGATTATAGTTTACATAAAGAAAATAAATAATATATAAAATTATCCAAATATTTAAGACACTAGAAAATCAGAACAAAGACTAAGATGGTATAGAGATCTTTTGCCTGGCAATTTCCCCTGTTTTCCATACATATAAAAGATATTTATGCATTTCTTTGAATCCTACTGTCAGCAGAGATAAATCATACAAATGCCAAAGAATCCACCTATAACAAGCTGTTTCTAACTCTAAACACAGAAATGACCACTAAAGTGAAAACAACAGGACTGACAACACAAACAGAAACCCTCTCTCCCTCTGGTGGTCACCAACCACCCATACTTGAACCAGTTAGAAGAATCTCTATACAATTATAGCCTGTAGTCGACAAAGACCAGACTTTGAGAGAGTCTGAGCCCCACTGCTCCTGCCTTTCAAATAACCCCCTAACCTAGCCTAACTCATCATCAAAAGCAAACTGCCCACTGTACGACAGATATCAAGTGGGACACAGCCTTGCTTTACCAATAAATACAAAACTGTCAACACACCTCTGCTGCTATAAGAATCAACACCCCCCCACAAACCCATCAGAATCCCTCCTACACAGCTCTTTCCCAAAATGTGGTATATCTCATTCAGTGGACCAAAGTTTTTATGGTAACTGTGGGTGAAATTAGACAGAAACTATGCACAGAATCAATTCTCACAGAAAAAATATAAAGGACAGAGACATACAAACACCAATAGGTGCACATCTTTTCACAGACAACCACTCGCTTTCTGACCTCACTACCCTTGTGTTTTATTGATTTTATAGCAAGAATCTACCTGATTCTTGAAAATGTTTATTCACAATACAGGTGATAATGACCCTCTTCCCTTTTGAAAGGTCTTGATCTCTCACCAATCAAGCTATCTCTTCTTTTGTTAATTGTTTGTATGCTAATCTTGGGAATTTCTCTCTTCTCCAATCTTACAGCCATCCCCAGTATTTTTAATCATTGCTGTGCCTACTTCTTCCTTTAGACCTGATGAAGAATGCTTTGCATTCAAAAAAGTTGTCCAAGTCTATCCCAACCATGCAGTTAATCGAATGAAACATCATTCACAAAAATGTTTACCACCCTACTGGATCATTTTTCATTTTACACACACAGACACACAGACACTATGAGTGTATATGCACACACATAGTAGTATGCATATGTATATGCACACCTTAATTTATGCATTATAATTTAAATAATGTCTTCATCACAAGTTGTTCAGTAAGTAACAGTGACCAGCAGCTGAACTCCAAAACTTTTCAGTTCTCCTCTACAGATTCTTTCTTCACTATCTGGAACTTTTTTCTGAGTTCTCATCTATTATAAAAACAAACTGAAAATAATTCCTTTTTTGCTGTTTGGTAAGTATCCTAATGGACATGTAATAGATTCATAGACCGTGAAAATAATGGCATGACACTGCTTTAAACCTTGTTAGAAACTTACATTTCAACACTGATCTCCCAATAGTCACAAGCCATATGTTGTCTCCATCACAGGAGAAAGATGGCTTTTCTGCTGATGAAAGTCTCTGATTTGTGCTCCTTGTAAGGTTTATTCCACTGGAATCCAAGAATTTTCATTGACATTTTGAATTCTTTTAAGTTAAATAGAAAGATTTTCAATATGTGCATAAATGAATTAATATTTGTAATTATTTATCCAGCTAATCCATTTAGCATAAAGGATATGGGTAATTGTGAAGAAGAATTAACCAGCAGTGGGCTGAGTGGCTGGCAGTACTATAAATATTGTGCCTACATGTACTTCATACATGAGAAGAAAATTGCCGAAAAAAGCGAAGAAAGAAACAGTTATCTAAGTATTGTTCACTCCTACTTGTAGACTTTTGTATGAATGGAATAGTATTTTTATTGGTAACATGCAATCCCCAAAATAATACATTGCAATAGAAAAATTATTTTATGAAAATTTTAAATGTATGTATATTTTAGAATTGTATGTCCTATATGGGAGTTCAGTAAAAGGGACATAAGAACTGCCATTTACTGGGTCAGACTATAGGTCCATCTTGCCCTATATCCTGTGTTACACAGTGGCAGAGAATGATGAAAGGGAGAGTGAAGAGGGCATGGCCAGGACTTTTTCCACTGTTCCTCTCTCAATTGCAGCTACCAACATTTAGGGTGCAGACAGAAGTTACATTTGTTATGTGATCGATCGGCCTTGATTGGCCTTCTGTGATACGTATGCACAGCTGCAAAGCACTGTAAAAGTGTTTGATCACACGGCAAATTAGCTCTCATCAGATGAGGGGTCAGATTAAAGTACTCTACTCTGGAGTGCCTTATGGAACTTCTGTTCCCTACTGTCAATCCATCAAGCAATCAGGGCTGGGCTGTTGCAACCCCCAAATCCCTATTTACTTTCTCTTTGCTGTTTAGTATTTTGTAAACACTTATCATGTTGCCCTTTAAGCATCTTTTTTAACATACATAGCCATTATAAGGCATCTCCCTCAACATATTTTTTCCTGCATCTTCAGGACAAATCTAATGTTGCTTCTGTGATCCCACAATTATAATTTAACACTGTCTCCAACTGACTCTCCATTTTCAGATTATTGTAAAAATTTGTGCACCTGTCCTTTTTCTTGACATTATTATCATTAATGAGGACATATCCATGATAATAACTTTAATTCATTCTATCAAGATGCAAGTGGAGCAATTGGACAGGACTGAAGATGATCAGGCTTGAGAATGATAATACATGTTTTTTATGCAGTTTCTTTCACCTCTGAAGCATATTGCATAATTTAAGGAAATGCAGGTGCACAAAGGCATTGTATGAGGAAAAGATAGGACTTGAACTATTATCAGTGAAATTAATAAGAGCTTTGCATGGAATTCAAGGCCATAAAGGCCAAAGTAATATTAACAACAGGAGAGTGATTTGGGGAGAAATCAGTGAGAGGTAAAAAATACGCTTTTAAAATGAGATTAGGAAAAACTTGAAGAGACTAAGAGAGAAATAGGTCGGATTGAATTGGTAGGAGCTTCAGGTCTCTGCACCACCAGCAATGAAATTATAAATGGGGTAAAGCAAAAGACAAGGTGATCTGAGGACCATTTGGAAAGTCTGAATCTTCAGTTTCCATGTCAGACAACATGGGTGCATCCAGATGAGCACGCACGTGCCTCCTGCCCCATCTCAAACCTCTTTGAGATGGGGCAACAGGCACATGTGGGAACAAAAAAATGTTTCCCACACTGCAAACTTGCAGAGAAAATTAGAGAAACAGAGAAAATTAGACCCCTGGATATCCAGGGGCCATCTGGCCCTTGTTGGGGGGCTGAATCCCCTGTTGGGGGGCCATAGCCTTTGTGTGGGGGCAGAACCCCCTGTTGGGGGGGCATAGCCCTTGTGTGGGGGCCAAAACCCCTGTGGGAGGGCAGCAAAATATATATTCATGTATTCATTAATTCATGAAACATATATTTAGAGTTCACTTTATTATTATGATAAGAGACTTGCTTTACCACTGTAGATATCCAAAGATGCATCTCAAGCCGGTCCAGAGAGGTGATACTCCCCCTCTATGTGACTTTGGTCAGGCCACAGTTGGAGTACCGCATCCAGTTCTGGGCGCCACACTTCAAAAGGGATGTGGCCAGCCTGGAGAGGGTTCAGAGGAGGGCCACCCGCTTGGTGAGAGGGCAGCAGGACAGGCCCTACGAGGAGAGACTGAGGGACCTGAACCTGTTCAGCCTCAGCAAGAGGAGGCTGAAGGGGGACCTGGTGGCTGCCTACAAACTCATCAGAGTAGATCAACAGCAAATAGGTAGAGACCTTTTCTCCCCAGCACTACCTGGGGTGATGAGGAACAATGGTAATAAGCTTATGGAGAATAGGTTTAGGTTAGAGATCAGAAGGCAATATTTTACAGTTAGGGTGGACAAAATCTGGAACCAACTTCCCAGGGAAGTGGTTCTTGCCCCTACCTTGGGCAAATTCAAGAGGAGGTTGGACGATCACCTGTCTGGCATCTTGTTAACCCATCATTAATTCCTGCCTCTGGCAGGGGGTCAGGTTAGATGATCAGGTCCCTCCTGACCCTAGCTATTATGAAACTATGAAACTATATATCAATAAAACATTGTCCAACTGATTGCTGTCTCTGTCTCACTCTCTCTCCCTCTTTTTAGTGGTCTTTTGTTTTACTTGTGGAGGAACATGGATTTGGGGGTATTTTACAGAGTGACTTTGGGATTTTTTTATCAGGGATTTTTTAATTTTCCAATAGGGAACACCAAAATTCCTGATAGGGAGGCCAATGGCAGGACCCTGGCTGCTCAGAGCTGGCACTTTGGACCCAGGTGGCTGTGGCTGACCTCCTGGCCAAATGGGGCCAGGAGGACATGCTTTGACAGTTCAAAGCAGGCCACCACACCCAGAACTTCTTCCAGGCAATAGCTGTCCAGATGGCCAGGCAGGAGGCACACGTGGAAGTAGTGCCACCCAGAGGCCAACCGTGCAACCATAGTCCACTGGCAGCTGGCCCTGAGGGGCAGATACCTCTACTGTCTGTGCAGTCCCCATCTGAGTCCGGCAGGTGCACAGCAGGTCACAGCCAGGCAGCAGCCCCCACTGCCAGACTGCTGCAGTGGGTAGAGGGTGCAGGGAACTCTCTGGGCTGCTTCAGCAGTCCAGCTGGCACAAGGGGTAGTGTCCCCAGGTACCAATTGGCTGGGCCCCAGAAGCTCCTGAGAGCAAGTAGCCCTGAGCTACTTGCTAGGGTGGCTTTTTATACTGCTGGGGCCAGGACAGGGCAGCTTTTTATACTGCTGGGGACAGCACAGGTGCTGACCCTGGGCTCTATCTCCCCCTGGCTGCAGATCCGGGAGGAGCCAGGCAGGGTTATTTTGCCCCAAGTGGCACAATTTGCTCCACAACAAAGTGCATGTCTGAGCACGTGTGTTAAGGCAAAAAGCCCCAGCTCAAATTTGCACCACTTCTATTTGAGCTGCTGCAAGCGTGCTTGCTTGCATGTGTGGATGCACCCCATGGGTTTAAAACACCTTTCAGTAAGGGCTTAGTAGCCCGCCCTGCCTGTGGGTGATGGAAGTTTAGACCAAGCCATAGATTCATTCAATATTGAAAAAAAAAGGGAAAAGGGAGATTTAGAAAAATACTTACGTAAAAGGAGCAGCTCTTCAAATTCCTGACTGCATGGTTTTCCTTATTCAGCATGTTGCTCATTAAATTTTGAATTGTAGATAGAAATTTTTCATGGGAGAACATCGCCATGAGTGAAAGAAGGAAAACATGAAACCCTTAATAATTAATTTTCTTGATTATGTGAGAAAACAATATTGTACTCCCTCCATTATCTGAAACCCTCCAAAGAGTATATTCTGAAAAACTGTTCAGATAGCCGAAATTGTTCAGATAATTGAAAATGAGGCATCTTATGAGGAATACTATGTGCTAGCAAAGGACATGTAATCTAAAACCATATCAAACAACTATATATATATATATTATAAATAGTAATATATAATATAGCAATAATACTTCCATAAAAAAATTATTTTATAGTACTAACAGGTATAGGTTCCTGTATTAAACTTAAAAGTGAAGATGCAGTTCTGAATTAAATAAACCTTAAAATGAAACAGTTTCTTACACAATGCTAACAGTTACAAGTTGGTAAAAACAAAGTTGGCATTCAGAATATTGAGGTTTAGATAACTGAGGTTTAGATAACTATGGATGTACGGCAATCATATTTTAAGTACTTAAAAATTAACATCCCTGGACCAATATTTACATTAAACTCAGTGGATCATGGGTATCTGATGTAAATTAAAACATATATTCATTGCTAAACAAATTTTACATTTCTTTACAGAGACCAGCATTTCTGAACTTTTGGGGCAGCCCTGAATGACAGACTCTGTCTCAGGGCCCCTAAAGACTTCCAGAAACAGGACTTTTCTCTTGAATTTCAAAAACTGGTCTTGAATTGCTAACTCTCTTTCCCCTGAATGTTTTCTTAGCAGTCAGCAGCAGTGGCAGCAGCAGGCAGTCCCTCTCTACAAGTATAGTGGTCTTCCAGTACAACAGGGAAGTTATCAGTGAATCCAGAGATGACTGAAGAGGCTAATCTAAGATTGGTATGTTCGACTGCAGATATGGCCTACAGCCCCAGAAGGAAAGAGTGGATCCTGGAGACTTTGGTTCGCAGCTTTTTCACTTTGTCTCGCTCGCCTATTTGCATGCATAGTGAGGCAAGTTTGCTCAAAATGGTCAATGTCTTATCATATTTTATGGTGCCATTGGGGACAATGCTCAAGTCCCAGATATTGATGTTAACATCATATTTCTTCAGATTGGTCCTAGCACTTCTGAAAAAATGAAGTATGACACCACCAGACATTGCATGAGGAAGCACCCATCTCTTGAACTGGAAACAGTATAACTGCCTTCGCATGATATTACCTCTGAATTAACTACTTCTTCTACTTAGCAAAGCCAATTATCCCCTCAAACAGCTGTAATAATTAAAACTGGAAGACTACTTTTAGTCTCCCTCATTAATTTCATCCCACAATTGGATTCTGATTAATTTTACACAGAGCCCAAAAACTGCATTTCCCGCCATACCACACATTTCATAGAATCATAGAAAAGTAGGGCTGGAAGGAACCTCCAGAGGTAATCTAGTCCAAACCATTACCTGTGGCAGAATCATCCCTATCTGAAACATCCTATACAATCGATAATCTAAACTCTGCATATGACTACCATCAACCCTGACCCAATACAGACATAATATCTTAACCTGCCACAGGTAAAACACAGGAACTTGTAATAGAAGTTTTCACCCCTGTAACTAGGGAGAGACCATGGGACAGAGCAACAGGGCTAGGTCTCTTTAAAGTCAGAGACCTTCTGAGGCAGAAGGGATGAAGATATGCAGTTGGGGACAAGCTGCAGGCCCACCCTTCCCAGAGACTTGATGCTGGTAATGAGGATCTTCTATGCTGGATTGACCAGGTAGGGCCAGGTGACCAGAAAAGGGAGCACCTAGAGGCATAAAAGCTGGTCCCTGGTGCAGAGAGAGGAGAGGCATAGCAGTGGAGCCAGGACTATCTGCCCTCTAGAGGGGAGGGGAGGGAAGGAGAGGGGAGGGGAGACACCCCCAAAGCTGATCAGCAGTGCCCCAGGGCACATGAGGAACAGACTGAAGATGTGTGGCTTGCTGTGGTGGTAAGCTACATAGTATTTTATCACTGTTGTCTTGCTGGGCCCAAGGGGATGAAGTTTTATGTTTGGGACTCTTTTTGGTGGCTCAGAGAGCAGAACAGTTTGTTAAAAATCTCTGTTGTTAACAGATGGCTAGAAGATGATAGTTAGAGATTTGCTTTTAGGAATAGGCTTGTAGGTAGAGTAGATATTGCATTAGAACAATGGTTCAGAGCAATAGCAAGGGTTACTTGGTTTCTAAAAGCCAGTTGGTGACAAAGTTTACTTCAAGGCCCACTGAATGTGAATCCAGCAGATAAATAGGCTGGGAAATTGAAGACATGCAACACTCTGTTCCCTTAAAACCCATTACAAAAATAAGGGATTCTGCAACTTTGGTACCAGATCACAATGCCCAGCTGCAAAGCCCCTGGGATTTCTGGTTTTGGTGAACATACCTAATTAGGAGGCCAGGCATGTGCAAATCAAGACACCGGTAAATGACCAAATTAAGATGTATGCATGTGATGGGTTTGTTAGAACAAAGGAACATGCTGACAGAACATAACATGGATAGTATAACAACCATAGGGCAACCAATCAATGGTACCCACAAATGAAGAGTCATCATGAAGAGAAAGAATACAAAAAGAGGGATTTCAGAATAGAAAGGTTCCTCTGAGTGGGGAACCCAAGGTCACAGTGGGCAGATGGTGCACCACCAGCCCATCTCACCCACTCCCTTGTTGGGGTTGGTCTCCATCCTCAACCTCCAAGACTGCTGGCATCTGACATTCAAGAAAGAACCACAGGGTGAAGCTTGTATACTGGTCAGACCTACAGTCCCTCTGTGAACTTTGGAACTGGTAGATATAAAATCAGGGGAGTTATTTTGTTTGCCTTGCCTGCATTACTCTTATCTGCTATCATAGTGTATCAATAAAATTTGCCTATTATCAAATGGAAGAAGTCATGGTCAGTCTAAGGGTTTGGGTCTGCCCCCAACAAGGTATTTGGGTCATAATTCCAGTGCCAGCATTAATGAACAGTGGAACAGAGGTGGCTATAAGGGGCAATGTGGAGGCCACATAGCAGAGAACTGAAATGAGGGTCTCTGCTAGAATTGACCCTCAGCAGGTTGGGAGGGTTTGTTTTGAGACCAGGGTCAACACACAGAGGTTGATTCATTGGCCTTCAGAGCTGAGAGTTCTGCATCTGAGACCCAGAATAGACACAGTTAGAGCAGTTGGCCCAGCCAGGTCAGAAAGGGACCTTGCAATCAGCAAGGCTGAGGCCCTGGAAGGGGGCCTGAACACAACCAGTGACAGCAGTTATGTGAACTAGGATTAGGCAGTGACACCTGGCTTTAAATTCCACCTCCACTCCCCCCCCCCCCCTTAGGATGAGGCAACCTCCCCAAATTATTTAACATAAAGGGGCGCTTGTACACATGATGGGGATTTAGTCCCCTAAATTGAAACTGTGGGTTTTAATTTTAATGATTAAAAACCCACCATTTCAATTTATGGGCTTCCATCACTGTTACGGCAAGGGGCCCAATCTTTTTTTTTTTTTTTTTGCAAAACCTGCCCTCCTCTCCCATGGCTGGGGGCATCAGTTGTTGGAAAGCTGAACAGCCTGTGAGCTGCGAGGGACCCTGGTCCTTCTCTCCAGCCCACTAGCAGTCCATGGCAGGGGGCACTGCCACTGTGAAGGGAAGGACTGGGGCCCCCTGAAGCTCAGGGGCTGCTCAGCCCATTGGCAGCTTGTGTGGGCAGGCTCCACCAGAAAAAAAAAGTGGGCAGGGGGCACAATCCATCTTTTGTTTTTCCATGGAGCCTGCTGCAGCTGCGTGGCATGCTGCTGTTCGGCTGAAAAATAGCTCCTGGGCTCCAGAGGATCCTAATCCTTCCTTCTTCCATGGCGGCTCCCTCCCAGGGCTGCCTGGGTGGGCTGCTAGCAGGCCAGATGCTGCCCCAGCTTGGAGGTAGCACCCACTGGATCCATCTCTTCCCCGAGCCTGCCCAGGGAGCAGCACCCTGTTCGTTGTCTCTGCTGACATTCTGCTGCCTGGGACCACCCAGGAACAGACTGACTTGCCCCTGGAGCACTGTGGGGAAGCAGAAGGAAGGTAGATGGGTGTGCTGGTGGCTGGAGAAGGCAACAGGGACAGTGCACAGTGTGCTGGAAGCCTGGGCAAGCTTGGGGAAGCATTGGACCAGGTGCCTCTGAGTTGGGGAGCACCTGCCCAACTAGCAACCTGCCTGGGCAGCCCTGGGGGTACCATCACTGTGGAGGGAAGGACTGCCCCCCCACCCAGTCATGGGAGAGGTGGGCAGGATCAGAGAACAGGCTCCATGGGGAAAAAAAGGATCGGGTCCCTTGCCACTTCTTCCTTCAGCCTGCCACTCCTGTGGCCAGGGAGGAAGCTATCAGATTTAAGGCTGCAACATTACAAGTAGCTACATTGCAAACTAAACTACATGTGGATGTGGTTCAGTTTGCAACATAAATTAATTTAAATCACAAAAAACCCTGTATGCATAAAGTGTGATGCAATTAAACCATAAAAACAGGCAATTTTTGTCACGTGTACAAGAGCCCAAGGTGTGGCAGGTCTGCAAAAGAGTGCAGAGCCAGCCAGGAATGGAAATCCAGGGGTCACCCACCTGCAGCACCCTGTAACAGAACCATGGCAGCCAATGTCCAGCCTCTATAAAAGGTTGTTAATATATGCTCAAGTGATCATAATTAATATATGATCCCAGGAAAGATGGCAACAAAGAAAAGCAAAAACCTCCACCATCTGTACCAATCTGATCATGGAGTAAAATTCCTTCCTGACCCCAAATATGGCAATCGGTCTGACACTGAGCAGAGGGGCAAGACCTCTAACTAGGATCCTTCAGCTTTGGTCCTAGCAGGACACTCCAGCCAAAATTCCTAGCCTTGGCTGTAGCCAATACACAATGGCTCTGAGGGAGATGCTCTGACACATGCAGCAGAAAGAGTGTTGTGGGCAACCAGCAAAGCCCAGGAGTTTAGAAAATAACCATAGAAGAGCATAGGTATAGCTATGCCTATATCATCTCCAATCAGTGGCTGTCCAACTTCTTCTTGAACACAGCCAGTGATGGAGAGTCTACAACTTTCCTAGGCAGTCTGCTGCCTCATTATTCTCACAATGAAGTTTTTCCTGATATCCAATCTAAATTTACTTTGCTGCCACTCCAAGCCATTGTTCTGCATCCTCCTCTCTGCAGCTACAGAAAAAAGGTGCTTTCCCTTTTCTTTATGGCAGGTATTTGAAGACTGCTAACATGTCTCTTCTTAAGCAACTGTTCAACAAGCTGAACATGCCTAACTCCTTCAGCCTCTCCTCATATGACTTGCTTCCAAGCCCTTTATCACCTTTGTTGCCTGCCCCGGGACCACCTTTAAGTCCTCCATGGGTGACTGGTGTCTTCCGATTACGGGAGGGCACCAGCGGCTGATCGCCAACTGGGGGGGGGGGTGTCCCCCAGTGGCCAATCACCACCGTCAGAAGTGCTGCTGGTGCTTCTCTCGTCACCCTCACATTTTCAAGGGGGACACCATCCATTGCCTCCCACTCGCCAGCTGATGAAGGCCAATCGCGGGGGGGGGGGGGCACAGGCCCCCCATACCTCCTATGTGTCACCTATGAACTTCTTCACCCCCTTTTTAAAATGTGGAATGCAGAACTGCACACAGCATCCCAGAAAAGGCTTAACCAGTGCTGAATAGAAAGGCACTATCACCTCTTGCATCTTGGATATAATGCTTCTATTGCTGTATCCCAAAACCACATTCACCTTTTGTGCAGCTACATCACACTGCACAATTCCCAGATCCTTCACTGTAGTGCTGCCATGCAACTAGGAGTCACACATTTTATATTTGTGTTTTTGATTATTCTTCCTGAGGTGTAGCACTTTGCATTTGTCCACATTGAACTACAATCTGTTAGCTCTATCCCAACTTTCCAATCTGTCAAGATTCATTCTGAATAGTATTTCCAACCTCCAATGTGTTTCACAGTCATTCCCAGTTTTGTTTTATCCTCAGATTTATCCAAGCTTTCTATGCCAGCATCCAAATCATTAATAAACACTTTGAACACACTGGACAGACCCTGGTCAGACTCAACTCAAAACCATCTGGCATTCTGATGTGAACCTATTAATACTTAACCTTTGTTTGTGGCTATTGAGCCAGTTATCTATCCACCTTGTGATGTTTTTGTCCGGCCTACATGTTTCCAATTTGTCTATGATAAGATCTGTGGGACCTTGTCAAAAGCTGTGCTGAAGTCCAGGAACAATATATTCACAGCATTCCTTTTATTCACCCAAGTAGTTACTTTATCAAAGAAGGAGATCAAGTTTGTTTGATGTGATTTGTTTTTTATAAATCCCTGCTGGCTGCTTGTGATCATCCTTTCCTTCTCCAGTGCTTACTATGCTTGCAAATGGCCTTCTTTAGGATATATTCCAGTAACTTCCCAGGTATTGAGGTCAGGCTAACTGTTCTGTAGTTCCCTGGGTCCTCTTTTTAACCTTTTTTAAAGAGGGGCACTATATTCGCCCTTTACCAGTTCTCTGGTACCTGGCCAATCTTCCACGCTTTTGTGAAAATCATTACCATGGGCTCCAAGATCTCTGCCAGTTCCGTCAATACCCTGGGTGAATTCAGACCCATCAAAAGCTCTCTGACCATCTCTTTTGTTATCTCATCCCTCAGCTTGTCCCCTTCTTTATCCAAATAAACCTTATTAGGTGTCTGACTGCAGCTTAATTGCTTTGTGAAATCTGAAGCAAAGGAGCTGTTGAGTAGTTCTTTGCATCTTCCATTAAGAGTTCCACCTGGCTTGTTTTTCTGATCCGAATCATACATCTGCTGGGGCATGCCATTGACTGCACCAGGGTGGGCAAGGGATCTATAGATCAAGGTATTCCTCAATACTAATGTGGGTGCACCCAGCTGTACATATTCTGGTAAAAGTCAGTAGCACAGGCAGCTGTGGATTGGCGAGCTCCCTGATCCACAGCTGCACGCACTCTGCATCTTGAAATGTTGCACATGCAGCTGGCTGAGCATGTGCTGTGGATTGGAGGGCTCCCCATTCTGCAGCCACGTTCAGCCAACTTCATATGTGCTAGGTTGGAGGCATCTGGGGATCAGGGATGTCCCTGTACATGGGGAGCCAATAAATGCTTCACAATGGGAATATTTAAAGCCCCATCATGCAGTAGGCTACACAGGACAGCTTTAAATGTTCCTGAATAGGGGGAACTGATGGGTTCCCCTTTGCCACCAGGTTTAAAGCCCCGCTATGCATTTGGCATGGGGCTGCATGTCAGGGCTGTAACATTGCCCCCCTTCAAGTTAAACAATGCTCCAAGCTAATCACAAATTATTTGCCTTTTTTATCATGGGATAACTTTTTTGAACATCTGGCATGTTACAAAAAAGTTGTGGGACACTCATTTTTAACCTGCAACAAACATAACATCTGGAGAGCACCCTAAATGTAGAGGGATGTGAAGCTTTGGGACTACGATAGGAGTTTTCCTCACAAAAGTTGGTTCTTTATACTGTTTTTTAAAGAAATATATATATATTCTCAATTCCAAAATCACCCAATTGCCTTTCCATCACTCTTTAACATAAACAGTTTTAGAAATGTCTACAAAAGGTTCTGTTGCTGCATAAGGTCCACTCAGTTACATATAATTTCAAAACACATGATCTTGACAATTATTATTACTGCCTTTTATATCTTCAGTTACTACTCTTTACTATTAATGTTTATATTTTAAGATTTGTTTAAAATAGCATACATGATATTTTAAAGTGATTTGTAAACAGTCAATAAGGGCTTATGGGCTGTTCCCTCACAATCAAGACAAGCAGAAAGAAAAGCTGACAAAACTTAAGGAAAGGGATATCACTGTAGAAAATATACATAAAAGACATTTTGATTTACTATAAGCAAAATTATCTTTAAAATATTTTCCTTACCATTCCAATCCTCTTATAATTACATCTATTTTATTAGTAAGAATAAGAAAAACTTCAAAGGTTTGGTTCATATTTGGGTATATTGTTAACATTATGATTCTCCTTAATCAAAACCACAATTCTAATTATAATTATGCATACTAATAGTAAAAGAGAATGACACAGACATAATACCCTAGCAAAATAGGTCATATGTATTACAATTCAAGGGTGCTTGAGTTTATATAAATTGTGTATTTAAAATCACCAAAAGATTTGAAGAAAATGCTTAGAGAATACTATTTCTAGCACAAAAATACCAGTCTACTAGTAAATTTAAAGCAGCTTTAAGACCTCTCCTTGTAATACATACAGAAGTTTGCTTTTTAATTTAATTTAGTTTCTTAGAAGATCTGTAAATTGTTTTGTAACTCTTCAAGCATGTGCAGATAAAATAGGGGCCCTAAATTGAAGTGGTGGGTTTTAAAAAACACCGCTTCAATTTAGGGCCAATTAAACCCCTGTGTTGTGCACACATCCTGCTGACTTACCTGCCTTTCCAGCAGGGAGGGGAGGGTGAGCTGCCTGCAAGCAGAGCGGTCCCTGGGCTGTGGGGGAGGCTGGTGCGCCCCTCTGCGGCAGCAGGACCCCTCCCCGCCCCCCAGGCAGCACCCCCCCCCTGCAGGCACCCAGCTTGGGTGGTCCCGGGGGGCACTGCAGCCATGGAGGGAAGCACTGGACCCCCACACAGCTCAGGCAGGCAGGCAGGCTCCAGAGGGTGGGGGGGAAAGATCACCGCTTTTCTTGGGCAGAACTGCTTTCCAAGGCTGCTGCCAGGCTGCCTGCAGGGCTTCCTGCAGAGCCGTGGAGTTGCACAAAGCCTGGTACTTCACTCCATGGCTGTAGGGCAGCAAACTAAAACTCTTCTGCATCCCAAATCATTTAAGGTAAATTATGCTGCTGAATTTCCTACAGCAGCTGGAATTAATGCGCAATACGCCGCCAATGCATGCAAACACTGACACCATTAAAGCGGTGCAAAAGCATTTAGCCCACTTTAAAATGTTCTACACACATGCCTCTCGTTTTGTCTGCACATGACCTTCATTGCTGCTTTCCATTGCCTTGTGATCCTAATGCTTTAAGAACCAAATTGTGATTACTTAACTCACATTTGCAAGCTCATTGATGGTACTGAAACTGCACATGTGTGAGTGAATATAAATTTGGTACCATACCATATTTCCTGGCTGTACACACATTTTTTTAAAATATGCCATTCCAGAGGCATAGCTGGATTGTTTCATGCCTGGGAAAACCAACAATGCCCAGAAAAGCATCAGCTGCCAAAGTGCCAATCGCAGTGGCATGATCAGCAGCTGATGCTGTCACAAGCTATTTTTGTGCTCCTCCACAAAGGTGGCACCTAGGGCTGCTGCCCCAGTCAACCCCCTCCCACCTCAGTTATGCTACTGTGCCATCCAGTGTCTAACCTTGAGTCCCAAGCTCTCTTGTTGGCCCTAATTAATAACACATTTAGATATCTGATGAAGCTGAATGCATTTTTGTGTCACCATCATTGTCAGTATTATTAATCTAGGGCCAGACGTTTGGCATTTATGCAAACATGTTAAGCACAAGGAGACTGTGCCAAAGAGTTTATAGTCTAAAAAGAATGAGAGGGGTAAGGATTATTATATACCGTGTCACAAACCCATGCACAGAAGACACCCAGATCCCTGAGTTTCTCCCCACTGTGCTGCCACTTGCTCTTTCTAGGAAAAGGGCAGCCTGGAGTATCACTTACTCAGAAATCACTCTTTCTATAAATAATCAGTAGAGACAAAACAACAGAAGAATTTATTACATAGGATGAAAGAATTATAATGCCAAAACTGACAATTGATAGGGAGACAGAAAAAGCTAAAGAAGCAAAGTGTTTTACCCTCTCTTCTGGCTACAGCTTATCACCTCCTGAGAGACCTGCCAATGTTCCTAGAGATGAGCCTTCCTTCTGACTCTACCAGTCCTGGCAAGTGGTACCATTAAACCCCCCAAAGTCTGAAATTCAAAGACACTGGGTGTTTCTACACATGCCCTTTAATGCACAGTAGCTTATTTTACTGAGCATTAAAGCATCGCATAAAAACCATGCAAATACATTAATGTGAAGTAAAATAGGTTACTGCACATTAAGCATCACTAAAAAACTGTGCACTTTCACTACTGAGCATTAGGGTAGCATAATGTGCATTTATTTAGTACCTCACATTAGTACATTAATGTATATTTATTTAGTACCTCACATTAGTACTTTACACTCCTCGGGGAGTGGAGGCAGGGTACTTTAATTAGAGTGGCTCTGAGAGCCACTCTAATTAAATTACCCAGACTGTCTCATGCATCAGTGTCCCTGCACTTCAAAATGGTGGCGGGGTTACTTTATCTAAAGCTTATCAAATGAGCTTTAGTTAAAGTGCCCCCACCCCTGCCATTTTGAAACGTAAGGATGCTGATACACAAGATGCAGAGACTGGCTGGAGTGTGGTAATTACCACGCTCCAGCAGATTCAATTAATTGATTCTGCTCCAATGCGCTGTAATTACAATGCATCAAAGCAGCCTCCAGGCTCGTGTACAGGCACCAGAAGGTGCAAGGATTAATGCGCATTAGGAAAAGTGCATTAATACACATGTAGATGTGTTCACTGATTCTATCCAAGCTAGTCTCTACAAACCCTCCAAGGACAACCCCCACTCCTCCCCTTGTTTTTAATGCTGATGAGTCACAAGAATCCTCCAGAGAGTTCTGGTCTCCATGAGATGCTTGGAGCCTCTCTGGCTAAAGGACCATGGCTTTGGTCTCAGATGCCTTTGCTCTCAGATTGACTCCAAGATGAACATGGGATGACAATGCGAGGTCACGGTCGGCAGGGCTAACCAGACCCTATCGTGCATCTACAGGTGCATCTCAAGTAGGGCCAAAGAGGTGATCTTCCCCCTCTACGCAACACTGGTCAGGCCACAGCTGGAGTACTGTGTCCAGTTTTGGGCACCCTGCTTCAAGAGGGATGTGGACAACATTGAGAGGGTCCAGAGGAGGGCCACCCGCATGATCCAGGGACATCAGGGCAGACCCTACAATGAGAGCCTATGGGACCTGAACCTGTTCAGCCTTCACAAGAGAAGGCTGAGGGGGGACCTTGTGACCGTCTATAAACTCACTAGGGGGGACCAGAAGGGTTTGGGGGAGACCTTGTTTCTCCCAGCGCCCCCTGGGATAACAAGGAGTAACGGCCACAAGTTGTTGGAGAGTAGGTTTAGATTAGACATCCGTAGGAACTACTTCACAGTTCGGGCGGCTAGGATCTGGAACCAACTTCCAAGGGAAGTGGTGCCAGCTCCTACCCTGGGGGTCTTTAAGAAGCGGCTCAATGCCTACCTGGCTGGGGTCACTTGAGCCCAGTTTCCCTCCTGCCCAGGCAGGGGGTCAAACTTGAAGATCTACAAAGGTCCCTTCCAACCCTACTTCTATGATTCTATGATTCTATGCCATTATAGGCAGACAGTGTTTTGGCACCTAACTCGTTTTGTCTGCCATTAGGAATGGCAGTTCATCTTGCCCTAGAATCACAATAATGAGAAAGATTTAGCAGTTCTACCAACTATCTTCCCTTGACTAAACTATATAAAAAATCATGAAGATATACATAGCCAGCAAACCATAATCTATAATAGTAACATAAATTAATGCAGCCTAACGTGGGCTTTCCAGCAAGACTACACATGCCATATCAGTACAGTAAAGCACAAGAAAATGTCCCTGATGTGCCAGAAACCCTCAAAACATAATGGGATTAATAACATACACATTGGCCAGTTCATCATTTAGTTTAGAGAGATGAGACTGCACTTACCCCCACAGTAAATACAAGTTTGTTTATCTCCCAATTAAAATGAGATAAGCTACCTTGCAGTAACTCTGCCCACACATATACTTCAAAGGGTATGGATCTGTGCATTTAGAACAGGAGATTTTTAATTCTATCATTGTAGTTGTTGCCACAGAGTTTTGTGTGTTGACAGTATGCTATAATGTTCTACAGAAACAATGGAGCAGAGCCAGAGTGGTACTAATGAAATTTAATTTAAACCAAAATATAACCTATGGGATATAAAACTAAATAATAATTATAGTACTAGTAATAATAGTAATAATAGTAGGAATAATAATAGGACTTAAAGGCAGAGATGAATGTCTTTTCACACCATCTGGGGTGTAAGATCCAACATATTTATCTGAGAATTTATGACATTTTTATTTTATAACTTTTTATTTAATATCTAAAAAGTCTTAAGCAATCTCCTCATTTTAGTAAGAAATGATAAAAGCTATGACCTGAGTTACATTTTAACATTATTTTCCTGGAGTTCTGGAAGCAGGACCTTGCTCCTAGCTCCAAACCAAAATGTTTAGCAGTATGTATTACATTTTGCAAAGGATCTGAATACAAAGAGCTTTGGCTAATCTTACTCAACTGGTAAACTGTCTTTCTATTCCATTTTAAAATACCTGAGCCAGATTTGGGATTCACAAGATCCCTATAGGGAAAATAAAAAAAGCATTTGTGTTTCAGAGGAAAGGACCTTTTATAAGCACTCTTCTATTCCTGCTCCATCTCAACCTACGGGCAACATCATTTTGAATATTTTTTATGTATCTCACAAAGACTAAATAAAATGAGCCAGAGAACTTCCTTACTAATACAAAATAGTAAAAGCCCAGGATCCTTCCATAGAAACCAAAGATACCACAATCCCAAAAGACTTATGATAGCCCACGATATTATTCTTTTTTTTTTTTTTTGTCCTGTAATACAACAAATTGGTTGAAACTGTCCACATTTCCTCAGATGTGTCTATTACTACAAGTGACAATATTTTGTCCCTTCTTGTTGAAAAAGATGAATAAGATGAATGCCATTCCCTTCCCCTCATTTAGGATTCAACTAAGTTTACAAATACTTTCTTTTCCCAGTCAAAACAAAATATTACAGGATGCCACCAGCTAAATAAAAACAATGGTTTGCTAATACTAGCTGTAAAGTAGACTTCAAATTTATCCTGGTTCTGATTGTTCCAGGCTTTGACTCGCATAAACACAACCAGGGGACACACTTAGCTTGAATGACAACTAACTCAAATTAGCCCCTGTTGTCCCATGAACATTTTTTATCTTGGATACCTCACAGGAATTTGAAGTTTGACAGTAGCCTTGGAAGTCCTTAGGTTCCCAGAATAAAAGGATTTATCCTGGGAGAAATCCAACATCTATTTTTAGCCTAAGAGTAGAAATGGCAAACTGCTCCAATAAATCTTTCCCACTGAGGGCAATACTGTCCCTCAGGACAACATGAATAAACATATGGGGCATGTCCAGATGAGTGTGCACATGCCTCTTGCAGCATCTCAAACCCCTTGGGGATGCTGCAAGAGGTATGCCTGGGAACAAAAAAATGTAATATCCAGGGGTCAAAAAAAACCACTCTGCAGAACAGTGAGTCAAGGTACGGTCCCAGACCATGCCTGGAGCAAACACAGGGGTCAGTCCTCCAGAATAGGTGCTCTGGTTTCATCCAAAGCATCTCTGTGGTGCTCCTGCTGCCCCCCGGCACTATCCAAGGTAAGTTAGGGAATTGGGTCGGGGGGTTTATGGGTGTAAGTATGTGTGAGGGGTGGCAGGGGGATATTGTGGGTGTATTGGGAGTGAACAGGGTTCTTGGGGGCTATGGAGAGTGAAGGGGGATGGGGAGTGGCAGGGTGGGTATGTCCCAGTGGGTGGGGACATGGAAGGGTGCGGCACCGGTGGCAGTAGGCAATGTGGCTGTGGCTCTGCTGGAGGCATAGTGGGCAGTTTCATAGTGCTATGTGACCTGGGATCCTACATACTGAATGGACCCAGCCTGACCCACTAGTGCACGACCTTGGATGGGCCAGGCTGGGTCCATTCAGTATGTAGGAGTCTGGATCACACAGCACCGCATCACTGTCCACCTGTACCTGCAGCAGAGCCACAGCCACGCTGCCTGCTGCCACCGCTGCCACTGGGGCCAGGTGCGGGGGCAGGCATGTGGCAGGGCTGTGGGGTGGAGAATGGGTGTGGGGGAGCGAGTGGCCAGAGCTGGTGGCGTGCAGTGGGACCCGGCCTGGCCCAGCACTGTGCGACTCATTAGTCCAGTTTTGCACTGGAGCGGGTCATGCAGCTCCTGTTCAAAGGCACATTTGCTGCACGGCCTGGGCCGGATTGGGCCAGCAGGGCTTGTTTTCCATGAGGCTCAGGTGCCCACCATGAGCGCGTCGACACATGCAGGCACGTGCGCTTGCAACAGCTCAAATAGAAGCAATGCAAATTTGAGCTGGGGCTTTTTTCCTCCGTGCACGTGCCTGGACATGCACTTTGGTGTGGGGCAAATTGTGCCACTTGGGGCAAAATAACTCTGCCTGGCTCCTCCTGGATCTGCAGCCAGGGGGAGCTAGAGCCTGGGTTCAGCACCTGTGCTGTCCCCAGCAGTATAAAAAGCTGCCCTGTCCTGGCCCCATCAGTACAAAAAGCTGCCCTATCAAATAGCTAAGGGCTACTCACTCTCAAGAGTTTCTGGGGCCCAGCAAGTTGGTACCTGGGGACACTAGCCCTTGTGCCAGCTGGACTGCTGAAGCAGCTCTGAGAGTTGCCTGCACCCTTTACCCACTGCAGCAGTCTAGCAGTGGGGGCTGCTGCCTATCTGTGACCTGCTGCTCACCTGCCAGACCCAGATGGGGACTGCATAGGGGATGGGTCAGGCAGAGCATCAATCCAAAGGGCTGGGGCAGTAGGCAGAGCCAGTGGGGATCCCCCCCACCATGGTCCCCTCCCCTCTCCTCCAGCTCCCCATCCCCTACTTATTGGCAGGATCCCAGGTCCAACTCCCTGTGGCTGACACACTGCCTGCCCTGCATTAGCAGGCAGTGTGCTTCAGCACCAGGCTGAGGGCCAACCATAGAGATGCTACCAGAGCATCTCTGTGGAGGACCCTCTGTGGAGGACCCAGTCTCCGGTTGCCTCAGGGCATGGTCCAGGACCATGCCCTGCCCTACTTTTTTTCACTGAGGTTTTTTTGACCCCTGAATATTAAGGAGTCTAATTTTGCTCCAGCACTGCAAATTTGCAGTGCAGTGAATCTTTTCTTGTTCCTGCACATGCCTCTTGCTGTGTCTCAAAGGGCTTTGAGACGCTGCAAGATGCATGTGCGTGCTTGTCTGGATGCTCCCACGGACAGTATTCTACAGAGGTCCTATATATATTTTTACACAGTCAGTCATTCCAATACATCCAATATTCCAAACGAATTTCTGAAACTGACTCTTTGCTATGAAATTGGCCGTCTATGTTCTACTATCTGCAACATTTAACTCCTTTTCAGTTATTTCTTTGTATTGGTACCATATTAATTTAAAAAAATGTTTATTTTTAACTAGAGGTTAAAATCCTAAGATAACTTAAGAAGAAGAAGAAGAAGAAGAGGAAGAAAGAGGATGAGGAGGAAAGGGACACTGATATTTCCATAACTTTTTGTCAGGGATACTTGATTTGAAAAATGCAGTCATTGTCACTTTTTCTTGAATGTTGCAACAAAAAAAAAGAATGAGGAGGTCAGTAAACAATTCAGTCTAATACAATTAAATCCAAAGAAAATGCTTATTTGTGATTTTGTGAAAATGAATGCTTTGGAATGAAAATAAAAAATTCCTATATTGAATGAGTATAACTCTAATATGTCACACAAAAACACTTCCTTTAAAGAAAGTTTTCTATTCCGCCTGAGGGCAGCCTGATAGCTTTAGAAAGCTCTGGATATCCTGTGCATATGTATAAAGAAACACTGGATAAGTTTTGTTTCAGCAAAAGGATCTTACACACAAATCTGTCTAATACAGTTGATGTACTTCTGAGGAACTGCATAAAGAAGCACTTCAACAAATAAAGCTCAATCTGCAAAGCTGTGATATGAATAAAAAGACAAATACATGCAAATTAATGCTTTTCAAGCACAAAAAAGGGCAAATATATTATATTCTAGAAATAAGTCCTATCAACCTTCTGTGAGAGAAGAGAGAAAAAGCCACCACAAAAAACAGCATTGTCAGTAACCCAGAAAATGTTATGATGCCTGTTTACATTAATGTAGATGAGGGAATACTGAATTCTGTTTCACCTAATGGTTGAGCAAAATGAAGCTTGTGACTAACTCCGAGTTTCCCAGTAATTGCATCACCCCCCTCTAGGAGCAGCTGAAAGGGATTTTGGAGTCATGGCTGACTCCAAGATGAACATGAGTCGTCAATATGATAAAGCGATCAACAAGGCTAACCGCACTTTATCATGCATTAGCAGATGTATGTTGAGCAGGTCCAGGGAGGTCATGCTTCCCCTCTGCGTGGCACTGGTGAGGCAGCAGTTGGAGTACTATATCCAGTTTTGGGCACTGCCCTTCAAGAGGGATGTGGAGAATGGGTTTCCAAGGGAGGTAGTGCTCTCCCCTGCCTTGGGGGTCTTCAAGAGGAGACTGGAGAAGCACTTAGCTGGGGTCATCTGACCCCAGTGCTCTTTCCTGCCCAGGGCAGGGGATTGGACTCAATGACCTACTGACGTCCCTTCTGACCCTAATATCTATGAACCTATGTCCCCTTTGTATGAATAGGGAGATATTTGCACATCTCTGGAAGACAATCTGATTTCTATTATGGGGGCGATAACTTTCCCTAAGTGGTTAATAGAATCCCTCCCACTTTATAGGTAACTCAAAGTGGGTGAATCTACATGAAATGCTTTACTGCAGATTTGACCAAATAGCTCCACAGTAGGAGCATCTACACTTGTGCATTTATTGCACAGTAACTGAAATAACTGGATAGCACAGGTGTGCGTCTACACATGCACACCCAGACTGTGCAGAAAATACGGTGACTTATGCTGACTTGAGTGTATATTTGATATCTGCATCATGCAGTTATCAAATTTATGTCTGAGTAGTTACTGAGCAGTAAGGCATATGTAGATAACTTACTGTGGAGTAACACTGTCTGCGTGGACTGACTTGGGACTAACTTTAGTAGCAAGTCGGTCCACACACACAGTAAATGTACTTTAACACTTGCATGTGTAGATGCTGGACTATTCCTACTTACTGCTCCATAACCTACTGTGCAATAAATTTAAGCTGGCATAAATGCATATGTGGACATGCCTAGTAAAGCATGACCATCTACATATGCACCCATATTAGGCCAGAGTAACCTAGTTAACTCCACCATAGGATATTACTGCCTGACACAAGTACTATCCTACAGCAGACAAAGAAAACTCCTGGGCTAGAAGTGATATTTTTTATTAGACCAACTAAATAGTAGCAAAAAAAAAAATCCTTTCTTTGCAAGCTTTTGGTTCCACACATCCTACATTAGGCTGAGGAGAATTCAAAGATTGTAAAAGTTATCCCAGGTAGAAAAGAAGCTTCATTTTACATAGGACAGATAAAAAGTAGAATTTTTTTCCCCTGGGTTCCTCAGAGTACTTTTGTGAGAGAGTTGTTTTGTGATATGCATATTAGGCAGGCTTCTTCCCTGGAGGTATCAGATGTCAGGCCGGGAGGTGATAATTTCTTCTTTCTTGGTTAGCAATGAAGTTTGCATTTCCAAATAGCTAAATATAATATCTTTCATGTTTCAGGGATATATGTTGTAGCCATGCTGGTCTAAGAAATTGAGACAAACAAAACTCTTGTGCTAGAGGTGATAGTTTTTATTAGATCAATTAAACAGTAGCAATTTTTTTCTTTCTTTGAAGCTTTTGGGTCCAAAAACCCTTCATTGGCGCATCCACACATGTAAGCATGTGTGCTGGCAGCAGCTCAAAAGCAAGTGGTGCAAATTTGAAATGAGACTTTTTGCCTCAGCACACATGCCTGGACATGCAGTTTGGTGTGGGGCAAATTGTGCCACTTGGGGCAAAATAACCCTGTCTGGCTCCTCCTGGATCTGCAGCCAGGGGGAGCTAGACCTCAGGGCCTGCACCTGTGCTGTCTCCAGCAATATAAAAAGTTGACCTGTCAAGTAGCTCAGGGCTACTCACTCTCAGGAGCTTCTAGGGCCCAGCAAGTTGGTACCTGGGGACACTACCCCTTGTGCCAGCTGGGCTGGTGAAGCAGCCCTGAGAGTTCTGGGCAGTGGGGGCTGCTGCCTGGCTGTGATCTGCTGTGCACCCACCAGACCCAAATGGGGACTGCACAGCCAGTAGATGCATCTGCCCCTCTGAGCCAGCTGCTTGTGGGCTGTGGCTGCAGGGTTGGCCTTTGTGTGGCACTACTGCCATGTGTGCCCCCTGCCCAGCCATCAGGGCAGCTCTCACCTAGAAGATGTTCTGGGTGTGGTGGTCTGCTTTGAATTGCCAAAGCATGTCCTGCTGGCCCCAATTGGGCAGGAGGTTAGCCACCTTCAGCTAGGTCCAAGGTGCCAACTCTGAACAGGCTCCTCTGCCTGGGTCCTCCAACTGGCCTCCCTAGCAGGAATTCTGATGTTCCCTATTTCAAAACTGAAAAATCCCTTATAAAAAATCCCAAAGTCACTCTATACCCCCAAATCCATGTTCTTCCACAATTAAAACAAAAGACCACTACATGGAGTACTGCATCCGGTTTTGGGCTCCACAATTCAAAAAGGATGTGGAGAAGCTTGAGATAGTCCAGAGAAGAGCCATGTGCATGATCAGAGGTCAGGAAAACAGACCATACAACAATAGGCTGAGAGCTATGGGACTCTTCAGCCTGGAAAAGCACAGGCTCAGGGGAGATCTGATGGCCACCTATAAGTTTATAAAGGGTGTCCACCAGGATCTGGGGAAATGTTGTTCACCAGAGCACCCAAGGGACAACAAGATCGAATGGTTATAAACTTTTGCAAGACCGTTTCAGGCTGGACATAAGGAAGAATTTCTTTACTGTCCAAGCCCCCAAGGTCTGGAATAGCCTGTCATCAGAGGTGGTTCAAGTACCTACTTTGAATGCCTTTAAGATAAAATTGGATGCTTATCTTGCTGGGATCCTATGACTCCAGCTGACTTCCTGCCCCTGGGGCAGGGGGCTGGACTCGATGATCTTCTGAGGTCCCTTCCAGCCCTAATATCTATGAAATCTATGAAAATAGAGACAGAGTAAGACAGAGAAACAGGAACCAGTTAGGCAATGTTTTATTGATATATCTACAGTGTTAAAGCAATTTGGAAACCTACTAGTGTCTCTATCATCATAATAAAATAAATTCTAAATATCTATATGTTCTCTCTCTCTCTCTCTCTCTCTCTCTCTCTCTCTCTCTCTCTAATATAGATATATATGTGTTTTGCTGTTTGGTTTTTTTACCATAGAGCTGTTAGAGCTCCCTGTGATCCCTTCACTAACCAGAATATGGGGACAGCTGCCCCTACAGCCACAGCTCCTGCCAGCAGGTGTCATCCTATCTGGCAGCTGGGCATGCAGGGTGTGTGCTGGGCGGATGTGGGGTTTGCAGAAGGGGGCAAGGGAAGGGTGTGGGAGGGATGTGGGTGGCTGTGGACAGATGTGAGGGCTGTGGGGTGTGTGGGTAGCCAGGGTGGATTGTGGTGGGACTGTGTGGGGGGCTGCTCAGAAGGGGTGGGTCCCCTTCCCCCTGAAGGGCACAGCCCCCCTGCACAGCTCACGGACTGCCCCCCACAGGGCTACATCCCCCCCACAGGGGCCACAGAACCCAACAGGGGCTACATCCCCCCAACAGGGGCCACAGTGCCCCACAGGGGATACAGCCCCCCCAACAGGGGTTAAAGCCCCTCCAACAGGGGTCACATGGCTCCTACAAGGGCTATCCTTCTCCCCTTCAGGGCCCACATGTCCCACCCCACTTGCTCCTCAAGGCCCCCAGATTACTGACCCACCTGTCCCCATCCACTGCTTGCACCCCCAGCTCTCCCAACAGCTGCCCCACCTGGCCCGACCCTTGCCTGCTCCCCCAGACCCCCCAATGGCTGCCCCTCCCGGTCCCATTCACTACTTGCACCCCCATCTCCCCCAGTGGCTGCGCCCCCCCCCCCAGCCCCAGCTTCCTGGCACTTAAAAAAAAAGCTTCACACTCACCAGCAGTAGCAAGGGCTGTGGGGGCTCTGGGGCCATGTGGAAAAGTCTCACTGTCTAATACAGAGTAGTGGGGGGTAGCAGGGCCCAGCTCCAGCTGCCTGGCACCTGCACTGCCACTGCCCCATCACAAGGGTGTGGCTGGGGTCAGCAGGGCACTGTACAGCTCCATGCACTGTTGGGCTGCTTGGGCCACTATTGCTTTCACCCAGGCCCCATGCTGTATTGGGGGGGGGGCTCTGCTACAAGGCCCCAATGATGCCGAAAGCAGCTGCTACTCCCTGTGAGTCCCAGGCTTTTTTTTTTTTTAATTGCTGGCATGCTGGTCCTGGGTGGGTCAGTGATTGGAGGGTGGTTGGGGGGTCAGGCGAGGGATGGGGCTGAGTGGGGCAGCCATCAAGAGGGCTCAAGGGACAGACAGGGGATGGGGCCAAGCAGGGCAGGGATTGGGGGAATCAGGGGGCAGGCAGGGGATGGGGCAGGGTGGGGCAGTGATCAGGGGGGCTTGGGGGCAGGCAGAGGATGGGGCCAGATGGGGCAACCATTGAGGGGGCTGGGGGAGTGGGCGGGGGATGGGGCCAGGTGGGGCAACAATCTGGGGAGATGGGGAAATGGGTGGAGTTGGTAGGAGTCCCCCTGTGGTCCCCTACCCCCTCCTTCAGCCCTGCCCCCCCCCCCGTCCTCTACTTACTGGCAGGAGCCCAAGTCCAGTTCCCTGCGACTGGCATGCTGCCTGCCCTGCATAGGCAGGCAGCGTGCTTCAGCACCAGGGTGAAGGCCAGCCATAGAGATGCTGTGGCTGGCTACCAGAGCATCTCTGTTAAGGACTGAACCTCCAGTTGCCTCAGGGCATGGTCTGGGACTGTGCCCTCTCCCGCTTTTTTTCCCTGCAGTTCTTTTTGTCCCCTGGATATCCAGGGCTGTAATTTTGCCCCCACGCTCCAAATTTGCAAATTTGCAGTGCAAAGAGCATTTTTTCATTCCCATACATGCCTCTTTCAGCATCTCAAAGGGCTTTGAGACACTGCAAGACACACATGCACGTTTGTGTGGATGCACCTCATGAGGCAGAGGAGAATTCAAAGATTGTAAAATTTCTCCAAGTTTCTTTTCTACCTGGGATAACTTTTACAATCTTTGAATTCTCTTCAGCCTGACAAAGGCTGTTTGGACCTGAAAGCTTTTGTCCCTCCTAGAAATGTGGTATCCACAATTTACAAGAAATAATTATTACATCATATTCAAAGGAAAGTATAAAACCTTTACCAAAAAGAAGAAGTACCTAGTTATGAATTATGCATAAAACTGAAATATTTAATGTCTTTTTTACTTCCACCTTGTTCTATCCTCTTTGAGAACTCATGGAGTTTGGGTGAGGTCCCAGATGATAGGAAAAAGGACAAATGTAATACCCATCTTTTAAAATGGGAAGAAGGATCAAAGGAATTACACACCAGTCACTCTGATCTCAATACCTGAAAATAACATTGAGCGTGTCCTCAAGAAATCACGTAGACAAGAGCAAGGTAGTCAAGTGACAGGCTCTGTGAAGGGGAGAGCAGTAGATGTGATATACTTTGACTGAAGCAAGGCTTTTGAAACTGTCTCCCACACTATTCTCATTAACAAGCTAAGGGAGTACAGACTAAATGAAAATACTGTAAGGGGAATACATAACTGGTTAGATCATCATGCTCAACAAGTACCCATCAATGACTCAATATCTAGTTGGGAGGAGGCATCAAATGGGGCTTCCCAGGGGTCCCTCCTGGATACAATATTATTTAACATCTTCCTTAATGATTTGGATTATGGGATTGACTGCATGTTTAGCAAATTTCCAGATGACACCAAGTTAACTAGGATCTAGAATGGCATGGATAAACTGAAGAAATGGTCCAAAAATAATCAAATGAAATTCAACAAGAAAAAGTGCAAAGTCATGCACATGAACATGGGATGGAATAAATAATGTACAAATGCAGAATGTGGAATGATTGGCTAGTACAGTAAAGAAACACTAGTGAAGCATCACCTCGAGTGGTGCAGTAGGTTAGTATATGTTATGTATAAGGCTGTACCACAGAAATGATGCCCAGATTGTGAGCTTAAACCTTACCTGGAGCATTTGACTTTCACAGACTTTGACTCTCTCAGGGAGCTAATGGGCAGGATCCCCTGAGAAGCCAGTCTGAAGGGGAAAGGAGAACTTGTTAGACTTTAAAGAAACCTTACTGAGGGTACAGAAACAAGCCATCCCAATCTGCAGGAAAAATAGCAAATGTGGCAAGCAACCTGCTTGGCTTAGCAAAGAAATCTTCAGTGCAGAGGCAATGCATAGGGGGTGTACACCAGTACACGTCCACCCCATGAGCATGATGGTGCACCCCCTACATGCACCCTCTGAGTGTGGTGGTCGCTGCTTGCCACCCCCTCCCCCGCTGCCACCACCACTGACAGCATCTGTGTGTGGTCAGCAATCCCCTTTGGCCACTGCCAACGCTGCTGACCCCTGGTCAGCAATCGCCACCCTGCTCCCGCCACCACCAACAGTGCTAGCAGCATCTGCAGGAGGTTCCCTGCTTACCACTGCCATGCTCCCGCCACTGCCATGCACCCTCCCCCCCAGCCATGCACCACCCCCCCCAGCCACTGGTAGTATGCATTGTTTATGCTCAGTGAGTTTAAAAACAAAAAGGAAGCTTACAAGAAGTGGAAGCTTGGACAAACAACTTGGAAAGAGTATAAGAATATTGCTTGGGCATGCAGGGATGAAGTCAGGAAGGCCAAAGCACAATTGGAGTTGCAGCTAGCAAAAAATGGGATGGGTAGCAGAAAGGTTTCTAGAAATACGTTAGCAACAAAATGAAAGTCAGAGAAAGTGACCTTATTGAATGGGGCATGCAAACTAGAGACAAATGGTGAGGAAAATGCTGAAGTACTCAATGCCCTTTTTACCTCGGACTTCACAGGCAAGGTCAGCTCCCAGACTACTGCACCAGACAGCACAGTTTGAGGAGAAGGTGAGCAGGCCTTAGTGGTGAAAGAACAGGTTAGGGACTGTTTAGAAAAGCTGGATGTGTACAACTCCATGAGGTTGGATATAGTGCATCTGAGGATGCTGAGGGAGTTGGCTAGTCTGATTGCAGAACCGCTGGCCATTATCTTTGAAAACTCATGGCAATTCAAATGATTGAAAAAGGGCAAATATAGTGCTTATATTTAATAAGGGGAAGGAGGTGGATCCAGGAAATTACAAAGCAGTCAACCTCATCTCAGTCCCTGGAAAAATCTTGGAGAAATCAAAGAATCCATTTCTAATCCCTTTGAGGAGAAGGTGATTAGGAACAGTAGGTGTGAATTCACCAAGGGCAAGTCAGGCCTGACCAATATGATTGCCTTCTATGATGAGATGACTGGCTCCGTGGATGTGGGGAAAGCAGTGGACATGATATACCTTGACTTTAGCAAGGATTTTATACTATCTCCCACAGCATTCTTGTAAACAAGCTGGGGAAGTATGGGTTGGATGAATGGACGCTAAGGTGGATAGAAAACCTTACAGGTATTTACAAATATTTACAAATATTTATTCTGCAGAAGAGGAGTCTGAGGGGGAATTTGATAACAGCCTATCAAAGGGTGAACTATCTGAAGGGTGGTTCCAAAGAAGATGGAGCTAAACTGTTCTCAGTGGCGAAAGATGACAAAACAAGGAGCAATGGCCTCATGTAGCAGCAATAGAGCTTTATGTTGGATGTGAGGGGAAAAAATTCTCACTAGGAGGGTGGTGAAACCCTGGAACAGGTTACCCAGAAAGGCGGTGGAATTGCCATCCTTGGAGGTTTTTAAGTCCCAGCTTGATAAAGCCATGGCTGGAATGATGTAGTTGGGGATGGTCCTGCTTTGAGCAGGTTGGACTAGATGACTTCCTGAGGTCCCTTCCAACCTTAATTTCGTATGATTCTGTGATTCTACTAGGTTCAGTTTTGGGCCCCACATTTCAAGAAAGATGTGGAGAGATTGGAAACAGTCCAGCAGAGAGCAACAAAAAATATTAGAAACCTAGGAAGCAAGATTTATGAGGAAAAGATGAAAGATATTTTAGTCTGGAGAAGAGAAGACTGAACAAGGATTTGATAACAGTCTTCAAATACCTGAAAGGTAATAATAAAGAGCATGGAAGTATACTCTCTGTGTCTGTAAAGACAGGACTAGGAGCAATGGCTTCAAAATTTAGCTGAGGAAATGTAGGTTGGAGGCTAGGAGGAACTTTCTGACTATGGGGATGGTCAAGGATTGGAGCAGATGTCCTAGAGAAGTGATGGAATCTCTGTATTTGGAAACTTTCAAGAGCAAGTTAGACAGAAACTTGACTGGGTTGGTTTAGTCAGGGATGATCCTGCCTTGAGCAGGGGACTGGACTAGATGACCTCATGTGGCCCCTTCTAGCCTTACTTTCCTATGGTCCTAATGTAAATTTTCCTTTTCTTGATTTCATACTGCCATTTGATTGATAATCTCTTTTGTTACAATCCTAAGTAATATAACTATAAAATAACTATTTTTTCTAGTAATTTACATGTTCAGATACTTGTACTTGTAGGCAGAAATAATGTCTCCCTATTAGCATCTTTAGTGAACTTTACTGAAAAATTCAACCGATGTGTAACAACCAACAGTGTTCTGTAAAGCTCCAGTCCACCAAAGCCATTCAGTATATTCATAACACTAGTATTTCTGTGGATAAGGGCCTACCTACATAAAAGTATATGACCCTACACTTTATTTAAAACTGTGCCCAATCTTTTTAGGATCCTGCAGCCTGCTAAAGTCATTGCAATTTCTTTCACAGATTTTCTGTTCCAAACTCCTGAGAGTGGATCATTTACTAATGCTTGATTATAAATTATGTACACCATCAACTTGATCCTGCAGTCAACACTGAATTCCCACTTCTAAAATTTGGAAAAGTTCTATGTTTGAGCTGGCAATAGCTACCACACTTAATCATGGATCCACATAATTGTATCATGCTTCAGATAACAAGGGAGACTCTGTCTTCATGTCATTTGCTTTGTGACGGCAAATCTGCTCAGAGAATATAGTTATGACCAAAGGTAAATTAATTTAAAGTAAAACTTTATTTCCTATAATATCATCTGAAACAGGAAGATCTGGAAGCAACTTATTGACTATAAATTACTGCCAGTTTTTGCTGGAATAATAAAATGCTCCTGAGATTTCTCAGAAGTGTAGCCATAGGGAGCTCTCTGGCTACACGAGGATTTCTCTATTTTAACACATCTTTCAACTAAATCAGAGAAACAAATGCAGAACCTAGTAGTCAAGGACATTAGATGGATTTGTCACAGTGCCTGAAGGACTTTGGGATCCATGAACCAATGAATGGATTACACTGAACCATGAATGTAATTTATTCATCTGTGACGGATACAATGCAGATATTCTTCATATTAATGTTTAATAATTCTGTATAATAAATAACTCTAGTATAATTTGATACACATTACTCATTATACATTAAAAATATTCTTTATGTTCTGAAGCAGCTATGAATAGACTATAAATTTTTTCTACATCAAACAGTGCAACACATAATGGTCAGATAAGCTATATTCATCTTCTGATTGCCACAGTTCAAAAACAGGGATGAGAAATGAAGGCAAGTGTTCCATATGTTAAATTTTCTGGTACAATATGTATTGGCTGAGCTGTTTAGCCCCTGTAGTCCGCACTTGGCAGCACTTATCTCCGATATAATGCTAAGCACCGTTGTGTGCTGGTCTATGGTATCTAAGATAAAGAAATGTCTGGAAAGCCTGTTCTGTTTTGCACAGTACAAGGCCTACAGCTGTTTTCAAAAAGTGCATAGATATGCTGTAAGATGGTAGAGAACTGTCTAATTCAGCAGTTCAGAAAAATCTTTCATCAAGAAAGTTTTTCCTCAAAGAAACTATTGCTAAGGTGTAGGGTGTGTACATTATTATAATAAACAAGAAACATAGAATCAAAGATAAATGCATTACTCAGACTACAACCCCATCCTTCAGGAAGAAGACCTGGAATTTTTCCTCCAGTCAAGCTGCTCTCCTGTCTAGTGACTGGGAGCTGGTATTATAGAATTGCCTGGCTTTCCTCTGAATCAGTATTCATTTTTCATTTCTGAACTGTGGTTCTACCCTGGAAGCCTGAGTGGACAGAATTTGGTCAAACTGCTTATTACCAATAACATTGGTAATGAATTTTGTACCTATGCTAGTTAGCAATGTATCCATGAATTGATTCTGACTTTCTTACATATTTATTCATCTATATTTTACACAGTGATTTAGATGGTTAAATTTCAGACCATGGATACGTACAGATGTCACATTCAAATCAACCTAACTAGGGTTAGGCTGATATAAATACCCATCTGTGTAGATGTTTAGGGCTTTACATCAGGCCAAAAACAGTGGGCCCAATCTAAATAAATTAATCTGAGCAGGTGAGCTAACTTAGTTCAGGAACAGGTCAACCTGACCTAGCCAATGTCTGCACATATTTAGAGTGCAGCCCCAGGGCTAAGAAAGCCCAACTACTTGCCCCAGCCCCAGGGCTGTACTCTCTCTACCCCTGACATTGGGCTATTTTTAGCCCAATCCCACCTGCAGATAAACTAACACACCTGTAGACCCACCAATCCACACTGCAGGCCCGACAGCCTCCCACCCCTCTCCAGATCCCACCAAACCCCCTCTGGACCCTCCTAACACTTTCCCCCCACAGATCCACTAGTCCCTGCTCCCAGTGCTGCCCACCCCTTCCTCCACACCAAGTTACTTCCAATGGCTTCCCCACACTGCTTCCAGTCTATAATCACATGCCTTAAAGTAAGTCATTAATAATCTGGAAGATGGGATGGAGTGCATCCTCAGCAAGTTCACGGATGACACCAACCTGGGAAGAGTAATAGATATGCTGGAGAGTAGGGCTAGGGTTCAGAGTTACCTAAGCAAATTGGAGGATTGGGCCAAAAGAAATCTCACAAGGATCAACAAGGACAAGTGCAAAGTCCTGCACTTAGGACAAAAGAATCCCATGAACCAGTACAGGCTGGAGACTGGCTGGCTAAGCACTAACTCTGCATAAAAGGCTCTGGGGGTTACAGTGGACAATAAGCTGGATATGAGTCAACAGTGTGCCCCCGTTACCAAGAAGCCTAACAGCATACTGGGCTGCATAAGTAGAAGCATTGCCAGTAAATCAAGGGAAGTAACTATTACCCTTTATTCTGCATTGGTGAGGCCACATCTGGAGTACTGTGTCCATTTTGGGAACCCCCACTGCAGAAAGGATATGGAAAGGTTGGAGAGAGTCCAGCAGAGAGCAACAAAAATAGTTAGGAGGATGGGGCACATGACTTGTGAGGAAAGGCTGAGAGAACTGGGCTTATTTAGTCTGCACAGGAGAAGACTGAGTGGGAATTTGATAGCAGCCTTCAACTACCTTAAGACTGGTTCCAAAGAGGATGGAGCTAAGCTGTTCAGTGGTGAGAGAATCAGGAGCAGCAAGCAAAGTTTAGGTTGAATATGAAGAAGAACCATCTCACTAAGAGGGTGGTGAAGCCCTCAAATGCGTTATCTAGAGAGGTGGTATAATGTCCATCTTCAGAGGTTTTTAAGGCCTAGCTTGACAAAGCCCTCGTTGGAATGATCTAGTTGGGGATGGTCCTGCTTTGAGCAGGGGTTTGGACTAGATGACCTCCTGAGGTCCCTTACAAACCTAATTTTCTACAATTCTATGATACTATAAAGTAAGCTGCATGTTTGTAGACTGTCTGCCATGAACATTTGTAAGTACCCTATGTGGCTTGTTCTGAAACTGCTCCTTTCAGCTTTTTTTTTAGTGTTGTATGGTTGCTCAGCTAAATTACATGGTATTATTGTTTTAGTTCTCAACAGGACAAATGCTTCCCAAACAGGAGAGCAACAAACAATGTAATTCTGAATTTTTTTCACTTCATTAATATGTTTTAAGTTCTGTTTGTGGGAGATTCAAGTCAAGATTTAATCTACTTCCTGTTACTAACTACAGTAAGTCCAAAATGGTTGCCTGTACACAATTTCCCCTGCTTGTTCCAGGACAGAAACTGAAATTCTTGTCTGTTGTGTTAGGGTGACAGCATTTGGATCTTGGGGAATATTGAATTTTCAGCTGAATAAAAAGTCTTTAGCCTGTGGCCTAGCAAAGCTGCTAACCATGAGGCAAAATGATATATTAAAAAAAAAACACTGCAAGATGCTTAGGCAAGCATTTTTCTAACAATGTAGTGTTGTAAGATATATAGCTCATTGTGTAAGGAGAACAAGATGCAGCCCACCAGCTATCATCAGGAGATACAGCAGAAGTAAGACCTTGGAGATGAAGAAGGAGTCAGCAAGAAACAGCAAGTGACCAGAGGAAGCAGAGGTCAAAGTCTTAGGCATGCACTTATAGCAAAAAGGCATGTAAATGAGTGAGATGCATAGGCAACTACATGCTAATAGAGTAAACAGTAAACAGAGGCGGAGCTTAAGATAGGAGGGAATATGGGTAGAACAAAGGAGGGACAAGGGTGGAGTAAATGTTAATGAGTATAAACCAAAGTATATAAATATGGAAAAAAACTAATGTTCACTGCAGGTCCCCGGTTTGTTGGACCTTTGCCTGAAGCTGTCTCCATTCTGAATAAAGCTGTTGTCAAGCAATGTGTGCTTGTGTTTGCTCTCTGAGCAATTGGATCATCATCTCCCTATTTGTTGGGTACCGCATGGAGTCAGGGTCTAACGTGGATAAGTCTTTTGATGCTCTGGACTCTTCACCAGTTATATAGAAGGCTAGAGTCTGAAGACACGTTTGTCTCTACATGGTTACCAATTATTAGAGGCAACTTAAAACCAAATAAGAATCAACAAATATTTGTATTAATTATAAACTGAATTTTCTTTAACTTAACTGTTTTCTTTTCTTTTTTTTATTTTGCATTGCTTGACAAATTTTGAGAAAATTTTAATTATGGGGCTAATTCAAAGCTTGGAATTAAATCCAATACTCTCAGGAAAGGAAGAACCTACAGAAGAGACTGATTTCAGTGGGTTTTGGCTCAAGACCTATATAGGCTGATGACCAATATAAGCTAGTGGGACTGAGCTTAAAAAGAGTGAATGGACTTTCCATTTCCATTTATCTGACATAGGTACAGTTTCAGGATCTCATGGTACATTACCAAATAATACTGCACACATACTTTCTGGTTATGTCTCTGTATTGTTCCTGGGAGTGCTGGCATAAGGCATGTCCAGCTCACAGGGTCCCACTTTACATGTACCATATCCCAGAAATAAGGCATGTAACAACCAAAGAGTAGCACTGAATGGCCATGTCTATATAAGGTGCTGACTGTGTAGTAACTTGTTACTACTGCGCAAGCACCATGTGGCACAAAGCATGATGCAACACTGTTGAACAGTAGTATAAAACTACTGTGCAGTCAGCATCATCAAAAAGTCATTTGCCGACACTACTATACAGTGACACTGGCTACTACGCAGTCATCTAGTATTTGTGTATGCAAGTACTATATGAATAAGCAGTAAAAACTGCACAGTCAGTGTCTCATGTAGACACGGTCAGTATGTACCAATAAGTACATCAGAGACAAAGAGCCTAAGAACAGCCCTAGAATGTCCATTTAGTGCCAATCTATTACAGCCGCATTGCTTCATTTCAGGGATTTGGCAGACATTAAGCAGGAGTGGGTGCATCTATATGTGCATTCATTTATTTTTCCTCATGCACATTAAATTTAGTACCTTCAATATGAGGTACTAAATAAATGTATATTAAGCTGTGTTAATGTGCAGTAGTGGAAGCACACACTTTATAGGTGATGCTTAATGCACAGTAGCCTATTCTGCTGTGCAGTAGCATATTAGCACTGTTCTTTACATGCTGCTTTAATGCACAGTAGAATAGGCTTTTAAGCATTAAAATGCACATGTACGTGTGCCCAGCTAGTATATAAGACACAAGCGAATTGCGTGTCAAGAATGACCGGGGGGGGGGGAGGCAAGTGAGGACAGAGCATCAGTACCCACCACCCCACATCACTGCTGCTTCCCAAGAGCAGGGGGGGAATTTGCACATCCACCCCCTCCCACTCCATGTCTGGCCCTGAGCAACCTCTCCTCCCCCCACTGCGCACTGCCAACGCCTCCCAGGAGCAAGGGGGAGAAAGCTTGCATGTGGCCAGATGCGAAGCAACAGCAATGCGGGGTGGTGGGTGGCAGTGCTCCATCCCCATCTGCCCTGTCCATCATTCCTGATGGGCATTCTTGATGCAGCACTGACTGGAGCCATGCCCTGCCTGGAGCCATGCCCCCCAAGAGCATTATGGACAGACAGACACACACACAGACAAACAGACTAAGCTCTTTATATATATAGAACTAGGGAATTGCCCGTCAAGAATGACAGATGAATTTCAAATAACAAACACAAACAGATAGATTTTACTTTTCATATTTATTAAATAAATTAAATATTTATATAATTTAAATAAAATAGGCTAAACATTTGAAGATACCAATCCCTTCCTACAGATGCTCTCATCCACAGGGCTGGAGGTGGGCCCACCCGTGCAGCTGCCTGGCCACTTCCTGCATGCCTCTTTGCTGGGCAAGGGCAAGGGCAGGTGAGCTATGTGCCTCACAACAGTTGCCCTGTGACAGGGGCAAGCTTTCATGCCCAGAGAAAGCACTGGCCTTCCTCCTGTTTATGGGCCAGCTGCCCACCTCATTCTCTTGCCACGCCTTGATGTATTAGTATTGAAGTGTTAATTAGGCAGTAGGCTGCGCATTTTGAACCCTGAGGTTTAGGGGATATCTGCAGCTTCGTTCCACCCCTACACCGTGGGGTAAGCCTTGCAGATGGCATCCCAGGCAGCTGAACTCAGCTATTCCCTTCACCCATTAGTTGTGGTCCCCTCTCTGGGACCTTGGCTCCTCCTTAGGCCCTGGCCCCATTTCAGGCCAGTTGGGACCACAAGCTTCTTTGTTCTGTGGGCATCCCTTGCAGTGGGCCCCTGGCCCTTTTGACCCCTTTTTGGGTCCTGGCCAAAGCATGGACCAGTCGGGTACCTCAGGTCAGGTCTAGGCTGCTTGCCTGCCTACACGGTTTGGGGGTCTACCAGTGCCATGCTACACGTCCACACACCGGGGCTTCCACCACACTGCCCCTAGGTGCCTCCTTCCCTGCTCAGAGCTCAGGATGGGGCCACCACTGCTCTCCCACTGCCTCATGCCTCTGCCCAGCTCCCACTTTTCCTCAGCTGGCCCCTCTCTCTGCCCTCCCCACCATGCTGGGCTCCCAGCACCCTCCTGGGAGGAATTCAGTAGAAATGGCCCTGGCCCCTGACTTTTTTCCCAGTTCTGGAAGTTGGGATCATCGTAACATGGTCACTAAACAAATGCTAAGGTTTAGCAAAGACATAGATTCATAGATTCATAGATGTTAGGGTCGGAAGGGACCTCAATAGATCATCAAGTCCGACCCCCTGAATAAGCAGGAAAGAGTGCTGGGTCTAGATGACCCCAGCTAGATACTCGTCTAACCTCCTCTTGAAGACCCCCAGGGTAGGGGAGAGCACTACCTCCCTTGGGAGCCCATTCCAGACCTTGGCCACTCGAACTGTGAAGAAGTTCTTCCTAATGTCCAGTCTAAATCTGCTGTCTGCTAGCTTGTGGCCATTGTTTCTTGTAACCCCCGGGGGCGCCTTGGTGAATAAATCCTCACCAATTCCCTTCTGTGCCCCCGTGATGAACTTATAGGCAGCCACAAGGTCACCTCTCAACCTTCTCTTGCGGAGGCTGAAAAGGTCCAGTTTCTCTAGTCTCTCCTCGTAGGGCTTGGTCTGCAGGCCCTTGACCATACGAGTTGCCCTTCTCTGTACCCTCTCCAGGTTATCCGCATCCTTCCTGAAGTGTGGCGCCCAGAATTGCATGCAGTACTCCAACTGCGGTCTGACCAGCGCCCTATAGAGGGGAAGTATCACCTCCCTGGACCTATTCGTCATGCATCTGCTGATGCACGATAAAGTGCCATTGGCTTTTCTGATGGTTTCGTCACGCTGCCGGCTCATGTTCATCTTAGAGTCCACTAGGACTCCAAGATCCCTTTCCACCTCTGTGCTACCCAGCAGGTCATTCCCTAGGCTGTAGGTGTGCTGGACATTTTTCCTCCCTAGGTGCAGCACTTTGCATTTCTCCTTGTTGAACTGCATCCTGTTGTTTTCTGCCCACTTGTGCAACCTATCCAGGTCTGCCTGCAGCTGTTCCCTGCCCTCCGGCGTGTCCACTTCTCCCCATAGCTTTGTGTCATCTGCAAACTTGGACAGAGTACATTTGACTCCCTCGTCCAAGTCGCTGATGAAGACATTAAAGAGTATCATCGGTCCAAGGACCGAACCCTACGGGACCCCACTGCCCACACCCTTCCAGGCTGAGACATTTCTCTGAAGACACAAATGTTCTATCTCTTACAGTTTTCAAGCTATTTGCATTTAAAGAGTGTTACAGACAGACAAACGCACAGACAGATAGACTAAACCCTTTATATATATAGATACTTCACAATAGTGCTCTTGGATACAATATGATGGTAGTCTAGATATACTCACTATGTCCTTAAAGAGACTAGAGATGGAAGGCAGATGGCAGAAAAAAATTGAAGCTAGTAAAAGTAGTTCACTAGGATATTTCATATGGACAGAACATCATTTATTAATATTAGCATAAATTAAGTCTGTTAATGAAGTTTCCCAAGGGCATGTCTACACCACAATGGCAGCACTTCCCAGCCATGACACTACCAAATACAACCCAGCCTCCATTCACACAATTCAAATGTAGAAATACATTGGTGAGAATGCTCTGCGGTCATCCCAAAAGGCCTCTCAAGCCCACTGGAGAGCAAGATCTTGAGAATAGCTCCAGAGGACATAGTGAGGACACATCCTCACTCTCACATTTCCTGAGTTGGATCATATAAGCAGGAGTGAATGGGCAAGGCAAACATAGTAGCATCCCAGCCAGAATACATATAGTACATACGTCTATGCATTATATAAATATATATTATGTATAGCAATGTGTAAACACACACACACATTGTATATAGCAGAGCATCTTTGGCGTGGCTGGCAATGCCTATCTCCCCTAGGATCTCCCTCTGCCATGTGAGCCATGTGCCAGAAGCCCCTCACTATGGAGGCCATGTGGGCTCCTGTCACTGTGCCACATGGGTTGTGTAAGCAGGAGGTGGACCCATAGGCAATAGGAGAAGCAGCCCATGTTCACAGATATTGTAAGCCACCTACACCTTGCAGGCCACATGCTGACTCCCCATGAGCTGAATATGTTGTCAGTGAGCTACCTGTTTGCCAGTCCTAGCATATAATAATATAATAGTATATAGTATATATCATATAAAACCAAAAATTTAAAATTTTATGTTGTCTAAAACAATCTCAATTTGCTCAAAACACAATCTTAAGGGAACTTTAATTCACCAAAAAAAAAAAATTAAAAATGTTTTGATTTTGTTCTGTCCTAGAACAGTACACATTTTGAGAATTTAAAAATCCTCAAGTGAAAAATCTGGTTTTTGCTCATCTGTGTCCATTATTTCTTGGAGCCTTTTCTTTCTTCAGGAATAATTAAAAATAAATATATGTTTATTCCATTTTCATTTTTCAGAAGCTACATGTGAACTCTTTACTAATATTACTAACATAGCAAAGTCTATAATTTCATATTCAAAATCAGTTTATTGTTTTGTTTTCTATATGCCCCAGTGGAAAAACAGTTTTCTTTCATGATTTCTATAACACCTTTGTATAACTTCAATGGTTCAAGTGGTATAAAAATCCTCATAGAATAGTCCTTGAGCTTTTCTGCATCACAACACACTTTTGTATCTTAGTCATCACACTTTTCTTTAACCAAGGCCATCTTCAAAGAGTGGGTGTACAGAACTGAAAAGATTGAATCTCCTACTTGTTCTCTTAAAGATTCAGCACCCACTCTATAAAAGCAGCATATGTGCATACATGAGCACTGGTGAGGACAAAGAAATGCTACCCCACTTCTAAAAGAAAATGTCAAATGAAACAGTTCAGAAACATATAACAGTCCTAGTGTGTGTGTGTGTGTGTGTGTGTGTGTGTGTGTGTGTGTATGTGTGTATACTAGGACTGTTGTGTATATAATATATACACACACACACACACACAATGTACATACAGACTGGCTAAAGGTATGTTTTGTAGTTCAACAAAGGATGCATTTTTTTCATATTTTGCTTTTTTCTGAATGCCTACATGTTTTGGCTAAAATATTCAGAGCTTTCAAGATCCATTCTGTGGCCCTAAGTACTAAAGATTTGAGCAGGGTATCTTAAAGCTTCCAGGACTGTTTCCTGGCTCCATGTGAGGCTACCCCCAGGAAGTACACAAGGGCAATCAGAGAACCCTGCCTTTGATTCCCCATAGATATACCAACATCCTGCCCTCAGCTTTAGCATGTCCCACTCATCCACTCCCACTTGCACAGACCAACCCTGGAAAAGTGCTGATAAAGCCATTCTGTGGACATCTTTATCAGCTGCTCTCAGGAATTCCAGAGATTGTAATCTCAAGAATGAATATGGAAGGAAGCTCCCAGAGCATCCTCACCAAGTGGGAAGGGGTGCAAAGAGTCTGTGCTTAGGAGCAGACCTGCAAAGAAACAATGGGAAAGCAATCTAATCATGCCCCATGTAACTGTCTGTGCCATTCCTTAGCTGGACACTTACCTCTTTTGGCATGGCTCCTTGTGTCTGTGTCTTTACAGGTAGACAGCTTGGCCTGTTGACTTAACTTTGATAGTGCCAAATGCTCTCTCCTGCCATGACTTGTTGTTAAAATTTAGTAAGAATGGGAGGAAGGTCTTCTATCCCTTTGCACCGACATTCAGTCCACTCAGGCACTATCTCCTGGGGCTCTGCCTCCCCTACAATCATCATGCCAACCTGCTGTTAAAGTCTCAGTGAAATAAATACAGTCTCACTATCCTTCTGTGGTTCCCTCCTTACAGGGGCCACACAAAGCAGTTAAACTCTTAGAACTATGCAGTCCTTCAGTTTGTCTCTCATTTTTATTCTACTTTATAAGTCCTCTGTAGTGGGGGGTTGCCTTCATTCCACCTGTAGTACAGATATTTGCAGGGAGAGCTGCATGCCGTCAGCTCACAATCCCATTACTCACACTTCTGATGCTTGTCTCCTCTCTCTGCAGAAACCTCACCGTCTGACAACCAGTCATTGTCACAAGGCTTCCACACTGCTTCTTTGGGTAAGTAGGTAGGCTCCTCTGAGCCTCTTTCCATAAGATGCCGCTTTGGCTCCCACCAGTTACCCCTCCTGGGGTAATTCATGCCAGGACACTGCTCTCCATGGTTCAAGGAACTCACTTCCGGTCCCCTGGCCGTGCTCTTCCGAGCAGCTTTTATCTGGTCATTTGAGTTTCACTCTGCCAATCAGAGCCAGCAAATACTCATAAAGCCTGCTGGTGCTAGCAGTGGGGTTTCTCTCATCGTCAGCATTACTCAAGCCAGCTCATCTTCCCGCTGAGGCTGCCCCAATACTTCTGGTAAATCATCTTTGATGGTAGTTATCCTCTCACTGCCACATCCCATAAGATCATTGAATCCAAGTTGTTTGGGGTGAAAAACAAACTGGCATTTCTGACATAATTCTGTTTCATCAGCACGTTTTAATTCAGCTGTACTTGCAATTACCTCACTCTCATGTGGAGACAAATGCAAGCAAAGCAAAACAACAAACAAGACTTAAATATGTTTGTGCAGCAGTTGGTGCACATGTGTGTATGCATGTGTGTGTGTGGTGGGGGATGGTAATTTCACAAGCAACCTGCTGTCTCCCACTTACTGCTGTCTCCCATTAAAAGGCTTTGGAAGAACACATTATCCTCCATGGCCACTCCATCACTGACCTCAGAATAATTGTCCAATGGCTGTCCAATAGCTGTTCAAACAAAATTGAGCACAAAATTGTATAACAAAAAATTATCCACAGACTGTATTGTGTCTGGTCTGCATGGTCTCAACAGCGACTATAGATTTTTATCCCATTACCTGGAGTACAAGTTAACTCCACTGGGTCTATCTACACATCCAATTAGCATGTACAAAGTTTACAGTCAGCCTGTCATCCCAGGACTGCTCTATCCAGGCTCAATGTGGTACGGAGGGACTGGCTGGTGCAGTAGGGTACTACAGTGTGGGGCTAGCCAGTGATCATTGTCAACATGTGTGTTTCAGTGCATATAACTACTCCACTGTAGGATAAGACTGGTCCTGGACAGTACTAATCTACAACAGAGTTAATTAATTTACTGCACCCTGATAATGGATGCACATGTAGCTAGTGATGCTTTACGGTGGGGCTGATTAGCCAGCTTTGCAGCAAAGCATATATCTAGATGCAACCAGTGTCTTTCAAAGCCAGAGGGTGGAGATGAAGAGAAGGAGGCAGGTTTTGTAAAAGAGGCAACCCAGGAACAAGGAACTTGATTGGCAAGTATTAAACAGCAGGATGGAAAGGAGGAATTATAAATTGGGTTGATCACCCTCCTATTCAGCATGATCCCACATTTTAGAAATGACCCAGCCTGGGTCCTTGGCAGGCTGGAGCTAGAGCTGACTGCTGCCACTGATTCTTCTCACCGCCTAGCTGCAGTGTGGCATAGGAAAGTGTTTGTCCATCCAACTGCAGTTTAGGCAGAAGCCCTCACAGCTGAACACCACCAAGGCCTTCTGCTGAACATGACTAAGGCCCTCTGTCACCTAATGCTGCAGAAGCCTGAGCTCCACAGGTCACATATGGCCTGTACCCCTTCTGCAGATGAGCAAGAACTTATAGTTCCAACATAATGTAGGTGTTCCGGTGGCCTCTGGTAACTTGCTCACATTGGATTTATGAATCTGGTACTGGATTTGAACTTACAGAAGTTGGTCTTTTAGTTCAGACAACTGAAGGTTTCACAATGGCTCTAGATATAAAATTGATTCCTCCCTGCTCAACAATTCACTCAGAAGCAGTGCACTACACAGATTCCACATAAACCTGCCAATTCTGAACTTATTCCCCACACTGGCTGTTGGATGTAACAAGCTTCTATCTGGTGATCGTTACTTGGTGCAATGTACAATAGTCAGGGGGGGCTGCTCAAGGCTGGGGCCCAGCTCATCTCAAATCTTAACAAAGGTCAGCTGGAATGCAGAAATTCATCTACTACTGTTTATTGCCCCACATATCCAGAATGAGCTGCTCCCACCATTCTTTGCTTGTCTCCTTAGACCAAAAATGCCACTCCATGTTTTGAAGTCACTGCCACAGCATCCCAGGCATTTTACTTTGCCATATTGCCACCACCTATTCAGAGCAGTATGTTCTGGCAGAGAAGAAGAGCTGGAGATGGTCACCTTTCTGTATCCTCCAGCAAATTCTTATCTGTTCCCCGCTCAAGACATGTCCCACATTGTACACATTGTTGGTGGCTGCAACCAAGTTAGCCTCCATAGATCACAGGATTTGCCTAGCCTGGAATATTTTGATCGTGATGGCCTGATGTTGGGCAACCATGCCTTGCAAGGCAAGGAGCCAGTATGGGTCCATTCCATGGTCAAGGTAGTAGCAGTAAGCCAGCAATGTTAGAAGCAGAACTGAGAAATGGTTAGAATAGGAGCTATGGTGGACAGGCAGTACTGCATGTCACCACTCACTGAGTAATGCTTGGAAGGGGCACATGTGACCACACCAGTATTGCAACTTTTTCAATCTGGGTTAAACATCATGACAACTTGTACCACATCAAATGCTAAATCTGTCCATACCCTTGGTAACTGTTCACAGCCCAACTCCAATATCTGGCAAAATAAGGTTTGCAGTTTGTCAGAGGCAGGATCTTTGAATCTAGCGGCTTGTAATATCTCTCATCTGAGAGGTATGTGCTTAAGTGTATGTATTTGTGGATTTTCTGTATGTTTCTCCTCAGCCCCTATTTATTAGACTCAGCACACTCTGGCAGAAAACTTTAATAACTCACCATAGTTATACACTAACTTTATATCAATGACTAGATCACATGTAATGTACACAAAATTATTATACATCAGTGTTCTTTAATTAACATATAGCAACTTTCAGTGAGACTTGTACTCCGAAACCACTTAAGAGTTCATGAAAATCTCGGCCAACTAGTCTAAACTATCCTAATATACAAATATTTAATGAGGATAAATATTGTTTTGATAAAAGCTGCTGAGACAATGGAAATAATTAAGTATGAATCTGAGTGTCTTCTATGTGTTCTAGATCTTTTCACATATTTAATAGGTGCTCTAGCATTTCAAGAATTTTGACTTTGAGTCATAATAGACAATTGCAAAGCATTTACAAAATGAATCACAATAAGTATTTTGAATTTACATTAATATAGTTTTTATATTTATTTAATTCCATGTTAATACTGCTTTTTAATGGATTTTTTTCCCTGTGCTTTTTGAAATACTCACCAGATGGTGTTCTCTTAAAAGTGTCCATTTTAAACCACTTATGTATAATCTCTTCAGAGGTAAATTTAGCTGCACCAATTTCTACCTGGCAAAATATGTTGCAAATGAATGACAGAAATAAAAATAGTCAAATTAACAAAAAGGAAGGAAACAAGAGTTCAGTAAAATGCTGAATATAGATGTATATTAGGGAAAAGTATTATTTTATAATAAGCCAGTAACAACTTTCATTTTTTTAAATTGTATATGACAGCATCATGATTTTCAAATATTCATGGGTTTTGCAATGTACTTTATTCTTATTTGTACTATATGTGTTCCCTATAATATGCCAAATTAAACTCAACTTATATATAAGGCAAATTTGTCCCTTTCTCCTGTAGTTGTCCTGGGAAAAGTATCTTCTGGAACAAACAGATGAAATATTAAATCAGAATTAATTGTAAAAAATCTGGACGTAGGAAGTGGAAAATAGCTTTGAAAACAGGCAACTTATTCAAAATAAACATTTAGTCTTGTAAAAATTAAGCATATACTTGACATTATGCACATGAACAGTCTCCTTTTGCTCTTTATTTCTGTGCATGTCTGGGGAACAATGAAAGAACAGTCAATATACTTTGTTATAGGTTCAGAGGTATGACTCTAAGCCTTACTCTGAACTCATACTGAATACTGTTCCTAGCTGACCCTGCTGTGAAGAGGTCCCAGCCTTTTGGGCTGGGAAATCAAAGGTTGCTGGAGATGGTGCTAGCCATGTCACCCCTTGTGTGCTTTTGATTTCAAAAACTGGTACATTTTATCCATGCTAGCCTGATGGACAAGCTAGCCCCATTTTTGTCTTGTGCATAAGTGGTCAAAGTCATTAATCTCCATAAGGTTAATGCATATTTTCATGTTTTAAAAGGATGTTTTCTTTCACATCCTAGGTTTTCCTTATGCTTGGTCTTACTGCAATGTCATAATTCTGTATCAGCTGGGTGTGTCTACACATGCATATTAATGCGATGCAGTAAATTCCATTGTTTACTGTACAAGAGTTTATTGCTCCCAGAAGAGCACTTACATATGCCCCTCCACATTGAGCAGGGACAGAGCAGCCCTGGCTGGCAAGGGACCTGGGGGTCAGCCTGCCAGCCTGGAGCTGCTCCCCCTTGGCTTAACATGCTGCAGAGGGGCTGGCTTGGGCACAAGGGTTCTTCATTGTGGGGATAGCCAACAGGTAGGCCCTGAACTGAAGCACCCTCATGCCCCAGGCAGCCGTAATTTGTGCACACATGCACTGCTGAGGAATATTTTACTCCGTAGCAGGATAATACTTGTGTTTACAAGTACTAGCCACATGTGCACTGCTGCGGAGTATTTTACTTCATAGCAGAATAATTCTTCTGTTTATAAGTACTATCCTGCTGTAGAGTAAGTTAGTTTACTCCAGCCTAATAGGGGTGCAGATGTGCAATGTTTACTGCACAGCTAATTAGTCTACTACACAGTGAACATCTCATGCAGACATGCCCACAGTGACACAGGTTATAGCTAAGGAGAAGAAGAGCTGGGTTCTATTTCTAACTCTGCCACTGGGTCTGTTTTCTGATTTTGGTCAAGCCACTTCATTCTGTCTCAGTTTGCCTATCTGTAAATTGGGGATAGTGATAGTTGGGAATCTGCAAATGAAAAGTTTTATGTGGTTGCTAGATATTAGCATTTCTTAGGAGTCTATATAAAATGCATTAGTATGAATGAAGGATCAAATTAATAGGTTATGGAAAATGAAAGTCCAATTTAAAAATAATGTTTAAGATTAAATGGTTATTGAAAAGCAGAAGAGAAGTAAAGTATTTAAACCCCTTTAAGCTTTCTGTTTTTCCAAACATAAAAATCTAATCATAACAGGTGATTTATTTCTCTTTTCTTTGCTCCTAATAAAGAGGTGGCCCTAACATATAAATACCACAACAGTTAGCAGTAACTGGTACTCCTGTTGCCAGAGGCACAAAAATGCAAATATTGAATTGAATAGTAAATGGGTTTATCAATAATGCTTAACAGCATTTCCTCCAGAGCAAGAGTGGAAGCACATTGATGGAGCAATTTGTGAAACTTCCACTTCTACTCCCACAGTCATGTTATAGCTTTGCTACTTAAGGTTAGAATGTAACACTCTTACTCACATAGAGTCATAGAATCATAGAAAGAAGGACCAGATAGGACCTGTAAGATCATCAAGTCTGGTCCCCTGCCATGGGCAGGAGGTAACTGGGCTCAAACAAGTTCACCAAGGTGCTTGTCCAGCCTCCTCTTGAACACCACCAGGGATGGTGACTGCACCACCTCTGCTAGAAGTGTGTTCTATGTCACAAGTTTTGCCTGTCAGCAGCTTGAGGTGCAGTTCCCCCCAAACCCCTGCCCCTATCTCCTTGACAGCTAGCAGGCTTCATGGCCTCATCAGGGGCCACCACCCCTGCAGTTTGCACCCCCCTGTGGTGTAATACATACACATGACATGAGTTTTGCTTTCAAGAATTTGGGGTGCAGTTCCCCCAAAACCCCACCACCTATCTTCTTTAACTTTGGCAGGCTTCATGCTCTCAGAAGAGGCTACCATCTGTGCAAGTTTCATCCAAATCAGACAAAAAGCAACAAATTTATAGATATTTCATTGATTTCCCATTATACCCTATGGCTGGATCTCCGAAGTGGCTCCAAAGCTTTTCCGAAGCAGTTTGGAAGCTCCGAACCACTTCAGAAAGCCTAAAGAAGCGAGTGCTTCAATCTGGATGTGTTGCTTCAGTGTCTGAAGCACCCAAATCTTTTCCAGATCCAAAGCGTGGTCCGAAGCCTTGCACAGCCCTGGTGCCCAGAACTGGACACAGCTGTGGCCTCACCAATGCCAAACAAGGGGGAGAAGCACCATTCTGAATCTGTTGGTGACACATCTGATGATGTATGCCAGAATTCTATTTGCTCTGTTGATTTGCATCACACTGGTGGCTCATATTCATCCTCTGGTCAGTTGTAACCCCCAGGTCTCTTTCAGATGCAATGCTAGCCAGTGGACCACCACCCGTCATATAGATATGGTGAGGGTTCTTCCTACCCAGATGAAGGACCCATCACTTGTCCTTGTTGAACTTCATCTGATTGTGATCAGCACATAGGACCAGCCTGTCAAGGTCATCCTGGATCTTTGATCTGTCCTCAGCTGTACCCGCTTGTCCCCACAGGTTGGTAGCATCTGCAAACTTAATTATTATGCTTTTCACTCCCTCATCCAGGTCATTGATCAAGATGTTAAAGAGCATGGGCCCAAGCACTGATGCCAGGATGAGGCTACCCAATCAATTACCAATCACTGGGATCGACCGCTGAGCCAGTTGCCAACCCACCTCACTGTAGCCTGGTCTAGACCAGTACTCTCCAACCTAATTGAGAGGATTTCATGGCAAGCAATATCAAAGACCTTGCTGAAATCTAGTTAGATAATGTCCACCTCCTGTCCCATGTCCAGCTGGTTAGTTACCTGGTCAAAAAAGGACATCAGACTTCTTAGGCATGACCTCCTCTCAACAAAGCCATGCTGGTTGTTTCTTAGTACCCCACCAGTTGCGAGCTTATGGTTGATGGCCTCCTTGACAATTTTTCAAAAGATTTTTCCCAGGACCAAAGTCAGGCTGATGAGTCTATAGTTAGCAGGGTCATTCCTCTTCCCTTTCTTAAAGATGGGTACCATGTTAGCCCTCTTCTAGTCACTCAGGACTGCTCCTGAGTTTGATGACTCTTCAAACAGCCTCACCAGAGGCACTGCTATGATCTTGGCCAGTGTCTTCAGTACTCCCAGATGCAGGTCATCTGACCCAGCTGACTTGAAAACCTCCATATGACCTAAGAGTATCTCTACCTGTTCAAGACTGATTTTATGGGGACTGCTGTCATCACCATATTCTCTGCACCTCTGGACAGGTGACGAGTTCTCACCTGGTTTCAGAAATACTGATACGAAGTAAGTATTAAGGAGTTCTGCCTTTCCATTGGGTTCAACTGCGGGCTTCCCCTGTGTTCAGTAGGAATGCCACAGTGGAGCTCAATTTTTTTCTTGCTCCCTGTGTACCTATAGAAGGATTTTTTGTTGTCTTTAATTTTGGTTGCCAGCTTGATTTCCATGCATGCCTTGGATTTCCTTGTCTCATGTCTGCAGATCCTGGCCGCATGAGTGTATTCTTCTCTGGATACTAATCCATTTTTACATTGCATGTACGCTTCTTTTTTTCTTTTTGAGAAATTCCCTAATTTATCTGTTGAGCCAGGCAGGTCTCTTGGCCCCTTTCCCACTTTTTGACCATGTGAGGATGGCCTCTTTTTGAGCAGTGAAAATAGTCTCCTTAAGGAAACGCCATCCTTCATGAGCTGCCAGGTCATCCAATCAGTGGTTGAGAAGGGTCTTACCAACTAGACTTCTGAGTTTACCAAAGTCTGCCCATCTGAAGTCTAGGACTTCTGTTTTGATGATAGAATTTCCAGCCTTTTGGTGGATGGTGAATATAATCAAATCATGATCACTGTCACCCATAGCACCTCCAATATTCAGGTCACCTACCACATCTTCCCCTTAGCTTAACACTACTACACAGTAGTGTATTAGCATGGTTTTTGCCCAGAACACTACTGTGCAGTCTCATTAGGCTACTGCTCATTAAGCATCTTGTATAGACGCACACACCGTGACCAAGCCTGAAGGATGAAGAATGAATAGACTCATAGAGCACATCTATATGAAATGTTTTTTGTAGAGTTGCCTAAGTAATTAGCTCCACACTAAGTCTCAGCATCAGTACAGTAGCAAAGAAGTTTGGCACTTGAGATAAGCCCACAGTACCAGCCCACACTTGTCCTGCACGTAGATCTGGGAGCACATGCCCCTCCATGCTTTCCTGGAAGCACGCATAGTGGCAGAAGCTGCCCTCCCCCATCGCTGTGCACCCCCCCCAAATGAGTTGCTTGCAGCTCCATCCTATGCCCTGTCCTGGCTGGACAGTTCCTGTTGGTGCCCCTTTGCTTTGGCACCCAGGATGGTTGCCCCACTTGCCCCCCCTTGCTATGATACTGCTCAGCATCTACATGTGTGGCCCTATTAGGCCACAGTAAACTAATTAACTCCAATGTAGGTTAGTACTTGGAAATACAAGTATTATCCTGTGGTATTCTTTAGTGTGTTGTAATGCATGTATAGACACTGACAGGGCTGGCTGGGGCACACAGGTGCTTCAATGCCAGGGCTGCCTCCTGGCTAACCCCACACTGGTGCAACCTCATGCCCCAGCCAGCCCCTGTGCAGCACATTGAGCTGGGTCAGAGCAGCCTTGGGCTGGCAGGCTAACACCACAGGCCCCCTGCCAGCCAGAGCTGCTCTTACCTGGCTGAACCTGCTGCAGTCCCAGGCACACATGCAAATGCAGCACCCACAAGCAATAAACTCTGGCATGATATGCACCAGAGTTTTCTGTGTCACATTAATTTCATGGGTAGATGTGCCCATAGACTGTTAATCTAGATCTAGCACCTTTGAGAGGTTCTAAATGTACATGACTATCTTATAAAAAGATTATTTTTTTTCTCAAATAGATTGTAAACATCTTCAATAGTCTTTTTTAGAATTCCTCTGGAATATACACTATAGCACTTGGCTTACTTGTCTTGCATTTTGATACTGCTACACTTGTATCATCCTGTCTTCTGAGTCCTGCAGTACTGAATCTCTGTACCTTCATTGGTTGCCAGTTTACTTTTCTACTACTGTAGCTTAGTTACACAGCAGGTGTCAAATCAAACAGTACAGTACAATAGTCTACTAATTCCATGATATAGCTTGAATGTGCAATTTTCAGTCTTCAGTTGCAGACAGCTTTTGCAGGACCTATCAAGAAACTCCTACAGTTCTTCCTCATGTAAACATTTCTGAACTACCCACCAAACCAATCCAGCACATCCTTTTCCCTAAATTTGTCTTAATTGAGAATATTCAGGAAGTCATTATATCCTATATTTCTTTTGCTGCTATGATATTTCAGATGCAGAGATTTTGCTATCACTTATTTCTATTATATGGTCAACCAGCTGTGTAGAATGAAAAGCAAATGGACAGTTGGTATAAATTATCAAAGGTCAGGTTAAGATAGCAATGTGTAAAAGGTTTGGTCAAACAAGACAAAATAATGCATTCAAAAGGAGTATGTCAAGTATGAAATGGACTGAAGTTTACCACAGTAAGTGATGACATTTCATCAAAAAGTTTAAAATACAATTCTGCAGTCTGTCATCCTTATGTATTTTATTAAATGGCTTTGCATCTTAATAATAGATTGCATTAAGCATTTTTAATGACATTTAAAATACATCATTTATAATTTATTTCAGAAAAAAAAGGATGTACATTTGGGCCTCTGAAATTGCTTGTTAAAAAATCCTTAGGCTAAAATTCCTTATTTAAGGACTTGGCTGCTCACCCTTTCTGTATTCACTCTTCGGGACACTGAGTAATGCTTTAAACAGAAATAGCCCAATTGACACTATGTATCCAAAACTGAAAGAAGAAAGGGCATGTGATGATTTTTTAAAGAATATTATCATCATTAACATGTTTTCTATATAAAAACCACAAAATTATTATTTCAATGTAAAAAGCTCAACCTAATCATTAACACCAAGGGGTACCACAAAAGACATGGTATTTATATAACCCAGCTATATTTTACTGTTAAATGCTCTAAATTAAGCATTGGTTTAATACCAAATTGTAAAACGGGTTTTAAATAATAAATATATGACAATAAAAATCTGGAAATTCAATATCAACAATTACCAACTTAATCATTCAACTAAGCTCATATGAACTATTGTATAAGAAAAACAGAATTTAAAAGTAGTTAAACAGACATTGACTTCATTGTTCATAACTTCTACCAATTAAATTTACAGTTTCAAAGTTCTTATCCATACTATGTGCTGGTCTTACTCTGTGGTGCCAGGTCTTTTGGCCCCATGGCCCAGATGAGTGGTGCAGGATGGGTCTGCAGGCCAAATACAGTCCATGGACCTGGATTATGGCTGTGACCCCACACTGAATCAAGCCCACCACCCCAGCCCCACATATGCCAAATGTGGCACATTGCCACACTCCCAGCCCAGCATATGCCAGATTGGGATCCTCTGCCTCAGCCCCATACTGTCACCTGCTGGCTCAGACTGTGCTGCCCCAGCCCTGCACATGCTGGTGGGATCCCACGTGCAGGGACATGCCACGTGGCCTGTAGGGCTTGGAAATTTGGCAGCACTGGGTTGGTGGCTGCGTTAACTGTCATGGCTCTGCCCCCACCCCCAACCCCCTGTAAATTTCTGAATCTTTGGGGAGCCCCAGGCCAGATATCAGGGCTCTGTGGGCCAGATCTGGCCTGGTAGCTGGGGGCTGAGTACCCACGTTTCAGCTTGACCTTTCCAGCTAATACACTTTACAGGTTAAGTATTAGGTCTGCCTTGCCCTCACATAAGCACTTAAAAGTATGGAACCTTATGAATGTTTCTGAGTGTAAAATTTTGTTTTATCTTATCATTGTTTTATCTTACCCTCCCCACTGCTTAGGAATTGGAAAGCCAGTGATTAGAAGATATCTTAGTTGTTGAGTGGGACACTGAGCCTCAGGTTGACCATTGTCCTTCTGATCATGTATAGGAGGGCATGTAAACTCTGTTGTTCCATGCTGAGCCCAGTTTCACAAACAGGGTAGTGGTTTCTAACCTCTTCACACCCATGATTAGTGTAGAACCAGACTTCTTTAGTGTGCTATGGCATTGCACTGGCTGTCCTTTTAGAAGGAAGAAATGTTCCCACATTGCCATATTGGGAGGGGTAAAGTAGGATGTTTCCCCTTCCCTACAGCAGACTAGAGACCTACCTAGATAGTAAGGTGAAATGCTTCAAGTTATTGCAATCTAGCTGAGTCACATGGCATGTGTAAGTGCTTATTCTTTAGGGGTATACAAGGTAGCATGGTAAAAGGCAGAAAGCCATTAGTGAGGGAAGATAACAGAAGCAAGGTGAAAAAGTCTGATGAGCCAAGGAGACAGAGGATGAGTCAGGGGGTGGGAGGGAAATAAATGCAAGATAAGTGAGAGTCAGGATTATGTAGGGCCCTGCAAATGGGGATAAAAGGATTTTAGCTTTTGTGGTAAGAAAGGGGTATGAAAAAGAGCAGGAGGAAGAAATGAGATTAGAATAGCTCATCTGTCTTTATGAATGTCTTATTTTAGAAATCTCCTCATGAAATATTTCTCTCTGTCTTTCTTTTTCTCCACACATATATGTGTTAAAGAAAAGGATATAAAATAGAAATATGATAGTATAAGTGGCTGGCTGAAAACAGGCTATCAAACTTTTTCACCTCTAGGGTGCTTCTGAACAAAGTCCAGGTTGACAGAGATTGAAACTGTTAACATTTGATGTATTTTATGCTAGGTGGGCCATTGTTTTTACATTTCTTAGATTATTTAATCTACATAAAATATAAAATATGTATATATGAATGTAAAACAATATTAGTACACAAAGGGCATGTCTACACATTTTCCTGCAGTGATGTAGCAACACACTACATCACCATACAGAGCGCTACAGCGACAGCAATCACATGTGTCTACATGTGATTGCCAGCTGCATCTCTGTAGTGGTGTGTTCCCTGGGTATAGAGTGCTGCTACAGCAACATAGCAGCAAAATTTACCTGTGCGCCACACACACCGTGCAGTAACTGCCTGTACTGCGCTGTGCTTTAATACTTCATTTTAGAAGTACTAAAGCACAGTGCTATAGCAGCGGTGCCATACAGTGATGCCCAAAGGAATCAAATACAGAGTTAAAACTGATATGTAACAAAGCCTAATAGATGCCTAGATTAAACAGAAACATGGGCCCTATCTTATTCTGTGTTACCTCTGAACTGACTGGCTTTATATCGTGGTGGGGGATATAGATATTCATAAATTTATAATCTACATTCAGTCTAACATTGAGGACCAGATGTACAGCCAGGCCTGTACTCAGTCTCTGGGCATGTATAGTCACTTACGGGCATGCTTATATTGGTGGGTACAACCAGCTGCATTTGCACAAGTGTTAGAATCTGAGCTGTAAAACATAATTTTAATTCTTTTGATGTTTAAAAAACATACTCTGAGGATGCTTACCAGATAGGGCCCTTCAAGGGATACCTAGGTCCTGAGAAGGCATTCAGCAAGAGCTAACTAAGCTGCTCATCCTGAGTCATTCTGGAAAGCAGAGAAGATGCAACTCTTAGGTACTTGAAGAGTTGTAAAGGCAAAAGGTAAGGTACCTGTGAAGTTACTTAAAACACCTCCAGAGCTGGGTAATAATTGGAGATTTTCAAAGATAATTTGAGATTTTCAGAATCATTTAGGCCTCTAAATTCCACTTAGCTCTACTTGAAGCACTTAGAAATGTGTATTGGAATTAGTTATTTTGTGTAGTCTAAAAGGTATGGACACATGTAACACTTAGAATGGTTTAAATGCAGTTTAAAACAACAAATGTGCAACCCTCTTTAAGTGGTTTTAAACTACCTGGCACAGTTCAAAAGTGTACCTAAAACATTGAATACTATATTGAACCGGTTCACTGTGAACTGGGTCAGTTTATGTGTGGATACCAAGCATTCTGTGACAGGGGTTTAGCCAATCCCAGACTGCATTTCTCCTTCCTCTCTGCCCTCCTTTCCCCTGTTTCCCAACTGCTTTAACGGGCTGCCCTGGTAAATGGCCAAAACTCTACTACCCCCTTTTTCCATTTTGTTGGCACTTCTTATCAACAAGCTCCTTTGCATTGCTACTTCAATAACAGCTATCTTTCGAACAACCAGTAGTTTCCTCACTGCCTATTTGACCACAGCCCCTGTCATGCCTCCCCATCCCCTGCAACTACAAAAATGTGGGTCTAAGCTCTTCTCCCCTGCACCAGGCACCACAAGTCAGGAAAAGCACACTGCAGAGTTCAGTCAAGTGCAGGCTAATGACATTCATTGAACTCATGTCCAGGTGGGAAGGAAAGAATAAAATAAAACACCCCAGCCACAAGTGATCCATCCCTGGGACTTCCAAAATGTGGATGCAACAGTGCTCCAAACACTCACCTGCTGCAAGGTATGCTGGAGTGGTGACAGAGCCACAGCACTTCAACATGCAAAAGATGACTGTTCTACCTGGAATACTAGATTACTGTATGTGTGGACTCATCTGACCCATGACAACTGAACTAGTTTCCAATCAGTGACATTTAGGAATAGTTCAGTAGTTATGTGTGCCCACACCCCAACAACATTAAGTAGTCATAGCCTATCCATTTGTGGGCATCTGTTAACACCACAAAACTACCAAAAACTGTCATAATTTAGGTTTTCTAAGCAGAAGAAATAAGGACTGAAAAAGCATGGTCTTTGTAGGTTATTACTATTATATTGAAATGCACTGGCCAGTAGGCAAAGAGAAATAAGAGCATTGCCCAAATCCTGGAACACTTTTACTAAATTCTGGCCACCAGTACATTTGAGTGCAACTTTCAGACAATTCTGCCTTGCACCATTGGTCTAAGGACCCATTCATAGGGACCAGCAGGTTTATGGACTGCTGACTACAAATCCCATTTTGTCACCCACCCCTTCTGTGAAACATAGAAGTTGCTATGGAAGTTCTAAGTCACCTTAGGCACTTATCTTCAGAGAGGATGATCATCCTATTGCTGGCTAAGCCTGCAATAATGAAATTTTGCACCTTAACAATCAGTCCCTTACTAATAGCACAAAACTTGATTCAAGCCAACGCTATTAGACCCTCACTTTCACTAATGTAAGAAAAACAGCAACCTAAGACTACATCTTTAACACTGCCCTTTGTTATTAGAAATCTCAATGAGACAGAGTACATAAAATCACTCGCTCTGGAGACTTACACAATGTGTAAGCAAAATGAAGGAGGTCAAAGACAGATTCAGCACTAACTTTGAGTTTCTCATCTTTTACTGGGGTGAGCCAAGCTATAACAGTTTAGTTATTTATTTATTTACTGTTGTTCAATTTGACTAATGCCTAAGGAACATTTTACAGAAGAACATCATCATTGGAGATGGAAGGGCATTTTTTAAAATGTATCTTCCTCTGAGTATAAAAAGGATTCAGAGGCATTTAGACAATTAACATGAAAATTGTGACCTGTTTTTACTTTAATCTTTCAATAACTGTTCTCCAATTAATTTGGTAAGGCTTAACACATGTAAGGATTGTGAACTGTCCATCCCTAGCTCCATGCTAGTTTTGGCAGAGAACAGCTAGTTAAACTCTGCTACTGAAGATTGTGCAATAATTAGCTGGTGATTAATTCATTTCAGACAGCTTGAGGCAATAGCTAAAATGGTCAATTGAGGGAGGCAAAGTATTGAAAATGTAGACTTCATAGATATAAAGACCAGAAGGGATCGTTATGAATCTCTAGTTGACAGGAGCCAAGGAGCATATAAGTCATCTATCAAGGATGTCAGTAATATAAAAGCATCTGAGGATCCAGTAAAGGGTATGCAAAATACAACTGAATTATAGCAAGGATAGGAAGACATCACATAGGAGATTTCTGTGGAATCAGCAAAGATGTCATATCAAGGAGATAAATAAAAACAAGCATCTGGTAAAAAATAACAACTATAAATGTTTATATACAATTGAAAGAAGTCTAAAAGCAAAATAGGTGAAATAGAATATCCTTGCAATGAAAGAGGACCTTGGAGAATAAGCATTATAGAAGCATGGTGAAATGACAAAAAATCAATGGGACAAAGGGATAATGTGTTACCTAACTATAAACTATACTAAACAGACAGACAATGCAAAATATATGAGGAAGAAGTGGGTATGTAAAATAGTCCACTGAATCTAGTGAGGTAAAAGTTTTGAGAAGAGAGCACCATAGAGATTGGTATGAATATAATGCACCCCTGATCCAATATAAATATATGAATAGAGCAATACAACTGGCTTGCAAATCAAGAAATGGTAATTAAAAGCATGATGCTAAGAGCAAAAAGAAGGTAGAAAAATTTAACAAAATAATGGGAAACTTCAACTATCTGTGTACAATGTAGTCAAATAGCACAATATAGCAACATTTAGAGAAGTAATTCATTGCCATTTTAAGTGGCTGTTTCTTGAAACATTGTGGTCAAGAACACCCAAGGGAATTGTCATGGTCAGACTGCGGCTTTTTAAACATACCTGAGCTACCTTTAAAATACATGCCTGGGTATGTTTAGACAGGCCCAATCTCATTTGACTGAAGTAAATATAGAGATACCATAAGTAAACAGGAGGTAGTTCAAGAGTTAACAGCAGTTGTGAAAAAATGAGCATAAGGTAATTAGGTTCACAATCCTAGCAGGGAGTAAGAAACCAAAAATTGAGACAACTAAGTTTTAGAAAGGTAGGTTTTAAAAAAAATGAACAAGCTAGTCAAAGTTTAATAGTTCATTGTTTTATCAAAGTTAAGGAATCTGATATCTGTAGCCAAAGGTGCACAAGGAAGCCAGGTGATCAACATCATATTTGGTTACTTCTGACTTCTCAGCCCAAGTGACCTTATATCTACTGAAAGCTGGGTTGATTAGGGATGGCCTCTGACACCAGTCCAAAGAAAAGCTTGAACTCACACCTTTGAAACCATAGCAAGGTATCTTAATCTCTATACCACAAAGCCCTTGTACTATCAAAAGTAAAGGAAGCAAAATCCTTAGATACAGCATGGAAGTGCCTTAAAAAACCCCAACAGTAATCTTAAAAGTCATGCATACATTAGAACAAAAACAGGAAATCAGGAAGTCTAATATGATTAAATGTCAAGGTTTGAGACATTATTCAAACCAAAGGGTGTTCTGTCAAAGTCTGGAAATCCAACCCTCGTGAGACCAATAAAAGAATAACATAGTAGTCTATAAATAGTTCATAGGATGACTAGGAAGGATTTCAGGGACCAAATTAGTTGGGTACAAAACAAACAAAAATAAATTCTTTAAGTATATCAGAAGCAGGACTCCTGCAAAAATACATAGCTTGCTGCCCTCCCCTCCCCTGTCCCACCCCAAACCAGAAAACAGCAAAACAAACAAACAAGCAAACAAACAAAAAATCTAAATAATTTACTTGTAACAGTCTTCACCACACATAATATTAGGGAGATATCTACCCAATACTTGATATTTTCTCATAAGAAACACGCTGTACTGTCAGATGAATATGTCTTGAAACCAACCAAACATTTTAAAAAAAGAGTAAATTGCCAGATCCAGATGGCACTTGTATATTAATCCCTAAAAGTATGAAGAAACTCAAGCATAAAATAACCTGAGATATACAATTGCAAATTCAAAACACCTACCACACTGGAGGCACAGAAGACAGTACCTATTGTTCATATATATTAAAAAGGATCTAAAGGTGATCCAAGGAACTGTAGACCAGTAAGTCTTACATTAGTATCTAGCAAGTTGATTGAAATGATCATTAAAAATTGAAAAATAAAACACTTGCAAGATTATGATATTATAAAGTTCCACAAAGGAAAATTGTGTCTCGTTAATCTATTAGAACTCCTTGAATATGTTAATAAAATTGTGGATGAAGAACCACTTGACATAATTTAGACTTTCAAGAGAATTTTGACAAAGTATCCTACAAGAGGCTGCTAAAGAAAGACCTAGATAATTAATTAGCTGAATGTCTTACTCAATATACAGCAGCTGTCAAAAAAGCACACATAATGTTATGATGCATAAGTAGGGTACCATAAGGAAATCTGAGGCAAACAGGACATTCAGAAAATTGTTCCTCCTTTCCCTTGCCCCAAAAGTCAGGAGTGCTGCTTCAGTCAGTGGCAGAAGCCAGGAGGCAGGGGCAGCTGGCACAAGTGCAATCTAATGGAGAGGTGGAGCTGCCTGACGCATGATGCCTCCCTGCTGTGCCCCATGATTCTGAGATTCCAGGGCTTCCATTTTAATTTTTACCAACTGTCCAGGGCCTTTGCAATCTGGGACTGCTCTGGGCAAACTGGGAAGTATGGTCACCTTATGCAGAAGGAATGGAGCAGTTTCCACATGGCTAAAAGGATATTTCAGGCTGGAAGGAATTCAGGGCATGACATGGTGGTAAGGTCATAAGGAAAACACCTATGAAGAGAGATTGAAATATTGGGATTATTTTTCACAGGAAATGAATAAAAGGGTACAGGATAAAAGTATAAAAAAATAATTAATGGATTAGAGAGGTAGGTCAGGAGCTTATTTCTCACTGTCTCATAATACAAGAGCAAGGTGACAGTCAATTAAATTGAAAGGTGGAAAATGCAACAGAAATAATAGGATGTATTTTCACACCATGATTCATTGCTATATGATAAAATTGGGTTGAAAACATTAAGATTCAGAGGGACTAGGTATTTACATTGAAAAAAGAATATCCTGTTACAGTAGTTTATGCTAGCAAAAAAAAAATATTGGAGGGAAATAAAGTCTTATGTTAGAATGTTTAAACCTGTCTCAACTATTAGCGTAGGATTTTCATTGAAGGAGGACTGTCAGACATTACTTTGTTGTACTTTAGAGAGCTACATCTATTGCTGGTCACTGGCTGAGATAGGATACTGGACTATATTAACCTTGAATCTGGGGCAGAACAGCAGTTTCTATGATCTTAGTATCACATCCTGTGTGACATAGATTCCTGCATCTAGTCCAACAACCTAGTAGATGAGTGAATTAGACCAAATCATTTCAGTACCAGGAATAGAAGATGTCTGAAAAATGGATTCCTTTTCTTATAATTAAAACAAATTTAAAAATTGAAATTTTCAGATGAAACATCTGTTTGAAAAAAATGAACATTTAAAATCAGTTTTGGTTTGAAATTTGGGATGCAATTTGCTTTTCCAATTTAAATATATTTAATTTTGAAGGAAACAGATACTGTCTAAAATTTTTCAGAATTTTTATGAGAATTTTTTTAACCATCACTACCTGCAAAAAGTGCTGTATATTCTTGAGCACTTTCCCACCCAATTGTTGTTTTTAAATTCTTGTTCTCCTTTGCTTAGAGAAATATAAGTAACCCAGGCTGAATTTTTCTGAATACTGCAATGTTTAGGCATGTTTAGGCACCTATTTTTTTTAAATTGTTAATAAACATAGTGAGCTAAATATTGTCTATTAAAATTCAAACAACCAAATTATGTGTTGAAAAAAACTCTCCTTGGCCACATCTACATGAGACGCTGACTGAACAGTAGCCCAATAGTACTACACGCTAGCATCACATGACAACAACTATGATATGATGCTGCTGCACAGTAGTATTAAGCTACTGTGCAGTAGTATCACAAAAAGACATTCGTTGGTGCTACTGCACAGTAACTCAGGTTTCTGTGTAGTCATTTAGTACTTGCTTATACAAGAACTAAATGTATGTGCAGTAATGACTGTGCAGTTAGTGTCTCATATAGACACGGCACTTTTGTCCAAAGTGACTCAATTATGTTTATTTTTAAGATAGCTGCGTAGAATCTCTGTTTTAAAATAGTTCCTGACCTGCAGAACGAGAATGCTGATGTTTATAGGAACTCAAGTGTTATCCAATAAACCACTCTGGAAGATAGAAACAAATAAGGGGGAATTTGAAAGGATCACATATGCCTGTGTATGGGTATGGACATGTGTGCAGAGCAGCAGGCAGTGCAAAGAGAAAAAGGTCAGTGCCACCACTACATGAGCTAATCAGCTAAAGAAAAACCAAAAAATAGTCCAAAACACTTGTCTCTTTTCAGTTGTTTAGCTCTATGCTCTTTGTCAGTAGTGCATGCAGGGGTGACACATTAAGCAGAGCCTCAGCTTTGGGGTCTGTGATTAATATTTGTGATGTTAAATCCCATCTATTTTTGTTATCTTTCTTTTACTATGTAAGCTGTTATACTGCTGTCATCCCCAGGGTATATCACTGCCCAACGCCTGGCTATTGAGAGCTTTCAGCATTACTCTAGCTCACCTTCAAATATTTGCAAATATAAAGCACAACAAAAATATGAAAATACAAGGAGATAGTAATTGCTTTAATATGAGCCACAAAAAATATTAGGAAACTGTATCATTACCACTAATATTGAAATAGTATTACAGTCTTAAAAACAGTTCTGTTAAGGATGAGAAGGAGTGAGCAAAGCTTTCTAGACCAGTGCTTGAGTATGGTGGTGGTGATCTGTGTACTTTGGATGAGTTGAGGTCATGGCGGAGATATGGCTAAAGCCGGAAGAGAATATAACTGTGGTAGCTCTAGGCCAGTGCATTAGAGTACTGATAGCACTATATTAAGACCTGGGAACTAGAAAGTGAAAGAAAGCTTTCAGTGTCACCTTATTTCCACTGAAGTCAGCATCAGGTGAGACTAATTGGTAGCCCTGGAAGTCTGGCCACAAGATGATCAACCATTTTGACTAAATAATAGTAAAAATGGCCATAAGATGCAAGGTAAATTCAGGAAAGGAATTGAAAACCATGTTGGTTTTCTTTTAAAGGTGCTTTTATCATAGAGACTCTTCTATTGGCCACAAAAGAGAGAGTACGAGCTGTGGGAGTGCAAATACCAGGAGTATTAGCACTGTCACAGGGATCACCTGCATTTAATCTATCTCTAGGGTTTAGTGAATGATAGAACAATTCATTCTCCAAGGCCATGTGATTTTATCTTTGATGCTGAATCTAGCACCTAAACTTTCAATTGCAATGGAAGTAAATTTTGTCATGAACGCTCCTATTTACTGAAAACTGAACTGAAACCACCCAGCACCTGTCTCAGAGTGAATCAAAGATTCTAAAAGTGTAACAGCAAAATGAAAAATCATCTTATTTACTCCAAGTAAAGTTTTAAGTCTGGTTATAGAAGTTTCTTCCTCTTACTCTCACTAAAGCAACTACTTGGGGAAAAAAATGTTGAACCCACAGTTTGGATATGTCTCTTTTGAGGGCTTTATTGTAAACAAGATGGTAACTAAACTGTGCTAATCCAAAGTAAATCTGCCCATGCCATCAAAACAATACAAACTGTCTAGAGTGTAGATGGGAATTCTAATAGCAACCCTGTAAAAACGAAAAAACTTAAGACAGTGTGGGCAGGAACTGGATGGACTCTCCTTTTTCAGATGTACGGTAGAACATATCCAGGTTAGTTAGAATACTGTATTTTCATTCTGCAATGCCCACTAGTGACTTTCACTCAACTCTGCTTCTATAAATTATTACAATTAGTAAATTAGCTTTCAAAATTGCACTTTCCCAAGATGCAACTCTTAATAACCAGAGATCCGCTTATTTTATTTCAGGTAAGAGATCTGCATACATCATTACACAGTGGATGAGTCTACACAAGATGTTTACTATATAGTTGACTAATTAACTGTGCAGCAAATCATAGAAATGTCTTGGCATTTATATGTGTGCCTGTATTAGGTAGGGCACATGCAACTTCTGTGTACAGTAGCATACATGTAGACACAGCCCCGGCTAGCTGAGGCACAGGGTACTTCAGTGCAGGGCAAGCCAGCAGACAGCCCCTGCTCTGAATCACCCTTGTGTTTCAGCCACCTGCTCTGCAGTCCATGGAACCCTGTTGGAGCAGCATGAACTGGCAGGTTGATCCCCTGGGTCCCCTGCCAGCTCAGGCTGGTCTGACAGGGCTCCATGTGCCGTGCATGAATAAACTCTGGAGCAATATGCATGTTCAAATGGTGCATCTTGGGAGCAAAATGCCCTGGAGCAGTAAGCTCCAGAGTTTACTCATGCACATTTATCATTAATGATTAGGTAATACATTAATGTGTAGATGCAGCAAGTGAGATAAATTTGTTTTCCTCAAGAGAAATTCTTCACTGTCAGCCATACCCAGATCCTCACTATTTTTAAGCTTCAAGGTTCCCTATGGGACAGTTTCTGATGTCTGAAATATATGTATATCTGAAAGTTCCCTTTTGTTCCAGAATTTTTCTTATTAGACATTTGCAGGCATGTATGTGGTTGATAACTGTGCATTTATAAAAGATGGAGCACACTGTAGCAAAATTTGGACCACCCAAAAAAACTGGATCATCCAAGCCTGACTAGAATGAATTCTATGATCTGCATAACAGCATGCACTGCCTTCTCAGCATTGTAGTCTTCAGGGTCTTTGGTTAATCTCCATGCTTTATCTGCCGAGGTCCCTTTGCTTTGAGTTGTAAGGAAGTAGTCAGGGAAGAGCTGTCCTCGTGGATTTGTCTCCCTCTGAGCCATATCTTCACTTGACCTCGCTCTTCACCAATCGTTTGTTATTGAATATTCACTGAGAGGTTTCTAAAGCTGACCTCTTTGTGGAAGTTAATTATAGGGTTGTGATATCTAGGGGGATGCTAGAGACAGTGGCTTATCCACTGCATACTTATAAATCATGTTTTATAAATACACCTCATTTCACTCACAATCAAGTGAGCTGCAAATTGCGAGGGTCATGGGACTCCATGTGCAGGGTGAATGAGTTCATTAAGAGAAGCTTTCTTCTTTGACCCATCATCATGTCCCACATCTAATGTGAATGAGAAAAGATGTTTTTAAAGTGACTGCATTGTACACGCACCTTTAGGGTAGTGTGCCGGGGTCAGCATGCCAGTGAACCAAATGATTCCTAAAGGATTGCTAAACAAAACAAAGCTATGGTCATCACTCATAGATAATGTGGAGTGTCACTGAGTGTGAAGGACTGTAGCTAGTTCTGAATCTGCAGTTGCTTGGTTTCCCTTGTCTTATGTTTTGTTGGGAGGAGATCATGCAAACCTTTCACTTTTTTTTTTTTTTTACAAGAGGTATAAACTATTCATGTTTGTAAAAGCTAAAATGGATGTGGTTTACAACTTGTACCTAGGAAAAAATATAGCAAAGAGCAATAAATGTGCTCCTATTTGCTTGGGTCAAGAGTAGTTTGTGACCAGTAATATCTCTTATCAGAATTTGTGCAGCATGTAATTGTAATAATAAAAGTCCTGCATTATTTGAATTCAAGCCTTTCAGGAGGGGGAAGCAAACTGTTTGCTCTAAGAAATGATTGGCTTGGATGGCATCCAGACTTTTATTTATTTATTTATTTATTTATTTCCATCTGGGGAAAAAGTACCTCTAAAGCCTGGCAGTCGTATTTCAAATGAACTTTCAAAGTGAGCGTGATTATGGCGTGTACTGGACCACACAGGCTTCCGAGAGGCTTTGTTCTTTCTGCCAGGTAGAAATGTGTGAGCTGTAGAGCAAAGCAACTGGGGGCCGCTGGCTGACAGGAATATGCCTTCCCCGTTTTCGACATCCGCTATCATGCCCCTTACTCTCACGCCAGTGGGCTCTAGCCAGAGGGCAGCCCCGGGAGTGCGAGACCAAGGGAAGCAGGGAGGGGAACTGCATATTCAACTTGATTTAGCTGCGCCAGAGCAGCGGCTCCTTCTTTCTTCCGACACGACTCCTCTCTCGACCCTCGCCTTCTTCCAGCCCCCAGCCCTCCGCTGAGCTGGGGCTGGGAAGCACTTGTCTGCCTGGCGCGCTCCAGCGGGAGCCAGCAGGCGGGAGCTAAGATGAGGCTGTTAAGGACATTATCCCTGCATCTCTGCTCCAGCGCCTGTGCCGCCCCCGCCCCCGGGCAGCATCCAGGGAAGCAAGGCCACCTTCCCCGAGATGGCGGGAGGGAGCCGGCTTCCCCGAGCGCCTCAGCGGCGGGGTGGGCCGAGCACGTCCACACGGTGTACACTGCAGCCGGGCGGCGAGCACCGCTATCGCTGCAGGCGAAGGCAGGCGGCCCTTTGAAAGCGGAGAGCTGTGTTTTCCCTCGGAGCGCTACATCCCTTCATCTGCATGGCGGTGGGGATCTGAGAGCCCCGGGGGCCTGCGGGGGGATTCCGCTTTAAAAGAAAAGGAAAAAACAAACAAACCCCAAAAACCAAGAGGAAGGAGATCAAGTGCTGGATTTATTCTTCCCCCCCTCCTTGATCTGCCTGTTTCCCAGGCTGCAAGTTTCTCCCCAGTCGGTCCCAGCCAGCCCCAGCGGTGGGAACTGAGGCTGGAAGAACCTCCCAGACGCAGAAAAATAACGTTTTGGGGACGTGCTTGGGTTTGACTAGCCGTGACGTGCGCAACGCAACCGCGGGCCGCCCGCTGGAGCCGAGAGGCTCCCTCTCTCCCTCCCTTACACACTCACACACACACACACACTCACACACACACGCACAGCGGAGGCAGAGGGGGAGCCGCGCGCACAGGCGCACACTGGAGCGCACTCCCACACACGCGCACACACACACACACACACGCCCGCGCGCTCCCTCGCTCTCCACCGCGCGCGCACAGCTCCACTATCTCCCTTCCTGTCCTCCCTCCTCGCTCAGCATTCAAACAGCTTGCCGACATAATCAGCCAAGGATTTCTTTTCTTTTCTTTTTTCCTTTCCCTTTTTTGCCCCCCCCCCCCCAACCGCTGTCCACCCATCGGCACCTGAGGGGGAGGAGGAGAGGAAGAAGTATATCCAGATAAAGAATAACCAAACCAAACAACAACAACCCAACAACCCCCTCCACCAATCTGCATTAGGGCAGTAGTTGCGCTCCTGGCTCCCGGCTCGCCTGGCATCGCTGCCCGCCGCCTGCTCGTGTTCAGACTTTGTTTCAAGTGTATTCAATTTTCTTCGTCCTCCGCCAGTCCCGTTTTGCCCCCTCCTGCGGTGCCGGGGCTGGGGCTTTTCCTGTCCCTCCGTGTGCTTGGATGTAGCGAAACCAGAGGCGAAGCTGCTCCGGGCGTGCAAGGGGGCTTCTCTCTGCCTTTATTATTATTATTTTTTTTTTTTTTGCCTTTTATTTTTTCTTCCGATCTTGGTTTTGAACCTAAGCCGGGGAAAATGGGAATCCGTGCTGCCGACAGAAGGGGCATCTCTCCAGCACTGGTGTTGGGAAGCGTGCTTGTGGCGCTAGTGGTTTAGAGAAAGAGCCTGCCAGCTTTCGGAGTGGAAGGTAAGGGTGTCCGGGGGCATCTCTGCCTCTCCCCTTTCCAGGGATGATGTGAGTGGAGAGCTTGGAGCTGGGGCTGGCGGGGAGGAGGCGGCGGCGGAGGAGGACAGGCTGTTGCTGAAGCTCCAGACAGCGCTGCGCGGCTCTGCGCTGCCTGCCTGGTCCGAGCCCGCGGTTGAAAAGTTAAGAGAAGTCTGGGTGGCGGCAGGGCTGCTTCCCCGGGAGTCGTTTCCAGCGAGACCAAGAAAACCTGAGGTTTGTTCATGATTGGGGTAATTTTCTGGGAAAGGGGTGGGGTGGAGGGGAATCTTAGGTTAATAGGAAGTTAAAATAAGGGAAGTCAGTGGATCTTCTGTTGGGTGAAAAATAAGTGGAGTGATGGCGCCGTCTATGTTCGGCTAAACTACAGTGTCACCTAGAAAATCAGTTTGGGGAATATCCAAACTAAACGCCCGTTTGCTTTTCAGCTAAAGAGATTTCTCCCCAAACGGGCAACCTTAAACCTCGGTGGCCGCACTTGCAAACAGCTCCCCCCCCCCCCCCCTTCCCCAGGAAAGAAAGATCTTTTTTAATCCGAGTGCCTAATCGGTTCAACGAGTGTATTTAGCAGTATTGTAGGCTAAATGAAATGCTGCCGGCGCGTTACATGCATCTGTAGAAATTGAGAGAGGCTGGGGGGGGGGGGGGGGGGCGGCTTAAAATCATTTTCTGTCTCGGTAGTCTTCTTGGACCAACGCTCAGCTGAAATGATGGCTATTTGACTAGGTTCCCCCGTAGAAAGCAGGCTGGCACTGCAGACGTCTTTATTTTTTTTTCCACCCAGCATAGGTGGGAAAGAAGAGGAGGGCTTTTATTTTAAAATAAATGACCAAATAACCCCTTCCCTCCTCGCTTCCCCTCCCCTTCGCTTCTCGGATTATAACATGAATCCTTTTTCATGGGTGGAATCCGAATTTAGACACTTATTGTCACCCTGGCTTTCAACGCCTCCACCATCCTGAATAGCGCTGCGTAGAGCTGCATTGCCTGAGAAGTGCTCCAGCAAAGAGGAAATTGTATCTAGAATTGCCTCTGAGTTTCTATTTTTCCCGTCTTTAAACGTTTCCTCGACCCGATTTCGAGGCAGAGGACCCGGCTCTTTGCTGAGAGATGCGATCTGGAAAGGCAAAATCCAATGGTTTGGGTAGATCCGTCGGCAGCTCGGTTTTTTGTTTTGTTTTTTGTTTGTTTGTTTCCGGGGGGGGATGTTGTTTTTAAACTGCAGTTATAAAAAGGGTTGGAGTTGGTGCTGCTTTGCCCATCTCAAGATTTAGAGTTGGGATTATGTCTGGGAAATACACGATTCTCTGCAAAGGAATTTAATCCCAGATGAGTTGAGCGTTATGCAATAGCCGGAGCCGAAGGGTGCCTTGCCATTTGGAGGGGGGATGAAAAGCCAAGCAAAGACAGACGTCCAAACTCAGTAACTGTGTCTGGGTCTGTCTCTGTCTCTGCTTCCAGAGCAACCGTCGAGGAGGCTGCAGTCTAAAGAGTTTCTAGATTAACTTGGCATCACTTTTGTCTGCTCACACTTGTAAACAGCGGAAAGCTACTCAGTTGTAAGAGATTAGCAACTTCTTAAAGCTGAAAACGTTCTCAAATTTAATTTTTTTGGATAACATTACAGAGGTAAATATAACCAAGGTTCACTTTATTGTCCTAGGCCCCTGTTAAAGCAGAGCATGTGGAGGCTGTAACTGTGGAGGGGGTGCACGAAGAGCTTTATTTGGAGATGCTAGCACAGAAAATGACATCTGCCTTTCATCGCTCAGGTGCACATCTGCAAAGTACAGCAGATAACCCCACTGAACAAAATAGTTATCATCAAAGGGCAGCTAAGAAACTCAGTCCAGTTACAGAGATCCTTGCGTAGCAAGGCTCACTCCATACTGTCCTTGGCTATCGATGCTAATATACTGATCCACTTGATATATCCCCGGAGGTTATATCACACTTAAATGATTGTCTAAAATGCTGGGTCTCAGTGTCAGTGTCAGACAGCCACTAGTTCCATCTAACTACCTAGATGCCTTTCCCAGATACCAGTTTCAAGATTTTATTAACACATATTAATCTTAGTTATTTCCTCCCAGGATTTTCTTTTTATAGAGACCTCTATATACCAGGTGGCCATTGCAAAGGCATGTAGACATATGGGAGATAATGTTCCATCGGTAGCAAATAATAATTTGTGCATTTTTAAAATTATGGTTGTAATTCATCACAATTACTTCTCAGATTTAATAGAAACAATGATATGTAACAACAGATGTTACCGGCTTTACTGATCTGGTCTAGAGAGATTATCTGCGTGTACATTCACACACACATACTATATATGCAAATATATGCATATATATATTTGCACACACACACATATATATATATATATATATAGTGCACACTCTATAGATATAGTACATTTATACATGTATTGACTTAAAAATGAATACCCCTTCTCTTAGTCTATGGGATAAAACCCCCTGGGTTTTATCTACATTGAAGAGTTCCGGATTACGCCAAGATGAATACGTGATAGATAAGTGAGGGCATTCCTATTAATAATCTAATAAATGTTATTTTTTTAATTTGAATTTAGGGAATTTGACTGTTGTGATGGCCACGTGATGGCGCTGTTCACACAGCATCAAACAATTTCCTTGCGTTATAAAATAAAAATTACCTGCCCTTCTTTTTTAAAAGGGCTCTAACTGGAATCTTGAAAACAGCTGGCTGGACTATTGGAAGGAGTTTGGTTTTCAATGCGTGAAGGATTCTACTTGCATTTTATTTCATTTCATTTCCTGCAGGCCAAATGACATAGGATGAAGGCTGTTCGTAATTTGCTGATTTATATATTTTCCACCTATCTACTGGTTATGTTTGGATTTAATGCTGCCCAAGACTTCTGGTGTTCCACGCTGGTGAAGGGGGTCATTTATGGATCGTATTCTGTAAGTGAGATGTTTCCTAAAAACTTTACAAACTGCACTTGGACGCTGGAAAATCCAGATCCGACCAAATATAGCATTTACCTGAAATTTTCCAAAAAAGACTTCAGCTGCTCCAACTTTTCCCTCTTGGCTTATCAGTTCGATCATTTTTCTCATGAGAAAATAAAGGATCTTTTAAAAAATAACCACTCTATAATGCAGCTCTGCGATTCCAAGAATGCTTTTGTATTTCTGCAATATGATAAGAATTTCATTCAGATCCGCCGAGTTTATCCCATCGATTTCCCAGGATTACACAAAAAGGAAGACGACCAAAAATCCTTCTTTGAGTTTTTGGTGTTGAACAAGGTGAGCCCGAGCCAGTTTGGTTGCCACGTATTATGCACTTGGCTGGAGAGCTGCTTGAAATCCGAGAACGGGAGAACCGAGTCCTGTGGGATCATGTATACAAAATGCACCTGCCCTCAGCATTTGGGAGAATGGGGAATAGACGACCAGTCCCTGGTGTTGCTCAATAACGTGGTGCTGCCCCTTAACGAGCAGACCGAGGGCTGCCTGACCCAGGAGCTGCAAACCACCCAGGTCTGCAACCTCAGCAGAGAAGTTAAGCGGCCACCCAAAGAAGGTAGGTGCTGCTGCTGGGGTGTCCGGGTCCCATTGCCACCCCAGCCCTCCCCTCTCCCTGGTACTTCACCTCCTGGCTCGCACCCCACGCATCTCACAGGGGGGCTGATCGCCTTCAAACCGCAAGGCACTGCAGCCCCCCAAGACATGTCCCCGGCCGGGGAAAGGTGGGGGGTCAGAGCTCCGAGGGACGCCCGGGATGTGAAGCCCCGTTGCTTCAGTGGGGATGCGAAGCTCTGGCAGCTCTCACAGGGCGATGGTGACAGGTTGGGAGCCAAGTCATTAGCTCTTTTTTTTTTTTCCCCTTCTTTCCTCGTCGGCATCGCAACCACACGCTTTCTCCCTTGGATGAGCCCAGGGGGGAGCCGCAGGCCGGGCCCCCCAGTCCTCAGTCCGGCCAGGCTCCGAAGTCGGCGGCTCCCCCCGGGCTGGCCCGGGCGCGGGTCGGCACGTGCTTGGCCGGGGGCCGAGGCGGGAGCGCGGGTACCACGCCGTGGCCCTCGGGAGGGGAGCGGGGAGGTGGGGGCGCACGGGTGAGCTGCCGAGGGCTGAGCAGAGCCAGCTCCCTGGCGAGGGGGGGGACGACGCTGCTGCCCGCCAGGCCCCTGCATCTTTGATGCAGAAAATGTCCTCTCTCCCCCTCGCTTCCTACGCGGCCACAAAGCTCCCTGTCTCCGGGAAGGCCGAGCCAAGCTCCCAGCCCCCCCTCATAGAAGTTGCCTTTGTGGAGGACTGTAACATTGGCACGTTGTTAGGGGAGGATTTTCTTTAAGGGCAGCCAAGCCGGAGCGGGGAGGGAGAGGAAAAGCTGAACTTGCTGAACCGGAGGCGCTGCCAAGGGCAGGGGGGGGCCGTGCAAACGGGTCCAGAGCCGGGACCGAGCGCAACAACGTGCTCGTCGATGCCCGGCCTGCCCGAGCCTCGTCAACATCCCCGACTAGCCCTAGCCTGGCAGGACTTCCCATTTCAAGCTTAATTAGTGTCCCTTGGAAGGAGCCCCCCTCCCTAAACTGTGAAGCTGGCTGTTAGGACAATTAAGCAGCAGAGAAAGCGTCTCGGTTTCTGTGTTGGCGGAGACTGAGGGGCTCCATTAATATTTCAAGGCAGTAACTGTTGGAAGGAAGCGGGCTTGTTCCCGGCCCGGCTGGGGAAAGGGAAACAAACCCCCAGCAGCCGCCGCAGCCCCAGGTGCTCCAGCCCTGCCTGCCTTATCATCTGCTTTACAGGGGCTGCCAGCTTCTTGTGTGAGGGGGAGAAGTTGAATGGCAGGCACAGCAAATATAGCTCGGCTTTCTTTTTGTTACAAGGATTCAAAAAAAAAAAAAAAAAAAAAAAAAAAAAAAAAAAGCAACCCAAAAACCCCTCACTTAAATTTCCCTGGGCAAAGAAACCACCCCCTCCCCCAAACAGCCTTCGTGGGATTAAGGCTGCCTACATTTCAATAGACCTGAAAAAGCCAACTCTCAAGTGAGCTGGGAAGACCTGTTTTAAAGCTGCTTAAATGTTTTCTCAGGTTGTGTTTTTTCCTGGACAAAACCTCAGGCTTCTGGACAGATTCAATAAGCTGCATGAAGGGGCTGTGCAAGGCAGAGTGTTTGTGGTGTCATTCCTCAGCTGCTGCATTTTGCAAGTGATTAAATTTTAATTGTAACAGAGATGACACTTCCCTGGCTATAATTTTAGCACGAGAGCGTCCGGGCACTGCTGCATTTATGGATTAAATGGGAAATGTGAGCCCAGAGATGGCAGCTCTTGTGTTTGCAGAACCTCTCTAGTTTTATTTTTTCCCCCTCACAAAATAAGCTGAACACCACAGCAGGCAGTGAAAACCTGCTTCTAAAAATGTTTAGTGGAATGAAGAGCTGTAACTAATTTTTATTTCTGTATGTCAAATCTGAATGCTCCAGAATAAGCCACAAATGCATTTCACTTTTAATTCTAGTCATATCTTATTTTAATACTGTCCCAACTTAACTCTGTTTTTTCAGGGTCACGGTAGAAAGCCAAACTGCATTATTGTAAAGGGAAAACTGGTTTGCAGATGGAGAAATAGCCTTCAGGTCTTTTTTTCAGTGTAGGTAGCAGTTTGGTTTGCTTTATGCTGTTGGGAGTTTTTAACAAAATAATAGAATTGTTTCAACGTTTTAATTGTGTTGTTTTTTCTGCCTTTGGATTTTATTCATGGCATGGTTAGCTTAAAGGTAGAAATATTTTGTCAAGCATAAAATTAAGGCCTGGAGGTAACTTTCAAATAACAATTAATTTGTTTCCCGTTTAGTTTAAAGTATTATTTTACCTGGTTTTCACAAAAAGAAAACACAAGAGAAATATGGTTGAATGTTTCTTACATATAAGCCTATAAATAGAATTTAAAGCTCAGAAGTAGTATCAGTAACTTACACTTAAGCCTATGGGAATGGTATCTTTATGTAAAGTAGCAATTTATAGGACATTTGAACCCTCTGGCATTTATTTAAGGTTTAAAAATATATTTCTAGCATAAGCATTATGAATTTTGTCACTTGCATCTGAAAACATTATTACACAAGATGCAAAGTGTATTTCTGCAGGTGATCTGTTTCAAGTTAAACCAGGACAGTCGAAAAATAATGCATATCCAACAGTAAAGAAAAAGGGGAACATTGCTGTTTGCAGTAGTGTTCGTACAAGTACAAACACAAGTTTTGTTAGCATAGCTTGTCATTTCATGGGAAATGAGGGTGTTCAGCAATTTGTGGGAGGAGCTGAGAGCCTTGTAGGAACATATTTTAAACCACATAGTCTTCTTTCAAGCTTTTTAGTAGTATTGAAATTTCAGTGAGGACAATGGGAGAGATTGACAAAGGCTGGACAATCTCTTGCAAGGTCCTCTCTAGTATCTTTGACTAACTTTAACTGCTTTCTGTTGGGCAGGTGAAGTCTTGATTGCCTTTGGGGAATTGTCCCTTATGACTTCAGCTTAGAACTGCATTGTAGGATAGTTAGGACTATTGTCATTCCTTCTTTTTTGCCTCTCAAGTTTTTCACTTTTCACGTGTTAAAGGTTAATCAGCATTTTCCCTCAGAAATTGTTGCATTTTATAACATGCTTGACAGCTACACAGTTGGTGTTTTTGCTTCCCAACATGATACAGAATGTTGAACAATAGGAGGAACTAGCTTAAGCAAGAAGGCTGGATCTGTTTTTCTCCAAATAAAACGATTTTGGAAATAGATAGTATAAGTAGCAGTTCTTCATTAGATGAATCACTGATGTTATAAATCAAGGGAACAATAATAACGGTCACTTTTATTGATATATATCCACTGTATCTGAAGTTAGCTTGTCACAGTCAGACAATCAGGCTTTTCCTTCAGCATTTCTTCTGAGATATTTAGATGTGACAGATCATTAGTAAATTTGTTCTATAGAACAGTCACTCATTGGCAGAAAGCTAAGTGGATGGCCCAATAGGGTTTCTCTTCTTCATCTTCAGTGCTACACATGCAGTCATCATATACAATGTTTATTCAGCCAGTATAGACCCAGTTCCACTATGTTTATGCACATTAGAAAGTACCCAGAAAAACTGAATAGGAATAATTTTGGTGGCTGGGAGTGGCAGGGTCAGGGCTATATATTATTTTCATAGATATTCCAAGGTGTAATACGACTTATGAAGACATTGACTAACGTGTGGAATCTTATTCTACATTCTTGTCTCGTTTTAAAAAAATGTCTTCAGCACACCACTACCCTAGAAAAACCACAGGTATGTGTTGTTCTTTTCCATAGTAATTCTATTTGAGAATGGTAGGGATGGGAAATTCAAATTAATTAGATCACAGCATCTGGAAATCCATGGTTGCCCTTTGGCTTGACCTTGCATTACTTGCTCACCCAGCATGAAATGACTTCAGTGGGATTTTTCAGTACACAAGGACTGTTCTTGATACAAATTCCAGCAATATGCATGGGTACTGACATCTGAGTACTAAAAGGCTAGCTCTTTACTGATTCCAGACATAAAGTACATAAGATGGGTAAGCTTACTGTAACACACTTCTGTTATAATCAATCATTTATTATGCACTATTCAGAAATAGAAAATGAGTTTGCAAAGTATTTGTAAAAATTATATAATATATTTGTATACTGCTCCATTTATGTCTAAATTTTATGCCCATATTTTAAAAAGCAATTAGGGTATAATACATATCCAGGGTCAAATTTTCCTGGAGACCAATTTGTGACAGAGTATCCTACAAGAAGCTTAAGCTAAAAACCACACAGCAGTAATATATTATAATATATCTTCATCAAAGGATTTAGATTATTATACTATGCAGATGACATGGGGGAGATGTGTTTATGCAAGGTTTAAGAACACAGGATAGAGTATAATAGCTTCTGCTAGAATATGCAGTATTTAATGTACAACTAGTACTCCAGCCTAGTGCAAAAAATAAAAGAACTGCAATAATTAGATCTGTCCTCCAAAGCACGGAGTCAGCATAAAGAAGTATTTAGAAGGCTTTTATAGAAAAACAATGTTCCTGTCCTTATGGGTTCAATAGTTTATCCATGACCTGAGAATTCAGTCAGAGAAGGGAAGATGAGCATGGATGGAGCAATAAGCTTTTTATCTATGTATGGGTAGCTTTTAGAAGAAAAAAACTGCCACTTTGTCATACCTTTACAGCTTACTAAAATGTTGTAGATATAAGACATTCTAAGACAGGCTTGGAACGCTGTTGTTCTCAAGTAGTGTGAGCTCATCCAGAGTCTAAAATACAAAAAGCACTTTCATGATATATAGTGAGTATTGTTTTTGCTAAAATGGCTGTGGTTAATAGGATCATGGTTACTTTTTTCCATAATTTATTACAGCTTTATTTTTCTACTCAATGGGCGCATCTGTATGTGGAATTAATACCATTCAATAAACTACAGTGCTTATCACACAAGAGTCTATTGCTTCTGAGCACATGATTACATGAGAGTCCAGGATCGCAGCACATTGAGCCAGGTAAGAGCAGCACCAGGTGGCAGGGGCCTCCAGGGTTCAACATGCCAGCCTGGGCTGCTTCTCCGCACCCCGGCTCAACGTGCTGTGGAAGGGCTGACGGGCAGGAGGGTGCTTCAGTGTGGGGCTAGTTGGCAGGCCCCAGCCAGCTGCGGCAGTGTCTACACATGTGCTGCTGTGGAGTTTTTTACTCTGAAACAGTATAGTACTGGTAAATACAAGTTAAATTAGTTTTTAACAAATTAATTAGTTTTTATTCCAGTCTAACAGGGGCGCACGTGTAGATGTGCAGTGTTTATTGTGCATCTAATTAATCTACTGCACAGTAAACTCATGTACACATCACCTGCTATGACTGATTCAAAGTCCACTGAAGCTGATTCAAAGGCTTATATTGTATTGACTTTGAAGGGCTTTGGATCTGGCACCTACTTGAGCCATTCTGTTGGTAAATGATGAACCCCTTAAATTCTTGGAATGTTTAAAGCATGTTTGTGCCTCTTAACTCTCAAGTTCGGACACAGTGTAGAGCCATGAAAGTTTGATTTTAGATATTCTTTGAAGTAAACGATGCACTGTAGGAAAACATTTAATGATTAGATTCTGTTATAATCAATAGCCCCTACCCTTGTTTTCAAGCATAATATACTCTTATTGCTAATGATTGTACTTTAGTTTGTGGTGTTATTGATCATTTTCACTGCTTTTATTTTAATAAGTTACAAAAACTTATTTCTTTTTTGGGGGGGGGGGGTTAAAGTAACCAGAGTTTATGCATAAAAATTCAGTTATGCTTTTCTTCAGTGATTGACTTAAGTGGACTTTGGAACAGCCCCTGAATCCATATCAGAGAAAAAGCTTACATGACTATTAATTACTTGTACTTAAGCTGGAATACCGTTTTCTGTGATATCAGAGATAGAGGCTTTTGGCCCATTGTTTTTGGTGCAGATCAACTATCTTGCTTGGCTTACTATGCTCATGCTTTCACAAACAAATGAGCAGCGAACAGCTTCTTTGGGTAGAGTCATCCTGTTGAAGTCAATGTAGTTTCTGGAGTTTCAGTGGAAGAAGAATGTCTCCTGTACTGTAGCATAAGGATAACTAGTCTTTTAATAAGATACTTAACTGTAGAATGTGTGATTCAAGTAAAACCATACAGTGCAAGCTTGCCTACCACATCACAAGAACCTCAATAGTGATCTTTTTATTTGACGTTGAAACCCCAGGATGTACACAAGCAGATGAAGAATCTGCCCTAACCCAAGAAGATGCCTATCTATAGGACAGGCAAAAACACTTGAAAGGGAGACAGAGTGGCAAAACTTGCCAAGGATCTCAGTCTCTTAAGATATCCATCAGATGATATTGCCTCTTCCACACAGTCAACTGATTGATCGACTAACTCCTTAACTATATGCCCAATCAGATTGGATTTGTAAATGTTCATATTTTGAGTTTTTGAGCTGTCATTAAAGACAACTGGGATTCTGTTTACTGAGAACTTGAAGATATGAGATCCCAATAATATTTTATTGAATTGTCTTTATATGATAATGTATATAATGAATTTTCTATTATTATATATTAATTCACTGAATTATTTTTAACATGTTTTCCATAGTTATTCTGAAATAAAATCTCATCTTGAAGTCTGTCAGATTGCAGTTTTGTTTAGTTTTTAATCTGCAAAAGCATAGATCTATTTTACATATCAATATACAAAGGGCAATTTGTTCAGAGAAGAAGAAATACTTTCTTCTTGGCGAATTAATTTTATGAAGTTTATTCAATCATATTATGAGCTTTATCAAAGGATTCAAACACAGTTGTTGTGGTTCTTGAAATCTCAAATTGAAGTTTAGCTGTTCATCTATAAATATACAATAATTATAGTAAAACAAAGGTCACTGCAGAATTCCTGAGAGCATGATTTGTGTTCATTATTAACAAGAAATATAAAATGCACTCTATAATAAAGTTGAACATGAGGTAAAATACAAATTTACAAATTATGCATAATTTATGAATATTTCAGTGTCTGAACTGTTTTAGATGCTAGTTAATGCTCAAGGGAAAAGAAAATAGGATTTTTGGGGTTGTTTCCAGTTTCTTTAATCTGCTAAGGGAGTTATAAAAAAAAGTTCACTTTGATGGGCTAACCCATCATTAGAATTAATAAATATAGTTTCTAATAAGCAATGTATATGACTGGGTTTGATATTTGAGTTGGAGGGGGCTAATATTTTAGTTCCTATTTGAGGCAGATTCCCATTATTAGCTATAGAATTTGGCTTAAATAAGTATGGTATAATTTATTTGAGAAAGCATATTGTAATGACAATAGCTTTGCCAGCAGCATGACTTGATGGTTTTGAGTTGAATCTGTAACCTTCTAACTCAAACTTTTTCTAGGATTCATTTTGGAAACTTTGATATTTAAATGAAAGTGCTACAACTCAAAGGTAGCCATTCTGCTTTTCCTCCTCCCACCAAAAGCTGGTAAATACTGTAATTCCCATTATGTTGTCTTTCAGTGTCCCCCTTCTTATTCTTGTAGAGATATAATCCAGAAGTGAAGGTTGAAAAACAAATGGCACAAATAGCATAATTGAAATCTATCGATTTCTTTGATAATGTATACTGATGACTTTTGGAAGTAAGCTGTGTTTAGTAGCAGTTTTAAATTTATTTTGTAAATTTTTCTTTGAAACATCAAAAACACAGTATTGAGTATAAGCTTTGATTTTTTTTCATGAAGGTTTGATGGAAAATGAAATTATTCAAAAAGAAAAGTTATCAAAATCATCCATTTTAGCAATATTTAAGTAGCATGCTTCACTTTTTTGCATCCATTTTCAATAATTTTAAAAAGTTTGAAATCTGTCTTTAGCCCACATTGTTCCTTTTGTACTGATTTACCCAGCTACCAGTTATATCAAGATAGTATTTTGTAAGTAGAACAGCTTTTAATGTTTCAGTCATGACTGAATATTTGTGCGCTAATCTAAACCTGTTGATTTTGAAAGGCAATCTACTTTAGAGAGCTGCTCTCACATTTTCCCCCAGAAGTCAGTGATAACATTTTCACTAATCAAATATCACTTTACTTTCAAAGATGGATGTCTGACTTAGTAAAAAGATGAACAGACTGAGAACTCCCTTCTTCTACCTGTGGTTAGAATTCAGTGTAATACCCCAAATATTATTCAGTCCTGCTTTATGCCACTGTTTTTGCTTTATGCTGTTGAGAATTTTTGACTAAGGTTATAATACTCAATATTGCTGACTACGGTCATAATACTCCATTTAGGGAGTTATCAGGAAACAGCTGCTCAACAGGCCATGTCCAGACAAACATGGCTGTGCCACATCTGTGGCACCACATACCGCATGTTCAGCTGTTCCCTGCATTGCAGGGTAGTAGCATGGGGGATGGGGTGTTTTGACCCTAGGATATCCCAGGGTCGAAAGAGCCAAGGTAAAAAAAAAGTGGAGCAACCCATGTGGAAGAAGAGTGTACCACCCAAAACTGGAGCCTGGCCAGCTGGAGCCACACTCCAGCTGCTGGCCAGGCTCTGAGTGGTGGGACTGCTGCTGCTGCAGCCCCAGGAGGCCTCCAGGAACCCAGGTGAGGGTTCTGGGGCCAGGCCAGAGCTAGCCCTACCTCTCCTACCTCACCCGAAGTAACCTACCGCATGGCAGAGTGCACGTGGCACAGGTGTTCCCCTAGGGACAAGCAGAAGCAGCACAAGGTATGCAGCTGCTTCTTGTCCCCTGGGAAACAAAGGTCCATGCTCATATAGATGTGACCACAGTTTAGTGCCATGTTTCACACAAGAATCAGAATTGCTTTCCCAAATGACTCTCAAATGACTAAATCAGCTTTGGTCTTTTGCTGTCAGTAACCCTCCTCTCCCAAAACTAGGGGCATGATCCATAAGCCCTACTCATTCATATTCTATTGCTGACCAGTAAGGAGTTGTGCAAGCTACTGTGATAGTGTGCATCAAAGTGTTCTTCTGTGGTTGGTGTATAAAGCAGTTAGCAATTGTTCCAGTAAAATCTAAGCTAGGAATTTAAAATTCAGGGGCTTCAAACCCTGATATTGGAGGGAAAGGACATTGGAGGGAAAGATGATTCTCTTGTATATAATGCCCATAATGAAAAGACCTTTTCCAAGTAGGCTTTGCACTTATAAGTTACAATATTGTGCAAAATGATAGGGTGAACCATCAAAATATATTCTACATTTCAGTCAGCTCTTGTCTCTTACTGGCCAGTGCATGTCTTAAGCAACACCTCTCATTTTGTGATCCTGTTCTTTAACTTTACCTGTAAAAAATCATATTTTCACCCCATTGATTCAGTTCCTGGAACTGGGTAGATCAGTGCTTTTCAACCAGGGTCTTGGGGGACCCTGTGGGGTGCTGTGAGATCTTTTGAAGGGCGCTACGAGGCATGAGGAGATAAATGCAGACTTAGGCTCATCCCTGCCTGCTGCTGCCCTACTCCAACTGCCTGGCCCTTCTGGAGAGGTAAGCACTATAATAAATTAGTTTTTGAAATGGGCTGCTGCTCAATTCATATGAGTCATGGATGAGTGCCTTGAATCTAACAAAGGATGGTTCGACTCTAAAAAAGTTGAGAACCACCAGATTAGTTGGTGACCAGCAAACTTGCAGGTGATCCATAATGATATGTGTAAAGATTGATAGGTGTGCTTCATACTCAGGGGTAGAGAATCTAAATGAAGAAGGCCAACAGGAAGCTGGCTCTCAAACAAGACATTCAGTAGCTCTGTGGGTCCTAGCCCATTGCTACCCTACCTTTTACACTTTACTCCTTGGTCATGGCCACGCAAAATAAAAATGTTAAAACTGAGTTTGTTGGGAAAAACAAACCATGTCCATTGTGCATTACTTGCTCAGTATTGTTGCACATGGCCTGACCATGCTTGGGGCCCACTACTGTATATTAAAATACGATAAGCAGAGCAAAGCAGTATTACAACAATAAGTCATTCTTTATGATTATAATAGGATAGTAAATTCAGAAAACCAAAACATAAATGTTTTGTTTGGCTGAAATTATCTGGAAAAATGGCAAAAATGGAGAACTATAAACATATAACATATATGTTATATATTTGCTAGAGTTTCGTTTTAAGAATAAGCAATCAGGTTAAGTGGAGCAAAAGATCATTTTGAAATATTTCACCACATCATGCAGATTATTCATTTATATGTTTTATATAGCAGGTTAAATGGACATTGTGTCCATTTATTTGGTTCTAGAATTTAGATATGCTGTAACAGATGCTAAGGATTAGTCATCTGTTCTTCTGCAGGATGGGTAGTAGAAGAGAAACTTTGAACTTCCTGGATAGCTCCTAATCCTTTACAATACAATATCTAATATTTTAAGTAGTATAAAACCCTGACATTTAGGATACTTTAATATATCTGACTAGTCTAATTTTACAGTATAATTTATAATTTCTTCTCCTTTTTTATTTCTTCCCAATTAATTAGCTAATTATCCTTTCCCTCTGTTCCTACACAAGTGACTTTATACTGTAGGCGTGTCTACACACTGCCCTATGACGACGTAGTAATGCATTGCGTTGCCATATGGCATGTTATGGCGCTGTAGTCGGCGATCATGTGTCTCTACACGCGATTGTCGGCTATGTCGCTGTTGCAGCGCACTCCCTGGGTATAGTGTACCGCTATGGCAAAGTAGTGGCAAAATCTACTCGTGCGCTGTGTGCGCGGACCAGTAAACACCCCTACCGCACTGTGCTTTGGTATTTCCAAAAGGAAATACTAAAGCACGGTGCCGTAGCAATGTCACTGTACAGAGATGTGTAGCTGCGTTCTCTGTTCACCTAAAATCTACAGAGACTTGTTAGAGCAATTCCGTCTTATAAATCTTTCTCTGTTCTCTTCTCAAGAGCTAAGGTCTATGTAGAATTAATCAGCAAGAATGGCATTTTCAGTTTCTGTTGTCCATTTTTATTTCTGTTGAATATGTTCAGAAATTTTTGTGGCATTTATGACAGATTTCCTGGATTCTAAAAGCTTCTGTACTTTTTATTAGTTGAAGAAAACCCAATACTGAAAAATGGTTTATTGATTTATATTTGTCAAACACATTACAGTAGATCAATCTGGATAAAAAACTGGAGTCATTCAAGTTTTGGATAGCAATTACACATACTTCTGGAGGAATAGTCTTAACAATTCTGATTCTTTTGTGACTTTCATTTTGTGTAAATATATAAAGGCAAAAATGCAGTTGTGTGAGAAGTGGACAAAAAGGTATTAGAAGCTGCCACCATTAGTGAAGTGGTGAGATTTTCATGTGAATCAAGAGGGAGAGATTAAATTATAAAAGGCATTAAAGTTAAGTATGGGAGTGGGGCCACAAAGAGATTCACTGCTCAGAAAGGTATGCGCCAGAGGGATGATCAGAACAATGAGCTGTAATGAAAATGTCAGCACTAGCATTCAGAATAGACTGGAGGGCAGATAAGTAGGCAGCTGAGAAAAGCAAGTCATGTAACAATAAGTTAGAATGATCTGCTGAAATACTGTTCTGAAATATGGAGTTTATATAATCAGACTTGAAAATGTAAGTCAATATCTTTTCCTAACCCCAAGTATATATTGTCAAATAATGCTATGGTGTACTGTCAGCCACTGGTTAGTAAATTCTATCAGTATTTTCATTATGGAGCTCTCTTTTAATTTGGGTTTATAATTTGCCTATAAAATTTCACTCTGAAATGAATCTGCATTTAAAAAATCTCAGCCTAGCAAGGGTTTTCTGCATGAAATGTCAGTAAAATTGGTTTGGGCATATTTACTAGAAAGAGGGGAAAAAAGCTTTTGCTTGGTTTACTTGATGTTTTTATATGAGAGATTTAGAAATATATATTTTGTAATCCCTAAAGGTGTTATGTGCATGAGATGTCCAGGCAGGGGGTTATGTGCATGAGATGTCCGGGCAGGGGGTAATCCCTAAAGGTGTTATGTGCATGAGATGCCCAGGCAGGGGGTCGGACTTGAAGATCTACAAGGTCCCTTCCAGCCCTACTTCTATGACTTCTATGACTTCTATGTTGTGAGAGATTCCCAGATCTATTCATTATCATAACAATGATATGGATCTTCATAATGTATACTATCAGCCATTGGTTTACATAGCAGTATCAATATCAGGATGTTACATTTTTTAAATATTGTTTCAAGTTAGTCTTTTATTTTGTGGCCATTTAGGGCTTTGATACTTGCTGAAGAGGAAGGTAAGTGAGGCTATTTGGGTAGATGTGATATCTTTTATTAGACCAACTGAGTAGTTGGAAAAAAATTCTTTGCAGGCTTTTGGGCACAGTCACCCTTCTTCAGGCATAGGAAGTCTTTGCTGTTCTGAGGAATTCCTTTATCCAAAAGTGATTTTTCTGGGCAAACAAGGAAAGATTGTCATAATATTCCAGAGAGAGGTCTATCTGTTTCACAAATACTGAAAGTAGATGTATGACAGGACCCAGAGAAAAATATTGGGAGAGGTTTGCATGGGCCAGATGGGTTAATTCCCAAATCTTACTTTTCCTTCCACAATCCTGTGTTGTGAAGTGAAAGAGAGGCACTGTCTGGCACATCCTCTTTATCAGGAATTCTGCCATTACAGGACAGGATTCCCTCTGGCAGGCTGGTAAACATATCGGGGTGGGGGGAGGTTCAGGTTTTTTTTCTTTTTCTATTCCTTTCGGTAGATGAACATTACTTGTGGTGTTAATGATACTGGTGAACATATAATATATTAAGATGATGGCAGAATAACTTGAAGGATAGCCAAGCACTTTTTCATTCAGAACCCTAACCCTCAGGCTGTGGAGTGTATACCATCACATTGCTGGCAGTGACTCATACTTCTCTACTGGAAGTTGTCATACGGCCCTGGTAAGCTCACCTGGATGTTCCTCCACCACATTAGGCCCATGTGCTCTTAAGATGTCTTTGGTGTGAATAGGCTGCAGCATTTGTTCTTTCTTTAGCCCCTTCCTATACTTCCTGAGGACCCTTAATGTACATATAGGCTTGGTAAAGGTTTCATTACACCTCTGTATTTCTTGTGATACTTAATGCAGGCAAAACAATGAAATACATGTATGCATCTTACTGCCTCTGTTCCCTGACCACTCCTGAGTGTTTTTTCAGCTGAGGTGAGACTATAACTTCTCCAGATCAACAGACACTGCATTTGAGGTGGTTGTGATTGATCCAAATCAAAACCTGGGAGCCTTTCACACTCTGTAGTTTTTAAACTGGCACTATTCTGACTGGCCCTGCACACTGGGATCAGGTACCTGATGTAGTGTGCAGGCCCCACAGCTCCTCATGGGTCTGAGAATTTGGCACCTGGGGAACAGTGCCTCCACTCCCTCGTCATAAATTTCCAGACTCGTGGAGAGCCCCAAGTGCCAGATGATGTAGCTCCATGGACTGGATCTGGTCCATGAGCAAGGGGTTAAGCACCCTTGTCCCAGGATGTTGCCATCCTGTTTTTACAAGGTATTTTCCTTTGAGTAGGCACCATCAAGATTTAAAGACCTTTTGTGCCTGATCTAGGAGATCTGTGACACAGCCCTGGCAGCATGTGTGTCACTTTGCATATACTGGCAAATTCACTGATACTGCAATCATATAACCTCAACCTGAAAATATAACCTGTAGATAAAGAGATTTCCCAAATCATCATGGAAGTACCAGATGGATTCTGCTTAACCATAAGGCAAGGTAGATATGTACTATATAGACTAACTAAATAAGATACATATAGAAGATCATTTTTTAACTCACTTCAGATGTTATCTTATATAGTTAGTTACCCTGCTTTCTGCCTGTCTTGAAACTAACATAGCTGACAACTTTCTGCTTAATCACTCACGTATCCCATGTAAGGTTTTTTATGAGGGTTTTAGGAGGAGAGCTATCTTTTTGTGGTTATTTCTAGCTGAAGTATCTATCTGATCTGATAAAAAATCTATCTGATAATTTGTAATAGATTCGTATAATTTATCCGATATCAAAGGCAGCTTTAATATCATTGTAGGCCATTTGTATGCTTGAGTAGGTTGGATCTTAAAAAATGTATTTAGATACTTGTACTTTACTATGAGATATCATATTTTGTATCAGTTAAAAATATGAGATTCAATCGTATAATGTTCTTAATATCAGTTGTGAATATCTTCAATTCATTTTAAAGCGAGGGAGGTGAGGGATATTGGCACCTCATACAATTGAGTGACATTATTAAGTTGTGCATGGGAGAGGATCAGGTCCATCATATTTCTTCTATCTAAATTCCTTCAAAATTTTAAGGAAACCAAATAGCTTTACTGTACACAGGCTAAGTAATTAAAAATACAATATAATAATTATTTTAATGTATTAAAATATCAAAACTTTGCTTACTGTACATCATTTTAATTTCTTAGTGCAATTAATAAGCAGAAATTGTATACTTAAAAAAAAATTATTGACCAATCCTGTCTGTATTATGATACAGGGGATTTCGACTGACTTCAGTAGGGTTTGTGAATAAGTAAGGTAAGCAGTATTGTATCCTGTATTTGTGTTTTTGTTTTTGGATGACATAAAAATAAGAATAGCTATTAAAACTACATTTTTGTCACAAAGTTTATCATGAAATTGTCAGTAAAACTTCTGTCTGCTTTTGTACAGCAGCATACTTCATTCTTTCTGTAGGTTAATGAAATCCCAGTAGCAAAAGGAGACAAGTCTAGTTTTATCAGAATTTCATATGAACTATTGACGTATATTTTTACTAATAATTAATCTGCTAAGGTTAGTTATGTTTAATTGACTGTCTCAATTGAAATTCAGACTGTTATGATTAAGTTTTCTTTGGTGATTTTTAAAATCAAATTAGGTATAATCAACATGAAGAAATATTTTAGTTTATTAATACAAATCTGTAATAAGTCATTTAAACTTTAAAGAAGGGAGTTTAAGGTATAGTTGGATATATTATGGATAAATTAAAATGACATTTTGTTGAAATTATTTTCAGTAATACATTTATTTATTGCATATATTTATAATCACATTAAATCTAAATACAGACTATTGAATCTACTGTTACCCCAAATCATGATTATTTTGTTTTTGTAGATACCACGTTATCATAAACTATTGAGCTGAGTACCTTTTACTTTATGATTATGTTTAGGATTCTTTCTATACAACTTTATTTGTAATAACAGAATTGTTTATGTAGTTTCTGAGACTTTTAAAGGATTTAATCTACTTCAACTGAGGATTACAGAATATTAAATACTGTTAGGAAGAAGTAATTTATGTGGACTTGTTGTTACCTCCCTGCCAAAGAAACAGATGGACTGATGACCTTTCCAGGGTAGACTGTTAGATCTTTGTGGCTTTGATTGACATGCAGAGGAGAAGTGTTCAGAAACACTTTCAGTCTGTGCCATCTTATTAAATTCTTTTTCATTTATATAATTCATTTCAGTTTACACAATGAATATTATTTTACATTTATTAGTGCGTATATTCAAGAAAGCACAATGGTTTAAAGTTAATTTCTGTGCAATTTTCCTGACTGAAAGATTAATATGTCCTAGTGGGAGAGCATCATAGAAATGTAATAACATTAATTTAAGACTGCATTTATAGCAAGTTTGTAAGTAAATGTTAACCTCAACAATTTTAAGTTTAGTAATGTAAAGATGAAATCTATTTGTGTGAATAGATCCCCCATATATTTGAGTAGAACTTTTGGAATTATTTAGACTCCCTTTCCTTTGAATATTAGATTTGTTTTATAATTGTGGAGGGTTGTCTTCTGACCCTAATTCTTTGAATGCAGGTCATATTTAGTCAATAACTGGACCCATAATTGGAGCTATGTTCAAGTGTATATGGGCACCGATACATGTGATGGAGCTCTGCTCTGACATGTGCAAATTAACATGTGTGCGGGCCGGGCCCCGAGCCCGCCCTCGTCGCCATGCGCGGAAGTGATTCTGATCCCATTCTGGCCGCCATGGGCAAGCCGGGGGCGAACCGGGGTTGTACCGGACCCGTCTCCGGTGCACGCGGGCTGTGGCCGTCAGCCCGGACACGCGGGGTGGGAGAAACCGCTGGATGGTCTTGTGCACACGAGTTAGAATTAGTCACGGAGGCGTAATGGTTGATTGAAAAGATTGTTTACTTACACCCAAAGATTGTATCGGTGTAGGCTGGATAAGTTTCCAGGCACAGCTCCCGCTTGAACCCTCGTTGGAGGACTCTGACAAAACGATTGCTCCCACGGAGTTTGCTAGGCTCCGCGGGTCCGGTTAAGTTGGGTTCGAAAAGTTTCCCTGGAGTTATTCAGGCTCCGCGGGTCCAATATGTTTTCCCCGGAGTTTGGTAGGCTCCGCGGCGTCCGAAATTATAGGAAAAGGATACGTCTAGGATTGCGCTCGGCGACGGGGAGAGGCGAGAAGTGAAAGCTCCATAGTCTCGGTTCTATTGCCTCTCTCTGCCTGCTTAGGGGAGGTGCGCCGGGTCCGCGAGGGTCCACAGCGCTTGGAGATCTTTACACAGAATCTCTCTCTCTCCTGCCTCCTCCGGTGTTCATGGAGTCCTCCAACTTGGGCGGAAACCACACAAGCCTTTTGTACGGCTAGCAAGCCAATCGCTAACCGCCACATGTGCCTAAATTATGAGTCGGCCAATAACATGGCATGGACCCTAATACAAATGGCAGGAACTTCTTTACAGCGTGTATCACTACGATGCAAAAGAGGTGCACACTGCAAAGAAGCTGTAATTTGGCAGGAAATCCCCTGTTGCACCAGAGCTCTCTCTAGCAGCAGAGAGCTCTACCGTGCAAAGAAAGTGACAAATTTGGCGGGAAATAATTTAGCATTGCCAAAGCGCACACACAAACAAAAAATCACAACTTTGGGTTGTGACATCCCCCCTTGCTGAGAGCATAGCTAAATTATGCCATACTCTTCCAAGCAATCTAAAATCCTTCGTGATCGTCCAATGAGTGAACAAGCCATCAAACAAATATACAAACATAAAATTTGCTGTCCTGGGATCAAGTTACATGACAATCAAGAAATAATAACCAACACAAACACATAATCTGATTCATGACAAACACTACACGATCAGGGCTTCAGTGGGCGTCGTAATGAAGTCATACGTCAGGCCCTCACTTCTTCCGGTGGTGTCATCCCTATTAGGGCTTCCCTTCGTCACATGCTCTGAATCTTGGATCTGTAAACAGAAAACTCTCAAAACAGATTAATGATCTGATTCAATAAACTTAAACAATCTTAAATGATTCCTATGGCCTAATTAGATGAAATCGTCAAAGATTCATCATCTGGTTCTTCTAAATAACGGAAACCTAACTCATAAGCTAACTGCCATTGGCCTGCGTCCCCCAAAATTCGAAGCTGCCACTTGTTAAGTCCGGAACGCTGTAGGAGAAATCCAAACATGTATCGCTCCTCTAGGGTTCTCGGTGGCAGTGGTGGGAGATGGGATCCATGTCGTCTGGTGCCTTGAGACTTTGTCGGGTGTTGACAGTCCCGATCATAAGACAATCTTGGCTCCATCAGGATACGCAGTCTTGGCAATTCACAAAGAAGATTACTCACTAATCATGTTTAAATTCCGTGGCCATAAGATCTAGCCATGAAATTATAGCTTCTTCAGATTCCATTTCAGATTCTTTATACCATTGTTGTAGATCTGTCCAAGCAGGGATGCGATTGGTGACAACATCTCGCCCATCCATTGCCGGGCCAACCGTGAGTGCAGGGCAAGCTGTTTTTTCGGGAGTCGATGTTGTCTTAGGCTGAACTGCTGCCGCTGGGGTTACTGCTGCTGTTGCTGCTTCAGGCAGGAGGGGCGGATGCTCTCCTCCGCTTGACTCTCTCCTTCGTTGGCAGGAAGGCGTGGTCGGCCGGGACGCTGCTGCGTCACTAGGCGGGGTTGCCGGCGACGACGCTGCGTTGATGGGCGGAGTCGCTGACTGAACTCTCGTGGGTTCGTTAGAAGCTCCATCCTTCTTTTCCGGTTCTTCCATGCGGTCTCCCTCTTGCTCGGCGCCATCTTGGGCTGGCGTTTCAGGCTCTTTTTTCTCAGCCGCTTCTTTTACCGATCGGATCGCCATCTGCAGCTGGGCTTTCAAACTTAAATTCCTCTGCATTAGATTCATTATAGTTCGAATAGTTGCACTACCTTCTCCCCCCTTGTCGTACCGCAAAGCTATTCTTTCATCCGCGGGGCGCTCCTCCGTCTCCAGATCTTCACGGAGCTCGGATGCAAGCTCACGACCCTGTAATCTAGACATTACTATTCCCGGAGAGAACGGGCCGATGGGCTCCGGTTCTTCACTCTCCTGAGCATATCGTAGGCATCGGGCACACTCCCGGGTGAAAGTCGGGTTTGTTTTGCCCGCCGGGTTGGGTTTGGCGAGGGACACGGTATCGAGGGGCCTAAACAGGACCCGCTCATCTCTCATCATACACCCAAACACCGCAGGGAGCAAATACACTTCCCTTTCTTTCGGGGTTCCATCTTCGGAGATTCCCTCTTCTCCCTTTAGCGACAAACGGCCGCTTACAAATCTTTCACCCGTTCCGCCCGCCTGGTGGTAAGTGATATGGATCTCTAGTTCTTCAAAATTTTTCACTTGGCGTTGGTTATCGCGCCAAGGGCAATTCCTAACTAACTCTAACTCAAGCGTGCTCTCTCTTAATTCCGTCTGAGTTGTTACGTGCGCACTCTCTCCTGATCTTGATCCCATGTGCGAATTTTCTCCCAAACTCAATCCCATCCTCGTCGCCATGTGCGGGCCGGGCCCCGAGCCCACCCTCGTTGCCATGCGCGGTGGTGATTCTGATCCCATTCTGGCCGCCATGGGCAAGCCGGGGGTGAACCGGGGTCGTACCGGACCCGTCTCCGGTGCACGCGGGCTGTGGCCATCAGCCCGGACATGTGGGGTGGGAGAAACCGCGGGATGGTCTTGTGCACGCGAGTTAGAATTAGTCACGGAGGCGTAACGGTTGATTGAAAAGATTGTTTACTTACACCCAAAGATGGTATCGGTGTAGGCTGGATAAGTTTCCAGGCACAGCTCCCGCTTGAACCCTCGTTGGAGGACTCTGACAAAACGATTGCTCCCACGGAGTTTGCTAGGCTCCGCGGGTCCGGTTAAGTTGGGTTCGAAAAGTTTTCCCGGAGTTATTGAGGCTCCGCGGGTCCGATACTTTTCCCCGGAGTTTGGTAGGCTCCGCGGGGTCCGAAATTATAGGAAAGGGATACTTCTAGGATTGCGCTTGGCGACGGGGAGAGGCGAGAAGTGAAAGCTCCGTAGGCTCGGTTCTATTGCCTCTCTCTGCCTGCTTAGGGGAGGTGCGCCGGGTCCGCGAGGGTCCACAGTGCTTGGAGATCTTCACACAGAATCTCTCTCTCTCCTGCCTCCTCCGGTGTTCGTGGAGTCCTCCAACTTGGGCGGAAACCACACAAGCCTTTTGTACGGCTAGCAAGCCAATCGCTAACCACCACGTGTGCCTAAATTAGGAGTCGGCCAATAACATGGTGTGGACCCTAATACAAATGGCAGGAACTTCTTTACAGCGTGTATCACTACGATGCAAAAGAGATGCACACTGCAAAGAAGCTGTAATTTGGCGGGAAATCCCCCGTTGCACCAGAGCTCTCTCTAGCAGCAGAGAGCTCTACCGTGCAAAGAAAGTGACAAATTTGGCGGGAAATAATTTAGCAGTGCCGAAGCACACACACAAATAAAAAATCACAACTTTGGGTTGTGACAACATGCATTGGAGTAAACTCAATTAATTGAGTCTGATGTGAGTCTGCTGGAGTCTGGTATAGTTAAAGCGCCCCTGCTGCCATTTTAAAGTGCGGGACACTAAATACGTGTTGCACTGTGGGCGCTTTAATTAAAGCAGCTTTGAGAGCCCCTTAATCAAAGCCCTCCTCCCCCCGCTGCCAACCCCGAGCATGTATATAAATGCCCCATGTTGTCAATGAGCTTTGTTACTCATCAGTCCCATAATGGTATCTTTATTTATTCTTTGACCTGACTGAAAAATTGGGAGTAAGATTATTTTGATGATTTGCTGAAAGTTATAACAAATACTCTGACAAATTACAATGATTATCTTAAAAAAAAAATGTTTAAATAGTGTGCACATATGAAGCATAAGCTGCAGGTTTTGTAAGTATTAGCAGAAACTTTAATCAAAGCATGTGCACTGTTACCAAGAGGTGAAGTTTCAAAAGGAATCAGTAATTTCTGTTGCATTTTGTGTCATGCATAAGAGAAGTGAAAAGCATTGTCACATGCCTGCTTTTTTTGTTGGTGATATGTCACCAGGCTATGCCATGCCTCCGGTAACTTCTGGCATTAAGGCAAGATAAATAAGCACTTTTGAATATTCTTCTAGAAATGGAAAAGAAGGGAGGCAACTAGACAAGAATATTCAAGTTTAAGACTTTCAGGGAAAGGATAAGGCATTAATAAATTAATGTTAGCTAAAGGAATTAAGATAGCATAAAAGGTTCTCCTAATAACATTTGGAAGGGAAACAAGTACTAGCGAATGGTAGAAAGATGATATTAATGATAACTGAAAATGGCTCAGATAGAAACTTCTTATATAAAGTATGAAAAACACAGGAGAATATTAGACTAGGAAATAAAATTTAAAAAGTAAGAAAACACTTAAAAAATGTGAATATATTGCAATCACATGGTCCAGATGGTATGCACTTTAGGACTTTACAGCTAGGGACAGGCATTCAAAAAGCCTGAGCCTGAATTAACTCCATCTTTGCTGGTTAGTCTAACCTGGCTGGTCGAAACCAGTTTGTAACTGCACAGACATCCCCTCTGTACTGAAAAAGATGCAGACATGTGCCTGCAGTGGCTCAAGCTAGAAGCCGGGGGTGCTACAGCAGCCCTCCCTTCCCTTCCATAGAGCTGAGCTGAGGGGGGCTTGGCCAGGCCGCAGCAGGATGTTCTGGTTAGGGAGGTTCTCCCTCCCTACCCCCCCCCCCCAAGCAGCCCAGCAGGGAACTGAAAACACAGTGTTTATCACTCCTAACTCAGTGTCTATCACTCCATTAAGAAGACAAAATGGGGTCTATCACCCCATTAAGAAGACAAAAGGGGGTCATTACCAGCTACCGCCTTTGTCCTGCCTGCCACAGCATGGACCATAGCCAACATGTGTTCTGCTAGATAATGCTGTGTGTCTGTGTAAACCAGAGTGGACAGTGTAATCTGTTCTTAGAGGGGAGAAGGGGAGCAGCAGCCAGGAAGATGCCTGAAGTCTCTGCTGGAGCTGCAGCCAGGGGGCAGAGGGGAGGGGCCAGACCTGCTGTGGAGCAGAGAGCAACCCGACCCCAGCCCAGAGAGCATGCCAGGATGCGGGGGGAGTCTGATTTAACTTAAACCAGCTAGGGGTCTGGGACAGACATTGGATAAACTGGTTTGAGCCAAATCAGTTAAGTTAATTCAACCAGGTTTATCTCAAACCAGCTTCAGCCATTTTCAAGCTTGTTTATGTGCACTGATCATCTGTTCTGTTACAGGTTTAAATCAGTTTCTGATCACTTAAACTGGTCTATGTGTAATGTCTGTCCTAGCTCACAAGGCTGCAAAGTTATTAGCACTGATAATGCAATTTAAACATGTAAAATTGGGTGGAATTGGAAAACTGGAGAAAAGTAAATGCAGTATCATTTTTTAATCAGAGAAGCATAAGTCTTTTAGTTACTGTTCTAACAACTTAATTTCATGTATTAGTCAAACTATGGAAAAGTATTGAGAGACTATCACTTTAAACAAAACTACTTAATAAGTATGGGCTTTTAAATTCTAATATTTATTCAAAAAGGATAAAGATTGCCTGACAAACTTGATTGTCTTTTTATGCCATTGGAATTATAAAGTGAATGGACAAATGAAGTGAATTCATGAAATATGTATAGAAATGTTGTTATTTCTTATAAGAATATATCCTATATTATCTTACTTGAAGTCTTCATTTGAATGACCTTGGTGTAGCATACTGTTTACAAGAGTGAACTGGACCTTAAAGATCACGAGGAAAGGACAATGGTACTGTATCGTGGTATCTTGCAGAAATTTGGCAAGACTTGAGTAATCAACTAGTAAAAAAAAAATCTGCTTTTTAATGAAAGTCAAAACTGATTATGACTTAGGTATAAATGCCAATAACAGTGAAAACAGATAGAATACAAAAATTAGAAACATTTGGAAGGATTTAGAAGGATTTAGAAATATGGGCAGAAAATCTAATGAAAATCCACTTGGAAAGATGTAAATTTATACTTCTAAGGGAAATAATGTGAAATATAATTTGAATGAAATACCTTGAAAGCAGTAACAATGAAGAAGACTAAGTGATTGTGGACTGGTAATTAGACATGAAATGGAAATGAAAAATCAGAATAAAATGCCAATGCTGCTTTGGATCATGCACAGAGAAATATAATATGACATATAAAGCAGGAACTGAAACTTTTTAATGTCTCTGGACATTAAAACACCTGGAATGTTTAGCTGATTAATTTTGTGAAGCTTCATGCCAAATATTGATATAGGTATATATAGCCAATTCAGAGAAGAATAACCACAATAAAAAGTACATTAAAATGAATGATTAATAAGAAATGATTAAAAAAGCACTGGCTATATGTAGTTTGACTAAGAAAGGGAAGTGGTAAATCAAAAAAATAAATTGAAGGGTATTATGGTCACTGATGGAGAATAATTATTTATGGTTGCTTAAAGGAATTGTATTAAAACAAAGAAAATCTAGGCTGAATATCAGGAAAATTAACGCACAAAGGTATCTCTTAGATTGTGATATAATTTTCCAAGTGAAAGGGAATATAAGATATCCCACCATCAGGAGATATGTTAATTAGTAGGGCTGTGTGAAGCTTTGGTAGCTGATTTGATTCTGAGGAGATTCAGCCCAATTCGGGGACTGAATCTACGAATCCGAATCAAATCGGGAGACCAGTTAGAAGCTCTGAATCTATTCGAAGCATCCAAATTGATTCGGAAAAGCTTCGGAAAAGATACCTGTTCCATGGTAATTTTGGGTGGCTCCTGGAGTTCTTAGCACCTGGATTGTCTGCCTACTAACACCTGAAAATTGTTTTAAGCACTAGTTATATGGCTCAAAGTTATGCCACTGTAGGCCAGGATTATCTCTGATCCTGGCTACCCATTTTATGTGACACTAAAGTGTAGCCACTATAGGCTACACTTTAGTGTTAACATCCAACCTACCCCAGCTCCCCTACTGGCCTGGATCACCCCCATTCCCTCTCCCTGACCCCCCAGCAATCAAGATCTATTTCAGCACTCAAGATCCCCTCTCACTGCCCCCCTTTCCTTCACTCCTTCTTACTTGTGGCTGCCTCTGCTGGCTGTCCTGGGCAGTTACAAGCAGGTGGAGGGGGGACCCTGAGGGGTAGGGGGAGAGCCCTGGGGTTTGGTAGGAACCAAGAGAGCCCCAGAGGGGCAGGGGGAAGTCTGGAATGGGGCAGTGGGGATTCTTACCCTTCAGTCCTCCAGGCCTCTGCTGGCCTAAAGTATGACTGCTGCAGACTGGAGCTAGCTCAACACCCATCAACGCTTGTGTGACTCACAGTGGCAGGTGTATCACAGCCCTGAACTGCTAATTCTTGAAGCTTAAGCATTTGACAGAGAGCTGCAAGGGATTGTAGCTAAACATGAGTACTAAAGGACAACATCCCTGTTCACACTTGTGCACAGTAGGTGTGTAGGTGTGAGAGTGGGTATCCACGTTTTGCCCAATAGCTGACAAGTTACAGAATTTTCCCAGGGAGTTGAAGACCTGGGTCTATTCCCTCCTCGGCTTTAAAGGAATTTAGACCTACATCTCCCAGGAGCAGGAAGCTTAAACAGTGAGCTATGAGTTAGCCCCAGCTGCCTGATGAATCTGGGCTACTGGACAGACAAGAATACATGGTTAATGGGACATGAAGGAGAGCAAAATAGAGATCATTTAACTCTGTAACCTAATATTTGTGGCATTCTCTTGAGGAGGGGGAGTCCTGGGCTTTGTCACTTCCTTCCAGGATTATTTATCTTTTTAAATGGTGATCTCAGTAAAATGCATGCACAGTCTAGGGAGCATGAAAGTGGAAATGTGATTCTGATCTGGTGAGAAGGGCATTCCCTGAGTAATGAAAGCTGTGGGTTCCAGACCCTGCTGCTGGGACTTCCTATACATTTTACTTTATATGTGAATACAGTATCTGGTCATAGTTTAACTCCTGCTGCATACAGAGGCAATAACATCTTCTTGTAATTATTCAGTTTATAGATTTAATGGATTGTATCCATATATATCCTTCTTTCTTTCAGGTAGCATCTCTTCAAAAATACCACATTAGTTTCTTTGTCTTTGGATGTTTATACTTTTAACTGTCTCTATCACTAAAAAAAATGTTCATGCCTGTACTTACAAATATTAACAAAATAAGTAAACCTTTTATCCTTCAAGAAAAATAGGGAACAATAACAATAGATAAACAGAATATACAAAACACTAAACGTCTCCAAAAGAGGAAAATTAATTTTGGTTCTTTTGGGTGAAATATTGCTCCTTGCTATCTCTGTGAAGAGGGACAATTAATGAATTATGCTCTAAAATGTTTACAATGGGTTTAAATGAGACTTGCTTGGTGCATAGGACTTGGCGGATACTCTTGTGTAGAGTGGATGGCACTCTGACTGTTAACAGAAATAAATTTTCCACATTCATTAACTTAAAGTTTTCAACAATTGCACAGTTGTCGTATCTGCAAATTAGGTTTCCTTCACCATTGAGGGATTCTGAAGGATTTACAGGGTATAGTGAATTCCTATTCCCTTTCAGTAGAGTTTCTTTTTGAGAATTAAGATAAAACCAATCTTCAAGCCTCCAGTACTTCTTGTTGTCTTCTCAATTTCCCGTTGTAGGATTAATTTGTCCAAGAACAGAGAAGAATACACAGTGGGGAGTGACTAGAATGATTTCCTGTGTCACCTCTAGATTGTTTTAGGGCTAAAAAGACATGTCATACCAAAGCAAAGAATTAATTTCTTGAGGCCAAGAGCTTAGTAGAAATGATTAGACAGTTATGTGATGAACAGAACATTTGAAGGGCTACATCAGATAAGAGTCTAAAAATTGTATTTCAGAAGGTTCAAAGACATTAATTTGTGTAAACTGGAAGAACCTTCTTCTATCAGTGGGTTATTCCGTAACTATCCACAGTTGGTTTTTCTTGCACCATCATTGGGTTTCTTTCACCTTCATACAAGCACATCTTTAACTGAAGTTGTTTTCTGATGCATTCTAACTAATATGATTTATAAAAATCTATGGTAGACAAAGCAGCATGTATTTTAACATATGCCTAGTGGGTTGAGCTGAAGCCCAGAAGGATCTCCCTGTTTAGTAATGTTAAGTTCTAAAAGTAGTCTGTATTTTCTTAGTTATGTGTTAGGTACACCTAGTATAACTTTAAATCCTAGTCAAGACAAATCTAATGATTGGGTGCTAAGTTTAGATCATTATTGATTAGTTCTAGCACCTCCTATGCTCCTGTGAATAATATATTGGAAGAAAAATAAATCCTTATTGTAACATACTCTAAAATAAATTAAATGAACATTTTAATCAAAAGTGTGTCATTAAAAGGTTTCCCTATACTTCACATGGAGATGTGAAATGCTGTTTACGAAGACCCAGTGACCTCTGAAATGAAAAGGGCAAAAAAGGTATGGAAGAATGAGACCTGGAAAAAGGCTATTCTGGTATTGTAAATGTGGTGAGAGGTGCTTTCTGTAGAAAATTTTAATTATACATGTATTTTCACAATATAGTATATTAAGGACCTGCATAATTATAAATGTTTTCTTCTCCATGAGAAATAGATAACAGAGGCTTCCTTTTAAGAAATAGCTGGAGCATTTTGTATACTAGTTTACCAGGTAGACTCATTTTTAAAAGACTGTTTTTTTATATTGCTGTTGTCTTTCAGGTTAGTAGCTAATTGTTCAGACTAGGATTGAAACATTCTTATTCTTTGTATACAGAATGTTAAATTGGGCACAAGTATGTGTGAGCTTTAGCTTGTTTGTTTATATTTGTATTCCCTTATATTTAATGAAATAGATTACAAGGACATGGTGATGCCAAAGATAAATTTAAACTTAAAACATACATTTAAAATTGAACATATAACAAACATAAATAAGATAGTTAAATGTACTAGGAAATAAATGTTAAAAATTTCAGGAATAGTAATACACAAATACATGAAAACAAATATATAAAGCTATAAAGTTATTCTTAAAAACAAGCAATGAAATGAACTTGTTCATTACACACCATTAAGTGCGTCTCTAGGGAAAATGATTTGCCCAGCCTTTCTTTTCACAAACCTTTCTTCTATCTCTTAAAATGAAACTGTCTTTTTCTGGCTTCCTTGATGAATTGTTACTAGAACTCCACTTCTCCATTCAAGAAGTCTTATCAGTTAGATCTAACCTGTCATAACTGCTTCAGAGAAAGGTACAAATGATTTATTTTGGTGTTTTGTCTTCAGTTGAATTCTCCTTTTCAATTTAAATGCCAACAGAATAATAGGCTTGCCAAACTTGATACATTCAGTATTTCATCTTTTATAGTGTCTTGGTTCTATGGAGCTTTATCCTGTTGCAGTGAAAGTGTTAATTGTTTAAATTTATAATTTTTAATGACATATTTGACCTGCACGTTGTCTGCAGTCAAGATGCAGCTTTCAATGTGTGATATTCAAGAGATAATGAAACAAAGATAAGTAGGCTCTCATATCAAAATGAAAAGTAGTGTAGATTGTTATGTAACAACTTGGATGGTTTTTAAAACATTTCATGAAAGTATATAGATAATATAGAAATATAAATTAATTATAAAGATAATGAAAATGCATCAAGCTTGAAGGTCATATAATCTGCATATAAAATTTGCTTGTGCCATTTATTTCTGTAGAGAGTTTTTTCTCAAATTTATTGCTAAATGAGCATCTCACACTAACATCAGTTTGATTCATAAACTATTTACAGAAAATTATTCAATAGTTTCTAAATCATGTTTTCTTTTCTGAAATATTATAAAACTTCAGTAAGTATTATGTTCCTTCTCCTAAGTAAACTTCAACCTTCTTATAAATTGGTCTTTCCTTTTTTTTTCTGTACAAAATCGATGTGCTGTGTGATTTAGATATAAGAAGAAAATAAGGATAAGCAACACCTAAAACCTTATTTTCTAACTACTTATTAGCCAAGCTGAGTGAATAATTCTAAATCAGTTAACTTTTTTTCTTCATCAGAGAACATGTATAAACATACTCCTTCTCCATATATTGTGGCTAGGTACAGATATTGAGAAAGCCCAAGGCAGAATCAATCTGTTATACTGTTTTTTGTAAATGGCATAGTTTAGATCAGTAACGAAAAGAAGACACATTTGCCCTTTGGTGGGGTGCTGCAAATCTTAGACTGTATTTTCCCATTTTTAAACCACTCTATGTGTGCTGAATTTATGTTCTGTTACAGGTTTCCTATCACTTATACCGATAAAAGTGTAATGTCTGTACCTGGTCTGTATGTTAGTTGAATTGTTTTTGGCTAGAGCAACATATACATCTAATAAATAAATATGTTTTTCTATAGATGTGTGTGTGTATACCATAGCACCTATCTGACCAGTTACAAATATATAATACAACTCAGTATCTGAATGCAGTCTTTGGATTGATCGCATATTTGGATATTGAGTTGAGTTGTGTTGTATATTTATAATTGGTAAAGTAGGTGACGTGATACCATTGCCTGTGTTCCCTGTTTGGATGTGTGCAAGCATTCTAATGCATGGAATGGCCTATGTAAGTGTGTTGAGATGAGTGCTTATGTGTGGTGTGCAGCGCCGCAAACCTCATCAGTTGCACATGCAGGCATTCGCCATGCCCCTAATTTGCACTGTGGTGAGGTTTTTTGACATCAGGAGATCCCAGTGTCAAGAAATCTTATGCTTGAACAAGCAGGGTAGCACATGTAGTGGCAGTGTGTGCTGCCCAAAACCAGAGCCTGGCCAGCGGGAGCCATACTCTGTGTGTTGGATCACTGCCGCTGAAGCCCTGGAATGTTCCCAGTACCTCAGCTAAGACTGCCAGGGCTAGCCCAGGTGTTGGCCCCAGCCTTCCCTACCCCACCTGGGGCAACTTGCTGTATGCCAGAGCACGCATGCATGGGCATTCTCTAGGGAGAACGATATGTTACTGCTTTTTGTCCCCGGAAAACACATATGTATTCTCATTTGGATGCACCCTTTGAGTTTAAAAAGAAGTCAGTTGAACTATATGGATTTATTGTAATGAAGAACAGTGTGTCAAGTCAAAATGAAAAAAAAATGTTTGCACTGTGGTGTTTGGAAATACATGTATATTACTGTTAGTCCTGAGTGAAATTTAGTAGCCTGTAGAAGTTGAGTTTAAAATACTATGTTGGGCAGAGGTACTAGTGAAGAAATCACTGGATGTTTGGGGTTTTTTTGACCAACCTGACGGTGGGTGGTTGGACCCAGAAAAGTATTACGCGAACAGGCCGGGGACGAAAGGGTTACGGGGCCTTGTTCCTCCTTCTCCTGTCTCTTTCTCCGTCGACAGAAAACACCAAGGAGGCGGTATAACAAATAAATGCTTTACTCACACTTTCGTATAGGTGGTTTCCTTTACAGCAGTTTCAAGAATAAATTCGTTGTTAACTCGAGAGCTCTAATTCGGTCGTGATGGGGGCGTCCGGAGGGAAGGGATTTCGTGGACACAGGACCTCCAGTGAGGGTGATCAGGCCTCTCCGATATGGCGTGGGTCCCAGCTTTTTGGCGCGCGCGCTTTTCCTTTTAAACGGGCTGCATATTATACTTAGTTATGTCCCTTTTCTGTCTTCAGCAGATCAGTTTCTTATCTCTTATTTAGATAACTAGGAATGTGTTGTTATTCTTAGGCCCAGTTCTACATTGTATGGTACTGTCTCCTGTGATTTACAGTATGTTCTCCGTACCCACTAACCGGGCACTCCTACATGTTCATTAATGCTCCTTTGCTACTGTGCATTATGCTTAGTACCTCTAATATGAGGTGCATAAAGATGCATTAACTTGTGCTAATGTGCAGTAAAGGCAAACAGTATTTTTGTGACTAATTCTACTGTGCATTAGTATGTTTTTTGCCATGATGCGCTAATGTACAGTAGAATAGTCTACTGTGCATTACGGCATCTTGTGTAGATGTGCCTACTGAGGCTGTGACTGTCATCAGCCTATAGGAAGTGCTTCCTCTAGCTGGTTAAGATTTATGCAGTAGCTTTAATACCGCACTGAGATAAAATAAGGAGATTTTACTTTTAGGACCAAATAATGGGTTCTTTTGTTCAATGGATGCAAGACAAGTTGGCAGGACAAAAAAAAAAATGGATCTTCCAACAAAGCAATTTTGTGTAGAGTGAGCCCACAGCAGCTCCACTATCACTGTAATTGTCTATAGGTTTTAATAGTAGTTAGGACTCATGTGCCTTCTAAGCACCACTGCATTTAGGCCTTTGAATCCACATAGTGTTATGTCTTGTCATTTGTTTGCATTGGCTGCATCTACACGAGATACTTACTGTGCAGTAGCTTGTTACTACTGCACAGTCGTGTCACAGGACACTATCTGTGACATGACACTACTGCACAGTAGTAACGAGTAGTAATAAACTACTGTGTAGTCAGTATCACCAGGAAGCCATGTGGGAACACTACCGTGCAGTAACACAGGTAAGTACTTGGTTATGCAGTTTGTCCTTCAGAGTTCATTTTTCCACCTGTTTGTTGGCAAACTTTGCAGGGCATGGGATTGTATTCAAAAGGATATGAACTGAGAAGCTTACTCTTTTTTTTTTTTTTTTTTTAATGAAACTAAAAATTTTGTTGAAGCCGATTCAGCCGCAAGCAAGATCTTTTATGCGTCAGACTGATCTGTAGCAACCAAATATACAATTTAAGCTAGGTCAAAAAAATTGTTAGGGTATGTCAACTCTGCAGTTTACAGTGTAGTACAGAGGTACCAGAGCTAATTAAGATGCTAGAAGCAATCTAGCTGTGGCTATTATTTTTGTGATGTTTAAGCTTTTTACAGTTAATTTCCATTTTCTGTGAAATGCATTACAGAACAACCTCTATTTCTGCCTTTACTTTGAGAAATTAACTTGGAATTTTGTGCTGCCACAGCCAGACTATCCCTATTACCAAAGCTAGTTTGGTAATTTGTTTTTATTTCTATTTCTATGGAACAAAAAATAAAAGTATTTAAATATGTTAGTTTTGAAAAAAATGTTAAGTAGTTAAGACCCTCATATCTTAAGATGGTTCTAGTATATGTCTCCTAATAATCTATTTTATTTTTCAAACACATACTTTTTTTTATTAAGATATGAGAAAATCCTTGGTTGGTACAGGACCATTAGTAGTGTACTTTTTTGTTCTGTTCTTGCTGCAGACCCAATTAGTCATTTTGGGAATAGTACAAATTAGATGAATAACAAATACGCTTCCTTTTCCTGGAATACAGGGCACTAAAATAGTTTTTGAAATGCAGCTACTGAAGACTATACTGACAGCTGTACAAGACTATGCAAAACCTATGCTGTGTTTCCTTGTGTGCTAAACTTAAAAGAGGTGAAGTCTGTATTCATGTGCTATACTTTTCTTCCCCAATGTTTCCAAATCAGAGATACCTTAGAGGAAAAATAATGTCATTTTATATGAAATACCACAGCTTTTCTGAGAATATCACTCAGCAATTTTAGTTAACAAATGAAACTGCTAGCTTTCTTTTTCTTTCAATTCCAGATACTTAATTTGCTTGTATAGAGCTGGCTAAATTTTGCCATTCTTAATTGTTGCAAAACATTTTGAAAACGGCAAGTCTCTTGATCTTGATACTTCATGTAGTGAAATAAAATGGGTAGAAAAGCATCAAACTGAAGAAGATTAATAGCATATAATGTAATAATAGTTTGAACTTTTAGGAAGAGGCATTATTCTCATCAATTTTATCTTGTATAACTGTATTTTTGTATAATGAGAATCCATTTGTCATTGTGCTGCTGTTGTAATAAGTGCTAATTAATCTATTATTAATTTTGGAGCAGTTCTGTAGTCCTGAGTATATGATAATTTATATGTTTAAGCTTTCAAATTAATTTTTATTTTCACTGAAACAAATTATAGAACAACTTCTACCCATAAAAAAGATAATTTCTAATGATGTGATGATGCATAGGACATTTGTATTCACTTTCTGCACTGGAGAATTTTCTGCACCCTGTTTCTCCTATGGAAAACATTTCAATCATCTCATCAACAGCTAGAAACAATGCCGCTTAAGTGACCAAACATATTGAAAAACAAATTGGGAAGAGTTGTTTCACAAATACCCACTATCCTGATCAAAATTTGTGGGAGCTATAAATAAATGTTTATGAAGAAAGGACAATTTTGAGGGGGGAGAATGTTGCTCTTCCAAGCTCTGCCTGGAAAATAAACTTTTCCACATGAATCACCAAAGTGAAGAGCTAATCTTAGTAGCCTGTGTAGATGTTCACAATGTAATTATGTGTTCTAAACTCTGTTGGACTAATTGGCTTAGTTTTACAGTAATAGGGGTTTGCATATTTTTGTTGGCTGTGGTGGGGTCCTTGGGCTTGACTCCAGGAATAATCCTTTATTATAGGAAAAAAATCTGATCTCTCTCAAACGCAGCTCAAATGTGGTACCCAAATGAGATGTTCTAAGTCTGTGATTTTGTCCTCTCCATTTTTTACATGAGGAATTAGAATAATTAATAATGAGCATAAGCAGTAAGTGCCATACTGGATCAAACCAATGGTCCATCTGCTTTAGTATTCTGTCTCCAGCAGTGACAGAAATGTATACTTCAGTGGAAAAGTATTGAGCAGGATCTATTTTATAGCTATAGTGATCTGAGCCCTATTTATTACCTCCCTGGCATCCACCATTATTGGTTTAGAGATGCCAGAGGAAACATCTCCAACCATTTTGTTCAGTGGTCATTAGTAGATCTATCATCCATGAATTTATCTAGTCCCTTTTTGAACTTAGCTATTGCTATCTGCCTCTACCACCTGCTGTGGCAAAAGTGACCTTATTCCACAAGTTAACTATTTGTTGCATAAAAAGTACCTTTTCTCATTAGTTTTAAGCCTGTCACCTACTAATTTTAGTGTGTGCCCCCTAGTTCTAGTATTCTGGGACTTGGTAAACAACTTACTTGATCCACATCTTTCATGATTTTATAAACTTCTATCATATACTCCCCATAGTGTTTTTGATCTCTCCTGGTATGACAGCTGTTCCATTTTGGTTGCCCTTTTCAACTTTTTCTTATTCTACTACATCCTTTTTGAGTGGGGACCAGAATTGCATACAATATGCAAGATGTGGGGACACCGTGGATTTGTGTAGTGGCATGATGACGTTTCTGTTTTGTTTTTGTTTTCCTTCTTAATGAAGCCCCATATTTTATTGGCATTTTAGTTGCTGCTACTTATTGAGCTGATGTTTTTAAACAGCTATAAGGACTCCTAGATCTCTTTCCCCGAGTTGTAATAGCTTCAGAACCGAGCATTGTATATGCATAGTTGAGGTTATTTTTCCCCTGCAGTTGTTAATACTGACATTCATCTGACATTTTTTTCATCTCTCACTTAGCTGGGTGAGATCTTTCTGGAGTTCCTTTCCATCATCTTGGGACTTGACTACTTGGAATAGTTTGGTGTCACCTGCAAATGTGGAGATTTCACTGTGCACCCCATTTCCAGGTCATTGATAAAAATGTTGAACAAAATAGGGCCCAGCACATATCTCTGTGGAACCCCACTTTTTACTTTCCTCTGTCCTGGAAAGAGACCCTTTAGCCCTACCATTTGCTTCCTATCTTTTAACTACCTCTCAATCCACAAAAATAATATTTCCTCCAATACTGTGTCAGCACAGGTTTTTTTTAAAAGCCTTTGGTAAGAGACCTTGTTGAATGCTTTTTGAAAGTCCAAATATCTTAGGTCAACTGGATCCATTTTGCCTATATGCTTGTTAATGCCCTCAAAGAACTCCAGCGAATAGGTGAAACGGGATTTCTCTTTACAAAAACCATTTTGAGTCTTCCCTAGGAGATCGTTACTGAATATCTGAGTTAACATCTCAGTGAGATTTATGAAAATTCAGACCTGTCTGAGCTCTCATTTGAGGCTTCTGCAGGCTCTGTTTTATCTTTATAACAATAACAGCTAGATACTTCCTTCTTTATTGTTCATATGAAAACTGTCATTCTGGAGAACAAGATCTCATCTTCAGAGGTACAGAGTTATCCTACAAATCGTGTGTTGGCCCAGTCCAACCCATGCAACCCTAACAAATGTTATATCAGTACAGTTAATCTTTTTTGAACATCTAATCAAAAGTTGGAATAAATAGCAACTGTTGTTTCTACTTGCACCACAAATTAGTAGAAGGGAAAAGACTGCTAAATTTGACCTACCATACTCACCTTCTTTTTTTAGTTCCTTTCCAGACTAAGTTCCTGACATATCTTCCCAACACCTATTGTAAATTGTAGTTTTGTTTGGCTTACAAAAAGAAAATAAAGAATTTTAAGCAACCCCTTGGAATTGCTATCACTTTCAAATTCCCATATGTTATGATCATGATGGACCTTAAATTTATAAAGCAAGATGTCTTGGATGTATGCAATAGAGCTCTTCTGAATTATTCAACAATTTTAGGAGAATGGAGCTTAGCTCTGGCAGGGCTTAAACTACTACATGCTAAATATGAACTTACTAGCTAAGTGTCCATCAAGAATGACAGATTTCAGGGAGTGTTTACATGTCCCCCATCACCCCCCACTCACTCTTTGGAGCCAACCACATAAAGACTCCCCCTGCTACCTCCTCCTTCAGCTTCTGGCATGAGGGCTTCCTCCCCCAGATCCTCTCCACCTTGCAGCATGGCTTCCTCCCGCCTCTCCTCCCCTCCCTGCTCCCCTCCCTCCCTCCCTCCCTGCTGCCTCCCCCTCCCTGCTGGCTGTTGTTGGGGCTGGGCAGTGGCAGGGCGCCACCACCGTGACCCGCCCCTCCACTCCTCATGTCCCCACTTCCCTCCCTTCCTTCCCTGCCACCCAGCCCTGACAGCAGCCGCCACCATGACCCCACCGCTTCGCCTCCCTCCACCCAGGCCTGCACAGCCTCCCTGCCTCCCCACTGCCTCCCCTTCCACGCTGGGTGTTGTTGGGGCCCCCTTCCTTCTCCCCCCCCTCCCACCCTGCCCACCACCTCCCCCATCTGGCTGGCTATTCTGGAGGGCATCAGGGCCAGGTGGCACCCTCCCCCCACTGTCCATCCCCCCCTTCACCCTCAGGGAGGGAGGCATGGGGAAGGGAGCTGCTCAGGCAGCTGGTGTGTATTTGTCATTGCCCCCAGTTCTCTGGCAGTGCTTCAGACTTAGACCCGTGCAGTCAGGGCCCGTTCTACCAATCGCTTCCCTCCCTCTCGGTGGCACATGCAGTTGGCCCAAAGTGTTACACACAGACAGACACACAGACAGACAGACTAAGCCCTTTATTATATTAGAATAATGCAGCGCTTTCTTACATCTCGCTTCTTCACCTGCTCATAAGTTTTGTTACAGACTGTATCTGTTCCATAGTTCTAAAGTCATCCACACTGTCTTTTATAGAGGTATGAAGACATTGGCCTGTTTGAGAGCCCAGACTGGCACTACCATCACCACAGATAGGATACAGTAAGTGCCACCTCTGTTCCTGTGCTTTCTAGCAGGAAAGGTTCTTGCATCAAGGCAGAGGTGGAGTGGTTTTCAGGGAGGGGCTCCCTCTGCCCACATCCACAAAGGGTACTGCTAAAATAAAAAAAATTATGAAGGGAGGGGGAGGGGCTGGAGTCTAAAATGGGTGAGAATTGCTGTTGTAGGGCTATGCTAATCCACTCTATGGGATTCCTGTCTATGCTTTCCCATATATCCTTTTAAGGACACCTGTGAATAAGTAGGCACAGACAATGTAAACAGAAAAAAAAGGGCAAAAGATTTCAATGTCTGTCAAGGCACAACTGGGTAGGAAAAAACAGGTGTGTGTGGTGGACAGTATTCTGGGACTACTGGTTTCCTATTTATACTGAGCTACAATTTTACACTGCACATTACAGGTGATAAAATATGAGCAGAAACTTCAACATCTCTTCTCTAAAAGATTTGTAATCTAAAGATAAAGAGTGGTCCTGTTAAGTAGAGCAGACAGGCCGAGTGGCTTGCAGGCATGGTTGCTCGTACACTCTGGAAATTGGTGACTTTTTGTGTAATTTGAAGGAAGAACAAGATACAGCAATTAGTGTGCATTAATGCGAGAGGCATTTTTGAGTGTAAGGTTTTGAATGAAAGAAGGTATCATAAAGTGGTAGTGTGAAATGTGGGATGAGGACATATTGTAAAGAGACTGCATGTCTGGTATTTGATGTAATATGACAATGTCTCAACGACTTTTCTGGGGACCTGGAATGCTAGGGTTGGAATTTTTATAACTACTAAAATTTGTTCAAGATATTACTATATAAATATTTCTACAGCCATATTTCATTTTCATCACTTAGAAAGAATGTATTTTGTCCAATTCTTTAAGGTTAAAATGTCCGACTGCCTCTACACAAGACGTTACTGCTGAATTTCCTAATTAGCTCTGCTGTAAACATCTCAGCATCTACACATTAGGTTGCAGGGAACTAATTAACTGTGCAAGGTTTGTATGTGTAAATGCAAGTACTGTCCTGCTGCAGAGTTTTCATGGCATGAGGACGATCGGGCTGGTTGGGGCATGAGGATGTTTCAGTGTGGGTGGGGGCTGCCTGCTGATTAGTCCTGCACTGAAGAACCCTTGTGCCCTAGCCTGCCCCTCCACAGTACATTGAGCCAGACTGGAGCAGTCACAAGATGCCAGGCTGACCCCTTGGACCTCCAGCCAGCCAGCTCTTACCTGTCTCAATGTGCTGTGGTCCTGGGTGCATGTGTAAACTCCAGGAGTCATAAACTATGGTGTAATATGCTTGCATTATTTGATTTACGTTAACATTATTGCTTCACATTAATATAAATGTGTAGATGCACCCAGTGTTGGGCAATGGCATTGCAACAGGGGTCTGCTAACTAAAGGATTTGATTTTGTCAGTGCAAATCTTTAGTCTTTGATCAAAAAGGAGATGCAGTGAAGAATAGAATTTAGGTACTTGCTAGTTGCTTGGAAGGAGTCAATTTTGCATTTTGATATGCACTTAATCCAGAGGTAATTCAGAATTTACATTAAATTCATTCTATCCTTCACTGTGCACCTACAAAGATCACTGATAAATTTATAAATACTGTACAAGTAACAAGAGCTGCAAAGATTTTAGCATACTGTGAACCATCTACTATACCTATAATTTGTATAAATTACAAAATACTCAGAATAAAATATCTACAGTAGGTAGGCTTCAGTGCAATTTAATTTTGTCTGAAACATAGGAGTCAATAGCAAAATTACACTGCCAGTAAATTTTGCACAATCCCCAACCCCCTTCCTCCAAGAGATAAGATTATAGAGGCACTGAGAAAAACTAATAGAAGTTATTCTTGTTTTTTGGTGGTTGTTACACATGCACACACCCATGTCATTTGCTGGCCCCAGGTCCAAATTTTGGTGGCAAGGGAGCAGTGGGCACCACAATTTTATGCTATTTTCTGTTCCTTTACTGGCTTCAAATTACTCCTAGGCTGTACCAAGACTATTTTTAAGCTTAGTCTCTTACTTCCTACTTCTCTGGCCCTTCTCTAATAAATTAACAGTGCTACAATTAATATTGTTGGAAAGCCATGTTTACTTGGGACCCTTTTTCTCCATATTAGCAGGAATTCCTGAGTAGTGGAAACAGTATCAAAATACTGGGATGAGGAGTTGCAAAGAGGCTTCTGGATTTTAGAGCAAATAGAACAAGCACAAGGGGGATGTATAAAATCTTAATACTATTAAATCATATATAAGTGTCTACATTAAGCAGAGTTCAGCAGGTTTAAAATGTGTAACTAGAGTTAAACGGTTTCCTTGATTCAAAGTCAAATCCCCAAAAGTGCTGAGGTGCTTTCATTCATATGATCATGTATGTTCCTATCTCTCTCATGAATTAAGTAATATTTACTGTCCTTGCTTTTTGTGAACTCTGCTTCCCGAATTGGAGATTGGTAGAGAATGCTTTCTTCGGTTCTGACCATATTTCTGCATAAGTGAGTCCGAAATCATTAGTTTTTGGTAAGTTCAAACAGCTTGTTAAAGTTCATAGAGAAAATGCAAATAATAAATTTGGTTAGATCTTAAAATGAAACATTTATCTTTGTTTAAAAGGCAGAGATATTAACTATTTAGTGCAAAATAAATATTAGTGAAATCCTTAATCTTAATCCTTAAATTCTGTATTTCCCAAGGATATGGGAGGAAATTATATTCCTATGTATAAAAAGAGGCAAGGAAGAGAGAGCTTAATCGCTTACCCATTCAGCCCATAAAAATGTCATCAGAATTTTCTCATTTCCGAGTCGGGTCCATCAATGCAAATTCAAATTATATGGTCTGGGCTTTGTGAATCAATGTCCTCTAGTGTATGTGAAACAATTAAGAACTATAAAGTTTCAATGGCTACTGACTTGGCTGAAATAATAGCTGTAAAGATCTGTTTTAATTTAGAAGCTATGTAATAACTGGGAAACAGAGTAGAAACAAATGGTTAATAGTGAGCTGTCTAAGGTGCTGTACTAAGATAAATCTTGTTTAATGTTTTTTATCAATGATCAGGAAAAGGAAATGGACAGCAAATAACCTTATTATTTGCAAATAACCTTATCTGCTAAGTTTTTTCCAAGAGATTTCCAAGTTACCTTGCTTTTTCTGGGGCTCCTGAGTAGTAGTCAGTCTCCTGTTTTCCAGGCAGCCTTGTAGTAAATGTAGGAGAGGATGGTCCAGTTTAGACTGGACATCTAACATTAATACAGCAATTTTCATCCTTCTTGCTACTGCCCTTGAAAAAATTTCTGCTCCTTAGTTGTTGAACATTATGGGGCAATACAGGTTAAACTAATTTACTAGGCAGCCAGTTCTCTGGAGAGCAAGATAGAGGCAAGAGTCCACTGAAGTTTTGAAGACAGAGAATCTGATTTCTATTGTTTCAGAGCATGTGGAGAAAAAGATATTGCAGTTCTTGGGAAAGAACAGCGATGTGAAACTTATTACTGAGTTTTGGAGAAACTCAGGAAATAGGGAGAAATAGAAATGAAGAGGGTACATAGAGGGGAAAAGAGCATTAAGTAGACAGAAAGGACATGATGAATTTAGTTAGTACAGTAGAAGTTATATGTCAGACAGGGAGAGAAAGGCAATTAATGGACTTGGTGGGATAATAACAAAAATTATCCATCATAAAATCTGTAGGAGAAAGAATTTGGGTTGAAAATGCAGGCATGTTCCCTGCCATAAGAGATTTGATGAAATTAGTTTTGCTAACATTGTAGGACATTTTTCTGTGCCTCTGCTTGCAGAATGCTTCAGATTGTGGCCTGAGGCTTAGATTCTGGTAATCAGGACAAACGATGTAATACATATTCATCAAACATTCAAATCAAAACATTAAGGCATTTGCATAAACTCTTTCGAATTCCAGCATATAGTCTTTAACAGGTATATGTGACTATGACAGGCTCAGGTAATCTCCTTTTGTGGTCAGGCTGGCTTGTCCATGTTACCCAACCTCTCCACCTCTTATCTCTTGCCTACAATGACTTGCTGTTAAATATATAAAAAGGGAGGCTGCCTACAAAAATCAGGGTGGCCTACTTCTTGGAGTCTATTACCTCTCCATTTCTCATCCCATAGGTATACTCCCATTTTAAGAGTGCCTTGGTCACCTTAGGGGCTAGAGTCGTGACCTCCAGTTTTCCTTTTATCAGTGGTTCTCAAACTTGTTTGGACCAGGACCTGTTTGTAAACATCGGTGGCCAGTTTGACCTAGTGCCCTTCACTCCTAACCCACTGCCCCTTCACCTCCAGCCCCCAGCCCCTGAGTGTGTGGGGCAGGGGGTGGGATGTATGGGGAATGGGGGACCCCAAGTAGCCCCTTGCAGCCTGGAACTCTGCCAGCCTGCAAGGGAAAAGCCATAGTTTCCCATGTTTTTTCCTTTAAAGGAGAACCCATTTTTAAAGTTTGATGGTCCATTTTTAAAGTTTGTTCATGACACTTTCATATATTCTTCTGATCCACTTTTGGGTCACAACCCACAGCCTGAGAAACAGTGCCCTATAGTCATGCCCATGCCTCACAGATGCCTTTTAGTTGTCCCTTCGTAGTAGAAGGGATCACACTACAGCCAAATCTATTTCCCTCCACAGCCAAATCGACACTGGGCCCATCAGGCCCCAAGACTCTTGTCCAGGCTTCCACTTTCCTAGCTTCAGCTCTTTTTATTTGGCTGAATCTCTTCAGCCCAGGTCTACTTCCTTACACCCTAGTTTTCTGCGTGTCAGCTCCATTAGCTAAGAGTGCCCCTCAGACACTCTGCCTGTGGCTTGTTTGCTCCTACAGGCACAATCTAGGCCTCCAGTGTTATGCATTTTCAAAACATAAACACAAGCAAACTGCTTTCCAATCAAGAGGCACCCCATCTTGGCTCCTTGCCTCACCATGTGCCCTGAGCTCCCCTTGGCTTTCTCCTTACAGCCCTAGGAGACCACACTGGTATCAGCTGGCACACCACCTGTAATTCTTTCCTTCTTTTTTTTTTTGCAAAAATATTTATTTCCATATATATATATATATATCTACCTCTGCCCATCAAGTGAATATTATGGTTCACTTGGCAGATCAAAACATACTTTGATAGTTAAACTATTGTAGTCCATTAAACAGTTCACACCTGTGCACCCATCACCATTCCAGTACTTTCACCCACTGTCCTTTCAGAGGGTTTGCCTTTGAAAAAGTCAATGCCAGTCCACTCTCCACCAGATGAGGTCTTCCATTTCTTTCCCATTGTCCTCTTCTATCTTTCTGTAGTACCAATACATTTCACTCAGCCCCATTTTAATACAGTCCTTGACTGTGGGGTCTGAGTGTCTATTGATGAGTAGGTTCCTGGCTTTCCGCAAGGCATACCTGAAGCAGGAACTGAACTGATCAAAGCAAACTTTCGGGACCCCTTGTTGTTTGGTCAAGTGCCCATAGAGGACCGCTTCTCTGGTCAGGGTTCTGAAACCTGTCACTACCAGGAGGAGTGCCCAGACTTTCTTCTACACTTCTCTGGTGTATGGGCAGTCTCAGAAGAGGTGGTTGATCGTTTCTGCTTGCCAGGTCTGTCTGGGGCAGTTTGATGGACCTCTCTGCCCTACACTGTTTCTCTATGTCCACATAGGGAGTGCCCAGTGGGTTGCCTGCCAATTTATGTCTCTGTGCTCCTTCTGCAGGTCCTTACAGAAGATTTGCTCCCACACAACCTGGCAGCTGTCACCAGGTAGAAAGTCCATGGGCGATATGATATTTCTTGCCCTTATCACCTCCTGTATCTTGCAGTGGTTCCCTTCGGGAGTCTGCTCCTTGCTGTTTGCAGGGTCAAACTGCCTTTCTAGCTCCCAGGCCTTGATTGTATGTGCCCCAGAGCTGCACCTGATCCTTTCAGCTGACTCTCCAGATACACACAAGGGTTTCTTCTTTGCTTTATCATCAGCCTGTTCCCCACCCTCTGCCCCGCTCTGTCTGCTGCAGCTTTGCTCAGCTGACTGTATTTGGTCTAACAAGCTCTAGCTGTTCCTACCCTGTACCCACCCTCCCAGGGTCCTTAACAGGCCGTAGCCTCAGGGTCTGTATTCTTGCTGGGGCTGGCTGCCCTCATTGTGGGCTACAAAAGTCTGGTGCCCTCCTGGGAGTGTAGTTAACAGGTTTGGGGTCCCTTATTACAGTGACACAATAATTTGGGCTAGTGAAGACTGTGAGAAACTTCATAGGGGTGTAAAGGTGGTTGAATAAACATTATGAGGGCAAATAGAAATCACTGCTGACAAATATATGCTAATGCACATTGGAAAGAATAATTGGAGCTGCTCATCTGCTCTGTTGGATCCTAAATGAACTGTAAGTGCTTGTGAAAAAGGCCAGTACTGTTAAATGTAGAAATGTATACAAAACAACTTTAATGATTATATAACACTGAAAATATTAGAAGAAAATTAAATAATCATATTTTATGGCTTAAGCCAAATGCTAACTGAAGAGGCTTAGCAAAAATCAGTACTGTAAGGTTTTATTAATTTTTTCTCAGTAGTATCTGCTGCAGTTTATTGTTAAACATAATACTGTATTAGATGGATTACCAGTCTGTACTTCTAGTATTTGATCTGTGACTGTTCAGTTGAGTTTCCTGTATTTTTAATGAAAATCTTAGGAATGATGCATAACTAATGTTGTAGTATAACAAATCAATGGGATAAATTTCCTGTTCCCTGCCAGGACTACACACTCCCAAGGGAGCAAATGCTGCAGTGTTGGGATACAAGGATACTGGTTTAGCTTTTGCTTTTTTTTTTTGCTTGTTCCTTTATTTTTTTCTCTCAAACACCAGACAAGAATCAACCTTCCGACTGCAGAGGGGCAGTTGGAATTATGGTAGTGTACCATGAATCAGTATAAGGCTAGAAACTGTTTTCAACAAAGAAACTGAGAATTTCACACAGTTACTTTATTGTCTCAAGGCATTGGGGGAGGGAAGCTTTAAGTAAAATACCAAATAGGTAAGTAAAATATTATGATTCCACAGCACTGTGTTGAATGCTATCAGATAGTGAAGAGGAAGGAGTACAGGGCAACATGTTTGTAATCAAAATGGGAGGTTGTCTAGTTAAAGAAGGAAGGTTCTCTCTGACTGATGGCTTTAGCTCCATGCCAAAGCTATCAGGGAGGAAGAAAAACATATCTTCCAGGAATATTTTGTGGTTTTTTCTAAGAGGGAATTACCTTAGAATAAGAATAGGTGCCTGTATCTGTGTTAACTGACAGATTGCATGCATAACTTGCAGGTTTTATTTACTGAGACATTACAGAGCCCACAATAAATCTTTCCTATATTTATTTTATGTTTGTATTCTGTAAATATTAGCCTATATTTATTGCTGAATTTCTTACTGATGATCTCTCCAGCAAGTGATTTATCAGGTGATGCTTCAAATATCTTTCACTTTAAATACTAGATTTAATATGCAAAGATTGCATTTGTACCATATACTCTTCTTTAATTTGAAAACTTCCTTTACCCCTTTTAGGAACTAACAAAATACTTTTTCCTAAGGGGCATATTGCTATATTACACTTAATTAATGAATCCTACTGACATCAATTTTTGGAAAGGGTAATTGTGTTCACTAAACAGACAAAATAAGAAAACCTCTTCAACTAATAATTAAAATTATTACTTTGTTATGCAGTCATTAAGAATGTGTACTCTCCAGTGGTATTCTAATTTTGCATGTGACAGATTTTCATGTTTCTATTTAAAGTACTTTTGATTAAATGTATTTGTTTCTAATATTATGTGTGCCTGCTTCCTTTTCTAGCTTTTAATTGTGCTCTTCTATATTTTTTACTATATGGCCTACATATGTTCCTTTTTATTACTTTAATTTTTCTCCTGTTTGATCAGTTGAAACATCAAAAGTTACATAAAAGTTATGTTATTAAGAGATGATAAAAGCTTATGTGAAAAAATATCAAAGATCAATCCTTCATCTTCCTGATTATAAAAAAATGACTTCTAGTTCTATATAAAAGATCTTACACTCTTGCAGTTTATGTACTGAAGTTTCCCGTTTTTTTGTGTTCATTAGATAAATCTGACATCTGTATCTTTCAGATTCTAACATTATGCCACAATTTTTTAGAGTTGCATTTAACATCAAAAGCACCTGGGAAAGTCCAATCAGCAAGGGTATATTTTCATAAAATTCCAGAGCAATATAAGTGTTTTCTGCTGCTGAGGTTAAAAATCTGAATCATTTAGTACAGGGGTGCGCAAAATGTGGCCCGGGGGCCAGATGCGGCCCGCCAGGACATTCTATCCGGTACGCAGGGCCCCTAAAAAATTTAGAAAATTAATATTTATCTGCCCTGGGCTGCCTGGCATGTGGCCCTTAATGGCTTGCCAAAGCTTAGTAAGCGGCCCTCTACCCAAAATAATTGCCTACTTCTGATTTAGTAGCTACTCTCTAATCACCATTCTTGTTAATACCTGACTACTCCATTTTTTTAAGTTGGGGAGGCAATTGTGTTGATTTATGTGTAGATTAAATGTGTTTTCTAGGCTTTGCTGTCAGTTTTATTTTTGCTTTATCATCCTAGTAAATTTGAAAGTGTTTGCTAAAATTTACCTCAAATGAAAGTCACTAGTGCTTCGTACTCTATTATGATACAGGGAAAGAAAAAAAAATAGTTTGATAGTACTATAATATTATGCTAGGACTACTAATTAATCATCCTTATTTATATCCAGGAGTGACAACTTTGGAGTAGATCTGGGTGAACTCTTTTTGGAAAAAAAAAAATCATTAAAATGCAGTTCCAGGGTTACCAAAAAAGGATTTATGAATTCAGTGAATAGCTTTTACAACAAAGGGGGGCAAGGGGGAATTTTGAAAAGTCAAAACATTTTGATGTTTTCAGAATGAAACATTTTATTTTAAATGAAATGGCAGTCTTATAACAAAGAAAGAACTTTTCATTTTGAAATAGAATTTCATTGCAAAACTGACAACTTTTTTAAAAGAAGGTGAAATTACTAATTAATTGAAGACTATTTTCTTTCCTTTCGCTTTGGGAAATAAAAAAAATCACAGGTCACGTTAGATGCTTTTTGCAATTTCTGAAACAGTTACTAACATCCTGCTTTTGGTCAAACCCAAACTGACCTTTTTTCAATCTCATTTCAATGGCTGAATCAGAGTTTATCAGAAGTACAGCTCTATCCTGTATAGCTCTAATAGGGAGCTACTTATAACTAACTAAGAAGCCTTTGTCCCTGTCCTCAATTCTTGACGATTCCCAAGCTCAGCAATTTCAGAAGTAAATATTTTATTTGTCTTCAAACTGCTATACATCATGATTTACACAATGGTTCCAAACAATCCTACATATAATACATGTGTCGGTTCCTATATGAGTAGCATATTAGATGGGTTCTGGTAGAGTGCAATGAAATTGACACTTTGGTGATAGAAGCTCACAAAATGTCATTGACAACTAATCAGTCAGAAGGATGCACCTTTGAGACTAATCAGTTCAGAGAAGCATGAGCTTTCATAGGCAACAACCTACTTTATCAGATGTTATTAAAGAGTTATTTAATTTGGGGGTGTAATGGTTCCTGACAGTGGCGACATGTAGGGGGTGCACAAGGGTGCAAGTGCACCCTCTGAGAGAGTTGGTGCACCTCCTGACCGACCACACTCCCAGCTTAGGCGATGGGTGGGGCGGTAGGTGGGAGCACTGGTGCCCCCCCATGAGCACTGGTCAGGGAGTGGGAGCACCAGATGTAGCGCTGTGGCCACTTCCAGGAGCACTGCGGCTGCTTCCCGATCAGTGAGTTTTGCTGTGGGGGGACTCCCTCACCCCAGTCAGCGACATTGGTCACAGGGGACGCCCCCCTGATCACTGACTGGTTGCTGGGGGCCATGTACCCCCCCTGACTAAGGTGGCACCAGTTGCCCATGGTTTCTGATGACTAATATCCTTTTCTACTGAACTTCTGCTAATTTTTTTACATGTATTTTACATATTCACTGTTAACGAAATACACTTTTAGAGGAAAACTTCTAGGTGGGAAATATAAGATCTTTGAATTTTGACTAAAAGCCAGAAAATCATTTATTTTTTTCTTTTACAAAGTTTGTTTCTTTCAGGCCTGAACCAACTCCAGCTCATAAGCATATGAAAAATGTCAGACCATCTAGCCCACTATTGTGTCTCTGACAGTAGCAAATAGTAGATGGTTTGAAGGGAAACTATACATGAATGGGGAATATCTGAAATGATCCATCCCCTGTTATACCATCTCTGGTATTAACCATCAATAATTTAAAATTATCAGAGAATATATCCGTGACTTTTATTTAAAAACTCCCAATGGATCTGTTGTCCATGAATTTATCTAACCCTTTTTAAACCCAGTTACATTATCTGCCTCTGCAATCTCCTCTGGCAATGAGTTCCAGGTTAAGGAGGCAGTGTGTAAAAAAATGTTAAGGAGGCAGTGTGTAAAAAAGTACTTCCATTTGTTTCCTTTAAACTTAGCACCTTATTATTTCAGTGGGTGCCCCTTAGTTCTTCTGCTTTGGGACTTGATGAATAACAGTTCTTTATTCATTTTGGCCAGGTACAGACTTTACACTTTTACTGGTATAAGTGATCAGGAACCAGTCTATACCTGTAACAGTGCAGAAGTTCAGCACACAAACTGGTTTAAAAATTGTGGAACCTGGTCTAAGATTTGCCCTTCCCACCAAAGGGTAAATATGCGTTCTGCTTGCTATGGATCTAAACTATGCCATTTACAGAAAACCGCATAACTTAGATCAGTTCTGCCTTGGACGTTTTCAATGTTTGTTCCTAGCCTTTATCTATGCCCTATCAGATTTTATAAATGCTTCCCCTCCCCTTCCTTTCCAAAAGAAAAAAGCCTAGTCTTTTCAGTCTCTCCTGGTATAGCAGCTGCTCCATACCCCATATCACCATTGTTGCTATTTTCTGTACCTTTTATAAGCCCGGTACATCTTTTTGATATATGTACAGTTTTGGTATTTAAAATATTATGCATGTGAGTGAACCATAGATTTATAAAGTGACATCATAATGATTTCCATTTTGTTTTCAATTCCTTTCTTAATGATGCTCAACATTTAATTGCTTTTTTTTGTTCACAGCTGACCTTTTTCTGACAACTATCTATGACTCCAAAATCTCTTTCATGAGTGTCAAGGGCTAGTGTAGAGCCCAACACTGTAAATGCCTACGTAAGCTTCCTTTTCTACTGTGTATTACTTTCCACTTGCTAATGTTAAAATTAATTTTCTCTTCTCATGTAAAAAAGGTAAATACTTATAAATAAATTATTCACAATAAGGAAAATGTCAACATTGCCTAAATCTTACTGTCTTTCAGTGGGACTCAAAGCTCCAAAACTACTTATGTGCTTTGAAAATGGAACTTTGGCTCCTAAATCACTTAGAAACTCTTGAAAATTTTACCCAGAATGTAATTGTAATATTTTCCCTTGGAAGAGCTTGTACAAGTAATTACAAACTAAATTTGGAAGAGTGTTAAATGTACTATTTCAGTAAGAGCATTATAAGACTTTCTCTTCCTAGTGGCATTATGGCATTTCTTTAAGGGGCATAGAGGCAGAACATTCATTTCTACCACGATGGGCCATCTGTGATGGCAGCACAAGGGCAAGGGAGAGCCATGGTTCCCTATATTCTTTGTCACTTCCAATCTGCTTATTGCTTTTCATAGAAGCCCTACTTCCTAAAGGGCACAATCTGTGATTCTGTATTGCCTAACACACAGGCCACAAAAGTAGGAATCTTCTTACACACTTTAATTGCAGCCTCACAACTAGCTACTATACAGATCTAAGGCATTAATACTGATTTTATTTTACACTTCCTCTTATACTATTTATTGAGTTTAACAATGTAACCACAAAGATATCTAAAACATTTTTTAACATTTGAACCTTGAGAAAAATTTCAACTAAAAGGTTAACTACTTTTAATCATATTTACAATCAGTAAATGTTCAAATACCTGATCTTCAATGCAAGGGTTTGAAAGGGAAAGGCAATGGGGAATATCAGAGCTAAAGAAACAAGTCTGTTTCAGAAAGTGTAAAGTTAAAGTATTAAATCATTATATAATAGGTAATGTGTAGAATGAGACATCTGCCAGGACTACATGATTAATAAGCCTCTGATGAGCTTAAACTAGCTCTGTATTTTAAATGGGATTCTGTATGGTTCTATTGATAGAAAATAGAGGGAATATGTGAATGCACCAAATCTGAACAGACTAGAGAATTCCTCCTTCCAAAATACTTAATTCATAGTGACCTCTTTGTCCAGATCCATGGTTTTCCCAAACACCACCTTACATATTTTTGTATTTATATCTGTTTATTTTGGCTGTTTAAACAACAATTAAATAGAACCAATTATGATAAAGTTATTCAGTTTCCAAAATGGACTTTTTCTGTTGAGTTTGATGGAGAGCTATTTTTTCTTTAAGACATTGGTTAGTGTTGTGCCTTCATTTATTTGCTCTTCATTCAATTTGACTTTATGTTCTGCTAAGGAGAGAACTGGCTCTCCTCCAGAACTGTTAATTTTTAAGAAGGGTTTAATTTTAAATCTAGCAAAGCTATTGATGAGATGACAAAAGCCTTGGCTTTTCTTCATTATTTACACTGTTCAGAATTCTCTGTTACTGAAAATAAAATGGGGGCTTCCATTCTGATAATTTAACAACTGAAAGTAAGGTTTGTTTTCCCTGGAACTGTTACACTGTTGCAGCATATTTTGTTTCTGAAACTTTAAAGCAGAACATCATGTTTCAATTGGTGTAACTCAGATGATAAGAAGTGGAGTGTGTGTGTGTTTTTGTGTACATGCATGTGTGTATAGGTACCCAAAAGTATGGTATAATACAACATTTATAAGCATGCATTTGTAATAGCTGTGTTATTAACAAGGGACAAAGTCACAAATCATGTGGTTATATCAGATTTACAAAAACAACTTTAACCATCATATGTTCAGTTTATGCCACATATATTATAAGGAGTTTTTCCTAATAATAATGTTTTAGAAAATATAGCTAGGACAATTTTATGTATTCATCCTTCATCTGTTATATATGAGGTAGCTTAGGGTAGTATCCAATAAAAACTTAGATGCCTGCAAGATAGGCACTGCAGTACCTAAAATTTAAACTTTTGATCCCTGGTTAGGTACCTAATCTCTATATACAGTGCATGGAGAAAACCAGGTGTCTGAAAAGTGTGGGTAAAAAATCCCACACAATGAGTTGGGAGCTGCCAGAACTGGCCAGTAGGAAAAACTAAGCATGGAGGAGTATTTGAGAGTCTGCTTTGGAGTTTAGGCTACATGCCTGTATCTTCTGAGGCTTCAAAGTCTGCAATCCTGCGCTGAGAGTTGGTGCCTGATCTTGCTGTTGAAAAGAATGGATCTGTTTCCATTTTCAAATGTGTCTGGAGGGGAAAGAAGGGTTAGTGTGCACACCTGTACATAATAGCTTAGTGGGTAGGGTATTTATGAACTGGGAGACCCATTTCAAAAGACTGCTAATTGGTATGCATAAAAAAACAAAAATAATCCTGGAAGTACGGACCAAACCCTAGGGCTCAATCTTCCCAGCTGAGTGAACTAACCGCAATTCTGGACCCTTGAATTTTGGATTCTTTGCAGAAAAGTACAACTTTAACAGGAGGTAAAAGGCACCCCACAATGCATGCATTATAGCTAAGAGTTTTGTGGTTAAGATATTGTCCTCAAGGATGCAAGATGGGTTTGAAGGCCCAAAGTGAGAAAGGGAGGATAGAACCCAGATGTCACAAATTGCCCCCCAGGAAGATGCTTGTTTAGGACTGCTACAGCTTTGTCTGGCCTCTGAATGTATCGCCAGAAGCCAGCCCAGGTGTGGCTTCTAGAGTGGGGTGGAGAAAGCCCAGCCTCCTTCCACACTCTGAGGATCCTGGCTTTTCAGTCTCTCACCATCCCTGGTTCTCAATGGCCCTCAAGGAAGTGGTGCCTCTTCCAGCATGTAGCCCGCCTGGCACTTAATGCTACATTCTCTGTGCACAGGCTAAAGAAGGCAAACTGAGTCACACAATATTTTATCACATATAATCCACACATTTTCTCCTCAAACCAACAGGGGAAAATTGGAATGCATGGTTTACACAATGAAAGGGTTCCCCATGGGTCCAGACACTTGAGTGGGGGTAGAGTAGTGGCAGGGTTAATTGGTGTGGCTCCACCCTGCCATTTGTCTAGACCCATGGAAAGCCCCCTTCTCAACAACATGCCAGACTGGGCTAGTGCCTGTCGCTGGATTGAGTTGGCCTGCAGCTGGATCCCATACATTGGATCCAGAGAATAATGTGAATAGTTGAAAGAGAAATATCACAAAAAATTCAAAGTTCATCAAAACAGGCTTCCCCCTTTCTGGGTAAGTGGTCTAACTACTAGGTTATTATACAAAAGATAGGCAGTGTGAACTCCCCTGAACATACTGATTAAAAAACCAAAAACAAACAAACAAAAAACACCACCCCAGAAGCAAAGGTTCAATGTGGTTGATGTGCATTAGCTGTTCTCTGACTGGGCTAAGGCAGGCTTAGCCTAGGACAGTTCTACTTGTAGGGCAGAGTTCCTAGTGACTGGGGAATGTTCAGAGCAAACAGAAGTGCCTAGAGATTTTACATATCTCTGGGGTTAAGCAGCCATTGCATGGGAATTTTTTGAATTGCAGTTTTGGACCTAAACACCCACATTTCACCTCAAGCCTACTTTTGAGGCCTAAATTCTTTTGGTCCTTAATTACCATCCATCCATTGGAGAGAGTCATAGAAACTGTTTAAAGATGGCAGTATTTTCCTATTTCAGGCTTAATATCTAATATCTCACACGTCTCAGCACTGGAAGTAGGTACTGTGTATCCCATTTGGAAGGTGGTAATTTCTCCTTTCCAGAGTTCCCATTTCAAACCATGCAGAAAATTAGTGACCAGACTTCAGGTAAGGTGACCAAAGAGTCATTATAAAAGTATCAGATAACTCAGCATACAGTATATGGTGTATATCTCTAGATAGTGTTTAGTTTATTTTTGGAGAGGATATGCTTTCAATTGTATATTCTATATACCATCTAAATCAACACATATTGATTGATTTGCCATCCTACATATATATGAAAGGTAAGATAGTTCAAGGACTTACTTATTAATTAATTCAATATCATCATTTGAAAAACATGGAAGAAATCTATACTTACCCTTGGTATTTTTCAGATTGTGGTTCTGGGTGGTCAATGCTTTTTTTCCCCCATAGAATACTTATTCAAATTATACATTCATTATCTCTTAGCTTCCACAGTGGGCACTTTAGAATGAGAAGTAAAAGTCTTCCACAGCATGCTTTTCTTTAATAAGAACAGAGCACTTACATTGTATTTCGCAATCCCTTGTCATTTTATAGTAGGACAGCTACCTAGTGACCACTTCGCATAAATATAACTCTTTCCTTTAGGCTAGGAGGTAATCTGTGCAAATCCCTTGTCACAATTTGACTCATTGCCAACGTTAATCTGAAAGTGCAAAAGTACAAGAGCACTATACTGTCAAGCTGGTGTCTTGTTTCCTAATTACTCGTGGTTTCCCAAAGAGAAAAGGTTCCTACTGTAATTTTTTCAGTATAACTTATCCTGTTTTTCTTTCAACATTCTCATTAAAATGTTATAACATGTAAGAAGACATGATTTACTGAGGATCTACATTTTAATTGTACAGTCAGGGCTAGTTTCTCAGCTGGTGTAAAATGTCTTGAAGTAATAAGACCCAGCTGATTTATATCAGCTCAGAATCTGCATTAAATTTATTGTTTACTTATAAAGCTCAGATCCATAAAGGGTACATCTACACATGCAATTAAAGTAGCTAAATAAACTCTCGTACAGTTTGCACCAGAGTTTGTTGTTCCCAGGTATCCCATTTGCACATACGCCCAGAAGCGTAGCATGTTGAGCTGGGGCAGAGCAGCCCTAGCTGGTATAGGGCCTGGGGGCCAGCCTGCCAACCCGAGGCTGCTCTGACCCATCTCTACATGCTGCAGAGGGGCTGGCAAATAGGCGTGAGGGAGCTTCAATGTGGGAATAACTGGCAGGCAGACCTCACACTGAAGCACCCTTGTGCTCTTGTCAGTGTCTACACATACACTGCAGCAGAGTAAATAACTCCACCGCAGGATAGTACTTGCATCTGGCATTACTATTCTATGAATTCTGGTCCTAAGACTAGAAACTATGGCTCTACATTAGGCATATAGGCTTCCTGTACATTGCATGAGGTATGTTAGGTGTGTTAGAATGGACTATAAAACCCAGTGTGCTGACTCAATGGTCAGTTGGAAACTGGTCTAGGTAGCCTGAGAAGATTGAAATTCAATCTTATAGGAAAGTCCCCTGTCTATTAAACTGTGTTATTTTGGTCCTCCACCTTTCTTGAAGATATTGCACCACACATAAAGCAAGTAGACTGACAGATGTATACAGTCAGAGTGGCAGGGACTATGGCTGGGAAAGACCTGGGCTATAGGAAATACAGTTCTTCCATCTCCCTCCACAGAATCATGTCTGAACTCTTTCCATCTATCTCAGTCAGTTTTTATCTTCTATTCTCTCTCTTCATTCATTCAGCTTCACCACAAGCCCCATAATATAATTAGGTTACCCTCCTGGAAGATGTAATTTTGAATTTCCTCAGGCCAAGGAAGGAACTTAAAACCCAATTATCCTACATCCTGAGTGATGGTTTCAAATAGCTGAGCCAGTTGATAAGAGTGTGGGCCACAGCACCCCCTCACTAACTGGGTAGAGCACAGGAGTATAGACAGGCTTTGAGAACAGCTATTGGATCACCCCACATACGAGAAAGATGAAAGTAGTGCCTACTTGGTGGATCCTTGGATTAGGCTTAAGGTAGTTGCCAAGGTACTGTACTATGTCAAGACCAAGGTCCTTCTAAATATAACCAGAAGCAGAACATTAAGGCTAAATACAGACAGTCAAAAACCCCGAGGCTGAATTGATTCAATCTTTGCAGATGAGTCTGAACCGCATAGAATTAACTGATAGGCAAGTGAACAGACCTTCACTTAGGATTCTGGAAATGCAGCCACATGCTTGCAGTGGCCCAGGACTGACGCTGAGGGGTTGCTAGAGCATGCCTCCTTGCTTGGCTGCAGCAGACAGCTTGGGCCAAAACTAACCCACCCACTTTGCAAGGTGGGGCTTGCATGGGGAGGTGCAAAGCATGCTGGGATGCTGGGGGACTGTAAGTTAACTTGAATCTGGAAGGGATCTGGGACAGAAGTTCAATAAACTAACGTAACCTAAATCAGTTAAGTCTGATTCTACATCCATCCAGGTTTATCTTAAACCAGTTTGGCCCATTTGAAAACAGTTTACGTGCACTGAATTTCTGTTGTGTTACAGTTTTGAACCAGTTTCCAATTATACTGCTTTATGTATAATTTCTGTCCCTGGCCAAAGTGTTAATATCTGCATTATGGATTTGGTTGCTTAAGTACTTCCTAATTCCCATTTTAGACCCTTAAGCCCAAGTAGTTCTACTCCAAATTGTTTTAGAGCAGAGACAGAACCTAATCTCTGAGTGTGATTTAGAATACCAAATTTTCTTTTTAAGGACTTAAAAGGTAAAGAGAATCTTTTTAAATATCTGTGAGAAAACATCAAAAACCTACATTTTCTAAAATGGGCTACATATTTTAGAAATGAAGGGATTACCAAAACCTATTTGATAGTCATCTGTTCTATAGGACCTACTTCTTCATTAATTTAGGTTTAATATATAATTAACTTTAGGATCTTAGTAAAACAGATCATTAAAAAACAATACTGTTATTTCTTATTCTGCTTTTACTTTTTAAATTATAATATCAGCATAGTTCCTAGGAATTTAATTTGGATCAGTAACAGTTTTTAAAACCTATTTTATATTATCTCTTCTCTCTTTTAAACTGTGAACCCAGTGTGATAATATCCATAGACCATCAAGAGTAAAGATGAAAAAGCCTACTATAGAATTATTAGTTATCTTCCAAAGCATGCAGAATTTTTTTATATGCATTATTTTCTAGTATTTGCTTCAGGAGCAATAGGGATTGTAGCCAAATGAATAACTTGCTAAGAATTGTCATCAACACTTTGGGGTAATTGGGGTTTGATTTATTTGGCAGAAAGTAATAAAAGAACTAGAAAGACATAGGGGTCATACTCCCAATTTTTGAACAGAAGTCCTATATGTACTGTAGCAAGTCACTTATTTGGTTTCCTGTCTATAAAATGAAATATTTTTAACTAAAATGGATCTAGGAGGATACATTTATAAATATTTTGAGGTATTTATATCCTATAGTAATGGAACTGAATAAATATATAGAACTTATGAAGAAAACAAGCAGAATCATCACTAATAGGTTGCAAAATCCTCCATATAGACTTCAGAGAGCACTGAATCCATTTTCTTTCTTTTTCATAGTTCAATAATTTATATATCAAAATAGTTATAAATTAGAATACAGATATCTACATCCATTTTAGCATCAATTTACACATCAGATCAGAGTTTTCTATCATCAGAGAGGTGCTGACCAAATCTAGTCCATTGAGCCACTCTTTCTGTCCTGCTGGGCCACAAAAAGTTGAGGAATGTGCTTAGGGCAAAAGGAGTGGCCTGGCACAGAACCTGGGCCTCTTGGGCCCTGGCGCACATGGTAATCTGTGGCAAGATGGTGAGCAAGAGTTGATACAACACCATTGCCTTCCAGCCACTTCACCCATTGCCACTGCCATGGCTCTACCTCCTTGGCCACTTGCTCCACTGATGTCCATGCTGAAGCCACCATGTGACCCGTGCCAGAGCTACAGCTGCCACTGCAGCTTGCATGCCCCAAGATGGTACCACCCTGAGGCTTATGCTGCATCCAGCCTACAAGGATGGTGGTCCAAATCCAGCTCCCTGGTCCAGATCTACCTTAGGGTACGGTGAGTTTGACACTTCTGTAGTAGAGTGAGCTACTCATCTCTTTCCCTCAGATATGATAAGCTTATACATGAGTTTTTCCCTTGGGTCTCTACACCTGGGTTTGTATGGTGGAAGCCAAAATAAATCTAGGCTAAATTTAATTTATTGGCTTTACTGTTGAATATTTAGGTCTCATTATACCTATATTCACAAGAAAGGGATTTCCCAGAATTTTAGAAGTGAATAGACAAAAATAAATTATTGCTAACTCATTAATTCTTATCTTCTTGCTCATCAAGTTGTGCTTAAGGCAAGAAGGACTGGATTCTAATGCCAGAATCTCAAGGTCTTTTGACAGTTCTTACTCAAGCAACCACCCCTTGACATCAGAGATCATTTATTTGAAGTAGTAATCATTTTTTTGAATTAGAGCTGAGTAAAGTTCTCAGGATAGCACCTAAAATGCATAGTTTGGATAAACAGAACTAAAAGAAAGCCTTGCCAAAAATATCATTTTGGAAAATCTATTTTGGTATTTTGTGCAGTCACTAACATTGTAGCTTAAGGATGTATCACTCTAATGTGATTTGTCCTTTTTCAGTTGTTTTGTCAGAATTTGATCAATTAATTGTAACTGTTCTTGGGTTGCCTAATTGTTGCTAATGAAAATTACTTCATTTTATTTGATTGGTGTGTTTCTACCATTGCACATAAGAAATGTAATAGATATCAGTGTTAAAAAGATGAGACTTGATCCACCTAGTTAAACTTACTGAGGTATATGAAAGAAAGAATGGAGGAAGATAAAGCAGCTGATATCTTGGTAGCTGTGTTTCTTTAATGCCCTAGATGTTATAAGGTTTTTTATATCCTAATTAATCCATCAGTGCATTTTTTTACATAGCTCACTGGTAACATAGAGATAACTGCATCTGTTGGACATACCTGGAATATATTAGTAATGAACATGTTTGTAAAATGTGTGTAATCTTTTTAAATGAACTATCACTCAAGAGATAAATTCTGCATGAAGGTTGTAGTAATTCATACTATCCTGTAAAACTGATTGTGGTAACTCATAACAAATCTAGAAGTGAGAGTTCCATTGCAAGTACTAACTTATAGGGCTGTGTGAAGCTTCAGTCCCCGATTTGATTTGGCAGAGATTCGGCCCAATTCGGTGGCTGAATCCCCAAATCTGAATCAAACCAAGAGACCCTTTAATCTCTCTGAATCAAATTAGAACCTTCCAAATTGATTCAGAGAGATTCAGAAAGATTCAGGGATTCAGACATAGATACAGCTTTAAATGTTTTTTTTCTACATACCTCAAGGTACCAGGTGGTTCGTCAATGCTGTGGTCCTCGGGTGGATGGAGCATCCCACAGGAATGTGCAGGAGAAGCACGTCTGTTCTACTTCCAGGTCTGCCGGGGAGTGCTCAGGCCGCCCCCCCGCCCCATGCTCTCCTGGCTCAGCGACTGGTGCCTCCTGGGTCTGAGGGGGCACCTGGGGTTTCCTCATGGCTGATCGCTGAGCTGGAGGGGCGTTGGGGTGGGGCCCAGTGTGCTCCCCGGAGGAACTGGAAGTGGACCAGAAGTACTTCTGGTTGACTTTCAGGTTCGCTGCTGAGCACATGGGGGTGGGGTGGGGGGTGCACTCCTATGGGATGCTCCATCTGCCCCAGCATAGCAGTATTCACAAGTTGCACCTGAAGGTTCAGGTATGTAGAAAAAACATTTAAAGCTCTGTCTATGGCCAAATCGCTGATTGGCCGAATCAGCATCAAATCTTCAGATTCAGATTAGGCCGAATCAAATTAGGGACAGTGAACCAAATCAACAAATTGAATCACTGTCCCCGATTTGGGCCAGATCGGAAGCCGAATCAAATATGGCCCATTTTGCATACCCCTACAATTTATTTCATAAAGGCAATATAAAGTATTTTCACTATTTAAGAGGATAGACTTATGTACACAAAGCTACAGTAGAAATTATGCAAACCAGAATACTGCAAGGAGCAGTGAAATTCAAACAGGCATCAAGGTAAGAATAGCCTTCTGTCTTCCCTGCTTTGTCACTTTCAAATTCTTTATCCTATTGGGTTAACGTCATGATGTTCTATACCCTGGCAATACACCCATCTTGTTTAATAAAAATAATTTCCTTCAAATAGCTTCTTTCCCTTCTGTTGTTTGTGACAAGATTTAGAAACACATGTCTATTTGGGTCACTATCTCAAAACATAGAAGGTTCCTTTCAGATGAGGTATTTCAGCTTTCAGACTAAATTGTCTTGGAGAATAGAAACTCCTTTACAAAAATGGTACTCAGGTCAGGCTTCTGTTGTCATCCTGTCACTCATTAGGAAATATTGTGCTTTCAAAATTTGAATGAAACCTGCTACTGGAATCCTTTCACAGTTGTAGATTGTAGTCAGGGCTGAAAGCAATTAAGTATTAGTAATTAATATGAGTTCATTTTACTTAATTATCAGAAAGATGAACTATAACAGCTAGCTTATCTAGCCCCTGAATATCCTTTACTTAGGCTTTCTTGTTAATATACAAATAGCAGGGGGATAAGTAACTCTTAAGCTGTGAGTCTGCACTTTTGTTTACATGACTGTATGTTGAGTCTTCATCTGTGTTTTTTGTAATATTTTCAAAATATTATGAATACTTTTAAAACATGGACTTAAACACTCTTAATGTAATCAGCTTAAAATAGGGCTTCCGCTGAGCCCAAGCTCTTCAAAGTATTCACAACTATAAATTTACTTTATACAAGCAGTTAGAATTTGATACAGAAATGACATTTGTAGGATATATTTTTATCGTCATTTTCCTGCTTCCATGAGATTTTTATCCCTATCTAGTTGTAGCATGTAAGTAGATAAATAATCCACTCTTGGAACACTACCAAAGAAGGTCAGACATTACTTTGGTGTATATTTTCCCTTCCCAAGAAGAATATATTAAAGATAGTTTACTTAAGTTTTGCAGAAAATACAGCATTATTAATTATGGGATGTGCCAGTGCACTTGATGGGACTTAAAGCTGGAGGTTTCTGGCTAACAGGTCTTGACCCTCTGCTCAGTGTCATTCCAAATAGTCATATTTGGGGTCAGGAAGGAATTCTACCCCATAGTCGCATTAGTATGGATTATGTGGGTTTTTGCCTGCCTCTGTAGCAGGGGGCATAACACTTTACCCAGGATCTCTTGAATATATATCAAAATCCTTTTATAAAAGCATGACACTGGCTGCCATGGTTCTGCTGCTTTACCTGTACGTATTAGGGTATCATAGGTTGCATCCAATTAGGGTTTCTGGTAGTTTTGCAAAGTTTAGATTATGGATTTGTAAAGAATATTTTGGATAGATATGACTCTGCCTTAGGCAGAGGGTTGGAATAGATGACCTATGGAGGTCCCTTCCATCCCTATTTCTATAGCTAGGTATTTTGGAAACCATTTTTTTAAATGAAACACAAATCAGAAATACATATATAAATGTATGTCACATGTCAACCTGAGCTATGTGCATGTCTGTCACAAACAAGAAGTAATAAAGGGCAATTCCTTTATTTCCACTGGGATTCTGTCATCTGGATAGCTACATCTTCATTCTATTTTAGTCTTAAATAGCCTGTATCAAGTCTGTTATGTAACAGTGGGTACAGAGAGAACTGACAATTTTTGCTTGATCTGGCCACAGAAAGTGGTCAATAGCCATGACCAAACACATGTGTATGGCTGCAGACCACTTCAAAAAATGGCTGATCGAGTGAAAATCTAATGCATGATGGGTAGGTTGAAAATGTTTCAAAACATAGCATCTTCTGTAACTTGTGTCTGTGCTGCCTCCCAGCCTGTTGCTGTTTTCAGAATGAGATGGGGGGGGGGAAAGGGAGCAGAGGGAGTTCAGTGTGGGGTTTTTCAGCCCAAGGTGGGGAGCTGCAATTCATCTACTCTACCCCCACAGAGCCAGCTGGGGAACCCCTAGAATGAGCTCCCTCTGTTCCTTTCCCACTTCCCATTCTGAAAACAGGGATGAGAGAGCAGGGGTCATTGCTAAGGGAAACCAGCAGCAGCTAGATTCCCTTCTCCCCCGGAACCAACAGCAAACTTCTGTTTGGTCCAGGGGTTTATTATAACTCAGAATGCTTCCTGAAAAGCATTCTCAGTTACAGTGGGGACCTGCACTTCTGTTTGTGCCCAGTTTGTATGCATAGTGTGATGGTATAGGGAAGACAAGCAAATTTCAAGGCAAAAATAGTGTATCTGAAGTAATTGTTATACTTCAAGCCTTTGATCCAAACTGATATTTCTAATAACTGATGTGCCTGCATATTGTTTTTGACCACTTTCTGCTGTCTTTGGAAGATTAAATTCATTACATTTTTCAGAAAGGAATTTAATACGATTTCCTACTAGAAGCTGTTCTTACATGCACAGCCTTATCCATTCAGTTTCTCTACATTAGTTTGTGAGAGCCATACTTAAAAAAGAGATTGTTCTAAATAGAGACCTTATGATGTAACAAAGGATGAAACTTTGGTAAATTTACAATTTTTTTTCAAGCTTTTTGCACTGCAAAATTTGTAGGGATTAGAAAATTAGAAAAATTATTATAAGTACAGCTTATGACAGCTGATAATACAAAGGGAAACATAAGTGCCTAGACATTTCTACCCATACAGGAGAGTTACCAATAGTATCATCCAGCATATAGTCTGACATACCAAGAAAACACTGTGATATTGTTTGGAAAATGAAAGTCATCAATTAGTTACATTTTGTTTTTTAAATGAAAGTCAAGCCTTTTTTTTTCTCTTCCAGTTGCACATTAGGTTGATTTTAACAAAATAAGATTACAACTGGTAGGTTATGCAACAGATAAATTAAGTGAGGTAATGACACGGGGCTCCTGGTTTTCTCCATTTAAAAATCACAAATTCTCTGAATAAAAACCCCCAAATCCACATTTTTCCACAATTAAAATAACACTACTATACACACTACTACTACTACTACACACACACACACACACACACACACACACACACACACACACACATATATATTTTAAGGCAATCTAGAAGCCTACCAGTGCTTCAATCATTATAATAAAATACATTCTAAGTACATATATATTTTGGTGTTTGATTCTGGTTTTATTTTCATGGAAAATCAAAGCTCCCCCTGCCTCTTTCACTCACCAGGATGCAGGTCTGGCTGCAGCTCTCCCCCTTGCTGCCTCATGGTGGTGTCCTGCCCCCTCCAGGCCTGCTGGTTCCCCGCAATCCTCATCCACACTCCCCTGGCCCTGCCCATGTCCTTAACTCTTGACCCATAGCTCCCCCCAGCCCTGCTGGTGCTCCTCACTCCTGATGTGCTGCCCCCCTCCTCCAGTCCCCCAGTGTATGAGCAAGAGGGTGGGTGTGTGGGGAAGGGGGGATGCGGGCACAGGAGACGTCACAGACGGCACATGCAATGCAGCAGGGGAGTAAGGGGGAATATGTGCCTCCCCAGGTATCTGCATGCAAAGCAGGTCACAGGGCTGCCCAACCAGATCTAGACAGGAGCCACCTATGTGGCCTAGTGCGCAGGACCTAGCATGGGAGAGAGCACCATGCCACCATGGCTGCCAGGGCCCAACAGCACTGCGGGATGGGGGCACGCACAACTCTGTGCTGCTGCCGCCAGTGCACCTCACCTTGGTGGCCATGGCAGCATGGCACTCCCTCCCACAGTGGGTCCTTCACACTGGGCTGCAGAGGCAGCTTTTGCCCAGAGTGGGTCTGGCCTGGCTGCAGCCCCACACCCTACTGTGGGTGCAGAAATTCTGGGGGGTATGTGTCCTCCTGCCCCCTGCACATATCACCTGTGCCCTCCCTGTCCTCCCAACATGTGGCCTGTGCTGCCTTGCCTTCCTAATGCACCTGCCCTCCATAGACTTACCTGGAGGGAGCTGCAGGAGCTGCTCTTCACCGCTGCCTGGCTGCCATGTGTTGTCTGTGCATACACACATGCTTCTGGCACCCCTGCACCCCACTCCCCTGTGTCTCAAGCAGTCCCTTGCAGGCTGGAATTCTGCCAACCTGCAAGAAGAAACCCACAGTTTTCTGGGTCTTTCTCCTTTAAAGGAGGAAATCTGCATCTTTCTTCTTTAAAAGAGGAAATCCACATTTTTCCTCAGTAATCAGAAAACCCAGATCCCTGGTAATGAGGTAAGATATTATTTTTTAACATATTAACATGTTCCCCACAAAGATATTCTAAAACCACTCAATTTATTCATATCTTGTAATGTAACACAGAGAATCTTTTTAATGTTTTGGTAGAAAATAATGTTTTAAATCTTGGATGTTTTAGTACCAGAGTATATTATGTGTTCTGATTGCAATTAAAACTTATTTGCTAAACATATTCTTGGTGGTATACTTATTTAGTTCAAATAATTCAGATTTAGTCCAATTAATTTTATAACCAGATAGATTGCTATAATTGTATTAATGATAAGAGGGCAAGAACTCATCTTTCAGGCTGTGACAGAAGTATTAGTGCATTATCTGTATGCAACAGGATCTTGTGTTCATTATTTCTACCTTAAAGCCTTTTATATCACCTTTATTCCTTACTAGCAAATTGCCTGTCAAGAATGACAGCGGGGATGGCGCTCCACCATGATGAAGGGGATGGAGAGGGGGGGCGGTGGGAAGACCAGTTCTGTGCCACCACCACCCCACTCCACCACTATCTCCAAGGAGCAGGTCCAGGGGAGGAGGGGGTGAGGCCAGCGATGCTTGCTTTGTCCCCCCGCTCCATCCCCTCCATCCCTGCTGTCATGGCAGGTGCTCCACCATCCCACACCATCCCCACCATTCTCTCTGTCCCCCTCCACCACCACCCTGCATCCCCACCACCTCCAAGGATTAGAGCCAGGGGCTGAGGCCAATGGTACTGGCCTCATCCCCCGCCCCGTACCCTGTGTCCCCATCATCATGGCGGTGCTCCATCCCTGCTGTCATTCTCCCCGTCACCCCAGCTCTGCATCTGGCCTCGCACCAGCCTTCCCTCCAGCTCCATCCCCACCATCATTCTTGACAGGGAATTCACCCTGTGCGCAGCACTGGCTGGAGCCATGCCCTGCTGGGAGCCACGCCCTGCAAGAGTGTTGCAGACAGACACACAGACAGACAGACTAAGCTCTTTATATATATATATAGAATAGCTGTAGCCAATGGTTCCTATGCTAGATCAAATAGAAGGGGAATAATGGGCAACTATGTCAAGTTGCCCATTGTCATTGCAAGGGAAATGATCTGATAACATATTATTGGTCAAACTGTTGAAGTAGTATTTGTATATAACAACTCTATCCACCTTATGAATTCTTTACTAAATCCCATCTTTTGTAATTCACAAAAAAATACTTCCACAAAACACAATCAAAGGCCTTCTTGACATCAGGTGCTAAAAGAGCCATAGGGACTTTGGAACTTTGTACTTCTACTACTGTAGCATTAACCTGGTGTATACTTTCTGAACCATGACTTTTTTGATAAATTCTACTGATTACTTGATTTTTGTGAACTAACTTCAGGAGGACTTGTTCCAATCTGTGTGATAACATTTTGGCTAGGATTTTGGTGTCTACATCAATTAAAGATATTGATTTTTAGTTAGAAAAATTCATGTAATCCTTGCCTGATTTGATGATGATAGAAATAATAGCTTCACAAAGAGTGGTCAGTAGCGCACCTCATTTTTTTATTATCATTATATTCATTCAATAGTTGAAGTAACGAGATATCTTTCAGTTTTTTATAAAATTCCACAGGCAATCCATAACTGCCTAGAGATTTATTAATGTTCATGTCCTTTAAGGTCAAAGTTATTTCATCTATGTACTTAGGGAATTTTCTCTCTCTCTGAAATTTTTGTATGGGTATAAAGTGTAGGAACATATCTGTTTCCTCACTGATGACTTTCAGATACTCAGTGTACAAGTTTGAATAGAACTGAATGAATTGTTGGTTGATTTGTATCTGTGTCAAATGCATCAGAGCATTTCTTAGAACTGGTATTTTATTAATTTGCCAGTTTCCTTCAATGAACAACATTTATCTATATACAGTAAAAGCTGCGCTATCTAGTATCATACATGCCAGCATGCTCCACTAACTGGTACGCTGGCTTGTAAGATAAAGTGAAACTGGAAGTGCCCACTGTGGCACTTCTGGTTTCTCTGAGCCCCCACAGCCTGGGGCAAAGCGGCCTGCACTGCCAAGCACCCACCATCTGGGGGCATAACAGGGTGCACAGGACTGTGTGGGACCCATTTACCTGTCCTATGGGGCCTGCACAGCCTGTGGGACAGGCTCCAATGCAGCAGGAGGGGCGGCGGTACTGCGGGAGGGGCTGAGGGACACCCCAGACGCTGCAGGAGAAGCGGCGGCTGGGGCCATTCAATTAACTGGTATATTTTGGTATCTGGCATCCCCCATTCCCAGGGGATGCTGGATAACAGAGCTTTCACTGTACTACCATTGTTTGTAATATTGATGTCTGGCCATATATTTAGAGCTCATAACAACATGCATTCCCAAGATCATGAGTGTGAAGAGAAAGAGAAAGGAAATGTAAAACATCATAAAGCACAAGAAATCCTAACCAGATGTCATACTATATCCACCAGGAAGGTTTGGGAAGATGTAATCTAAAATTCTCCACCACTCTTGACAATAAAGAAGAAGACATTAACAAATATCATACAAATGCTGCTCATTGATCAGTGTTTAAAACCCCTTGCTTTTTTCCTTTGGGGTTTGTTTGGTTTTTTTGGTACAGCTCAGAATATTCCATAACTTCATCCTATTGATGGAACAAAGGGTTCTAGTTGTTTAGGATCAGAGAAAGTATAGGTTTTCCTTTGATGAATCAGATTCAGAATAGTCGGGTATTTCATGAGGTATCTTAGCTGCTTGCATCTGGCCTGTAATTTTTGCTGCTCCAAAAAGAGCATGCTCACAGGGAAGATCAGGAAACAGCATTATATGAACTCCAGAATCACCCCATGTCAGGTTTCCTACTCTTCTGGCAATTTTGATCACTCTTTTTTGGATCTACCTTCCAAGTTCAGCACTTTGTCTATCATAGTCTGCAACTTTTTGTCATAAGAGCCTGTTTGCCTGTCCACTTCCACAGCCTGATCTTTGCAGGCAGATTCTCTGTCCTCTAACCCTTGAATCCACTTCTCCAGGATACCCAACAAAGCATGCATAACACATTCCTGTCTTATTCACTGTAATTTTAATGCTTTCACTCTCTCTATCTATGCCCTGCGTCAGAGAAGCCAAGTCATCAGTTTTCCACATTGAGGCCTCCATCTTTTGATGGTCCTTGACAACAGAGCGGAGTGATAATTTCTCTCATAGAGAGGGATCTGCAGTAGTCCCAGGTACTTCAGAACCCAGCAATGTGTGCATATATTTGAGGTTATTTTTCCCCAGTACATTGTCTCGCACTTGTCAACACTGAAGTTCATCTGCCATTTTTTTGCTCTGTCCCCTATCTGGGTGGGATCTTTTTATAGCTTCTCTCCATCAGCTTGGGACTTGATTACCTGAAATAATTTGGTGTCATATGCAAACTGGTAGATTTCACTCTGTACCCCCTTTTCCAGGTCAATGATGAAAACGTTGAACAAAATAAGGCCCAGCCCAGAGTCCTGCTGGACCCCACTTTTGACCTCTCTCCATCCTGAAAAGGGATCATTTAACCCTAACCCTGTTCTTCCTGTCTTTTAACCAGCTCCTAATCTATAACAGAATCTTCCCTCCAATGCTGTGGCAATGCAGTTTTTTCTCTAAAACCCTTGCTGAGAGGTCATGTTGAATAGGTTAGGCACCAGATTTTATATATATAATCATATCATATATATATGGTTTGGATAGAGATGCTTCTTTTTCTGTGGGGGGAAACATGGAGGGGGGTGCTTGACCTCTGAAGTCCCTTCCTTTTTCTGTGATTCCCAGGATGTCTAGCTGACACACATCTTGTCTATACTTCCTCAAGTGGACACATGTATTGAGTGAAATCATGGCTCCAGTGTAATTAAAATGGGAATCCTGCCCTCAAGTTCAGTGGACCCAGGATTTCACCCGCCCTATTTATAAAAATAGATAAATTAGAAGTTGTGGCAAATGTGCCCAACACGAGCAATTTGAGGCTGTAATAGTGTAATTATATCCATGTCAATGGAACTTTGCTTGTGTGTAGAGCCTCTGTGACTACAGTGGGATTCTGAATTGTAATCCACCACACACATCAGATTGCTGGTCTGTTGTCATAGCCTACCTGATGTACTTCTATTGATTACTCTTCTTCTTAATTCTTTATTCATTTACAATTTCAGAAATGTACTAATGATTTAGAACAGGAAATTGCCTCCCTCTGTTTTTAGAATGTGCTAAGTACTTTGTATGCTACTGCAGTCTATTTAAATATTAATAAGTTATTAATTTGATGGTTATGCAATTAGTATGTTGATTTAAGTCCATTCACAGAAAGTTGTTAAACATAAGCTTTCTTCAAGAGAAGCATAACAACCACCTGTGCAAAGAGTTTAACTCACTCTGTTTTGGGGTTGGGAATTCCATGGCATTTTGTTTAAGCAGGTGGGAAAGTATCCTATCCCAAAAGACTGATTTGTGAAAGAAAGATAGAAAAAACAGAGAGGAAAGGAGCACTGAGAATACTTTAAAAAGGAAAGAATGTTTTAAAGAAAAGTTGCACTGTACTTTGACAACATGAAAAAATAACACCTCCTGTAATTATGTCATTTTTGGGGATCAACACATTGGTATGCCACATCTAGCTAAGTGTGGAGGAGACATTCATCTAGGAAAAATGTCATGGCCAGAGGTGCTGAATCTCTGAGAAAGACAGCCATTCTGAGACAGATGGGTATACTCACTAGCATGAAAGAAGAAAGGGTTGCTGTTGTTTTTTGTCCTTTCAGAGTTATTTCCAGTCTGTCTAACGTCGAGTAGCTTGAAGGGCTTACAACTTGAAGGACCTTTTTGAAAAGCATTTAGTGTTTATCTATTTTTATTTTCTGTGATTTTTATAGTATATTAAAACAATCAACAATTACTTTAATAATTAGGATTGGACTAATGTGTCTGCATAGATTATTACCAAGTATTCATAAAGAACGATGGTAAATGTATCAACATGTGTATGAATCAGAAACGGAGAAGCTTGTACCTTTCTTTTAGAGGCCTGCCACAAACTTTTAGGCTGCCTGTATTGGGGGCATATGGGTCCCCCCATAGGAGGATTTTGCATCCCTTCAATCCTTATGGCCCAATACTGTCTGTCAAAATGTTGCTGGTAAGTAGAGCTGAATGGAAAATTTTTGCCAAACAGTTTTAATTCAAAAGCTCATTTGTTAGAACTGATATTTTTGTTCGGAAGGGTATGTTTGGGCAACGGTTTTGGTTCATAAACAATGTCAACAAAAGCTTCAGCATTTCCTGTTGACTTTTTGAAAAAGGAAAAAAAAAATTTTTAAATAATTTTTAATTCTGAAATATTCTGAAATATCTTTTTTTACATGAACAAATGAAATCAGCTAATTTGTTTGACTTGCTCTTTATGTTGGTTTTCTGAATGTTGTAAAGCTTTTGACTTTTCCTTTCACTACGAGGTAGGAAACTATTCTGATATCTCAAATGTTCATAGGATGGCAAAACTGTTTCCCCATCCACATACAAATGTAACAAATTCAATTATAAAAAAATTAAAACACTTATCCTTTGTTTACAATAAAAGGTTAAATATGAAGGAAGAGTAGAAACGGTAGCAAACACTGTTCTAGTCTGGATCATGTGACATGCCCATCACTGTGGTATTTAAGTACAGCATAATTGAATCTTATTTCTCATTTAAGCCCTTAATAGAAGCAGTCATTGTTATATTTAAGACATTATGGGGTCTGCGTAAAAGTGTGCTAGGATATTAGCACTCATAGAATTTTTTAAAGAAGATAGTTTTGACCACAGGCTATTAATGATTTTATATGTACATCTTTACATCTCATTTCAGCCATCTAAAATCTGTATTTTTCTTTTAGTAAAATCTAATTAAAATGAAACCTAAAATAATATTTCACTATTTAATTAACTCCTGGTAAGAACAAGCATTAGAGTTGCAATGAAATGTTGTGAATTTATAAGTTATGTATAAAATTTGTAGCTTATTTTAGGAGGTTTGTTGCCAAAAGGAAACCATGAGGTAGAAATATGTAATTACACATGTAAAACTGATGTCTGTCTTCCAGAATCTGACTTTTTATCTGTCACCGGAAGATGGTGCCATGTCTTAAATTGGCATGAGTCCACTGAAGTCAATTTATTTGGTATAATTTACATACAACAGGGTACAGAAGAAAGTATGTGATAATCATGTTTAGTTCATAGTTGGTCTATTTCTCATCTTCTCTTGTTTGCTTCTCTCAGTGCACATTTTACTCTTCCAATAATTAGCTTCCATGGGTATTTAATTTAGTTTTCTTAGTATCAGCCTCTGAGACTATTGTTTTTCCAATATTTATTCCCTGTATCATGGCAGCCCTTGCTTATTCAATTATTCTTAAGGGTGTTTCAGTTCTACCCACTTTTTTTCTTGAGCTTCACAACTGAGCAATTCAAGTTTGATTAGAGCCGTGATTTGGAATGACTCATTTATGGGCTGCAAGTGCCCCTTTCTCTCATGACTGCAAATTAAGAAAACAAGAAAAAAACTCTCAAACCTTTTTTTGGAGAGAGTGACTGTTTTAGAATTTTAAGACCAAATCTTAGTCCTGTATTCATGCACATAAAATTTCAGCTGAGATCAGTGAGAGCTTTGAGTGATTAAAAGCTGCAGTACATGAATCTGAATTGATTGGATTTTTCATCATCATTTTGCTGATGCCTGTTAAGAACAGTGAAATAAAATCTGGCTGCAAATGAAACTGAAAAACTCCATAAAATACTGTACTGTATTCAGTTAAGGTTTATCTGAGGCTGGCATGAATCCTGGCAAAGAGGCCACGGTGGGAAAAATACAGCAGCAGATCAGGTTAGAGCAAAGCGAAGTGGCTGTAACTTCCCTTCTTTGAAGAATGAAAGGAGCATGATAGGCGGTGGAACCTAAGCATTGGCACTGTGGGTAGGAAAGAGAGTTTGGGTGATTAGAAAATTCACAGGTTTAATGCCTTGCCTCTCTAATTTCTGCTGCCAGAATTCCCGCAGTGGTCTGAAGGAAATTAATATACCCCTTTCCTCTCTAATTGGGGTGGACTACAATTCCTCTCTGAAAAGAGGTATAATTTTCACATTGCCACATCAGATTTTTTCCATACCTAATTTATTCATGCAGGAATAAAAAGCCTGATTCTATTCTCATTTAAACAACAGTAAATTAGGTGAAACTCTTATGAAATAATCAGGAGGTACCCATAGTACAAAGGAAAGTAGAATTAGGGCCAGAATCTTTGAGTCATTGAGCCTAGTTATCAGTAAGATTATGCCTTCTGGTGCAATTTATATATTAAAGGATTAAGTTAATCTCTGGCTCAACATTTATATACTTGTTTGTTTTCATGTGTTCAAGTCATATTCGTGGGAATCCTGTTTTCATAATGTTTGCTTATTTGTGGTTTCCATTTTTTTGTTTAGTACCTGCCTGAGTTTTGATAAATGTCTTCTGGTCTCTGTTTTACTCTTTTAAAAGCTGAAAATCACTTCTGAGTTTATAAGGATGGAAAGTCATATCTATGTGGAGAGGCCAGAAGCTTACAATCATGATTTGGCATTTTGGTAATTGGGAGATAAATGTGGAATGGCTGAATCATTTCCCCTTAAGAAAAATACAGAAATACTGCAGATGGGGTTATTGCCAATTAAGACTTCCAGATGTTTCTTGGGATTGCTACTCACCCAAACACATGTCAACTAGCCCACAAATATTGTGTTTTATGTCATTCTTACGTTACTCATGTGAGAGTACATGCAAATACAAAGACTCCAAAATTCAATTTTTGTTTGTAGTTTAACAAAACTAATGGCCATCTAGAAATGGATTGATTTGTTAAAATAGAGGCTTGTACTTGTGCACAAATAATTCAGAAGCAAAACCTTGTCCCAAGATACGTTTATGTAACTTCCAAGGGAAGCCTTCTCAGTAGTGAGCAGGGCAGAAGTTCCATTCCACAAAATGCTCTTGAGTCTTCAGTTTTTGGCTTTGCTCCAAATGAAGAAAGCTTTCTGCAAGAGAAATACCAGAAAAATGTCTTGGGTTGATTCAAGTTTAACAAATTTGTGTGGATTCTGGCACTTTCTCCAGCATGCTTTTTAGAAATGTGCAGTTCCCAGGCTGTGCTTATGTGGCACCCATACTGGGGATTGGACCAGGTACCTCCAGAATTGAAAGCTTATACTGTTCTTACTTAAGTTAAAGTGTCAACCTCTTCCTGAGTTGTCTGTAAATGTTTTATTTCCTCTGCTGATCAGGTAGAGTTAGGGATTTCTTCAGTGGGTTATACCTGTAATGGGAAGAATGGTCTCTAACTACTAATTTATCAATCACATTACTATACACAAATGTAGTAAAGAAATATCTGACAGCAAGATTTGAAAAGCAAATCAGAGTACCTCTAGAAATCATGGAGTTTCTATTACCATCAGTAGTTGCCTGACTGAAGCCAGTAAGACCCAAGCAGAACCAGCATAGCTAATCATAAGCATTCAAAACCAGAACCAGGCCCACCAAGATAACACAAGTGGTTTAAAATATTTGAAGTTTTTGTGCTCTGGGTTCATATTTTCAGGCTGTTTGTTCTCCATGGATTTAAAAAAATCCAGAAACTTATGTTTCTTAATTGAAACCTGAGATTTTCTTGCACTTATGAGGGTCTAAAATCTGACACTTTCATTGAAAAATGCCAAATATTGGGGGACATCCCAAGATAACAAAAGGTAGTAATGCCAAATGCTGATTAAAAAACAGAATTATTTCAATGTGCGTCTTTAGTTGGAAGTGCTGTAGGAAAAAGTGGTTGTCAGTTACACCTGTAGAATTAAACTTCCTGAGCTTGAAAAACTTGGTATGTATATGGGAGAATGCAAATTCAGTTTTCAAAATGCTGGTCAGCAATATGAAAGGAAGTATAAATACAAGTGAAATAGGAGCTGATAAAGCATATTCTGAGTCCTACAAACAGCAGAGATCAAGAATAATCTTTCCTTCTCCAGAAACAGATACATTTTCTACCTGTTCAAATGCTTGTAGCTTTACTGTGCATTAGACTAATTTAATGCACAATAAACATCACCATTTACACGGGTGCAGCAATTACAGATCATGTGTCATTTGTTCGTACCAACAGATACAGGTTATGGGCAATACTTTATGGACAAATACCCTCAATAATGGAGTTTGTTATAGAATCATAAAGTAGGGCCTGAAGGAACCTCAGATCGAGTCCAACTCCATGCTCAGTGCAATATCATCCCTAAGCTATCCTATAGAAGGGTTTGTCTAACAATGGTGGCCAACTTTTTTGGTTAAACATGTCACAAGTCCAAAGTATGAGACAGTGTCATTTTATAATCAGCAACTGCCAATACCCAGTGCTGCTTGATCCCATCACCACTAGGACATATCAACACTAAATTTGGTGGCACATGCCCCAGCAGCTGCCATGGGGCCAAACCATTGAGCCACTACTGATTTCCTCCCTGACCTGATGCTTTGATCCCTGTCCCCCTCTCTCCTGACTTGCCTCATGCCAAACACACTGGCTGCCTGTGCCACTTGTAGCAGACGTGCCCCATGTTGACTACCCCTGGCCTAAACTATTTTTGAAATTGCACAAGTAACCTTTGTATACAACTGATAGGCGCAGTGCCTGAAAACATCAATAACACTTTAACTTGCCACAGTTAAAGGAGGGAGATGAAAATATTGTCAATGTCCTGCTACTGCTAAGACAGGTACTAGTTTCCTACAGAGTTTGTATAGTTTGTCTAGAGGGCAAAAGTTCTGAATAACATTTCTGTTTCTCCCAGCCTTACTTCAGACTTACCTGGCTTTATCTTTAGCTAGCTGCTGCCCATACAGATGCTGATTTCAGCTCAGCATTGAGAAAGATTAGAAATTTTTATGTTGGCTTCACTCAGCGGGTGTGGATTGGCATGCAGCTGGTCCTCCAAACTCATCTAGTCTTCCCAGTTCTCTTGCTGGATCCTGTACTTGTTCTTCCCATTTTGGAAATGTACTTACCCATGTTCTGTCACTACTGTTAGAAATAAGATGTCTCCATATAGGAATTTATGTCCCCTTACATAAAAGTGCATGTGTTTTTGCACCTGACTACTACTTAGCATTTGAAAAATCTTCCTTTTCATTTTTTATCAGCATAATGTAGAGAATTATTTATTTTTTGTTTACCTAGATGAACAGGGTGGATGATAATAATGTTTCATTTGAATGGTACTCAATGAAAAATGCAACAGATTTAATCAGTGGGTATTGAACAGAAGCTGTTTGATTTAATTAGGAAAAAGGTATCTACCCCCAGTGATGCTGCCACTTTTGCTGCCTGACGCACACTAGCTGCATGTTTTCTGCTATTGTTTCCCACAGGTAATCAGGGAAGGGGTGTGCAATAGATCTTCATATGCAGATATAATGATAATTAATCTATATCTAGTGAGAAACACAGCTTATGTTACATAACAGCATGATCTGAGACAGTGGTGTGCTGAATAGGAAATATCCAAAAATACCCATTGTGCTAAAACCTGATGATGTACTCATTTACTACAGGATGCTAACAGTCTCCAGAGAGGAGGAACTCAGACCTTAGAGCTGGTTATCTGACACTATTATCTTCATCACCTACAAGGATATTTGCTGAAGAATATATAACTTTAAAAAGAAGTCATAAGTAATGCAGTTTCACTTGACAAACCTAAATGGCAGTTACCCAGCCACATAAGTGCCATTTTTAGAACTTATGCATAGTTTCTGATCCTATTTTGCCTTTTGGCAGCACAGAATCACTCTGCACACCTCTGAAAAGGTGGTGAAAAGTGGGGCAGCCATGCCATTTTTTAGTCAGTAGCTTAATGGTCAGTGCATTCAACCATGGTGCAGGAGACCCAGACTTTAGGATCCCTGCACAGCAAAGACAGAAGGATATATGGGGCCAGGAGGAAAAGAAAAGGCTGAAGTGTGGTGTGGACTGTGGTCCATGGTGACTTTCCTGCTTATCTCCATCCATTTTATCCAGTGAATATTAAATGAAATGTGTAGTGGGTTAGCTTCAAAGGAAAGGCTAAAGAGGGCACTGTAACCTGTGGCCTGGTTGTTACAGTACTATTCTAGGAAACAGGAAGCACAGTTCAGAACTCAACGAGGTAAGGAGGGTCTAGAATTTGGGTCTTTTGCTACTGGGTAAGAGCCTGAACCAGTAGGCTAGTGAGCTAAATGCAGAAAGGTTTTTCTTTGCTTCCTGGTACCTGCTACAATTTTGGGAATTGCCCACTTCTACATATGTATCTGGATGAACATAGAACATTGCATTCCTGCCCAGTGAGCATGCTTGTAGACACTCCCATGCCTACATTGCACCCAGAACAGAATTTAACACTGTGCATAAGTGCCAGAAACAGCATTTACATAGCTGGGCCACTGCCATTTAGGGGAATAAGGTGAAATTGGCTCTAGCACTTTGTGACCAATGGAAGAAATTACTCATTTTATCTGTGCACAAGTATGAGCTACAAGGTCAATGAGTTCTAGAGCCTTTAACTGTTGTGTAAGAGCCATGCATGCAAGTTAAAGTGGTATTCTGGCCTACCATAACTTACCTTACTCACAATTTTTAAAAATTAAAAAAATATGTACAGCTAGATTGTTTGAGTTCATTCTCTTCCCCACTTCTTTTTCTAATTTGAGATGCATGTTGTATCTGCTTTTCACTTATCCTCAATCATAGACTTTTTGCAAAGTTTGCTAAATCTGCTGGTTAAATTAAACTGTCCAGCAAAGATGTATTCATACTAATTTAAATTATGCTAACATTATTTTAAGCACAAAAATGATACAGAACATCATAATATCTCTTGTGAGTTCTAATTAAAATTACAGGTATCCATAACCTATACATTTACATATATACAGATAATATGCACATTGTATTAATCATAAATGTAGTTAATATATAAAATGTATTATATTTATATAAATATTATATTATATTATATAAATGTGTAGAAATTATATGTAAGGCATTGTATTTTCATATAATTATCACAAACTCAAAGATTTTTTTTTAATTCAAAAAATCTTTCAAAATAATAGCATTATAGAGAAGTAGGATTGGAAAGGACATCCGGAGGTCTTCTAGTTCAACCCCCTTCATGAGGCAGGATCATCCCTATCCAAGCTATCCTATACAGTTCATAATCTAAAGTAAAAGTTGCCACTTTGAAAACACAAGAGATTGAAGATCAGTAAATAGATGCAGCAGAGAGTTTTCATGAAAAATACTGAAATAATTTGAATTATGTTTGAAAAAGAATTGCTTTAGTCTACTTGACTACTGTCAATTAGACACACTGTCTCTCACCCCATTCTCGTTAATAAATTGAGCTACAGTGGAATTGATGCCTACGCAGTCGGATGGGTCAAAAATTGGCTGATGGGGCACACCCAGAGTGTGGTGGTGGACGGGTTGTACTCGACCTGGTGGGATGTGACTAGTGGGGTCCCCCAGGGGCCCTCACTGTTCAACATCTTCATCCGCGACTTGGACGAGGGGGTGGAAAACACATTGTCCAAGTTTGCCGATGACACTAAGATGTGGGGAGAGGTAGGCACGCTCGAAGGGAGAGAGAGGCTGCAATTAGATTTAGACAGACTACAGAAGTGGGCAGATGATAATAGGATGGGGTTCAATGTAGATAAATGCAGGGTGCTGCACCTGGGGAGAAGGAATCCACAGCATACATACAAGCTGGGGAGCTCCTCCCTTGTGAGCACAGAGGTGGAAAGGGATCTTGGAGTCATTATTGACTCCAAGATGAACATGAGCCACCAATGCCAGACCGCAGCCAGCAAAGCCAACTGCACCTTGTTGTGCATCCAAAGATGCACCTCAAGCTGGTCCAGAGAGGTGATACTCCCCCTCTACGTGACATTGGTCAGGCCACAACTGGAGTACTGCGTCCAGTTCTGGGCACTGCACTTAAGAAGGATGTGGCCTGCCTTGAGAGGGTTCAGAGGAGGGTCACCTGCTTGGTTGGAGGGCAACAGGGCAGGCCCTATGAGGAGAGGCTGAGGGACCTGAACCTGTTCAGCCTGAGCAAGCGGAGGCTGAGGCGGGATTTGGCGGCTGCCTACAAACTTGTTAGGGGAGATCAGCAGCAAATAGGAAGGGCCCTATTCCCCCCAGCAGCACCTGGGGTGACGAGGAACAATGGCCAGAAGCTGTTGGAGAATAGGTTCAGATTAGAGACTAGGAGGCACTATTTCACTGTTAGGGAACCAACTTCCTAGGGAAGTGGTCCTTGTTCCTACCTTGGGTAAATTCAAAAAGAAGTTGGACGAACACCTTTCTGGGGTCATGTGATCCCAGCATGTGCTCCTGCCTGTGGCAGGGGGTCAGACTAGATGATCTGTTCAGGTCCCTTCTGACCCCAAACTACTATGAAACTATGACTGACAAAGTTTTGCTTGGAATTTATTATTAATATTACTATTACTAAGCAGGCCTCATTGATATTGAAAAAAGTAATAATTTCTGTATGTAGATAGATTACTTTGTACTATCTTCCATAAACACAACTGACATTGAAGTAAACAGGCATGTTGTACTAACTCCTAAAATAAATGGGACCTAAGTCCATTCCAATATCTATATTAGAGTTACATTTATTTTAGGTTGTTACTCACTTAACTATGTTGTTTTAACTTTTGTTCTGACCCTGTTTCATTTTTGTGTTCAGAGTTTGATTTCAAACTCTTTTTGTATACCAATTTGAACTGGTTCACTACTTTACTTTTCTATTACTGATAGGATATATGGAGTGAGAAATCTTTGGAACAATTATTTTTTTCTTCATTTTGTGATATCTGGCTTCTGGGTTTCTCTCAGGTTCTCTCATTAATTTGTCTTCAGATCAAAAGTTATGCAGAGAATAAGCTGTTCTTGTAAATGGTTTCCTTGTGGAAAAAAGACTATGCAGTCAAAAAGAAAAAGCAGTAGTTCTAAGCAAAAAGATTAGGGTAAGAGAAGCAAAGATGTTAATGAATACTTTAGGACCTTGTTGCCTCAAGTAAGGAATGTGTACTCATACTTGGCCATTTTTTTTATTCGTTTTTTGTTTTGTTGCTGTTGGTATTTTTTTCTTTCATTTTGTTTTGTCAGTCGGTTGGTTGGTTGGCTGATTTTAGTGGCAAGCAATGAAGCAAGTGAATTTATGAATTTCACTCTTTATAATTGCACCAAGGTAAGCAAAAGTTCACTTAAGGCTCCCTTGTGACTAGAATATATACAGCCATTTGGAGTGAGCAATCCCCTGGAGCTTCTGTGTATGGGTTGCTTGGGGACTGACCTGTTCAAAGGAAATGTTGATTCCATTTTTCAGCTAATAACTTGAGAGAGGCAAGGACAAAGAAACAAAATTTTAGCTCTGAGCACCAAAGATATCTGCTGCTCTTGATATACTTCTAATTCTTATTTGCATCCATGTCCTTTTGCCAGTGCTAGGGTCTCAAATACAATGTAAATCATGATAAAACTAAAGGTCTGTTACAGAGCAGTCATATGGGCAAGTTCACCTTTCTGAATAAAGCCCTTTGAAGGAACTTTTCCTGGCTGTTGCACTAACAGAGAGAGGCAAAACATATTTTCTGGCTTGGGTGCAATAAATGCAAGACATACAGACTTGTAGATAAAAGACTGATCTTTATTTTCTGGCTAAAATCAAATGGTTGTGAAAGTTCACATGACAGAAATTGCTACTCTACTGATACATCTTCCTTAAAAAAGAGGCAATAGAACATGACATACCAACCACAAGCTAATGCAATCAGTTAATAAAATAGACACCTTAGACACCTTTGAAGGACAAAGATCACCTTCAGCAAGCTGAAACTTCCAGGCAATAAAATGTGGGACAGAAGTTCAAAAACCAGTTTAAACCAATTCAGTTAAGTCTGATATTACATCCATCCAGGTTTATCTTAAATTGGTTTCAGCCATTTTGAAAGCTGTTTATGTGCACTGAACTTCTGTTCTGTTACAGATTTAAAACGGTTTCCAATCACTTATACTGGTTTATGTGTCCTGTGTAATGTCTGTCTGTTATGTGTAATGTCTGGTTTATGTATAATGTTTACATGTAATGTGTTTAATCTGTGACTGGTCATGTGGCCTGCACTTTTTTGTGGATCATCCACAAATAATTACTGACTCAGGCTTGAAAAAGTTACCAGGAACTCCTGTGGGTACTATGCCCAGTGTAACATGGTTTCCAGTGGTTCATGGTCTGTCTCTATTTAAACTTATCTCTGTTCATGAACATTTTAAGGAAATTGCTCATAACTAAAAATAATTGCCAGCATATCTATTACAATCTGAACATATTTCTGCTGAAATTTGGAAGCATATGCTCCCTGGCAAGGAGACAGCCCCTAAAGCAGGTGAACTTGCATTCAGTCCCCTGCCAAGTTCTCTTCTAGTATGTAGGTTTCAGATGGCTTTATTTTCTTAGTTTTTTTGCAAAAGGTTTACTTGTCTTTTGATACCATTCAATAAATATGTGATGCACTAGGAAAAGAATATTGTGTTTGTTAGTTTAGTTTAGATTTTTAGCCTCATTTCCTTGATACTAATCAGGTTTCCAAAAGGGAATTCTATATCTGATTGGAAACGAGTGTGTGTGTGTGTGTGTGTGTGTGTGTGTGCATGCACACTTGTTTTATTGTTTTATCTTTTTAGATAGAACATAGAGTTTCTGCAAAATCATTTTTTATGGATATTTTAATTTTGTTGAGATTTTTCTGTTTTTCATCAAAGTAAAATCTTTGATTTCAGGTCAGGTCAGGCAAAATTAAAGCATTTTGGCTTGTCAAGTAGAATTAGAATGATTGTTTTGGCGATGTGCAATATTAATCTATGCCTTCCAGAGATGCGACAGTGCCTCAGAAGCATGGTTGCTTGGCTCATAACCCCATTTCCCTTTCTGGGCTGTGTTCCCTAGCCAGAGTACATCTCTCATGATGCACTGCAGTCTTCCATCTGGCTCAACTGCTGCTGTACATTACAAGATGTCTGTGGTTATTGTGCATTGTGCAATGTGTTGTGAAGTCCTCTGTCCTAACACAAAACAATGTTCCCTCTTAGAACTAAGAATGGAACCCAGGATCTCTGTGCCTAGACCTTTTCTCCAGCTGCTACCACCTCCTGTTTAGATAAGTTAATGCTGTGCATCATGGGAAATTCATGATATAGTTGGCTGGTCTGTTTGAGCAAAATCTGGGCAATGAAGTACTGTGCAGCTCAGGTGGACTCATATGTATATCAAACGAATCCATACCAAAACAAAATGTTTGACTCAAAATTTGTAGTCATTAGAACACCTAAGTTCAATTTCAATTAAATGGCTTTGGCGTTGTACTGCATTGTTAATACATTAACAGCCAACATTTTGTCAATTCTCTAACAGCTACGCAAGAGTGCATATGTGCTTGTGGGTGTGTACATGTGTGAATGCATGGATTATTTAAAAAAAAAAAAAGGATACCTAATTTTCCAAAGAAGGCTGAAGGTACAGTTCAAATTTCAGTATCACTGGAAAAAGCTTATTTGCAGCAAACTCTTAGGCTGTGGTACATGTGTTTTTTTGACTGATTTCTTTGGCTTTTCTGTTCCTGTAAAAAAATCAAGTTTTATAAATATCATTAGGAGTGAACAGGACGGCAGGGTGGAGAGGCAATGGAATGCCTCTCAACTTAAACAAATCTCATGCTCTAACTGTAAGCCTAGCAGCCATAACTGCATGTCTAACATAATGCTGTCAAATAAACTAATATGTGCAGTCTTCATAATGTAAATTTTCTCTCACAAGTTTTGCTTAAAGGGGCAATATAATAAGTTTAGGCCATAAATTTGACCTTTTAAAATGTAATGGTCCAGCCATTCATCTCATCCAAATTATCTGTGCTTTTATTATGTATGAATCTCTCTGCTGGCTCCACAGCATCTGTAAATTAGCACTTGTCCCAAACCCGTACTGACATCATCAGTGGTGTTTTATGTACAAGATTTGATTTAATGGAGCTTTCCTATTAAGACACAAAAACCTTTTAGATTTTTTTTTTTTTACACTCATACTGCCAGATCTAGCACAATACACCCACAGCCTTTCTATACAGAGAGGAGAATTTGGCTTATCATGAAAAGCAAAAAAACAAAAAACAAAGCCAAAGAAGTGCTGTGAGGGGGAGTTTTGGAACTGTCCGGAAGAGAACTCAGGCAAATAAGTGCTTCCCACGCTCAGTCTGTTGTACTCCTTCTGCCCACCCCACTGGGGAGAAGTGGCCCACAGGAGTTATAGCACTTAGACAGCCATGGCTGCAAAGGATAGTGGTATGGGAGACTGGAATATTGTACTGAGGAAGCATTATAGAGGGGGAAAAACTAAGGGGAGTTTATAGAGGGGGAGAAAAATCTCTGCTTCATATTAAATGATAAACTTGAAGGAAAGAGAGAGAGAGAACACAAATGCAAAAACAAACTCCTGCTATCCCATTTAGAGAGTTACCTACCAGACTACAGAATAAAAATGCATTAAAACTCTTGGCCCAAGTTTACCCCAAGTTTACTATTAGAACCAGACTTCCACCTGCTCCCTCGTGGCCTTTGGCAGTAACTAGATTTTATTGAAGAGGTTTCTCCTGGCTGTTTCATTCAGCCTTCTTTGTGTGAGGAAATTACTCACATTTCATCAGGCAAAAATTAGAATCTTTCCAGACATTCTGGAAAAAGTGCAGCAAACAGACAAGATAATTCATTTCTGGCCTCTACGACAAAACTTCCTTTAGGAAAACCATAATTTTCAATGTGACTGGTAAGAAACAATAGTGACTATGCATTTATTATATAATAGGCTTGCAGTCGAAGTTCAAGCCTGGGCCACTGCAGGCATGTGGCTGCATTTCTAGAATCAAAAGTGAATGTCTGTTCACTTGCTTATCAGTAAAATCTATGCAATTTACACTACCTGCAGAGGTTGAATCCATTCTGCCTCAGGTTTTTTCACTGTTGAATTTAGCCATTGGGGTATGGCACCTACTACATAAAACTCTACATTATAGTGAGAATAGAAATTATAATAATTACCATTTTTAAATTCAGTGTAATTAGTAATTGCAAACAATAATTGTCTTAATGAAACTAGATGGCCCTTGCATGATATGAATATAGGAAAGAGGTTGGGATCCTTAATTTCTTGCTGCCATACCTCAACATATTTCAATTTCTTTTAAATTTAATCTTAATTCTGAATTCCCCGTGTTTGTGGAGAAAAAAAAACCTGTCTTTGTAATGATTTTATCCTATATGACTGATATATATATATATATATGAGAGATATATATATATACTCTTCTCTGTAAATCAGCCTTAAATAGTTTTTTGTATTGAAAAATGTTTGTGAAGTTTTTAATAGAACTGAAAAAGTGGATTGTACTTCATTAAGAGTGTTTATTGCTGGAGAACAAGGGGATAGGAATAATAAACGTTGTTTGCAAATATGATATGAAACTAAGTTTCTTAGTACAGACCAGTACAGACTATTGGTCATGCAGATGCATGTTAAAGCCCTGTTCCTGTAGTTTTACTCTGTATCACTAATAATATTAATCAGGGAACATATATACACCAAAGTCCTGAAGATTGCTAGAGTTTGCCGACAAGAATGTAGCAAGGGCACAAACTCAGCAGAAATAAGAGTCTGAGTTTACAGATAATGTAATGCTGAACACTAAAACTGTTATTTCATGAGGGAGGAACAGTATCTGTTTTCCTAGAGTACTTCAAAATAGGCACTTTGAAACTTGAAAGACCTTTCCCCTCCAAAGTACGATGAAATTGTGGAATGGTGTGAATTCTGTTCAGTGCAAGGGAGGGGGAACAGTGCCCATCATGTCCATATGAAATTTTGGTAATATGAGTAGTGGTAACAGTGTACAAAGGACCACAATCAGCATGAACTGCTTGATCTCACAAGGGGATTTAATATATTTCTGGATATAGAAGTACACCATCTTCAAGGATTGTTATTTTACAGTATGCATAACTAATCATCAGGAATTCTTACCCATAGTAACTTGTATTTATTATAGCAGGTTTCATTAACTGATGTAACAAGTGCACTGAATATTTCAATGAAAAGTGATTTAACCACATATGCTGGTTTGGAGATAGGCCAAGGAATAATTCTGCTAAAATAGGTCTGCATATAATCATTTGTTATTCAGGAAAGGAGGACTTGATACAATACAAACATATTCAACACCAATGTCAGCATGTGAAGAACGCTGGTACATTGGAACATAGGACTGGAAGAGGCCTCATGGGCCAATGAATCCAGTCCCATGTATTTCTAGGCAATTGTTTAATTAAAAGAATACCTAAATTTTCCACAACAAGCCCTCACCCACAACTACGGGGAATGCTTATCCAACATGATTCCCAAGGATGAACTGGATATAGGCATGACCATTAGAAACCAGTTTCTGAAAATACACAATGAAAAAATGCTTTCTCGCCATAATAAAATGACAATCTAACAAAAGATAGCTCCTGAAATTTGTGGTCATTGATGAGAGTATGTGCCACAGACTTTTTGGGGAAAATATCTCTTCAGGCCACATATCTGAACAGCCCATGAATTTCATATACGCAATACAAGAAGGCAGGCCTTGTCCAATCCATCAGCAGATGGTATTAAATGTATATGTTGTCAGGGTTGATGACTGCCTAAGGGAAAAGTTCTGGTGAGAGTTAAAAAGGAAGAGATACTATAGAATCAGAAAATAACACTGCTTCCTAACTGTACTTGCAAAACAGCTGTCAGGCAAATTACAGATCTGAATACAGCCAAAAATACTTAATTGAGCACTGAGAAGTTGTCACTGTCTACTTCATATGTTGTTGATAATCCTGAGAGACTTTTCCAGAAAGGGGATATTTATACTTTGTGATGTCAGGAATCTGGCATCTGACATTTGGGTTCTGGCACATAAAGCTGGATGAAGTGTTCATTAAGCTGGTGACTTTTGCAGCATCATTTTGTCACTACAGATTGTTGTGCCTTCCTGTGGAAGGAAAAGAGCACTGATGCATTTCTGAGAATATCCATCCATGCACTTAAGGGGCTACCTGATGAAAAAATAATTGCAGACAACGTCCTCATTGAATTTGAGAAAAACAGCAGCACAGATCAGAAAGTATTTGTGATGGCAAGATACAGGGATTCTTACACAGATGAAAAGATTAAAAAAAAAACTACAAAAAGTCAAGTCCCTCTAAAAATAGTATTACTGAGCAAGCCTTTTGGTCAGAGTAGAGGAACTGAAGACAGACTGCTGTAAAATAAGGGCAGTCAAGGGCATGTCTACTCCAGTGATGTATATATGGAGTACAGCTCATCATAGGGGATGATAAACTTTCCTGTCCGAAGTCTGGCCTCATTTGTGAGTAGTAGCAGAGTTTAGAGGCCAGTTTATAGGAAGAATACATAGCAGCACTATGCAGTGGCACCACACTAAACATTTTGAAGCAGGAAAGTATGTGACTGCTTAGAGCTTCTGATCAGCTGAGGAAGCACTGACTCTACAATGGAGAAAAGACTGAGGAGCAGATTAGTTAAAGGAAGAGCCAGTTATGTACACAAGGAGGGAAATTTAATTCTATGGAGCCAGGCCCATATAGAAAAGAGATCTTGACTGTAGGGTTTGGTTCAACCAGCAGACAAGAGCTCATCCTTCACTGGTACAATTGGATCACAGAGCTCTAGAGTTCATTATGACTAAGCATTTTGTAAGCCTGGGTTTTCTCCCAGAATAGAATGAAAGGAATAGAAGAGAAACAATGGAACTTTGTCACTTCCTGTGTGATCCTGAATAATGTTATGTGTTGACTGTACTTGTACCTTGTAAACTCTAATTGCCACATAGGCATTATGAACTTGAAAAAAGCCAGGAGCCAAAAGAAACACGCAGAATGTGGAGGCCTTTCACAACTAACAGAATTGGTTTGGTAAGTTAGTACTTCTTAGCTCTGATTCTTCAAAAGAATCCTTTGGGAAGTAGCTGATATAGACAGATTGGATACTTACGAGTTTATTACATTATTTGGGAATATGAGAGAGTGCATTAATACAGATGTGTGTGGACATTGTATTATTTGTATATACTGGTTCTGTGTGATTGCATATTGGATTTTTAGTTTTCAAATTGTCATGCATCTGAATGAGAATACTGAATATTATCTAACCTGTGAAAGTGCACCTGGATATTTTGATGACAGGAATATGATAAATATTCAATAAAACTAGATGCATACACTGTAATGGATGTTAATTATATAATAAATTTCAATGCTGATATTTTTTTGGAATGTAAGTGCAAGAATTATTAGTATTTTAAGGTTATATTTGGTCAGATGAATTATGAATAAGCCAGCATACTTACATTTATGTAATGGATTTGAACTTTACCTGTGACCGACTGGAATTTTTTTTGTTTTGCTTTGTTTCTTTTTAATGCAGCAAATTAAATGAGCACTTACATTTTTTAAATGTACATCTGAAAAGGCAAAGAACACAAAAATTGATAAATATCAGCACTTGTTACCAATTAAAACCATACATAATTTTTAACTTAACACCATTCTGATTTGCAAAAATCATTATAAATTACTTGGGCGTATACTATGCATTTGGCAGAATGAAAATGCATTTTACTTGCATTAAGGTTCAATTTAAAAAATAGTTTGTTCTACTTTAAAGCTCAGAGCTGCGGACATTTTCAACCTTTTGCCTCATTAACTGCATTCATATTAAAATACCTCTCCATTTAAATGAGAAGATAATTATAATACCTCCGAGCAAATGAGATGTTATTGCAATAATTAAATCCAAAATGAGATGCAGATAGTTTAGACCTGCTGCTGTCTTGGCTAGTTAATAGCAAATACCATTTCCATTGGTCACACTGAATTCTTTCAGTTGAATTACAATATTGCATACTAATAACATCCAACTACACATTAGATTACACCTGCTTATAGAGACTATTAGATGAGAATTTATTGACCTCTGGTTATCTTGTTAACCATTTATAGTTTCTTATCATCTCTCCTGTGTACATTTCTATATGTCCTTGTGCAAACACAATAGAGAGGGGAACCCCAAAAGCCCAAATCTCTGAAAGAAGCATTTTGGGGGCCAGAAGGAAACAGCTGAGTGACATACCTATCCTCCTCTTTTTCTCTAACAACTATGATGAAGCCTAGCCCTGCGTGACTAAGGACAATTTTAAATTTAAGTATAGTAAGGGAAATATCTATTCTTTGTAGTATGGTTGCTTTTTATTGTAGCCACATAGTGTATACCAGATGCTTTTAGCTCAAAACATCTGGGAGCAGTCAGGTGAGTTCAGAGTAAAGGCCTATTTCCTGGAAAAACACTGACCAATAGATTTGTGCTCAGCTAATGCCACCTTCTATGAGTTTATCAGACTGGTCCCCTTTGCCCAAATTCAATCTGTTGATGGCTTCTGCCTTCAACAAAGAGAGTTGTAACAGCAAAAGAAGCTGAGGAACCTCAGACCTTTTCTCCTTTAGGCATGAGGGAAGGGATTTGTCACTTAACATTTTAGTCACATGTATTTTTACCTGAAATTAATATGCAGCATGTAATTGTATCTGGGGAGATGTAGAGAACCAGATATATTAAGACTTTGTTATAAAATCATTTCTATACTACTGATCATCATAGCATGAGAGCTTCTTGATAGCATCTCAAAGGCTGGTGCCTTTCAAAAAGCAGTATTCGTCCTATAATATGTCAGGATGTTTACTTAAATATTGCAATATGTGGTAACTGTTCATTACAAACTAACTTACTGTAATAAGTGGATGCTTAAGTCTCTGTAGTTTGGAGTGATAAATGCAAATAGAAAAATACAACATCATATCTCTTATTTGTATGCAGCCTTAAACTGGATGTCTCTCAGCATTATCTTTTGATACTCAGGGCATTACTGTTCAGCATGAAAAGTAAGGAAATAAAAGAGGAGATTATATAGACAATACAAAAGGACATTTTTCCATAATATGATTTCCAGTCAGCAGAAGGTTATTGAATGAACAAAATATTTCATTTTCTTTAAAGGAAGTCTGTGATAAAATCAATATTTATAAAATGTGTATCATTACACAACATGTGGTTAAACATGCAGATGTGCAGGAATCATGTTAACCTCATGTAGTAGATATACACAGTTTTGACTAATAGCCAGTCTGGTCACTATCAATGAGAAATTCAGATTGGGTAGACAACACAGCATGTTTAAGTTCCCTACTGGCACAATGTAAATGGCACCTTGAGATCTCACACTGAGTTTGCTTTCAGACAAAAATCTAGTTACACTGTGAACCTCAGTACTGTGGCTGAAAGTGGCAAACATGAAAATATCATCAATTTAGTGGAAAGTTTATTTGATGCTTCCTCCAGTAGCTATGTGCTTTTTCATAACTATTTTCTCTGTTGTGCACCTTTCAATTTCCAAGGAGTGTGCAACAGCTGCTATTTATGATGAAAAGTTGATGCTTCTTCTTGATATTTCACAGGGCTTTTTTTGTAGAGCTATTTCTTTTCTTTTACTTGATTGGTTGCCTCCTTTAAACTAGATAAATAATTCAGGCCTGAAAGTATCTCATCATTCTTTGTGTGTAGAAAAACAAAACAGTGAAGGAGAAAAAAAATGTCCTTTTACATATGAAATGCCTCTCGGCGACTTGTAATTGATTATTGTATTCTGCCTATAGTACTTTTTTCCTTTATTGTGTTCTCACTAGCTATTTTGTCAACCACTTTTTATTGTCATCTTTTATTGTTGCTTCAGTGTCTCTCTTTCTTTTTTCTAAGTTTAATCTCTTACTGTTTGAGGGTATAGCTGCTGTTTTGTTCATCTGTTTTTTTTCATTCAAAGACTGGTAAAAGCATTTTAAGGCTAAGAAATTTAAAAATTCTGTATCAGATTTCAGAGAGTAGAATGTCAGAGGTTCAAATCAGGCAAAGTCCTTAGTAAACAGAAACATTATAAACTTCTACATTTTGGATATTCAGACTAATATGATTTGAAGTCTCAGTCAGTAATAATAATCCTATTGCAGAGCTTGGAAGTCTAATCTTTTTCTCTTCACCACCCTAGGTTTCTTTCCTTTCTCTGTTTTATCTATTCCTATTTATCCATTTTTCTACATTCATTACCAGACTTTGACAGTAGGAGTTATTTTTGCTACCTCAGTATTAATGTGACTGGAGGCCTTTTCCTGACCCATTGTCATTGCTGGTAGATTATACTGAGACCTCATAATTATTGAAATCCTTACAGTTCACAGTTTCTGCAGCATTCAGTTTTTATTAAATTAGGCCAGCTCCGGGACTGGGTTATGATAATATACACATTATATAAAAATTAACAAAAGCATAAGGTATTTTGAATAACATAAAATAGCACAGAGAGGCAAAGGGATGAGGTGATTAAATGAGGGAAGATTATATATATTGATATTTATAAGAGTTCTTTTTTCTTATATTTGGTTTCTGTTTTAGCTTCCATTCAAGACTTTATTTGACTTCATTGGGAACAGGTCCAGGACTTACTATATAAAATATATTTTAAAGGATATATATAATTTTTCAAGGGTATATATAATCTCTATGTTGCATTATATATTTTTTTTACCTTGATAATTATTATAATTGATATAATAGTGTGATAAAATTGCACGTATCTATTTATATCCTTATGTAGCTGCTTATCACTTTTCATAATCCCACCTATAGAAGCAGCCAGCATATGTAAAAGAATGAAAACATTTATTTGATATGAGACACTCCTAAAATACAAAAATATTTCTGAAATAGGATTCAAGGCCTCTCCTACTCTAATATTCTAATGCTAGACCAATCATAAAAATGTATGAAGACTTGTTTAAGGTTTTGGTTAAGGACCCAGCACAGAAATGACAGCCCAGGGAACAGAAAAAGGTGCCTTTTTCCTTCTCTTCACCCTCCTGATTCTCAGGATTTTTGGGGACTGTAGAGAAATTAGCATGTCTACACTATAGGGGTTCCTGCTATTTCAGCTAGAGTGGCATTGCTAATGTAGGCAGGCCTTCCTATATAGATGCAGCTCTGCCTGAAGGAATATTTCTGCCACCAGAGTTACACCAGCTCCTCAAACAACAAAAGCTGCGCTGTTAGAAACAACTTCTGCCAGCAGAGATGCATCTGCAGCGGGCATGTTACCAGTAGATGTGTGTTGGATATAAAACTATTACCTTTCTACACGTTTCTAACATAGCTATGCTGGCAGAACTTTATAATATGGATAAGAATCTAGAGCTTTAAGGGTTTACATTATAGAAGCCAGGCCTTATGGGTTACATTATAGACTTCAGGCTAACATGTGCCGCCATTATCAACCCTGGTGAATACGTACTTCCTGTCCCCAGGTCAAGGCCCCAAAATTCATTGAGGAGAGCTTACAGTGGCGTTATCAGAAGGCAGTCTTACAGCTCTCTTCCAAAGTGGTGGAAGTCCTAGGATTTAGAGGGTTATTTGGGGTTGTTCCAACATTTTTACCAAGCATTAAAATCCCAGAGCAGGAGCATAGATCTCACACTTTGGGTTTGTACAATTTATAAAAATTGTGATATGGTCTCCTTTGTTCAAGCCTAATATAGTGAGAGTTAAGACTCTCCTTATCATGTGGTATATAAAGAATCCAGCTTCAGAATACAGTTGATACCAGGAGATGCAAAACTGCATAAAAACAAAATTGAACAGGGAGAGATTTGTGAAACTAAATATATGTAAAAAAAGTTCTGGTTGGGTTTACTTTAGAGATTTAGACAAAAGTAAGAGGGGTGTTTTTTTCAGAACTCCTTTTCCAATTTATCTGTCCTTTACCTTATAATTTCATGGGTATATCCTTGCTCCTCTGTCTCTCACTAATGTGTAGATAGTGCATATGTTTCCTTTTTTAATTGTAAAAATTCATTATTTTTCCACAATCAACTGTAAATTGCTATATACTACAATCAAACTGCTGATATAGATGGTAGGAGGGAGACTTCTGAGAATCATCCTTAGACCCTAATTCCATATTAACTATGCTTGTGTTGATTGCTTTATCCTGTTGTTAATTTCTAAAAAAGCTTCATTTTACCTGTATAGCTATAGTACACTGAATTTCTATATCTGTATATTTTCTATAATAAAGATAATGGATGGGCATAGCCATCAGCCAAAAATAATCCTTAAGGTGGGCAACAAGCTCCAAACATTAAAAATAAAATGACAAGTCAGTCATTCTATAAAAGAATGACTGGCAAGTCAGTTCTATAAAAAGAAGGAAGATTAACATAGTCACCTTGTCATGACAACCAAGACCGGTCTTTGTCATTTAAAGCATTTTCAAGACAGGTATTCCAAGTCCAGTCTCTAATCCATTGTCACACAGGACAATAGTCTTGAGCCAAAGTAAATTACGAGCCTAAAAAAAAGTGTTGTACACCCTTAGCGTACACTAAAGAAATTAAATTGAATCCTATATTGACAGCCAGAGGTTAGTCCAAATCTAGGTCAATTTAGGTCAACTGTCCACCCCTATATGGCTTCTTGCCATCTAAAAAGACACATTCTATTATATAAAGTTTTGCCAAATCAACTAACCAATAGAACCAATTTTTCCTCCTTTTCCGGCAGTCCAAAGATTTATCAAATAGGGTAGAAACTACATTTGATCTGAGCCAGAGAGTAAACAACAAATCACCCCACTGTGCTTTACCATTACTGTTCTAATTGACAAAGTTGCTTTGCTCTCAGTAGTTAAAAGTTTGTGTGCATTTGTGCGTTGGTGTGCGAGGAGGATAGAGAGAGAGAGGAAGAAAACAGTGCCACATTTTATCCAGCTTTTGCATAATAATAGAGAAATGGGTTCAGCTGATCTGACTGAAATGAATTTTAAGGTGAAGAAATTCAAAAGGACCATTATAGTAATATCAGACAGTGGAAGTATCTCTTTGATACTTTTGAGTGTGGAAAAGTATCAGGTTAAGGAATTGATCAGCCAACTCGCAAGGCTACTTGAATGGAGCAAGGTTCTTAAATAGCTAGCATGTTTATAAATACTGTATCTTACATAAATGTTCCTTTAATGTTATACAGATTATTCAGTCATTCTATGACCATGTTGACTTTTTAAACAATTTGTTTAACTCAATACTACCTAATAACTCAAACATTCTGCATCTCAGAAACTATGAATTTCTATAAAGTTTGAGTAACATTCTGCTGTTTTTCTGTTTTGCAAAAAATGGCTTCATAAAAACAACTGCCATCTCATGCAAGCCTAGAGCTTAGCTATGTGGTATGGTTTAGACAGTGATGATCCTGCCTTGAGCAAGGGACTGTACTAAATATCCTCTTATGGCCCCTTCAAAGCCTATTTCATTATGATTCTGTAAGTCTACATTTCTTGCTATAAACACTCAAGCATTATGGGCATCCTATTCAATTTAGCATAAGTACCTTTACAAAAAACCCACAATAATTTGTAAATACAAATCATAAAACTTAACATTTCTTTTTTATTTTCCATATGCAAAGTGGGGATAACTGTTATTAATGTTCATGATGGCAGTGCTTGCTACAGTCCTTGATTCTTTTCAAATATAGAAGTTGCCAGTTTCTTCTTTGAAAAACTTTCATTTTGAAAGACACCATGGGCACATCCCCACATGCAGGGACATGTGTTTGTCCTGGCACAAGTAGCAGAGACACATATTTATGCTTCTGTTTTATGCCCCAGGTCATGCCTCTGCACATGCACTCCAGCATGCACCAGATATGCTGGCCCTAACTGCCTTATCTGGGGTCCTGGGGGGCCTCCTGGGGCATCATCACTGCTGATCCAGCCACACGAAGTCTGGCAAGCAACCAGAGTGTGGCTCTGGATGGCCAGGTTCCATTTCTGGCAGGGCATGCTGCTGCCGTGCACGCCACACTGGTTGGTTTTTTTTCAGTTTTTATTTTATTTATTTATTTTTTTTTACACTGGGATATCCCGGTGTCAAATTTTGGTGCCATACTGCAAATTAGCAGTGTGGTAAACAGATGCATGTGCACTGTGTATGATTTATGGTGCCTCAAACAACCTTGAGATGCCACAAACCGCATATGTGCACTTGTCTGGACACTCCCCTTGAGGGAAAAGCTTATGAAAACATTGTGGTTTTTAAATCAATAGATTCTAATATGGGACCAAAATGCTAAAATTACCTAGTCAAAATCATACAGTTATGATGATAACTTGAATGGCCTCACAATAGGGAAAAAATAAGGTTGCTTGAATAGCTTCAAGCATTTCTTATGTGAAACTGCATTTCTTATGTGAATATGCTTGGATTCCTTGAATTTTCTTGGTATATTATGCTTAGTAATGAAACAATTCCTATGTCCTTAACTTTTTTTACCCTTAAATTACTCATACTCTTAGCCATAACTCTGTTAATGTAACTTTTTTTTCCTGCGAACAGATTTCAGAGATTAGTAAATAGCTCAGCTATTTGCTTGTTTGTGTGGCAGGTACTTTAGATATTCTTCATATAATTGTCTAGCATTACAAAAAATAAGAATTCTAATGAAAAACCCAACTCTAACCTTAAGCACTACATTAGGAGGCAAACATAAATCAAGTCATGTAGTTTGGCAGGAACATGCAGGCCAGTAGGGATATCCTGATGAACATAAAATCACAAATTGGAAAAGCAGTAGCTGCTTTAAAGACTTGGTTGTCAAACATATCCAACTTAAAAATAAGAATCTTCAAGTCAAATATTTCTATCTTAACATAGGGATGTGAAACGTTTACATACAATAAGGCATACATACATAAGTAGATCCAAAAATAAACATTTCAGAAAAAAATATTAGGAACTAAATGGAATGAATTTATAACAAATATCAGGGGTGTAGGTTGTAGCCGTGTTGGTCTAAGGACATAGGCAGACTAGGTTCTTTGAGTAAGTCTGATATCTTTTATTAACGAGCCACTGCGCAGTAAATGTCTTGTGTATCCAAAGTTCTTATGATCTGGCCAATAGCTACAAAAATATTTTAAAGTTATTTTTCCTCAGAACTTTGCAATGTATCAGGCAATTACGGTGCACTCATAGACTCACAGGGTTGGAAGGCACCTCACAAGTTTCCTGGATAGTCTATTGAACTGCTTCACTTTTCTAATGGCAAGGATGTTTTTCCCCAACATTGTTCTAATCTATACTTACTTTGCTGCAATTTCTAGCCATTGCTTTGGGTCCCGCCCTTTCCAGCAAGGGAGAAAAGCTGTATTCCCTCTTCCTTGTGGCAGCCTTTCAGATATTTGAAGACTGCTATCATGTCACCCTTAATGGCCTTTTCTGCAAGCTAAACTTGTCTCGTTCTCTCAATCTTTCCTCACATAGCACTCTTTCCAACCCCTTTATCATTTGTCACCCACCTCTAGACCCTCTCTAAATGTAGAGCCCCAAACGCACACAATACTCTAGATGAGGATTAACCAGCATCAAGTGCGGTGGCATTCTTACATCCTGTGTCTTACATCTAACACTCTTGTTGATGAAACCTGCTTTTTTTTTACAACTGCATCATATTATTGACTAATGTTGAGGCTCTTCTCGGCGATGTGGCCACCGAGCCAGTTATTGTACTTACTCTTCTTCTTCCGTAGGCGTAGCACCTTGTATTTGTCTGCGTTGTTGTCTCTATCCAGGAGCTAGCTTGCTTGGAGCTGATTGCTGGATTTGGAGCCTCAAATGGTAAAGAAACCAATTTCATTTTGAATCCTGTAGAGTACCAAGCATAATTACTGGCCCTTAATGATAAAATAAATGGTGTAGGTTCCTTGGTTTACCAGCTCCGAGTTGTTTCAGTTGTAACTTAATCAGTTTTATGTATGGCATCTGCATTATAGATTGCTCCCATGCCTCTAGTTGAGGCATGCTAAATAGGTAGCATGATAGGTAATCCTGTTCAAGATGGAGTATAGAGGTAAAAGGATGCATGTAAGGGAAAGAAAAAGTTTTGAAATGTTAGAATATGTTGCAAAAGTTGGGAATGGAATAGAAAACAACTAGTCAAACCTGCCTGAGTGCAAGTGAAAAAGGGGAAAATCAAATCTGGAAAAAAAAGGTGCAAGAAAAAGTGTTGCAAATTACTGTCCACTGAAGTTGATCAAAACACTACAGAAGAAGCTAAGCAATTGGCAAGCAGGTCTACATATACAATACTGAAATAGCTGGAACAGCAGGGGAAGAAATCCATCTACATTTGTAATGTTAAAAACTCACTGATTCCTTCAGTTTTACCTCAAATTAGTTTAACAGATTTATTGAGAGAGGTAGCTCTGCAGCAATGAACACCTGCTTTTGTGGTTAAATTGCCAATATACAAAAGAGAGAAACTAATTTTGCAGCTAGACAAAGAAAAGGGGGATCATATTTTAATAAAAAATAAGTCAATAATGTTTTCAAAAGTGTAGTACTGGTTGAAAAATACCAAAGTCTAAAAGAAGAGAAAGATGTACATTACAACAAATGCCTTTCTTAACAGATGTAAGAAGGGGAATAGTTCCATATTGAAGTATGACTGTGCTGTGTGTTCATAAAAGAGCAGAAATAAAATAATTTTAGAAATTATGAGTATGACATGATTTAAAGTTTAATTTATAGTAACAATTTCACGTTGTACTGTAGCTGAAAGGCTAGTAGAAGAAGATAAGATACTACTCTGCCACAATAAATTTCACATAAATTATAGTATGCTCATAGACATTTGACAGGTCATGTCTGTCCAAAACCATCACAGACTATTTGGTGGTGGAGCTATACTTTTCTCTGGAGTCATTTTAAAGTCTTCTGATCCTTTTGCAATGTTGTGCCTTTTCTTTTGAAGAGGATGACAGAATTTTGAATCTGTTCATTTTATTTTGTGAAAGACAGTAGGAAGAGTATAGGGCAAGTAAGTGGTGACCGCTACCTGGTGTTTTAACAGAGTTGTTGAAGTGCTGTATCTTTCATCTAGAGTTGTTTTTTACCTCAGGAACCTATTATTTTAGCCTCCTGTCTGCCTGGTGTTACAGATCCAATGAAACTTTACTGCTAGCCAGTGGTGATGCATAGGGGGTGCACATGCACCCCCTGAGAGCATTGGTGCACCCCCTGACAGGCCACACTCCCTGATTAGGCGACAGGCAGGGGGAGCTGGTGGGAGCACCAGTACCCCCCCAAGAGTGCCTGCTGAAAGTGGGAGTGCCACGGCCACATCCAGAGGTGCTGCAGCCACTTCCAGGAGTGCCGTGGCCACTTCTGGAAGCCAGTGAGTGAGATCAGCTACAGGGGGACTTCCCTCCCCTGATTGGCGAGATTGGCCATGGGGGGAACCCCCTCCAGAGTAAGGTGGCACTAGTTGCCCATGCTATCAGCAAAGGAATTGAACTTAGGATATGGAAGAGGGAGGTCAGAAAAAAATATGAAACCACTTTCCGTCTGCATTGTTTTTTCTATTTATTGCTAGTTGCAGGGTGATATGCATCTTTTGGCCCTCTGCTCACGTAAAAACCTTTGACCCTGGAGGGTCTTCAATAGTTATTAGAGAATGGCAAATGCAGGCATGTGAACCTACACCCTAATAACAGGTAACATAGAGGACCTCTTCTGGATACATTTTTGCTAGAATCATCGCTTTTCTCCTTCTCCCAGTTTCTGAGATACAATACCTCTTCCACAGTCCCAATTTCAGGTTTTCCAGCTCCTACTGAGTTAGACTATCTTGGAGTTAAACTGATCATGGGAAGAAAGATCATTCTGCTGCACACTTTTTAAAATAAAAAGGCTTGCTATCTAGATACCTGGTTGCATCCAGTGACATTTAGGGCATTTATACAAGTACTCTGGGAGTGGGGGAGCACTTTAATTATGGTGGTTCTGAGAGCCACTCTAATTAAAGCACCGGAACCCTCTCATGTATTGACATCCCTGCACTTAAAAATGGTGGCGGGGGCCCTTAAACTAAAGCTCATTGAACAAGCTTTAGTTAAAGTGCCCCACCAACATTTTTAAGCATGGGGATGCTGATAGACTGAATGCTGGAGTCTACTGGAGCACAATAATTACCATGCTCCGATTAATCGAGTCTGCTTCAAGCACCACTGCTCATGTATGGGTGCCCTTAAGGCCTAATATTTGGTATCAAAGAATCTAAAACAATTGACAGATTATATTACTTACATTTAACTTTTAAAAACTAAACAGTACAAACAGAAAAAAGCAATGTGTGCTGTATTGTATCTGTTCACACCCTAATAGCTTAGAAATTATTATTTTTTAATTACAATTTATTGTAGTCCTAACTGCTTTTATTTAGATTTTTTTCCTTGATTGATTAAAGCCATCTTGATCAACATGAAAGACACTAAGACTAGGTGCAGATATTACACTTATGCAATAAGTGCATAGAAAGCACTCTACAGCTGTAACTGAAGAGATTTTCATTGCACATAGAGCACTTTAAAAGCAGCAGATCTTGATCTAAAATAACCCTGGATGGATAGGGTATCAAATTAAAGCGCTTTAGTCTAGAGAGCTTTGTTCAAACTCTGTACCAGATCCCACTGCATCATAAATTAGGTTGCAGTCTCCTGACATCCCAGGGACCTCTCACAGTGTGACAAACTAGCCTGAGCCAATGCACATCTGCTCCAGACAAGCACCAGTTCATGTAGCAGAGGGGCTCCATTTCCCCAATCTCCACATATGGCTCTGAGCTGCCATTTTCAAAAGGCTAGGGTGGCAGAATGGTGGTGGTGGAGGGAACAATGTTGTCCTGCCAGTGGTTCTAGCCTGGTCCCCCTGAAGAGTCAAGCCAGCCAGCTGGAGGGGGTACTGGGTGGCAGAGTGGCTCTGTTTCCCCTCTTTCTCTCCCCCTGCCTTTGCTGACAGCTGGCGGGGGGATTAGGGCTGGGGAGAGAGGCTGCCTCAGGAGCCTCTTGGGAAGTGTGCAGGAGCACCCCAGCCTGCTGGCTTCAGCCGGTGCAAGCTACTTCTGTGCCCCCCCCCAAAAGGGTGAATGTCAGTTCTGCTTACTCCTGCACTAATCTAAGATGCTTTCAGTAAGGTGCAATACTTGGAGCACTTCTGCTTCAGGCTTTTTGAATGTCTGTACTTAGCCTGAGTCATCTTGATAACTGCAAGCCTGATTCTGATGCCCTTACATTACCCAATGCCTTTACTCCATGTATAGCCCTACTAAAGTAAATGAGACAGGTCGCAGAGTAACATGCTTTCAGTATAAGTATTAGAGTGAGGCTCAAAATATATCCTCTTTCATCATACCTTATTGAAACATACCCTCTCCTTGACCTCAAGTAATTATCATTAACACTGTTCTTTCTAATTATATGTACTTATAAACATGTAGGAGGCCTCGGGGGGGGGGGGGGCGGGAGAGGGCACCACTTTGGCACCTAGTGTCCTGCTGTGGTCTCAGCCATCTGGCGGCTCTTTCCTGGGCCTACCTCACCTCTAGTCTCTCACCTGCCATGATTTTGATGTTACCTTTTGAATTATTGGGAAGGCAGTCCCTGGGGCCAAGAGCAGCCTCGCTGCTTCCCTTGACAGTTGGCTCTGCCTTTGCAACTGAGGGCTGTGCTCCTTCCTTGAGCTCTTCCCTCTTAAGGAAGTGTTCCTTCAGGCTTCTGAACACCTACTGGGGCTTCAGCCATCCCACCTCGGTCTGCTTTTTCTCTGGCTGCACCCTCAAACTTGGTCCACTGTCTAAGACTTCAGCTCATAGGTATTGGCTCTAACTTGGCAGTAGCCCTTCCTGGGGCTCCAGTTTCACCCCACCTGCCTCAGCGCTATTAGCTTCTTTCATTTATGGTGTGAAGTCCCACCCAGCACCCCACCTGTGACCTGCTACCCTGTAACCACAATCTGACCCTCCAGTAGAAAAAATTGAAGAATACAAAAGAGCAGTTTAACTGGTCCTAATGTAAACATAAGACCCTCTGGGGCTTGAGCCCTGCTTCCCCAGCTGGATGGCTAGCTTCTATCCCTCCATCCCCCAAGCACCTATGTCAAGCCGACTTGGCCTCTTATTGAAGCCAGCTCTCTCGGGAGCTCCCTGTCCTTTTGCAGTCAGAGCCAAACTACCCCTTACATGGTCAGGGACTGGTTTATAGGCCTAAGCCCAGCCTCGTTCCAGTCATGTGACTGCTGTCCTACACCCAGGGGCCAGGTGCTGCTAATTACATCCTAAACAGCCTGGCATTTTTTTTTTTTTTGTCCTTGGCTCAGTCCAGCTGTATAGCTATTGCTTGCTGCCATTTCTAGCCCTGATTTGTCTGTACTCTCCCACCTCCCTAGTAACAGGGGTAAGGGTTCCCTGTTACAAAGCAAGTGGAGCTTTCTCTTTAAATAAGAGACGTTATTTTACTGGTGAAGGTCAAATTACTCCCTATAGTAATCTCTCTGCCTGTGATCCAAAATGTACTCCCATTTCCTTTACATTCTTGTTCTTTTGATTTTCTAATGAATTAGTGATATGATATTACTTCCTAATCCTTTCTATTATTCTTATCTCCATTCTTCCATCAGTTTCCCATTGGGCCAAATATAAGCATTTTCCATGGTCTATATCACATTTACTAACTTCCAAATGTATTTTCAGTTTGCTAGTTATACTAAGTTTTAAGGAGGGGAAAACAACTAGAGCACAAAATGAGTATATTACTGCAGTGTGTAAAAATGGAGATACCTTTTATCTGTCATGAAAAGTACTTGAACAGTTTAAAGAAGCATAAATGAGCTATGATTTTAAGTTGCAATTACACCTATTTCCCCAAAATTACATTGATATCAGTGTGAGTTTTGGGATAGGTCAAAAAGATTTGAGAATCAGGCTCCTGAAATAGAAACTGCTCCTCTAAAAAGGGTAAATCTACTGGATTCTGAACAGGATGACATTAATGAGGACTACATGGATAAAATAGAATTTATTTGCCTTTAAATTGAAAGCTAGGAAGGAGTTTTTGCTCGGTGGCTGAATATCTGTTAACCTGAAAAGTATGTTACATAAGCGCACAGCTCTATGTGGTTGACCGAAACATAGAATCATTGAAAAATAGGGTTGGAAGGGACCTCAGGAGGTCATATAGTCCAACCCCTTGCTCAAAGCAGGACTATTCCCAAATAGATTATCTCAGCCAAAGTTTTGTCCAGCCAGGGCTTAAAAACCTCCAAGGGTGAACACTCCACAACTTCTCTGAGTAACCTGTTTCAGTATTTTACTACCCTTGTAGGGCGCATCCACACAAGTGCGTATGTGCCTCTTGCCCCACCTCAAACCCCTTTGAGGCGGGGCAAAAGGCACATGTAGGAACAAAAAAATTCTTCTTGCACTGCAGGTGTGCAGTGTGGGGAGAAAATTTGACCCCTGGATATCCAGGGGTCTAAAAAAAGTGAAGTATAAAAAAGTGGGGCAGCCGGAGGCTAGGTCCTCCATGGAGATTCTCTGGCTGCCAGAGCATCTCTATGGTTGTCCCTCGCCCTGGTGCTGAAACATGCGGCCGGCTAGGCCGCGTGTTTCAGCACCAGGGCCCTGGTGCCGGTGAGTAAGAGGGGAGAAGGGATTGTGGCGGGGACCTCCGCCAGCCCCGCCCACTCCCCCAGCCCCCGTCCCCCTGCCAACCTCCCTCACCCCACCAGCCCCCCCAAGGCCTCCAACCACTGACGAGGCCCGCCCCTCCCCCTGCCAGGCCTGCCGAGGCCCCTGACCCTTGCTGGGGCTGGCCCCTTCCTCTGTCAGACCCCCCGACCCCTCTGACCCCTGCTGGGGCTGGCCCCTCCCCCCACCAGCCCCCTGAGGCCCCTGACTCTTGCCAGGGCTGTCCCCTCCCCCCGCCAGCCCCCCCCTGAGGCCACTGACTCCTGCTGGGGCTGGCCCCTCCCCCTGCCAGCCCTCCTGAGGCCCCCGATCCCTGCTGGGACTAGCCCCATGCACCCAACCCCCCCCATCGCTGCCCCCCCATACTTAAAAAAACAAACAAACCCGGCACTTACCGGCAGTTGGAGCTGCCGTGTGGCTGCCTGGGGCCCTGCCCACACAGTGCAGGGCAGGGTGACAGCCCAGTGACCCCAGCCTGGGCCCTCCTGCCCTTTGGCTGTCCTGTGCTGCCTGAGGGGCTCTGCCAGGAGGCCCTGGAGCCCCGCCCCCCCCTGCTTCTAGGGTAAGCAGAGGCTTTTATTTTCCATTTTTTTCTGTTCTTTTTCTGTTTTTTTTTTTTTTAAGTGATGGTGCCTGGGATTGTGGGGGCCTGGGGGTGCAAGTTGGGGGGTGGGGCTGGGTGGGGCAGCCATTGGGGGGGCTGCAGCAGCTGGTGGGGGATGGAGCCAGGTGGGGCAGCAATTGGGGGGCTGGGGTGGGGCATGTGGGCCTTGCAGGGAGGGTGGTAGCCCCTGTCAGGGACATTTGGCCGTCGTTGGGGGGCCATACCCCTTGTGTGGGGGATGAACCCCCTCTTGCGGTCTGAACCCTTTTTGGGGGGCTGAACACTTTGTGTGGGGATGAACTTCCTGTTGGGGGCGTGTAGCCCTTGTGTGTCAGCCAAACCCCTTGTGTAGGGGCTCAATCCCCTGTTGGGGGACCATAGCCCTTGTTGGAGGACCAACATCTTGTGTGGGGGCCATCGCCCTATGGGAGGGCAGCAAAATATGTATTCATGAATTCAGGAAACCTGTATTTATAGTTCACTTTATTATTATGATAAGAGACTTGCTTTAATACTGTAGGTATATCAGTAAAACATTGTCCAACTGATCGCTGTCTCTGTCTCACTCTCTCTCTTTATAGTGGTCTTTTGTTTTACTAGTGGAGTAACATGGATTTGGGGGTATTTTAGAGAGTGACTTTGGGATTTTTTTTTATCAGGGATTTTTCAGTTTTCCAATAGGGAACACCAGAATTCCTGCTAGAGAGGCCAGTGGCAGGACCTTGCCTGCTCAAAGCTGGCGCCTTGGACCCATCTGGCTGTGGCTGACCTCCTGGTGAAATAGGGCCAGGAGGACATGCTTTGACAATTCAAAGCAAGCCACTGCACCCAGAACATCTTCCGAGTGATAGCTGTCCAGATGGCTGGGCAGGAGGCACACATGGTAGTAGTGCTGCACAAAGGCCAACCCTGCAACCGCAGTCCACTGGCAGCTTTCCCAGAGGGAAAGATGCCTATACTGGCTCTGCAGTCCCCATCCGGGCCTGGCAGGTGCACAGCAGGTCAAAGCCAGGCAGCAACCCCCACTGCCAGACTGCTGCAGTGGGTTGAGGGTGCAGGGAACTCTCAGGGCTGCTTCAGCAGTCCAGCTGGCACAAGGGGTAGTGTCCTCAGGTACCAATTGGCTGAGCTGCAGAAACTCCTGAGTGTGAGTAGCCCTGAGCTACTTGCCAGGGCAGCTTTTTATACTACTGGGGCCAGGACATGGCAGCTTTTTATACTGCTGGGGACAGCATAGGTGCTGGCCCTGGGCTCTAGCTCACCTGGCTGCAGATCTGGGTGGAGCCAGCCAGGGTTATTTTGCCCCTAGTGGCACAATTTGTTCCACAACAAAGTTCATTTCTAAGCATATGCGCTGAGGCAAAAAGCCCCAGCTCAAATTTGTACCACTTCTATTTGAGCTGCTGCAAGCGCACGTGCTTGCATGTGCGGACGTGCCCGTAGTGAGAAAATTCTTCCTAATATCCAGCGCTAACCTCCCCTGCTGCAACTTGAGACCATTCTGCCATCTGCCACCACTGAGAACAGTCATCCCCCTTTGATCCCCACTTCAGGTAGTTGAAGGCTTCTATTAAATCCCTTCTTAGTCTTCTATTCTCTAGACTAAATAAGCCCAGTTCCCTCAGCCTTTCCTCATAAGTCATGTCCCCCAGCCCCTCTCACCATCCTTAATGCCCTCCACTGGACTCTCCAGTTTGTCCCCATCCTTTCTGCAGTGGGGAGCCCAAAACTGAACACAGTACTCCATATGTGGACCTACCAGTGCTGAGTAGAGGGAAATAAACAATTCCCTTGACCTGCTGGCAACAAACCTACTAATGCAGCCCACTATGCCATTAGCCTTCTTGGCAACAAGGGCACACTGCTGGCTCATATTCAGCTTATTGTCTTATAAGCTACTGTAAGTCCCAAGTCCTTTTCTGCAGAGCTGCTGCCCAGCCAGTTAGCCCCCAGCCTGTACTGGTGCATGGGATTGTTCTGTCCTAAGTGCAGGACATTGCACTTGTCCTTGTTGAACATCATAAGATTTTTTTGGCCCAATCCTCCAATTTGTCTAGGTCATTCTGAATCCTAGCCCTACCCACCAGCATATCTACTACTCCCCGCAGCTTGGTGTCATCTGCAAACTTGCTGAGCATGTATTCTATGCCGTATTTCAAGCCATTGAAGACATTGAACAAAACCGGCCCCAGAACCAACTCCTGGGGAACTCCACTTGATACCAGCTGCCAACTTGACATAGAGCCACTGATCATTACCCTCTGAGCCCTATGATACAGGCAGTTTTGTCTCCATCTTACAGTTCACTCATCCATCCTGTACTTCCTTAACTTGCCTGTGAAAATGTTGTGGCAAACTGTATCAAAAGCTTTGCTAAAAATCAAGGTATACCACATCTACTGATCTCCCCACATCCACAGAGCCAGTTATTTCATCATAGAAGGCAATCATAGTTTCATAGTTCCATAGTTCGTAGGGTCGGAAGGGACCTGAGCAGGTCATCAAGTCCGACCACCTGCCATGGCAGGAAAAAGTACTGGGGTCAAACGACCCCAACAAGGTGTTCGTCTAACCTCTTAAAGACCCCTAGGGTAGGAGCCAGCACCACTCCTCTTGGAAGTTGGTTCCAGATCCTAGCCGCCCTGACTGTGAAGTAGCACCTCCTGATGTCTAGTCTGAATCTACCCTCTGCCAGCTTGTGAACATTATTTCTAGTCATTCCTGGTAGTACTTGGGGGAACAGAGACTCCCCCAATGCCTGCTGGTCCCCTCTGACTAGTTTGTAACAGGCCACTAGATTCCCCCTCAGCCTTCTCTTGTGGAGGCTGAACAGGTTCAGGTCCTTTAGCCTCTCCTCGTAGGGCCTGCCCTGCTGCCCCCGATCATGCAAGTGGCCCTCCTCTGGACCCGCTCCAAGTTGTCCACATCCCTCCTGAAGTGCAGCACCCAGACTGGATGCAGTACTCCAACTGCGGCCTGACCAATGCTGCATAGAGCGGGAGGATCATCTCTTTAGACTTGCTCAAGATGCATCTGTGGATGCATGACAAGGGGTGGTTGGCCTTCCTGACTGCATCCCCACACTGCCGGCCCATGTTCATTTTGGCATCAGTAATGACCCCAAGATCCTTTTCTGCCTCTGCACTGACAAGAAAGGAGTTCCCCAGCCTGTAGGTATGCTGCTGGTTCTTCCTCCCCAGGTGCAGCACCTTGCACTTGTCAGTGTTGAAACCCATCCTGTTCTCATCTGCCCACCCCTGTAACCTGTTTAGGTCCAATTGCAGCCTATTCCTCCCTTCTAGTGTGCCCACATTCGCCCACATCTTAGTGTTGTCAGCAAATTTGAACAGGGAGCTTTTTACCCCCTCGTCCAAGTTACTGATGAAGATGTTGAACAGTGCAGGTCCGAGGACTGAGCCCTGGGGGACTCCACTGCCCACATCCCTCCAGGTTGAAAATGACCCATCCACCACCACTCTCTGGGTGCTGCCCTCCAGCTAGTTAGTGACCCATTTGACAATCAGGCTGGTCAGGCATCACTTGCCCTTTGTGAATCCTGTGCTGACTGTTCCTAATCACCTTCTTCTCCTCCACGTGCCTAGAAATGGATTCCTTGAGGATCTTTTCCATGATTTTTTGGGGGGACTGAGGTGAGCCTGACTGGTCTCTAGATCCTTGGATCCTCCTTTTTCCCTTTCTTAAATATGGACACTATGTTTGCCCTTTACCAATTATCTGGGACCTCTACTGATCACCGCGAGTTTTCAAAGATGATGGCCACTTTCTCTGCAATCTCATCAGCCAACTCCTTCAGCACCCTCGGGTGCATCCCATCCAGCCCCATGGAACTTTTCTAAATAGTCCCTACCCTGTTCTTTCACTACTGTTGGCTGCTTATGTCCTCCCCAAACTGTGCTGCCAGGTGCTGTCTGGGAGCTGACCGTGTCTGTGAAGACTGAGGTGAAAAAGACATTGAGCATGTCAGCCTTTCTGGCATCCTCTGTCACAATGATGTGGTACTTTACCCTTAAAATGGCATTAGGGGTGCTTTAACTAAAGTGGTTTTATCTTGTTTTGTTTTATTTTTAAAGAATTGTTCTGAATTGACATGCTGGTGCAATAGGTGACACTGGTGCAATAGGCTGACTTGCTGTGAAGCTAGCTTTTGCAGTATTCTAAGGCTTGTAAGGTTCTGGAAATTACCTATTTATTGGGATGGATTGGATTCTAAAATACAATTGCCAGTAATCCTTAAAATATAGTTTGTCATAGAGCTGAACTTCAGAAAAATCAGTTTAAGCTGCGGATATTATGGCTATGACCATATTTTTTAAAAAGGGGAAAGCTTTTTAGCTGTTGCAAATATAGCTCAGTAAGTGGAGCCTCCTGGTAAAAAAAAATAAATCACAATAATGAACCACCAAGGCTTTTCCTTTACCTTGACTCCAGTTTTTTCTCTTTTGAAGGCATCTACAATGACAACTCCAAACCAGACCAAGGATACATATTTGAAAGACCATCTGAGAAGTATTAAAATATATTTTGAACATCCAGGGAGTTCAACATGAAGTTTATTTTCAGTTATTTTACATTCATACTTTGTTTTTGTTTTACTTAGTATTTATACATCCATTTAGCTTTTTATTATTATTTTCAGAACACATGAATATGCTGAGGTGTCACATGATGTACTAAGCATGGGTTGGAATCTGATTACCTTTGCTTACCTCTAGTACTACCTTACTGCACAAGTAATCAGAAAATATTCTGAAAGAAAAAGATTTGAAGCTAGTTACTATAACAGTGAACATGTTTAAAAGCACCTATATAGACCTAGCCTTAGAAGGGGCCCTCAGTCTTGTCTGTCCACTCTCCTGATGTTTACAGTGCTACCCTGTAAAGTGGGATGTCAGGGTCTGCATCCTTTAAAGGGAAAATGGACCTATAATTTGGCTCACCCATGTCTTTCCTGTCTTGGGTAGGCACTGTAGTCACTAGGCAATTAGTCCAATGGTTGGATAGTCAATACCACCCATCCATGTTACACAGCTGCTAGCCATTATGGATGTGTGAAGTGAGCCCTATTCGATTCAGATTGAGATTTGGCCTGAGTCAGGGACAGTGATTTGATTCATTGATTTGGATCGCTGTCCCTGATTCGATTTGGCCAAATCCAAATCTGAAGATTCAATGCTGATTCAGAGAATCAGTGATTTGGACATAGATATAGCTTTAAATGTTTTTTTCCACATATCTCAAGGTACTGGTGTGGTTTGTGAACGCTGCAATACTGGGGCACATGGAGCATCCCACAGGAGTATGGGAGCCCGTCTATGTGCTTGACAGTGAACCCTGAAGTGGACCAGATATACTTGCGGTCCATTTCTGGGTCCACTGGGAAGCATGCTGGGGGCCACCCTGCACCCCCCCCAGCTCAGTGATTGGCTTCTGGGAGACCCCGGGTTCCCCCCCCCCGACCCAGGAGGCACCAGTCGCCAAGCCAGGGGTCGGGGAGGCAGACCTGGAAGTGGACCGGAAGTGTTTCTGGTCCACTTCCGGGTCTGCTGCTAAGTATGCTGGGCTCCCCACCCTGTGCTCCTGTGGGACACTCTATGAGCCCCAGTATCGCAGCGTTCACAGCCACCTGCTACCTAGAGGTATGTAGAAAAAAACAGCTGTGTCTGTGTCTGAATTGCTGAATTTTTCCAAATCTCTCCGAATCAATTTGGAGGGTTCCAAGTCAATTCAGAGAGATTAAAGGGTTCTCTGATTCCATTTAGATTTGGCGATTCAGCCACCAAATTGGGCTGAATCTCCACCAAATCAAATCAGGGACCGAAGCTTCACACAGCCCTACTAGCCATAGGTTTGGTCAACTATGATTTCAGGATTTACAGTTCACCACTGCACATCTATTTCAGAAACAAATTGACATGGGGCATACATGGAGTTAAGTGTCTCTGAAGCAGCACTGAATCAGTTATAAGCACATGCAATAAGGAAAAACTATAACTGCATAAGAAATGTTACTGTTATATAACTGATTTGGCTGGTTACATGAAGCAAAGTACTATGCAGTTGGGTGAATTAGGCATCTGAAAACTGCATGTGACTTGGGCTGCTTAATAGTGAAAATAAATTCTGCCCTTAGCTTCTTCTCATTCCCAAAGCGTTTGTTTAGTTCGGGTGAGTATGCCACTTAGGAAGGAACAGCTCTCATTCTTATTGCACATCCAGAGGCTGATCCTATTTTGCCAGGCAGAATCACATGGTTCTTCCACCCTGGCAATTGAGTCTTGCATGCCTCCAGCTTCAGATCCTATTGCACCCATGAGGCACCCAGATCTCCATGGGCAGCCCTAAAACATCCTTAACTGACCCTGTCATGTCAGGATCCATCTCACTCAGGGGAGTTTTCTACCAGAACCAGGGCAGCTAAGGGCAGAAACAGATATTGCTTTTCATCACCTTTGTGCCACCATAATTTTTTTATGGTGGTATGGCCAAGCAAACAGATATCCATATTCTTGTCTCATCTAAATTGTGGCCACAACAAAAGTGGTATCACTTTGTACCGCTATTTAGCACCAGACATCTCTTTACTTTATGTTGGGAGAGTGCTAGCTGTCCAGAGCTGGTTTCACTCTTCAGCTGCATTGAGCCAAGTGCTCTGCCCAGGAGGCACCAGACAGAATTGACCACCTTCTTGAGGCAGCGTCTGTCACACTAGATCACAGATTAGACTTCAGTTTACTTGTTCTCTACTTGAAGTCATGAGTCTCTCCCTTGGCCTCCCACTAGCTCAATTTCAGTAGGAGGTTTGGAGGATGTATTGAGCCCTGCCTAGCTTATACCTTAGTGATTATGGCAGTTTACTCAGTTTAAACCCCTCAGGGTGAGCAAGGCCTAGAATCTAAGTCTTCCAAGTCCTGACAAAATGTGTAAATCATTAAGTTACTGAGCAAAATCTGGGTGCAACCACAGCTGCAATTGATTTCTGTCAGACTGAGAATTCAGGAATTCTCTCTGATTAAATATCACAAAAATTATGATCCTGGGCATAAAGTTGGAATTGCTGGGTTTTGGGGGTTTTTTTATTTCTTATTTAATGCATATTTTACCTCCTGCTGAGGGATACTGCTCTGGAAAGAAAGAAAATTGAGGAGTCATATGGTTGTCACTAAACCTAGCACTTGTGCTATTGCATGGACTAGTCACAAGCAATAAAAAATATATATAATTCTTTCCATCTCAGAAATCACTTTCCACTATTTCTGGTAATCAATCTAGTCACTCTTCAGTTAGATTCCCTGATATTCTATTAGCTGACAAATATTACTATTTCAGTAGAAAGAAAAAAATAGGAAATCTTTATCAGCAATACAGTAAAGCAGTATTTTCTGGTTGCCCATGAAAACAAATGTAGACTGCCATGTAAAGCTTGGCAGCAGGGAGAAAAAATATTTCACAAAGTGAATCAGAAGAAGATGAGGTTCTTTCTTTTTCTGATTTCTTTAATCATGTTCTCCTAGACTAGGGACAGAAATTACACATAAACCAGTATAAGTAAGATCTGCCTATATCGCACTGGAAGTGCTCTATACATTGGCTCCTTTAATATTGTTCTTTTCACCATGCAACCCCCCTGCCGCTGACTTGGCAGAGAGGCCCTGGGGGCTCTGCCACTCACTTCTGATCAGCTGGGAGGCAAAAACGCATTTTATGTATACAACAGTTTTTGCCTCCCAGCCGATCAGCAGCAGGTGCCAGAGCTGTCAGTGCCTGTGAGCCAATCAGCTGAGTCTCTTGCTCTCTTCCTGTTTATCTTTATTTCTCCATTTCTGTGTAACTCTCCTGACACACCCCCTTCATCCAAAAGGAGGTGAAGCTCTGTTCTTTTATGACGAAGTCAGAGACCTAGCTCTTCTATCTGAACTCCTCAGCTTGATTAGATCTTTTTTTACCTTGTCTTCAAGAGCCTGCAGTGCGATGCTGCAGCTAGTAAAGCGACCAAAATGCTGGCTTGCATCCATAGATGCTTCTCAAACAAATCCCGGGACGTCATTCTCCCCTTGTACTCGGCCTTAGTGAGGCCATAGCTGGAGTACTGCGTCCAGTTTTGGGCTCCACAATTCAAAAAGGATGTGGAGAAGCTTGAGAGAGTCCAGAGAAGAGCCACACGCATGATCAGAGGTCAGGGAAGCAGACCCTACGATGACAGGCTGAGAGCCCTGGGGCTCTTTAGCCTGGAAAAGCGCAGGGTCAGGGGAGATCTGATGGCCACCTATAAGTTTATCAGGGGTGATCACCAGTATCTGGGGGAACGTTTGTTCACCAGAGCGCCCCAAGGGATGACGACTACGTCGAACGGTCATAAACTACGACAAGACCGTTTCAGGCTGGACAAAAGGAAGAATTTCTTTACTGTCCGAGCCCCCGAGGTCCGGAACAGCCTGCCACCGGAGGTGGTTCAAGCGCCCACATTGAACACCTTCAGGAGCAAACTGGATGCTTATCTTGCTGGGTTCCTATGACCCCAGCTGACTTCCTGCCCTTTGGGCAGGGGGCTGGACTCAATGATCTTCCGAGGTCCCTTCCAGCCCTAATGTCTATGAAATCTATGAAAAGCACAACATAGGTTTGCATTTGGAGCTTTCCCTTTATCGTACCTAGCTAAAATAAGTTGAAAAAAATCCTAAATTTCAGCAGCAATATTTGTTTTACATCCTTGGTTCTATTCCAGAACTCTCTAAGGACACTAGAAATCCAGCCAAGGGCAACTCTAGCAATTCATTATCTTCACTTAGGTTCTCAGGGGTAGCAATGAAAGGAAATGGGAAAGGAGAGCTGCTGGCAAAAAAAAATTTTTTGAAACACTGAATAAAAGTTCAGTACATTATTGAATTTCAGACTCCATATTTTCTCACATACAGTACACATCTTTTCCCAAAATTCAATTGCTGGAAAATGGGGCGTGCATTGTGCGGAAACACCGCAACAGCAGTTTCTGCCTCTACTGAGGGAAATATAATATTTCAGTGCTGCTGATGGGGGTCCCTAGTTGGTGGCTGTAAACACTTTTTGTTCCACCTCCTCCACCCCTCCCTCCCACAGAGGTGCTGGCTACAGAAGCTGTTATTCAGTTAGTTAATGTTGCTTGCCAGTGTTTTCAAAGAAATATTTGTTTTCTTTATTCTACCTGTTAAAAATCAGGTGCATATCTTATTCAAGGGTGTGTTATAAGAAATAAAATAAGTTACTTTCCTGCACATTTCCGAATCATTTCCTTCACAATAATTATTCTGAATATTCAGCAGCTCCTCAGTGTCAAACTTACCCCTAACTGTTAAATATTAAAATATCAAGATGGAATTCCAAAGAACAACTCTAGCAACACACAGATTAGCATCTCTTGAACTCAAAGATACCTTTCTACACTCTATAATACAAATCAATAGGAATACCAGAAAACAGTGATGGAGACTTATGCAATTACATAAATCTGTCCTATTGGATTTGCATCTTTTCTCATCCATTTTCACAAAAATGACACCTTGGTGACTGTCATGAATTGAAGAAAAAAGCTAACTGCATCCCTAATTCATCTGACCAAAGTCACTGAGATTTAGGCATATTACAATGTTTACGGACATTAGATACATCCAAAGTACTTGGAGAAACTCCAAAGTATTGTGTACTTAAAATAGAAAAGGAACAGTGATAGTTCAAGTCTACAAATCCTCAAATGTATGAATTTTAAGCTCTGTTGCTCAAATTTGAGGTGAAAGTAGAACTACTAATATGAGCCTGTCTCTCTCAGGATTCAGTTGGCTCATCTGAATTTCACTCAAAGGCACTATAGTTGTTACAATCACCCCAAAATAGTGAAGATACAATCTGCAAACCACGGGGACCATCCTAATACATTACATTTTTCCCCAAGTCACAGTGAGAAAGAAAATTGAGATTCAGAACCAGTCTGGGGCAGAGGCCCAGCAAGAAGGCGCAAACCCTCAACCAGCTGCAGCAAGAACCCTTGAAGAGGATGGGTGTCATCTGACTACTTTCTGTGGGTTTGTTTGTACATTTTTTGTTGGCTGAGAGAAGTTTATTCCAACATTCTCTCTACATAAAGTCTTCTCAACCTTTCTTCTCTTCCCTTCCACTTGCCTCCTCCTCCTCTCAGAGAAGTTCCAAAAAGCTCTTATTCTCCTGTCCTTGTGAAAGGGATTTAATGCTTTATCCTTTCCCTTGCTTTCAGTCTCTTAAAACATATCTCAGATGTTCCTTTCTAGGAGGAAATCAAATATTTCTATTTTTCCTCAAATTCTTACTGATGACATGGCCTGCTCTCTGATTTTGTTTTTCCTGATCTTTTCTTGACTTCATAAATTCGATATTCTTATATTTTAACATGAGATGGTTAATCAGTCCAGTCTTTTTGCATTCCTCTAAAGTTAATGGACAAAGGAGAGAGTGTAGTAAAGTATCGAACAGATTTCATGTATTTTATGATGGCCCATAAACTGTAAAAAGTTCAAGGCTAGCTATGGAAAAGTTGCATTGGTAGCATAGAATATTTAGGACATTTTGCTGTCATTCGGGAAAAATATAACAGTTTTCAATATTTTAATTTTATTGGCAATGTTGCATTCACATTAGTGAAATACTGTAAAGGTTAAAATGACTGCATCGTGATGCAGTTTTATGATAATATGAATTTGGCCAAAGTAACTGCAACAGTCAAATAAAAAATAGTATAGCAAAAAAGTATAATAAATGACTGCAGTTTAATCACTACAGTAAGTTAGCATTGGCTTTTGTGGAAATGATAACGTCACTGCTGCTGCATGATTTAAAAAACAGGGCATTTAAGATTCAACAAAGATGTCTACTGAGGATTGTGAAAGAGTATTAAAAATGTATTAAAGCTATAAAGCTAGGGGTTGTGGGTAATAAACATAATCATATTGGTCATAACATCGAACCAAAGAGTAAATCCATATTTTCTTACAACAAAGACAGAGTACGACTGGAGATTTAAACTTAACAGATGTGCAACCTGTTTTATAATGACTGAAAGGTAAATTGTGCAACTGGTACTCCTGCTATTGAATACGTACTCCTCTGAGCTCTCCCATGGTATTACTCCAGTGAATAAGTGCTCAGCAAGACTAATGGTTGCACATTTAAGTGTGAAGTTATAACAGGGGGTGGTAACCTTTTCCAAGCTGCAGGTGGGAACAACCCAGCTCTGGTCCAGTGAGAGCCAGGTGGCTTCAGTGGCCTGTCAGTGATTGGGGGGGGGGGGGGGGGGGCTTTCCGCACACATGTGCCAGGGCCAGGAGACTGGATGCTGTGCATGCGCCACTGCTGCTTCCCCCAGCACCCCACTCCCTGGCTGGGATGCAGGCATGGGACCGTGTGGGAAGCTGAGCCAGGACCAGGTATCAGCAAACCGAGTTTGCACTGCTGATACTTCTCCCCACTCTCCCTTTTCCACCCCACCCTGCTCTGCCCTCTGGCTCTGGTGGGGGCACAGTTGAGAGCTGTTTGCCCCAGAGCAGCTCCCTGCTAGCTGAAGGGGAAGGGGGAGAAGGGGCAGCAGCTTAGACACAGTTTGCAGGTGCCCAGCCTTGGCATGGCTCCTCATCAGCTGGAAACTGAACCAGCAGACAGGAGCAGACAGCAGGGGGGAGCATGGTCACAGAGAGAGCCCCGTAATGCTCGTGCTCTGCTGACTACCTGGCCCATGCTAGACTGCAGCTGGGAGGGAGTAGAGAAGTAGCAGTGGCATGGGCTCTGCTGGAAGCCCCCTGGCCCTGGTGTAGGTACAGCCACAAGCACAGGCAAAGCTCTCCAGTGCTATGGGCCAAATCCAGTGATACCTACTTTGCCAACCCTTTTATACTAGTAGAACTGGTTAGAAAACTGATTTTGAAATTCATTACCCCTGCCATCCACCCATGCACACTGTTTTGCTGAGATTTCATTTCAATGGATAGCTTATATACTAACTCTAATAATTGCAAGGGGAAAAACTATGGCTTTCTGAGTGGCTCAAACCCAGAATATAGGCTGTGTGGTTGGCTGCATTCTCCTGTAGAAATTTCAGAGTACTAGGCAAGAACATAAAAGAGCAAAAGGGGTTTTCAGCAAGAATTTTTTAAGCAACTTATTGGCTTTCTATTCAAATCAACTCTGTTCTAGGCTGGTATATGTGTTGTGCACTGTCCTCCTTCAGATGGAGCCACTAGGAAGCATCAGAACTTTAAGTCAAAACTGCTAATAGGAGGAGGAAAACGAGCATCTTTCATCCAACAGCACGTGGTGAGCAACTGGTCATCAGGGCATCTGAGGGGAAAACCAGGAGTAATGGCCACAAACTCCTGGAAGACCGATTCAGGCTCAACATTAGGAAAAACTTCTTCACAAGCAGGGTGTCCAGACTGTAGAATAAGCTCCCTCCAGAGGTGGTGCAATCACCTACCCTGAAAATCTTCAAGAAGAGACTAGATAGTCACCTTGCTGGGGTCAACTGACCCCCAGTTATCTTTCCTGCTTGGTGTAGGGGGCTGGATGTGATAATATTCTGAGGTCTGTTCCAGCCTTACAATCTATGAATCCACTAAAAAATAAAAAATAAGTTTAAAAATCTGTGGGTGTATCTACACATTCATTAATGTGCCGTAGTTACGCATATTTATTTTAGGACTTGTAAGACAAAGTACTAAATCAACATGCAGTAACCAGTGTCACTGCACAATAGTGCTGGTGCACGCCTTTTTAGTTACACCACTGCACAGTAGCCTAGCAATACTGCACAGTAACGTATTAATACTTTTTCTGCTGTAATGCACTACTGCAGAGTATTATTAGGCTACTGTGCATTTAGCATCTTGTGTGGACGTGCCCCTTCTCATATACAGTAAAAGCTGCGTTATCTGGCACCTTACAAGCCGGTGTGCTCTATTAACCGGCATGCTGGCTTGTAAGGTAAAAGCGAAACCAGAAGTGCCCACCGTGGCACTTCTGGTTTCGCCAAGCCCCCACAGCCTGGGGCAAAGCAGCCTGTGCTGCCAAGTTCCCACAGCCCGAGGCAAAGCAGCTTGCACAGGGCCTGCTTCCCTGTCCCTTGGGGCCCGTGGGACGTGTGGTGATGTGCTGGGAAGGGCAGCAGTGCCCTGGATGCAGTGGGAGAGGCGGTGGCCCGAATAGGCAGATGCCTGCAGATGCCTGTTCGGGCCTCTCAGTTAACCAGCATATTTTGTTATCCAGCACCCCCCAATTCCCATGGGTGTTGGATAACAAAGCTTTTGCTGTATGTATATATATATATTTAACCAAACAAAGCTTCCTCCTCAAACTGCCATCAGTGGATGATCTTTTCCCCTCCCATTATCATTTATTTGGGGAGAGAACTCAAGGTGAATGGCAAGCCTCTTCACACCAGATGAATTCTGGATTAGGGTACTCAGCCAGGGATGGGGAAAAACAGGAGCTCAACAGATGCCAATGAATTTTGCAGAAGTGGGAGACCACATGAGCTTTCTCCAAATGTCTGGGTATCATTACACATCATTTATCCAGTTAAGATTGTACACTTCTCCAGCTGGGGAGTTCTCCAGATTCTGGCCTGGAAGGAGTGGTCAACAACCTAGGAATCCAGCAAGGGCTAGGAAGAGGGGAGGCCAGATAACTGATGGCACATCCTGGTATCAAATGTCTAGTGCACATATTTGTTTGATAAAGCATCTGGTCCCTGATATGCTGGACTGGGAAATGGATTTAGGACAAGGTAATCCCTAAATAAATGTTAGGGCTCCTGATGTTTGGTAGAGCTATGAGCTAAGAACCCCTTCCGTCAGTTCATTAACATACAAAGGGAGAGTGGTAAGATTCCAGAAATGGAATGGAAGCAAGTGGGGGGAGTGATGTACTGATGGTGGCCTGCTAGCAGGCAGGAATGATGACCTACACTGTGTAAGTTATTGCTGATAGCTCCCAGATGAGTTAAGTTAATGAAGCTTCAGACGCAGTTAAACCACATCTATATGTCTTGGTTTTCCTCCTGCATGTCAGACTCAGTGATTAAGTTGCCAATAGCATTTCAGTTATTTGGAGAGTACATTGTTTCACTTAAGCCTGGTCTCAGTTTTCCATCAGCTACTGCATGATGACAGGTCTCAAGATGCAGTGTTAAATACACAATGTAATAATGAATGTATGATAATTCAGCATTTTATCACTACCTTGTGTAAGCATAAGAATAATGTGTGAAATTCACTGATGATGAAGAACATCTTATACCTCACTTATGCATCAGTTAAGTCCCACATTGTGGGCATCAGCTGAACAGACCTCCACATTCCCTATGCCTATACAGAGGAATCCATATTCTGTGTGGAGACTGGAACATGAAAGGGTTGTCTGTGATCTGTGAGCCTGGTTTACATGGATCCAGTAGTCCAAAACCCCTGGGTGCATCTACATATGCACTTTACTACAGAGTGAACTAATTAGCTCCACAGTAAAATGTCACCACCTATATGTGCACCAGTATTAGGGTACAGTAAATTAATTAACTCTTCTATAAGATAGTACTGTTGGGAACAGTACTGTCTTATAACAGAGTAATTACTTGTGCTGAAAGACAATGACAGGGGCTGGCCGGGGCACAAAGGTGCTAAAGTGAGGGGGCTGTCTGCTGCCTAGCCACACACTTTAGTACACTTGTGCCCCAGGCAGCCCCTCCACCAACCAACACTGCCACCCGGAGCGTCAGGCCCTCCACACTTCCTGCCAGCCTGGGGCTGCTCCGCCTGGCTCAAAGTGCTGCAGTCCCAGGTGCACACATAGTGTGCCTGGGAGTAGTTGCCTCTGGCCTAAACTGTGCTAAGTTTCACCTTAATTGCACACATAGATGCACACCTGTGTAGTAGAAGTTAAGACTATGAGCCTGGAGCAGCAGCTGTGGGACAGTACATTACATCTCTGTGAGGCTTGCCTTTGGCTTAGGAATCCAGCTATTATAGTGTCCTGTTATTCAGGCTTTGCCTAGGAGTGATAAATTTCACCCAGCATGAGTAATGAATATCACATATTTATAATGTTCATCCAACTGTTTGTAAATATGTAAAACTATGATGAAAAGGACATCAAAATGCAGAATGATCTTGTTTAAATAAAATGTAATTGGGTCTTGTTTTGTATAGAGTTGTTTCTACTTAAAATGCTTTAATTGCATACATTAGCACATGTATTAATTTTAACTGTCTAGGACACCATAATTTCTTTTTTTCCCCCTTCTAATTATTGGTAAAATGAAATGAACCAAATACAATTTGTAATGTTGGAAAAGAATTTGTCTGATTTAGTTTAGACAGCCATCCACAGCATATGCTATTATATCCTATCACTTTAATATAAATAGATGTTCACTAAACATATAGTTTTGCAGATGTCATTTGCTTATGAACATGCACTCGTTTAGTATGTTGAAAGCCTATGCACTTAGTATAAAAACTACAGTAAGGACCAATGTCTTTCAAACTGAACCTCTGCAATAGATCTTCTCACCAGCCGCAGTAAATCCATTTATCCTTCCCCCCTTCAGGAGAAGCCCAGGGGAATAACAAAGTATACACTAAACTAAAAAAAGATGAGGCTATGGTTCTAAAGTTGAACAACTAGCACTAAACCTGTGTTTCTGCCTTAGAAAATTCCTGTTGTGGTAACCCAAACGTTGTCTCACCCTAACATTTGATTTCATGGCTACTGTTGTGTTCTATAAGGAGGTGCATTTATTTACAAGTATTTTATGTATCCAGGTATATTAGACAATGCAGTATCTTAATATTTATTTAAAATATTGTCAAAACAGAGCAGGTTTTGATAGTCAATATTCCTGTAACTCACGCAAAAATGGTTAACTGAAAGTTGCTTATCAGCCATGGACTTTTTTAAATTAAACACATTTATATTTGTTTTAAGTACATCCCTGAATTATGCAATTATGCAATGGAAATGTTATGCTAATTAAATATGTATCAAAAGAGGGAAAATATATTATTTCCCATCATCTTAAAGAATTTTAATATTAGAAGATGGAACTAATTATTATTATTATCAAAATAAAAAAGCATGCATTGGAGAGCAGATTCATCCTTCTTGTCGCTTTCAATATATCTTTCTTGCAAGATTAGCCTTTCTAGCTTTCGTGCAGTATCTTAACATCTTTTGTATATGTATTGAAGATTATGTGATGTGTTGTTAGTTATAAATAGTTCAAAACTTATTACACCATCAAAGTGGAAGGGATAAGCTGAGATGCATATTAGTTTGTTTGACACTTTTGTAAATCTGCTAGTTTAACACAAAAATCTCAAGGACATGCATCCCCACGGGTGGTTGTCTTATGCTCCAGTAATGGAGATTAAATTTGTGGTAGTTAGCTAGCTAGCTCTTTTTCTAACAAGGAAACTAAAATTCATTAAAAACTAATTAGGAATGTATAGGAGGTTAATACTCCATGTTAAGCCTTATTAATGTGAGATAAGTAATTCATAAAGTATCAAAGGACTGCAATGGATAGAATTAAAGAGAATCATACCACCAAAAACTACATTAAAGTAACATTAAGGGTCTTTCTTAAGCCTTCAAGAGGCAGGAAATTGAGAGTTAAAAGCTAAGTCTGTCCTTAACTCACTTTTTTGTGTTTGAGATATTGCAGATGATGGTCCTCTATTAAAGGGACTCAGAGTATAGCATTAGGTGATTTTTTTTTCTACACAAGTTAAACTGCAGTATTAATTAAAAAGTTAAATAAATCTCTAAACGAATATGGATTACTGACCGAGTGGTGTCATGTATTTAGTAAGTTTAACATGCATCTTATTGACTTGATCTTTGAAATATATCTTTAGATCAAATTAGTACAGCTGCTTTTCACGCTACAATGACTTGCACTTTTAACATTAAAGTAAAATTATTAGGCTGTTATATTCATTTTATAATGTTCAGCTTTTTTAACCCTAAACTAAGGGAATTTTTCCCTTCAACTTTTAAAAACGTAATTTAAAAATAATTGCTTATGCTCTTTTACCTAAAATCCACTACCAAGCCAGGATTTTACCTTAAATATTTAAAAACACACAATGTTCACATTTTACATACATCTATAAATACATTTTTAACACGGCATTGGGAATTGCAGTGAAATTCAGCCCCTTCCTACTTCTAAATTTGAGGCTAGAGGGGCAGAAAGGCCTACACCATAAGGCCACCGCATTAGTAGACCATACCACCTACATAGGATGTAAGAAGGGCTAGTGAATCCCTCAGTTCCTCTTTTAGTTCACCTACCTTAGTTGCAACCTTCACTATTACAGAAGTTGCAGAAAGATTTCTGACACAACTACTTCACCTATGGTACTTAAATATGGCCTGATACAGGTTTTAAGTAGTGTCATGGTTTTTTGTATAGATCCTCTACAATCAAATGAGTGTCACCAAGAATCCTTTCCCATTCCAGTGACATTTTCAATAGCATGTAATTAGTTGACTTGCTTGCTTAATTCCACTGGAGTGGAAGTTACTGGTATTTCCTAAAATATTATAAATGTCAGCATTTTTCTGTAGTGCTTACTGTATTATCTCTAGAAGTTTGTATTACAATTAAGAGGTCCTGTAAAAGATTCAGGTGAAAAAACCTATTGAAGAATAGAAAGGATTTTAATCCTTGCAAACAGAGTTTTAGGGGATGTACACACCATATCAGACTGTAATATGGAGTACTGCTATGAACATACATGCTACCTACTTGTATCTGTTGTGTATAAATCAAACACTGAAAAAATGTAATGTTACTGTCATTACAACAGTACTGGGAAAACCATGGGTATACCCTGTAACGTGGGCACATTCCATTCATTTAGTATTTGGTGATCTCAGAATGTTTTGGAAGTTCTGCTCCCCAGCAGTGTCAACATGCCATGTGGTACATACAACTAACTTACCTTGCACTGGAATTATTCAGGGTGCTTGTACACGTGGTGGTCATCATGATGTGCATGTGATGAAAATGTCATGTCTGTGGCTTAATGGCATCACACATTAAATGTGTGCCAGTTTTGGGGGTTTCAGATGAGTTTGCAATGTTGCAAATTGCAATGATGCAGCTGTCAGCTCAGCCCCCGGCCATGCTCTGCAGACAAAAAGGATTGGGGCCCTTGCTGCTTCTGCTTTTAACAGGTGACTGCTAAGGCAGAAGCGGCAAGAGACCTGATCCTTTATTTATTTATTTTTAGTAGAGCCTGCCTGCCTCTCCCACAGCCAGGTGGTGTGTTGCCAGCAGGCCAAATGGCCCATGAATTGCAGGGGGCCCCAGTCCTTCCCTCTGTCATGGTGGCACATCTGGGGGCTGCCCGGGTGGGCTGCTAGTGGGCCAGCTGTTGCTCTAGCTCAGAGGCAGGACCCAGCCCGATTCAACTCTTCCCTGAGCCCTCCCACTGGAAGCCCACCAGGTGCTGTTCCCTGAGTGGGCTCAAGGAAGAGTTGGATAGGGCTGGGTGCTGCCTCTGAGCTGGGGCAGCATCTGGCCCACTAGCAGCCTGCCTAGATGGCCCTGCCACAGAAGGAAGGCCCGGTGTCCCCTGCAGCTCAGGGGCTGATCAGCCCACCAGCAGCTTGCCCTCTGGCTGTGGACAGGCTCCAGCTCAAAAAAACCCACAAGATCAGGCCCCTCGCGGTAACATGATGGAAAAAATGAAACGGTGGATTTCAGTTAAAAGCCCACCATTTCAATTTAAGGGACACAGAATAGAACCCTGAGGACTAAACCCCTGCCACGTGTACAAGTACCCAGAGGACAGCATTTGCAGAAGTAGACATAGAAACTGAACTACTGAGACTGGAAATTCCACTGGAGTGAAGACTACAGTAACACAAGGCATGAATGTGATAAAAAGAGGTTCTCTATTAGTGCACATATCTTCTATAAAGATCAAGGGTGGGCAACAGCATTTTAATTTAATTGAGTTAGCATTTGTCAGCTTCACTGAAGAAGTTAGTTTTAAAGTTGGATTGGAAGGAAAACAAAGTAAGAATACTTGACAAGTTAAACACACAGGAAATAATAATATCTTCCATTTTAAAGTAATCTCTGTCCCAAAGGAAGCTTAAGTGCTTTCTAAACTATATAGATTGATTACTTCACACACCACTGAAGTGTAGCTAAATCTCTGAGTAGAACATGGAAGCTGTTTAATGGTGCACAGGAACATGACAATAATATTGAGCAGGTAAAGAGGAATAATTGTAAGTGGCACCTGTACCTTTTTATTTTCATTTTTCTACAGTCCAGGACATGCAAGGAACCCTTTCTAATCCAATGCCCTTTCCCCCTACAATGCTACAAAGTCTCTTTTGGTCTAAGACAATGGTTCTCAACCTTTTTAGACTCAAAACACCCCTCAAAAATCCCAGCTCCTAGTTTACACTTGTTTTTTGACTATCAAAAAATAGTAGAGCAATTTTTCTACTGCAAAGAACCCAGAAAGACCACAACTGGTCAGAATATTTATAACACTGTGGTTCCCTATTTGAAATCTCTGGGTTCATCCTGGATACCTAACAGTGCTAACTTTATATATCATTTCACATCACCCTTGATAGGATCTCAAAGGACCTCAGGATGTTGTGGCACACTGGCTGAAAATCACTCATCTAGGATTTATACAAGGGGAACAGTGAGGACTTGGCAGCTTGCAATGTGCAATGCCCTACTCCTGGCCTTGTATAAAATCCTTTAAAAATATAGAACAGTCTTTATTTATTTGCTGTGGCTGTCAGTGGCAACCATAGCAGAGGAGAGGCTTTTTTAATCAGAAAGAGTCTAAGGTTCACAACTGTGGCAAAGATCCAGGGTCTCAGATGCAAATTTCTATGGCTTTCCATGAAGATTCCTACAGTCACAAAGCTTGAGGAAAAGCTGTATGATCTTTTTTTTTTCCTATAAGAGAGGTGGAGAAATGAGATTTTATGGGAAATTCCTCACTTTCCTGTTCTCCTTGAGAAAGTGCATAATTTAGATAGCTCAGAATGTTTCAGTATACTCATTGCACAATGTAAGACAATACTAAGAAGTAAGAAAAAATATGTATTGTTAAGGATTCCTTCATGAGTTCATCACAAAGAGATGATTTGTGATTAAAATGGCCATAAAATGACTAAGTAGTAGGGAAAAAAACAAAACATATTCAGAGTCACATTACCTTTTCTTTGAAATACAAAACAGACTGAGCACTTAAGCCTGGCATTTGAATGCATGTTTTTTAGCTCTACAGTCATTCTGGTGGCTCTTCTCTGAACCCTCATCAATTTTCAACATCCTTTTTACCATGTAGACAGCAGAACTGAACACAGTATGTCCAGGGTGATCTTACAATTCTTTTGTATCTCTGTTCTTCCTTCATACCCCTTATATCTTCTTTGAGCAGCTGTCCATACAAACAGTCTCACATGCTGATTGGGCTCAGGACTTGAACTTTTTGATCAGAAATTGTTTTTACCAGTATAAATTACTTTAGGCCCTACCCTTAGACTCCCTCTGCACCGAGGGCAACAAAGAGTGAAATGTGTACCCCTGGTCCTCAGTTTCTCTCAACTGCTTGGCTTGTTAGTTACATGTGGCAGCCCATTATTAGACTTGTACTTACAACTTCTTTTTCTTTTTTGTTGCTCTTAAGTGTCTGTTCTTTTCATTCTCTCTTTTGGGGGTTTCTAAGCCTATTTTTTGAGGGGCTTAGGATTACTGACATGCCTTCTACTGTTTTTTTTCAGTTGTGCAACACAGTGCCACCATTTTTTAGCCCAGTGTTTGAGGCAAATTATCTTTCTGAACTTTTTAGTGCTTTTGTTTTTATTACCATCTTTATTTCTATGACCTGGTAACAATGCCTCTTGCTCTGTCTTCATTTTGCAACTGTTTCTTCCAATCAATATATTTTTGCTTATGCCTATCTTGTGAGGGCCTGATTCCCAAAAATCCTATACAAGGAACTTTTAGTGCCTTGGGGACTAAGGTGTACTGCTCCAGGTCATTGCCCAGGGGCCATTCTAGAACCAGACCCAAAGGAAATTCTCTTTAATTTCCTCTCCCCACCCATTATGTCCAGCTGTGACAACTCAGGAACATACCCCCAGATGAGCAGGGCACTGAGCAGACAAGCTTTGAGACCTTAAGGGGACGATCCTTAAGGGGATGATTCCCCTTCGTCCCCTTAAGGGGACGATCCTCCAGGCTTAGAGTGTGACAGTCCCCGAGAGAAAGAAGCAGGGTAAGAGTGCTCCGAAACCCCCATGGCTCAGCAAAGGCATTCAAGAATGCCTGAGGGCCAAAAGGGAGGCATACACCCGGTGGAAGACAGGGGCCATCACCAAGGAGGAATACTCCTCCTTGGCCCGTGAGTGTAGGAGGGCCATTAGGAAGGCCAACGTGGGGGTGGAGCTCAGGCTAGCGACCAGGATTAAGGACAACAAAAAGTCCTTCTTCAAATACATTGGGAGTAAGAAGAGGGCACTGGATAATGTAGGGCCCCTGTTAGACTCAAATGGTAATCTTGTGGCTACGCCATATGAGAAAGCCAAAAATTTTAACAAGTTCTTTGCCTCTGTTTTCTTGGACAGGGACCAGGACATCTCTCCCACCAGAGGTAGGTGCAATCTTGGGGATAGCACTGCCAGGCCTTGGGTCTGCGCAGTAATAGTTAGGGATCTTCTGGAAGGTCTGGATGTTTTTAAGTCTGCAGGCCCTGATGCCCTCCCCCAAGGGGTGTTGACAGAGCTAGCAGGGGTCATTGCTGTGTCCTTGGCCCAGCTGTACGAGCGATCATGGTCCATGGGCCAGTTGCCCAGAGATTGGAAACTAGCTAATGTGGTCCCTATTTATAAGAAAGGGAGAAAGGAGGACCCAGGAAACTATAGGCCCATAAACCTCACATCAGTCTTGGGGAAAATCCTTGAAAAAATTATCAAGGAGCACATCTGTGAGGGGCCAGCAGGGGAGATCATGCCCAGGGGAAATCAACATGGGTTCATCAAAGGCAGGTCCTGCCAGACCAACCTGATGGCCTTTTATGACCAGGTAACTAAATCCCTGGATGATGGTGTCGCCATGGACGTAGTCTTTCTGGACTTTAAGAAGGCCTTTGACGCTGTCTTTCACCCCATTCTCATTAATAAATTGAGCAACTATGGCATTGATGCCTACACAGTTGGATGGGTCAAATATTGGCTGATGGGGCACACCCAGAGAGTGATGGTGGACGGGTCGTACTCGACCTGGCGGGATGTGAATAGTGGGGTCCCCCAGGGCTCGGTCCTGGGGCCTACACTGTTAAACATCTTCATCAGCAACTTTGACGAGGGGGTGGAAAACACATTGTCCAAGTTTGCCGATGACACCAAGATGTGGGGAGAGGTAGGCACGCTCGAAGGGAGAGAGACGCTGCGATTAGATTTAGACAGACTACAGAAGTGGGCAGATGATAATAGGATGGGGTTCAATGTAGATAAATGCAGGGTGCTGCACCTGGGGAGAAGGAATCCACAGCATACATACAAGCTGGGGAGCTCCTCCCTTGTGAGCACAGAGGTGGAAAGGGATCTTGGAGTCATTATTGACTCCAAGATGAACATGAGCCGCCAATGCCAGACTGCAGCCAGCAAAGCCAACAGCACCTTGTGCATCCAAAGATGCATCTCAGGCCGGTCCAGAGAGGTGATACTCCCCCTCTACGTGACATTGGTCCGGCCTCAATTGGAGTACTGCATCCAGTTCTGGGCACCGCACTTTGAGAAGGATGTGGCCTGCCTTGAGAGGGTCCAGAGGAGGGCCACCCGCTTGGTTGGAGGGCAACAGGGCAGGCCCTATGAGGAGAGGCTGAGGGACCTGAACCTGTTCAGCCTCAGCAAACGGAGGCTGAGGGGGGACTTGGTGGCTGCCTACAAATTCATTAGGAGAGATCAGCAGCAAATAGGAAGTTTCCTATTTCCCCCAGCAGCACCTGGGGTGACAAAGAACAATGGCCAGAAACTGCTGGAGAATAGCTTCATATTAGAGATTAGGAGGCACTATTTCAATGTTAGGGTGGCTAGGATCTGGAACCAACTTCCTAGGGAAGTGGTCCTCACTCCTATCTTGGGTAAATTAATAAAGAGGTTGGATGAACACCTGTCTGGGGTCATGTGATCCCAGTGTGTGCTCCTGCCAGTGGCGGGGGGTTAGACTAGATGATCTGTTCAGGTCCCTTCTGAACCCAAACTACTATGAAACTATGAGACTAATGTAAAGATCCAGAGATAGTCTGTAAAGCTCCAGGACCAAGTGCACTTCCATCCTTCTGGGATTCAAGAAGAACTATACTGAGATGTCAACCACAGGCTCTCATAGAGTAGAACAACTCAATTTTTGGGGGCCATCAAGCACCAGCTGATCCATTCCACTCCCATGCTAAGAAGCAGAAGACATCCTCCAAGCCAGTTCTGTCTTCCTCTTCAGTGCTGTCTACCCCCATATTGCTGAACCAGTTACCCACATGGATCCATGTATAGAACGTACTTCAACCCTGGTTGGGCTTGCTTCCACACTGTTGCACTGTTCAGAACTAGGTGCTCAATGATGCTTCTTCTGTCCTCATCCTCACCTTGCTAATATGTCCTTTAGTACAGCCCTTTGATGCAGCCTCCTTCATATTCTTCTCCCAGGTGATCTTGTCCCAGTCCTTCTGTTTCAGGTGCCACTGCAGTCATCACATAAACATATCTGGTACTGAGGTGCCAGTACTTGACCTGGTGCATTTCAGGGTGGGTCTGTGTACCCCCCTGGGCCATGTGGCCTTGGGTTTCATCTGTTGACAGTGCATCTGTTTAAAGTCACTTTTCTCCCATTCTTCCAGTATCACATTGATCCCTCTTACCTCCCCTTCATGGGGTACTGTTTCCTTGGGCCACTCAGCATTACAAAATGAATCAAGAGAATAAACCAGCTCCTCAGGCACTATCCTTCTGTCCATCCCTCTGACAGAGGAATCTGGGGCCTTCCTTGATGTCCTCACATGCACAGCATTGGATCACAGCATCTCCCCAGAGGAAATTTGTTGAGATGCCTATAATGGACAGACTATACCAAATAGGCCCTTGAAAAATAACACTTCTTATCAACAAGGCTTTTTATGGCCAGTGCATATAATTTAGAACTCCTCCGCATCAGCCTTGTCAGTAGACAGACATCTTCACAAGAAATAAAGAGTTCCACTGATGGGCTCGTCTACTCACTCCCACCTGCCTCCTTTTGACTATGGTGGTGGCAGCTAATGAAAAGTCTGGACATGCCAAGTCAGTTCTAATAAAGAAGGCATCTGGACCGCTCTGTTAAGGGCACCTAATCCTTGGCAAATTTCAAGTTCTTCATTATGAAATATTTATTGGACCAATACAATTTTGAACTATATGACCAAATATCCATCTTGACTGATATGATTCCGTCTAATTCTAGACATGTTTCTCTCTCACATATATGGGAGAAATGAATTCAAAATGGCATCTCAAACTGTCTGGGATGGAGTAGGCATGCCACTGTAGTAATTATGAAAAGGGCATCATGGTTAATGGATTTTGGGTTCTGAAGGAGATTTAAACCTTAGTATCAGATATCTTTTTTGTGGGAACCTAGTTGTTTAGTCCTCACATAGACAAGATCCTAATCATTAAAGGTCTCCAGGGCTTCACTATACTCCCTTGGAATCTATCCATCTTCTTGTGGATATAAGTACTACCTCAACAATTTCCAGACCCACAGACACTCTGACAGGTCCATCATTCCTCTCCGCACATGCCCCTCCTGCTTCTTCACCAGCATGAGCCATGGAAGCAGAGGGATAGGTTCCATAGGTACTACCATTCTGGATCTTTCCATTCCAACATACCACTGCAGTCACCGAGGACAGACAAGGCTTTGATGATGTATGAAAAAGCTCTGTAACTCTCATTTTCTCCCTTTCACAATAGCATGTCTGCCTTCATCTTGGTATGGAGAAGTTTATCATAGATGAGATCAGAGATGGCTATGTGATTGAGTTGGCTATTCTTTCTCCTCCAAATCTTCATTCCTGATACCTTTTCAGGAGCCATTCTCACAGGATTCTTCAGTAGAAGGTGTTGTCATTGTTATTGTGGAGCAGTAGTATGTGTGTAACTGAGAGAGAAAAGATTTTAAAGCCTGTGCTTTCATGTTCCAAAAAGAAAAGGAGGATGGGGATTGATCCTGGTTTGGACAAACCTAAATAATTGCTTTTGCAAGGTCAAGTTTAAAATGGTCAAACTAGCAGCCATTATTCTGTTTTCATGTTACCATCCACAGGCGGTATCTATGCCTTGCCAGGATTATTATTATCCCTTCTGCTAGCCGTACTGGCCTGAGAACTTCATGAAAGACCTCATAGTAGTGACTATGTATTGTTCAACCTCTCAACTACTATAAACCTCCTTTTCATAGGGTCTCATTGTAAATTATTAAAAATCAAAAATAGCCCAGTGTGGCACCTATGAAGTCCAGATGTTACCTGGGGCACAATGTCAGCAAAGGTATTCCTTCCGCCAAAGGACTTGTGCACCATAAGGAGACTGATGTTTGGGTGAGAAGATTTGCCTCACTTTCCTTACCTATAAGGCCAGACCCAAACCTAGGGGTGTGTGGGGCCCGGGGCATATCAGCCTGTGTGGGGCCTGTGGCAAGGGGGAACATGGAGGGGAGGTGGTGAGCTGCCAGAGCGTGTTGCAGGGGAGGGTGGGGCTGGTGAGCAGCCGGAGTGGGGGGGAGGCAAGCAGCCAGAGAGTGGAGCTGGGGAGGGTGGCATGGCAAGTACCCAGAGCACAAAGCTGGGAATGTGCAGTAGCCGCATGGAGTGGTGGTGCTCTTGGGACTGTCCACGAGGCCTGTACAGCACTGTCCATGGGGCCCCCCAAAGTGTGGGGCCTGGGGCGGTCACCCCGATTTGCACCCCCAAGGGACAGTTCTGCAGATGGCATCCTTAATGTTTGGGATACCACATGCCACAGCATACCTCAGAGGCTACAGCTGATCTGTTATTCAGGAAGTTGTTGGTTAGGAATGAAAGTAAATGCTAAGAAGTTGGCCTTATTGGCCAGGTGAAAGGACTCATTCAGTGCCTTCAAGGAGGTACCTTAAAGCCTCAGGCCCATAACCTCACTGGGGATAAACCCCTTCAAACTGATTCAGAAGCATGTATTGGAAATCTGCAACTCCAGGTTATATGTTTGCACCAGGAGATGGCCCTTCACATAAATGTGCTCAAGCTCACTGTGGGGGGGATCCCCTTAATTCCAAAAGTCATCGTGAAGGTGCATGACCAACCTGCGTCATTCTGATAGCACCAGCCTGGGTCAGACAGCCCTAGTTTCATGCCTTTGCTTATTGGTATCTGACTGTATTTTCCTGCTTCTCTTCAATCTGATCTCTCAAGAAATTGGCAGAACATGCCACTCAGCTCTGCAACTGCTCCATGTGATCACTTGGATGCTGGAATGTTCCCAAAGCTGAAATGCAGAAGCTCAGTTCCCACCTCAGTCACACATTCAAACCCAATGTTTCTTCCCCTCTTCCTCAGAACATCCCTCTGTGAAATTCTGAAGAAACTTAGAGTTGGGGGATAAAGAGTTTTCTGCCCTTTATCTCCTCAATACAGGGGGAGAAACTTAAAGGGAGTGATGGGAGTGACCTAGGTGGGTACTGGAGAAAAAAAAGTCTGGTTGAAAATCTTAGGGGTTGACCCACCTGCATGGAGAATGTGTGTATAGACAATACATCCTGAAGAACTATAGTTACTGGTAAATAACTTCCTTTTATATATCCACAAATTGCATTAACCCTATTAGTCACTGCACTACACACAATTGTGCTTCCTACACACGTACACAGGTTAGATAAAATGACTTGCCATTTAATACTTTACTATAATTTATTACATTATTACTTCTAATTTAAGACTTAGAAATGAATCTGAGATTTGCAGCCCTAGATTGGGCACTTCATAAATAACTGGCCTAGAACTAGATGTTCTCCTTCAGTTCAGAAAAGGGCAAAAGTATCAGCAAACAGCCAGAGCTGTCAGCTGAAAATTCTCCCAATGTATAAAGAGTTTATCAGATGGCAGAAGCCAGGATACCCATGTCCTGTCTTCTCACCTCCCTACCTTAGATTCTTGGTGGAAGAAACAAAGACTGAATGTGTTGTGCTATAAGCTTTAGCAGAAGTATTACCTCTTAGGGACTGATACTACTGGGTAGCGTCCCAGAAATTATTAGGCTATTCAGATGGTCATGGTCTGTGACAGGTAGATATTGAGTCAGTGCATTAGGCATGATCCTTCCATGACTTCCAAGGACATTGGTCATCCTGGTCAGGACCAGCACACACCAGTCATTGAACAATTCATTAGCAGGATCCACTATCTGAAAAAAAATCAAGAAAAATCTCAGAGTGGGCTATATGAACAAATTACCAAAACACAATCTTCAGTGTGAGCTTACACCATATCATCAGCTCTGCTAGAACTGCCCACGTGCACACTCTTACCTTGCAGTAAACATAAGGTATCTTATCCTGTCTATTAATGAGGGATAAGCTATCTCTTAACCTAAGAGAAGTGCAATTACAACAGAGGAGATGCATACACAGCTTAATTTACTATGCAGTAACTAATTCAGAAAGGCATAAACTTCTGTAACTAGCTAATAGCAATAGCTCACAACAATGACACAAGCTGCTGTTTATGACAGTGCATGCCTCTCAGAATTAGTCTATAAGATGCCCTACCCTGCCTGTGACCTAACATCAACCTAACATATGATAACTTGTTTACGTTGTCATATCTGAAGATTTATAGGATTTCTATTGCCCTCTTAACCATATTGTGGTGGATTTTCACTCTATCTTGATAAATGATCTACTCATAGAAATTATTACATGATACTTCCTAGAATCCATTTTTGGTTTGGACACCTATGCTTGGTTTGGGGAATATGGTATTTCTAAATGACAAAGTTAATTTGATTTTTGTGATTTTATATACTTTTTAATTTGAGTTTGAACTGAAACTTAATCTTAGCCCAACTAACAAGAACATTGCAAGAACAAGATACAAAAAAAGAATAGTACAGACAAAGGATTGTAGTGAATGTGCAGTGCTATGTGTGCTATTGTTTTGATATATAGCACTATGTCATTTGGAGGAAGATAGACTTACAAAGAGAACCATGAAGCATAAAATATGTATATCATTGCTTAACTATTCCATCATCCTCTGTCTCTCAGTGCCACTGACAAGAAATTTCTGGTACAGGAGACCACATGAAGCAAAAACATACGGCATATGTTTGAACTCAAGAGCAGAAGGCCAGATGTACAAAGATTTGCCTAAAGATGCAGATAGGCACTTTGTAAACCCTGCTAGGCATTTAGATAAGCTAGGAGCCTAACTCCTGTTGACTTTCAACCCATTAACAGCTTTTGTAAATCCTATCATATGTTTATCTGCATTCTTAGGTGCCTGAATAATTTTATGAATCTGATGTGGATTAATCCAGAGCAATAAATTTGAATATCTGATAAAAGTATAGACAGAAGTTGTCCAATGTTTTTCTCTATATTTTGTTGTGTCCAACGACCAACATACCCATTCATGTACAATAAATGCACATTGTAAAAAAGAGGAAATGATTTGGAGTGAGTAATATTCTGAACAAAAATAATCTTTTGGTTAACAAATAAATGCAAGCATATGAAGATTTTCTAAAGTTTAGTTAAGAAAAGCACTTGAAGAAGTCACTGCAATTTTTACATCCTTGGGACAGGTAGAAAATAAACACAAGCACTACATTTTATAAAATCCAGAAATATTTCCTCTGTACCACAAAAGCCTTGCCTAAGGCATCCTTTTTAGAGAAAATAGATTGCCACAGGAATTATTCACTGGGTGCACAGTTTAAAATTAATTCATATAAAATATAGTTTCTGGGTGAGGTATTTTTATTGCAAAGAGTATTCCTGGATCTTTGGCTTGTTCATTAATTGCCCCTGCATTAAGGACTTTTGGTAATCATGGCATCAAGTAATTTCCTATCCCATATAAAATATATCTATTTCAGTACTCAAGAACCAACTAAAAAAATTGCTTGCTGTGAAGTACTGTGCGAGTAAAGTTATGAGTAAGATAAGGAACAACTGCCTGCTTTGCATGCATCTGCTCAGGCACAAGCAGTAGACTTTTTGACAGCATCTAATAGTGGCCCCTGTTGATCACTTACCAACTTTCTGTCAAGGGATCTAGTAGCCATTGACTCCTCTATGAAATAAGCAGAGTCCAGAGTTCCTTATCTTGGGATCTTTACATTTCATGTGTTTTCCTATACCATCAATCTCTTTTTAGTGGCACTGTGATCCAGAGTGAGCTGGGGGTGTTAAACAGTGATATACATATTTATGTTTCACCATTCATTGTATCAGCCATGTTCAAGAAGGGACTAGATAAATATGTGGATGATAGCTCTATTAATGGCTATTGAACAGAATGGTTAGAGACCTCTGACATCTCTAAACCAATACTGGTTTCTGCCAAGGAGGGTATTAAATAGGAGATAGATCATACTACATATATTTGGTTCAATGCTCTCTCTATAGCATCTACTCCTACCACTGTCAGTGATACTGGGTTAAATGGATCATTGGTCTGACCCAGTATGATGCTCAGTCTTGAGGTAGAGACCCTGGAGACAGTTGGACTGTATGCTGGATGTATATATACTAGCAAATTGCCCGTCAAGAATGATGGGAGGAGAGGACGGGCAGGAGCGGAGCACCACAACCCTGCACCACCACCACCTCCCAGGAGCAGGGTGGGGGGGGAAAAGCTTACACATGGATGCTGCTGCAGCTATGCACCAGCATGCTCTGCTGCTGCTCGATATCCAGCTGCGTGCCACCCAAATCCCCGCTCCATATCTGGCCATGTGCCACCTACCCCCATTGCTCTGAATCTGGCCCCACACCCCCCCCCCACCACTCTGCATCCAGCCGCACCCCCACCCCGCTCTATGTCTGGCCCCGCACTGCTCCCTTGCCGCTCCGCGTTTGGCCCTGCACCACTCCCCCCTGCTACTCTGCATCCTCTCCTGCTGCTCTGCATCCAGCCCTGCACTACACCACACTGTGCGTTCAGCCCCGCACCCCCCAACCCCCTCCCCCTTGTGCTCCATGTCCCCCTGGCCCACTCTGCTGGAACCATGTCCCACCCATCATTCTTGATGGGTATTCTTGACACAGGACTAGCTGGAGCCATGCCCCACTGGGAGCCGCACCCCGCAAGAACATTACAGACAGACAGACAGACACAAACAAATACATGGACAAACGGACTAAGCCCTTTTATAGAGAGAGAGAGAAAGAAAGCAGGTACAACAGTCTAACTTTCTTCAGGTCCAGTCCTGACCTTCTAGTTCAACTCTCCAAGAGACATAAAACAGATGAAGACAGACAGACAGTCTTTGTATAGAATTTCTAGGCATGTAGCTGCTTTTATTTAACAAATCATAGAATCACAGAGAAGTGGGGCTGAAAGTTACCTCCAGAAGTCATTTCATCCAACCATCTGCCTGAGGCAGAATCATCCCTATCCAAACCATGCTATATAATCAATATTCTAAACTCTACATAAGCATACCGTCAGCCCTGATACAACACTGGCCTAACACCCCAACCTGCCAAAGTTAAGGCAATGGAACCATGGCAGCCAATGTCTTGCTTGTATAAAAGTTTGCTCAAGAAATCCCAGGTAGAGGGATTCATAGATTCATAGATTCATAGATGTTAGGGTCGGAAGGGACCTCAATAGATCATCAAGTCCGACCCCCTGCATAAGCAGGAAAGAGTGCTGGGTCTAGATGACCCCAGCTAGATACTCGTCTAACCTCCTCTTGAAGACCCCCAGGGTAGGGGAGAGCACCACCTCCCTTGGGAGCCCGTTCCAGACCTTGGCCATTCGAACTGTGAAGAAGTTCTTCCTAATGTCCAATCTAAATCTGCTCTCCGCTAGCTTGTGGCCATTATTTCTTGTAACCCCCGGGGGCGCCTTGGTGAATAAATACTCACCAATTCCCTTCTGTGCCCCCGTGATGAACTTATAGGCAGCCACAAGGTCGCCTCTCAACCTTCTCTTGCGGAGGCTGAAAAGGTCCAGTTTCTCTAGTCTCTCCTCGTAGGGCTTGGTCTGCAGGCCCTTGACCATACGAGTTGCCCTTCGCTGTACCCTCTCCAGGTTATCCGCACCCTTCTTGAAGTGTGGCGCCCAGAATTGCACGCAGTACTCCAACTGCGGTCTGACCAACGCCCTATAGAGGGGAAGTATCACCTCCCTGGACCTATTCGTCATGCATCTGCTGATGCACGATAAAGTGCCATTGGCTTTTCTGATGGCTTCGTCACACTGCCGGCTCATGTTCAACTTGGAGTCCACTAGGACTCCAAGATCCCTTTCCACCTCTGTGCCACCCAGCAGGTCATTCCCTAGGCTGTAGGTGTGCTGGACATTTTTCCTCCCTAGGTGCAGCACTTTGCATTTCTCCTTGTTGAACTGCATCCTGTTGTTTTCTGCCCACTTGTCCAGCCTATCCAGGTCTGCCTGCAGCTGTTCCCTGCCCTCCGGCGTGTCCACTTCTCCCCATAGCTTTGTGTCATCTGCAAACTTGGACAGAGTACATTTCACTCCCACGTCCAAGTCACTGATGAAGACATTAAAGAGTATCGGTCCAAGGACCGAACCCTGCGGGACCCCACTGCCCACACCCTTCCAGGTCGAGACCGACCCATCTACCACGCCTCTTTGGGTGCGACCCTCTAGCCAATTCGCCACCCACCGGACTGTGCAGTCATCCACATCACAGTCTCTTAATTTGTTCACCAGTATGGGGTGGGATACCGTATCGAAGGCCTTCCTGAAGTCCAAGTATACGACATCCACCCCTCCTCCTGTGTCCAGGCGTTTCGTAACCTGGTCATAGAAAGAGACTAGGTTGGTCAGGCACGATCTGCCCGCCACAAACCCATGCTGGTTTCCCCTCAGCATAATTTGTCCTGCCGGACTCTCACAAATGTGAGCCTTGATAATTTTTTCAAATACTTTACCAAGGATGGAGGTGAGACTGACCGGCCTATAGTTGCCCGGGTCCTCCTTCCTCCCCTTTTTGAAAATGGGGACCACGTTAGCCCTTTTCCAGTCCTCCGGGACTTGGCCCGTGCGCCACGAGCATTCGAATATTCCTGCCAGTGGCTCTGCAATGACGTCGGCCAGTGCCTTCAGCACCCTCGGATGGAGCCCATCCGGGCCTGCCGACTTAAAGGCATCCAGTTCTTCCAAGTGACTCTGCACCACCTCAGGATCTACGCATGGAAGTCTGGCGCCTTGCTGCTGCCTCTCTACAACCCCAGTGAGAGACTTGTCGTGCCCCTCGCTTAGGAACACTGAGGCAAAGAACTCGTTGAGGAGTTCAGCCTTGTCCCCCCTATCTGTCACCAATTGCTTCTGCCCATTTAGCAGGGGTCCTATTCCTCCCTGGGCCTTCCTTTTACTCCCTATATATCTAAAAAACAATTTCTTGTTGTCCTTTACTTGGGTTGCCATCCTCAGCTCCATGGTAGCTTTGGCCCGCCTAACTGCCTCCCTACAAGCACGAGCAGAGGAGGTATATTCATCTTTAGTGATCTCACCCTGTTTCCACTTTTTATGTGCTCCCCTTTTGGTCCTTAGGCTGCCCTGGATTTCTCTGGTCAGCCATGGAAGCCTCCTGGCCCCTTTCCCTCTTTTGCCTCGCTCGGGGATCGTCTTGCTTTGTGCCCAAAGGATCGTTTCCTTTAGGCACAGCCACCCTTCTTGGGCACCCATCCCATCAAAACTCCTACTCTGCAGTGCTTCCTTGACTAATCGCCTGAGTGCAATGAGATCAGCTTTCCTAAAGTCTAGCACTTTTACCCTACTAGTTACCTTACCCACTCGCCGTCTTATGTTGAATTCTATTATAAGGTGATCACTGTCTCCCAGATAGCTACCGATCTGGAGGTCCCCTATCATGTCATCTCCCGTTGCCAATACCAGATCCAGTATGGCATTCCCCCTAGTGGGACCATACACCTCCTGTGTCAGGTGGAGGTCCTGTACACAAGTTAGAAACCTGCGTGAGCGATGGGACCTTGCTGTCTGCGTCTCCCAGGAGATGTCCGGGTAGTTTAGGTCCCCCATGACTACCGCCTCTTTAGCTTTTATGGTCTCCAAGAGTTGCCTCAGGAGCCCCGCATCTATTTCTTCCCCTTGGTGTGGGGGTCTGTAACAGACCCCTACCACCAAATCTCTTTCTCCTTGCCCCCCATGTAGCCTAACCCACAATCCTTCTACTTCCTCAGCCTCGGATTCTGTCTTGATGAGGGTTGATGTATATTGCTCACTGACATAAAGTGCAACCCCCCCCCCCTTTCTTCCCCGACCTGTCCTTTCTATACAATCTATAGCCCTCAATATGTACCGCCCAGTCATGGGATGAATCCCACCAGGTCTCTGTTAGCCCCACTAAGTCATAGGTGTTTAGTGCAAGCAGGAGCGCTAGTTCATCCTGCTTGTTCCCCATGCTCCTAGCATTAGTATATAGGCACTTGAGCCCTGCGACTGGCGCCTTTGCTGCCCCCCCGCTCCCAGTCCCATGGGGCCCATTGTTTCTTACCTTCTTGCTCCTTACCTGTTCTGTTGTGCTGGCCTCCCCATGGCTTTCAGGTTCCCAATGTTCTCCTTCTTCAGGCTGGGCTGTCCTTGTGGGTGCCACATGGTTTGGTGGTCCACAGCTTCCCCTGCCCTCGTACTCCCCTCCCCCCGACGAGCCTAGTTTAAAGCCCGCCGGAGGAGATCCGCCAACCTAGAAGAAAACACACGCTTACCTTTGGGGGACAGATGAAGCCCATCCCAGCTGAGCATGTCCCTCGTCGTGATATGCGGGTCATGGTCCAGGAAGCCGAAGCCTGCCTCGAGACACCACTGCCGAAGCCGCCAGTTGGTCTCTCTGATGCAGTTCTCCTGCCGTCTTCCTCGTCCGGTCACTGGTAGGATGGAAGAGAAAACCACCTGGGCACCGAACTCCTTCAGCACGCCGCCCAGAGCACAGTAGTCCGCCATCAAGTGATCGGGGGTTCTCCTGGCCGCATCATTAGTACCCACATGGACTAGGACCATGGGGTAATAATCGGTGGGCTTGATCCTGGCCTGGATTACCTCCGTCACATCCTGAATCTTTGCTCCAGGGAGGCAGCATACCTCTCATGCCGAGGGGTCCTGGCGACAGATGGGTCCTTCTGTACCTCTCAGGATGGAGTCTCCTATGACGAGCACTCATCGCCTCCTCCTCTGCGTCATCGTGGATCTCTTGATCTGTTTGGAGTGTGAAGAACGTGGTGTAATGTACAATAAGAATAATGTACAATTGGTCATAGACTAGTAGGAAAACAGTAAACTCTAAACTCATGTTTTTTCTTGGAAGTCACTGAGGGGGCCAGTCTGAACTTAGAAAGTCAGGGTTTCTTTCAACCTCATGTGGCCCCTGCTGTAGGATCATAGGATGGCTCCCCCTTCAGCCTGAAAGTGCCCATAAGAAGATGGATGACTCAGCTCCTGCCCTTGTGTAATCCTCCAGTTCCTGTATCAAATGATTCCCTGATCAGTTTCAATCAGGTGATAACAGGCCCCTACCAGGTGATTGCTATAGAAGTGATTTTTCCAGTTTTTCTCAGTAGGAGCTAGTTTATTGTATAGGGAGATTATTTTCACTAGTATGGCATTTATGTCAGTGACCTTCTATTTTAGCCCTTTGCCAACACTCCTTAGTAATTTTAGTCCAAGACAGAGAGAAAAAGACAGTAAAAGGACAAAGGCCAGGTTTACAATCATGATGGAGTTTGAAGTCTGACATATGGAGAGTTCAAAACAGAAGACTTGATAATCTGTGCAGACATTTCCAAAATTGTCAGACCTATGATGCAGAAGAAAAGGACAAGAGGGGATGACAAACTGTTTCTGATACTAATAGATAACAGTGGATTATATGCCAATTTGCAATTGTCATAATAGGTGTTATCACAGTTCTTTAACCATTATATTGATTAAAGATTATAATTATAGACCAACAGGATTCCACACAGTTTAATCTCCATCTCTCTCACACCTGGCCTGAACCTCTGTATTGTACACATCAACAAATACATTATTGTTATAACAAGTAACAATATAATTATAGAAGTCTTATAAACAAGATGGAGATAGACTATTTTCTGTGGCCAGGTGACAGGGGAGCTGTCATAGGGGACAGGTCTCACAGCAATGGCCTCTAACTATAGCACAGGACATTTAGATTGGAGATTTGGAATTTTTTCACTATGAGTGTTGTTAAGTATTGAAATAGGCCAGCATTTCCCAACCAGTGTGTCGCAGCACAAAAGTGTGTCATCGGAAATGAACAAGTGTGCCGTGGAATTTTGCCATGACAGTGAGCTACAATGAGTTACAATAGGTATGAGGATGGGGAATGCCTTAACAGGTTTGCCGTGGAAAATTTTTATTAATGTAAATATGCCTTGGGTTGGAAAAGGTTGGGAAACACTGGAATAGGCTACCCAGGGAAGGTGTGGAATCACTATCCCTGAACTAGGGTTGGAGCCAATTATACAGACACTTGGCTGGGATGGTTCAGTTAGGGATGATCCTGCCTTGGAGCAGGGGACTGTAGTAGATGATCTCACACGTTCCCTTCAAGCCCTACTTCCTATGATCCTATAGGCAACTGTAGTTATGTATACTCATTAGTTACTTACTAATTGCTATCTAGAATGAATAATTATTTATGCAAAAAGAGAAGCAGACAAGGATGGGAAAAGTTTTCCTATAATTTGTATGATGAAAATTCTCTAATAAACATATATGCTATGTATATGGGTCTATAAGCTTCAGCTCATATCTTTTCCATGTCCATTGACCTTTCTGCTGTAACCATCAACATATGTACCAATTATGAGGGATATTTGCCTGAAATAGGGCCCCTCTACATGTGCTGGTAAAGAAAGGCACAATGGGATCTAATGCACAATCCACATAATCACACCTTCTACCATGCCATGTGTGCATGTCAGGAGGACTGATTGTGGGATTACACATTAGATCCCATTGAGCCTTACTGCCAGTGCAGGGGGAGCCACAGAGCAATAAGCAAGCTCCCACAGGTGGGAGCCTTCTCAGCTGAGGGGCTTCCCCTCTGCTCCTATGGTCTCCCAACCCCAGGAGTATATCAAACTCCTGAGGATGGAAAATCTCTGCCACAATCTCCCAGCCTCAGGGGTGCATCAAACTGGAAGGTTGTAGCTCCCAAACCTGGGTGCTCCAAATGCACATCTGGCTGGGAGATCGCAGTCGTGCCCCACAACTGCTGTAACTCAGAATCCACAGCTGCAGGAGTCTGGTCCCCATGCTGCCAGGACCCAGAGTCAGAAGCTGCTGGAGCTGAGAGTCCCCCCAGTTGCAGAACACCCAGCTCCAGCTGGGTACAGTGTACCCCTCCAGCTGAGAGCCCCATTCAGCTGCCATGACTCCCAGCCACAAGGGAAACCCTGCTACACGTGCAAATTGAAGCTCGATAGCAAGCAGCTATAAAGTTAGTACACATTTTCAAGGTGTAACTTTATAGCTGGTTAGAGCTTTTTATGGCATTATAAGTACTTTGTTCATGGAGCTGGTTTATAGGGCTAGGGACAGATGTTACACGCAAACTGGTTTAAGTGATCCAAAACTGGTTTGAACCTGTAACAGAACAGATGTTCATTGCGCATAAACTGGTTTGAAAATGGCTGAAACTGGTTTAAGATAAACCTGGCTGAATGTAGTATCAGACTTAACTGATTTGGGTCAAACTGGTTTATGCAATGTTTGTCCCAGACCTCTAGTTGGTTTAAGTTAAACCGGACTCCCCCAGCATCCCAGCATGATCTCTGGGCTGGGCTGGGCTCTCTGCTCTACAGCAGGTCTGGCCCCTCCCCTCTGCTCCCTGGCTGCAGCTCTGGCAGAGACTTACAGGCACGGAGTGTCTTCCTGGCTTCCTCCTGCTCTTCCCCTCTCCTCACTACTCTCTGCTAAGCAAAAAATTCACCATCCCTTCTGCCTTACAGAGGCACCCTCAGCATTAGCTAGCAGACCACATGCTGGTTACAGTCCCTGCTGTGGCAGACAGTAGTGTCAGCTTAGGGTTTTTTGGAGCTAATCAACAGCTCAGCTGGTAATGTCCCCCCATTCCTTCTTTGTTTAAGAAATGCTTGAACTAATGAGAGAGGCTTTTTGTTTTCTGATAGGGTAATAAATGCTGACAACAGAGCTGCTAAATGCTCTGTTATCAAGGAGAGGGGGGAACCTCTCCCTAATCCTACTGGGGCCTGGCCACACCCCCTTCAGCTCAGCCCTGTTGAAGGAAAGGGAGGACTGCTCTAGCGCCCCTTGACTTCTAGCCTGAGTCACTGCAGGCACGTGTCTGCATGTCTGGTATGTCTGTGCAGTTACAAAGTGATTTAGCTTAGCCAAGTTAGACTAACCTGCAAAGATTGAATTAATGCAGGCTCAGGCTTTTTGAATGTCTGTTCCTGGCCCATGTAATTGCACAATTAAGCAGTTAATTACAGAAAAGGAGGCCACACACATTTTTTTTAAAACAGTGGACTGAGACCACAATCTGATTTCACACTGAATACTTGGGGAAATTTTTTTTTATGATTGCTCACCTAGTTATCCAAGAGACAAAAGGCTTATTTGTAACCCATGAGTAATTCAAATCAATCTGAGAATTATATTAATTTTAGACTTGACGTTAAACAATCTAAGAATGTAGTCAAATTTAAAAATTTCCACAGAATTGAAAAATACATCTAGTATGCCAAAATTATTCACTCAAGTTCTTAATTAAGGGAATATAAATTTAAGGTAACCTATTTGGCCCTCTCAGACTAACAAAGAAAAGTGTAACAGAGTTAGAGAGACAGGTATGTGGTATAGCTGTTAAAGGGCTGATGTGAGAATATTGTTGGCACAACATTCAATTAGCTAGCAGACCTTTTCAAGAGAAGTGACTCCTTGTATTGTATACAGAATGTGAAAGACCAGTCAAAGACTACATGTATTTGGGCAGATAATAAAGTAGCTGCATACTCCAGGAGTTAGAAATCTCTGTGTTTCTATAACTTTTGTGTTCTTCTTAGCCAATGAAGAAAAAGCGTCAGTTTATCTACTAGCACTACTGGCTCCTCTTATGTACAACAAACTAATGACAAATGAATGGTTGGATTTCTTAATACAAAATGCAGAGGGATGGAGCACATCCATGATGTGTTCATTTCATGTGTGCACCAGGAACTGATAGAGAAACTTAGACCTTTCTGCCTTTGAAAGCATATTTTTCACAAGACAGACATCTTCAGAATCTCTCATTAATATATTTTGTATCTAAAATATCTGTGTAAATGCTTATACCCAGTGTGTATTTGTGTAGGTTTAAATTATACTTGCCCATATTCCACATAAGAAGATCATCTCTGATTAAAGTGTTAATGGACATATTAATCAACTAGAAAACAGAATATCTGCTACAACTTCTGGTTTGTGAATAGAGTGATTAATCTGATAAATCACTACATGACATCGCTCCACACAGATGAGGCAGTCTCTCTTCAGCAATACAAAAATATTCAGATAAAAGTAAATTAGGAAAGCAGTATACAATATAGACAAAACAAATATATTCAAATTTCAGTGCCTTATTTTAATCCAAAAATAATATGGTTTTCAGTTCATCTGCATGCTTTTTAGTGTTTTTAAAATGTATTGTATTACTTTGGTTTTCCGACAATATTTTGAAATGCCTGCAGTTTTAATACAATGTCAGTAAGACTATTATTTATTTATTAGACAATCTTTTCATGTTTATTTTACCAGTATGCTGAAACTATTTTTATATGCTATTGAAGAGGAAATAACAATGAACAAAAAGGAACAAAATGTAAATTTACATAGATTTTTACATTTCTCTAACATGGCAATGCAGGAATATAGGGATAATTTTGATAATTTCACAATTTTGAGATATTTCCATTACTGATTATATTCCTTTTCTGAAGATGTAATTCACAATTTTCTAAAAATGTAAAATTAAGATGACAAAATTGCCATATACAGCCTGTAATCAGTCCTAGGATTATTTTATAGGCTTCATAATTTTATTTTGACAATAATGATGTTCTAATGTCTCTATAGGGATGATCATGGCACTTCTTTCCTTAGACTATATCATTATAATAAATGTTTTTTATCCCTATTTTCTCTCTCTCTTAACTGAGATTAACCTTCACAATTTTAGGAAGATATGGGAAGTAAATTTACTTACCTATCTATATATTTCTTTCTCTGAGGTAATCCACTCATCATTACAATTTGATTTTTCTTCCAAGCATGCAGGCTTCTCTGTATTAAAAATTAAGAACCAGACAAAAGAGTCCTCTCTAGCTTCATAATATACTGCCAGCAGGTGGAGCTGTTTAGATAATGGTTTATAATCTCCAACTCCCCAGCCAACAGCAATATCTAAGGAAAACAAACATTTAATTGTAATGAACAAGTAGTATGTAAGATAAACCATCTCTGCACAGAATGCTTGATACATTAACATCTTATACTATACAAAAATGGAAATTAAGTTTTATAGCAAAGCTGATTCCAATATGAAGATCTGAGGACTAAGCCAGACCCCATCCAACAGAAATTCCACATAAATTGGTGTCACTGTGGGTGGGGTTGCATAGAGTCCTAGAAAGATGCGCAGATCCAGAGGGGGCACAGTGGTGCAGATGCACCCGCTTGTAGTCAGCTCCATAGGTGCAGCAGTCAGGGACTTTTTTAAATCCCAGAAAGAAGTAAGTATTCCCACTCCATCATTTCCCCTCCATGGCACATCCTGTCCCCTCCCTGTAGTCTCTAGTCTGCCTGTCCCAGTTGGAAGGGGGAATTTAGGAGCTGGGTGCAGCTACCCCTGTAGTGCCAGAGGCTACTCCCTTGTCCTCCTTTACAAAATCCTGGTTCCATCCATGGTACAAGGTGCCCTCTTTAGGAAGGGAAAAGTATTGGTAGAAAAGTATTTTACATTTTTCCTTGTAGACACCTATAATCCATTACAATAGGCAAGGAACCAGCAGTAAAACATGTCTCCACAAATGGAAAGGAAACTTAAAACATCAGGAAAATGGAATCAAGAGGGAAATAGCTGTTACCTGAGATTCCCGCCCCCCCTTGTTTCTTTGTTTGGGAATTGTTCCTTTTTCTTCTTCCTTCTACTGGCATATGAAGGATAGCAGTGAAGAGAAACCAAGAGAAACTGCAGATACTTTCATCTAACAGTTGTATCAGACAAAGATAGTCAATTTCCATTGAAGTGATAAGAAAATAAAAGTACTGGAGACTAGGTAAACATACAACAATATTACATGATTTAAGTACTAGGATATTCTACCAATAAAATAGCCACATACTCCACTGAATGAATATTTTTACAGAACTCTTATTAACCATTTGTAGCCCCAACAAATCTTATCTGCATATTTATGTCTTTAAGCCTTTTTAGGTCACCCATGTAAGCCCCAAATTGCTTCTAATTTTCTTTGACAATTAGGTTTGTGCAAACAGTATATCTCAACAAGATCTTAAATATTTAATTGACTTTCGTAGCTGTGGATCTTTGTAGACAGCAGATAAATAGAATGATTCATATGAAGACCATGATTTGGGAGCAGAAGATTCTGATTTCAGCCCTAAAGTAATCTAATCCAGCACAACTGACAATAAAGATTCTAGTTGGATAAAACCTATTGGCCCACAATTCACAAAATCAACTGGCCAATATAATTGTAATTGTCATCATGAAGGAGGCCTCCATGTAGAATCATAGAAAATTAGGATTGGGGGGGATCTCAGAATGTCATTTAGTATTAACCCCTGGTCAAAGCAGGACCACCCCCAACTAGGTCATCCCAGCCAGGGCTTTGTCTAGGGATGGAGATTCCACAAGTTCTCTACGTAACCTGTTCCAGTGCTTTATGTGCGGGCCGGGAGCGATCCGCGGCCCTTTTGCGCACGCGGGCTGTGGCCAGCAGCCCAGGCACGCGGGGTCGGAGAAAACTGGCGGCGAACTAGGATTAGTCACGGACGCTTAGTGGTTGATTTAAAGATTGTTTACTTACACCGAAGATGGTCACGGTGTAGGCTGGACAGTTTTCCAGGCACAGCTCCAATTAAATCCTCGTTTGAGGACTACGACAAGCTCGCTCTCTCCCACGGAGTTGTTGAAACTCCGTGGGTCTTTCTCTTTTGCGTGCAGGAAGGGATACGTCTAGGAATCAATTGGCGACGGGGAGAGGCTAGAGGCTGATCAGACCTCTGTTGCCTGCTTGAAATGCGCTGGGTCCGATAGGCTCCACAGCGCTTAGAGATCTTCACACAGCGTGAAGATCCCTCCTCCTGGTGTTCATGGAGTCCTCCAACTTGGGCAGAAACCACTCAAGCTTTTTATACGGCTAGCAAGCCAATCACTAGCCGCCACGTGTGCATAATTTAGAACTAGCCAATAATGTGGCTCGAATTCTAATACAAATGGCAGGAACTCTTTTCAACGAGCATTTCTTAGATGCAAAAAGAAATGCACACTGCAAAGAAAGCTACAAATTTGGCAGGAAAATAATTTAGCAGTGCCAAAGCACACACAAAACAAAAATCACAACTTTGGGTTGTGACACTTTACTACCCTCCTTGTGAAAGAGTTTTTTTCTAATATCTCCACTAAGTATAATGAGGCCTTGGAAAGCATCCACAACTAGTGGGCACTAACATAAAAATAATCTTTTGTCCAGGAGCAAGATATTTTCTCTTCCTTCCAAATGTTTTAACTTCTTGCATCAGTATGAAAGTGTCACTGTGCCACTGAGTTTCTATTGCATGCAGCCCCAGAAACTGACACAAGAAGCAAGGGAAAGTTCCTTTTGATATAGAAAATTATAGCGATCACAAGCCAATAGGCCAAAGAGGAAAAACATAAAAAATAAAGAAACATCAACATTGTGGTACCTTAGTACCTCAGTACATTAGTACCTTAATTTCCTTCCCCTCACACCTTCAGAGGTGCCCCCAAACAGGCCTTTAGTCCCTAGAGCGCTCAAACGCAGCCTGAAGCTGCCCCCTAATCTGAGTTCAGCTCCTTCAATTCACAGTCCTGGCTGACAGAGTCAGTGACATCTCCAGCTCCACTGTGCGCTCATTTGTGTAGGGCTGACTAGATTCCACATGCACATTGCTCTTTCTCATGGGCAACTGGTGCCTCCTATGTCTGGGGGTGCACCAGCAGGGCACAACAGGTGGGGTGTCCCCCAGCAGCTGGCCGGTGACCTGGATGGGAGGGGGAGGGGGAAGGGTCCACCAGTGGCTGGTCACCAAGTGCACCGGTGGCATGGCAGCAGTGGGAGTGCCACTGGCAGAGCCAATTTCTCTATGCCCCCCTACCACCTGAAGCGCTCACTATCAGGGGGGGTACCAGCACTCGGGGGGGGGTATGTGTCCCCCCTCGTGCCTCCTCTACACATTGCCTATGCTCTCTCTTACCCTTTCTCCAGCCTCAAATTTCCTGTTTCTTTTTCCATTGTCCTCCAGGCCCTGGAGGTTTCTCTTAGTTGTAGTTCAAATTAACAGACATCACAGCTCTGCAGACTGCCCCCTGTTTCCTCCTGCTCTTACACACATTACATTCATATCACACATTACATTCATATCACATTTTTACTGTAGCTCACACAAATAAGAAGTAAATCCAGAAAAAAACCCTGAGAATGGAGAGACTCACTATCTTAACTGCTTGCAACTTTAGAAACTTGTTCTAACAAATCTCCTTCTAACAAACTGATTGGGCTCTATCTGAGCTTGATCAGTAAATACTGTGTGGAAATATTCTGTTTTCTGATTGTATAAAATCTAGCGGTGCACCAATAAACGTTTTTTGCTCATTACCAATAGTGGATTATTAACCAGCCATATTGGCTGATACTGATCAGATTGCTGATATGTAGCCTGGCACCTTGGAGAGCAGTGTCCAGCCGGTAAGTCTGCAGTGGGGAAGGGTGTGGGGGAGGGATGGGACATGGAGGGGGCAGATTGAGGCCCCCAGGGTGAGAGAGGGAATGGGGCTGAGGCAGGGGCAGGCACTGCCCAGCCAGGATGGGGCATGGCATGGGGTAGAGCCATGGATAGTTTATCTGGGGGGAACAGGGCATCAGGAGGGGGGGCAGCTCCCCACTTCTGTGCACACCCCAGAGGGAAGCACGAGGGGCATGTGTTCCCCAGATTTGTGTGAAGGGCAAGAGCAGGCTGCCTACTGCAGGCTCAGGGCCAGGGGCTGTGCTGGCCTTTTCCTGGACCAGGCCGGGCTGGGCCAGGCCTGCGCTCAGAGCCGGTGGGGACAGGGTGGGCAGCAGCAGCACTAGAAATGATGGCTACAGGGGAGCTACAATGAATTTTGGGGTGGCTGTAGCCTACCCCATGGGCCCCCTTCTCAGTGCCACTGCCACCCACCTTGCCCTACCCCATCCCAAGTGCAGCCCCAGCCCAGCCCCCTCCCCCCCCACACTGAGAGGAGGCTGGCACAGCCCCTGGCTCTGAGCCTGTAGCGGGCAGCCCACCCTCACCCCACACACAAATCTGGGGGGCCCCATGCCCCCATGCCTCCCATAGGGGGGTGTGCAGCAGTGGAAGCCACCCCCCTGGATGTGCTACCCATAGCTCCACCCCATGTCATGTCCCACTCCGGCTGGGCAGCACTTGCCCCAACCCCATTCCCTCCCTCACCATGGAGGCTTCGATCTTTCCCCTATAGCCCTTTCCCCACCACAGACTTACTGACCGGACACTGCTCTTCAAGCTGCTGAGATGCATTCCTAGCCACATGCATGCTGCAGCTGCACTCATGCATGTGGCATTTGTCAGTGACATCGGCTACACTTTCCAAAAAAAGCTGATTGCCAATAATCTCAATTTTCCTTTTATCAGTGCCAATCTTTTATGGACTGATATATCAGCGCACCTCTAATAAAGTCCACTGATAATCAGAAAACTTTTTAGTACGCTATAATAAAGTTGTCATTACGTAATTTAATGTCATGTAAAGTAATTGCATTGCCTGGACATCAGATACCCAAATTATTCTTAGAAGAAATACAAACAGCAAATCTTTCTTTGTGTAACTTAACTAAAATGAGGATTGCCAGACAAAACCTGAAACAGGCCTAAGAAACTCCTCTGAAAAATAGATGAAGACTCTGAAACATTTGAGCAGTTGAAAAGGTTCAGACTAACAAGGCTGCTATCAATAAGCCACCTGTGTCCTCCTCATTACAGACTAGCCATTAGATTACTTACTATAAGACAGGCGAGTGAGAGTAGCCAGAGGCATTGACTGGAATTGGAAATAGAGCTACAAGTAAGAATCAGTGCAGAGTAGAGTGAAAAGAAATTTTGCAAGATATGAGTAGGACTGATAGCACAAAACGAGCACTTCAAAAATAGTAAAAACAAAAAGAGTAATTGTTTCTGGTGAAACGGAGTTTTTGATTGTGATTTACAGGTGTGTAGGAAACAAAAGTGACAGACAGGACTTGAAAGATCTGTGGCAAAACTCTCAGTTGGTCTGATGGAGTTTTTTTCTAATTTGATTCAGAAAGCTTGAAAACTTTTATGGACCTGTATGTTGTAAAGAAAAAAGATAATAGCAGCTGAAAGCAATGTTTCTCCTCTTCCCTGGTTTTGGGGCAGTCCATCAAGTGACTGCTCCAGACTCACAGATCCATGAACATGTTGGTTCTCCTGGAGTCTTTGACATTTGAAGGAGCTGAAGGACTGGGCCAAGGTCACAAGAATTTAAGTCTGTCAGTAATCTTTATTAGGTGATGAACTAAGTGTACAGATCCCAGGTTTTCCAGATGCCTGGCTGCTTCTTGATTTACCCTCTAGGCTCTTCAGGAGCCAAGCAGCACTGGGACTTCTGCTTAATGATGGCTTGCCAAGCAAAATGTGCAGCAGATACTTGGGAGTGATGGGAACTTAGGTCCCCCATTCCCATGAGCCCAAAAAGAGTGTTTCCAAAGATCTAGAAGCCTGGGCCTTCCAGCAGGGAAGTAAGCAGACAGGAAAGTAGGCAGATTTCTGATTGAGACCAGTGTGGTAGGCAGGTTTTTAAATCCTCACTGGCTTTTTTTCATGATTTGTTGAAATCAAACACCCCCTTGAAATATGATTTCAACAAATCCATTTCCTAAATTGAAAAAGTGATGAATTTCTGACCTCTCTAGCTAGTGGTCGAGCAAGGTAGCATATGCTGTACAAACCCGCTTCTGAGAGGAGACAGAAACTCTCCGCAGAACCCTCAGACTGATATAATTGGAAATGGTAGTACATAGCTGCTGTCTTAGTGCTCTTGTTTCAGGGGCAGTTTGTGGAAAGCAGGGGCAAGAAGCAGACAGACCTTTGAGAAGCAGGGGTTCAGGTTACCAACTTAAAGGAGAAAAAAAGGAAATTAACATATAGAAGAGTTCCTCCTTAGGGAGCCTTTAAAGAACCTCCTACAAGTTTAAGTGGAGACAACCAATTCTCTGAACAACTCCACCTGCTGGCACTACATAAGGAAGTGAGGGAAAGGGATTTTGTGCTGAGGGGTGGAAAGAAAGAAACAGAAAGGTTCTCTGCTGTGCTTAGAATCTGACGAGGAACAATTGATTTGAAGCAAAGTAATTGATCACAGAGCACCAAGTGATTATGAAGTGGAATGAAATGTCATTGTTTTTCTTTTTTCTTTAAATTGTGAGCATGACAACTTAGATAATCAAAGATTTTTCCCCTTGTTCTTTTATTGTAATCACGGCTTCACTTTCCTTAGTGGTAATCACTCAAATGTCAATGTGTTAAAGAATTACTGTGTTACTGCAGTAACTTTTTACTAAATCCATTGAAATTAGCCAATTTCTTAACTGTTGTAAATTGTTACATCTTCTTTGCTGTGTATCTTGCACTAGAGAGTATAGCAAGAAGCTCCCTAATGGTGACTATAAATATTTCACACCGCTTGATACTACTGAATCACAGGTTGATAGTCTTGTCTCTGTTTATGGCTGAAAAGTACATCAGTAAATTCTTGCAGTAGAACCATGGAAATGCAGGCATCCCTGTAAACCACTTAAATCTGAAGTGGGAAACTGATCATTTTTCTTAATGAAGTACAGAGAACTTGGGGCTGAACTAGCTCATTTGGCTTTCTTAAAATTGCAGCGATGACCTCAAGGTTAGTGTATATTGCATAGTTCTAAAAGTGCCAGAGCCGGCAGAACCATATTTTAATATTTCATCTGAAGGCTGTCATATATCAGTACCTCGCGTATTTGGACATTTGTTCAGTAGTACTTAGAAGGAAGAATGCCTCCCTTAACTGAATTCCTAATATACAATTTTGAAGACTGAATGTTTCACGTAACTATTGTGAACAAAATGTGCTTGACCTCAATTAATGCTGGTTCTGGAGATTTAACAATCTAATGCACAAAGTGTCATGACTACAGTTAAACAGTAATATGGCTCTAAAAAGAACAGTGTGTGATGAGTTCTCTCACATCATCGACCTCAGGCAATCTATTTTCTCTTGTATGGATATTTCCTCAGCTGTCTTTGAGTATGAGCATTAGATTTGTTGTTATGTGATGATTTTTTAATTTTCCTGATGTGCTTTCATTTTTCCTGCCCTCTGCTAATTCTATATTTCTGGACAGTAGTAGAGTTAACTAAAAATAGTAACATTATTTCCACTCTGTATCTTGATGTTGCTTCACTTTGGAATCAGTAGGTTGATAATCTTGTCTCTATATATTGTATATCAATAGATCTGTGCAGACGTACAAATAATTATGCATAGTTACAGTTTTAGATGAGCCCCCTGTTTGAAATGTGGCTATTTGGGAGAATTGCTCTGTAAACATGTCCTAGTTGCTGAAATTTTAAAGGGCAGACATGCTCTTTATGTTTCTGTTAGACTGATGGAAATATATATTTTATTAGTCCTTAATAGTCACAGAAGATTAAAAAAATCATTTAAATGTGTAATTTGAATTGATTTTATTTTCCTTTTCATTGTGATAATTTTAATGAAATCCTCTTAAAAATAAAGAGAATCATCAGAATGCTGGAAGTACAAACCAAGATCCTTTGAATCCTAGTAATATATACTGCCAGAATCTATAGTAATATGTTTTCCATTCTCCCTCCAGCCAACCCATTCAGTATAAGTATTTAATACAGCAGATAGCTGAGTCTGCTAGTTTTATGTTGCTGTCTTGTTCTTAAAGTACCAATAGCCATGTGTGTATATTGCTTAGGATTAAGTAACTGTCCTCTCAGTGCTAATCCAAGCAAGTACAGTATATTTTTAGGAATGGACTATGCCAGGACAGATCTGGGCTGCTTTTTCATGCCCAACTTTCAATTATTTTTGTGCAAGTACATGAAAAAAGTATGCCTTCTACTTTTTTGGTAGGATCATCTTTACGGCTACGTCCAGTCAAGCAGGGGTGTATGCTTGCAGCTGCACAAATTCATGCCACTGCTTTGTGCTGCAGCACATGCCCCTGCATCTGAGCTTTGTTGTGGGACATGTCCCTCTGTGGGCAAAATGCCTGTGTTGTGCTCTTCCGGCCTCCCAGCCAGGTGCCATGTGCTGCAGGGGGAGGGAGGCTAGCTGGGGTACAGGGTGCCTTAGTGTGGGGCTGGCCGGCAGGCATCCCCTGACTGAGGCACCCTGTGCCCCAGCCAACAGGGGAGCAACATGTGGAGATAGGGGAGCAGGCAGCCCAGTCTCCATGTGCTGTGGAGCCCCTGAGCTGAGGTACATGGTGTCCCAGCCAACCGAGGAGTAGCCCAAGGCTGCCTGCTCCCCCATCTCAAGGCACACTGCACCCCAACCAGCCGCTCCACAACTGGCTGGGGTGCAGTGTGCCTCAGTGCAGAGGCTCTGCAGTGTGCAGGGATAGGAGAGCAGGCAGCCCTCAGTTCCCCTGTCTCCACATTTGTCCATGCTATTTTTGCCTGCTTTGTGCCACATTTTTTTCCGGGGGGGTTTGCTACTGGGTGGTAGCAAATTTTGCTCCTGTGCTGCAAATTAGCAGCACTGTGTATGGTTTAATGTGCAATGCGTGTGGTGTGTGATAGCACAGACTGCACGTATCTGCAGGTGTGGATGCAGACTATGGGTTTAATTATGGATCTTATTCTTTGTACCAGTAACTGGGTAGTATCATTTAAAAATGAATGTTCTTTGCCCAGATCTTACCTGTATTGACAAGTATTGCATACTTAATGGAGATAATATATTCGTGTGTAAGGCTTGAGAATTAATATAGTAACATCATAAGTGTTGACATGCTAACATACTCTCCTTAAATCCTTTTATAATATAAAGGGGAAAATAGCAAATTAGCATTGGTAGTTTTAGTTCCAGAAAGCTAAGGTCTTGCATAAGTTGGATATTAATAATGGTGCGTCAGGTGGTCAAGAGTCCTTAGTCATGTTTGTAACTGTGACCTGACCCAACTGCAATGGAAGTGAACAGAAAGGTTTTCTTTGATTTTAACTGAAGTCAGATTGGAATTTTAATGATGATGCTAACTAAACCATCCTGGTCAAATTAGGACAGATAATTGTAAAGAACGGAAAAGGAAAATTATCTTACGCCACAGTGAAAACTCTTCTACAAAATGCCTAGCACATTGGTTAAAATTATGCTGCATGCCAGGTCTCTTAAAGTATATTGATTTTTTTTTTCTGTGCATTCCAATAGTTTCTAATCACAAATAAATTATTTGGCTTTCCTCAGTGACTAACACAAATATGTATGAGTAAGAGTAAATGGCTATATACAGAAATCAAATTAAGTCACATTTTTAAAAGGCCAGCAAATGAATAAGATACAGTGACCCACTTAAGCAAATATTACAATCTTACAAAAAAAATCTGACAAAAAGTCAGTAGGAACCCATTTCTTTTCAAAGTGTAGCCATTGCATTTCTAGCGCACAAAGCATGGATTCTTCGTTTCTTTTCTTTTCTTTTCTTTTCTTTTCTTTTCTTTTTAAGAATACAGACTTCTCTAAAAGGTGTCTTTGATAAAATGGACCTGGCAAACTTTTTTACATGCAGACTGGAATTAGGCTTATGCACTAATGATGAACAATTTTCTGTTAGTATTCAGGTTTAATTAAGTTAGTTTATCTTTAGTTACCATCTAAATAATTTATAAAGAAAACACAATTCTATATATTTTTAATGACACAGTTTAAAATTTAGAGAGCTCACAATCTATGGGTGCTGACAGACATGAAAAATAAAAAAACAGCACTTTACCGGAAGAGGGAGCATATTAATTTGACCTGGCTCCCCAGCCTCTGTATAGATCAGGCACTTCAGCAGAGCTTTTTGCACTTTTATCTAATCAGCTGTTATATTGAATCTGCTATTAGATAAAAGCGCCAGAAAGCTCTGCTGAAGCGCCTGATCTATACAGACGTTGTGTGAGCAAGGCTGAACTAACAAGATAGCTCTTCTAGGCATGGGCTGCACCTGACGCGGGGGCATGCTGAGCTATAAATAACACACAGTTTTGGTTTTTTTTAATGTCTGTAAGCAGCCCTATATTATATTTATGATGGGTGATATCTATATTTCTAAAAATAAAATTTGGTGGTATTTATTGTTGTCATGAAGAAAAATCATTACTTTCCTGCATTCACTATATGACTGCATTCATATGACACTGTGTAATACCTGTCATGAGCTGAAAACTATTACACAACTTTTCTCACAAAACATGATTGCACACCTGACACATAATGGATTTTTGCATTATGCCTTCCATCAGGATATGTCAACATTCATTCAGTCCTGAATCAGTTCATTGGTTCAAATGAAAAAAAAATTGCTTTTGGGTCAAAGTGAAACAGTGTTTTCAGTTTTCCACTGAAACAATCAAAACAAAATATAGGCTTATCTGGAACAAAATGGTTTGTTAGATTTGCAGTTAGATTTTGTTTTGTTTTTGCAAGATTTTTACTTTTTAGGTTTTTAAAACATTGAATTTAGGTAAATCTCTAAGTGAAACAGCATTTAAAAAAAATTGTTACGAAATGACAGAACTTAGGAAATAACAGTATTTAACATTTGAACTTTTCTGAAATATTTATACAACTTGACAGATTTAACAGGGAATCATTTATTGTTTTGGTTGACATAAGTACAGTTTTCTGTGGGGAAAAAAAAAGTGTCACTTGAAAACTTTCACTCTGATTTAGTTTTGAGACTTGCTTATGGCTTACAGAAGAGAAGTGTGCAGACACTGGGCACATCTACACAAGACACTTGAAGAGCAATAGACTAATTCTACTGTGCATTAGTATGTCATGGCAAGAGCCATGCTAATATGCAGTAGAATTAGTCTACTATGCATTAGGGTTATCTAAAAGATACATATCTGCCGGAGTTACTGCGCAGTTGTGCCAGTTATGGTATATTAATTTAGTACCTGCTATTACAGACACTAAACTTAATAGCTACATCTGCACAAGTAGGGGTGTGTGTTTGCAGCAGCACAAATAGCAGCACAAATTTGTGCTGCTACTTCATGCTGCAGTGCATGCCCCTGCTGGTGCGATTTCCAGTAGGACACATTGTCCCGCTGCTCCATGTGTTGCAGAGCAGGCTGGCCTCAGAGCGGGGTAGCCAGCAGACAGGCCCCACACTGAGGCAGCCTGTGCCCCAGCCAGCAGGGAAGCGGCACATCGAGATGGAGGAGCAGGCAGCTTAAGGCTGGCTGTTCCCCTGTCTCTGTGCACTGTGAAGCCCCTGTCATGAGGCACTCCCCGGGTGGCTGGGGCACAGAGTGCCTCGAGATGGGAACCAGGCAGCCCTGGGCTGGCTATTCCCCTATGTCCGCATGCCTCAGCACAGGGACTCTGCTGCCAGCTCAGGGCTGCCTGCTCCCGTGTCTCAAGACACGCTGTGCGCCAGGCAGCTGAGAAGTGGCTGCCTGAGGTGCTGCGTGCCTCGAGTTGGGGGCACCATGTGCCTCAGTGCAGGGGCTCCACAGTGGAGTCCCCACGATGAGTCATGAAGAGACAGGGGAGCAGCCAGCCCAGGGCTGCCTGTTCCCGTCTTGAGGCACATTGTGCCCCAGCCAGCTGGGGAGTGGCTGGATGGGGCACAGGGTGTCTCAAGATGGGGGCCCCACAGTAAGTAGAGACAGGGGCTGCCTGCTCTACCCCCCCTTCTGCATGTGCCACTCCCTGGCTGGCTGGGGCACAGGGTGCCTCAGTGCAGGAGCTCAACAGTGTGCGCAGACAGGGGAGCAGGCAGTCCTGGGTTGCCTGCCCCGACCCTTCATGTTTGTCCCACTACATGGCACTATGACATGCTTTGCACCCCCCCCCCTTTTTTCTGCTTTTTTTTTTTTCCTACCAGGATATCCTAGTAGCAATTTTTTCCCCAGTCCTAGAAATTAGCAGCACAGGGCACAGTTTAACATGAAATGTGTGGTTTGTGGCACTGTAAAGAGGTTTTTGATGCCACAAACCACACATGCCTGCAAGTCTGGATCTGGCCAATGTGCCTTAATTACAGCACAGTAATGCATGTATAGACATGCTCACTGGGTGCGTCTATATGAGATACTTTACTGTGCAGCGGGCTAATTTGCTGTGCAGTAAAGTGTCACCATCTACATGTGTCACAGCTAGAGCACAGTAGACTGATCTGTGCTACTACTTTGTGTTACAGTGCACACCCCTGCTGGTGCGGTTTGCAGAGCTAGCTGGCAGTACAGAGCTAGCTGGCAGACAGAATTGTACTTCAGAAACTAGCCAGCAGACTGAATTGTACTTCTGGATAGTCCCATCACATACAAGTGGTATTCAGCAGCGTAGTAAATTACTGTGCTTAAACCAATATGTAGGTGGTGATGTCAAGATTAGATTACCCTGACTCAAACTGAGCTGGAGTATATTCAGTAGCATTAATTGCAGTAATTGTAGGTGTACCCACTCTACAGGAAGAAGCTACTTTTATATATATTTGTATAGGTTCCAATAAAATAGAGCCACAATTTTGACTACACTGGGTGTTATAATAAAAAATAATTTTTTACTTGATACAGAAATCTCTGGGTAAAATAATGGAGTTGATGCAGAAAATCAGACTAAAGCATCATAATACAGTTTTCTGACCTTAAAATGTCTGAAGGTCTATTTACTTTAGTGGCAATGTGCTCATAATTTGCAGCTTTTAGAGGTATTGAGCTAAAAGAGAAATGGCAAATTGCAGTATAAGGAAGGTTAAGACTCATAACCAGGGTGGGTCCTTGCAAGTATTTTGGTGTCTATATGAAGTAATATACTTTGCATGTCAAAAGTGTAGGTAGTCTATTAAAAAAAATTAGATTTCAAAGATCAGATAAGGAGAGGTTTTTAGTTAGTAAAGTACAATTTGAGAAGAGCAGAGAACACAAGGATTAAAAATAAAAGCAAAGGACACAACACTAAATTAAAAATAATTCATTTTATAATACGTTAGATAGCCTACCACTGTTTCTGGACTACATATATCTTCTTTAAAAAAACAGTCTTGTTTTCTAATATGAGGTTTACCAGCAGGGGTTTACCTTATATTAGCTTCTTTAAAGGGTTATATCTTTAGCTTTGTGCATAGAGAATTGACCATGCAAATCCTATTAATAGTATTAAGAGAAGTGTGCCTAATTCTCCATGAACACTTCCAATGACTAAAATACTTTAAACATTAAGCTAACTCTTTAAAACAAACAAACAAACAAACAAACAAATGACATATTCTCCTAGAATGGTCATGTATGCAATTTCACAAGATTAGAAAATTAAAACAACAATATCAAATACTAGAACCTGATAGTATCAAGATTAGATGTTCCTCATTTTCTTACTTCTAACACCAAAACAACCTAATATAGTTTTACGTACAGTGACATTTTCTATATAATCTTTGTAAAGATTTAAAGAAAAAACCCTGGTGTGTAAATAGTAAAACCAGGAGAGCTAGTCCTTCTAATGAATATAGCTTACTTAAATTCAAGTCAGTAGCTGTTGTGCAATAGTAATCAGAGGAGAATAAACATTTAAACTTACTCTACCAATATAAAATATCAGTGTTATAGGGTTGGGGTTTTTTTTTGCTTTGAGAGGTTTGGTTTTTTTGTTTTGTTTTGTTTTTTTTAACTTACTCTTGTGAATTCAGTGCTTACCAAATCCAGAAACTGCAGTTATACATTTCTGACATTTGTTATTTTTTTATAGTTTACTTTTGTTTATAGTTCACAATTAGGCAAACATTATCAAAATGAGTTACCTAATATTAGCCATTGTCTGCACACATTCCCTCGGTCCCCCAGCCCCTCACCATCTTATGTTTTGGTGTCTACCAAGGTGTGTACAGAAGTTGTTTGGTTTTTTTTGCCATTTAAAGCAGTATATTGCCATGACTTAACAGAGCTGCACAGCTTTACAGCACCGACTCAATCTGTGACTTGGACTCTACCTCTAACTCCCCCTTGGATTTGGTAACTTATACCCTAGCTCCTTTTCTCTGTGTGACCCTTGACCCCCGAGTTTCAGTCTCTAGCTCTCCCCGATGGCCTACCCACTAGGCAAGACTAATACCCAATCCTTACAGGTTTAGTGGTCAGTTTCAGTATCCCATTTTCTGAAGCTGTCCACTGGAGTGACAGGGTGAGAAGGAAAGGCTGCACAGTAGAGCCTGATTCGGATGCCTAGGGAAGAGGGCACTCTCCTGGGAAGAAGGGAGCCAGGGGGTCTGGAAGCTGATCCCAGTACTGTTCATGCATTTTGTATTAGTCTATAGATAAAAAGTATAAACAGCGGAACATAAGCATCCTTTGTTCCCAAAGGATTACTTAGATCTCTGGGCTACATACTTGGGCACCATATTATATGCTTTTGCTCCTCAACTAGGACTCTTACATTCTTTTCCATCCAATTGAGTCAGCCTTAGGACCACCCTCATGAGGGAAGACATTTTCGGGTAAGTTGCTACAAAGTCTTAGGTATCTGGTAGAGCAAAGTAAGATTGAGTCCTAAATTTTGAAACTTTCTTATTACAAAGAATTATTTGTCAAGTTCTACCAGCTACTTAAACAGTGTCAAAAGCACAGTTGAACCCAGAACCAAACAAGCAAATACTATCATTTATCAGCCTGTCACTAGGTACCAGCAGAGTTTAAGCATAATTTCTATTAGGTACTGTCATCATGTCTGTTGTGAAACTGGCACCTATATACTGGTACCCATATACATTTACTATCTTTTTAATAAAGATATTTTTTGAAAAATACTTTAAAATTATATATGGATTCTTCAGTTTCTAATAATATCCAGATTCTTTAGTTTCTTGGAAGACGATTGTAGAATAGATGTACTGTATTTAATAATACATTGTAAATGGAAATGCAAAGTAAAGTTTCACATATAATTATTGCAGTTTTACTAGTATCCTCCTGAGTACATTAAAACTTAATGCATGCTGTACAAAAGGACAAGATTAACATAAAATGTATTTTACACTCTGCAGTACTGAAACTTAATCAGGTGCATACAGCTGTTTACACAGAGCTTGATCCAAAGCCATTGAAATTAATGGATAGTCTCACATTGACTTCACTGTGTGTTGGATCAATCCCATTCTCCATTAGACCTGAACAACAAAGAACATTAAGTTGCAAAAATATAAATTTTCTTGACTGCAGAAATGGGCTAATCTCTTTTCAAATGGATAATAAGATCTCATTTAATTTAACAACTAATTTAATAAATACTATTTATAATCTAAACAATATAAAGACGATATCTTGTGGTTAAGAGAATATGAGGGTGAAATTTCATGGTTGTTGTCCTATTATAAAAGGAAAAAGTGTATTGAACAAGAGAATGTATTGAACATGTCTCAGTATAGAAAAGTAAGCTATATTTCTTTTGAGGATCCACAAGTTTGACCATTATTTATTAGGTATAATAAATATAGTACAGATTTCACTGATCTTGCACTACATTTGGTTTCTAGTAATTAATACTTACATGAATTGTTTTACATTAATATGTTCATTCAAGGAAACATCTCTGTTCAGGATCATATGTTTAAATCCCATTGAAACCTAAATTGGTGTTTTAAGTTAAGACACATTTAAATAAGGTTGTTAGTATGGATGTACTTCAGTTTGTGCTTACTCTGTTTCTGAACTGGGGCTTTAAATGTTGTGAATATGATTTAGGCAACTCAGTGGGAACTCAGTGAGATGCTTCCTGTCTTGAACTGTGCTCACACCTTTTTCTGAAGTTCAGTTAATTTTCTTAGATCCTTACCTTGCAATCTGCTATGCACAGGCCCTCTTTTGCTGCAACTGTTGTTCCTCCCTGAAAAAGGAGATTTTGCTTGTTTTTCTCTCTTAATAGGAATCATCCCAGGGGAAACCCCCACAACCTCTTCTCTCCATTCTTCTCCAAAATATTCTAATTGGTATAGGGAGAGTGGCTGATGTACCCACAGCCATCTATTGCTGGTAGGCAGGAGTAGAGTTTAAGAAGTCTGAGTTCAAAAGCACTCCTATTGATGAGAGAAAAATGTGTAACTTCCAATGAAGAGCTCTTATTGCAGGTGACAGGAAGCTTAGTTTTCTCAAGGTATGCTGTTCCAGGTATGGTGAGTATGTCCCTAGTACTAACAGGAACATAGACACAGTTTTGTTGGATCTGGAGCTGAATCCTTCCAGTACCTCATAGTTCGGTGTAGAGTTATGTAGTATCTGTATTATAATTTTCCAAACTCATCCTTATAATGAAAATTCTAATGCTAAATAGTGAAAGTAAGAAAATGCATCTTTGTTTGACATCAAAATTTATTCTGAAATATTTACCCAAGTTTAGAATTACTTTTTAACTCTGTAAGTTGCACCTTGATATAAAGCTTTGATAACATGAATATGAGAAAGTTACCCACAAAGAGCACACCCAGATGAACACACACGTGTGGTATGTGGCGCCACAGGCCCACATATGCAACCATTCCCTGGACTGCTAATTTTGCAGTGGAGGGCGAGGTTGGACACCAGGAGATCCACGACAAAAAAAGCAGGGCAGTGCACATAGTGGCAGCATGCACTACCGAAAAACGGAGCCTGGCTGGCCGGAGCCACACTCCAGCTGCCAACCAGGCTTTCTGCTGCAGGATCACTGGGGCTGAAGCTCCCGGAGTCCCCCAGAACCTCAGGTAAGGCTGCTGGGGCCAGCCCAGGCGCTGGCCCGCCTAGGCACTGGCCCGCCCAAGGTAATGTGCCACATGCCAGCGCACATGTGCACAGGGGTTTCCTGGGGACAAGTAGTAGTGGCACATATTGTGCTGATGCTGTTTGTCCCTGGGGAAATGCATGTTCCTGCTTGTGGGGACCCACCCAAAAGGTCTAAAAAGGATCTGAGTTTAGAGCAGGGGTTAGCTGAAGTGATCTCCCTCTTCAAATATTTTAAGGTTTTCCAAAACTGCCTACAGTGCAATGCAGTAGCATGAATGTCAGTATGGTGTTGAGGTTGATTTATTTTCTGATTCAAGAAAGCCTACTTATAGTACCAGGAACCCATATAATTAAAACAATTACAGGGAACATAGGACAGGAAGGAGCCTCCTTTGCCATTAAGTCCAGTACCCTGTATTCACAGACATTTAAGAAAAGGATTTTAAAAATACTACGATGCTAAAAGAATCTCTTGACAAGGAAAAAATTAAAAGAATCTAAAATTGCTATCTTACTGTGAAAAATTATACCTGCTTCTGATATATAATAAGCACTATAAAAAAAAAAAAAACAGGTTGTTTTTCAGTTTTGGATCTGATATAGAGCACTAAATAGGAAGGTTGAAGGGATATAGAACTCCCAAACAGCCATTTTCCAATGTATCAGAAAAAGATGCAGCTTGTCACAGTAGACAAGTGTGGAACACTATTCTTTGTAAGCTTGTCAAGAAAAGGAAGTGTTTTCACATATATCTAGACCATGACTAGGGCAATGGTGATCTAATTCTCCATTCTGTGCACTGATTATGCATCAAATATTCAGTCGAATTCGAGGTCTTGGTCCTTATTTTCAAGGTGCTTTGTTGCCTGAGCCCAAGGTATTTTCAAGGCCATGTAAAGTTTTGAGATGAGGACCATGCTGGAAAATTCTGCTACTAGAGGAACGTTCTACCGCAATTAAGCTTGTCTGTTCAAACATTTCCTTAGGGACCATTCAAGATAGTAAAACAAAATCCTACAGGAATTAAGGATGCTAATACAATCCTATTTTCTATTCCCAAAACAAGATGTACTTCTTTGACCTTAATATATAATCATTTCACAGAAGCACATAATAACAAAAGCCCCATCAAAAATCAAACAAACAAAATCTCACTGTGCACACACATTTTCCCCTGGGGAGAGGATGAGAGAGAGAAAACTGAACATGGTAAATAATAGTCATATAAATTAAGGTACTGATGAAAAGTGCATATGAAATACTATGGAACAAAAGAGATCTTAACTGATATCTTTGAGTATTATCATACTAAATGAAATTATTATAGAGAACTGCATTCCAACCCTCTGAGTTAGGGGTTGGTGTAAATTCCTGGGTAGTTAATTTTTTTCATTCTACAAAACAAAAATTTAATAAAAAACAAAGATAAGAAAGTTGCATGCAGTATGCTAAAGAAGAATAAATATTTGTGTAATGCACTAAAGAAACTTTTCAAGTATATTTCATCCTTTTAATTTGATTAGCTATCTAATAATGCCATATCACAGAGGTAGGCTAGACAGGGCTGAATTAAATCAGAAACCCCCCAATATTTGATTAAAAATTAAATAATAAAAATAATAAAAAGTTAAAAAAAAACTTCATGTGTTTCCAGTTTTTTCTACTTAGGAGGCTATAAGGTCATTCAAATGAGATTAGATTGATAATCATGAGACTCAGGTTTTATTCCTGTCTCTAACACTACCTCACATTGTGACCTTAGATGTATAACTTAACTGCTTGATACTTCAATTTTCTATCTTTAAAAAATGAGGATAATTATACCAAAGTGCTTTGTAAAGCAGTATATACAGATGGAAGCCACTGCAAAAGGAGTAAATGTTAAGTATTGTTACCTCTATTGCATGAAATTGGACTTATGCAAGGGCAAAAGTATACTCTGAGTGTTGCTCAAAATGGTGGCATGATGAAATCAGTAAGTGGTGGAGGCTCTGACTTGGGGGGCAGGGGAAGGTGGGGAGTGCAAAAGTAGCAGTGCCACCACAACCCACAGCCCAGCCACTGCTTCTGCCCCATGCACCACTGATAAAGCTGCCCAGTTATACCTTGAGATGAGCTGCTAAGATGCTAAAAAGGCAAGGGGTGGGGAGGGGAGTTCTTTCTTTTCCTTGGCCAGTATGAGCAAAGGATAACTAAGTCTTCACTGAGTGGACCTACACATGCAATTAATGCGACTGAATAATCTCTGGCACAATTTGAACCAGAATAAACCAATCCTGACATCACCATCTACATGTTTGTTTAAGTGTAGTAATTTACTCCGCCATCAGATAGTATCTCTGTCTGACAGGACTATTCAATTGTGCTGGTAAATTAGTCTACACTGGCCTAATTGCCATGCTGTGTAGATGGTGACAGTTTACTGAGAAGTAAATTAGTCCACTGCAGAATAAACTGCACATGTATACGTGCGCACTGAGTCTGTGAAAGTTGTGAAGGAAACTTAAAACCTATTTTACTGTTTCTACAGCATTAAAAACTTTAATGATGGAATTTGAAAAAAGAATTCCCAAATTGCATAAATATTTATTATCCCAGAGGACAGTAGATAATTTTGTAATTTGTCTGTTTTAAAATCCTTTAACACAGGCACATTGATTAATGAAAAACACTTGAAGATGCAACTTAACTTGACACATGCATTTGGAAGCTGAACTACAAACACATTATTAGGCTGGGCCTTTTTTTAAAAGTCAAATTCTCAACTCAAGCATATTATGTAAATCAGATCAATTCTTTCCAAGCACTGAAAATATAATGTCAGAAAATACATATTTTATCATAAATTATTTAGTGAAAAGTTCAGTTCATTTGTAGCAGTGCGCCTGAAGCATTAAAATATGAGCATATTTCTGGCCATTGTGAAAGCATATGCCATAGGAAATTTCAGTTGCTCATGGTCACTAATTTAACGATTTTAGCCAGTTTGCCCCTAATTTTTGTGCCACAACTTTCCCCATTACATTTTCTTCTACCTGCAGCATTGTTAATACAATGTAGCATGTGACTCCATGGCTAAGTAAGCTGATGCTCACATTTCAGATTCTTCAAGGACTGTAAAATCAACAGTTTGAGCACTGGATATCGTCAAATAGGGCTGAAAGGAGTTATCTGTCCTTTCCGCTGTACCATGAACAGGAAATAAACAAGTTGCAGTAAGCCCAAATCTTTGATTTCATAAGATTACATCTATTGAATGAAAAGATATAGCTGTTTAGATAGATTATTTTTTTGTTATAACTCTAATGTGTGTGATGTACAACTGGCAGAATTACAAACCAAAAATAAACTTTATTATTATTTTTTTAATTTTTAACCCATTCTTATTTCCCCCCTGTTATCTCCCAAACTCATACAAATGAGAAGAAAAAAAGAAACAAAATTCCAATTTCAGGGCACTTTATGATCCCCTTTGGAACTCTTCTAGTGCTCCTGAAATATTCCTGGCACATAGTATAGATTTTTCCCATTAGGAAAAATTTCCTCCTTTTATTATTATGAGGCATTATATACCATCACTCAAGGAATTTGATCATGATCAGGGTGTGGTTGTTTTAGATGACACACAAACAAACTTAGATCTGGTTCAAGGAGTTCATAATCTCTTGTTAATATAATTCATAGGTGATAGTACAGCGAATCCTTTCCACTTTCTTACTTTCCAGTTGGACTAGGAGTTTGGAATTCTGTGCACTAATACTTTACTGTTTGTTCTTTTCTGTTGCATGATCTCAATATATTTTAGAAAATTAATTTGCAAAATCTGAAACAACTAAAAAAATGCATAAGGCAGTGAATTCATATTGAGACCCATTTAAAAACTCAGTTGAAGAGATGCAATGTCATGATGTCATGGCATCTAAGTGTGAAGAAGTAACAGACCTAGCTGAATAATAATAACATATTTGAGTTCTTTTTATTGTTAAAATCTAGAAAGGTTTTGAAACTTTCTTTTGAACTGGATTCATATTTTTCTGATTATTAAATTAACTTTTATAGCTGAAGCAGGTTAACTTTAATTTTATCTATACATGTTAGAGTCTATCAAGGCTATTGTAGCTAAACTATAAAACCACTGAAGTGGAAATAATGCAGTATTTAGAATTGTAAATAGCTTTCACCACTAAAAACTGAATAAAGTGAATGATAACAAACCACCCAGTGGATTTTAGTGGACTAAAACTGTATAGCATAAAACTGCATATCTGTAAAATGATGATAAAATGTAGTTAGAAATTCAGTTCTAAAAATATATATAGTATGATATTAATATTTATATTGAATTTAGGGGCACAAAAGATGCCCCAAGAAAAATTCCTGCTTAAATTTTTGTCATACAGTACCTCCTTCAAGGTAGGGTATCAGGCTGTATTCTGCCTACACACTTAATGAGATTAAATGGAACAGAATAAATTATGTTCATGTGTAAAAATATAGAAATTTAGAAAATATAAGTTGCTCTCTTGATAGTAAAAATTGGGAGTAACTCCACTGAGAGTAGGAATCACTCTCTCTGAGTGTGAAAACTAGAGAGAGAACAGAATTAGGCAACTTGTTTGATTTTTTTTAATTATTATTATTTTTACTATGGTTATCTTTCTACTGTACCTTTTTATACAAAAACAGATTTTACTTTTTATATTTATTAAATAAATTAAATATTATAAAACTTAAAATAGGTTGAACATTTGAAGATGCCAGTCTCTTCCTGCACTTGCTCTTGTCCAGTGGGCTGGAGGCGGAAATGCCCATGCTGCCACCCGGCTGCCACCTGTGTGCCTCTTTGCTGGGCAAAGGCAAGGGCAGGCGAGCTCTGCAACTCGCAACAGCTACCCATACCCTGGGGCTTCCTCCACACTGCCCTCAGGCACTTCCTTTCCTGCTTGGTGCTGGGGATGGAGCCACCGCTGCTTGTGTATTGCCTCATGTCTCTGCCTCGCTCCCACTTTTCCTCAGCTGGCCCCTCCCGCTGCCCTCCCCACCATGCCAGGCTTACCCTGGTCACCTCCTTTCCTGCTCAGGGCTCAGGATGGGGCCTTTGCTGCTCAACTACTGCCTTGTGCCTTTGCCAGCTACTGTTTTTCCTCAGCTGGCCCCTCCCTCTTCCCTCCCCACCGCATCAGGCACGCCCCAGGTGCCTCCTTCCCTGCTTGGGGCTCAGGACAGGGCCACCGCTGCTCACCCACTGCCTCGTGCTTCTGCCCAGCTCCCACTTTTCCTCAGCTGGCCCCTCTCTCTGCCCTCCCCAACGTGCTGGGCTGGTGCCCTCCCAGGAGGAGCTCAGTAGAAACAGCCCTGGCCCCTGACTTTTTTCCCAATTCTAGAAGTTGGGATCATCCTGACATGGTCACTAAACAAATGCTATGGTTTAGCAAAGACACAAATGTTCTTGTTCTTACAGTTTTCAAGCTATTTGCATTTAAAGAGCTTTGTGGACAGGCAAACACACAGACAGATGGACTAAGCCTTTTATATGTATAGATTGTATTTCTTGAATTAGAAATGTAATTTTAACAAAGGCAAAAAAAAGCTCAAAATGGGTTGGGTTTTTTTTTTTGCTGTTTATATAAAGGTTCCAAAAGGGCTTTACCCACTGCATTTATATGAAGGAATTCCTTCACCAAACATGGAGGTACAACAGTTTTTTGAGTAAAAGTGGCACATTGTCAAGTGCACACAAACGCTAGACAATACTTTGAGGGCACAATATGAAAGATACAGTGTTTGAATTAAATAGGGAGAAAATGATGAGAACATGCTTACTCTTAGAAAAGCTACTACAAGAGTTTTATTAACATGATTTAGTGAACATATTCTTAGAATGTTTTTCCATTGCATGTTCACGTACACTATTTGAGCATAATTATGTTCTCGGTGACACTAGTATAATTAGGAGACTCTACAGCAAAGTCAGTGAATATTAAACAAGTGTGAGATCAAAATTCAATGCATATCAAAGTTTAAAAACAGCATAATGAGTTCTCAATTTTCAAGCAATCTTGCTAATCTGGCTGAATCAAGGCTGAATTTGCTAATACCACGTAAAAGTGTGTGTGGATGTATGTATATATGTATGTGTGTACGTACACACACACACACACACACACACACACACACACACACACACACACACTTAAATCCAGTAGTTTCAGAGCAATTCTGAACCTCAGTAGATGAAGTTTTATGAAGAAAGACAGATCTAATGACTCAGAATTGGAGCTAGGTAAATTGTAATCAGAAATACATCCCTATTTATTAATTGAAGGTAACTAAAGATTGGAAAACCATACCAAATAAAATAGTAAATTCATTTTCATAGAATCATAGAAGTAGGGTCGGAAGGGACCTTGTAGATCTTCAAGTCCGACCACCTGCCTGGGCAGGAGGGAAACTGGGCTCAAGTGACCCCAGCCAGGTAGGCATCGAGCCACTTCTTAAAGACCCCCAGGGTAGGAGCCAGCACCTCTTCCTTTGGAAGTTGGTTCCAGATCCTAGCTGCCCTAACTGTGAAGTAGTTCCTATGGATGTCTAATCTGAACCTACTCTCCAACAACTTGTGGCCGTTATTTCTTGTTATCCGGGGGGGGGCGCTGGGGGAAACAAGGTCTCCCCCAAACCCTTCTGGTCCCCCCTAGTGAGTTTATAGACGGTCACCAGGTCCCCCCTCAGCCTTCTCTTGTGAAGGCTGAACAGGTTCAGGTCCTGTAACCTCTCATTGTAGGGTCTGCCCTGCTGTCCCGGGATCATGTGGGTGGCCCTCCTCTGGACCCTCTCAATGTCCACATCCCTCTTGAAGTGGGGTGCCCAGAACTGGATACAGTTTTAATTTTAATTCTCAGGCTTTAAATAGGATACATTTCTAAAATAATATTCCAATTCAGTTCCATCTCCTATGCTGTACTTAGTGTTTGCTTACATATCAGATTATTTCCCTCTGCTGTAGGAAATATTGAGTGAAAATGAAGGTAAAGGCTAGGGAGAGTTCACTACATCATAGAAGCAAATGCATAGCTCAATGTGGTGTTGATAGGAAGGCTCCCATTCTTGGGATGGTGTTCTAAAAAAGAGAAGGACTGTACAAAGACAGGATTTCTCTGACAGACATTGAGAAGAATTACTTCAGACATCATCTAGCTAACTTGGTGAAGATTTTTAAATTAGGTTCTATGGAGGATGTAAAGATAACCAAAGGCCATGATATATTCAGTACTGAGGGATGTAGGCCAAGAGGCCTATTTCTGAAGAAGGATAGCCAAAAGAGATGCAAGATGAAAACTAATGGGGAAGATGGAAAAGTATCTTTGATGTGTATATACAAACATCAAGAGTATATAGAACAAGCAGAATGAATCGGAAGTCACATGTCAAGAAGGCTATGATTTAGTTGACTTTACAGAACCTTGATGTGATACCTCCTATAATATATTTAAGGATAAAGGCATCCAGAAAAACTGACAGCCCTTATAAAGCATAGTAGAGGTGGCTCAACAAAATACTAATCTTACAAGTGGAAAGATGAGAAATAAGAGCTTCCCAGCTACCTTACAATCAGAAGGGAAACATGGTCAACGCAGGAATGAGGAGTTACTGAAGCCCCTGGCAGATGTTACATTTATTGTGAAGTTAATTTGTTAATCTTGAGATAAATTGTAACATGCCTTGTGTTCAGACAACTTATCGTGCAGTAAAAATGGTGAACCAGTTGCAAAAATGGTGAACCAGGCTCAAAGGTGTTACTCATTACATGTGGAACATCAGGGGTCATTTGTATCATACTATAATTTGAACATGTGGCAAGTTCCACACTGTGTGATAGGGTTTTTCTGCGTTCTTCAGCACCCAAGGTGTACTACTCCCTCTCCCCTACCCCTTATCAGTCCCAAAGGTGCAATATGGACTATAAACCATGTCCTGGAGCTGCCTGAAACTGGAGGTGGGGAGGGGGACTGGGCACTCTTTCTGCCCCCTCATATCTGTTGGTAAACTGGGCATTTGTACTGGGTAAACTGGGCAAGATGCTCAAGGGAAGTTGTGGAATCTCCTTCACTGGAGGTTTTCAAGAAGGTGTTAAATAAGCATGTGTCAGGGATGCTATAGAAATAGTGTATTGTGTATTCATACAAGGGGGTGAACTAGGTGACCCCTGAGGTCTCTGAATCCTGTGATTCTGTTGTGCTATAAAATGATGTGTCCTGTGTTATATAAACATATCAGAATAGATGACTGACTACACTGGATCTCTTTTGCTCTTAAAATTTATGTCTCTATGAATCTCCTAAAGCACTGAGAGGAAACTAAAACCTGGAAGCAAGAATTCTGGATGATACCTTTTATTGCACCAACTGTATGGTTGGGGTAGACAGAAATATGCTTTCGGGTGTCACAGTACCCTTCCTTAGGCCTCTAGGGAAGAAGTAGACACAGCAAAGCTAAGTAGCAGATGGAGAAAAAGCTTGAGTACAACTCCATACGTACATAAAAGCAGTATATAAGCAAGATTCTCAAGTAGCCAACAGATGGGAGATAATGATTTTAGAACTATCTTACACATTTTTCAGTGATAATTATTCATCAGGGTTAAGAAAATATGTTATTCACAATACAAAAGAATGCTACTACGTCACACTTAAATATTTAAAGTTTATATTTTAAAAATTAGACAAAGCACTATACAATTATAAATTACAAATTTAAGGCCCAACTTCTGCAACACTTAAGCAAGTAATTACACATGCCTCTGTGAGTAAGTAAGGATTGCAAACAATGGCTGATAACCATCAAAAATCTCTTTTGAGCAATGGCAGTATTAACTTAAAAGTTATTAGAAAATATTGCTGATATTAACATTGAATTATACTAAACATTCGTAATTAACTCTAGAAGTATAAGAATAATGTCTGCAGAATTAATTAGGACAAAATTAAAATAGGAAACATTTTTTCCTTGCTCTGATTTGTTTGGTTTAAAAAATCAGTATATTTATTTTTGGCTATTTAGATTATTTTCTTTCTTTAACTAAGCTTTGTGGCAATGCCAGATACTATGAAAAGTTCATTTTTGAGCCACTCTTCTTTTTCTTTTTTTTTCCAATTTGGAGTCAAACAGATATTATGATTGTACAGAAGGATTTATTCTTCTCTTTAATTAAAGATTCTTCTAGTCTTTCAATAAATGTCCCTTAATCTGTCCTGTGTGAGATAACAACCATTTAGGGTCTTGGCAAGCCAAATGAACTTTCTCAGCTGCTCTGTTGGCCTATTTAGCTGGAGACAAATGCAGTTAGGCATTATCTCATTTACCTCTAGTGGATATAGATGGTGTCAAGATGTCACCTTTATTTGGCCATTTTTATGCCAAGTTTTACTTTTTTCCCCCTCCCCTTCACTATTGACTTTTCTATGATATGCTACAAAGCCTTAGCTATTGAGCCAGAATTTTCACAAAACTTTTAATAAAGGAGTGGGAAAGGCAGGCGTTTCTGGGCTTAATGGGAAGAGTTAAATTGGTATTGGCCCAGATCCTCATCTGCATTTGAAGAGATCATAGGTTATTTGGATATGAATGTATGTGAGAAGACTAAGTCAGTTTTATGCTCTCCTGGGCTAGGGACAGAAGTTACACAGAAACTGGTTTAATTGATCAGAGAGTGGTTTAAAGCTGTAACAGAACACAAGTTCAGTGCACATAAACCAGCTTCAAAGTGGCTGAAACTGGTTTAAGATAAACCTGGCTGAATGTAGTATCAGACTTAACTGATTCGGGTCAAACTGGTTTATGAAACTTCTGTCCCAGACCCCTTTCTGGTTTAAGTTGAATTAGAGTCCCCCAACATCCCAGCATACTTTTCAGACCTTTTCTGGGCTGGGCTATGCTTTCTGCCGCAAAGAGCAAGGGTGGCTCCTCCCCTCTGCTCTCTAGCTGGAGCAGTGAGGGCTGGCTGACGAGGAATGATTAGATATTGCCTCAAAAAGATAAGCTCCTTTTCTCTTTTTTAAGGGAGCAGCCTTTATGTTTGATCTAGTAAAATATAAAAATGTTTTACGTTTATTAAAATCTTAATGGTTGATATAGACTAAAGCCATTTCTACATAGCAAACTTTGCACTGAAATATGCTGCTGATCTATTTGGGATTCCTCCTGAACTGGAAGGAGAGTAGTGGTATCTGCATGGCTATTCAGCATAGGGTAAGTAAATTGGAACTGTTATTCATCAGTACTAATTAGCCTACCCAAATCATCACCTAGATGCAGCTGTGCTGCTTCACTTCAGGAGGCAACCTATACATATTCAACGTTCCTGCTACCTGGCCTGATTGGTTTACCTATAATTTACCTGATCTTTACTTCATAGATTTCATAGACATTAGGGCTGGAAGGGACCATGTAAGATCACTGGGTCCAGCCCCCTGCCCAAAGGGCAGGAAGCCAACTAGGGTCAAAGGATCCCATCAAGATAGGCATCCAAGTGTTTCTTAAAAGTGTCTAGAGTAGGTGTTTGAACCACATCTGGGGGAAGTCTGTTCCAGGCCTTGGGGGCTCAGACAGTAAAGAAGTTTTTCCTTATGTCTAGCCTAAAACAGTCTTGCAGGAATTTGTGGCCGTTGGGCCTTGTCATCCCGTGGGGTGCTCTGGTGAACAGGTGTTCCCTCAGATCCTGATGCACATCTTCTTTCAAGCTTCTCCATGTCTTTCCTCAATTGTGAAGCCCAGAATTGGATGTTGTACTCCAGCTGCAGCTTCACTGAGGCCGAGTACAATGGGAGGATAACATCCTGGGTCTTGCTCAAGATGCATCGGTAGATGGAGTTTTGGTTTGCTTTGCCAGCTGCAGTATTGCATTGGTGGCTCATGTTTATCTTGTGGTCAGTCATGACCCCCAAGTCTCTTTTGGTCATGGTGCTAGTGAGTGTAGCATTGCCAAGCCTCTAAGTGTGATGCAGGATTTTTTTCCCCAAGGTGGAGCATCTTACATTTCTCTGTATTGAATGCCATCAGGTTTTCATCTGCCCACCTTACAAGCCTATTGAGGTCAGCCTGGATCACCAGCCTATCCTCAAGTGTGGAAACTCTTCCCCAAAGTTTGATGTCATTAGTGAACTTAGCCAGTCTGCTTCTGACACCAGTGTACAGATCATTTATGTAGACATTAAAATGTACAGGTCCAAGAACAGAGCCTTGGGGGGACACCACTAGTCACCAAGTGCCATGTTGATTCAGTTCCATCAACCGCCGCTCTCTAGGTCTGACCTCAGAGCCAGTTCCCCAGCCATCAGACTGTGGAGTAGTTGAGGCCACAGTTGCCCACTTTTTCCATGAGGATGTCATGGGACACCAGGTCAAAGGCTTTTTTTTAAGTCCAAATATATGATATCAACCTCTTCCCTTTTATACAGGTGATATGTCACCTGCTCATAGAAGGAAATGAGATTTGTCAGGCAAGACCTACCTGCAACAAACCCATTTTGGCTATCCCTCAGAATGTTGCCTTCTGTTAGCCTGTCAAGAATGGTTTCTTTGATAATTTTTTCCAAAATGTTCCTGGAGATTGAGGTCAAACTGATTGACCTGTAGTTTCCTGGGTCTTCTTTCCTTCTTTCTTGAAGATGGGCACCACATTGTTCTTCTTCCAATCTTCAGATACTTCACCTGAGCACCATGAGTTCTCAAATATCCTTGGCAGTGGCTGCACTATGATGTCTGCCAGGTCCTTTAGCAGTCTAGGGTGCAATCTATCTGGACCAGCTTATCTGTGGTCTTCCAGTCTCTCAAAATGGTCCCTCACAAGATCCACGCCAATGGTGGGCATATCTTCATCCTCACCCTGGTCATCCTACATCATGTTAGACAGGGTGGTCCCTTTGGGCTGGTGAAAAACCGATGCAAAGTTAATCATTAAGCAGACTGGCTTTTTCCTGGGTGTTGGTAATCAGCTTCCCCAGCTGGTTTAGCAGGGGTCCAATGTTGTCTTCGTTTTTCTTTCAACTCTCCACATATCTGAAGAAGGACTTTTTATTGTCCTTAATTTGTATAGCCAGTTGGAGTTCAGTTGCAGCCTTGGCTTTCCTACTTCACTCCCTGAAGGTGCAGACATGTACGGAATACTCCTCCTTAGTGGTGTTTCCTGTCTTCCGTCCTTTATAATCCTCTCTTTTCAGATGTAGGAGGTCCATGAGTTCCCTGTTGAGCCAAGGGGGTTGTTGAGTCCTTTTACCACCTTTCCTATGGCTTGGGATGGACTCCCCTTGTGCTTCTAGGATTGCTTCCTTAAGGAGCAACCACTCATTTTGAACTCCCCTCCCTGTCAAGTGTCATGGCCTCTCAGGGCCTCAAGAACAAGCCTCCTGAGCTTATGAAAGTCAGCTTTCCTAAAGTCAAGGACTACTGCATTGCTAGCTGACTTGCCAGCTTTGTGATGGATAGTGAAATGATCAACTCATGGTCACTGTCACCCAGCTTCCCTTTGATTCTTAGGTCACTAATTAGATCATCCCCTTTCACCAGGACCAGGTCCAGCAGCACCTTACCTCTTGTTGGCCCATAAACTTCTTGAGACAGGTAGAGCTCATCCACGCATGTAAGGAAGCATTGAGACCAATTGGATTTGGCTGACTGCTCTTCCCATGAGATGTCTAGGTAGTTGAAGTCTCCCATGACAACCATGCACCGAGAGCATTCAGCCTTGGCCAGTTCCCTGGCGAATTCTTGGTCAAGCTCTTGTTCCTGATTTGGATGTCTGTAGTAGAATCCTACCATTGTATCCCCTTCGCTACGTTCACCTCATACTCTAACCCAAAGGGTCTCCAGTTATCTTCCTTGGGTGCCAATCTCAGCTTGTAGGGACATGTAGCTCTCCACATAGAGAGCTACACCCCCTGCCCCTTTTCTCAGCACAATTTCTCCTGTACATGGTATTTATACCCATAGTCCAGTTATAAGAGGAGTCCCTCCAGGTGTCCATTATACGTATGAGATTGTAGTCATTTTTGTTTAGCAGGACCAGTTGCTCCTGTTTATTCCCCAAACTCCTAGCATTACTGTACAGGCAAGTAAGTAAGCAGTTGGTGGCCCTAGGCTTCCTTGTGCTCATGGAGAAGCTCTGTTCCTGGGGTAGGAGTGGGTTCCCTTAAGCATCCTAACCTGCTGATTTTGTGGTTGATGCTTGATGAGCTTGCTCTGGTGGTTGTCCGCCCACCCCCCAGTGAGCTTAGTTTAAATCCTGGTTGAGCAACTCAGCCATTTTGGCTGAGAAGAGCTTCTTCCCCAGTGGAGTGAGGTGGAGGCTGTATCTTCTCAAAAGACCACTGCCTCTGTCTCCGAAGAGCAGACTGTGGTCATAAAAGCCAAAGCCTTCACAATGGCACCAGTACCGCAGTCTTCTGTTTACTGCCTTGAATTGTCTCTCCCTCCTCAGCCCGTAACCCGTAACTGGAAGGATTGAGGAAAAAACCACCTGCACCCCCAATCCCCCATAGCCCTGCTCCCAGAGCCTAGTAGTGACCCAACTGGGATTGCTCCAAGCCATGTTATTTGTGCCCACATGGATAAGGAGCACAGGGTAGTGATTGGAGGGCTGGATACGTTTGGAGATCCTCTCAGCCACATTCTGGATATGTGCTCCCAGGTGGCAGCAGACCTCCCTGGCTAAGAGGTCGGGGAGACAGGTTGCTCCCTCTGTCCCCCTCAGGGGGGAGTCTACCACAATGACTACTCTGCGTTTCATCTTAGGGATGATAGCTGGTCACGTTTCTTCCTCACTTGCAGTAGCTGGCAGCTCTGCAGGCTTTACTGGTACTGTAAGAGGTTCATACCTGTTGTAGAGATCCAGGGGGCTGGTGACCCTGGTACAATGAGCCTTAGTGCCGGAGACAACCCTTGTCCAACCCCCTGGCTGGACAATATGGGAGTACCTCTTGGCCTCCCTGGTCCTGGCAGGTGACCTAAGTCTTCCTTGTTCTTTCCTGGGGTGAAGGGTCTGGCAGTAGGACTCCATCTCCTATTCACCATCCCTTAATATCTGTGTAGTACAAGGGTCCTACAGCAACCTTTAGCTTGCAAAATGGATCTGGCCCATGGCATGGGGACTTAAGCAGTGTTAAGGTAGCATGGAGCTTTGCCTATGCTGTACCATATCTGGACAGCAGAGAGAGGTGCCAATAGGAAGAAGTGGAGGCAAAGTCTGGGTCCTATTGCCAACCTTCCTTTGACCCAAGCTGGGTCATTCCATCTCCGGAAAACATTGCCAACCCCTGACCTAGCAGGCTTCTGGAAGGAAATTGCTTAGAATATTATGGAAGAGTTTCAGCATTGCAATAACTTGGAAGTTTGAAAATTTAAATTCTTCTCATTCATCAGTATCAAAATTGCAAAGAGGTTCTCTGTATTCTATTAGCATAATTAATGGAAAATGGGACCAGAATAATGTCTGAGTAAAATGAAACCTATATACCTCTTGACAACTGAAGCAAGGAATAAAGTGTGCAAAAGTGTCTAAAATATGTATAAACCACTTTTTCTGTGAACATGAAATGTCACCTCATTTCATAATAATTACTTTTATTTTAAAACTTTAAAAAATGGATGTGTCCTGTATTTATTCTTCTTTCCCTTATGCCTTTTACTTTTTATTCTGCCTATATTTCTTTCATTTTTAAAAAATCTTTTACAGATTTCTTAGTTGTTCTACTTTGTCTAACTCTTTTCTTCTCATCTCCTTTTGTTTTCTCCCTGTTTTCTTTTCATTTGCTTATTACTTTTCTTCTCTCCTCAATTGTCTTTTGTTCATTTGAACTTTCAGCATTCTTTTTTCAGTGTGTATTGCCTTTAATTTACTTACATCATTTTCCTTCTGTTCTGTACTAAACTTTCTCCAGTGCTCTGTGTGTCACATGAACCTCTCCCTCCCTTTTACCTTCAAAGACATGAAACTTTGCTCCATCCTCTCAACTTTATTTTTGCTCCTTTTCTAGATTGTTCAATCTTTCCTTTAATCTGTCTTTCATTTCCACCCAAATGCACTCTTGTCCTACATTTGTCTCCACTACATGTACCTTCCCATCCTCTCCAGAGATCCTAAATTACCCCTCCCATGCTGCTTCCAACATCCATATCCTCTTTGTTCTATTCTCTCTATGCTATAGATTTCTCTAGACCTGTGCAGTTTCTATAAACCCCATGTGCTGTTTCTTGTTCATTTTTGTTAGGTTCCATCCTGATGCTGCTCCTTGTACCTCTCTTCAGACCAATAGAAAGATTCTAGGCAGGCCCACTCTGGCTGCTATTGAGAACTACTGTATCTTCCCCACTCTTCCTTTTAGCATTGTATACCATAGAGGCAGCAGACTATGCTGCTAAAGATATGGGCAGCCTTTTCATTTGTAGCACTACAAAAGCCCTTGTAGGGCTACAAAATGTGGCATGCAGTTGGTCTGTAGTGCTACAAACATAACCCAAGCACCACAGAAAAGTACCTGTTTGATTCAGGAACTTCTCTGGTGGTTTCGTACCTCTGTGCCCCCACAATACTACACTTCTGTAGTGCTACTAAGTGCTGAGGTAATTCGTAGCACTACAAATGAACAGCTGTCCCTAACCTGAGGGTTTCCATACCACCACCCAAAAGGCAGAGAACACAGTCTGCAGAAAATGGTGGCTTCCATTTAGAAATCCATAAGGTGTCAGAAAATAAGGATCTTGGAAGTGGGAGAAAAGGAGATAATTGTGTAGGTTGAGAGAAGTCTGAACAGGTAGTGCTATTTACAGGGTAAGTTTACAATTCATCATTTTTTAAAACATGATTCCTTTTTTTACTGGAGAGAGATTTAGGATTCTAGCTGTCATCAGTCACTTCTGATTATTATTAATGGAGAACATTATGTTGTACATTCAAAAAATGCTCTCTTCCACAATTCTATTTTTAACCTAAGTGCAAACGTTAATGGTGAAGGTAGGAAGTGAAGGAGCATTGGGCCAGGTAAAGGGATGGTGGTGTTTTATGCTATCTTCTAAAGCCATCTCTGATAGCAGCAACTATTGAATAAAGAACATCAGATTTACAAGCACCATTAGTCTGATATAACTTAGCACTTCCTACATCCCCATCACTCCCTGTGTTGCAAGTTCCTCAGCAGTGGTCTACTGGTTCTGTGCTTCTTGAAGTTATTTATTTATTTAGTCTGAAAAAGCCTGATACTTGATGACCCTAAAGCTACATGTTTAAAAATAAAGCAGTTTAGTTATATATCAATAGGACAGTTCAAATATTCTAGGTCAAGTAACACCACAGTCAGAAGAATAGCATAACTGATGAATTTGGATTAATATGATATTTAAAAGCTATGTTTGATTGAAAACCTTGGACTAGATTTTCAGTTCTCTTGTGATCTCAATATTTACCAAAAAACATCTTATGAATTCTTCATATCTTAACACAGCATTAGTTGAATTTCTGAGCTTTACATTTGTAGCAATTTTCCTAAGCCTTTAGTGTCAGTGAGTTACAAGTCCCTTTTACTCAACTAACCTTTCCGTCATGGTCTCCCACACAAAGCTGAAATAATAACTTTAATGGTAATCTTCTGAAGTGAACAAAAATTTCTTCTAATTTAGAAGGTAATTTTGAACACATGAAATTCTTCCGAATAGAAACTGCACTGACTATTTAGTTCGAGTCTTGAAATTTCCAGCATTTGTTAAGACTTTCCTAATTTAAAAATTTGTGGCATTTGGATCCGCTGAAAATAAATTCTTGTGACTTTTCAAGTCTATTTTGGGAAAACTAATTGCATATGGAGTTTAAAAGAAAACCGGATAGTCTTCAAACCAAAAAAAATCTTAGTGGTACCTAATTCTTACTGAGAAAAATAGTTTGGGTTATTCATAAACACATTATGGCAGATGCAGCATTCAGCAAGGATTCCTGTAAATAGCTCTTAATATATTTACCTATAAGCTTTTTTAGGTTCTTCTTTTAACAGAGTGTAAAGATTTATAGGTTAATTATTCTGCATCATATCAGTGTATGCTTGTTCATTCCTTTCTCCAAACAGACTGAAAGGTCCTTGATAGGAATAATAGAAGAAAGTATAAGATTATATTAAGGGCTAACTCTTGGTTCACATTTTTTGTGGTCTCCAGTTCCTTCTCTTTAGTACTGCTGCCTGGGCAGTTATTCTCTACTTTGCATTTGATTTTTCTTTCATAAGTTTAATATTTTATACTTGTCTTTATTGAATTTCTTCCTCGGGTTTTACTTTTTTTCTCCCTTTTTTAAACATGGATACTGTTTGGTTTTCTTCAGTCCTCTGAGATCTCCCCTATTCTCCATCAGTTTTCAAACTTTTCAGTTTCCAAAATAGCTTAGAGATTACTTCAGCTAGTTTCTTAGATGCTCAAGGGTGAATTTCATCAGGCTCTGCAACTCAGATACATCCAACTTATCTCTCTATTCCTTAACCAGATCTTTCCCCATTCTGCATGTGTTCCTACCTGCTTGTTGTTAATTTAAATTGTGTTAAGCATCTGGTCACAATTCATCTTTTTTGTAAAGACTGAAGCCAAAAGGGTTTGAACATGCATATCCTCTCTGTGCCATCTGCTATTTGTTCACCTTCCCCATTAACCAATGGGTCTAAACCTTTCTTTTAGAACTAATGTACTTAAAGAGACTAGAAGTGTTTGTAGAAATGTGTGGCGGGTCCAGAAGCTTGTGTCATTCTTTTATTCCTAGTCTGACCTGTGACCATTTTTCCATTTTTTTTAAATATTTCATTTTAAGGGAATTAAAGGTCTTTAACACAGTTATATTACTCTCCCTATACTTTCTATCTTTCCTCTGTTTCAGGATATTTAATATGGTCTGTTTTTATATTTTAATATTGCCGGGCACTTGCCTTCCTTTTTCCCCCTAGAATTATGTCCTATCAGACCCTATGTTTAAGTTTTCTGAATTTTGAAACCTGTTTTTTTCAAGACCATTCTGGTTATTCTGCTATGCTCCTACCTTCCTTTCCTTACAATCAGATACGTTAACATTTTGTCATCAGTTTTATTAAAATTGCTTTTCACCTTCAGATTCTTAACCAGTCTATCATTATTAGCCAGACTTGCATCTAAAGTATGTCTCTGCTTAGTAGATGCCTTCATCTCCAAAATAAACAATTACTGCTCCGTCATCACATCCTCTTCCTTTTTCAGTGCTCCATAGTTGACACATACCATGCTGTCACACCTGTTTGTTCTACTTTTTATGTTTACCCAAAGGCTTTTAACAGTACTGCCTCTCGCCTCGTTCTAGACATCAGGGAGAGAATACCTTCCTACATTAGAAGTGGAAATGTAGACTTTTTGTATTATGTACTCATTCTCCTATAGGGACCGGACTCCCCAGCTGGACATCATATTCCAGTACAGACAATGCCCATGAATTTCTTATGTACTTCCTCCTTTCCACGACAACTCTGCATACAGTTGAGGTAACTGTGCCTCAAGGGAGATGGAATCTACCAAGGCAGTCCAGCCTTTAGAGAGGAGGAGCAGGAGGTGCTTGAACAGCTCCTTACTTGGCAGTTGGCACTTGATTAGAGTGTTGGGGTTTTCAGATTAAATATCTGGATTTGTAATTTTTTTTTTACCCCAAAACCTCAAAATAACAATTGCCTGCAGGGTTGAGAGAAACCTTTTCTAATGAGTTCTAGTTACGCTAGTATATTTTCATGGCAACGATAGTACCTTTGGTATACTGATGGGGTTTTTTATTAGCCATTGCTATTTACTTGTATTATTATTTATTATAGTAAGTGTTTAGGTACATCTGTCAAGGGTCAGAACTAGACTTAATACAGACAGTTAATAAAAAGAGTGCCCATTCCACAAAATGCTGAGTTTTCAGGAGTCAGGCAAGTTTGTCAAACAGTTCTTCCTTTGGAAGTTTGTTATGAGAAGAACGGAGAACAGGAAAAAATCCACAACAAGTACCTATTGCTATTGAAATAGTCTAAAATGGTGATAAGGTGGAAAGAATAGTTAAGAGATATTTTTAGAAGGTTTTTAGTCTCCTACTGCCAGACACAGACAACATGACTCATGCCATCAATTTGTGTATATACTAGCTGAAGAGAAATTTACAGAAAAGGAGATCATAGTTTTAAAACAACATATTCAGAGAAACCTCTAAAGATTAAGGTACTTCTCAGGTTTGTATAAGACTACTTTTAATTTAATAAAAAAATGGTTTGAAATTTTATTCAGCTATTAGTTTTCTCATTTTATTCTATATCAGTTCTTACAGCATGCTCATCAACTTAGTGTCTGCATATCTTCTAGTAGTACATTAACCCCTGCAATTAACATCCCTCTCAGGTTTGCTCTCTCTTCTCCTGCTCTTGAATTTTTATTTTTTTTTTTACAGATGCTTATAAATGATTATTCTGATAGAGAAGGTGCGGTCAAGACTAAGTACAGACATTCAAAAATCCTGAGGCAGAACTGACCTAAGTTATGTAGGTTTTTGTAAGTGGCATAGGTTAGATTGGTAGCGAATAGAACACACCTTTGCCCTTTTGTGGGGCATGCAGTCTGTCTGCACTGGTCAAAGTCAGCAGGTTGGGGGCACTCCTGCACACCTCCCAGTGGGCTCCCTTGGGCTGCCAAAGACTGCAAGTGCAACTGAGCAGCTGGGCCACTCCTGACTGTCTGCCAGTCAAGGGCAAGCATTCCTCCCTCACCCTGCCACAAGCATCTGTCAGCTGCAGACAGGCAAGAATGACTGTCCATGCCTGGCAGGCCCATCAGACTCCATGGGGCTGCACCCACTCATGGGGGTTCTCCTGGGCGCGGTGTCAGGTCTGTGTATATATCATGGGGTGCTTCATGACAGAGTCTGTGCGGGGACACAGACACCTGCCTTCATGAACGACTGGTGCTTCCCGAGACTGGGGGGGAGGGCACAATTTGTGGGTGACTTTTTCCGGCTACCTTTCTATCAACTGGTTTTACCTACTGTATTCTGAAGTGTCATGGGGGGGGGCAGGGAAGGAAAACAGGTTTTTGAATGGGATTTATTATAAGTGAAAAATAAAGCAAAATTGTTTTGTATCAGCATTAAAGCTCTTTGTTAATCTTTTAATAAATTGGAATACACAATGTTGTATTAAACTCAGTTATAAAATAAGCAACATAAAAATTATACCTTACCAAAGGACAAGAAATAATCAATATAGTAGTGCCTGAGCTGTAGATTGTGGAAACAGCTGTGTTTAAAAGAACTTGAACATTGTCCTTGAAAAAGAATGGTGGTAGATGAAGCTTATATATAAAATAAGAGACTTGATTTGTTTTGAATTGGATGCATTATCGTCATCAGCATCAGTTAGTAGTCACCATTAGCAAACATTATTTTTGACATTTCCAAGACTAAAATCATATCAGTGAGGGTTGAAAAGACCTTGTTCTTTATTGCCATCTGAAGAATAAATTATCAAAGTAAAACTATGTATGAGAAGTGACTTGAAGTAAACAAATGAATTCACTTAACTGAAATGCACTTCCAGTCAAAATAAGAATTAAACACCCAATGTTGTAATTAACCTAATGAGTATAGAGGTGTTCTGATGTCCAGATTCACTGGCCACGTCCACATGAGCATGGATGTTTGGTTCTCTGGGGAGCACCTTGGGCCACTGCTAGTTGTCCATGGGGAACACCCATGCCACACACACTTTGGTGCGTGGCAAGTTATCCCAGGTAGGGTAGGGGAGGCTGGGGCTAGCACTGCGCTGTCCCCAGCAGTCTTACCTGGGGGCCTCCCTAGGCTGCAGGAGTGGTAATTCTGCCATGTGGAACCTGGCCAGCAGCTGCAACATGGCTCCAGACAGCCTAGCTCTGCTTTTGAGCAGCACGTGTTGCTCATGCATGCAGTGTTTCACGGTTTTTTCTGCAGGGTTTTTTGACTCCTGGATAGCCAAAGCATGTGTTGTTCTCCTGGGACAAAAAAAACCGGGGGAAAAAAGCAAAGCCATGCATGCATGGACAGTGCTCCCTTGCAGCAGGGAGAACACCTGAATGTGCAATATGTGGTGCCACAGATGTGTTTGCGGTGCCACGTACTGCACAGCCGTGCTTGTCTGGACGTGACCATTATTTCAGATCTTCAGGTTTCAACCACTAAAAAAATGTAGTCAATTTGAGAGGTTTTATTTTTTTCTTTTTGATATTTAAAATCTTTTCTATACCTACAGTGAGTTATTTCAATAAGAATATCCTCTAGTTCATTATTTTGTATCTCCAACAAAGTTTAGCTTTAAGAAAAATTGAGATTACTGTCTTTATTGGTAAGTTAACAAAACTCACAGAACTGTTCACAATTGGTGCCAAAATGTTGAAATGTAAAAAGGAAATGCAAAGGGAAACCCTAAACGTACAATTATGTGTGCTCTGCCACTCGGATAAAAAAAACAATAATATGATCTGCAGTTTCAATACTATTGTTCCATACAAGAAGTAATTGAGTAACTTGAGTGTTAAACTGAACTAGAACTGGAATTTCCTCTGTGTGCATGTGTGGGTGTGTGTGGGCACATGCATGTACACACATACACTTTTTTTTAACCACATCTCTTTAAAAGTAGGCAACTTGTATTTTCATAAGATAAACAAAGACTGAGCCCACAGACAGGCATTCTTTTCTACTGCTTCAAACTTTTGGGAAATGTGCAGAAGTGGAAATCTTCCTGAGAGAGGGAGCATAAGGTGCTCAAGCCTACAGACATCCCCCTCTGCCCTGCTCCCAGTGCCTTCTCCAGGGTCACTCCTAGTCTGGAGAAGACTGGGAAAGTAGGAGGGGCTGAACTTCTGAGCATGGGAGAAGTCCAGGTGTTAGGTAGTGCCTCTTACATTTCCCAGTTTAGAGTGCCCCCAAGTGGGAAGGTTGTAGAGGAAGCTACAGCTTGATCGCCCTGTGCTTGGGAGGAATCCAGCATATCTTTCTCCCCGAATCTTCCTTACACTGGTATCCCCCCTGGTCTCAGGAAAGCTGAGGAGGAGAGTAATAGGAGCCAGCCATTGTTTGTGAAGAGTTGAGCTGCATAGAGCCCAGAATGAGTTCTCCTTTTAGGTATAAATCTTAATCTTTCCTTGCCATACACGGCTTTTTCCCCCCCCAACAGATAGAATTCATGAGTCTCTGTTGGAGGTTTCCCCCTTTCTAGAAATGCATCTAAATCCCTGCCTCTCCCCACTGTAAGGCCTCTCTCACCCCTTTCACATCATCATAGTTCCATGGTAAGTTTCTGTGAAAGAAGCAGGAAAAAGGGAATCATGAACTTTGGTGAAAATATGAGACAGAAGCTGACAGACTGCAATATAAGAATTCCCTACAATACTGCTCAGCAGAATTTGTAGAAGCAAAGAGGACTCACTTCCTCTTTCATTACAGTCATCATATTATGACCAGCAGAACATATCCTAGTGGTAAATTGCAACTTTGACATCAATTGCCTTCACATTTCACATAATGGTACTTCATGCACACTTTTTTTCAGGATGTCACAACTTACTTTCAGAAATGTCAATTGACTCATTTTTATTCATCATCCACTCTGGTCCTACTCATTCAGCATACCAGGCAAACAATAGTAATAATAGAAGATTAAAGATTATATTGCACGGGGGGGGGGGGGGGGGGGGAGAGGGGGGAGGGAATCAAGCTGCTCCTTCCTGCCCATGTAAAAATAATTTTGAAAAATATCAGGATAAAAATGTAGACTAAACCCACTAAAGTGTGTAACATAGGGCATTCAAGAAATGTTCCCTCTACCTTTGCCTTTGCAATATTTCCTTCCCCTGCCCCCAGCACACAAAAAGATTTTGTTTACTGAATGGTCAGTCTAACCTTTAGCAAATACAGTCACATTACTTCAAAGCAGACACTTGAATACAATTAGCTTCTCTCTGTTATGATATATTATTTGGAAAACCCAGTTCCTAGCATATGCCAAACATGAATCTCCATATGAAGACTAACCAGGTAATGCCTTGCATCACAGTAGATTTGCAAGCTTGTTGGTGGTATCTTTGCATATTCTGAATGCATCTCCACATGAAGAACATTTAAAAATATCTTAATGGGCAATTATCTTTGTGTACGTATTGGCCCCATTCACAGCATAGCCTGTTCACACAGCTTAAAGTCTTTTTTGCAGTTCTTATGGATTAAATATGATGGTGTGAATATATCACATCATCATCAGATGTTCATACAGAGAGTAAAGATCTGGATCACAGACTGATGCAGTGTTGTTTTGTAAATATAAACTGCAAGAATTGCATACATCTCAGTAGGCAGTTGTATCAAAGATTCCCATAATGTAGATGCCAGAAGCCTCCATCAAGATATCACACCCAAGAGGCACAGTTGGAACTTACTGACATATGGTGGAGCATATGATGAAACAAGGAAAATTTTAAATAAATAAGATGATAAAAAATAAATAAATGAAGCCACTCTTAGACGTGAAAGAAAATGTAATCTTTTTTTCAACCTAAGTAAGATGGATGGCATAATAAAGCATAAAACAGAAAGTGTACAAGTGAAAATTAAAGCAGAGGATTTTGTGGACTAGTAACAACTTATGGTTTCTCTCTCTCTCTCTCTCTCTCTCTTTTAACATTCCTTTGGTTTTTTTTTTTATCTCTGCTGCCAATCCTAACACTTCACTAAATGTGAAGTGTGCCCACTCACAGTATACACAGTTTAAAGGAAAAAGTAGATATCCTCCTATTCTAGAAGTAGCTTCATAATATCCACTATACACTAGATTTATAAGATATGCAGAAATACTGCAAAACAGAAAAAAATTAAAAATATTATACAGTGAAAAACTGGCTTGTGCCACACATCTTATGGGCTAGCTAGAGGCCCAATTGTTTCTACTTTGCATCAGTGTACTACAGCAAAACTTTAATGAAGTCTACTAAGTCTTCTTCCTAATGTTTTCCTGGCTTGGGGAACCTGGCCTGATGACAACCCTTCCAACCCCCTCATTTCCCAGCATGTATGGACCAAGACTGAAATAAAGAGGCTGTGTGCCAAAGCATGGCAGTATTCTAGATGACCAATGGAGCTCACACAACTTAGATCAATAGTGAGCCTGTGCTAAATTGCTCATGAATACCATATCAGTATCTAGGATTTTAAAAATTAAGAAATTATGAATATACCTTTAAATCACCTTCGTCCAACCTCAGCCTCTTGTTATTTGTGTTGGCCTATAAACTAGTCCAATATCTTTTTATCCCACAGTCAGTCTTCGGGAAAGAGAAGAGAGGGCACAATACACATTCCTGCATACATGCACACACACACACACACACACAAATAGCTGCAGAGTTCAGAGTCCTTTTCTTTACTGACTGTCCAACTAGGCCTTTCCTTTTCTTTCCTTTCCACTTCCTGGGAAGGGATTGAAATAAGTGATTTCAACTGTGCACAGCAAGAATGCTGAACTGCTTTTTAAACTGGTTGAACAGTAAGAATTCTCGCACTATAATATCTTTCACCTTTCTGTCTCTTGCATCCTCCCGCCTATTCTTCTTCTTTTTTTTTTATTTTTGTTTTCCTTTTTGTCATGGCAACTCACTGCCTATCATCCTTAACAGTGGTCCATTTGATAAGGCTGTAGTGTCATGTGTTTGTGTAAGCACATGAATCAGGTTGTTCCACAGGGCTGGAGACATGTATTGTCTCTCCTAAGTTCATTACCATTTTCAAGTAGCTCCAATTTTCCTAAATCCATATAATAAATGTTTGGACAAATTTTTAAGTAAAAACTAGATTAAATGCATCACTATGAGCATGCCCAGACAAGTGGAACCATGCACTTCGAAGCACCTCATAGTCTGTAAAATGTGCATGGCACACACGAACAGATTCTCCACACCATATATTTGCAGTGCAGGGCAAATCCCAGTATCTAAAAAAATGCTTTAAAAAAAGCATGGCAGTGCATGTAGCTGCAGAGCCATGTTCTCGCTGCCATCAATGCTCCAGGTGCCCGGATTGCCACCCCTGCAGCCCCAGGAGTGCCCCAAGACCCCAGGTAAGGCTGCTGGAGCCAGCCCAAGTGCTGGCCTTATCCTCCCCTACCTTACCTGGGTCAATTTGCCGCATGCCAGAGCACATGTGCAGAGCCATTCCCCAGATACAAATAGCTGCAGCACATAGTTGTGCAGCACATAGTAGCATAGTTTCGCTGCTGCTACTTGTCTCCAAGGAACTGCACATGTGTTGTCATGGGGATGCACCCTATATCTCAGTTTTCAGTTATTAACACAGCATATAGTTAACATCATAGTATCATAGTAGCTAGGGTCAGGAGGGACCTGAACAGATCATCTAGCCTGACCCCCTGCCACAGGCAGGAATGAATGCTGGGTTCACAAGACCCACACAGGTGATCATCTAACCTCCTCTTGAATTTGCCCAAGGTAGGGGCAAGGACCACTTCCCTGGGAAGCTGGTTCCAGATTTTGCCACCCTAACTATAAAATATTGCCTTCTGATCTCTAACCTAAACCTATTCTCCATCAATTTATTACCATTGTTCCTTGTCACCCCAGGTGGTGCTGGGGAGAAAAGGACTCTACCCATTTGCTGTTGATATCCCCTGATGAGTTTGTAGGCAGCCACCAGGTCCCCCCTCAGCCTCCTCTTGCTGAGGCTGAACAGGTTCAGGTCCCTCAGTCTTTCCTCGTAGGGCCTGTCTTGCTGCCCTCTCACCAAGCGGGTGGCCCTCCTCTGAACCCTCTCCAGGCTGGCCACATCCCTTTTGAAGTGTGATGCCCAGTACTGGACGCAGTATTCCAACTTTGACCTGACCAAAGTTGCATAGAGGAGGAGTATCATCTCTCTGGACCGGCTTGAGATGCACCTTTGGATGCATGACAAGGTATGGCTGGCCTTGCTGGCTGCGGTCTGGCATTGGCAGCTCATGTTCATCTTGGAGTCAATAATGACTCCAAGATCCTGTTCCACCTCTGTGCTTTCAAGAAGGGAACTCCCCAGCCTGTATGTATGCCGTGGATTCCTTCTCCCAAGGTGCAGCACCCTGCATTTGTCTATGTTGAACTCCATCCTATTCTCGTCTGCCCACTTTTGTAGTTTGTCTAAATCTAGTTGCAGCCTCTCTCTCCCTTCAAGTGTGTCCACTTCGCCCCACATCTTAGTGTCATCAGCAAACTTGGACAGCGTGCTTTCCACCCCCTCGTCCAAGTCACTGATGAAGATGTTAAACAGTGCAGGCCCGAAGACCGAGCCCTGGGGTACCCCACTGCTCACATCTCACCAGGTTGAGTACAATCTGTCCACCACTACTCTCTGGGTGCGCCCCATCAGCCAATTTTTTTAACTATCCAACTGTGCAGGCATCAATGCCGCAGTCACTTAATTTATTGATGATGATGGGGTGAGAGACAGTGTCAAAGGCCTTCTTAAAGGCTAGAAACACTATGTCCACGGTGACACCATCATCCAAGGATTTAGTTACTTGGTCATAAAAGGCAATCAGGTTGGTCTGGCAGGACCTGCCTTTGATGAACCCATGCTGATTGCCCCTGACCATGATCTCCCCTGCAGGCCCCCCACAGATGTGCTCCTTGATGATTCTCTTCAAAATCTTCCCAAGCACTGAGGTGAGGCTTACAGGCCTATAGTTACTTGGGTCCTTCTTCTTCCCTTTTTTGAAAATTGGGACCACATTAGCCAGTTTCCAATCCCTCAGCACCTGGCCAGATGACCATGAATGCTCATACAGCCGGGCCAAGGGCTCTGCAATGACCCCTGCCAGCTCCCTCAATGCCCTTGGGTGGGGTGCATCTGGACCTGCAGATTTAAAGATGTCTAGCCCTTTCAGAAGATCCCTAACTACATCTGCACTGACTGAAGGCCTGATAGAGCTATCCCCAAGATTGTCCCTACCTCTGGTAGGTGGGATATCCTGGTCCCTGTTCATGTTCAACAGAGGCAAAGAAACTGTTAAAAATATCAGCTTTCTTGTCTGGTGTAGCCACAAGATTACTATTTGCATCTTGCAGGGGCACTACATTGCCTGGTGCCCTCTTCTTGCTCCCAATGTACTTGAAAAAGGACTTTCTGTTGTCCTTAATCCTGGACACTAGCCTGAGTTCCATCTCTGCCTTGGCCTTCCTAATAGCCCTCCTACACACATGGGCTGAGGAGGAGTACTCCGCCTTGGTGATAGCCCCTCCCTTCCACTGGTTGTACACCCCACTTTTAGTCCTCAGGCATTCCTGAATGCCCTTGCTGAGCCAAGGGGGTTTCTGAGCACTCTTACCCACCTTGCTTCTCTCAGGGACTGTTATCCTTTGGTCTTGGAGGATCAGCCCCTTAAGGTACGACCATCCCTCGTGGACTCCCATCTCCTCTACCTTCTGGGCCCTTAGTGCCTCCCCCACTAGTCTCCTAAGCTCATTGAAGTTGGCCCTTCTGAAGTCAAGGGCTTTAACCTTCGTGTAAGCCCTTGTTGCCCTGCGTTGCCCAGGTGGTCAAGGACCTGCAGTCCCCTCACCAGGTCATCCCCCATGGCCAGGACCAGGTCCAGCAAGGCGTTACCCCTAGTGGGGCTGTGCACTTCCTGGATAAGGTGAAGGTCCTGTAATACAGCCAGGAACCTTCGTGAGTGGTCAGACCTGGCTGTCTGCTCCTCCTAGGAAATGTCTCGGTAGTTTAGGTCACCCATGACAATAACATCCCTTGACCTAACTGCCTCCGTAAGCTGACTGGAGAAGTCCTGGTCCAGCTCTTCCCCTTGGTTGGGTGGTCTGTAGTAGACACCCACCGTAATGTTCCTTTCACCATGCCCCCCTTGTAGTTTGACCCATAGTGTCTCTGCCCAACCCTTCTCTAACCCAAAGCTAATCCTTGATGATGTGAGGTGCTCTTTGACATAGAACGCAACCCCCCCCCCACAACTTTCCTCTCTGTCCTGTCTCTTCTGTATAGGGTGTATCCCCAAATGCCTGCTGCCCAGTCATAGGTAGGGTCCCACCAGGTTTCTGTGACCCCTACTAAGTCTGGGTTCTTGCTCGCAATCAGGATGCACAGTTCCTCCTGCTTACTCCCCATACTACGAACATTAGTGCAGAGGCACCTGAGGCCTCCTGAAGGTGTACGTGCCTCCATCCCACTCCCAGGACAGTTGTGGACCCCTACTCCCAGGACGTTGATGCTTACCTGGGCTTCCCTTCCTCTTGTCACCCTGCATGCTGGTGAAGCAGCCTCTCTACTCAAAGTGGCCCCTTCCCCCGACGAAGCTAGTTTAAAGCACGCATGATCTAGATTAAGTTGAAGGAGACAGTTAGACAAAATAAAACAGCATATCAGTGTCACAGTAAAATATACTTGTAGTGGTGAATAGATGGTGCATCTACATATGCTGTTAATGTGACAGAATAAACTCCAGTGCAGTTCATGCCAGAGTTAACTGCTCCTCGGTGCAGTGTCTACACATGCACCTGAAATAGCAGCACTTGGAACTGGAGGGGAACAGCCCCAGGCTGGTGATGGGCTTCTGGGGGGTCAGCCCTAGGCTCTGAGTGGCAGCATTGAACAGTGGAGGGGCTAGCTGGGGCACAAGAGTACTAAAATGCAGAGCTGTCTGGCAGGCAGCCCCCACAGTTTAGCACCCTCATGCCCCAGCCAGCCCGTGTACCCATCTACACAAGTGTTTCATTGCACTTAATTACTCTGCTGTAAAATAGTACTGTTGGGGGCAATTAATTTACTGTTCCCTAATACCAGCTCACATGTAGGCAGTGAAGCTTTACAGTGGAGCTAATTAGTCAGCTCCACAATAAAGTGCACATGTAGATACACCCAGTATGTATAAAAGATTCAGTAGAATGCTCCTGTGGCCATGTAAATCATTTGGTCAGTGTCTTCTCCTGTAATCTGGAATACAATGAGTAAGTAAAGGGCCATTCTGGTATTCCAAACAAGAGTCCTTTATTCAGACCACCCTGCTGGAATCACATAAATCTGAGTTCTGTACTAGTACCCTGTTTTCAGAAGTTTATTCAAGCCACCTATATGTCTGTCAGCATAGACTCTCTAGAATACACTTCTTAGAGCCAAGGGTATAAAAATCCAGGTAAGACTTGTGTTCCCTTTTCCCATGAGGCACCAACACCCTCCTTTTCTTCCATCCTTTTTTCTCCCTCTTTTGCCTCTAAGACAGGGATTTTTAAACTGGGGTACACTTACCCCTGGGGCTGTGCAACATTTGACAAGGTGTATGTGCCTAAATTTTAATAATGGTGGTAGAGAGTCTGAGTGGTCAAAGCACGGTGAGTAATGGTATTACCAGACACTGGCATCAGTGAACACTTGGATGCATCAGGTGTAGGGGGTATGAGAGCAATATTTTGCAAACAAAGTAGTATGTGGTCAAAAAAGTTTGAACACCACTGGTCCTTACCATAAAATATGCTTTATTTGTAACATAAATATCCTCTCTAACCCTGTTTCTCTTCCTTTGGCTGCTGCCTTTCTCAGTTCAGGAACTGTTACATTTCAGTGGTACATGTGGGGGATGCATCCTCTCAGGCTCTTTCCACATTTCTGCCTAAGCTGGTCAAACATTTTCCAGAACAGCTATTATTTTCAAGCTCTTATCTGTTTGATGAAGAATCAAGTCAGGATTCCAGCCTCTCCAGGTGATTTTTATAGATCATCTCATCTTAATCCAGTCAGGGACCTCCTGATCTAGTAGGCTCAAATTTCTAAAGTGCTTAAATCCTGTGTTTTGGTTGGAAACCATTTCAAAGAGTTTGAAATTCCTTCCTTTCTGTGGGAGCAAACTGTTTGGAGGATGTAGAGCAGCAGCTAGAAGAGTTCTATCAAGGAGAATTTTTAAAGATTTCTTTCCCTTCTGGGTTGATCAAAGAGTATGTCCCAGATGTACTGTAAGGCTTGGAAAAAGATTCCAGGCCAGCTGTCAGTACAAGTTTCCAGTTGCTGTTTATTTCTAAGCAACACAGAGCAACAGTGGTCTGAGAACTGTTTAATCTTCTTTTGGTTGCATGTCAGATTAAAGGGTTAAGAAAGTAAACTTTGCTACTTTAGATTGATCTCACTTCCCCTTCCCCCTTTCAGAAATTATTTGTATATAAAAATTACTCTTTCATGGATCCAGGGCAAAGAAAAGATAAGTGCCTTGGAAATCAGAGAATGAATTTTAAAAAATCCACAATTAACTTCTTATTTTATTAAAGTAATGTATCAAACACTTAAAAGTAATTAGATTCACAGAAATAATCTTACTGTATTGTTAAAATGAGTTAAATGTGTGTTTGGAATGAAAAATAATTCCATGTATTCAAGGCTGAGATGTTGTTACAGTAAAATAATGAAACACTGAAAATTTGCATATACTTGCGTCCATGTTTAACTTCAAATACAAGGGAAGCACATGTACTTAATGCTCACCGCATGTTTGCAGGATCAACAGAAAGTACAGCTGGAAGGGACCTTACAAAGTTATCTAGCCCAGCCCCTTGGTTAATGCAGGATCATTCCTGACTAAACCATCCCAGCCAAGTATATGTCTAACCTGCTTTTGAAATTTTCTATTGATGGAGATTCCACAACTTCTCTAAGTAGCCCAGGGGTGGGCAGTTATTTCAGTTGGAGGGCTGCTTAATGAGTTTTGGTGAGGCATTGAGGGCCACAAGTGTAGCCCCACCCCTTGGCAGATGCCCCGCCCTCTGGTCGCTATCTTGTGACTGGAAGTCCTGCCTCCTAACCCCTGACCTTTGCTGCTGGGAGTCTCTCCCCTTCCCAGGAAGTAATCCTTTTGGGGTGGGGGGCAGTTTGCTTGTATATTGTGCATGGAGGGGTAGGGGTGTGTGGTTGGGGGGGATATGTGGGGTGTGGGTATGGTGCAGGTGCAGTGTATGGGGGCACAGGAGGTGTGCATGTGATGTGAGAGGTATGTGTGGGTGTGGTTGAGGTGTGGGGTGTGTGGGACTTCTGTGTGTAGGGGGTATGGTGCAGGTGGGGTGTGTTTGGGGTATCACGTGGATGTCTGTGGGACTGTTTGATGTTTGTATGATGAGGGGTAGGGTGTGTGAGGGGTAGGGTGTGCGAGGGGGTGTGGGTGCATGTGTGGGGAAGTGTAGGTTTGGGATGTGTATGGTTGAGATGTGGGGTGTGTTGTTAGGGTGTGGGTATGGTGGGGGTCAGGGTGTGGGTATATGTGTGTGGGATGTGTATAGTGGGGTATGTAGGACAGTGTTTTGTGTGTGTGCGTGTGTGTATGTGTGTGTGTGTGTGTGTATGGAGGGAGGTGGGGTTTGTGGGTGTGTGTGAGTGCATGTGTGTAGTGTGGATGGGTTGGATGTGCAGATGTGGGGGCTCCCCCTTGCCTGCTTTTTGCAATGCATGAGCAGGACCAGAGTGAGCTGCTGGCAGAGCTCACCCCGCTCCCCTCAACACTGCAGCTTCCCCTCCTTACCTGCTGCCTGGAGCACCGCAGCAGGGACAGGAGGAGTTGCTGGAGGCTGGGGGACCCCAGCAGTTCCCTGGGTAGTGGCAGTAGCAGGAAACCTGCTCAGAAGCTCTGCCTGCTGGTGGGGGAGGCTGAGAGCATAGCACATATTGCCTCGGTTGAGACTCAGCTCTAGGCAGAGTGTAGCAGGGGCAGCCGTGGGTGGGGCTGGATACAATTAATTGGTGGATGCCTACTTGTGGGCCAGATCCAATCATTTGGCAGGTTGGATTCAGCCCATGGGCTGTATCTTGCCCACCCCTAAAGTAGCCTGTTCTAATGCTCAACCATCCTCATAGTCATAAAGTTCCATCTAATCTCCAACCTACATTTTCTTTCCTGTAGCTTTATGCCATTTCTCCTAGTCCTGTCCCCTATGACTAGAGAATAACTCATCTCCATCCTCTCTATCATCACCCTCCAGGCATTGAAAGATTCATCAAATCCTACCCTGCCTTCTACCTCCTCCACCCAGTCTTCTCTTCTCCAGACAAAATAACCCTAGCCTTTGTTTATAAGTCACACTTTCCAGGCCTCTAATATTTTTTTCTCATTCTCTGCTGGAGTCTTTCTAATCTGTCTATATCTCTTTTGACATGTTAGGCCCAAAACTGGACACAGTACTCTAGGTTAGGCCTACCCAGTGCTGAATAGAGAATTGTCTCACTTGATTTGCAGGTAGCACTCATATTAGTACATCTCAGTATGCTTTGGCTTTTTTGCAGCAAGACCACTCTGTTGGCTCATATTCAGTTTATGGTCTACTGTAATCCCCAGGTCTTTTCCTGCTGTACTGAAGTCTAGCTAGTCATTCCCATGTCTGTATTTGTTCATGTACTTATTCTGAAAAGGGATAACCAATGTCTCCAAAATTACTTCAGCCAATTCTTTCAGCATTCTGGAGTTCATCCCATCCAGCCCTGCCAAGTTGAAAGCAGACTAAGAGCTGGCTCTGAGTGAGAGTTTAACCTCAGTAAATAAAAAGACTTGATTTTAAGACTCAATCTTAAATTAATAAAACCAAGTCAGTTTTGCATAATTTTTAATACAAAATATATTGTATGTTATAAATGACCATACTGCAACTATATTAATATTCATAGTTTTATCTTCTTTTCCTGTACTTTTAAAAGTTAATATAACATAAAATCCTATTTTCAAACGTGATTAGAAAAGTAGTTGACAGTGTTTTCTGGTGGCAGGCTGCAATAGCTGCAGACTGGATCCAATGGTTCCATGGGCTGGATCCAGCCCCCAGGCTATAGATAGGCAACCTCTGGTTTTCTGTAGAAAGAAAAGCCTGTAATAAGTAGAGGTGCACCGATACACTGGTTTGATATCAGCTCAGCACCAATAAAAAGAAAATTGGCTGTATCAGAAATCAATCAGCGTGATGTGGCTGATAATGTAACCAATAAATGGCCAGTGCATGCTCACAGCTGCAGTGCAGCATGTAGGAGGTGAGAAGCACAGCTCAGCAGCTGGAGAGCTGTGTGCAGCTGATAAGTCTGTTGTGATGGAAGGGGATGGGGAGGGAAGAGGTGTGGAGTGGGGCACAGATGAAGGGCCCTGTGGTGAGGGATGGAATGGGGCTGGGGCAGGTGCTGCCCAGTTGGGGCAGGGCAGGGTGAGGTGGGACAGAGCTGCAGCTCATCTGGGGAGTGCGAGGAAGGCAGCTCCCACCACTGCGTGCACCCCAGGAGAGCATGGGGGGCATGTGCCCCCAGATCTGTGTGGGGCAGGGCTAAGTGGGGCAGGGTGGTGCAGTGGGCCAGGGCTGGGGCCAGGGCTGGGGCCAGGGCTGCACAGGCCTCTTCCCAGCAGGGGGGGGCTGGGCTGCACTCAGGGTGGGTGGCAGCAGAGTGGGGAGGGAGGATTTGGGGCTACAGCGAATTTTGGAGTGGCTGCAGACCCCCCATAGCTCCCTCCCAGCACCAGTGCCTCCCACCCCAAGCTCAACCTGGCTGAGCCCCCTCCACTGGGAAGAGCCTAGCGCAGCCCCAGACGCAGCTCACAGCGGCAGCCTGCCCCATTCAGATCCAGGGGCACACGCCGCCCCTGTGCCCTCCCAGGATGCGGGCAGTGGTAGGAGTCACCCCACCCTCCCCACATCCCCTGGACGAGCCACAGCTCCATCCCATGCCCCACTCCACCCCAGCCTGCACCTGCCTCAGTCCCTGTCCTTGCCCCAGCCCCGCTCCCTCTCTCACAGCAGGGGCCTTGATCTGCACACCCACCTCTTCCCTCCCCTTCCACCAGAATGGACTTACCAGCTGCACACATTTGTCCATGCTGTATTAGAAATCAGATCCGTATTGGACAATATGCCTTTTTAAAAATCAGCTATCAGTATCAGCCCCCAAAATCTCTATTGGTGCACCCCTAGGAATAAGTAATTGATGGCTAGATTCATAGATTCATAGATGTTAGGGTCGGAAGGGACCTCAATAGATCATCGAGTCCAACCCCCTGCATAGGCAGGAAAGAGTGCTGGGTTTAGATGACCCCAGCTAGATGCATATCCAACCTCCTCTTGAAGACCCCATGGATTTTGAAACAATCTAATTTCTAATCTTGCTGCCACACACCTGTTCTCTGTGGAGGTTAGGGGGAGGCTAGATCACATTAAAAATGGCCACCTGATCAAACTTAGCTCACCCTCGGTGTGAACCTTAAATTTAGATCCCTAATTAGGTCTATCTAAATGTGAACTGTACAAAAGTTCAGGAAAGTTAGACTGGTCTAAAAAATGGCCAACCTGATCTAAATTAACTTATCTGGCAAAGTGCAAATGTGAATTGCAGAATATGCACATTTTATACCCACTACTATATACGTGCTTGTTGTGCATGATCCATGCAATTCATAATTATATCATATTCTATAACTAGGTAACTGGTTTTATAAAATGGACATACACAGGAAGAAAGTGGCAGGCAATAAAATTTTGTGATATGTTCATTAAAACCTTAAATTACGTTCTCACGTATTTTTACTCCTGTTTTTTTCTTATTCTTTCCTTAGTCAATATGTGATAAAGATCTTTTACAACACCAATATGGAGTCCTCCTAATGTATAAAAATATATATTACCTAAGATCCTTATGCTCAAGGTGTTAGGATTATAGTTAGGGTAAGAATTTCCTAGAAGAGAGAGAAAAAAAGATGAATCTCATTCTACTTGGATTTTAATAAAAGTAGATAATTTTGTTCATTAAAAATGTTTCAATACATTTCCTTCCTAAATGACTTGGGTTTTGGCTGATAGTTTTTAATTCTTCAACTTCTGCTAGAAATGCTAATAAACATCAGCTGCTTCTTTACAGAGGTGAAATGTTCAAGTCTGGATCCATCTGAACATCCTGGATCTTGAACATTTCCATCCTTTTTAAGGGGCATTTGTTATCTGTTTTTCATCAAGATCTGTTCATTCCATTTCTGATAGGCTGATGATAATCTTCTGAAAGAAATAGTAGAGAAATATAAATTAATTATGATGGATTGGTACTTAAATATCACAACAAAGTCGAACAAATGAATTGTATCTATCAAAGCTGAACAGGTGTGCAATATGCAAACCCCTTCTAATATGCTCTGTTGGCATAAATTTGTTATGTATCCTTAATCACATAATTTTTTGGGCTCACTCCTGAATACTTAATTTTTACAATCTGACTGATTTGAATGAGTGTTTTTTGTGTGTAAAGATTTCTAAACTGTGCTCTTTCTGTGGTGTGCTTACTATTTTTAACTAGGCATAATTATGCCTGCAGAGATGCTGTTATACCTGTTTTTAAAGTGCTTTGAGATCCATGGCCAACAGGTGCTACTGAAATATAAAATGTCATTTGTTTGTTGTGGTTAGTGGATAGGGATTTTGTTTGTTGTGGTTAGTGGATTATTCTGTTTAAAACTATATATCTTTAAAACTTCTGTAAGACCTGGACATTTTGAAGAATGATAGGCTAACAAGCTATAATGAAGGGACTTCTCTAATGTACTGTGTGCCTGCCTCGCTTCAAATATCCATTCATGCAGTGCCTTAGTACTTGCGCCTGGTGGTGGGTGCAGTGAGGGTTCATGTGGCCACTGAGAGGGACCTCAATCACCCCAGAGAAAGCCCCTAAACTTGCCTGCCATGACTTTGAATGTATTTCCAGTGAAGGGGTCTTCCTCTGTAGGTCCCTCGGGGTTGGTCACTCCTCCCAGCAGATATTCATGGGGCTCCACCTCCCCTATACCCCTTCCTCATGCCAAACTCTGGCAGGCCACTTGATGTTAATGCAACTGTCCCTCTGGTTTAGATGACCTTTGATCTTCACACCCTCCTCAGGATTGGTTATTAACTTCATTTCTTTGATAGGCTATGGGCTTACTGGATAAGCTCATCTTGTTTATCTTCTCTGTCATCAATGGCTACTTGATGAGCCTCGTGATCACCCTCGAGGCAGACCTAACCACTGAGGCACCCAAGGACTGACCCCCCCCCCAAAAAAAACCAGACCACTACTGCCACACAGAAGACTAAATACAGCCCAATAGCAACTAGGGAGAATAAAGGATTTTTAAAGAAAAGGATAAGAGGGCAGACAGAATGGAACGAGATCAGGATCCACTACTACTTCCCTTCTTCCACCCTAGAGCTTGAGCCAGGTGACATCCCCCGGCACTGCTCCGCTCTGCGCTCTTGCTGGGGTATCTTCTGCCTTTCCCCAGGTCAGCTTCCCTCCATGGCTTGGTACCTGTGAGAACTCAAAGTAGGAAGCCTCTGCTGTCTCTGGGTCTGCTATGGCTCCTTCAGGAGTGAGCTCATCCCCTGGACACCGGTGCTGCTCATAACCAGCACAGGGTTTATTCTCTGCCGCTCAGGGTACCTCTCCTCAAGTGTAATCTGCCCCCTTGTACTGGGGCTGTTTGTTGCCAAGGCAGAGAGCCTCCACTGCTGCTCTGTGGTCCAGATTCTTTCCTTCGTGCCGGCGCTGTCTGTCACCAATGTGGAGAGCCTCCGCAACCTCTGCTTCCTCTCCCGCTCTCCCCGTTTCTGTTCCAGCAGTCCCTTTTATCTTCGCTGGCCGGTGATTGCTTTTGATGTCACCTGCCAGCTCCAGCTGTATATAAGCATTGCTCATGAACCGCACGGGCTTCACTCCTTTTTCTTGTGGTGTCTGGTGTCCTGTGGCCAATAAGTAGTTTCCTTTTTGGGGGGGTTTTCCCATGGGGTGTGTTACTCCCGTCCCAGGGTCCCCCAAGGGAAGGGTCTCCAGCTCCCCCGTGGTTGTGCCCCTGGGACATACTGCTTTTGTGTTACTGATTTGCAATGCAAAATTGTGCAATACAAAGAACTTGAGCATAATTTTGGTTGTGTAAATGGAAGTTCATCCTGCACACAGTCTGGGACTTCTGTATTATGTAAAGAACAGTTAATTTCTCATGAGTATATTGGCGTTGTATCACCCAGAACCACACATTTGAGCAATCCCATCAGAGATTCAATATAACCTTTTTTGTTATTATGTATGCTTATAAGTTTAGCACTCTGCTATCTTTTGTTTGTGAACAGTTAAACTTAGAGTTGATACATGAATATAAAATAAATCTACTATATACAATGTACAATCATATGTACATAAACATATTGTACATAATTAGAAAATTAAAAATGATTATAACTTTTATAAATGTGAAACATAATTGTAGCAATATAAATTACATTTAATTTATATCCCTGTAGCAATATGCATGTATTTATAAATGTTTCTCTATTTATCTATTCTGGATTTTTATTTCCAAAACATCAGATGTTTTCCAGACAATATTTAAAATGGCTGACAACATTTTTTATGTCTAAAGATGTATAAACTAGGTTTCTTCCTAAACATGGTCTTAGACATGCTTTTGAAGTTCATATGCCAATTTGCCTTCTCAAATCAATGTTGAAAGTAGAGGTTGATAAGGGAGATTTTTCTTGGCCTGTAAATGTCATATAGGAGTCCTAATGCTGTGCCCCACACATTTACTTTTCCAAGGAGAAGAGACATACATGAAGAAAATTATCTCAGTCTATTCCTTTATTTTGAAATGAAGAGCAAATACTCATGTTTTAAAACATGTAGACTTAAGAAATGTTGGAAACAAAAAACAAGAAATAGTATGTCTAATTTTTCTCCAGGATTCAATTTCCTCTTCAAACCTGTCATAGTTTATTTAAATTAATATAAATCGTTCCACATTTAATGATACCAGACTTATCTTGCCTGAGTTAAATCACCTGCAATACAGATGAATTTCTAATGCATTCCAGAACAGTTTAAATTCTGGGGCCATTTTTAGCATCAGTGGTCAGATATTTGATTTGTCTCCCAAGTAAAGGAAAAGATCATCACTGAGATCTGTAGGGGATCAAAGGAGAAAATACTAAAAATTGCTGTCTACTATGACTGATAAAAGTTAAAAGTTGCTCAGACTCATAATAAAGCTCAGGAGGTAACCAAAGCATTTGTGATAGGTTTGTTTAAGTAGACCTCAAGTAAAATTTATATCCCATCTGGCTTCTTTTTGAGGCTGAAAATACCTCATTCTGAAGAAAAAAAGAGGTTGAAAACCATAAAAGGCCTTAACTTAAGTTCTTCCAGTAGGAGTAGTTTACAATAATTTTTTTTTTTATTTTTTCGGTATCTCATGCCAATTATGAGAATCTAAAATCAGTCCAAAATATTGACCATAGTGTAAAGTACTCTTGAATTTCTTGTCTGCTTTTAAAGTAACCAACTACATTTCTAGCAAGCCACATTGTAATATATAACATTTTTTTCAGGACAGTCTTTCTATTTGGGCAAGTATTTGCATTAGAATTCTAGGGAAAAATATTTAACATATAAGGATTAAAAATATCTGATAATATGTAAGGAATGTCTTTCTCATTGATACTTGAATGACCATAGACCTTCTTACATTTTTTTATATTGGGGGCTAATATTATATTAAATCTGTAACTGCAAGCCTTGTACTGTAAATATTAGGGCTATGTGAAATTTCAGCTGCCGTTTCATTTCAGAGGTGTTTCAGGCCCTTTTGGCATCTGAGACACCAAATCTGAATCGAAATGAAAGAATCAGAAGCATCTCTGAAATGAAACAAGGCATCCAAAATGTTTCAGAAAAATTCAGTTTCAGAGCTGGGCTTGCAGGCAAACAGCTGTACACTGCTGCCCTGCTGAGCGACTCAACTCCAGGGGGAGCTGAGATCCGCGCCGGGGGTCTCCTTATGGCTGTTGTCTGCCCTGTGCTGCACAGGGCAGGCAGCAGCAGCAAGGAGATCCTGGCATGAATCTATACTCCCTGAGGAGACAGGTCATCTGGAAGGGCAGTGCTGATGCCTGCCACATGACCTGGCTCTGCAGGGAGCAGAGATCTGTGGCTGCATGAAGTGGGCAGCAGTGGGAAGGAGACTCCAGCATGAATCTCTGCTCCCTGCAGAGCCAGGTCACGTGGCAGAGCAGTGCTGGTCCCTGCCATACAATCTAGCTCTGCAGGGAGCAGAAATCCAATGCGAGGTCTCCCTGCCATCACTGCCCATCCCGCGCAGCCCCACATCGCCACAGCAGTGCAGGGTGGGCAGTGGCAGTGAGGAGACCCCCGATATGGATCTCTGCTTCCTCCAGAGCTGAGTTGCGTGGCAGGGACCAGCAGGTTTGCTTGCTGCTCTGCACTGCTTCCCTGCCCCGTGACCCAGCATGACAGGGATCAGAGATCCATGTGGGGGTCTTTTTACCTTCACAGAGGGCAGCAGCCCGCCCCCAGATGAGCCACCCATGGCCCAATCCTGCTCCCCGCTGGGGCCCTGCAGTCCCAAGCTCCACCGGCTGGGTAGGTCTGTATGAAGCTTCCCTTGCAGCCTGTTTGAAGCAGATTTGGCTGAAACAAGACAGAACAGTGATCCAAAACACCAAAATGAATCACTGTGCTCTGAAACAGCTGAATCTGAAACTGAATCAAAACACAGCCATTTCACACAGCCCTAATAAATATATACTGCCATTTGCTTCCTAATAGTTTTTTTGGGGGGGTGGGAGGGAATTCCGTTTTATGAAAAATGTTCCTGACATTTTAGGAATTAATTCAGCTTTTCTCTGCTTTTCGCTTCTCAAGATTCCCTTGCTTAGGCTTGTGGAAAAGAAGGAAATATCTTCCATGTCTTTAATATGTGATGGTTAGCTTTGAACCTGAACAGACCTCCATCTTGTTTCACGACCTTGGCAGTTGCTGAATTGCATCAAAACTTTTTTTAGACATTCGTACAAGCTTTTGTTTTGTTTCAGCTGCTTGTGCTCTGGCTTAAAATTTTATATAACTCATCTTAGTTCCATGCCAAACCGTGATTTTTTTCCCTTGGTGTTTAATTGTACAGGCTTATATATACGATATATGTGTGTGTGTGTGTGTGTGTGTGTGTGTGTGTGTGTGTGAGAGAGAGAGAGATAAGGCTTGTATCTAAATAAGATTGTTTACAGCATGGTAAACAGTTGATGTAATTTGTTATCTCTATATGACAGACTATAGAACCCTCATGAACATTTATTAACCCAAACCCACATGAGCTTTCTTGCAAAGAGAATAATTTGGGAATATGTACGTTTTTTTCTTTACCTGTTCAATAATATTTTAATGCCGCTTCTCAGTTTCATTCTACAATGTCTGTGCAACAACTGTTTTACAAGTGTGACAGAATAGTCTGTCTCAGGGACTAGGGAAATCAGCAGGGTTGTTTGGTGTAAGATAACTGAGTACTTGGCATTAAATTTCAGTTCCAGGGGAAATGCAAACTTGATTTCTCCATTATTTCTGAGCTGACATTAAATAAGAGGGGGCATGTCACTGGAGTTATTCTGGATCAGAAGAAAGTATCAGCATTTGCATTAGCTAGGAAGTTCCTTTTTAAGTTATACAGAAGAACTTCACTGGTCAAAATCTAGGATTACGTTAGAGGCATTGAAAAATCATGAGATTCTTGGCTTAGATATTGTGAGAGGTTTTATTTTGTTTCACTTTATTTTTAATCAAACATATGAAGTCCTTTTGCCTTCTGGGTTCTGACCTTCAGGAGATCAGGAAAGGTTCATTCTGCAGCCAGAGGGATTATCATTTTTTTTAATGATAGTCAAGGTTCTCTCCTATTCAGATGTATCCAAGAGTGGTAATTTTAAGAAAAGCAACAAAAATTGTACAAACTCTTTACGAAACTAAGAATTGACAATACTGGGAATGTGTTAGGAGAGGAGCTTTGTTGGAGCTCTGAAGTCTATTCAAGTCTCAGAAGCTACAGTCAGTCTGGAGATCAAATGTACCAGAGGTATGTCCCAACCTTGAAAGACTTTTTATCCTAGAAGCCTAATGAAGGCCTGCACTATGCTGAAAAGCATTCTTTATTAGCTTGAACTAAGGCTTGTTTTAAAATGACATTTTTTACTTGAGCTGATAACTAGGGGTACTTATAGACATAGAAGAAAAAACAAAACAGAGCTTTACTTTCTGCTCGGCACACCCCTGTGGTGAGCACAGTGCATGTCCAGAAGAGGAATCACGTCAGTTTGACCTGGCTCACCCAGCATCTGTATAGCACACATGCTTCAGCGGGGGGTTTTTGGCATATTTATCTAATAGCTAATTGAATCAGCTATTAGATAAAAGCACCAAAAAGCGATGATTGAATCAGCTATTAGATAAAAGTGACAAGAAGCCCCACTGAGCGGTGCAAGCTATACAGGCACTGGGGAGCCAAGACAAACTGACGTGATTCCTTCTCCAGTAAAGCGCTGGGGTTTTGGGGGGCTTTTTTCCATGTCTGTCGGTACCCTGTGTTGTTCTGATTTGCTATGGGAATCTTTGTAACCTAAATTATTTCAGGTTTAGTTATGGCTTTACACTTTAACTTGCAGGATCATGTCAATAATCAGCCTAATGAGAAAAATGGTATTCCTGAGATTTGCTTCCATGTTCCTTTTAACAATTCTTTATTTTACTAATGGAACTTAGAATATTGGAGTTTTTAGTCCTGTACCATAGTATGAGGTGCACTTTTTATATTGCCAAATCTGAAATAGTATAGCGACCATTGCTATACTCCATGGGTGCGTCCATACATGCAAGGACATGTACTTGCAGCAGCTCAAATAGAATCAGTGCAAATTTAATCCGGGGATTTTTGCTTCAGTGCACATGCTCAGACATGCACTTTGGTGTAGAGAAAATTGTGCCACTTGGGGCAAAATAACCCTGCCTGTCTCCTCCCGGATCTGCAGCCAGAGGGAGCTAGAGCCTGGGGCTAGCACCTGTGCTGTCCCCAGCAATATAAAAAGCTGCCCTGTCCAGGCCCCAGCAGTATAAAAAGCCACCCTGGCCAGTAGTTCAGGGCTACTCGTTCTCAGGAGCTTCTGCGGCCCAGTCAATTGGTACCTGGGGACACTACCCCTTGTGCCAGCTGGACTGCTGAAGCAGCCCTGAGAGTTCCCTGCACCCTCAACCCACTGCAGCAGTCTGGAAGTGGGGGCTACTGTCTACCTGTGCCTGCTGTGCATTTGCCAGACCCAGATGGGAACTGCACAGCCAGTAGAGACATCTGCCCCTATGGGCCAGCTGCCAGTGGACTATGGTTGCAGGGTTGGCCTTAGTGCAGCACTACTGCCATCTGTGCTCCCTGCCCAGCCATCTGGGAAGCTATCACCCAGAAGATGTTCTGGGTGTGGTGGCCTGCTTTGAACTGTCAAAGCGTGTCCTCCTGGCCCCATTTGGCCAGGAGATCAGCCACAGCCAGCTGGGTCCAAATTGCTAGCTCTGAGCAGGCAGGGTCCTGCCACTGGTCTCCCTAGCAGGAATTCTGGTGTTCCCTATTGGAAAACTGAAAAATCCCTGATAAAAAAAAATCCCAAAGTCACTCTGTAAAATACCCCCAAATCCATGTTCCTCCACAAGTAAAACAAAAGACCACTATAAAAAGAGAGAGAGAGAAAGAGCAAGACAGAGATAGCGATCAGTTGGACAATGTTTTATTGATATATGTTACGGTGTTAAAGCAAATCTCTTATCATAATAATAAAGTGAACTCTAAATACATGTTTCATGAATTCATGAATACATATTTTGCTGCCCTCCCACAGGGGCAATGGCCCCCACACAGGGGTTATGGCCCCCCAACAGGGGATTTGGCCCCCACACAAGAGGTTTGGCCCCGCAACAGGGGGTTCGGCCCTCATATTTGGCCCAACAGGGGCCAAATGGCCCCCACAAGGGCTACCACCCCCCCTGCAAGGCCCACATGCCCCACCCCAGCCCCCAGATTGCTGCTCCACCTGGCCCCATCTCCCACCAGCTGCTGCAGCCCCTCCTTAGGCTGCCACACCAAGCCCCACTCCCCAATGGCTGCCCCACCCAGCCTCACCCCCCAGTTTGCACCCTGCAGGACAGCATGGCTGTGGCTGATGGGGCTGTCACCCTGTCCTGCACTATGCGTGTGGGGCCCCATTCAGCCAGATGGCAGCCAAACTGCTGGTAAGTGTCAGGGTGGGGGGCAGGGATCGGGGGGGTTGGGGAGTTGGGAGGATGAGGCCACGCAAAGCAGAGTTCAGGGGCCTGGGGGGGGGGTGGTCTGGCAGGATCAGGGACAGGGCAGAAAAGTGATTGGTGGCCTTAGGGTGGCTGGTGGAGACAGGGGCCAGCCAGCACAGGGGTCAGGGGCCTCGGGGCTGGCAGGGGGAGGTGCTGGCTACGTCAGCAGTTGGAGGCCTCGGGGAGGTGGCAGGGGGAGAGACCAGCCAGGGCAGAAGTTGGGGTCCTCGGGGGGCTGGCCGGGGAGGGGCCGGCCAGGGCAGGGGGAGGAGGGGCTGAGGGACTGGGTGGGGCCATTGGAGGTCCTCACCATGGTCCCCTTCCGCCTTCTCCAGGCAGCCAGAGCATCTCTGTAGAGCACCCAGTCTCTGGTTGCCTGCTCCGGTTTTTTAAACTTCAATTTTTTTAGACCCCTGCATATCCAGGGGTATAATTTTCTCCCCGTGCTGCAAGTATGCAGTGTGTAGAACATTTTTTCTTTCCCACACATGCCTGTTGCCCCGCCTCAAAGGGGTATGAAATGGGGCAAGAGGCACATGCATGCTCATCTGGATGTGGCCCATGAGTTTCACTGGAATGTAATATCTCACTGCAGCATGTGCTAACTGACAACCTCCAAGATTTATTTGACTTTGTACTGTCATATGTAAGAATTTTTCAGCTATCCCATTAGTACTTGTATATGATCTTCTGCTATGAGTGAAAGGATTAAAAAATCACCTAGATCAAAGCTTGTAACGTGCAATATTCAGTCATGGGCAGCTGGCAAGAAGCTGGGAGACTAATAACTAGTATATGGCTCAAAACTTCAAAGAATCCTAGAAACAAATATGCTGTTAGGAAGTAGAGATTCCTGGATATGAATAAATATAAAGATTACTGTCTCATCCTGACAGCTTGTTAAATTATCAGAGCTTGATTATACATCATTCAGATTATAATTTCACTTTTTTCCACAGTTCATGTGTGTCATGATTTAAGCAATACACATAATGAAAGGAGTGAGAGATGGAAATCACTACTTTTATACCATCTAGAAGCTTGAAATCTTACCCATCAGAATGTATTAATCCTTTACTGGTGCTAACCTGATCCATGGCTAGGGACCTACCTAATTTGTAGTAGGAGAAAGCACTGTTCTTGGCCTGCTCACAGCATGCAGAGCCAATTTTTATGGCATGTGGCCCTACCCCTCAGTACTGACTGATAGGGAGGAACAAGGGGTGGCCACCATCTTGGCTGCTGTCCACTGTGCTGCACCACCAGCCAGTTCATTCCCCTCCTAAGCAGACTACGAGACCAGGCTGCAGTGCAAGTGAGGACTGCTGGCTCCCACTGGGGAGCTACCTTTATTTTTATTGTTTGGTTGTTTTGGTTGATTTCCTGAGAACTTGCAGTCAATGCCATTTTTCACAGTGATTGCAAAGATCTTTTTTTTCCACTGTTTCCATGAAATTGTGGGACCTCAACTTAAGTAGATCCCTATTCATGGCTTTAAGCAAGTCACTTAACCTACTACTTCTACCATCTGAAAAACATGGATAGCAACTTTACAGGAATGCTGAGGAAACTGATTAATTAGTCAACTGTAAAGGGAAAACATCAGCCTTCTTTTCCCCCTACCAACATAATAATTATGTGGGAGAAACAGAAATTGTATTATTCAACTAAACTTACAGGATAAATTTAGATAAGCAGCTGTTACTATGTCAGAATTTGATCAAGACACTATGGCTAAATCATATTTATACACTACTTTTCAGTAGAATTTTAATTAAGGATCCTGTGGTTTTATTTTGGCCTGATTTTATTTTCCCTCTACATATTGCTAGTGAATTGACTTGTTATTAAATCTGAATCTACAAAAAACATTAATACTAATTGATGTATAATTTTTTTCTCTTCAAGTTCCACATTCTAGTCTGGATCACCTCTCAGCCTGCTGAGGTCTCTTTTCTCCTTTGTCTCCCAATGAGTTAATAGAGAGTGAAGAAAGCAAAGAAAGATACAAAATGCAGATCTTTTTTCTCTCTCTCAGTCAATCTATCTTCTATCTTAACTTTATTATTAAGGCGTAGTAGTATAATTTTAGTTTTCATGCAGTTTTATGCAGTTAGCCTCCATGGGGTATTTTATTACTGAAGTTAAATTAGGGTATTTTTAAATTAGCTAGCTGATGTTTTACTCTTCTGAATATCTTGCTGAATAAGAAATCTTTGAGAGAAACACAGAATGGTAAATCAATAATGAACACAGTTTTATTACTATTCCTTTTCTAATCAGGATATATGCTTTTGCAGTGTGTGTTACACATTTGAGGCATATAATAATCTGCTCTTTTATTTTCCACCACTGTGGTCTTTCATTTCTTGAAAGAATTCTAGGAAATGCATTTGTCCCATGAATTGGAAAAGTTACCATATTTAGGAAAAGTGTACAAAAATGTGCATGTTGAGTATTGGGAAAGATAAGGTTGAGACACTTTGGGTAGAGTGCTAATTGTATAAATATGGAAAATTAGTGCTAATTATGAGATGGCCAAGATATGTCTATTATTTTTTAAATTTGTAAATTCATTTTTATGGCAGTATTTACAAAGGGAAAATCTGAATTTATTTGCCAAAAATCACACAAACTCTATCAAGAATTCTATTTCAGTGGAGCTAAATAAATGTGCTTAAAACTTCATCTGAACTGAGTAGTCTTGGTTTTCTTCTATTAAAATTTTAAATGTGGATAAAATTCACTTTTTCTAGGACCGATGCCAAAATTTCATCTGTGAGTTCTTTTAAGTTCCCCTTCTCTACCTGTAGTGTGTCTCTGCACATTATAATACTTAGAAAGTTCCCTTCCTCTTTTTCTTTTCTTTTAAGATTTCTGATGCCTGCAGCATTGCACACTGGAACAATACAAGCTGTCAAAGACTAGATAACCAATTTACTTGGAAAGTGAATTAATGCTTTTCTCATCTGACATTAATTTTGTTGGAATTGTGTCTCAAGTAGAAAATGTTGGCTTTTAGTGCAGAATAGTAAGAGTTACTTCTTTAGGCTCAACTGGCTGAAATGCCAAGTTTGAGAAGCCATGTCACCAATGTGGCTGGAATATCAAGTGACAAGTCTAACAGGTTCTGTTACATGCATGGTTCAGTCCTGTGTGGGAAATAATAAGCACATTGAGCAGGCATTAACATTTGTGCTGCATTAACAAAAAATAATGTTGGAGGCATCCGTATTTGCATGTATTTGTATAATATTTTATAGAAGCCAAAAACATATTTATCAGATTGTCACTAATATTTTCTGGTAGGTCCCCAATTTGCATATGATTCATGAGGACCTTCTCCGATTCTTAAAATAAACTGTTTAGGTTGACCTCTACCTAACTTTGCAATTTCACTAGCCTAACCAGTTGCCCTGAAGACTTATCTGTGTCCTGTGATGGGCCTGAACAGAAGCAGAAGGAACCTCAAGAGGTCATCTAGTTCAGCTCCCTGTTCAAGGAAGGTCACTCCTGTTTAAACTATCCTAAGCAAATGTTTGTCCAACCTGAGCTTAATAACTTCCAGTGATGGAGAGTCCACAACCTCCCTAAGTAATAATTTCTAATATTTACCTAAACCCTTAGTTAGAAAGTTCTTCTTTATATCTAAGGTACATTTCCCATCTTTCAAATTAAGACCTTAATATTTTGTCCTATCCCTGGGGACACAGAGAAAAATTGACTGCCATCTTCAAAGGCATAGCAACGCAGCTCTACACCCTGGGTAGCCTCAATGAATGTGCTGGCTGCCACCATGCAGAATGTGGCAGTGCAACCAGGTACCACTGTGGTGGTGGCTATTTTTGCACCTTTTCATAAAGTTAGAGTCTAGGACTCCTGTCTTTGTTTTCCTCCTCAGTTACATGATTGGCCATACTCTTTATCATAGACAAGTAAGGCTGGAAGGGACCTCAAAAGATCACCTAGTCCAACCAAGGATTGAACGTATGACCTTGGTGTTATTAGCACCATGCTCTTATAGAGACCTTTTTTGTATTTGTAGACTGTTACCAAATCCCCACTAGTTCTTTTCTTTTTTAAACCACGTTTTTTCAGACTTTCCTCATATATCATGCTTTCTAGGCCTCTAATCATATTTGGTATTCTACTTTAGACTCTTTACATTTTTTCTTGATAAGCGATACTGGACACAGTGCTCCAGATGAGGCCTCAAAAGATCTGAGTTAAGGGGAATAATCATTTCCTATGACTTGCTTACAACACTCCTGTTAAGACATCTCACTATGCTGTTGGCTTTTTTGCACCAATATTACAATATTGACTCAAATTCAGCTTGCTATCCACTGAAACACCAAGGTTGTTTTGGTTGTATTTCACTCTAGCCAGTTGTTCCTTATTTTATATTCATGTGTTATATAAAATGTACTTCCTAAATGCAGTACTTTGCACTCATCTTTGTTAAATTACATCCAATTTATTTCAGATTTTCTTTTTTCAATTTAGGATATTTTAGTCCCGATCTTGTTCCCTAAAGTGTCTGGTATCCCATCCAGCTTGTGTCCCATGGATTTATTAAGTGTATTTTCAACCCCATCCTCCAAGTCATTAATAAAGATACTGAACAGTGCTGAATTCAGAATAGACCCTTGATACCTTTTGCCAGTTTGATATTGAGTTATAACTACTTTTAAGCATGTTTATCTACCCAGCTATATACTCTGTTTTTCATTAACGTACTTATGAAAATTCATGTTATGTTTAATAGTGTCTATATCTGAATCTTGAACCACTAGGCATTTTAGTTTCTACAGGCCTGTTACATTTTCTTTTAATATCAGCTTCATCGTAGTGCTTGCAAGTTTACATTATCAGGAGGCTGAGGCTTTTTTTTATACCACATTCTGTTTATAGTTGTAGTTTCCTATTCTTTTGTTTGAACCTGGATGATACCACTGCTATATCAAGGTGGATTTTGTATTAAGGGGAATTTTTCCTCAGCAGTGAGACAGTTTGGAGATAAAGCAGTTCTTGATATCACAAGGCAGCAAAGGTCGCTAGTAGAGATATATTAGATCTCAGATTTTTAACATCATCTAATTCTCTCTAGCCAAGCAGAACAACCAGTTGAACAATCCAGCCCTGAAAAGTGTTGAGCATATTGTTTTAATCCTTCAGTTTCTACTGACTCCATTGTGTGCTGGATGAACTCTCTAGCAGGTATTTATGACCTACTTATAAAGATGGCCTAGGCATAAGAGGCCATAGGCAGTCTACAAGGTTGTATTAGCTTGGATGTCAGAGATAGCCATGAGACATTAACCTTCAGTTAAGCTGTAGCAATTTCAATTTGAAGTTCAACAACTTGGAAAATTCTTCTCAGCAAATAGCTTATTCACCAAAAAAGAAAACTGTAGTTACAGTTACTCTGAAACTATTTGTGAATCTGAATCAAAATCACTGATGGCTTTAGAAATTTTCACGGCTCAAGTCACAGAATTATGGAACTAGAATAGACCCTTTTGGTATTTTGATTAGCCATTCATATTGAATAAAGGAGATCCAGTTTCAGTCCTCCTTTCCCCTCTGCCCCCCCCCACTACTTGAAGGGATTTAAAGCTAAGTTTCATGTCCCAGGAGATTCTGGAACCAACATACTGTAGGATATCTTGAGGTGACATGTTTTCAATCTCTTCTATGGATGCTGCTGTACTTTACTTTACAAGGTTAAGTCAAATAATGACTGAGTCAGTACTCCCTGCTGAATAAAGTAGGTTTGAATTTTAGTTTTCCAACTTCCAGTTGAAAAACTTAACTACCTAGCAATGTGGTATTCTAAAATGGAACTTCTTCAGTCATCAGTATAGAGACATGGCTGAGCACCTGGGGCACAGTGGAAGTAGTGGTTTCGAATTGGCACTGTGATTTTGCAAATGTGAACATGTGGTTGCTGGCAGCAGCTGCTTTTGTTTTTTCTACCCCCCTCCCCAAGTCAGCCCCTGTAGCCCTCACACCCAAGTTACACCACTGCTTTCAGTCTCTTCTGTAGAAGCTGTTATACTATAAAATACTTAAATTCATGTAACCAGTGACTAGGCCCCAGGTGTCCTACTTCTTAAGTGAGTGCTCTGACCAATGAGCTATCGAGTCATACTCATTTGTGCTCTCTGGCTCAGTGAATATTTAATTGAACCATGCAAAATGGAACAGCTTCAACATGAGATCCTGAGCTATTCTCTATAATACTGGTCCCTCTTTGCTGTAGCAGAACAACTTCAACAGCTGCAACAAGCACAGGAGACCAAAAATTGCAGCTGAGGATCAATGGCTATGAACAGAAGTCACATTTTTTTCCAGGAGGAACCATTTTTATCCTGGGATAATGTGCAGTTGTTCAGGTATCCATGTCTTCCTCAGGACAGCCCTGCATATTGTTCTCTCATTTTTTTCCTTCACTCTTACGTATGTTGTTTGATAGTCAACATTTCTAGTGGTTCTGCTTTACCTACTTGTTACTAATTCTCAACAAAATAATGGTAGTTGTCCTCTTTCTTCCTTCCTTGTTTTTTATTCCGTTTGTTTGTTTACAATCACTCCTATGTGTTTAAAAGAAATCCACGAATGTTAATTGACTGGTAAACAAAATCTTTAGTGAACCAAGGTAAGATCAAGTATATGGTGCTGTTTTCACTAGCACTCGTGCTTCTTGAAATATTGAAACTTTTTTCCTTTAATATTGTTGGAATTCCATTTTATACATTAGCTGCTTAACAGTTTCACTTAAATATCATTTTCAGTGTTAATATATCACTGACCTTCACCAAACACACCGTTTTAATACCTATGACATCAAAATGAAATGTTCACAATTTTGTTTATATTTTTTTTATTCCATAGAGATTGTCAACAAAGAATGATAGAATATTAAGAATATTGCTTTGAAGCAGTACAAATTTCAGTAAGATGCTCTACTACTATCTCTCAGCCATGTCCTTGAAAGCCATTGGTATGATTAAGAAAATAGTTCTCCCTGCCAATAAAATTATTGCACTTCCTACACAGACCTCTAATATGGGCAGAAATTTTTAATTTTTATAGTGACATGGACTCAGATGATCTCTGAGTCCATTATCTCAGATGGTAAAGATTTTGGTCTCATTTAGAAAAGTGCAAAGGCATGTGCTTAACTTTAAGCACAAGCATCAGTCCAATTTGACTTTCATGGAACTTAATCATGTGCTTAAGCAGCTTAATGAATTGGGACCCTCTTCATTAATGATCCAAGCCAGATTTGAATCTGCCATCTGGAAGTGGAAGGTAGCATACATATTACCTGTTTTTTGAGGGGTTTGTTGTTTTTTTTTCATTAAAGGGACACATCCTTCACTCACTCACATGCACATAAGACCCAGTAATGGGAACTGAACATGAATACACAGGTAATAATAAGGGCAGAATTTGGCCTAAATTACAATCAATGTTTGTTTTTTTTTAAGTACGAGTGATAATAGTATCTGGATTGCTTCAAATCATGTTCTTTTCCTTTGCAAATGCTCTGCTCCTGCACTGGTCACCCATGTTAGTACACAATTACTTATGAGGCCAGATCTTCTTAAACAGACCACTGAAGTATTCTTTATTAAATTATTATTTTAAAGTATTCCATAATAAAATGGACCTTGTAAATAAAAGTTAACAAACATAATTTAACTATTAGCAAGGAAACAGGATGTTGTAGTAGTTAGAGACTCAGTGGATGTGTCTACATGTTTCATTAGGGGGCAGCAATAAACTGCCCCTAATTGCTCTGGAGTTTATTGCTCCTGGGAAGCTCCTGGGCATGCATTTTCATGTTCACCTGGACTTCAGGACATTGAACTGGGTCACAGCAGCCTTGGCTGGCAGAAGGTCCAGGGAGGCACAGCTTGCCAACCCAGGGCTGCTCTAACTTTGCTCAATGTACTGTGAAGGGGCTGGCTGGGGCACAAGTGTGCTTCACCTGTGCAGTAAACATCTCGTGTACATGCACCCTATAATACTAGTTTCAGTTCTCTGTTCCTCTATATACTTTCACTGGACCACTCAACAAACCAGTTTAGGCTTACTTCGTCTACTAAGATAGTCATGTTCACATTTGCTCTCACTCCTTCCATGACCCTAAGAAACAAGGTAAATTTAGCCTTTGGTGGGTTCTGTACTGCTGCAGACCTGCTTCTGGTACCTAAGCCAGTGCATTTTAATTTAGTTGCATATCTTTATATTGCATTGCAAAATGGCAATATAGACTAGGATTCACAAAGAGAAACTAGGATCCACAAAAGCTAAAACACTTAGCTATGTAAGCTGGTCAATGGGATATGCTAAGGAGAGAAGTGAAAAGTGGTAGTTAGGGACCGTTTCTGCACAGGATTCTCAGCCAGAAAGTTCTCCCTGAGTTATTTGCCTAAGCCAAGACAGGCATTTCTTTGGAAAGAGTAAGCAGACCTACCCTGTTATAACCAATAGCTAGAGCCCTCACTTGGGAAGTCTTTTTTTAGATTTTTTTCTTCTTATTTTTTGGAAAGTGTTTCCCATAAGAATGCCTTGAGTCCCTAACTGGCCAGACAGTTGAATATTCTGGGACAGTCTTTTATCAGGCTTTCCCTTTGCTGTTGTTCCTCTGTCTTGGGATTTGAACCTGAGCCTAACGCACCCCACATAAATATCCTGACACTTGGGATAGAGAGTTGATATCTTACTTTCTTCTCTCTTTCTAGCCTAATTAGTTGATAATGTATGCATGGTACATAACAACATACACATAACAGGATATGTACCATTTTAACTACACCACTACAATACAAGCAGTACTAATGTTGTGGGTAGACCGGAACTAAACATTTACAGGATTATCTCTGATTAAGAATGCATTGCATTGAAAATCTTATCTGAATCTATCCTAACCATGCAGTTGGTCCAATAAAAGAGATCTCCCACAAAAATATGCCTCTTGCATATTTCATGGACCATCATGGCTACAACATCACCACAAAACTACAAGATCCTCTATTATTCAGTTGCAAATTATTTGTAAATGAACTTCCTTTGTATACTATACTTTGGTCTCTCTAGTCAGGGTTTGAAAAACATTTGTGGAATAGTTTATGCTGCTTCTGTTCATACTGCAATTTTCTTCTGATAAATAACAAGACTTTACCACCAAAGAATGTCAATTCAGCAATTTTCCATGAAATAAAAGAGCAAAAAATATTGAGCCTACTAACATTAACTGCATTCCTTCAAGATATATTATTTAATTTTCAATCTTTTCTTATAGATAAGAATGCTGAAAGATATATTGATACCATATAAACAATTGACAAGAAGTTTGTGGTACTACTAAGCTTATTATCTAAGCTTATTATTAGTTCTGCACAATGAGCATTTGCAAACACCTAATTTAGTACACATTTATTTGTTGGGTGTTTGCAAATGTAGCATATTAAAGGATATATTTTCCTCAAGATACAGGTTTGGCTATACCACAATTTAATTTGTACTGTATGCACATCAAGAACAGAGTAAACTCTTAGGTTTTGCATTATGTACAAAGGTGTACTCTTTGGCTTATTAAATAATAACAAGTGAACGTCTTGTAATGACTGGTCTACTGAATAAATAATAATGGTGAGAGAGAACATACTCAAATGAGTCATTTTTGTTCACACCAGAAGTCTGAGGAGAGGAATTCACTTCTTCATAAATCTAAAATGTTAACCCAGTTATTGATAATGCATTTAATCTGCAAGAGAATTTGTAGCTGAATGCGCTTGATAAAATCAGTTTTCTAATAACGAAAAATTTAGGTAAGTAAAAAAAAACAATGGATACAAACATGAGGTAATTATATCTGATGAGATAAGGAAGATCTTTATAATAGGATAATGGGAATAATTATATACAGCTTATATATAAAAAAAAGTTTCCAGGAAATCTTTACTGTATTAAGCAGTCCATGAAGTTAAGTAAAATTTTAAGTTAATTAAAATACTAAATTCTAAAATGACTAAGGGCTCTGAGAGCCAGAACCTCATCCTATATATAGAAAGCAACTGAGAGAATACGGCATCGTGCATATTGTTCTACAGCACCATTAACAAGATGAAGAGCCAAAGATCAGTAATTCATAATTTCATAATTTAGACCAGCAGTCAGTAACCTTTCCAAGCCACAGGCTGAAAAACACAGTTCTGGTCCAACCACAGGCCAGGGGCTTCCACAGTGTTTCAGTAGTTGGGGAAGCTTTCCCTGCACCTGAGCCAGGTCTAGAGCTAGGAGCTGCACCCATGCTGCTACCACTTCTGTACCACAGCTGGGAAGCAGGGTAGGAGGAAGAAGAAAGGGGAAAGCAATGGCAGCATAAACTCAGCTCCCAGATACCAGTCCCTGGCACAGTTTCCCACTAGCTGGAAGCTGTGCCCTTGCCCCAGCTAAAGGGAGGCTAAGTGTGGGTGGAAGAAACAAGGCAGTGGCTTTCAGCTCTGTGACATCTAGAAATCGTCCAGCCTCAGGGCTGCTCCTGACAGCATAGTTCTGGTGTAGGTTGAGCACCAGAGTGGGCACACTCAAGCATAGGCAAAGACCCAAGCTGTGCAGGCTGAGTCCACTGGCTCAGCGGGTCAGATCTAGTCCACAGTCCATTTCTTGGTGACCCCTGATTTAGGTCCAGTCATGATATACTGGAAAAGTGTACGCTTCCACTGAAGTCACTGGGGTTTTTATCTATAAAGACTGAAGATTCCTTATGAATCTGAGCCTGGAAATACTGGTTCCTGACATCAAATTTGGCAATCATACGCACTCTAAATTGTGGATTAACATTGTCAATCAAAAAACTCAATATTCTATTTAACTGTTAACTCAGTTCAGGTCCAGTCCAATTATGTTCTTCTTGTTTTCAGAGCAGATGAAGGAAAAATGGCTTTTTAGATAGGGGGACAGAAAGAGGCATGTTTAACCCACTGAGAAGTAATTGGTGGATTCAGATGACAATAGCAGAGAAAGCAATCATGGCAATAATTAGGGAACAAGCTATTTCTGTATCAAACTGCAGAAATATAAAGATATAGAGTCAGCAAATAAGGCAACTATCTGTGTCCTTCAAAGACAACTTCAGAAAAAGTGCCTTTGTAGTTCCCTTCTGTCAGTGGAGATCACAGGGAATAGATAAAAAACCTACCTTTAAAGAAATCTGACAGCTGAGAGTAACAAGGACTTGCATTTGTTCCATTAGTGTAGTAAGATTAGCCTAGGTGGTTGGGAAGAAGCACCTTGTACATAAACCTATTGCAAGATAGTTTATCGAGTCTTCTGGGACAGAGGGAGGCAAGGTGTAAATGTTCAGATGAACTAGTGAAATACAGCTGCTTGTGGAATGATGTTAGAGTGGGCATGTCTACACATATGCATTTAACGTGCATTAGTCCAATTTAAAGTGCATTAAAGGCATGCGTTTACACATGCTTGCCCTTAATGTGCCTTAAAAATGGTGATTTTATGCTATATGAGCCTAAATTTGATACGTGCATAAAGCAGGTATCTAATTTATACACAAATAGCTAAGTTGAATTAGCGAACATGCAGACATGCTAATGTGCATTAGCGCTTGCATGTGTAGACATGTGTCTAAATTGGCTTAATGCGCATTAGGCTAATGTGTTTTAAGGTTGGGCATGTGTAAAAGCACATGTAGACATGCCCACTATCTCACTAACCTGTTTGGTAGTTTCATATGTATGTAGAGCAAGAGAAGAAACACAATGGGACTCCATAGTACCCCTCAAAACCCTGCATAGATGATTTGAGCAGCTGTCGTGTAGCTCCCACTAGTGCCTGGCCCAACTCAAGGAGAAATGCTTGCTTCCTGTTTGCTTATAGGTAACACAGTGCTAATTTGGTTATGTACTTGAGTATTCCTATGTCTGCCTTCCCACTTACATTATTCAGCATTTCAAAAGAGTACTTACATCTAGTATGCTTTGCCAATGGTACTGAGGCTTAATTAGTGTTTGTAAAACATTTTGTAGTCCTCATATATAAAAAATGTATTTCAAGTGCAAATAATTATTTTTTTTTTTACTTCACTACCTGTATTCTTAGGGCATGTCTAGAATAAGAAAAATAGTGTGATATGAACATATGTATAACAGCAAGAGGAACCAGGGGGCAATCTGCAGAGTTGCGATGACTGTTAATTTGGACTACACTTCCCAGAAACCCCTATGGGCTGGGGGGCAGGGTAAAAAGGCAGAGAAAGCTTGAGGCTAGAGTAAGGAGAAGAGACAGTAGCATGTACATGGAACCTGGTCAGTCCTACCTACACAAAATGGGTGCACAGTGGAGCTGGAAATCCTACTGGCTCAGCCAGACAGGACTAGACGGGACACAGACAGGACACAGAAGGAGCTGGACTCAGGCTTGGGAGCAGCTTCAGGGTGCTGTTTCTGCACTGTGGGACTAAAAGCTTCTGTGGAGACACCTCTGGAGGTATGAGGGGAAAAATGAGGTGCTGAATATATGTTACCATGGTGTGAATGTTTCTTTATTTTCTATCTGTTCCTTCCCTTTGGCCTGTTGGCTTGTGAGCCATATGATTTTCTATATAAAAGTGGAAACTCCCTGTTGATTCTTGTGCCAGGTTCTGGGGCTGCAGGATTAGCACAATAGTATAGTATTAAATCTTGTTAGTTAGCACAGGTTAGCTAACATGAGTTTATGTTTCGGGGTTTGATTTTGACAGGAGACATCCCTAAAGATGAAGTTTCCCATTCCACTTAGACCATTCGAAGGGCATTTAAAACACAAGTATCTGCATATTTAAGCTTGTTAACTAGTGATAATTGCTCTCTGAGCATCTCAGAATTATAACATTTCTGGTGAGGGTTAACTCTGGGCTACTAGCTTGTGTTATGTGCAGTACTCCAGTATCCTAGGATGCACCACTCCCAGCCCCCATCCCACTAAAAGAAGAGATAGAGTCCAAATGTACTAGTCACAACCCTGCTCACCAGCCTTCTAGAGTCAAGTCAGAGATGCACAGGTAAGAAATGGTATAAATCCTTAATGTATGACAGCTCACAGCATGTTCTGACTATAACACCACTTAACATTCCACAGATTTAGTATGTTATCAGTGTAATATGTAACTTGTGTTAACATATTTTAAGATGCAACCATGCATTTTGTTTCTGTCATAGTCTTAATGCCATGTATATTAAATGGAGAGCGTCAACATTTTAGTTTCCATCACAGTACATGTTTTATATCATATTTATCTGAATACAATACAACTATGAATTTAAAATGACCCTCCCAATAATTAGATTCTATACATGGAAAAATTATAAGTGTATTATAATTTTCCATGTATAGAATATGATTATCGGAGGATCACCTTAAATTTGTTCCCACACTACTGTAGGCAAGCTGTGGGCCTGGCAGACAGATGCCCTGTCCCACCTGGGGTGCTGAGCACTGGAACCAGGCGGTTGGGGCAGGGGCAGGGTGGTGCGGAGGGAGGTGCCGCAGGCAGGTCAGCCCAATTGGGCCCTTAGGAAGGTGGGGGCTGGGTGAGAAGCACGGGATGCCCCAGGGCTCTTACGGACTTGGGTCATGGTGGACAGGTGGGGGTGCCCAGTGGCACCTGAGGTGGGGCCTGGTCCAGTCTGCATAACTCCAGGGATGGGCTCCAGCCACCCTTCCCATGACAGGATGCTGCCTGGCCAGGGCAGGACATTGGGCTTGGGGAGCTCCTGGCTCTGGGCTTGGCCTCCCTGCACACGAGGCACAGCGTGAGCAATTCAGAGCGATCCCCAGTGCGAGGGCTTGGCCATGGGGGCTCCTAAGAACAGCCACCACAGCTGACCCAGCCTACCTGGGCCCTGACCTTGCCTACCCACAGCTCCCCTCAAGGGGCCAGGGCTGGGTTAGGCACTTCACAGGGCAGCTGCGCTCCAGGCTCCCGGACAGCTCAGCCCTGAGCACCACCTATGGCAGCTATTCCCAGAGCCTGGGGGCCTCCCGCCATGGCCCGGGAGGCTCTGCCCTACTTGCTCTGTGCCCAGCACACACAGAAGCCAAGCCAGGAGCCCCCGCAAGCCTGATGTCCTGTCCCAGCCAGGTGGCTTCCTCTCACAGTCATGGCAGCTGCTCCCCATCCCTGTGGAGTTGCATGGACCAGGCCCCACATCAAGTGCAGCTGGGCACCGCCACCGTGGCCCAAGTCTGCAGAGCCCGGGGCAGCGCAGACCCCCTCTCCTCCAGCTGCTGCCATCCCAAGGGCCAGGCCAGGTCAGCCTAACTATGGTGCTTACCCCCCCACACCTGTTTCTGCCTGTTCCTCTCTCCTTCTCTCTTCCTCTTCCCTTTCCTCTCCCTCTCTTCTCTCTTCCCTCTCCCCTCTCTCTTCCCTCTCCCTTCCCTATTTTCCCTCTTCCCTCTTTCATTTTTGTATTTCTCATTGCAACATGATTAACAAAAAAGAATACGCATGAACAAAGGTTGTATATGAAGTTTTATTTCTTGTCACCAGGTTTAGAAAACCTTGTATTTACTGTTCAAAAAGCTACCTGGTATAAACATTGAAAAAGCAATATTCATGATCATTAGCTATATTAATATGCAATGCATCCTGCCATGTACCCCCCGCCCCAGTTTTGGTTTTTTGGCGTGCTGGCACTCTGGCACTTTACAAGGTAGATATTGCATTTTTTTCAGCACTCCAACCTAAAATGTTGCCTACCCCTGCCTGGTATATTTTTTTCAGATACAGTAATAAAAGTAATCATACAATTCTTTTGACAGCATGTAGTGGTATTTTGGAAACTTGTCCTCTTTGGTTAGTTTTGTGAAGTCAAGCATGAGACATTTTAGACTGTATTAAAGACTTAATTGCAAGGCTTATATGCAGAACCAGTTCTATTCAAAAGGTCTCTGATATTATGGACTTTAATAGAAGCAGCCCTTCTGGAGACTATGATGACTGCTGCCATTAAACTTGTTTGAACCACTGAATTCTTATTGTGCATTTTCCTCTGGGGGCTGTGAAAACTGTAGCTCATACCACTACCTTACACTTCTCATAAATATGCTGGTGTGACTATTGTGACAGATTCAGTTACTAATAGTGTGTATTTCAAAGTGTATTATAGGGAAAATGAGTTGACTTTCCGTAATATGAATGTTTATGAGAGTTCCTTGAGACAGTGCCTAGCTTTACTACTTCACTTTGGAAGACCTTTATTTTTGGATGTTTGTTTTAAGTAACAGATTTTTTAATTGGGACAGGTATATTTCTTTACAGCTAAGTAGCAATTTTAGTGCCCACGTCCCTTGAATGTAATGATTTTGAGACTAAACCTTCTCTCGACTCTTTAACAATTTAGAGATAACATTAACTAGAGAAATCCTAGAACTAAATAACAGATATGCCAACATAACCTGGTATGAAAGGAAAAACTGAAAGACATTTGTTTATTTAGACTATTTTCTTGTTGTCTGTGTGGGTTTAGCATACAGGACAAAAACATCAAAATAGCTTTAAAATCATAACAAAGGCAAAGATTTCTTAAGGCAATAACTTTTATTGGACTAACTATGTAGTTGGGATAAAGTTAGACATGCTTTCAAGTGCAAGATATTCTTTGTCAGGTCCCATAAAATCGTACAAGCACCACAACCACAGCTATCTTTTGGCTGCTTTAAACTCCTTCCTTAAAATTTTTCTCTCGTGTACTCCTTCTTCTTCTGACAGTATAATCTCGCTGATCTTCTTTTAATGAAAAAGATTACAAGTTCTGACAAATCTTTAGTTTATGGTCCTCCTTTTCCCTGGCACTGTCACTGAGATTTCCCTTTGAAATCCTTTCTCCCAATTCCTAATTCCAGATCCATCCCAAATCCTCTCCAGTCTAATTTCTACAGGAAGTAGAATCTCATAAAAAGAAAAAAAAAATCAGATAGCCTTTTCCTGACTAATGGGCATGTACTCCATCCTCACTTGAGCACCTCAGCTACGACTTTATTAACCACCTCGTGCTCCTTGAACTCCTGTCCTCTATTACCCTTTCCCCCCCCTTTCCTTCTACTTTTGATTTTTCCTTCAATGTTCTCATATTTTTCTAATTTAGAAAAGTAAAACATTTCATTTTTATTCTAAAAATGTGTACAAATTATTACTTCCATTAATGTTGTTAAATGTGCATTTCTGGAATCTATATGGTATGTAATAAAGGCATGGAATGAAATGTGAATTTCAAAGTAATATTTCCCTTGAAATGGGTAAAGTGAAATAAATAAGGAGATTTGATTTCTAGATTATATATTTGGGTTGAGTTATGATGATAGTAAAGAAAACCATATGACATCAATACAGAATTTGTTTCTTGGAATTGCTTCTTATAACCTGAAAGAAACTGACCAGAAAAACTAAAATGTTTTAATATTTAAGAAAGGCTAGAAAAAGAGAAACCCAGGAAGCACTGGAATATGCTGACTGAAAACCATATCAGTTTATGTGAAAAAATAATCCCATTTACAAACGTTTCTGGGTGTAACCACATAATTATGAAACAGTGTACAAAATTTTGCTCCATAACTTCTACTTCAATTACTGTCACAAAAAACAGTGAATGTATTCCTAGTAGAATACCTTTATTAAATATTCTTATTATGAACCATGAACCCAGATGCTACAATTGCTGCCTTATATAACAAACATACTGATTTAAGTGTGTGATCTCATAGCTCCCACTAGTGGCTGGCCCAACTCAAAGATAAATGCTTGCTTACTTATGAATATAAGTAACACAGGGCTAATCTGGCTAGGTATTTGACTACTTCTGTGTCTGCCTTCCCACTTGCATTATTCAGCATTTCAGAGGAGTACTTACCATCTTGCAGGACTTGCATGCACATTTAGAGCAAGTTATTAGGGCTTTGTCCTTTTGTTGCTGCCAGCTCTGGGTTTATGGCCAGCACATGTGAGTGTTTGTGGTGATAGGCTCATTACTGAAGTTAGGGAAATTCATCTGCTTACCCTTTTTCTGTTTCTGAATTATCTATGAACATCTGATTTTTCCTAATATGATCTGAAGTATTCAACAAATAGTTCATATGAACAAATTCTAGATTACTTTATGTTCACAAAGCAGCGACTTTTTATTATTGCTTCTTCTTATTTATAGCATATTGATCACCTCTGTCATAGGCATTGTTTATTTTGATGATTGAATAATTTAAGCTTTATAGAGAGAGAGGGATCACTTTTTCTATTTATAAATTAACTGAATATTATATCATGCTGTCAATTATATCATGAATTGATGGTGGGGATTAAAAGAGGTTTTCAAAAGACAGAGGAATGCTAGTTAAAATATTCCTATAAACATTTTTCCCCAAATGTTGGCATTTACAAATATTTTTGGAATAAAATTCATTACACAAAATTCATGAATAATTAGAAAAACATAAATTATAAATACAAGTTAATTGGAAGGCTTTATATAAAAACTAAAATACATTACATACTTTCTGTTATATTCACCAAGCTATAATTTTTACACTTGTAATAACCTTCAGATTTTAGTTAGTGATCCGAGGTGATTGTATGATAACTGAATAAAGTGAGATTCAGTAATATACCTTTTTTAGTAATTTTCTACTATATCTCCTGTCTTTATGTGTGTATTGCATTCATGTACCATTATAGTAAATTTCTGGGTATTTCCTACTATATTAAGATTAAGTAATGATTTCTATTCAAACTCTTTGCATCCATAAGACAGAATTAGGACAGGTTAAAATGGTTCTTCCTGAAAACGCTTCCATTAATTATCCGCTTCCGAAGTTTTATTATTTATATAATTATTATTCATGGGAAAGTTGAATACTTAAGTATTAAAATATTTGGTTGAATTTGAAAGCAAAAAAAAAAAAAAAACCCTCCAAGAAAAATCTGTTCCTGACAGTTTTAAGCCAAACTTCTGCAGATTTCAGTTGCCATTTTGTTTTGCTTTCTTGCTTGCTTGCCTTTTTTTCCCTGTAGCTGCTGTTATTTTGGTTGGTTTTCATATTTTTGTAATAAAAATATTTTGCACTGCAATTTATTAAAATAAATCAGGGGGGTCATTTTTATTAAAACAGGGTAAAACATTTCTCAGAGCAGGTCTATTAAAAAAACTCTAAAAATTTTTGGATTGCATTTTCTAAGACTAAGATCTATCAGAAAATAATAGTTTTGGAAGAGACTGAATAGAAAGTATTCCATTATTTTTAAATCCATGTACAAAATGTAGACAAAGCTTGGTAAAGAATGGAGCAAAAATACATCCCTTATTATAAAACCCATTTCATTCATTTTGGTCCATTTTATTTCAGTTGCTTTCAAAAGGTTAAAGTCATTTAGTCATATTTTTAAAAGCATAAAGAATATTTACCTGCCCACCTCGTGGTGATTTTCACTGGGAGTTGGACACCCATTTGTGCTTTGGAAAATGTTCCCCAATCTGGTTAATTATTTTTAGCAGTTGAGGCCATAATATATGTATGTTGCTAGAGCTTTTTGCCTTCCTGAAAATTCAACATGTACGTTTTGCAAGGCATGCTGTATGCCGTTATACAAAATTGATGTTTTCTTGTAATAAGCTTTTTGCCTGTATATTTTCAGGGAAAAGTATTGATACGGACCTATTTCTCCAGTGTTTTTCCCCTTGTGTAATTTCTATGTTCTTATTATTAGGAAAGTGAATGGAATATTACCAATGAGTGGCAAATTCTGATTTGACTGGGTTTTTTTTTCCATGTGCACTTTATGTGCAACTGGCATAGCTAATTGTGCTATGCCAGTTGCTTCAATAGAATTTCAACAAATTTACAACTAGTTTAAGTAACAAACATGCCCCACGTGTGGGTAGCAAAAGACAACATCATCTTTGTGATTCTTTTCTTTTATCAGGGGAGGGGGACTATGTTTATGACTAAATTAATGCATTTTTGCAAGGCAGCATGCAGTCAGTTGTGACTGTAAAGCAGAAACAATTGAAATCAGAGGGCTAGATACCCATGGTATCTTTGCTCTGGATAAATGAGTTTGCTAGAAAAAAAGCACATTAGAAAGAAACTGATTTCAGGAAGCTTGAAATTCTATTAGTCTCAGTGGAATGAGAAATCTTAACCATTTTTCAACATTTGTATATAAGAATGAAAAAGTAAATATAAATATCTTCTCAAAAGTTTTCTGTTGTTATTTGCTATTGAAGAGTAACCATATTTGTAATGTTGATAAAGTATCTGCAGTTACACAGATGGTTGCTAAATTAAATTTACTTGATGGGCTGTTGGTTTTCTTTGTATAATCAGATTTTTGATCAAAGATGCAAAAGGATAATATACAGTACAATTTTCATTGGTGATGTGCAGGAGGGACTTTCAACTGGTTTTCAAGTACTGCTTGAAAAAATCCACATTTACATCAGTAATTAGTAGAAAGGAGGCTTGGATTTTCTAGCATGGAAATATGTTTAGCATTTGTTCAGAAGCTTCAAGGCTCAATTTTAAATGTTTAACTTATGGTGATAGGAGCTGAAGGGTGACAATGACAAAGAGTAAACAATATTTGCATAGCAAAACCTTTTTGACAACTCAATTCATAAATATTGCAAATGAAAGGAAATGTGTGTTTTATTTATACAGAGGAATCTTAATTCTTTTTTTCTCCAGTCTTATATGAGGACACAGATAAAATGTCATTTACATGTGAAAATTCTAGAATCCTTAATTCTAAAAGAGGACTCATTTACAAAACTGTAACAAATATCCATTTTGATGATTGGTTAACCTCAATAACTGCTAAGGGCAAAGATGTATTCCCATTCATATCCTGTGAATCTCTTACTTCAGAACCATGTCTTTCTAGTTTATTCTGCACTTGTACACATGCAGCGCTTCCATTGATTTTAATGGGAAATTAAATACTATGATACCATCTTGTGTCTAAGAGCTCAGGAGTAAGGACCAGAAAGAACAATGTTTCTATATTCCTGGAATTATTTTGGCTCATGTAGGCTGGATACTGCTGAAGTGAAAGCGTCAATTGTTATGTTCCCTGACACTGTATTGCTAGCAGGAGAAAGCCTCAATAGAAGGGAAAACATATATTTTCAGAGCTAATTTAAATCAGTTTTAGAGATATAAATGTTTTACAGTCTGAACAATAATAGCAGTAACTAAAAGGCTATAAAGATTCCATGGAACTGCTTTAATTTTGGTTCAGAATGAAATTCAGGGCTCAGGACCTGCAAGTTATAAAACAAGGCTTTTTATTTCAAATGTGGAGGTTTGGAACTCCTCCCTCTACGGTGGAGTAAGAGTTCATGTTTCATGACCAAACCTATAGCTAAGTCTACATTGTTAAAGTCAGGCTAACTCAAGAGAATTTATTTTGACAAAACACTGACATTCAGACAGATGTTCAAAGGCTGAGGCAGAAGTGATCCAAGTTTCATGCTTTAAGCACCAGAGGTTAGGTCAGGAGGGAACAGCCCACATGTTTGCCCTTTGGTGGTGGGGGCACTCAGGCTGCCTGCACTGGCTGAGGTCAGGAGGTTGGGGGCACTCCCTCATACCTCTCAGTGCTCTCCCTCCCTGGCTGGACCACCCCTGATTGGCTGCCAGGCTTGGCCAAGCACCCCTCCCTCTGCCTCCCCCATCAGCATCAACTACAGGCATGACAACCCTGCTCAGCTGTGCCCAGTTCCAGTCCTGCATGAGCTGGAGCAACACCGGAGCCTGGCAGCCCTCCTGCCACCTCCCCCAACAGCACCAGCCACATGCATAACAATCCTGCTCAGCCAAGCACAGCTCTGGTCCTGTGTAAGCTGGTGCACCCCAGGAAGCAGGACCTCCCACAGCCCCGCACTATGCAGTGGGAAAAGGGGAGTGCTGCAGAAGGAAGGATCAGGCCCCTCAGAGCTCTACAGCCTGGCAGGCAGTGGCATCAGGTGTCCAGTGTGATTGCAGGAGTCACAAATCCTACAATCACACTGGGTGCCTGTTGCTTGGCACTTGTCATTCCCTGAAGCTCTGAGGGCCTGATCCTTCCTTCTGCAGAGCACCTACCCTCTCCCACCTAGGGACATTGCATATAGAAATATACTGAGCAACAGATGCTCTCTTCTCCTTCCTGCCTGTGGCCGACAGCTCAGAGGAGCCAAGCACAAGCCAAGTTCTAGCGTGCAAGGAAGGAAGAGAAGGGAGCCTCAAAGGCTCCTGGGATGCTGGTGGACTGCAGCCTAATGAGTCAGGAGCAGATTTGGTAAAGAAGTTGGATAGCCTGTACTAACCTAAATCACTTAAGTCTGATACTACATCCATCCAGGTCTATTTTGGACTGGGTTCCACCATTTTTAAATTGGTCTGTGTGTGCTGAACTTCTGTTCTGTTATGGGTTTAGGCCAGTTTCTGATCATCACTGACAGCAACATGGGCGACTGGTGCCTCTCGAATCTGGGGGGGGCACCAGATTAATGAGGGGGAGGGTCCCTGAGTGGCTGATCCCCAAGCCCAGAACTTACACTGGCACTTCCAGTTTGATGGCTGGTGCTTCCAGGGGGTGCATGTCCAATCTCAGAGGGTGCACGTGCACCCACATGCACCCCCCTACACATTGCCAGTATATACCAGTATAAATTTAACATCTGCACATAGCCAGAAAGAAGTATTCTTGGAGACTACTTGGATAGCAACTTCATGGCCGAATGAAAAAACACAAAGGTTGCCTTACTGGGTGCTTTTGATAACTGGTACATGCAATGCTGTGTCAGGTGCAGTGATTTCTGAACTATCTTTCATCACAATGGTCAGTCCCACTTGAAACACCATGTCCTATGTCCCATCTGTGGCCCATCAAAATAGTTACTCTGATGTAACAAAATGAATCATGTTTATTGTGTTAATTAGTAACTATTCCCAATATTTATTTTGGTAATACCTAAAGAATGAGGTATTTTGTGTTGTGCATTGCCCTGGAGATCTTACAGGAGATGACAGAGACAGGATGAAGGAAAAGGGAAGGCTCTTATAACAGAACTGAGTGACCAATGCTATAAACACCCTGATATAACAGTGAGGTTAGGCAGAATGTAAAACAAGGTAGGCCAGGAGGAAGGAGACTAGCAATCAGTCAGCACAGCGGAGACCGTTTAGAGTGGGATCACTGTCTGTGGGTTTCTGCTTTAACTTCTTTCTTCAGGAGCTGCAGAGTTTCAGCTTCTGGTGAAGCTTGTGACTCAGAAAACAGAACCCACCTAATTGGGAACATACCTAAAAGGTGATGATGATCCTTTTAGTTGTGAGGGTGTTCAAATAGGGTGTCCATAAAGACAGGAAATGCTGGGGTGGAAGACAGAACTGGGCTGGACCCCATTTACTCTTCCATCCGGTAGTGCACCAGTGAACTCTTCTCTGAAGCTGATATGCTGGGTTCAGTTTCTGTCTGATGCCTCCCCGCAGTGTATTTTTTACGGGCCGCATGGGATGAGGGAGCATAGACATGGCATTAGGTGCTCATGTCTTATCTCCTGTCTGGCAGGTATTTAAAATAATAGGGCAAATTCAAGGACCAAGATTGTGGAAGTTTTTCTAGTGACTGAAATGAAACCAGCATTTGGCCTTCTGTCTCACATGGCTCTATACTTTTTTTCCAGGACTAGAACAAGTGTTGCTTGAATTCTGCTAGATTGACTTCTTCGTGGTTCATTTTGGCTTCTGGTATCATTGTCTGCAGGAGGGCTGCTTCCACAAAAGATGCCATTGTAGGTACATTTTTGGCACAGTCAGATGGCTGTGGTGAGTCATTAAAGCACCTGCTGCAAATCAGCCTGTTATTTTGGCAATCTCAGATGCTCATGAAGTACAGATCTCGCTTTCTTAATGTTATCATTTTTTGGCATGTAACTGTCAACAGGTGTGATTATAGGGAGGCATGTAGGGATAATGCCTAAAGACTTTCAAAAGGAAGGTGGGGGGCATTGAAAACAGGGAATGGTATTTTAGCAATGGTTAGTATTTGTTTCTCATTCGGGTCAGAACCCTTCGTCCTCTTGCTGTTTTCCTTCCCACTTTCCCAAATTCTGAAAAATAAGATGAAAACTGTTGGATGAACACTGACTCTGAATTTATTTTCATGAAATACTGTGGGAACTGTTCCACAGTGTTTCTAGTGACAAACAGCCACATTTCTGCTGGCAGGGGAAAAAAAAGATAAATGGTAAGGAAAGGATGAATGCCTGAAGAAGGAAACATTAAATGATGAGGAAGAGAGATAAACAAATGAATAAAGAATGAATTGTGGAGTGTTAGCAGGGTGTTGAGCAACGAAGCATATTGAGTCAAGGAACAGAAATCAGAGGGAAGGGGATACAATGAGAAGGAAAGAACACTGGAACGTCAAGAAGCAGAAAGTGAAGCAGTGAAAGGAAAGGTTTTGTAGAAATCTGCAGAAAGAGAAAACAAAGTAAAAAAAAGTTTGGAAGCTGAGTAAATTAATTATAGGGTGCATCTACACTTGTGCTTTACTGTGAAGCTGACTGTGCAGCCTACACATGAACCTGTATTAGGGCACAGTAAATTAATTAACTCTGCTGTAGGATAGTACTGTCTGGGACAAGTATTATCCTACAGCAGAGTAGTTACATACACCAAAACACACATGTAGACAGTGACCAGAGCTATCTGGGGCATGAGGGCACTACAATGTGGGGGCTGCCTGCCAGCTAGCCCCACACTCTAACACCCTCATGTCTATGCCAGCCCCTCCAAAGCATGTTGAGATGAGGCGAAGCAGCCCTGAGCTGGCAGGCTGACTCCCCAGGCCTCCCGCTAGCTCTGGGCTGCTTTATCGTGGCTCAACATGCTCCAATCCCAGGCACATATGCAAACACTGCACCTGGGAGAAATAATCTCTGGCACAAACTGCACCAGAGTTTATTGCTACATGCTAATTGCACATGTAGACACATCCACAGAGTGTTAAATATATGGAGAGAAAATATGAATTGGGAATTAAAACTTTTGACAATTGTTTTTTAAACACAGCTATTTTCTAAATTATAGTCCATCTGCAAATTCATGATATATTGGAAAAATATTCTTATGTCAAGAAGCTATCAGAATTAATTAGGAGATTAGATTAGTTCAACTGCATGGAAAACAAGTCAGAAACTCAAGTTCTTCTATACCTCATTTGAAATGTTTCCCTTTTAAACTCATTATTCACTTGCATCAAAGCAGTTACCTTTCATTGCTTGACACCTGTGTCCTAGGGCAAGGGTCTGATGAACTTGTAAAGAAGCACCATGCTTGTTGATGAGACAAGGATAAGGGAAGACAGCAGATACCACATTTATGCATAAGTTATGAGGTTACAAAACAGGATCTCTATCCAAAACTTACTGTGCCTCAATTTGAAAGGATGCACTGCTTCTAATCCTTTTCTCAATTTCAACAACTTTAAAGGACCAGATCTGATCTGAAGTACATCTGCACTGTGGAGCTAGCCAGAGCTTCCTATTTGGCCTCACTGAAACAGAAATCTAATATAGTCTTCACATTTGCCCAGGTGACACCTAAGTAGTCTGTAATCCTGCTTTCTGTTAAGAAGTTTGTTACTGCACCTCTGCCAGTGTCAGGGGAAGTCTTGTGAGAACAGACTTCTTTGTAAAGTTTCCAGTACACCTTGGACCTAGAATCGTTTATCTCCTTTTTTTTTTTCTTGCTTCAGGTTATAGCTCAAAGTAGTAAGATAAAAGATAGGCAATCATTGAAGTTTAATGGACTTCAGAAATGTAATGTTAAGCTCACATTGTGAGCCCAGACTTTGGTTCATTTTTTATTTCCTTTCAGTTGCTTTATCCTTCACCAGTGTTTATATTTATGCCAGCTCATAATTATGTAAAAATCTAATATCTATCAGTAAGCAAAACAGCTGGCTAGTGTTTGCTGGAAATATAGTAAGCAGTGGCATATCCAGCTAAAAATGGTGTTCACGTTCGTCCTTCTTCCTTTCTATTATGACACCCGTGACTAAACTTTTAAAATGAAAGGGAATCTACCTTCACATTTTTGATGTCCATGTGTTTACAGGGATACAAAAGCAGCATTAGCCAGAAATAACCTATACTTATCTAATCCCCTCACAGCCCCCTCATCAAATAATAATGTTATTTTATTAAAATAATAATATCCACCTTTCTTGCTAAAAGAACATAGTTCAGAATATTTTGAATAGAAGTTTTTCAGAGAATCGCAATTTGTTAAGGCCTTGCCATAATGAATTATGTCAAGTGATGCCAGTCATATTAATACATCAAGTAGCTGGATGTGAAATATTACAGCAATTATGTATTGCCTTGGGAATGGTAAATAAAATAAAACTTCTGAAATACTGGTTTTCAAGCAGGAAAGGTTTAGTTACATGTTTCTTTTTGCTTAAAAATGTTTTTATAAAGAGACTTACTATGAAAGCAGATGGCAAGGGAAATAAGCAGGTACTTTAGATGATGTCAGTATTATTTGAAATCTATTATCTTACAGTAATAATAGAGTTGGGTCTCAACTTAACCAATGTCTGGGGGGTTTTTTTGGATTTGGTTTGATGTACCATATCATAAAGCTAACGGGCAGATGCAGTATTTCCAGATCTATTTCTCTTCAAAACCTAAGAGGAAGACAGTCTGGAGAAATTTGAAAGAAGTTTATTTTATCAAGATACATGTGTCTAATGAATCCTAATTGCTTCATTAAATTAAGTTAATTTTTCTAGTATTTAAGGGGAAAATATACTGGGAAAAATATATGACCATGTCCATTTTGGCATTTTTCTAATGGTAGTATTTAAAGTTTTCTATTTTGAAATGCCCTTTTTTAAATTATACATTATAAAAAGTCAAAATTAAAATGCAAGCTAGTGGTTTGTGTAGGACAAAACAGTTCAATGGACTCAAAGTGGAAAAAAAGTTGGAATTTTCCACTGAAGAAATTTTTTATATGTTTGGATCCTCATAGTGATTTTGAAATCTCAAAAAAAAAAAAAAAAATAGGTCTAGGAAGTATCTCTTGAATCATTGAGACCAATGACATCAGAGATAACAAGGTTTGATAATTTTTTGTGAAACCAAACTTCCACCCCTCCACAGCTAATTCCAGGGGTAAATGTAGTTTCTGGGTCAACTATAATGATATTCGATTAGAAATTCTAAGAAAGTTATTGGTTCTTAAGCTCCCCTTTTGCTACTGGATGGACTATAAACTAAAAGGAAAAAATATAGAAGCTTAAGTAAAAGGTGAGAAGGTGAGTATCAGAGAGAGATATCATCTTGGTGATGTTAGTTTGGATAAGACATTGGTTTAATGCTGTTTCTGTTGCTGAAAGTATTCTGACTAGTAACAGTTTTGATCCCTGAGGGACATTGTACAGTAGCTGAGACAACATTTAATCCAGTAGATGCAGGTACAGTAAATGCCACAGGCAGTGTGTGAATTTTGTGGGTTAGCAGCAAGGAACAGACATTTAAAAAGCAGAGAAATGGCAACCCTGAGTGAGGGGATATAATGAGAATACATTGCACTTGCCCTGGGTTGGCCTCTTCAGCAATTAACCACTCTTCTTTTTGTTGAATCATTATGATGGAAATAGCTAATGAATAGGAAAAAAAGTAATTAAGCCATTTAAGTATCTTTCATCAGTAAACACAATTAGGGGTTGTATAGCTCTTGAAAAAGGCCTCAGTAATACATTTTTCAGGGACAATAAAGTAGAAATGTGTCTTTGGTGTTGAAGGCCTGAAGGAGAATCTTTACTCAGCCAGAAGAAAAGTTAAAAAATAAGGCCCTAAGAAAGCTTATCAACTTGCTTCCCAAAGTCTGTGATGTAAACGACAGGAGCTCTATCCAGGCAAGGTCTGTCTATAGGATCACTGTAAGAAAGTGAAGAATATCTCTTTATTTCACTGGGCCTGCAATTGTGCTGCCTCAGTAACCACAAATATTTTGGTATTATTGAAGAAACTCTGCCTTTGAAATGAAATATTTGAAACTTTGTGGTTCTTAAATTATATGTGAAAAATCAAATCACAGCTACATAAATTATAAGCCCCTGAGGGCAGAGATCATGTGTTCATATTTCATTTCTAAAGCTAGTAATCTGGAGAGAATAATGTTTCAGATTGTACTGCATAACTTATTGCTACAATGCTGTTAATGTTAGATCAGTTTTCAAAGGCTTTGAAGTGGTTGGTGCTTAATGAAACTAGTGCAAATTAATGTAAATAAAAATGATATAAAATATAATCTTTTGCCTAAACTCTGCTTTCTTATCTGGATTGATTGCCTCAAAACCCTCCCCCTTGGAATATACCATAGAATGCTAATCTCTGTAAAAATTCCATTTCTTAACACCTGTTGTTCTCTACTTTTCTTCCCAATTTGTCAGTATTAACCTCTGTAATAGATTCATATTATCATTTATATCAGCAGCACTGCATTGCAGCCAGGGAGTCACTTTCATCAGGGGAGAGGATCAAAATTCACAATTTTTCTTTTCCCAGTGAGCATACAGTCTGGATGTCCTGGTTTTCTAGACCAGAAAAAATAGATATGATATAAAAATAAAACACTTTTCATTGGTCAATTATCTTATTAAGGAAACTAGAGTAGTAGGTGGAAATATGTTAGTCCTTTTGAAGCTGTAGCAAGGATTTAACACTGCATATATTTGTTACCCATGTAAAATTAATAGAGAAGTTTAGAAAAAATAATCTTTTGGTAAGAAACCAGTTTTGAATTCTTTCTTCCTTTTTATAAATAATTATGAATTTTTCAGTGTAGGCTGTCTACTGCAATAACAAAATAAATGTTTTTTTCTTCTTTTTTTCTTTTAAGCCGTTTCCCCCATATTAGCCTGTTGAATTAAAACTGGGACTTGTGGAAATGCAGAATTATATCTAAAAGTTTTTATGCTCACCATTGTTCTTTAGCACATTTAAATTCAGATTTTATTTAAGCCCACTGTAGATACATTTAGATGTTCTTTCTCCTAAATATCATTTTAATGCATTGTAAATCTATACTTTCATATGACAAAATTAGACATGTTTTCCATTTCATTGTGAGACATCCAATGCTAATGTTACACTGCAAGTTTTTCCTTTTTCAATATATTTCTACCATCATTTGTTATATTTTAATTCTTCACTTTCCCTAGTATTAAATTCACTTACAGATTTTTAGAGAGAGAAAAAAATAGCTCCCAGCAAAATTGGTTTGCATTAGTTTAGATTTCTACTCACCATGCTCATGGTTAATTTCACACTGGGAAGTAGAGAGGGACTGGCAGCTAGGTTATAAAGATCAGCAGCAGTGGATTAATTTTCTGAAAAATGTGAAAAATATTCATTTAAAAAGTATCACCTGAACTATACCTTCAGTCCTCCTAGCAACTCACTTCCTCATACCACACACACAAAACCATTCAGTACATAATGTTTCATGTCAATAAATCTAATAATTTCAAAGTTAAAATGTAGAAAGCACAATATTTGATAAAAACAATCTATTATTTCATTTTTAAATAGTTTAAAACACTAATGATAGCATATATGAATTGCATTAAATGGTAATTAAGTTTAGCTAAGTTATTTTTATTATGCCTTAACTGTACTATGTTGTTTATCAGAGTAAAGAAGTGATCCTAAAGTAACTATCAATTTATTTATTCTATTTATAACTTGCTTTGTAAGAGTTCTGTTATGTAGAAGGTAACAAGTAGTGGCCAAATCAGTTTGTGTTTTTCATTACACAGTAAAATTAAAATAAAATATACAAAAGAACTACTTATATATAGATGTTTACATTTTTCTGGCATATTTATATGATTATCTCCATTACAAATGTCTAAATGTACTGGATTTCATACTTTCCATGAATAATCCACTCAGATAAAAAGATTCCTATTTGATACAAGTAGGCATCAAGTCTGCAGTGTCTCAAAAGGGAAACAGATGCTTCTAAACTACTTCTTAAACCTAGCAGCTATCCAGTTCATGAAAGATATTATTTTACTGGATATTTAGATATGTTTAACTTGATTTTCCAGTATGATGATGTAGCAGTTTTGACTGCTAATGTTCTAGTATCAAATGCTAACCTGCCTTTTGAGATAAGTACATCTCAAAAGCATTTTAGCATTTTAGCTTAATTAGAAATATGGGTTTAAATAAAAATGAATTTAGCAAGCCTGATTATATATTTCTAGATTACAAATTTTGGATATGCTTTAACTATGTCAAATTTGCTTGCTTGCTTTTCCCTGCCCCCCACCCCCTTACAATCGCACTTCTCTGGTTATACTGCTTTTTAGCCTTTAGGTGGCAGCATTTGAGAACAGTTTCAAATACGAGGTTGCCACCATCTGAAATGCCTCTCATGGACAAAATTATAAATAGATAAGATCAAACATATAGCAGCTCTGCTCATTATCCAGTCCCATGCAAAGTTTATTCAGAAACGTATGGAATTAAAAAAATATACAAATCTATGGACTTTTCTTTCATGAAAATGTACTTCCCCTGTCTATATGCTGTTTTAGAAATATATATCTTTTTGAAAATTCTTCTGAGTGAAGACAGCTGTTCCCATTTATTTATTCTGAGACACCATTATCCCCTTCCGCATTTCCTTTGTCTCTGTGGTAAAGCATTGTTTATCTTGCAATAGGAACTTCTAGAGGATGCTATAAGTCAACACTGTTCCAAGTTGTTCAGTTTTTTAGTATACATGTTGTCTAAAGAGATATTTTTGTATCTCAAAATCCTACTTGTTGGAAGTAAGAACAGCATCAGGATTATTTTAAAAGACAGACCCAAACAAATCCCTGTAAATATGCATATAATATAAACATTCAAATTTGGTACCATCAAAAAACATAAGTATTTTGTCTTAAGCTACACCAATTCAGCAAAATCAGCAGATGTGACAGGGGTCAGAACTGTAGCCTAAATATCCAAATCAATTTCAACTTAGTTTAGCTTACTATTTATTATATAGTTATTTAATTGCCCCAAATGGTCAAGGATTTGTAGTTAAATATTTAAATGATTTAAAAAACAGATGTTTTGAAGGCTGGTACTACTTGTGCATGTGTTTGTGTCCCTGTGTTCTTTATTAGTGTTTCTCTTCTACATTCTGAAGATGTTTTTGATAAGATAGGACTTATTCATCCCTTATTTCGATTTTCGAATTTCATACTTCCATTCAGTGAACTACTAGCAAAGGGACTACAAGACACTGGTCACAGAACTCCAGAAATGTAGATCTGGAAGGAACTTGAAGAAATTTAGTCCATCCTCCTGTTCTACAGTGGGGACAAATATACTTAGATCATGCTTTGAAAGCCTCCAGTGGTGCAGATTGCAAACTTCTGTAGGTAACCCCCTCCACTATATAACTCTTTAAAGTTCAAAAGTTTTTTCTGTTATCTAACCTAAATCTCTCTCGTGGCAAATTAAGCCAATTATTTACATCCAGTGCTGGGTAGACTTGGAGAATAATTGATCATTATACTGTTTCTAATATTGTTTTATGTATTTAAAAGCTGTTCCCTCAGTCTTCTCTTTTCTAAATTAAACAAATCCAATCCAAAGACCACTGGCACATACATTCAATTGCATCTGCACATAATACTATGAATCCCAAAATTTCAGCAAGCTACATATTTTGAAAATGAATTTCAATATGTAGTAACAGTATTCAGAGGTTTCCAGTCTTCACAGACCAGACCCTTATTTCTTAAATCTTTTTGGAAACTTAAGAATTTTTTTCATGCTATATAATTTAGGTTTGTAAATAAAAAGAGAAATGTCAAGCCCTCTTAAATGTGTTAGGGGCTGCTGGTGCTATAATTTTCCTGATTCACAGAGTGACACTGAAGGTAAATGGGTCCCATTTTCCAATTTTTGATATTTTCTTGCTGCCAAAAGCTTAAGAACAAATACGAAAAAATGTTGAAGCTATACCAGGCTATATAGCTAAAAATGCCTGTGACCTCACAATGTATAGAAGAAACATTGTGTGCGCGCTCCCTTTGAAAAGAGGACATTTTAAAGAAAGGTAGAAAGAAGACAATTATATTGGGATACCCAGGCAGGCAGACAAGACAAATACTTCCTAAACAAACTGATACATCATGTTATTAACATGTTTCTACTTTATGAATATACAGAAAGAGAAAATACTCACCAGGAAGTAAATATCTTCTTGGTATATGCTCTTCTGACTATAATTTCTTCACTCTGGTGCTATTCTGGGTTCCTTTACAGTTCTTTCAGATCACATGCAGGGATATCTCGTGTCTGTCTTTACTTGGAGCTCATTATAAGGATTTAAGAATGGCTCAGTGTATTTACCTCTGTCTGAATTTTCTTTTTTTTTTTCATTTGTATGTGGAAATGGGCTATAAGGGAATTTTAAAGGTAAACATTCAAATTGCCATTCCCTTGAGATCCACCATAAGATTTTGCAGCATTTTTATTGTAACAAACAGGCATTTTTAAAAACATGTTTCTTTCACATTCTTACTTTTAGTTTTATTTTTACTGTACTAAGCCCAACATACCACTGTTCGTGACAATCTGATCGGCTGATTAAATCTATATACCTTATGGATCCAAAGGCAAATGAAAGAAGTCAGAAAAAATTAAGAAGTAGATGCCTAGATGGAAAAAATAAATATGTAAAGTGCCGGGGGCAGGAGTGGATTGGGTGGATGTAGAGCTTGTCTACACAGGAAGGCTCGAAGGCTTAATCTAAAGCTGTGACTTGAAAAAACAGTATTTGAACTGTATTGAATGCTGTGAACACGTTCTTTCAGCAATCCAGTTGCTTTAATTCTGTCCAGCTTGATTTACCAAATAAGATATGATAAATCAAGTTCACTTTTCCAAATGAATAAATTTATTCCGTAAAATTAAGCAAAGCTGCCTTGGTGAGATAAGCCAAAAGTAATATCTAGATTCTGTAACAAATGGTGGAAGAGAAAGAATAGTTTACTTTAGACAGCATGATTCATAGTATGCTTCTCTCCTGTCACTCATATTAGCACCCTAAAACCCATTTAAATAAAGTTATAAAGTTATCTTTTCTGAGAAACAACTTTTTCTATAAAGGGTTCATACTAAATATCTTGAACACATAATTAATTAAATATAATGCATGTTGAGGGAAGCTACTGTATATATAAATGAATTATTAATAGTTTTAACTACCATCATTTTATTCCATTAAATGGAGTCGTGCACATGTCTAATTTCCAGCCCTGCAGAAGAATATATTACAAGGGGCAATTTAATTATTTATTTATTTTAGGCATTAATTTGAGATGGTAAAGTTAACAGAGGTATGAGAATACATTGTGAGACAAGAGGATCAGAGGTGCATACATACTGGGATGCCAATATATAACCTTTTTAGCCACACATTTAGTCACACTTGGATGCTTTGTTAGCACCAGTGTGCACCAGATAGTGCTTAGGGATTGTTAAAGCACAATTAAACTTTAAACGGAATGTGAAATATGAACACAGACAACTCAGTGGCCTAAAATCATAGTCTAATTTTATTAATGCATTAAAGGTTATCTTAGCAGTTTCTATGTACACAGAGAGAAAAATACTTAGTGCAATGATCTCACCCAATCCCAAATGTTATTTTGTTCAACAGAAAAGGTGTCTGCTCAGTTCTAGACAGCAAAGGGTGTGTCATTGGCTGGGATGGTCCAAGCAGGTGTTGAAGGATGGATTTATAACGATGACAACGGCACACACAAATTTCTTGCTGCCCCCTTTTATGCTTTTCTTCAACTTCACTCCTTCAGTGACTCTTTGCTTTTGGATTGGTCTCAGTGTGGTCAGCATACTGTCCATATTTTATCCTGTCAGCATATTTCTCTTCTCTACAAACCCATCATGAGCACACCTCTTAATTTGGTCTTTCTGCTGTCTTATTTTGGGCACTGTCCATTGGTCTCCCTTTCATCTTTCATATACAATCGTTTCATCCCTCTGATTCAGCCGGTTAGTGCCAAGTTCAGTTCATTTGAGCTGGTAACAAAACTATTACTATGTTATGTTAAAAAATCTTCTCACAGTGATGGAAAAGGAAAGAAACATCATGCAAGCAAACTCAAGGCCATAAGATGCTTGTGAGAGGCAAGGCCAGCTGATACTGCAGACACCAGCAAAATAAAAAGTTCAGATAATAATTAGGCTATACAGAACTTAAGCAATGATCAAATAAGGCTGAATATAAAAGAAAACTTTAAACAATGCTGTAATTAACCAATTTATAAACAGGTGCAATTTTAAAGCATAAAATATGACAAGCTACCCTAAAAGCTTGCATATATACGTATATTAATACGTATATTAGATATTTACTCATTACTTGAGATCATAGTTGTTTGGAGTGTGAGATTGACATTGATGGCTTTCTGGTCATGCAAATAATGCAATACCTTGACTCAGCAAATTTAAAGCCAGAGATACAAGGAGCCCATAGATGAGCAACGTGTCACCGACAGTAGGAAAGGCTGTGAACAACATAAACAGTGAGGTTGTAGTCCTGATTCAGTAGACACTTAGAGTAGTGTAAATCTGCAGTAACACTATTGTAATCAACAGTTTAAGAAAAGAAAATATGATTTTTTTTATTCTGTTGTCTAAAATACTGCATATTGTGGTCTGTTCTTATGCAAAGGATCTTCCAAAAGGTAAGACAGTATAGTCATGCAAATTAATCTAATTTGCATGTAGATACCTCAGCCAGGTTTTTAACATGACTCCAGAAGAGGATGATGAAATAAGAGGCATTTCCACAATACAGATACAAGGAGCAGGAAATACCAGAAAACAAATTATTATTCTTTCAAAGCAAGTCTAAGTTCCATGCTGATCACCCATATAATTGGCACATCTGTTCTCACTTAGTTGTTTGTATCCTGAATACGCTACTCTGCTTGACTATTTGGTATGTATATTATGAATGTAGTCTTAATTAATTGGTATTATATAATAGTTCATTACTGCCTGTTGGACACATTTTATAAGGTCATGTCTTCATATTGCAGGTGTTACGGATACTTTTGAAGAGTTATCTGAGAGATTATCCTTTCCAAATCTCAAAATATACTTCAAAATAAATCTAGAAATACTCATAAACATTTAAATTAACTAAAATGATATTCTGTATTCTAAAAGTCAATGTTTAAAATCACATATATCTCTGGAAAAGGAGGCTTGGAGGTTACAGATCATTTAGCTTACCAATTGGAAAGTTAGCATACCAATTTTGAATGTTTAAGTCTGTGACATTAAAAAGAAGATATTTCTATGCTATAAATGAAAATTCATCAAAAGAAAGGGGATCAAGAAGAGAATGTTACCTAAATTGCCTCAAATGACAGATGAGTTAGCTTTTCCTAGGTAGGCTATTTCTTATTGGAAAAAAAAATCTAGGATCAGAATCATTGTAAAACTACCTACACCCACAAAATATCATAAAGTGAAACTATGAAGGAACAAATAAAAACAAACTGCCTTAGTTAACTGACAGCTTTGCTTCCGTGAGATTGTTTCCGCTGTTTTAATACGGGTATCTGGAATTAGAGTTGAGAGCCTTGAGATTGGTCAACAGAAAAGGAAGGCTGAGGGACTACTGAGCTGTCAGTATTCAGTAAGTTCCATTGAGAAGCATTTATCTACTTTACCTAGCCTCTATGGGAAAAGACATTGTGAATACAATGCAAGCCAATTTTCATTTGTCTTCAAAATTCATCTCAGTCACTCATGCCAGGGAGACCTTCCAGTATTCCTTTCTGGTATTATGTTTCCTGTTCTCTGGTTTACACAGTAGGTTTCATTTGTTCTTTCTTTCAAATAATAGAAACAATAGAAAGCATGTCTACCTCTAATTTATTTTGGACAAAAATCTTAAACAGTAACAGTACAGATGTACAAGACAATATTTCCTATAGGTCAAATTCCTTCCTCAGAGGTATGTTTACGATTCACCAATTTTAATGTTAGCCATGTGTACACATTTTGTGCCTAATTGTGTCATCAGTTTTGCTGAGAAGCTTGAAATCATTTTAAATCTCTAATTTTGCATTAACAGCTACTCCCATGTTTCCGTTTAATCTTGCTGCAGGATTTTTAATTTGAATTTTCCTTCTTTCTCATCTATATCATTCTGAGTAATCTTCCAAATGGGATAGACCTGTTTACTAATGATTATGTTAAGAGAAATATGATACCAAAAAATGGTGCTCAAAGGGGAATGTTTTTTCTTTAGCTCAGAAACCATGATGGGGAAGCCTGTTGAAAGAAACAAATTTGGTCTTCCTTTCTTCTCGTGTTTTTATGCAAGGCATTTAGCAGAATTCATAGATTTATTGGAATCTGACTGCGGCAATGCACTGGTTGTGCCACAGTCAAATTGATGAAGCACTATGGGGCCAAGGCCCACTGAGCGGGGCCTGAAGTATGAGGGATGAAAGGCCCAGGGAGGAGGCAAGGCCCACTGAGTGGGGCTTGAGACCTAAGGAGAAGTATATAGGCCCAGGGAGGGACCAGGGCCAAGGTCCAGTGGTGGGCCTGAGGCCCAAGGATGAAAAATGTGGCCCAGTGAGGGGCCAGGAGGCCAAGGCACACTGAGTGGGGCCAGGAGGCCAAGTGTGTTTCAGCGAGTGGCCGGGGAGTAGTCTGGAATCGAATGCCATCTGTGAGGCATTGGGGGCAGTGTAGGGGTGGCTCAGAGCTGTTTAATTGGCCCAGAACACATTAGGGCAGCCTCCCGCATTTATATGTCTATTTACATCAAGGCATGGCAGGAAAGTACAGAGACACATTGCCTTAAAACAGGGAGGGCAGGGAAGGGGGAACATTTAACTCTTCAGGTGCCAGGAGATCTTAGCATATGTGCCCCTCCTTACAGTGACATGGTCTTGAACTTGCAATCTCTGGGCTGTTAACTGTGCATCTTAGCACATGTGCCACCCCAATCCCACAGCATTTGTTGATATAGATAGGTCAGGATTATTTAGAAATATCTGTATGTATGTTACAACTATTAATGTATTTTCATTAAATAGTCATTGGACAAAATACTTAAACAAAATTGGGAGCATGAGCCAGTGCTTTTCCCTTTCCAAAGAAGTGACCCTCCTCACTGGGAGACATACTTTATTTTACACGCTTTACATCTGACTCCGTGACTCTTACACTCTTTTTTGCTCAGTGATCCAAATTCAACAGAAGTGAGGGAAGATGGTTCATACCATCCTATCTCACAGCTTGGCAGTGAAGACACTTTCCCTGGAAGTAGAAGATTTGTGTTCAAATGCACTCAGGTTAAGCTAGGCTTCTAACTAAAGTCTGCCACTTCCTAAGCAAGTGTCGTAACCAGTAAGCTATTGGGCAAAAGTTGTGTGGCTCTCCTTTTGCTCCTTCTAGTACTTTGCCTTATCTTACACTGCTCTTAGATATATTGCTTCAGATAGTTATGTCCCTTCTGAGTAAATTGTATCCCAATATGACAATGGGTAAATAAAATGTCCCATTGAGAGTACATACAGGCATTACATTTAGTACATACAGGGATTGCATTTAGAGCAACCTATTATCAGGTTGATCTACATATCTGCCTGTGCAAGTGTTCAAGGAGGTTAAATCAGGCTTGATCTAAGTTCACCAAAGTTAGTTAGTTCATCAGAAATGGGTTAACTTAATTTATTAAACACCTGTATGCATTCAGAGTGCAGCAGCAGGACTGGAAAAACCCAGCTGCTAACCCCAGCACTGGGGCTGTGCTCTTCCTACCACCCACTACCCTGAGTGAGCTATTTTTAGCCCCTTGTATAGACAACTCCTCCTGTTGACCTACCAACCCCTGCACCATCCCACCAGTCTTCCTACCTCAGACCCTCTAGCTTCCCCCACAATCCTGCCTGCCCTTCCCCCAGCCTGAGTTACTTACTCCAGTTTCCCTGTGCAGCTCCTGGGACTGGCTGTACATGTTGCTCCCACTCTACTTTCACACATCTTAAAATAAGCCATATGAACACAGACAGGGCATAGCAAACACCTTTACACACCTCAAAGGAATGGGAGAGTTATATTTTTCCAAGGGGCAGCATAAGTTTTGTACTCCTGATATGAGATGTGTCGTTTGTTTGTTTGTTTGTTTGTTTGTTTGTTTGTTTTGGGGGGAGTGTTGGGGTTTTTTTTGTTGGGAACAGCTAAGTGTTAGATGTTCAATAAGCAGAATAGGATCTGGGTCACTGAGTGCTGAATTCATTTTGTGTAAGTTTCCACCTTGCATTCTAAAGCCTAAAGAAGTTAAATTGGCAAATACCTGTTATCTTTCCTCAACTGGTTGAGAGATTACACAAATCCCTTGTGGAAATTGGCTCTGCAAACCAAAATGAATTTTGGCTGTATATCTGATATGGATGTATCCTAATTCTCATTTGTACCTTGATATACCAGATATACCTATTAGACATTGGAAAATCTTATTGCTGTAAGTATAACTTTCAATAGACTTATTGGAAAATCTTATTGCTGTAAGTATAACATTTCTGGTATTTGTGTATGTTATTGCATGGGGCTGAATTATATTTTGTGAATTGGCATTGAAGACTTCAGTATCATTAACATATAATTGAAAAGGCATTTAAAATTCTTTCTCCTCTTTAATTCCCACAAATAGTGAAGCTTCTTTCACTTTCCTGCCTTAGCTGCTTACTTATCCAGTGGATACATAGCTAGATCTTCACTATTTGCAATTCCAGCAAGGTATATTTCATATTTTCTTGTCACAAAACTAATGAAATCCACCTATCTTCACTTGTTTCTCTCATGGCTTTCTTACAGTAATCAAGATGCTGAATAATACTTTGCACTAGGTAACTTTTTCTGAGTAATTAAAATGCATAAAATTATCAGCACCAGTCTTAACCAAAGGCATCTTAGTACCTTAATGAATGTGACTAAAAATAAGCCAGGCCTTGTTTCCTTTCATTTATAATACAATGTAAAATTATGCGCCTATGTTTTGGAGGAAAAATAAGAATTTATTTCTCCTGTTACTCAAGAAATATAGGCATCTGTATTGTCCTTGGACTGTGTAATGATAAGCTTAAAGCCAACATATTTTCCCTAGATCCTGATGGATGGATAGATGGTTGAGATATAGAATGTTACTTTAAGATGTCCTGAAAATGGTTCAGTTTTAAATTCCTTGCTATGATAACGATTCAACTTCAGCTCCTTGGGAAAGTGTATGTATGAAATGCTTTACAAATATTATAGTTTTATTTGGTATATGAAAATTGTATATTATTCTAGGAAATTTTCCACTATAACTGTATATGTATAGTATAAACTAGAATTAAGATTTCTTTCTGGGTATACTTTAGAATTAAAATAAGGTAAAGAAAATATACTTACCTTCAGAATCTGAAAGCTGTTCCTTAAAAAAATAAAATAGATATTTTCAAAAGAATAACAAAAGCTAAAATACAACCCCAAATATGTAAATATTCATTAACAATATATTTGGCGTGTCTAAATGTTCATTAATGTGCATTAGTTACTGCACATTTAAGTTAGTACTTGCTTAATGAAAAACTAACTAAATGTGCAGTAACTTGTGCTACTGTGCAGTAGCACCAGCGCACAGTTTTTTTGTGATGATTACTGAGCAGTAGCCTAATAACACTGTGAAGTAGCATATTAGCATGGATTTTGACCAGCATGCTACTGTGCAGTGTTATTAGGCTACTGCACAGTAAGCGTCTTGTGTAGACACTGTGACACAACCTAGAAAAATGTAGTAAAAAATGTCATATTAATTCCTACAAATGTGTAATATTTGGCAATCTGTTTGGTCTTGGAAAAGAACCATGTACAATATTCCTTGAATTGTCATATTTTCCAGAGGAGGGGAATCTCCTGGAAGTTACACAAAACAACAACAGATCTTCTTCTATAAGACTTTAATATAAGACAACATAGTTGTGTGCTAAACAGTTCACGTCAAAGAAATTTCTCAATCTTTGATAAGGTTATAGTTTTGGATGATAAAGGTAATCATAGTGTTCATCTACACATGCAATTAATTTGAAGAAATAAACTCTGGAGCAGTTTGAGCCAAAGTAAACTACTCCTGGGTGCAGTGTCTACATGTGTACCCAGGAGAGCCGCAATTTGATCTGGGACACAGCAGTTTATGCCAGGGCTGCTCCTGCCCTGCTCAGCCTGGGCTGGCAGGGGGCACAGAGAGTCATCCCCAGGCTCTGGGTGGTGGTGTCAGGTGGTGTGAGGGCTGGTTGCAGCATGAAGGTACTAAAAGTGCAGAGCCATGTGGCTAGACAGCAGTCAGGAGTCTGGTCTTCTACTGACTGGGCAGACTGGGTGCAATTTATGCCCATACTCAGCATCTACACGTGCATTTAATCACAGTTACCCCACCCTAAGATAGTCCCTGACACCACTATCTTACAGTGGTGTTAATTCATTTACTGCAGCTTAATAGCATAACATGTGCAAACAGTGACGCTTTACTCCACAGCTAATTAGTCTACTCCAGAGTTAAGTGTGCAGGTACATGAAACCACACCGATTTAATATACTTCAAGATGTTATCATGTTGGCTTAGAAGCATATGATAACCTGACTAAAACTATACAGTATAATTATATAATAAAAATCATAGGGTTTGGAAAGGACCTCAATTGTTATCTAGTCTGACCACCTGTACACATACAGGTCATGCAGGATCCTGAAAAAGTGATGTTAAATGGATTATACTCTAGCAAACTGTCAGATCTCAAAGAATATTCATCTGTGAGGAATCATTATAGAATGGGAATTGCTATTAGTGATTTTCCAGAAAGATCAAATATCTTATTGATTATTTGGAAGCAAATTTAAAACTAGGACTGATAACATTTGCAGCTAACAAAAGATAGGCAGAATACTGTGCTTGATCATTTGTTACATTGCACCCAGTCTAGCAAAAATTGTGTTAAAACAGAAGAAGAATACTTTTAGGAAGAAGGAATTTGGATCATATTTACAGACTATCATAGAAAGCAGTGATTCTGAAAAAAAATTAGGGATCACCATGGACAAGCAATTCCTAGATATAAGAGGGATGGAGAAGACCACCAGAAGTCATCTAGACCATTCTGCCCTAAAGCAGGATTAATCATTCCAATGCAAAGATTCCACAGCCTCCCTAGTTAATCTAGCCTTGTGTTTAACTAAGTAATGATGTGCTCCAAGTGTGAGGCTGTGCAAAAAAGGGTTAGGTGGGTGTGTAACCAGGGGACTAGTGAGTAAGAACACGGTCAGGATTTTATCATGATACATGGACAGAACTGTTGAAGTTGACAGTCGAGTATTATGCACTGTTCTGATATCCAAATTTAAAAAGGACATTGAAAAATTGGAGAAGCAAAATAGAAGATTCACAAATATGATCTGAGGCCTGAAGACAATGCCTTACAGTGTGAAGCTTAAAAAGCTCAGTCTGTTTAGCTGATCAAAAAGAAAACTGAGAGGTGGCAAGTTTACAGTATATAAATAACTTAACAGTGAGGAAAATATTCAGTAAGAGATTCTTTAATCTAGTGAAGCAAGTAATAACAAGAGCTAATAACTGATATCTGAAATCTGAAGAATGCAAATAAGAAATAAGGTACAGATTTTAACAGATTAACGATTGGAACAAACTACTGTAGGTAGTGGTAGATTCTCTAGCTCTTGATAGACAATCTCCTAATCATAGAAAATAGGTAAGGAATATTAAACCATTCCTTAGAGACACTTGCTTAACCTGATCTTAAAAACCTCCAGTGATAGAGAATTTACATGCACCCTAGGTAATATATTCCAATACTTTAACTAACCTTACAGATATAGTTTTCGTGAAATCAAAGCTTAATTTCTTTTTCTTTTTCTGTTTAAACCTGTTACTGCTTGTCCTATACGGAATGGAAACAATGAACAAAGCTTCCTTTTTGCATTAACCAATTATAAATTCTAGAACTGCTATCATGTCTCCGTTATGTGCCATAGGTTTTTTTTTTAGACTAAAAAAACCCAATTTTTTTCAGTCTTTCCTCATAGGTCGTTTTCTAGATCTCTGAATATGTTTGTTGCTGTTTTCTGGATTCTCTCCCCAGTTCATCGAAATCTTTCTTAGTGTGGTCCTCTGAAACTAGCCTTATCATTGCTGAGTGGAATAGGAAAAGTAATTCACAGGTCTTAGATACAATACTTCTGTTTACACAGTCCAGTATTACGTTGCTGTTCATACAACATTGTGACTCATGTTTGCTCATGTTCATCCCGTAATCTGCTATAATTCACAAATTGTTCTCTACATGACTACTACATTGCCAATTATTCTCCATTTTGTTTATCTCCAAATCAAGACTGAACACCTTTTTGGTAGAAATGCTTTGTCTAAGTACAAATTATATTTCAGTTGATCACAAACTATTGGACTCAGCACAAGGGTAACTGGATGAAATTCATTACCTGTAAATGAATCAGATTAAAAGATAATAGGATAATTTGAGGCCATTGCTCCTAGTCCTGTCAAAAGCCTACCTCCATCCTCTCTGTAACTGCCCTTCAGGTATTTGAAGATTGTCATCCAATCCCAACCTCCTCAGTCTTCTCTTCTCCAGGCTAAATAACCATTGTTCTTTCAGCCTTTCCTCATAAGTGATGCTCCTCAGGCCTTTCATAGTTTTTGTTGCTCTCCACTGGACTCTTTCCAATTTGTTTACATCTTTCTTGACATGTGGGGCCCAAAACTGGACATGGTACTCCAGGTAAGGCTTCGACAGTGGTGAAAAGAGTGGTATTATCAGCTCTACATTCTAGGACTCTGCACAAACTGTCATTAAGAATATTTTGAAGCCATTAATGATAGTGTTTGAGTTACTGTATTGTATTATTATTGTATTTAAAACATGCTCCTTATTTTTACTAGGGTGTGAAGAAAATAGGATGTGATGAACCTTCTGCTCTACGCAGAAGGTATCACAGACCAAACATCTCCCTGCCTGCCTCTCACTTTCTTACATAATAAACAGGGAGTAATGGTCATTCACAAAATTCAAAGCTCAAAAAGGAATAGATGTGGGCAGATGAGTGCTTTTCTGAATACGCTCTTCGGAATTCCTCAGAGGGAGAAGACAAAAATTCTCGACCTCTGTACACTTGGCACTTGTCCATTAAAATACATGGGTTCCAATTACACCAGAACTTTGCCCACTGCTACCTTGGTAATTTTCTGAAATCATGTCCCTTCTTGCCGCACCCCCCACTCACAAAGTCATAAGAAAGTGCTGAAAGTGTCGTAATTCCTGTATCCAATATCTCCTGCTTATTTTTGTTATCCTCAAGGGTCCAACACATAGATTATATGTCTAATTTCCCCCACCATGTCTAAATCATCAAATAGTTAGACTCGTTGACTCATGGGGAGAAAGACTATTGTTTTTGTCCTCTTCAGAAACAAGTCTGCATCCATTATGTTGGACAGCCCTGTTCAAATAAGATAAGACTTGTATGCAAAGTAGACAGAAAATTCCCCAGTGCATGGACAACCTGTCTGCTTCCAGGAGATGGCAGTCAGCCAAGGAACAACCTCTTTGTAAGCAGTCGTATCTTCATTGGATCAGACTTTCCAGATGCAATGATAGAAAATAAAAAAAATCCTTTGGTTGTCTTGTGCAGTTCACAAAGCTTTAAGAACTCTCTATGCTGCAATCCATCTGACTCAAAGCAAAATATCTACCACTGTCTCTCCAACCACCACCCACAGGCTTCATCTGTCACAGTTTATTTATATCAAAGTGACCTTTGAATGATATATAGGGTAGAGGATGCTTAGGGGACACTATATTGGTGATCAAGGAAAATGTCCTACAAGGATACAGTTACAGGGCATTCTCCCTAGAGAAGTATGACACTTGATCAGCAGTCTTTCCAGATAGAGCCATTTGGCTTAATAGGAACAAGAATTAGTCGTACTCTTAAATTGGTATCTTCCAATTGTTATGATGACAAACTAATCCATTTGTGAAGTCCCCCTACAAACAAGACCTAGAAGGATCCAACTCTTTCAATGGAGGCCATAATCAGTTGAGATGAACATTAAGTTGTTTATTAGTTGATTACAATATCCTTAGCAAGACCAAAAAGAGACATGATTATTTGAAGTCTAAGAAACAAAGACAAAATCAGAGGATTGCCTTGTATACACATTGCCCTTCTAATGAGGGTCTAGTGAATGACTGAGTACACTGCTGCTTTTCTGCCACTGATTCAGTGACGCAGTCCTGAGATAACTGTTCAAATGTACTTCACAACGTCCCAGGACAAACTGTTAGCACTTCTTATATGGAAAATTTGGGGGGGGTTGTCCCAGAACAACAGATATGGACATCTGAACTATAGTATTTTGCCCTGAGATAAAATGTTTTCTCCTGAGACAAATGGGACATCTGTATTGCTTTCTAAATGAGGAATTAACATCTATGGATCCAATTCTACTGCCACGTATACAATTTTGGCACTAGTGTAGTTTCACTGACTTCAGTTACTTTTGATTTAAACAGATGTAAATGAAAGCATTAATTGTGTATTTTTTCTGGTTTGAAAAAAATTATAAAGCTGATATGGAGGATTAAGACAGACCTACTCTGTTGATGGCTTCTGAAGATTAAATGAGTAATGTGCTAAGTAAGAGATAATTATTACTATAAATAATATAGGGTAGTCTGCATATTATTTCTAGATAGTTTTTTTGTTTGTTTTTTTTAAGGAATCTTATATAAAAAGTACCTCTTCATATCCTTTGGGTCTTTCTAATGCATTCAGAGATTGCAACATATATGGCAGGAAGAAACAGAAGCCTCTGATAAGGGGTCTAGACCCCAAACATGCTGTTATGTGACACCAGCCCTTTTCCTAAACTCAAGACATAAGCATCCAGCCTCTCCTCTCAGAATAAGGAGATTGGTCTTGCTTGACCAATCTCATTTCCTTCTACGACCAGGTGACCTATCACCTGGACAAGGGAGATGAGATTGATGTCATATATCTTGACTTCAAAAAAGCCTTCGATCTGGTGTCCCATGATCGTCTCTTGGAGAAACTGGCCAATTGTCGCCTTGGGTCCCCCACGATCCACTGGCTGGAAAATTGGCTCCGGGGTCGGACCCAGAGGGTAGTAATTGATGGAAGTCACTCATCGTGGTGTCCTGTGACCAGTGGGGTCCCCCAGGGCTCTGTCCTTGGACCCATACTGTTCAACATCTTCATTAACAATGTGGACACTGGAGTCAGAAGCGGACTGGCCAAGTTCGCCGATGACACCAAACTTTGGGGCAAAGCATCCACGCCAGAAGACAGGCGGGTGATCCAGGCTGACCTGGACAGGCTCAGCAAGTGGGCGGATGAGAATCTGATGGTGTTCAACGCCAATAAATGCAAGGTTCTCCACCTTGGGAAAAAAAACCCGCAGCATCCTTATAGGCTCGGCAGTGCTATGTTGGTTAGCACTATGGAAGAAAGAGACTTGGGGGTCATCATTGACCACAAGATGAACATGAGCCTGCAATGCGATGCTGCGGCTAGTAAAGCAACCAAAACCCTGGCTTGCATCCATAGATGCTTCTCAAGCAAATCCCGGGACGTCATTCTCCCCCTGTACTCGGCCTTAGTGAGGCCGCAGCTGGAGTACTGCGTCCAGTTTTGGGCTCCACAATTCAAAAAGGATGTGGAGAAGCTTGAGAGAGTCCAGAGAAGAGCCACGCGCATGATCAGGGGTCAGGGAAGCAGACCCTACAATGACAGGCTGAGAGCCCTGGGGCTCTTTAGCCTGGAAAAGCGCAGGCTCAGGGGTGATCTGATGGCCACCTACAAGTTTATCAGGGGTGATCACCAGTATCTGGGGGAACGTTTGTTCACCAGAGCGCCCCAAGGGATGACGAGGACGAATGGTCACAAACTACTACAAGATCGTTTCAGGCTGGACATAAGGAAGAATTTCTTTACTGTCCGAGCCCCCAAGGTCTGGAACAGCCTGCCGCCAGAGGTTGTTCAAGCGCCTTCATTGAACACCTTCAAGATGAAACTGGATGCTTATCTTGCTGGGATCCTATGACCCCAGCTGACGTCCTGCCCTTTGGGCGGGGGGCTGGACTCGATGATCTTCCGAGGTCCCTTCCAGCCCTAATGTCTATGAAATCTATGAAATATTTTACATGTGCGCATTCATACCTCCATATCTTGCATGGATTGAGTGTGCCATTATCCTGGGAAACAAACAGCTCTGATTGTGGGGACATGTCTACACATGATGCCACCATGTGTGTCTGCATGTGAACAGCAGCTACTTTGCCATAACAGCATGCTCCCTCATTATAGCATACTGCTATGGCAAAGCAGCAGCTAAAAATAACCATGCGCCTGGCATATAGCACAACTTGGGCTGCTATCCAAAAGGAAGTTCTAAAGCACAGCACAGTAGCAACATTGCCATATAGGCATGTGTAGACGCGTCCTGGATATAGCAAGAATCATTACTGGTATAGGTTAGGGACAGAAATTACACATAAACAGACATAAGTGATTGGAAACTAATCTAAACCTGTAACAGAACACAAGTTCAGTGCATATAGACCAATTTCAATATGGCAGACTCTGGTTTCAGATTGACCTGGATAGATGTAGTATCAGATTGAATCACTTTTGGTTGAATCACTGGTCAGTTGAACTTCTTCTGTTCCAGATCCTCTCCTGACACAAGTTAGGATGCAGTCCCCCAGGATCTTTTCCACCCTCCCCTGCTAACTCCACCCCACATTATCTGCTCCAGCTGAGCCAGGTGGTCCCACCCCTAGGCTGTCAGAGCTGAGGCAGCAAATCCTCTGCTCCATAGCCTGGGGCAGATAGGGAGTGGGGGGAATGGCCCCTTGCTCTGGCCCCAATCCCCAGAGCTAGGGTCTGCACAGCAGGTGTTGGGGGGGGCAGCCCCCAAGGAAGGGGATTTTCCACTCTGCAGCCCAGCTCTGTCAGGTTGTGAACACCCAGCCCTGCCCACCTTGCCAGTCCCCTGCCTCTCAGCCACAGCCAGCAGAAAAACAGAAAATGGCTTTCCCCCAACCTGTTGTACAGACCCCAGCTGGAGGAGGGGGGCGTGCGGCAAGACATTCCATTCCCCCTCCCTTGAGGTGTCCCAATGGCTGATAGGTTGGGGGCTGACAAGGGGGTGAGATTGGGGTGTTCACATCCCAGCAGATCTGGGCAACAGGTGTGGGGAAGCCCCCACCTTGGGGGCTTCTCCCACCACCTGCTGTGCAGACCCTGGCTGGCAGGGGGGCATTCCCCCTCTGCCATCCCCTCCCATGGCTGAGGTATCTGTCTGCCTTGGCCAACTGAAGAGTAAAAGTGAGATCTGTTCATTAATGGTCCAGTCTATGCAGCTTAGAGAAAGCTGCATAGATTGGATCAATTCTGCCTCAGGCTTTTTGACTGTCTGTACTTAGCCATAGAGCACACTAGTTCTGTCAGGCTTTGCAGGCCTGCTGCTGCAGCAGTTAGAAATGCTGCATTAAAATTAATGTCACATTTCTTTTGAATCCTGGAATTACTTGCCTGGATTTTAGTGGAATTTATAAGTAATACCTCAGCTATTTTTTAAAACTAAAATTGTATTTTCATTTACAAAGAAATGGTTATAGAAGCATGGAATTTTGTTTTTGGCAAGTGCTGTATTTCCTCCTGAGGTGTAATTGAAAATCAGCCTGAAATAGCAAATACTTTTATACAGATCTAATTTAAATATGCCCTACCCAAAGGGGTTTTCTCTCCCCCACCCTTAAAATGTATTCTCAGAGCCAATCTTCTGTGACTAGTCTTGGTATTTAAGCCAGAGTTCAGTTTCTGAATGAGGTCTGCTTTTGAGCCAATAGGATAATGACTTTTCTGGGGAATAATACCATATATGTTTCAACACTGCCTTTTTTGGCTAGTTAACATGTGATGCTCCGAAGAGGGTCTAAACCACTGAATCTCAGTCAGGCTGCTACAACACCCTGGGGTGCTATGAGATCATTTCAAGGGTTCTCTGGGGTGCTATACAATATTAGGACTGTTAGATGTGCAACCCCCTATATATGATTCACAAGATAAACCCAAAGATTTCATATAGGAATCCATTGCGTCAAAAACCTTCTGACCTGTCATGGTATTTCTGAATTTTCTGCGATAGAAAAATTTCTCTATTACTTTATGCATTTGAAAAATAAGTGAAACCCAAGATCCAGCATTTTCCAAGGGATGCCTTGAATCTAAAAACTTTGAGAAACAATTGTCTAAACAAATAATTCATAGTTCATAAATTCTGCCCTCATTTTAGCCTGAGTATTTCTGTTTATGAATTTTCAGCAGGAAACTTACAGTTTTTATCATATTTGTTCAATATTTGCAGTTATTTGCTGAAATTTCATTTTGAAAAATCATTCCATCAAGAATTAATTGTAACTGTTTAATTTTCAAAATGAAACATCTGTTAGTTAGTTCTGACTAGATACATCCTATGGTTTTGATTCTGTTCCCTGACTGGAAAATATCACTCCAATGCTCAGGTCTCCATTGAGAATAATCATATCTAGGAGTTCAGAATATACCACAAATATTCTATTATATTTCCTTACACTGTCCCATTTCAGAGAATATTCCTTCCAGGTAACTCAATTGTTAGATTATTTGCAGAGAGCCAACACACAAGAGGCACAAGTATAACTTGAAGAAATTCAGTTTGTTATTTGAGAGTATTCTCAAATAAAAAATGTTTGCCCAGATTCCAGGCTGAGCTCTTTAGGGAGTCCACTCTTATCCAGACCTTCCTGGCCAATGGGGGGAGACTCCAGGGGAATTTCACAGATGTCTGTGTACATACATGAACAGGACCAGTTGTAAAAAGAATTCAAAGAATGGAAAGTCTGAGGGATCATAATTTTGCTACTGGGAAGAAAAGACCTTTCAGGGGAAAATATGGGAATTCCAAAGTTTTAGAACACTAATTTAAAAGATATACATATGAATTGCTAGATCTTTAACTAAAGTGTCTTACACGAGACTGTGGACCTTGTTGCACAATAATTTTGGGCAGTTCCTGGAGTTCCGAACACCTGGATTGCCCACGCAATACCTGAAACTAGTTTTAAGTCTCCATACACCACTCCAGGACAAGATTATCTCTGATCTGTTACCCAGCTCATGTTATACCCCACCCAGCTCCACCTTCCCACTGGCCAGGATCAGGCCCACTGTCCCCCTCCCACCTTTCCCAGCTCCCCAGATCCCTCCTGCCCTTGCCAGTTCCCCCTCCACTTCCTTCCAGAGGAGCAGGCAGGGAAGGGTTAGCCTGCCTGCCTGGCTACTGCCCCTGCTCTCCAGGCTGGCACAGCCCAGAGAAGAGCAGGAGCCCAGCTGGGGGAGGGTGGGTGGGAGGTGGGGGCTGGACAGGAAGGTTAACCCTTCCCTGCCCACTCCCCTAGGACAGACACCATGGGCAGCCACAAGTAAGCAGGGGCAGAGAAGGCGGGGGGGGGGCAACCTTGGGGGTGGGGAGTGCCAAGAGAGACCTCTAGAGGTGGAAGGGCAGGGGCAGGAAGGAAGCCCAGAAAGGGAGTGGGTGGGGGTGAGTATCTTACCTTTCACTCCTTCAGGCCCCTGCTGGCCTGAAGAGTAAATGCTCCCAACTCAAGATAGCACTAACATGGATCAACACTTATGTATAGGCAGCTACAAGTAAGCAGGGGCAGAGAGGGTGGGGGGCAACCCTGCTTGTGGGAGGAGGCAAGGGAGAGCTCTGTAGGGGGAATGGCAGTGGCAGGAGGGAATCCTAGAAAGGGAAGAGATTGGTGGGGGAGGAAGTATCTTACCTTTCAGTCCTTCAGGTCCCAGTTGGCCTGAAGAGTGACTGCTCCAAACTCAAAAGACCACTAACACTGACCAACATTTATGTGGCACAATGTTTAACATATAACAAAGCCCTATCATGCTGCCATAAGACTAAGTAAAATTCACCTGAAAATAGTCTGTTCCATGTCAACCGTGTTTATTTTATTTTGAAATTTCTTAAATTCTTTAGGCATCTTTATTCAAGAGGTCAAGTTCAGAATGCATTTATGATCAGAGGAAAGTAGGGCTGGAAAGGACCTCATGAGATCACCCCTGACTAAACCAGCCCAGCCAAGTGTCTGTCTATTCTGCTCTTGAAAACTTTTAGAGATAGATATTCTACAATTACCACAATGCTTGACCATCCTCCTATTCAGATAATTCCTCCTAATCTCCACCTTAAATTCCATGCTGAAGCTCAAGGCATTGCTCGTAGTGTTATCCTTTACAGCCACAGAGAAAAGGCTATTTACATCCTCTTTGTAATCACCCTTCAGGTACATTAAATCCCACCTCACTCTTCTTTTTTTCAGACTAGATAACTATAGTTCTTTCAGCCTTTCCTCATAACTCTTCTTTCACAGGCCCCTCATACTTTTTGTTGCTCTGTTTTGAACTCTTTCCAAACTGTCCACATCCTTCTTGAAGTATGGGGCCCAAAACTGGACACAGTACTCCCAGTGAGGTGCTCACCCATGCTAAATAGAGTGGAAGAATCACTAAACTTGATTTGGAAGTGACATTCCTGTTAATACAACCCACTATGCTGTTAACTTTTTTGCATGAGACCACACTGTTGGCTTATATTCACCCTATGGTTTAGCCTCAGTCCTTCTCTGCAGAACTGAGGCATAGCCTACCATTTCCCATTCTGTTTTGTGTGTGCAATTATTCCATTTCAAATGTAGGGCTCTGCACTTGTTCTTGCCCAGTCTCATCTGATTGACTGTGGACTATTTCTGCATTGATGACTACTCTTTGGATGTGTCTACATCTGCAAATGCTGCAGGGTGGGTTTACTCTAGAGTAAATTACTGTAGAGTAAATTCATCCCAGGCAGGTGCCTACACATGCAGGGATGTGGAAGCAGATTTGCTGGTCCTGGCAGCCATCTGCTTCCACCTGCAACAGCCCTGCACCAGCCCCTTGCAGCAGCCAGGGGCAGCTCCAGGCTCCCCCTGGGTGCTATCACAGGATCTGGCAGGGAGCACTGGGCCAGAGGATAGCTTCCTGTACCTGGGAGCTGCCTGTTCCCAGGAGCTGCGTGTTGCCAGGGTGGGTTCTGGTGGAGAAGCCTAGGTGGGGACAATGTCCCCGTGCCCTGGCAGCAGGGAGCTTCCGGCCCCAGCTCCCTAATTGGGGGGCAGGAGGCTTGGAAAGAGCTGCAGGGTAAGAACAGATGTCACCCCCCTGCCCATCTCTGCTGGTGGGGCAGATAGCAATGGACCCCTAGCTGGTAAGTCCCCAGCCAGCTCCAGACTGCATGCACAGACTTCCCTGTGCAGACTTTCCTGCGCAGCCTAGAGCTGGCTGGGAACTGTCCTGGTCAGGGGCAGGTCCCAGCCAACTCCAGGCTGGGTGGGGAACTTTCCCTATGCAGGCAGCTCCCAGCCCTCTCTACACAATCATGATTGGGGAGTAGGGACTGGGAGCTCCCTGCTGCCAGGGCTGGGGGACATTGTTCCTGCCTGGGCTCTGGTGATGGAGCCTGCCCTGGCATGAGGCAGCTCCCAGGAGCAGGGAGCAATGTCCTGGGCCATGCTGTACATCAGACCAGAAACAAATTTCTCCTGGTCAGCCATCTACATGTGCTACCTGTAAATACACAGTATTTACAGGTAGCAAATTTTCTCATAGAGCAAATTACTGTTCAGTAAACATCTGCACTTGTAGATAGGGTTGCTTACTGAACAGTAATTTGTGCTAATCCTGAGTAAATTGCCTTGTGTAGACATGCCCTTTGAGTAGAAAAATCCAACCAGATATGTATACACCTTACACTACTTTGCATCTGATCTGTATTTCCTTTGCTTCATAGATTTCATAGACATTAGGACTGGAAAGAACCTCACAAGATCATTGGGTCCGGCCCTCTGCCCAAGGGTCAGGAAGTCAGCTGGGGTCAGATCACCCCAGCAAGATAAGCATCTAAGCATTTCTTAAAGGTATCCAGAGTAGGTGCTTGTACCACTTCTGGGGAGAGTCTATTCCAGACTCTGGAGACTTGGATGGTAAAGAAATTTTTCCTTATGTCCAGTCTAAAATGGTCTTCCAGCCTCTGCCAGTTCCCTAGTCAATTCATGGTCAAGATCTTTCTTCTGGTTAGGAAGTCTGTAATCATGAATGACTGGGGCCTCCTGAGACTGGGGGGGGGGGGCACCATTTGTAGGTGGCAGCTTTGGCAGCAAGCAGGGGCCACCTACAAATGCCAGCGGGGATGTCAGTGGCAGGGGTGGGAGGGGGTGAGAGGTGATCAGGGCAGTGGTGTCATTGGCAGTGAGCAGGGACCACCCGCGGATGCTGGAGGTGGTGTCGGTGGCAGTGGGTGGTAAGCAGCTAGCAGGTACTGCCTGCAGACGCTGGCAGTGGTGGCAGCATTCAGAGGGGGGCGGATGGTGAGCAGTGACTGCCTGCAAAAGCCGGCGGCAGCTTCAGCGGCAGCCAATCTTGGCAGGGGGTGGGGGGTGGGCACAAGTCCCACCCCACATGCCTTCCCTACGCGTAGCCTATGTCTATATCATAGTATCATAGTAGCTAGGGTCAGAAGGGACCTAAACAGATCATCAAGTCTGACCTCCTGCCTTGGGCAGGAATGGATGCTGGGGTCATATGACCCCAGTCAGGTTTCTGTCCAGCCTCCTCTTAAAGACTTCCAAGGTAGAAGCGAGCACCACTTCCCTTGGAAATTGGTTCCAGGTCCTAGCCACCCTAACCATAAAGTAAACCTAAACTGTAATAGACTCCTACAGTTATTTCCCCTTCACAACGTTCTCCCCATATTGGAACGCAGAGTGTGTCAAATCACCCTCCTTGGGTGCCAATCTCTGCTTGTAGAGAAGTGTACTGCTCCTTCACATAGAGAGCTTGTTAATTAGAATGCCAGGAGAGTACCAAAAACCTTGCTACGGTCTAGGTATGTCACATCCACTGCTCTCCCCCCATCCAAAGAGCCCATTTACATAATTTATAATCAAAATACAACATTTTAAGAATATTCTAAAGCTAAAATCCTTCAACTCAAAAAGCCCTTCAACCTGCAGGCATTCATATCTGCTGATTGTTAGTTAACTTGTCCCAAATGCTGGAGCATGATGGTGACAATGGTGGCCTTGCAAGTAACCAGGACTCATATTGTACATACAGACTAAAATCAACAAAATGAAATGTCTCCAGAAGCTGGAAAAGACTTTAAATACCAGACATATTTGAATATGATCTTTACTGGTGACACTACCAAATGTGTATCAGCAATATTCTCTGGTCAGTTGTGTGTACAGAGGATTCATTAAGTGCAGCCCAGCATGGAATGCATTTCTGTAATTCATTCTAGAGCTCACAGAAGCATACATGACATGGCAGTTTCTGCATAAGAACAAAAACTGAAATAAAGTCCTCAAATTCAACTTTTAAAAAGGACTTCTAGGCACTGACATTAGTAATTCAGAAGCAATAGATGCTGTGATGCTATCTGATGAAAGTCTTACCCCTAAATAAGACACTATCTTATCTTATCTTATCTTCCTACTTACTATAATCAGCACCACTTTAATTTGATCATGTTTTGGTCTGCCTTTTTCTGATTTATATCACTTTCTCAAACAATGACTGGGTCAGAAAGCAAATTCCACTATGATAAATCTTCAGAGATACAGCATAAACCATATTGTTCCAATTTTAGGTTGACCTATTTTCCCTCAAAGAGAACCATCAAAATCAGAGTTAAATTATATGCAGGATCAACTTAATAATCAGAGCAATATTGTGGTAATGTACAAAACACATAACCCTGTATTCTAGCCTTAAGGGCCAGTCTTTATGGTGTCATCTGTTCCCCACCCTTAAGCATGTTGCACTAGGTCATATGCTCTGTCATTACTATGTACGGTGTATAATGAGTTAGCCCTTAAAGGTGGCATGTCATCTGTTTTGTCATGGTGGCAGAGTGGCAGGCTCAGATCTGACCCATTTATATCACTGCCCCACAGATCTCAGGAATCTCCCTGTCTGCCTAGAGTAGGAAGCATGCATGGTAGAAGATCGAAAAACCTTAGAGCCCTATGGCAAGTTGAGGCTTCCAGAATCACTATAGGAAAGTGGGATTTGACTAATGTTGAGTCCTCAGCTATGGACTACAGAGCCAGGAAAGAACTCACAAAGTTTGTTGGCATGAAACCGCACAGATTTGGATACACTTAAGAACCATGGACATTTAAAAGAATGAATTGGGTTCTATTATTTTTTTATAGTGAATTATGCATTAATTATTTGGAAAAGACTAATTATCCTGAAAATATGTAGCACTAAACTAAAAAAATGACTGAGGCTAAATTTAAAATATTTAAGAAACAACAATATGTTTAAATTGTCCAAAACACAAATTTTGCTCACACTTTTAGCAAAGGTTAAATCTGAGCTGATTCCTGAACGTAACAGTGGGGTAAATACTGAAAGCAACTGTCCCCTTCCCTATGTCCCTCAAAGAAGTAAGATTTGGATTTTGACCCCTTATAACCAGGCACATTTGGGTCCAGGATTTTGGCTCTACGTATCACATGTTGCTTGAATCCAAATTGGCAATTTGCATCTAGCATTTTAATAAGGACAGTTTTAGTTTAAACCTGTAAATGGTTTCCATTTATTAGAAATATCAGTCTTGATATATGTTGTTATGGATTATATTTGGTACAGAAAGTTTTGGTGGGGTTTTTTTGTTTTGTTTTTGTTTACATTTTAAGTAGTTTTAGTGAAATTAATCTTTGGGGTCCTTTTCTTTATTATTTGTTTCATCTGTGGACTTGTAAGAGCAACAGAAGTTCAAAGACTTTATCTGAAGTTACTGGGAAAAGCCATTTTTCCTACAATTGAACTTGAAGAGGCAGGGTCAGTTTATATTCAGGGCTGACATAATCAAATCAATTAAATGTTGTTTTTTTCACAAAATTCCTCTGTAGTCATAAAATATTATTATTCCCACTTTACAAATGGAAACACACAAGAGATGTGTCCAATCCAGTTTGGTTTCTGAGTTTCCTTTATTTAGATGCCAGACTGTCTAAAACATTGGTACTTGAGCCTGGAAGAATGATCCAATTTGATTGAATTTAGGCACCTATGTTTTTTATAAGAGAATGGGGAGAGGCACAAGGCTCCAATGGCAAGCCAAAGTTACCCAAGTCTGCTTGGTGAAAATGTATGGGATGTTGTTCTCAGTAGTTGCCCCTCCACAGTGGAACTCCTCCTTCAAATCACCAGAGACATCTTTCATCTTTCAAAAGTTTAGTAACAAACTTTTAATTGGGTAAGCATCTAACAAACAGAACTAGGTTGAGATATTGCTTAGGGATGCCTTTGTTTTATCTTGATATTCTAATTCCCTTTCAAGTTGTTTTTTTATCTTTCACTCTAGTGGGGGGCAACCTTTTTGGCGGACGGGCCACAAGTGAAGTCCAAAACCCTCTCTGAGTGACACTCCAGTCGCTTCCCTTGCCCAATTGGTTGCTCTGCTTTCTGCTCCCTGCCTTCTGCCTCCCACCTGATCTGTTGCTCTGTTCTCTGTTCCTCCCCTATCTTCTCTAGTTTCCCTGCTTCCTCCCTGCTTCATGCCACATATGAGGGGTTTCTGCATGCCATGGGTTGGCCAAGCCTGCCTAGTGGCTAGAATAGTCACCCAGGAAGTGGAAGAGCTAGTTCTAGGCCCTCCTCAGAGGAGATTCACTGCAGGGAAGTGTCCTAATCACTATGATATAGAATGGAATAAACCCTCATCCCCTCCTGAGGTTGAAGCTGGCCCCCAGGGAAGCCAGAAATTTAAGAATCAAGGGGCTAGAAGGAGAGTAATGAGGTAGCATGTGTCTGTATCCTCTTGTTACAGCCCTTGGGAGGGAATCCTGACTTTTGATCCAGGTTCCAAAGGATTATACAGATCAACTTGGGTACCTTACTTCTAAGTCCTGTTTAGTCATTTCTAAGTCTTTTTAGTGTCTTGTCCAAGTTCACACAGGATAGCTCCTAGGTTTCTAACCCCTTGGATCATTCTTTCTTTCCCAATGCAAATTACATAGTTACATAATTCCACACAGACTAGTATCATAGGGTGCAGTTACATGTGTGCTTTACAAGGCTCATCTACATGTTCATTAATGCACCATGGTTACTGTGTATTAAGTTTAGTTCTTGCTTAACCAAGTACTAAATCAATAAGCAGTAGCTTGTGCTACTACATAGTAGCACCGCTGCATGGGTTTTATTGACACTTACTGCACAGTAGTCTAACACTACTGTGCAGTAGCATATTAGCACGGGTTTTGCCCAGTGTGCTCCTGTGCAGTGTTGATAGGCTACTGCACAGTTAGCATCTTGTGTAGACAGGCCCACTATGGAGTAAAGTAATTATCTGCAGTAAAGCATCATCTATATATGCACTGGTATTAGGGTGCAATAAACTAATTAACTCTGCCATAAGATTGTATATTGGGGACAGTACTGTCTTATGGCAAAGTAATTTCTTGTGCTGAAACAGCATGTAGGCAATGACAACAGCTGTAAATTGCCCCAGTCACCCCAGCCAGCAGAGGCCTGGAGGACTACAGTATGAACTAACTCCCCTCCCATTCCATCCTTCCCCCTAGCCATGGGACACCCCCTGTTCTTCCCACCCCCAGGGCTCCCCCCTGCCCCTTGGGGTGCCACCCTAATTTGTGCCTCTCTCCTGCCCATAGGACATTAGTTATCTTTGGTTTTTGTATTGTCTGTCCCAGGGGGCAGGCAGGGAAGAGTTAACCTGCCTTTCTGGTCCCTGCCATTGCTGGGTTGCTGCTGTTCTGGCCCAGAGAATGGCAGAGCTGTGGCACCCTTCCCTGCCTGCTCTCCCAAGACATAAAGGACAGGCAGCCACAAATAAGACGGGGGCAGGGAGTAGGGATCTGTGGTGCTGGGTGGGGTGCAGAGGGGTTAGGGGTACACAGGGCCGGATCCTGGCCAGCAGGGGAGGGCGGTGGGTGGTGCGTTTATCACTAAAGTGTAGCCTGGCATGTCTGCATCTTAGTGTAACACGAACTGGATAACTTGGATTAGATATAACCCTGTTCTGGAGAGAGCTAACTTTGAGCTGCATAACGAGTGCTTAAAACCAGTTCTAGATTTTAATGAGCAGACAATCCAAGGGTTAAGAGCTCCAGGAGCCACCCAAAATTACCATGTAATAAGGTGCTAAGATGAAGGTGGCTTCAATAAATCCAATAATATTTCAGAGGATATTTTCAAAAGCATCTAAAGGATTTAGGAATACAAATACTGATAATATTCATCAGAGCATGTGTTGCTAAATCTCTTATGTCTCTCAAATCTCTTTAAATATTCTGCTTAACATTTTATACACTTGTTTGGTAAAGAAAGGAATTAGGCGGTCTTTGCCCTTTCATTTTATACTTTTATTTGAAATCTATTGTTGGGCCTATATTTCATGTACCTGAGTCTCAACTCACTTGAATTATTTTACACCCTTGAATTCAGTCAAGTTCCAATTAATTCACACTGACTTAAATCAGAAGAAAGTCAGGCCCTACATGTGTCCCTTTTGTATCCAGACTTTTGAGAGTTAAAGCACAAATTGCTCATGTTCATCTCTAAATTTTAATGCACAGTGCTGGCAAGTATACACTTGAATCATAGGCCTCAGATGTATGGAATCATATAAGTTTGCATTTTTAAGTTACCTTATAATCACTGACCTACAAAGTCTTTTATAATTACTACTAACAGCTTATGAAGATTTTTAAAAGCAGCCAGATATTTGTTTTTTGAGCAGGAAGTCTTTAGACTGTATCCTCAGCTGCTGTAATTTGGCCTAGTTCTATTGATGTAAAATGAATTAGGCCATTTTTTAGCAGCTAAAGTCACTTCATTCCTGTTCCCTTTGCTTTTTGTATGTAGTCTATCCATTGCCCATGAAATTTATATATACACAGCCACAGTTTTGTTACAATATGAATGATAAAGTAGAATGTACAGATCTCTGTTAGTAAAAGCTTTTCTATTATGAACCAATATGCATTCCCTGTGGTTTTTAATTCCTCATTCATAAGGATGAATAGGAAGGCCTGAAATAAGAGAAGAAAATATATTTAAAGGACACAGGGGAAAAATGTACCACAACATTTAGCTTCAAAACAAAGCCTTAATATCTTTTTGTATAAATAAATGCGTTCTGATAAATGGTAGAGAGAAAGATAGAGAGAAAGGTGTGATGTGCTTATATAAAGGTCTGATGCCAATTTTCTTTCATTTCTTTGTTCAGTGTCATAGTTTCCTGTAAACTATAACCTTTCTTTTGAAAAATAAAGTCTCTAGGTAGAATTCATTTGGTTCTTCTGCTGCTGCTTCATTAGCGTTTCCTGTTTATCAGTGTTGTTCTAGTGAAAAAAAGAAAGTTCAAGGTTTTGTTGTTGTTGTTTAATGTGCTATTTGCTATGGAAGTTACTGGATTGAAGAATTGCTTAGAAAATTGCAGTTGATCCTCACTGATCTTAATTTGAGCTGTAATTTTTTCTGTCTACAGAGCAGTAAGGATTTGCATAATGCTATAAACAAAATATTCAGGCTATGTACAGTAATGTTAAGTTAAAAAGAGAGTATTATATGAAAATTCAAGCTGTCAAAAATTGCTACAGGGTAAACGAATGGTACCCAGCATTCAAAATAAATTAATTTTTGAATCATATAAGCAAAATATGTAAGACAAAGACAAAAAATGTATAAATTTTAAAGAAAGACTAAAATATTAAAATGATACTATGTCATAGTTATTCCTAAGGGATCTCACATGAAGAACTCATTAAAGATTCAGAATTAACATGTGGCTAAAATATAGGGGGGAAAAACATTTCAGATCCAATATAAAAACCCTATGAAAATAAAGATAATTTGTTGGCATCTTGTTATTCCAATTGAAACCTATGTTTCTCCTTAGAGACTAGTGGAATATATCACTGATATAACCTTTTGGTGAATCAGGTCATTGTAAGTTTTGGGTTTTTGATCTTATTTATGGCAATGTGAATATCCTTTACCATATTTCCCACTAGAAAAAATATTCCTGGGAAAATATTTAGATGTGAAAAAAAAATCTACAGTAAAACTGAAACAGATATACTATCATATACCCCATACTTTGTAGAATATGGGGTAAATTCAAAAGAGGTGTCAACAGCATAGTTGACAAACTGGGTCTTGAGTTTATCCTGCCTTGCTCATTATTTAGTTACTTCTCCAGATATAGCCAACATTCTATATCCATTTTGAACAGGTGTGAATTACTACACTAGACAGTGGGAAACTAGATTTGCTAATACAAGATGGTCAGACAGCAAGGATTTGAGCTGACTGATTCAACATTCTGTGCATGTTCACAATGTGCACTGTTTTTGTCTTTTACCATAATAAAATTCCAGAGGCTAAAGGGGGACATTCTTGTACTTCTTATTTTCTGGTGATCTGTAATATTTTCCTTGATTACCAGTTTTCGTAGCCATAACACCTCAGTGTTTGACTCTATTGATATTTAGTTAGATGTCAGCTAGACTTGTTGTGAAATCTAATTCACCAAGATCTGTGTGATATGTATTGTATTTCAGTAATGTGGTATTTTTTTAACTAAACCTGTGACTGCAGCAGTAGCAGTAATGCAACAATGTCCCTATAAGCAAAACAGTCCATACCATATTTTTGGTATGTTTATATTCCTGATCCTTCACACCAGTTACTGAAGTTTATCGAAAATGTACATTGTATGATAATTATTATTTATGGGCTAGGGACAGACATTACACATAAACCAGTTTAAGTGATCAGAAACTGGTTTAAACCTGTAACAGAACAGATAATTAGTGCACATAAAACAGTTTGAAAATGGCTGAACCAGTTTGAGATAAACCTGGCTGAATGTCGTATCAGACTTAAGTGATTTGGAGAAACCAGTTTATGTAATGTCTGTCCCAGATCCCTTCCTGGTTTAAGTTAAATGAGATCCCCCCAGTATCCCAGTATGCTGTCTGAGCTGTGGGGCTCTCTGCTCCACAGCAGGACTGGCCCCTCCCCTCTGCTCCCTGGCTGGAGCTCCAGCAGAGACTTGCAGGCACAGCAGGTTCTGCTGGCTTCCCTCTCCCCTCCCCTGCACCACTTGCTGCTTAAGAGAGATCCCTTCCTCCTCTCTCCCATAGGACAGACCATAGCCAACATGTGGTATGTAAGGCATATAGGACAGTATCCACTTAGAGATTTTTGGAGCTAGTCAACAGCTCAAATGGTAATGTTCCTGCATCCCTTCCTTTGGAAAAAGCTGTTTATAAAGAGCTTGAACTAATGATTGAGGCTTTGTTTTCTGAGGGGGTGCTAAATGCTGATAAAAGAGCTGATAAATGGTTTGTTATCAGGGTGGGAGGGAACCCCTCCCTAATCACAGCATCTTGCCAGGGCCTGGCCATAGCCCCCTCAGCTCAGCACTGTGGAAGGGTGGGAGGAGTGCTCTAGTGCCCCCGAGCTTTTAGCCTAAGCCACGGCAAGCATGTGCCGGCAGTTTTTCAGTCCAAGGGGGATGTCTTTATGGTTACAAAGTGATTTAGCCTAGCCAGGTTAGACTAACCTGCAAAAATTGAATCAATTCAATATGCTTTTTGAATGTCTGCTCCTATCCAGGTTGTTTAGAGATTGTGGGTACATATGCATGCATATGTGGGGGAGAGTTGAAAGTGTTATTGTATCCTCTGATTATCTACATTTTTTTATCTGTGGGTTTTCCCTGAACATAACTCGAGTGGGGTAGTACATTTAAAACACAGAACTTTTTTAGCACAGATACCATTACAGTTAGTAGTTTTACTACCTCTTAATATAAGCATGAGTAATAAGGTATTTTTCCCTTTATGTTAAAAAATACAGTTCACTAAGTTAAGCATTCATACTTCAGATTTGACAACACTTTAGTGGGAGAGCTTACTCTGTTCAACATGTAATTATTCAGAGCTGTTCTCCACCCCTCTTGGCAGTTTACGGATAACTCTTGATGGGGTCAGGACCTGTGTGCATGGAGGAGGCAGGAATTGCTTGGAACATGTAGCAGGAGTCAGAAGTGGCATTTGAGAGAGAAATATTGTCCTCACTTTGGCTAAACAGAAATGTCCATGGAAATCTAATATTACTTTTCTCTATATTACTTATCCATAGCTTAGTCCTTGCTGGGGAAATCAACTTTTAAGGGATTCTCAGGGGAGCCCATTGTGAGAGTCCCTGCCAAGGAGTAAAGATTACCACTGGTACCCTAGTGCCTTGTGTCCTGTCAGTCTAAGGTTTTAGAGTTGTTCATTATAGGGGGAAATACTTCTCCAGTGGAAAAAGGTTGAAGCAACTCTACTCTAACTCTATTCATGGAATTTTCTGTCCTTTGGTCCCCTATTGTAGGTTTTACTTTAAGTGGGAACAACCCCAGCCTACTGTTTTTATTCCAGCATTTCCCAGGGGACAAAAAGCACACTATCATTGAAAACCCCCAGAAGTTAATTGAGGTTGCCTAAGTTAGAACAGAGGGGCATCTTTTAACAAAAAACAAGTGGAAAGGATTTTGAAATTTACTACAAACCTGTGCTTGTGAGTTAGTACATATTCTGCCCTCTAGTGACAGGAAAAATTGCATTGACCAGCTGAAGATGGCATTAGAAATGTATGTTAAAGAATTAGGAGACCCTAATACTTCAGTGCACTGCTAAATAGGTGGCAGAAACTGAAGAAATGGCTACAGAGGCAAATCTAAGCAGGAAACTTTTCAATCTTCTTGCAGTCTGAGGATGGGTTGGATCTATCAAAAACTGTAAGTAGTTCTGCACAAAAGTTAATTCTGCAGTCTGGCTCTTTGCCCTGATGCATCTCACATCTCTTCATACCAAACCCCATTTTGTTATGGTTACAGATAGCTTGGAGTTTGGACACCTTCTAAGCAGGGCTTTTTGTATTAATATGAGCTATACAATCAAACTGCTTGTATATAAATTTGGAGGTAGGATTTGTGGTATTCCAAATCATATACACCCTTGGCAGCAAGGACTTTACTAGTAAATCTTTAGTCAGTACTAATTTGAAAAGCAAAATTACATCATTTACATTTTAGAATCAAAAAGAGACAACTTGAGGATTTTGCAGTGCTCTGAAGAACACTAGAATAATACTGTGGTTGAGAAAAAAAAAGCAGCTGACCTTAATCAACAACTCTATCTATGAAAGGTGGATCATTTCCTGGGTGTTGTTTTGTTCCTTTCATTTTCAAATGAATTCAGTGAGAGTGGAAGATATTTGGCACTTTTCAAAATCTGGACCTAAAAAAAATAACAGCAGAGTTCTTATCATTGCTTCTTTAATCCAAGAGATCTTCCATACCGGTACCACAACTACAACAACCGAACAATGCCATATTTTCATTATGTCATTATTTGCAGTTCCATTCACAGTGCCATGATTCATATTACATAAATGACAGTAGACAGATAGGTGTAAGAAAATAAGTCCATGTTGTGGGGTTTAATAATATAGTGAATTTCATGACAGCAAAGTAAAAGTGATTTGGAGTGTCATCTAATCTTTAGGATGTATGTGTAGTACCATTATAAAAAAAGGTGGGGGCTAAAGAACCAAGGCCAAATTTCATTGGCTTTCTTATACTTCATTTCTAAAGATAATAACTACAAACCCATTATGCATTATCCATTTGCCCTAAAAATATTAGCTAATCCGTGATTACAGCCGTGTAAACTAGTATCTAATATTGTGTTGCACAATTTCCTAATTGGCATTTTGGTACTATTAACAGACTTTTTGTCCCTACACATGGTGCCACTCTAAAATGCATACCATTCTAAATATGCATACCTATACTGGGCTCAAGGTATAGCTCCAAATTAAAAAAATATTAATCAATAGGCATAAAAATTTCCATAACATGACATGAACATAAAAAGTAAAACTAAACAACATTGAGAGTAACACCTGCCTGGAAGATTCTGCATTTCTAAAAGTTACTGTCATAATTTAATTTTGTACTAATAAAAGACATGGGACCACATTACCGTATTTCAAAATTATATATGACAGAAAATTATAAAACTACATCCAGATTAATGGATTTGAATGTGCACAATATGTTGCTAAAATAGAGTCAAGTCTGACCTTTTAACCTGTAACTGAGGTGAGGAAAGGAAGGATGAATTCCATTCCTGACTCTAATATAGTTCAGAGCTTAGTAAACCCTAATCCATTAGTATGAAATACTCCAAGGATCTTCCTTGAAACCTAGAAAACAGAAGTCTGGCACATATTATGATGAGCTAGGAGTTATTGGATATGGTCCATAGGTTAAGATACATGTTCTTTCTGACTTGGCCAAGATCTTTGTGCAGTCCCCAGAACATAGTATTCATACTGTGTGCATTGGGGGGGAGAGGTTAAAGTGAGGTTGTGTCATAAATAGAGGTAGATGAATTTCCATATAAGGTAGATTCTTATGTTATGGTATCATAGCAATACCAAACTTTAAAGCTATGCTGGGGGGTTATTCACTCTATACCTGTCTTAAAGCTATTGGCATTCAGTAGAAAAGTTCTGTGACTTCATGAAGTATTTTTATTTATATCCCTGGATTATGATAGGGAAAAAGAACAGGAAAGGACATTCCCATAATGTTCAAGAAAGTGTTGGGTGGTACAGCTAGCTAAAGGGCTAGTCAGAGACCCACATCTCCAAATGTTTCTGGTATCAGCTTAGGACATGGCTTTCGCTTAGTGGCCTTTTCACATAGGGCCATATGAACTAGCCAAACATAACAAGAATGGACACATTTCTCTTGCACAGAAATTCAGTTTAAAGCACCAATATTACACAGCAGCAGCCTCCATTGCATCATCTTGACCTGTTAGCCCAAGATGTCTCTGTGTCAGATGCATCATATTGCTATATAATGTTCCTCTTTCATTTTTCCCTACATGCAGCTCCCTCAAACAGCTTTTGGCCATATTTCAGCAACACAAAAAGTATTTAAAGTTACTGCAGGCTTTGAGGGGCTGTGCTCTCTCAACATATTGTTGGGAAACAAACAGCTGGGTGGAAGTGGACATGAAGGGAAAACACTTTCTTTTATCTCAGGGATGTCAATGTCAAACTCATTTGGCCCTGCAGCCTACACAACGGTTGCTGGGTCGGTCTGTGGACTGGATCAGGACCATGCGTTGGAACCAGTGCACAGGGCCAGTCCAGCGGGGTTACAGATACAGTGCATGCCTCATGATGGCCTAATGTGCTGCGTGCAGAGTGTGTCCCAGAAGTGGACCAGCATGTGCTGCATATGGCGTGTGGGGCTTGACTGACTGCATGCACTGCATGCAGCACAGGGGCTTGGCACAGGCTGTGTGCTACATGTGGCACCTCCCTGGACCAGCCCTGCACATTGGCTCTTGTACAGCCCAGTCTTGACCAGAGCCAATGCCCGGGGCCAGTCCAGCGCCAGCACTTCATGCAGTGTGCACTCTGGCCTGACCTCCTGTACTACATGTAGTGCTGTGGCACTGGAGCAGCCTGAATGCCAGATGGCTCTGCATGCCATATGGGTCTGAGACACAGGCCAGATCATAGGACTCCATAGGCTGGGTGCAGCCTGTGGGCCATATGTTTGATGCTGTTGTTTTATTTAGTACATGCTCTTTCTCACTTGGCCAAGAAGGTGTAACCATTTGGAAAACAAAATGCTGAGCCATCTCTTCATTAAAATATGCCTGTAATGTTTTGTAAAAGAATATCAAACAACACAACCCAATACATGCCAACCTGACCCTTCTAAAACTGAATACCCAGTTTGCTTTTTTCTATTTTGTAGTTGTTTCTTTTTAAGTTCTCATGCATACCAGTACAGTACACTTCTTGTTACTGTTTCTCTTTTGTGGGACATATGGCTAAACATTTAAACTAAATATGCAAATTGAGATGAATACATATTTCCTGGGGTATATTTTTAACAAGCTATATAAAGAATTTTTTATACTACCGGTATTTACAAGAGATACTACAATGATTGGCCTTCTATAAATACCTAAGACCTTAAAGACAGATTAGATATAAAATTTGCTTTAAAGGCTATCAAAAGTAGCTCTGACAGTCTGTGAATTAAAATAAATGTTTGCTGCTGTTTTTTTTAATGTAAAAAGAACTGGAGTTTGTATAAAGTTAGGTCCCTTAGCCCTTAGTCACATCCTTTAGTGTGGTGTGTTTTCATTCTTGTTCTCTTTCTGCTCATGAATAACTCCATTGTGGCAAATGGAGTTATCTACGTGTAATACTGATATAAGGTAAGTTTTCTTATCTCTTCATAAGAAGCTCAATCCTATTACCATAAGTACTGAGCAACAGCTCCAGAAGATGCTGAAAAAATTGAACTTCCCGTATAGCTCTTTGCAAGGATGAGGCCTAAATTATCACCATTTCTTTCGAAGCTTATGAAATAGTTTTCTCTAGCAAAGAACTCCCGTTGTTGCACTCATTTTGTGACATGAAAGATTGGATAAGAAACCCTCTGCAGGAATGATGCCAGTACCACTCAGTTTGCTGGCAGGAAATGAACTGCTGTCTCCAAATAATTTATGTAGCACAAATGCTCTGCTTTCAAAGGCCCTTGGGTTCAGGTGGTAGCTTTATAGGCACTCCTGAATTTAAAGCTGTGTCCTAACTAGGAGATTTTGGTACCAAAGTTTTGGCAGCTTATAGCAGTTCACAGTACTTAGCCACTAAAATCCCAGTAGGTTTTATAGCATGTTTTCTTACAATGTATCATGGAATGTGGGAACAGTGCATCATGGGAAATAGATACTGCACTGAAGAAATGGTGACTCCTTGAAGTTAACCCCATGCAGTGATATTTTATCCATCCTTTGTGTATTACCACACTTTACAGACGGTTTTTTTGAAAGCCTAGTCCTTTGTATTTTCTCTCCATGCCATCTGCATGAATGCTTAAGAGAATTCCACCATGCTTGATTCCATTCTCTTTTGTTTCTTCACCAAATAGATAATGGGAGCATGAAACTGGGAGGTTCTTATGATCTCTATGCAGAAGCATACAAGGAAAATTAATGTATGTTGAAGTCCCCTATTGCTGTGGCCATTTTCACTGAGATTTGCACAACCATTGGACATGACCTTAAGTCAGTCTAGAAGAAATCATTGTGATGTCAGAAACAGTTGGATTCCCAAATTGTGGAAAGGCAATAAGACAGGACTTATCCTGATTGTGGTACTCCTGGCCTCTGAATACATCAGTAGGAAAGGGTCCTCCTTTCTAATGATGCAAGCATTTGTAGATACCAGGGGCAGTTCTCAGACATTAAGATTGGCTGGTCAGGGAAGGTACAGGCATTTATGCAAAACTGCCAATTGGACACTATTGGGAGTACTAAAATTCCATTCTGGGAGACCCAACCTACCTACTAGTCTCTGGCTACCCAGCCTTCTCCCTAGCTTTTGAGAGTATATAGTGTTAACCTGGGCAGCAACAAAGATGGGCTTAATTTCTGACTAACCAAATATAACCTGACAGTTTGGTCTTCTTTGGGGGATATGAAGGAGAGTGCTGAATATCTCACAGTGAAGCTGGAATTAAGAGCCAAACATCCCCATCATTATTTCTCCCTGCTGTGTCCAGACCAGTAGTTGCAAGGCTAAAGGGGAAGCATGGTAGAGGAAGAGATGGACAGATTTTATGGACTTCACGACATCAGTTACAAAGGGTATGACTATAGGACACAAAACAGAGGTAAGCAAAACTACCTGGACTAGGACTTCAAGTGCCAGCTGCCAAACTGGGGGCAATAGAGCCATGTGTTTCATCTGACCTAATTACCTTTGCTGAACCTCTTGAGAAGTAGAACTAATTAGCCTGAGTAGCATAAATGTAGCTATACTACCTCCAGGTTAGAAGCTTCCATGTACAGGGCTAGTGTTTCCCTGAGTCATACATTACCCAAGGGCATAAACTAGAGCCCATCATGATGTTGTTGGATGTAGGAAGAAAGTCTGTTGCATTAACACTGTCAAAATTATGGTCTGTAAAGTCAAGAAGGAAGAGGCATAGAGAATGCAAGTTGTTTATCACTACACTGCCTAAAGCCTGTATATATAAAGTTGTAGTTTTCTTTCTCACCCACAGACATAAAGTGGCATTCTTGGAGTGGTGCTACTGTTTGTGGGTTCAGTGGTTTCTTTGGGATAAAAATGGAGTGGTGCAGGATGTAGTGTACAACATCAACTACTTTCTTCAGCATTTTTACCTGATGCTTAAGTAGATTCATAATGTCCTCCTCCCACCTAATTATGCAATTGCCTCTTCATCTGCCCTTCTTTGAAGATGTTCTTTTTTCATTCCTTCTCCCAGAGCACTCTTTCTGCCTACTATTTCTCAGCCAGGCTTAAGCATTACACCAAGGAGGGAAATACCCTCCCTGGAGCATGTACATTGGTTCCTTCTCAATACCGGTCTTTCTGTTAAGGATGTTCTTTTCAGGAACACTCCAACCAGGGACGCTCTTAAAGACGAGGAAGTTGACTTACAAGACTAGCAGAGAGGGAAAGGTACCTGTAAAATTCATGAAGTATTCTTCTATATATTTGGAATGGGCAGAACTGCTGGGCCAGCATGTGTAGAAGCCTGTTGTAAGGAACACCAACTCATGGTGTCATGGTGAGTTCAGTTGAGTAATAACATTCCTATATTTCAGAGGTGGCCTTGGGGGAGGATTGTGCAGGAAGGGAATTGCTAAAAGGGCCTTAAAAAAGTAAAAGTTAAAGAAAATCATAACAGGGTGTTCTGATTTTGGCTGATACTTCACTGTAGAGAGTAACCAAGGTTCAGAGAAAGCAAGTGCTCCAAGGCACGCAGAAGAAATGCTGGCAGCTTCATTGTTCATCTGCTGATACACAGTTCACCATCAGTGATGGTGCTGATGGAAAAGCATGCAGAGCGATGCAAAAGGAGTCCTGTCATGGTAGAAGAAACAAAGTAGCTCTGTATAGGGAACTCAAGGGAAAAATAGGGCTGTTTTTGCTTGAGCACTGTATAAAACAGAAATCTCTGTGCAGGTGAACAAGATTATCTGCAAGGAAGCACAGGCTGAGCAAGCAGCATTACCTTCAGTTGCTGCAAAAAGCTGGAGACCAGAAAAAAAAGCTGGAGACCAGGCCTCTACCTCCCTTGTACTCCTCCCACTTTTGTCTACCTCAGTAAGGATATGAGTAAACACCTGAACAAGACCATGTTTACATGTCTGCAAATAATTTTTCCAGGGAAAACAAAACATCACAATGTACCATCTCAGTGAAACTATACACTATTTATTTGTATTATCTATTTATATTATGTACCAGCCCCATTTTCTGACTGGAAAAATATGTTCATTAATGTGTTTTTCTTAATGTGCATTAAATTGAGTACCTCCAATGTGAAGTACTAAATGCTCATTAAGCTGCCATACTGCGCAGTAGTGAAAGCATGTTTTTTCAGTGATGCTTTATGCACAGTAGCCTATTTTTCCTGATCATTAGTGTATTAGCATAGTTTTTTCAGTGATGCTTAATGCACAGTAATATAGGCTACTGCACATTAAAGTGCAAGTGTAGCAGGGAGCTTAGATTTCTCAGCCCTTATTATTTACTATCCTGGTAAGCTTCTACTAAATAAACCATTGTGCCCAATCTACAAGTCCTTTTGGTCTATGCACATGGAAAAGAGCACTGTATTAAAACTGGGTTGGGGTCACTGAGAAGGAATAAAGGAAAGAAATGAGAGAGAAGGAAAGAAAAACTACTACCTTTCCTTCCCTTGATACAATGTGTTCATTGGGACTAGCTCTGGCTTTGGCTGTTGCTGCCCAAATGGTGGTCTGGGTCTGCATTGCCACCCCCTTCCTTCTTGTCCAAAGTAATTGTCCTCCTTTTCTTTGCAGTAGAGCTGGAGAAAACCTTGTTAAACCTGAAGAAAACAATCCTTAAAGATGGTATAGCTTTTGGATATTTTGTTTTGTTTGGTTGTTTGTCTTAATTAAGGGTGATCCTGTAATAGGTCTGGTGGAGATCCTTGGTCTTGGCTTGGTGTTGCTTAATATCCCACTCTCATACCCTTCAGCTCTCCTCTGACATCCTAATAGGCTCCTAATAGACATCTCTATTCCTGCAGTTCCCATGGAGTTGAATTTCAACAGCTTCCTATCCTCAGAAGATGCGGATATCCAGCACTTCTTTCTTGCCCAAGGCAGGAGCACAGAGTTTGGTGTGCATGTCTCTTCATAGCCAGCCATGTTTTTCTATTCATACATGTGGACTGCTAGGAAGAGATGCTTTTCCAAAATAAAGGGCAGGTTTAAATGGAGGGAAGACTTCCTGCTAGCTTGATCTTAGATAGTGGAGCTCAAAACTGTAGCCACAATGGTTATCTAGTGAAGTACTGCTACACCAGTAGAAGTAACGTTAAGCATATATAGGCTTTATGATGGTGACTGTCTAATGGTTGAAGTCTTTAGTTACTTGGGGAGGCATTTTACATAGCCCACACAGACTTGGAGATTTATAGGTTTACCAACGTCTGAATTCTGTCAACAGAGCTTGACCTCTATCAGGAAAACATTCTAGTATAGATTAGGTTTAAACTATGGTGGTTATTTCAGTTTAAATGAACATCCAGACTACAGGTCCCTATATCATTCTAATAACGGTAATTCTAACTTTTATTTAGATTAGAGCATGTAAATCACAAAGCTAGTGATTATGATTGGCTTCCCAGTCAGAAGGTAAATCCATAAATTGGAGGGGAATAAAAACTGAATGTATACTGAATAATTTAATCAACAGTAATAAATAAGTCTAACTTGTATATAAAATGTATCATATAAAATTCACAAAATATTTTATTAATTAGATTTTTCAAATATTCTCTTTAGAATGCAAAATGCACTGTCATTCTCAAATTAATTATTAATATTTTATTAGAAACAGCCATTTAAAAGAATATTTACAGAATTAAATGCCACTTTTGAAAGGCTGTCTTGATAATTATTAGATATGTAAATAATTAGTTGATTTGCTGATAAATTGTTTACGTATAGTTTATTAATATTTTCTTACACTGTCTTCTTAGTTTAAATGAATCTTGGTTAGATTGCTTAAAGCTTATACTAAAATAAAGGTTTTTAGCAATAGCATTTAGTTTGTACAGTGCTTAAAATATAATAACTTATTAATCCTTACTCAGACCTTTTGAAAAAGGTAGGTAAGTGTGATTATCTCCACCATTTAACAAAAGGGAAATTTAGGAATAACCATTCTACAGAAAGGCAACTCTAAATGTTGCAGCTTCTGGAGTTTCAGACATGCTCATCTGTTTCAGTGGAGTTGTCTCCTTGTAGGAAGGGAGAGATTTACTGCATTACTTCATAGATCCCTGTGCATGTCTCTTGCTTTCTGTCTTCTCCTAAACTAGCAAAGCTTGAATTTATAGCAGCCAAGCCCTGGAAGTTCTTTTGTAGGGTTAGCAGGGGAAAAAGAGGGAATCCTATCCTGAAGTCAAAAATCCACTTACGTGGTATGCTCTGCCCTGCATCATGAATCAAAAAGGAGAGCACTGAAACCTAGTAAAAAGATGAAGTGATTTGCCCAGTGTGAGACAAGAAGCTAGTGACAGAACTGGGATTAAAGCTCAAGAGCTCTTAGCTCCCACACTGAAAGCCAGGTGATGCCACTGATTTTTATGCAGATTGACTTCAATGGGGACTTCTGTTTAAAAACTAACATCAAGATACAGCCCTGGGCTGTATAACTGACAGTTTTCTGAAGCAACAAAGGTAACAAATAATATTCTGGTTGAATTCAGTCTAAAAATAAGCACTTTATTGGCCAATTTATGAACTTGAATTGGCAGCATTCTCAAGGAAGGCTACTTGTCTGATGATAAAATCACTCTGACTGATGAGTGCATGTACAGGAGTTCTGTGCAAAAGGAACCAGGTAGTTTCACAGAACAGCAATAATTAACATTACGATGGTAATTTTATGATATGGCTTGCACTTATTTAAAATATTACAAGAGAACAATGTTGCATTTGAATAACTGTTTTTGTCCTTTGTCATACAGCTGATTTATTAGTATGGATGTCACTACATTGAATGTTTTTATTCTTTCATACAATCAATTCATGTTTAAAGTTCTGCAAACACATTTTAAAAGATGAGTGTAGCAAAAAAAAAAGTTGATGTTAACTACCATGTTCACTTGTCTGAACTTTGCCAGCAATCTCCAGGTATGTTTAGGAACATATTGCATGAGACAGTATGTAACTTTTGAGAAATGTCTACACACCAGCTTTCATAAACCTTTATTCTGTCTTTAGAATTTGGAATGATGGGAGATCATACAATTAAAAGTCAGCGACCTCGATCTGTTCATGAGAAAAGGGTCCCTCAGGAACAAGCTGATGCTGCTAAATTTATGGCACAAACTGGTAATACATCAGTTACATTTTTCTATTTACTGTTGTTATTTTTAGCAAAGCCACTGCATGTTTCCATGATCTTTTGCTGCATACTTGTCAGTTTCTGAGCTGATACTTTTTTTGAACCATTTATTATTATTTTTTTTCACCAGTTAAAGTCCATAAATAAAGTAGCTGAGAATTAGGTAGTTCATATTAAAAAAACAACATGCGCTATCAATGTGGATACTAAATGATTTAGTATGAACATGAGTTTCTTTTAATAATAGAAACAGGCTCATACATGAAAGGCACCATACAGCTTAGGGATAACTACAGTAGCTTACAGTGAAATATGTTTATCTTTAAAAAATAGATGTTAAGGAATTACTTTACAATTTTAATATAACTAGAACAAATGAAGTCTAATCCCAGATTTAGGCATTTATCAAATTAATTAATTACTGGGAAACTTTAATGTGCATGCATTTAGCATTTAATACCTTTGGCTCAACATAATGCTCCATTCTCCAGTTTCCAGAGTCATAATTTCTACATGAAAGTGGCCATAAATAGTTATTAATTGGATATGTAAATTATCTAACAATTTTATATCTAAGACATATTTTCCAACTTTATTTTAGTAACCTCATCTACTTCTGATAAAGATAGAAAAAATACACTATATACATGCAGCTGTCGTCATGAAAAAGTCAACATTTACCAGCAATTATCACAATTCAAAACCTTTTAAAATCCACAGCAAAGATCCCAGGGATTTCTGTGGGAGATGGATGAAGGTCTGAGATACTAAAGTCACAACTTATTATAAGTCTAGGGTCTTAGCACTGTATCTCAGATACCGCTATGTTGTAACAGTTGGTAAATATTGACTGGTAATGGTAACCACCATAATGCATTCTAATAATTTATTCCATCACAATTTTGTACCATGTAAGCATTGCATGGATTTGAACCAACTTACTCTGTATACCATAAATACTAACCTAGCAAAATGTTTACATCCCTCATGTATAATGTTTCCAGTTTTACAATCATTTGAGAAAATGAGCTATAACTGCTCATGTTACCTTTCTTAGACATAAGGTACTTTACACTTTTATTTTATCAGGTTTACAAAATTTCTGGCCTAAGTAATTTGAACACATATGTTTAACATAGCAAGGTAGATGCTGTTTTTGCTAAGCTTTTTGACGAAAAAGAGTGCTGTGGTCTTCCCATTAGTTATACAAGTCTATTTTTATGCCTAACTTCCAACAGTCATTACTAGTATACCTACAGTTATGTCACACACAAACAGAAGAAACAACTCTGGAATTCCCTTTGTTTAATACATTTTTAGTTTAGACCAATTGGAGCTTGTTACTCACATACTTAATTGAGACTTCTGATGCCAGCTGCTTAATATATAGAATAACCTTTGTGCTTGTATGCTGCTACTTGATTTCTTTTAATTACCCTAAAAGGTATGTCAAAATCTGCTTTATCTCTTCATATAAACACATTCTAAATCTGCTACCTAACAGTGTCTAGATATCTACTGCAGTGCAATTACTGTGGGTGTTAGAGAATTACATGTTAAAAGCACTACCATTATTTTGGAAATTTTGTGACTGTGGACTGGGAGATGGGAGTTAAAATATATAAGCTTGGTGTCCAGGGTTTTATTTGGGAAATGTAAAAGATATATGAGCAGAGCATATAAAATTGTATGCCTAAGTTTGAGGAAACATACCTTTTGTCTACTGTAGGTTAAGTCATTTTAAATAATGCTGTGCTTTTTTTTTGGACATAGTTACTAATTTTCATCTCTTCATTTTGATTTTACTTTGTAGTGATCATTTTACCACTGTGATGCATTCATTTGCTTGTGATAAAATTAATGTGATATCGTCTTAAACAAAACCATAAGGATTTTCTAACATTATTCATGTTTTTACCCATACGCTAAGGAAGATGATAGTCTTTATACCTGAAGTTTTGAAAGCAGAAATAATTTAGGTTTCTTTCAGTTTATATCAGTTCTTGTATTTTAGCGTGTTTATTTTCTTAAATGAAATAAAGAATAAATAAAAATGTGTAGTAAAACTATACACCTACCTTGGTCTTCAAAGTAAGGACAAAGAGATGGTAGAAATTTAAAATAATGTGTGGGAAAAGAGTAGAGGTCTAGAAAAGAGTTATGAAAAACAGACTTTAAAAAGTGGAACCAATCCAATCCCCATCGACTCAGTGGAAAAATTCCAACTGATTCACTGGAATTTAGATGAGGTACAACATGCATTGGTAAAAATGTGTCTGTGAATGATACTAGGCAGCGCTCCATATTTAAAACATTCAAACAAATATTTTGTTAATGATGTAATTATCCAATATTTGTTATTTTTTGTTCCTGAAATTATCCTTTCCTTAGGTGTTATGGGACTTAGAAAATATAAATACAGGTAAGTGTTTTATAGATCAATGAGACTTCCCAGACAGTAAGCTTTATTTCCTCCTCCATGTCTAGCAACTGTGGAGAATGAAAGGTCAATATTTTGCCACTCAATTTGAGAGCGCAGGTTTAGCATGGTAGGTTTAGAATAAAGAACTGAAGGGAAAGCAAAATATGAAAGTGAAGTATGAAGTGAAGAGAAAAACAAAAAGTGTGGTTTGGGTTTATGCAGTCTAAATTTAATCTAGACTATATAGAATAGAATAGGCTATATTTACTAATAAAGAAAAGAAGTTGGCTGCCTATTGTAGCATGTCTTTATACCATTCTCCCTTTGAAAAAAATACAATAACGTCAATCATTTCTGTGGACAAGCCATAGTGAAATGATAAAAGTAACATAATGTGCAAAAGAAACGGGAATATTTTGTGAGACATCTGTTCTTTGATTTCAATAGTTCGGTGTTGCTTAAAACTTATTTGACTATTTAGCCCATTTTGTTTGTTATGCTGTTGTGTACATCTATGTTGCTGTGTTAACAACAATAAAAACATAATACTTTATTTCACTGCAACCACACTGTAACCTCTCAAACAACCTAAATACTGTTGTTTACAATGTTGAGCTATTCTTCATTTATTTTTATTCCCATGTCCCTTTCCTTTCATATGCTTTCCTATTTCTCCTTCTCATGTAGCTTCTGTAAGTTTCTCACATACTCCCAGGATACACACTGCATGACAGGATACTGTCCCAGTCTCATGAAATAGTCCTATTCCTTTTAAGGAAAACATTGTGATATTTTGTAAAGTCTTAATCCAATGATGAACTAACCATGTGCTTAATTTCTCCTGACCTTTGTGGAAACTACCCATTTGCTTAAACTTAAGCACATGCTTAAGTATCCTACAGGACTGGGGCCCTGATAACCGATTATCAATTATATACATTTTTCAACTCATTAATATTACTCTTATGATTCTCTTGATATAACATTTCTCAGTACTGTGATGCTACTCTTGTTCATCATATTACAAAGGTTAAGAACAACTTTTCTCCAGTTTAAGATTTCCAGCATTTTTAATTTTTAATACTTAATTTCCGTATTTTAATAGCAGTGTACTGTTACCAGTTCTGTGCAGGATAATGGATAATTTACATTCAGTATATAGGACTGTTTTACATAATGAGGAACAAATTGAGAAGGATGGCTTTGACTTTTTGTGCTGTTTGACCTTTCATTTAAACTACTTTAACAAAGGCGAAGTCAAGTGTCAAAAATGGAAGAAGAAAAAAAATAAAATAATATGAAGGATTTTCCTCAAATAGAAAATACATTTTTTTACTACATTCTTCCTAGGGTCTATCGTATATGTTATATTAAAATACTACAATTACTGGTTGCTTATATGGTACTTCATTTAATTTTTTCAGCCCAAATCATGAAACAGCCTAATCAAAATGCCATACCAGTGAGGTTATTAAAGCAATAAACATGCTTATTTTACTCCTTAAACCTCTTAAAAATGAGTGAAAAGCTTTTAAGAGTCACATTTTGTGAACTTGTACACCTAGAGAATCTCAACCATTTTGTTGTTCATAAATATTATTGGAACATTACACAATTTAATAAAAAGGTAAAGGACTTGTATGTTCTATTCATAAGGTAGACTTCCTTGTTTCTTGAAAATGCAGCAAATTTTTCTGTGCAGGGATTTGGTGAGGCTTTGAATAGCCTTAGGACTCCTACTAAATGAGCTAGTGGAGAAAAGGAAGGGCGGGCCAGATGCCCTGGTCCAGAAGAATTATTTCTGGAAAATCACAATGTAAGACTTTATGTATTCTTGGAGGATACTGCCTGAATCTTTCTGACTGGAACATTTTCCATAATTACTCAGTTCTGTGGTCAAAATCTTGGAAGAATAGATAGAGGTATAGTGATGCATGCGATGTAGATACAAGGTCATACATTACAATTGATTTTGGGACTAAGTTCCCTCATATTTAAAAGCTGCATGATATGGCCAACAGTATCACATTTTATAATTATGTAATGGAGCTAACTGAATACCTTTCTACACATTTTTTTTTTTTTTAAGATTATTCAGTTATATTCCTTCAGCCATCTTTTGCATCTTTCCAGACTTCTTCTTTACTTTAGCTTCTTTTCTGCCTTGGAGAACTCATAACAACAGCAGAGTTTCCCAATGCCTGAAGAAGGGTACTCGTGCCTGAAAGCTTGCAAAGAACTTTTTTCCAACTATTTAGTTGATATAATAAAAGATATAACATCTACCCAAAGAACCTTGCCTGAGTATGTCCTTAGACCAACATGCCTACAACCAACAATTCGTCAGCCATTTTTGCACACTTTCTGTTTGCTTCTTTGTCAACATAGGAGTGACCGAGTTTTCATTGTATGAATGCCTTTCAGAATTTCAGAATTACATGTAGGAGTATGCATGTTAACTGAATTTTAAATGTCCTTGCCTGAGTAGGGCTCATAAGGTTAGGGAATAGAAGTTATATCATGTGATACATCTCACTAATACCAAACAAAGAAATTTAAAAATAGCCCAAATGGGGCTAGTTTTGCACATGTGCTCTCACTGAATATTGCAGTATGCTGAATACCTTCATCTATTTCAGTGTGATCATGGTAGTGGACATTATGAGTAGAACTGGGAGTTCGCTTACTTTTGTAGATCCATAGAAAATCCATGGGGAAAAAGTTGTTCGCTGTTTTGAAATAATGAATTTGAGGATACTACAATCTGCATGTGAATATCCTGTGAGCAGAAATAGCTGAAAAATTGTTGAACAGAGTAGTAATTATGAATTATTTATTCAGCTCTACTGAGTTGTACCTCTCAAATGAGTCCATTGAAAATAGGGGTAATGGTAGTAAACAATAACAGTGCTAAAACAACAAATACCCTAGGGCATCTTAGCTCAAAGGCTGGTAATACAATCCCAAAATGAAATATCAAATCATATTTCCTATCCCACTATTCACATTAATATTTGTGTACTTGCTGCAAAATGTTCCTCTTTAGTCAGGAAGTTTCTTGCAAATGCTTTGTACCCTTCCTTATCTCTTTCTGTCTCTTCCCCAACAAAAAAATAAGGCTTATTAAAAAATATTTTTTCTCCATTGTCATGTTCCCTTACACTATCACCTAGCCTGCACAGTGGAGAGATCAGCATAAACAACAAAAATGAATTCTTTTCTATGTAAAAATTGACTTTTCTCTATTGTTTTAGTGTCCTGAGGGCAAAATTATCCCTGGAATGTTAAAGGACAATAACTCTTACAAAGCCATAAGTGATGCTAAGCGATGAAATAGTTTTACTCTGGCAGGTGTTGTGTGCCTTCAGCTTTTGAGTGTATTTATTTTCTATTCACTGCACATTTTCATAGGTGCTTTCTTTCCTTGAAATTTTAAGTATTTACTTTAGTATGTTTGTCTTTAAATTATACACAACTGTATGCTTACCATAACAATTTCAAACATAAAAGTTGTATTAATACTTATGGCTATATTCATGTTTGTTTGTTGTCTTGAATGCAGGTGAATCTGGTGTTGAAGAATGGGCCCAGTGGAGTACGTGTTCAGTTACTTGTGGTCAAGGGTCGCAGGTGCGAACCAGAACTTGTGTATCACCTTACGGGACACACTGCAGCGGCCCTTTAAGAGAATCAAGGGTTTGCAATAACACTGCCCTCTGTCCAGGTAGTGTTAGCAGCCAATAAATAAAATTGTGGATGTTTTTGAATTGTATAATGCTAAAATTTTGAAAATATTTTTGGAACTTTAATTGCATAGAGGCACATTAAGTAGAATGGATTAGTGCAATACTTATTCAGCTGTGAAATGTTATTATATAGATGATTATTTCCACTTTCAGAGCAGTCAACAAACTGAATACAGGTACATTTTCTGTCAGTTCCAGATCCAATGTCTCAGTCCTCTTGATTGGAAAAAAAAACAGGCAACAAATGGCATTTTTAGGGGAAGAAATATTTATCACCAACAAACTAAGAAGATGCAAACGCTCCACTGATCAGCAAAGGGGACTAAGTTAACTTACTGTCAAGCAATGAAATTATTTAGCTGCTTACTATGGCCAGGCCATACTCATTATGTAGTAATCCCCTTTCTTGTGTTTCCTTTTTCTGGTGGGCCACACTGACTACTTGAAGTGAAACCTGAGGTAACGGTTCATGTGCAAGGTCCTATTCCTCCACTGTAGTTCCCAACCTCTCACAATCATACTCATCATCTACTGATTTCCATGTCCTTGGGATATGACTTACCATATGGGGTGGAAAGCAGAGAATTAACTGGACTATTGTTTTACAATTAAATCTCTGCAGTGAAAGGAGTAACCATTCCCTAAAACTCCTGAAGAACATGACCCCAGAACCACAGTGAACCTTCTGGTAGTTCTAGGGAGATGGAGGGGAAGATGTCTTTATACAGAAGGTCCTTGGTGCCTGACTGATATTATTAATGAATTGCAGAATCAGCCTTCTAATCTATTGCTTGTGTTAAAGAATTGTTGAGTGGTGAGATCATTTCAATGTTGATGATCACTGTAGGTTGTATATCAATTTCATAAGCATTTTGGGAATTTATGAGATGAAAGATACTGTAAAATATAAAATATTATATCTAGGTAAGTGACTGCCTTAATGAGCAATAGTGTCAATATCTGATGGTTTTATGTTTTGCTATAGATAAGCAAGTAATATAGGCTTTATTAATACTGTCTGGTGTAAAAGCCCAAGCAAGCATGGAATTGATCATTTTAAATACATCCACACAAGAATCCCTATTATTTCCAAAAAAGGCTAGAATAGCTCAAAGAATAATGGAGGTTTCTCTTGATTTAAAAGTTAGCCAAATACAAAAGAAAATTTGCAAACTAAAAAAAAAACAACCCGCTTCAGTATAGTCCCCTTAGGAACTGTATGAGTCATCAAATCTCAGAGAGTACACTAAGAGGCACATTTTCTGCCTGTTTTCACTATCTTCCCAGTACTATCTAAGAACCACTAAGTGCCTTGCATCTGTTAAATTTGGTTTATTTTATAGGATAAATTTATGTCTAATATTGCTGCTAAAGCGTTATAAACTTCTCATTCATAGGTCAAAGCAAAAAACTGACTATTTATTATCATGTGATTCAAAAGTCAAAGATATGTATCATCCAAATATTTGATTAATTCTTTAAACTAATGTTCTTTAATAAGCTGTAAAAGCAGGCACACAAAAATGACGCTCTATTTCTTACAGTACGTTTCCTTAAAGATACGAGGGCTCTTCCTGAAGCTCTTCAGCCTCTGGGTATATTTCATTATTTGGACACTCACAGTGAGCAAAGGCTTTCATGTCTGACTGACTATCCTGTGACACAATGAACAAAGTCACTTTCACTACCACCACAGTTGACATCTTCTTGAGACTCTATAAATTCACTGAGTTATTTCACATAAATAATTGTAATTTAGGGCCATCCCTGCTAGCCAATAGACACAATTATACCCCAGTCCTTTAGCCCCACTAGGCATGTCCCAGTGAGCATGCACATGTGGTTTGCAGTGCCTCAAAACAGGTTGAGGCACCACAAATTGCAGGCAGTGCACATGCAGCTGTTCACCATGATGCTAATTAGCAGCACGGTGAGGTTTTTTGACACCGGGAAGTGTAAGCATCCAAAAAACCCACCGCTAAAAAAAGAGTTGTGGAGCATGTGGCAGCAGTGTGAGCCACCAGAAAGGGAGCTTGGCTAGCCACACTCTGAATTCAGCCAGGCTCCAAGTAGCTAATGTGGAACCACTGCTGCCCCAAAAGGCCCCCAGGAGCCCAGGTAGGGCTTGGAACCTGTGCCGGCTCCAGCCTCCCCTACCTCACTCGGGTCACTTTACCATGCATTGGAGGGTGTATGCAGGGGCATGCCTGGAGGAAAATAGCAGCAGCACAAATATGTGCAAATGCTTTTGTCTCGCAGGAAACTCATGCCCCAGCTCATGTGTGCTCGTTGGGATGCACCCACTAACTCCTTGAGGTACAACCTGAGGCAAAGGTTCATGTGCACATACCTTCACTGTAGTTCTAGACCACTCACAGTCATACTCATGACCTTCTGGCTTCCATTGCCCTGGTATAAGACTTATCATAAATGGGGAACAATAGAGAAGAAATTGAGTGGTGCTGGATATATACAAGGATTAGTGTGCATTGCAGTTGGCAAGGCTGGAGTTTTAAACATTTATGTTTCTTAGCAATAGCTCTCTGGATTCTCATATTTCCATATACAAACCTTGTTTATTATTATCTCTGTCTCAGCCCAAGAGCTACATGAATCTGGATTGCCCCTGGTTTAAAGCAAAATAAATTGTTTGTTGTCCAACTAAGAACAACAACTCTTCATATATATGCTGGTGCATATTCCATTCATTTCTACCATTCCATCTATTTCAAGTAGATTGAACACCATAATTACAGCAAGCTTTTATATCTCCATAAATACTCTCTGGATAGCAAACTAGAAGTTCCCATGCCTTGCATTCACTTTAATCGCCATACACACATAAAAATATCACTCAGGTCTCTTCTGACCTTAAAATCCAGAAGCATCCTACCTCCTGGGGAATATTCAAAGCATACAATGTCATATGGAAGATAGCAAGCCAGTTCAAAAATTGTAACAATGCATCCTCAAACAAAATGTTATCCCCAAGAACTAATACCTAGTGAGGATCATTGGATGTGCCTCAAAAACCTATCTACAAGCTTCAAGGATCAGGATCTCTAGCACTTAGCATCAAAATCATAGAGCAGAAAGGATCATTGATGATAAGAGTGTGTTATCACTTACTATTTGTATTTCTCTTGTTTTTCCAAGCCCTTTTCCCTGAAATCAGTAAAGTATCACAGCTGTTATATTCTCTTTGGATCTGCATTGAAAATAGTACATACTAGCTTTATCACTAAATAATTAACTGGGCCACCAATATCCTCATACAGGTGTTGAATGAGTTAGCAAAGCTACTTGGAAAATCACTTCGGATTTTTTTTGTGTGTGTTGGATGTCATTCATATTTATTTTTAGTGATGACACAGCACATTCAATTTCAAACTCTTACTTCCCATATTAAAACTAAATTTAAGAAATCACTATTATTTTTTTCTCGCTTTAATGATATGTGGAGGGAAGAATAACAGTGTACATTTCACCAGTTTGTTGGATTATGTTGCAGCTATAATCGTAAGGTTGGTCCTAAATTGCAGACAACAATGTACCGCTTAGCTAATCACTCTTGTTAGCTAACTTCTTTGTTGTAAATGGGCTGTCAGGGCTCATTTTTGAAATACTGCAGGTTTACTTATTAGATCATGAGTAACAAAATGAAGGTCCTTAGTAGTAATTCCACTGAATTCTACTGAATACTCTATCAGGTATAAACTTGTCTATGTTTGGTTCTCCTCTCCTCTTTATCTTTATTTTTTTCACAAAGAAAATGAATGTGTTTAGATCCTGATAAAATCTCCCCAAATCTTTTAGGTGGAGAAGAACCAAAGTGATCCCACACACCATCATCAACCTCATACTAATTAAGTATTGTGAACAGTATGACCTTATACTTCAACATGGTTAGAGACAGAAAGTGCCAGGACTGGAGAAAACCTGCTCTGCAGTGACCTACTTTACCTAGTTTTACTAATAAGGTTTTTGACAGATGCATTTGCAGTTCTTGAACATTTTGATCCCAACTAATAAATTTGCAGCTGAAACTGTACTATTGAATACAATAACTCCACCACAGACCAGTCCTCCATTTGGTATATATTGGCATAGCTCACCTGTCTCATCATTCTTCAGAGCATTTTGCCTTTTTTAACATTTATGAAATGATATGATGCAAAGGAAATCTAAATGAAAAATCACAAAATATATTCTTGAATAAGACTTATTAGACCCTGGAAACACCATTTTGGGGGCCGCTTAAATCTGATCTGGACAATGCTAGAGATGATGCACAGTAGGGATGACTCCTGTGTGGTTACTGATATAACATTGGTTATAGTATTAATATGTATCTTTTCTATCTTTAACTGGACTGTCTCTAGTGGGTTATGGAATAGAGAAAATCCCACACAATTTACTGATTCGTTTTGATGCACTGGCTGGGGGAGTAGTTAGCTGATTGCACGATTTCACAATGATTACACACTTAATTCATACAACACAATTTTATTTTAAAACTCTTTGCTACGCATATAACACTGCTTAGCCTTAAGAAACACCACAAACATTAAGAATACAATAATTACATATATCAGAAACAATGCTCCAAATGCACTTCCTTCCCAAACAATGCTATAAGAATTAGTATTACAAAAACAACTACAATTACAACTAAAAGTTAAATTTGAATCAATACTATTATTTTCATAATATACTTACAATCCTAGAATTCCGAGAAGCCAAATACCAAAAAAATGGTTTCATTCCTCAGTAGTACAATTTAATGGGTTGGCCTCAGTAGTACGGTTCAATGGGCTCACCTCAGCAATACAATTCAATGAGCTGGCCTCAATACTGATAGGACTAAGTCCCCTTCCTTCAGTCCCTTTCGGGTGCTCTGCAGCTTCAGCGTGAACTAAGAGATTCGTGTTCACAGAGAGGTCGGTTCAGGTGATCAGTCTGATCCAGCCTACACTTGCGATTCTTCCTTCATTGTTCTGCATGTGACGTCACCTCCAAATTGGGACAGTAAGTTACAGTTTTTATTGAGCGAGCTGCCGTCAGTGGGCTCCTCCTACTCAAACCTGTCACTGCTCCCAAATTTGGGCTCGGATCTTACTCAACAGATTCTTTTGCCTTGTTGAGCATTTTAAATTACCTTTGGGAAACTTCCATATCACTGCAAATGCCCTTTTCTTACCAATCTGGTCAAAAGGCCTTAGGGTTTGATCTCTCGGAACTCAGGATATTTGCTCTCTTTGTAAAAGACTTCTAAAGATAAAATTCAAATTAAGATTTTAAACAAAGTCAGAACCTTTTGCACGTAGTCCAAAAACAATGACATAGATAAGGAGATATATCTTATCTTCTTCCTGAAACTGGCTAATGGGCAACCTTTACAAACATTCAAACTATTTCATTCAATATGACATGGACTAATTACCTTTGATTTAAATTTGCAAATGTCATCTCCAAACAGCAAGGGACACTGTGACCTGGTTACTTGGATACCCACTGAGGAAAGACTGTACAGTTTGCAATTTTGCGTCAGAAGGCTTGTCATGGGACACACAACTCCTTTAAAATAACAGAGAGAGATTGTTGAATCCCCAGCTCCAAACTGGTTCTTGGTTAGATTCCAAACCATAAAGAAACATTTTATTTTGGTTATGGATTGGATGCAGTGAAAATCTTGTGCAAAAAGTCGTTTTGTCTCCAGGTACTCATGCAATACCTTTAAAGAACAGCTTATCTCGTAAGAGTTGGGTCATTTTAAGTGAAGTTTTATGAGGACAGTTTTATGAGGACATATTATATTTTGACCTGAACTCAAGCCTAAAACTTAACTTTAGCTTAATTTGTATTAAAAATTGAAGAACATTCTGTTAGCCCATTTCTGTTAAGACAAAGAATGTTCCCACTTAATACCTTTAGTAATTCTGTGAAATGTTAACATATATTTTTTACTTGGCCTGAAAGGATTGATTCTGTATATTTTGTACTCCTTTAAAATGATCCTTGTTTCAACCTGAGCCTCTTGATCAACCACTATAATTTCAGTAAATGAATTATTCCCTAGTTGTTGTTATTAATTGCCCTCCAGAAGCTGAACTGACAAATTTCGTCCTCATTAAATCCTTTTCATCTGATCAAAAGAATTTTGAGACTTAAAATCCGGGATAGATTCAAAATGTAACACATTGCAATTGAAAAAACAACTTTAAAAGCTTTATGAAGCATCTCCATATGAAACAAATATCTGTTGAGAATAGTTGAAACCATAAAAGCTTAACAAAACATACATCCATCAAGTTGTTAGTTTTTAGAAGTTTTAAGTTTCATCATTTAACAAAGTTGTCAAGGCCAGTCAAGGTTTGCAAGATTACTAGTCTAAAACCTGTCACTTTAACAGTCATTTAGAATGTGCCTGTTTCTCTACTAATGTAATATGATTGATGTAATATTTAGAAGGTGAGAAAATAAAGTTAGAAATTTTAAATAAGAGTGTAGAGTAATCATGGTATTTCTAGAACTCTTGTATCTGGCCAACTAAATAACCTGTCAGCAACAGAGAATTTGTCACGTTGACAAAAAAATGTAACATATTCACTTACATACACCTGCAAATATACAGTGACATTTCTTGTCAAGAAGTGATTCTCTGAAGTTATCAAAACTTTCCATCTCAACGTATCTTTTAAAAAGCCAACTCTGTATTTCTAATGGAACACATGATTTCATGATGCCATGATTATGCCCCCAGGACAAATTTCATGTTTAGTGAGAATCACATGGTAGTAGAAATTGTGTGGTTCTGCTGCACAAGAGGAGAATTCTTAGTATGCAGAAATTGCATAGAGATGTGGCATCTCTGGTGATAACTAAGCCAGTTCCATGGGTAAATCAGAAGCCAATGCTGAGGAGAGAGTAAGACTGGAGCCAGAAAAGTCTGGCAATACCTGACACACTGATGCTCAGCTCTATGCCAGGAATGTGTTGAGGCCATGGCATATTATTTAGTTTTTCCAGACATTCTTGCACCTGTTTAGAGACAAGCCCTGAAGAGAAACTCCAAGGCACCTGGCTGCCCTCTAAGGACTTTAGGTCCTTGGGTTGAGTCTTAAATGTCTGTCATCACCACCGTGTACCCTTGTGTGTGGCAACCTGATCAAGTTTAATGGAATTACTCTCAGATTACGTAAAATAAAGAGAACAAGAGTTTTCTCTGGAAGGATTTACTTTATATATTAAGACTGTTTTCATTAAATTAAGTTTTAACAGAATTCTGTTAATTATAATATGCTATCTTTATAACGTCTTCTGCAAATTTGATTCAGATTCTATTTAAAAAAGAACTACAATGTATTAATTGGCAAATTAAGAGGGAAAATACTTTCCAGTTTCTCCTATACTGAAAAGATAAAAGAATATAAAATAATGCTTATCACAGATTCTTTAAATTAATTTAAGGGGCATTTTTTAAATATAAATGTTTGTTGTGTGTGTTTATTATTTACTGTAGCCACAAAAAAAGTAATTGAAATATTATAATTCACATTTTGATTTAAAATATAGAGATGAATGCATTACTTACTGTAAAAGTTCATTGAAGATTTTCATAGAAGCAAATTAAAAAAGTCAAAACAAACAAAAAAAAACCCTTAAGGAAACCATTAGGGACATATCCCACCATGGTACCTTTAATCTGAATCTTGACTTTGATTACCCAAAATGGGCCTGATTTTTTTAGCACTGAGCATTTGTCTACTGAAAATAAGGCCCTTGTAAAATTTTTCAAGCTGGATATCTGAAGTCATTAGTCATTTTTGCAAATGCATGTCACGGAATTTAAAGAACAGAAAGAAATCAAAAAGAACCACTGAGATTAGACTAACTCATTAAAGAAAATTGTCAACGTTCAATAAGGGTAATGTGGAATAAGACACTGTTTTCAACTGGAAGTTCAAAGCTGATTTACATTGCTAGTGCTGCCGAATTCAAAATATGTATTTTTTTTTGGTGATGGCAAAACCATTCCCATTTACAACACTGTTCTTATTCTGAATTCTCTTGCCTATACATGTCCATTATTTGTTGAAATCTGTTTGCTTTGTTACAGTACATGGAGTTTGGGAGGAATGGTCACCTTGGAGTTTGTGTTCATTCACATGTGGTCGAGGCCAAAGAACTAGAACAAGGTCATGTATACCTCCCCAGTATGGGGGAAGATCCTGTGATGGACCTGAAACACAGCATAAACCTTGCAATATTGCTCTCTGCCCTGGTGAGCCTATATAGTAACTCTTTTGCTTTATAGTTGTACATTTGGTGCAGTTTAACATTTCCTTTATTATCTTTTCCAAACTAAAAACATTGGAATTAAAGCCTAAATATGTGGAATATTAGTATTGTTTACTATTACTGCAGTACCAAGAAAATGTAAACAGAATTAGAAATCTATTTTTGAGCTGCAGCACAACCAGGAGGATGCAGGAGAAACCCAAGAAAAAAATATGAGTAATAGACCTGGGGCAAAGGGAAGGGAAATATTCAAAATGTATACAGTTCGCATCTTCTCATGTCTATTTTTACTATTGTGCACCTTACTGGGGACCCAGTTAATTCATAATTATTAATTTATTTGCAAACCGCTCATATAATGTCTTTGTAAATATTTTGAAACTGTATAATTTGAGATAGATTCAAATTGGTTTCTTAGATTTTTACATTGCCTGAGTGTTAGGATTCCTTGCACAGGAGAGCAATTAAGTGTGACTGGATAGGCTCTAGAGTTGCTTATACAGTCAATGAAGAGACTTCAGAGGCACTAAGGAATGATTCATGCAGAGGTGCTTTGATTTTATACACAGAACAGCACCTTCAAAAGGTGAATCATAAAGCCCTGAGGCCCCAAAAGGAAATGCTAAGCAGAGGGACGTGTCTGGATTTCCAGTCCTCTCAGGAGCTGAGATGCCTAACTCATGCCATTAGGGCTTCTCCATTCATTTTTTATTCACAATACATAGTCTCACTTCTGAGGATAGCCTCATAAGGATTTCTGAATATAGGCTACTACCACTTCCATCTTGTTCCTAGTCAGCTGGCCAGAGCACTCACCCAGGAAGTGGGACACCTAGGTTTTAGGCATGTGTCACCCTGACGGTATTTCAACCTGTATCTCCTGCATACTAGGAAAATAACCTAATTAACAAGCTATAGTATAGTTCAGGTGAGACCACTTTCCTGTTGAACCTTGGTCTCCTGCTTCCTGGGCAGGTACTCTAAATGAGTAGCCAAGAATAAAAGACAGTTGTGGTCAGAATGAAAACAATCCAGAGGGAACCTATCTCTGTAACCTACAACCAGAACCTATTTCTCTTTTATGTGCCTGAATTGCACTTACACACAGTTCGGGATTTGGCATAGTTACAGTCACCCAGTTCTTCCCAAGTGAGCACGCACTCTAGTTGCATAGCTTCCTGGTGGGAATAGACTTTCACAGACATGCATATAATGTACATACCTGAAAGGCAGTCACCATGGATGGAGATGAGCTTTTCTCTATGGCTATAGGGAACAGGACTAGGTGCAATGGCCTCAAGCTGCAGCAAGGGAAATTTAGGGTGGAGATTAGGAAGAACTTGTTGACTGTGAGGGTGGTCTGGCATAGCATTCCCAGGCTACCTAGGGAAACTGTGGAATCTCCATCCTTGTGAGTTTTCAGGAGCAGGTCAGATGGACACTTGGCTTAGTTTGTTTAGTCAAGGATGGTTCTGCCTTCAGTAGGGGGCTGAGCTAGATGACTTTTTGAGGTCCATTCCAGCCCTACTTTCCTATGAACCTATAAACTAGCCTTTTCTATGGCATGGTAGCTAGGGTACTGCCCTAGTAAATGGAGGATTTGGATTTGAACCCCCTAAGGCTAAGCTGGGCCTAGGATCTGGGTTTTCTGCTTCCTGGGTGAGTTATTTAACTATGCTTTTGGGCAAAAGATGGGCATCATCACCACTGTCTAGCTGAATTCAGTGTTTTTTTAATGGGAATTAGATGGGGTTTGTTTCTGCCTACAGATGTGGACCTCTGACTCAGAAGTTGCTTGGGTGCCTTCCAGAAAATATTTGAATTGCAGAAAAGCTTATACAGGAGTTTTCATGTCACAGGGGTGTGGGTTGTAGGCAGGTTGGTCTAAGGACATAGGCAGACAAGGTTCTTTGGGTAAATTTGATATCTTTTATTAGATCAAATAATAGTTGGGAAAAAATTTCTTAGCAAGCTTTTGGGTTTAAAAACCCTTTGTCAGGCTGAGGAAGCATCTGCAGTTAGTGTGTGCTCTTCCTGGATGAAATGAATAGTAAAGAAGCCAGAGGCTTGTATGCATGCAAGAAAGCCAATGAAGATGTAAATTGAGGAGTCAGTGGGTGAGAGACAGGCTGGGGGAGGGGAAGGGGGTGGAACGGGAGTAAATGTAGCAGGTAAATAGTGGAGAGGTTCCTGGGGAGTCAGATGCAGGCAGGTTATAATGTGTCATAAATCCAATGCCTATATTTGATTGTGTGCTTCTGCTGCACAAGAGGAGAATTCTTAGTCCATGATTTGTTGTATCCAGGAGGTTGATGAAGTGAAGTTCATAGGCTCGTCTCTGGGAAGTGTTTTGTAAATCCACCTCCTTGATTGCCACCTTACAAATCTTAAAATGGCTTTCACTCAACAAGGACACTCCTCCAGAGAGACAGATCACACGTTTGAAAGAGCAACCTGTATACCGTGTGAAGAGTTGCTGGAGTACAGAAGGAAAACAAACCCCCATGAATCGCATACTGCTGGTTATGACATATCACCCCTCCCTCAAACCTATACATAAAATCCTCAAACAATTGCAACCTATACTAGAAGGAGACCCCATTCTTAAAGAGATCTTCCCAGAACCACCCATCCTAGCCTTCAAACAAGCACCGAACCTCACTGTCCTCATCACCAGAATCAAACTTCCTACAGCCCAAAACACATCAAATGGATCCAGACCATGTCATGACAAGACATGCAAAACCTGCCAACGTATCTCCACCACCCCCACAATTGCTACACCCCACAACAGAAACATCAGCATTCCTGGATCTTACAGCTTCACCTCCAGAAATGTAATATTTCTCATTCAATGCACCTGATGGAAAATACATAGGAGAGGCCAAACAACAACTGCACACCAGCATGAACACACACTGGAAAGCTATTCAAGACAAGAATACTCAGTTACTGGTGAGGGCACATTTCTTACAAGAAAACCACTCTCTCTCCAATCTCTCAGTTCTAATCCTCAAAGAAAATTTACAAAACACTTTTCACAGATGAGCCTGTGAACTTTACTTCACTCTGATGAAGGGTATTTAAACCCAAAAGCTTGCTAAGAGCATTTTTTTCTAACTACAGTATTTATTGGCTTAATAAAAGGTATCAGATTTACCCAAAGAACCTTGTCTGCCTAGACAGGAGTTTGACATTCCACCTGAATTGCTCCTGATCATGCTCAGAGACTGGTAGTCTTAACACCTAGGAACTTTGTAGTCCAAAATGGAGACACCTAATGAGTGCCTAAGTCCCACTTAGGCACCTAAAGAATCAATATAAATCTAGCCCTAAATTATAATTAGCTTGTTCAGACTGGGTGTAATTTATAGATATGCGAGTGCTTTTTTTTTCTTTTAGAAGTACACTCACTTGCTCTTCCTCTCTAGTTTTTCTAAATATGTTTAATGCAGTAGAGACTTCGGCCAGAATTACTAAAGGGAACAGGGTCACTGATGTATGTATGTAATTCTGGTCAGGAGCTTTACCTGACACAGAGCATGGTTGTTCCCTAATCCTGACCCTCTGACAAAATCTGCATAACTAGAGTGAGACAAATAGTAATATCCCATATGTCCACAAACAGAAATTTCACATCCAAAGGCAGTGATCTTAGCATTAATTCCCAGACCAACAGAAAACGAACAACTTCTTACCAACTTCTTACCAATGCATCAGCCTGCCATTGGTTTTCTAGCTACCATTCTCCAGAAAGGAACAGGCATTCACTGATCTGTGTTAAGGTCTGACCTTATTACAAATCTACACAAATACCCCACATTAGACAAGTAAATAAAGTCCTTTATTTACTTTTGTCCACTTACTGGTAAGTTGTTATGGAGAAGTCTTATTCATCATTTGGGTTAGGGACAGAATTTACACACAAACCAGTGCAAGTGATTGGAAACTGGTTCAGATATATAACACAACAGAAGTTCAGTGTGCATAAACTGCTTTCAAAATGGCCAAAACTAGTTTAAGATAAACCTGGATGGATCAGACTTAACAGATTTAGGTTAAATTGGTTTATTGAACTTGTATCCCAGATCTCCTCTAGATTCAAGTTAACTCACAGTCTCCCAGCATCCCAGGATGCTTTGCCCTTTCCTGCAATTCCCCCTTCCGTGCCCCCCCCCCCCAAACAGGGTTGGCAGGCTAATTTTGGGCCAAGCTATCTGCTCCAGCCAAGCAGGGAGGTATGCGCTAGTACCCCCAGGATCCTGGCCTAAGCCACTGCAGGCATGTGTCAGCATATCCAGAATCAGAAGTGAATATTTGTTCACTTGCTTATCAGGCCAGTCTGTGCAGCATAAATTAACCTGCAAAGATTAAATCAATTCAGCTTCGGTCTTTTTAACTGTCAGTACTTAGCCTTGGAGTTATGGACCTTTGCTCTTCTGGCTGCTGTATTGCAGTGTGAGAGGAAAAAAGATACCATTAATAAGCTCTGTACACCTAACCTGTGTTACAGCTTTGAATCATTTGTTTAATACTGTGGAGAGACTATGTTTAATACTATATGAGAGATATGCAGAAGAGTCCGTGGCTATTGGCAGGTATTCTTTTCTGAGCCAGTGTCAATTGAAAGGCTGTGAATTCTTACCAATGTACAAAAAAAGTCTTTATTAATTCCCATAAAGATTTCAGTAAGTTGCAGCTGTTTACAGATAATGTTTCTGTATCCAAGTACTGTAGACTGTGGTGAAGAAATAAACCCAATTTGGACTTTATAGATATAACCCCGTAGCCTTAAAAGTAGGCACTTGTGATTACATGCTGTATGTTACAGTTAAGCTGAATGTGAGCCTGGATATGAGTTCTCTTATTGCAACCCCTCCCCGCCCCCCACCAAAATAATAGCATACTGTAATCTATTTCATAGATTTCATAGACATTAGGGCTGGAAGGGACCTCGGAAGATCATCGAGTCCAGCCCCCTGCCCAAAGGGCAGGAAGTCAGCTGGGGTCATAGGATCTCAGCAAGATAAGCATCCAGTTTGCTCTTGAAGGTGTTCAATGTAGGCGCTTGAACCACCTCCGGTGGCAGGCTGTTCCAGACCTTGGGGGCTCGGACAGTAAAGAAATTCTTCCTTATGTCCAGCCTGAAAAGGTCTTGTAGTAGTTTATGACCATTCGACCTAGTCGTCATCCCTTGGGTCGCTCTGGTGAACAAACGTTCCCCCAGATACTGGTGGTCACCCCTGATAAACTTATAGGTGGCCATCAGATCACCCCTGAGCCTGCGCTTTTCCAGGCTAAAGAGCCCCAGGGCTCTCAGCCTGTCATCGTAGGGTCTGCTTCCCTGACCTCTGATCATGCGTGTGGCTCTTCTCTGGACTCTCTCAAGCTTCTCCAAGCTATTAATAGAAGCATCACTTGCAAGACAATTAAAGTGACCCTTTCACTCTGTTTAACATTTCTGATGTCTTTCCTGGATTACTCTGTCCAATTTAAGGCACTCACTTCAAGAAAAATGTGGACAAAATAGAAAATTCACTGGAAAGCAAAAATAAATAAATATTAGAAGTCTAGAAAACATGACTCAGGAGAGAATACTGATCCTGCCTGGAGCACGGGGTTGGAACGGATGACCACCTGAAGTGCCATCTAGCTCTCCTGTCCTATGATTCTGTAAGCTCAGCAGCAACCATAATATGCTTGAACAGTATTTTAATACTAAATTACAAGTCCAGCCCTATGTTCTACAGTGGAGATGTTCGTGTCTGGTTCCCTTCAGTATATCAGATATGGAATATTAATGACTGTTTGTTTGCCTTAGGTTAATAAGGGCAAGTGAGGGCATTGCATGAGCAACTAAAGAGAAATAATGAAATTCATCATTTCAAAAGGACTATAAGATAAGACTGTTGGATAAAGTGGTCGTCTGACTTGCCTGGTACTATTTCAACTACCATTGATTTTTAAAGGGGCAGAGTTGATTCCTAAACCTTCAATTCACAATGACTGTTTGACTCACCCTACCCTCCACAACAGTCCAAAATACTGGGTAAAACTGGGGGGAAGCAAAAGCAAGAATTGAAATATAGTTTCCATAATATTTTCTTCTTTGCATAAAGTTTCATGATAAATGAACAAAGCCTGTTTCCATGCCTGAAGAGACTTCAGTTTTCTGTTGAACAGGTAATCAATATACTATGCTCCATGGCCTGAAGTGGTCTTCTACATATAGAAGTGATGCATAACCCTTGCATTAAAAAGAACACTTAAAATAATGCTTTAAAAAAAACCCCTGTGACTCATCACTAACTGCAACTCATTGATCTCTGAAATATTTCATTTATTTTAAATGTAAAGTACCAAGGAAAACTGTGGTGTCTCAGATGTCCTTGTAAAATGACTTACTGATTAATATTTCATCTTGGATGTTTCACTGAGATGTTGCAGACACACAACTTTTTTAACAAATTTGTTAAAAGTTAAATCACTAAGTTAAGAATTCTGTTTCATCTATAACTATTGATACCATAAAGTCCTAAAATGCAGAGAGGAAAGAGAAGCCTCCTAAGAGCTCTTTTAGTTCCAGAATTTTTCTGTCTCAAACAGAAATACAGAATCCTGAGGTCAAGAGTCATCTGGTCAAATTATTGATTTTTCTATCACTTTGCTTGTTTGTTTGTTTTTTAATTGCAAATATATTTGTAAGATCAGATTTTTAAAGAATGAAAATAAGTAAATACCAAGCTATTAGCAGCTGAATTTATAAATTCATACTGGGTAATTTTATGCACAAAAAGAATTATTGTAACTATAATGGCAGAATTTTTCAAAACAAATGAATGCATTTTAGAAGACTTACCTGCTTTATAAATATCTCCTCCTGGTATTTTTCTATATATATTTACTAATATGAGATTTTGAAGGATATATATTTTTAAGATATCTGGTGTAATTGACAAGCTCTTTCCTGCAGCAAACTGGCATTCAAACTAATGCAACCCATACTCAGAAAAATGTTTATACAAAGTAAATCTGCAGTTTCATTTAGAATGTTGTGTGCAGCACTGCTGGTCCCATTTAAATAGTTTTAAAATGGTGCTTGATAAATTCATGAACAAGACTGTATGATACAACTGCCTATAAAAATGGGGGAGAGGGTGGGGCGGGGGGCTGGATTTGAAATCCCTGGAGGGATAGGTCCAGCCCCATGTTTTGTGTTCCATCTCAAATGGATGTTATGAAATGGATATTGTGGAATGTACACACATTCAGATTCATGGATTCATAGATGCTAGGGCCAGAAGGGACCTCAACAGATCATCGAGTCCGACCCCCTATCCTGGACAGGAAAGAGTTCTGGGGTCAGATGACCCCAGCCAGATGCCCATCCAGCCTTCCCTTAAAGACCCCCAAGGTAGAGGAGAGCACCACCTCCCTTGGAAACCTATTACAAATTCTGGCCACCCTTAGTGTGAAGAAGTTCTTCCTGATGCCCAGCCTAAGTCTGCTCTCTGTCAGTTTGTGACCATTGTTCCTTGTTACCCCATTGGCCCTTTTTCAGTCCTCTGGGACCTGACCCAAGCACCATGACAACTGTGTCAGTGGTTCTGCTATGACATTCCTTCAGCACCCTCAGATGCAGCTCATCCAAGCCTGCTGACTTAAACACATCCAGTCCATCCAAGTGACTCTGCACCAAGTCAGAGTGGCTGGCTGGTGTCCCTCTGATGCCCATCTGAAAGAATTCTCCCAGGTTTGTTCTACTGGTATAGAAACTTATCCACAGCTGCATTTAAAGACATTTGAATGCTGAGGTCCTGAAGAGTGGAGAGCTTGCAGTGATGACAGCTGGGGGAAGGGCAGGAGGCGGGGGGTGTTCACATCTCAGCATGCTGTCAAGGTTCCCTTAGTCTGCCTGGTGACAGCAGTGCATAAGGCAGTCCTGATTGGCTTCAAAGACTGTCCATGGTCAGCCTGTATTTCCCTGGAGCACACTGTGAGAGTATTATGAAGGGGGAGTATTCTCAGAGAAGCCACAGCACATGCAGACATTCATTCTCCCAGGAGAAACTCTCCTGGGAGTGATTTAACCTTAGTTTTTCCCAGGTTATTTTTCTCTTGTAGTAGCCATTTTTACTCTGGGAGAAAAAGCCTGAATATCTGTACATTCATGGTTTCTCCTGGGACAGCAGCAACTCTCTTAGTAGAAAATGTCTCTCTGAGTCCAGGGTTAACAAAGCAATGACAGGATTGACCAAGGGCATGGAAAAATCTTTCATAGAGAGAGATTAAAATGACTGAAATTGTTTACCTTGAAAGGTACACAGAAATGTATTATAAATTGTAAAGAATAGATCAGGAATTCCTGTTCTCCCTGTCTCATAACACAAGAACAAAGGGACATTTAATGGAATGCAAAGGTGTAAAATTCTAAAGTAATGAAAGAAAATATTGTTTACACAATATGTTATTCAAACTGTGGAACTTACTGCCACAAGAAGTCATTGACCCAGAAACATCACAGGATTAAAAAATACACTGGATATTTATATGGATACCAATTATCTCGAGAATTATAATTTATTATAAGAACAATTTGGAAAGAGATATGAAACCTTGTTCCTCATGGAATAACCCAGTCCCTAAGTCTTAAAGATCAGCATGAAACCTAATAGGGTAGGGTAATTGTTCCATGTCTACCTTCTGCAAGGTTCTTCAGCATCATTTGAATCATCCCTTACTGATCATTTCTTACTTGTGCCCATCCTGAAAGAACCTTCTGTCTGGCATAGTATGACCATTCCTAAGCTTCTCTGAAATAGGCCTATTCATGCCAAGGATCATCTGCATGCATTTGACAATAGGATCAGGGCTTATATGTTACAGAACCTGAGCTCTATTCTACACAGAAATATGGCCAAGGAATTCATAACAGAAAGGAGCAGAAAGTCTTGTCAAATATCCTGACTGGTAGTTAACAGAAATAAAATGTATTCTTTGTGATACTAGGATAAATTGTAAGGGAGGGAGGGAGGGGGAGGTCTCATTTATTTTTGGAGGAAAAAAGATATCAGACATTAAAGTGATTTCATAGAATCATAGAAAAATGGGCTGAGAGGCACCTCAGGAGGTTTTTTAGTCCAACCCCCTATTCAGGGCAGAATCGTTCTTATTTAAACAGTTCCAGCCACGTGCTTTTTTTAACCTTCTTTCAAAAACGTCCAAGGATAGAGATTCTACAGCCTCTCTAGGCAGTCTATTGAAGTATTTAACCACCGTTATAGAAAGTTCTTCCCAATATTCAACTTAAGTCTCCCTTATTGCAATTTATTATTTCTTGTCCTGTCCCTTTAGCCAAAAAAATAGCCTGTTACCATTTTTTCTATAACTATCTTCAGTTATTTGAAGACTGTTATCAAATCCCATCTTCTCTTTTCCAGACCAAATAATTCCGGTTCTTCCTACATTTTCTCTGAAACCCTGTTTCTTATACCTTTAATCCTTCTTGTTGCTCTCTGCTGAACTCCTTCTAATTTTTCCCATCTTCTGAAGTGCAGTACCTAAAATTGGACACAGTACTCTGACTGAGGCCTTACCGGTGCTGAATAGGGCATACTTCTCAATTTCTGTATTTGCTCATGTGAAGTTTTATAATTATCAACAGTGCAGTAAAGGCCTCTAAACAAAAAGGGAACAGTGACATATAAGCCATTATTGCATGATATTTAACATTTTTGCTGCAGGTTCTATCTTAGTTTTCAAGGGGAGATGACATAAGTTAATATACAATGAAGTATACTGGCAGTATATAGACACTATGGTAATTTTGGTTTTTTTGTTGTTTTATGTTTGCTGTGATAGTTGATGGTCAGTGGCAGGAATGGAGTTCATGGAGTCAGTGTTCAGTGACGTGCTCCAATGGCACTCAGCAGAGAAGTCGACAATGTACAGCAGCTGCTCATGGGGGTTCTGAATGCAGAGGCCCCTGGGCTGAAAGCAGGGAGTGCCATAACCCAGAATGTACTGGTAAGTAGGATCCCCTAGTAGGAGATGATCCAGAGAAAAATTCCAGGTAGTGTAACATTCATTTCTTGTTAAAAAGACATCTTGGGACCTATTCTGGCCTTAGCCAGTGAGCCTATATTGAGTTTTACACAGCCTAGTCACTATGCATATGGGCCCAGAGGTCCTTCTGCAGCAATCCAGCTGCAGCATAGGAGTTTGTAGAAGATAGCTGTTGAAGACAATAGGACTATTTGCACAAATAAAGACTGTGTACCAAATAAAGACTATGTACAAATAAAGACTGTGTACACAAATAAAGACTCTGTACCAAAAGGTTGGCATTCCTGAATTTAGCATTACAGTATAAACATTTATTTTAAAACTATAAATCTTAGAATAAAAGTTTGAGAGCTAGAAATGGAACAATGGATCTCAAGAATCTACAAGAAATTATACACGAAAGAAATGATTTTTTAAATAAATTATTCTTATGCTTACTTGTAGGCCTTCAAGCCTTTTAATTGATAGAGAATATATAATCAAGCCTCTAAATAGGATTTTTTGATTTAGGATTTTTAATATATTTTTATAGTGCATATATACTTATAAAATGACATTTAATAAGTGCCTTTGGAAAGAAAAAAAACAAAAGTGACAATATTTATGTTCAGGCTTTATAGGAGCAGCTTGTATGAGAACAAGTATTTGATGATTCTTTTTTACTACTTGAGATACACTTAGGCCAAATTTTGCAGACAAATACTGAAAATCCTTAGTTGGGCACAGTATGTCACCATTCTAACTATGGCATTCCTCCAAACAGCTAATGGTCAGTGGAACCAATGGGGACACTGGAGTGGATGTTCCAAATCATGTGATGGTGGCTGGGAAAGGCGAATGAGGATTTGTCAAGGTGCTGCTGTGACCGGACAACAATGTGAAGGGACTGGTGAGGAGGTTAGAAGATGCAGTGAACAGAGGTGTCCTGGTGAGAAGCAAATATCATTATTAATATTTTATACAATCAAGTATGTTTTCTAGCTGACACAGATGACCTTAAGCTATCATACTTAGAAGAGGTAGGATCACATATGAATTGTGTTCATAAATACGATCTTACAGAGATATAACAGGGAAGCTCAGTGCTCTGGGGAGCATCAGCATGTATGATGCAGAATTAGCTGCATGTGGCAGCAATGGAGCTGCTTGTGACAGCAATGGAGCTTCTATTTTTGTGCCTCCTCCCTAGGTGGGTTCCCAAGACTGCTTCCCATTGTCCCCCACCCCCCACTTAGTTACACCACGCTGTCTTGCCTTTAGATACTGACAAGTAACTTCTGCTTCCATCAGTATGATTTGTGTTCATGGACTTGGGCGTCACCTAGCACAATATATGCATGAGAGATGAACCATTTTAAAAGGAATATCTAAATGGAAAAAGCAAACAAGCAAACAAAACCCAAAATGTTCTCTCTGTCTGTCTCTGTCACTGTCTCTCAAAAAATTACCTAGGTCCATCTGCTTATTTTTGCACTATTGGGACAATAGGGGTAGGTGTTAGAAAATCATTCCTGTATGCATAAGTTCTGAAAATATAAGGCCTGTTTTTGTAATTCATGGATTCAGTCTCCTCCTTTTTCTCCCTACAAGAGACCTCTATGTAATACATTTGGGGAAAACGCCAAATAGAGTGAAGATAAGGGGGAAAGAAAGAACAGTACTGCAATGTACAGCATGAATGAATGCTGTATGTGACCATCATTTTATAAAAGGAAGCTGAAGTCAAACGGGCATATTTTTTTCCTTTATATATATGTGTGTGTGTATATATATATAAATAGTTGTTAATGTGGCCTTTTTAGTGATTTAAAACATTTGCCTAAACTGAGTAAGAACAAAGTTGAAGCACTCCTAAAACACTAAGAAAAACAGTAGATGTATACAACTCTGCCTTTCTGTATAGAGGCATTATTTTGAGGTAGAACAATGCATTATTAAAGAAACTGATAATTAAATAGTCTCGAGGTGGTCTAGTGATTTTATGTTGTAGTCCTTGGAAGTCATGTGTTTTCAATTTTGAATGGAGTAATGATTCAATAAATCCAACAGTCTGAACAATTCCACTTCACCTGTCAGTGGTAATATTCTAAGCTCAGGAAAACAGGATTTTAATGGAAAGGATTCTTCAGATCAGGAATAGAGGAATGGAATGGATGTGAATCCTATGTTATCAAGCCCAGCAAAATCATATCTCCTGACATCTATACCAAAACAGAACTCAAAATATTACCATATTAAAATAAAATAATGTTAAAATAAGACTCTGAGATAGAACAGGGAATCACAATTATGTTCAAAGAGTAATTATTTGTAATAATACCTCATTAAAGTAATTACATAAAACTTCATTAAAGTAATTAAATAAAACATGATTAAAATGGTGTATTATTTTAATATAATGCACATCCTTTTAAAGCAGTTCAAAATATCTATTTCTACTGAGATCCTAAAAAAATTATAATTTGCTCTGAAAACATGATTTTTCCTGTACAGATGTTGCACAGTACACTTGGATAGGATTAGTACAAATCTGGATAATCAGATACTCAGCCAAACGAGTCCCAACTCTAAAAAAGTCCTTAAATTATTTGCATTTCTGAATTTAAAAGTAAAACTGTAGTGCTGCAATCCAATTTTCAAAGGTTGCCACCTGCTGTTAATAAAATATTTTACAAATGTATTTACAAGTCAAATGCATGTGTAGCATTATGTACCATTCCCTAGATTTGCTTACAACTTCATTGAGTTCATATCAGACTCAGGTTGCTACCGGAAACAATAACCTAAACCCAATCTTGTAACACTGTAATTATCATGCAGAAGATTATACATGCAGTTACAGATATTTGTTTATTTTATTTAACTACTTCCAGATTCAGTTAATACTCATTTCCAAGTACATCTCAGATCTAAGCAAGAATAGTAATTTACTACTAAGAGTGTGTGTGTGTGTGTGTGTGTGTGTGTGTGTGTGTGTGTGTGTGTGTGTGTGTGTGTGTGTGTGTGTAAAAACAGCATTTTATGAAAACAAAACAACATTGAATAGTACGGTAGAAGGGTTGTCTCCACTTTTTCCTTCAAATGTTTTGAAATATGGAAATCGCTAAGGATTATTATCCTAATTTAGCACTTTTTCTAATTTATGTTTTTATATTTTTATGGCCCAAAACAAATTTGTATAGAAAAAAAAAACACTAAAAAAGGATTGTCATTAGTTAATTTCTCTTTTTATGATAGGTGATACATCTGGCAGACACAGATTCTTTTCTTGATGAAATTAGTTTTCTGTAAATGTAATGGGCCAATCTCCAGCTGCTATAAATAAACTAGGCTATATTTTCATGAAACTGAAGAGGCAGTGGAAGGGGCGCACCGGCATATTAGGGCTGCTCAGTGCTGCAAAGCAATGGAGGGCAAAGCTGTAGCTGGACCCAGGTCCTTGTGAGCAAATGGGGCAGGGAGAGCTGTTTTTTTATAATAAGAGAAACAAAATCAAACGCCAAAATATATAGGTATTTAGAATTTATTTTATTATAATGATCGAGGCATTAGTAGGCTATCAAATTGTTTTAAAATTATAAATATACCAATACATTATTGTGTTCAACTGATGCCTATACATATAGTGGCATTTCATTTTAATTGCAGGTGAGTAGAATTTCAATTTTTTAAAGCCATTACAGAGATTTTTCTCATCTAAGAACAATGTTTTTTTAAAAACTAAAGAAGTCCATTTTTGAATGTTCTTTATAAATAAAGCCTCCATAAATTTTATTTAAAAAAATGCAATGTACTTTTCTTCTTGTACTTCAAAAATATCTTTTGCTCAGTGTTAATATTTTAGTGGCTAGAAGTCTCTGTAAAATTTTTTCTTTTTTCCTTGTATTTATGCTTCACTCAATTTTTACTCAAAACAAATGCATCAAATTTCCAACATGTACTTCTTGTCAATGGCAAAAAACATAATATAGGAATTGCTTTGACTTAATTAATGGAAGGGATGGTAAATCATCTTCTTAATTAGCCTAAAGATGACATTATAAGTACTTCTGAAGAATAACTAATGATTTCCCACCAAAGATAAGGTTCTACAGTGGAGATATTAATCTTTCAGGGTTGAATATGAGAATAGGTATAAAGATTGAAAATATTATCAATAAATAAGTAATTCTATCGAAATGCAAAGTATTTTTAGAGGCCTAAGAAATTGTCTCCAGCTACAACACTGTTTTACAGGATTTACAAAACTATTATTACTTTTTTTGCTTGAGAGATAGCATGCTCTACTAGGTAAAGAATAAAATACAGCTATAATAAACAAATGATTAACCAATCTTTATCACTACCAGTGCAACTGGGAAGATAAAATGACTAAAGTTTTTAATAGACCATCATATATTCCCATTACTTGGGTTCATTCCTAGCATCCTATGAAGTAGTTTGTTTTCTATGAAATCTCATGTCTCTCTGAGCCAGTTAATCTCTATGAGGGCCCCAAGATTAATCAAGTCTGCTGGAGTGTGACAATTACAATGCTCCAGCAGCCTCCGGCATCTTGTGTATCAAGCATCTTCACACTTCAAAATGGTGGCGGAAGTGTTTTATCTAAAGCTCGAATGAGCTTTAGATAAAGCACTTCCGCCGCCATTTTGAAGTCCAGGTTCACTGATACATGCAATGCTCCAGGTGCTTTAATTAGAGTAGCTTTTGGAGCCACTCTAATTAAAGCCCACTCCCCCACTCCTGGAGCATGCATACAAACGGCCTAAGGTACTGCCTTTCCTACCTTATGTTTAACTTTTAATGATTTAAAAAAGGTTTTCAACCAGGAAATATTTGGAAGTGCAAATTCTACAACATACTGAGTCTCCTACACTCCTACTGAAATCACTGCATGTAATTCCAATTGCAATTTCAAGTAGTGCGATTTTCATGTTGACACGTGATGTGAACCTACAGCACTTAAAACAATAGATTAAGTAACAACCAATTCAAAAACTCAGGTACGGGGGCTTGCACTATACCAAGAAATGAATAAATAACAGTTTGTGGGTTTACAATATAATTTTGAAAAATAATTTCTATGTGAACTGAATTTAGGTAATCCAATGCAATTATTAGAGCTGGTTGGTAATTTTTCACAAACCACCCCCCCCCTCCATTTTTTGTCAGAAAATGATTCCTTGAAACTGAGACATTTTGCAGAAAGATATTGGTTAGATTAGGCTTTCATTGGGAAGGTTTCTTAAGATATAATTTCTCATTAAGAGCTGAGAGATGCTAGCCTGGTAATTAGACTACTCAGCTGACATCTAGAGGACCTAGATTCTAGTCTTTCCTCTATCTCAGAGTGGCACAGAAAGCAGGAAGTTTGAATTTTCTCATTCACATGTGGGTATTCTAACAATTTAAGTTTTTGGGAGTGAGTAGGAACCATCTCTCTGTCTGAGTGATAAAAATTAGAAAATCTTGGTTTCCTTCTGCACTAAAACCAAATTTTAAATCCTCAAAACTTTCCATCAAATACATTTTGATGAAATACATCATTTTTCATTTTCATGAAATAGTCATTACATGTCTACCAACGGGGAAGCCTCATCCAGAGGCAGATCCCAGTTGTAAAAGGAGAAAAAAACCTACATGTCTCATGGGGTCCAGAAAAGTGAGGAGGTGCACTAGGGAAAACCACCTGAGCGTTTATCAGCCGTGCCTATCTCCAGCTGGAACCAGGTGACGTCACAAAGAGACATCACCTAGCGAAGATAAAAACTGTCCCCGAGAGCGTGGGAAAGGGGGACGCCGAGTGCTGAAGGAGTGGTGGGGGACTGCTGAGTGGAGCGTGTCCAGCCGCTACAGCCAGCAGCGGTGGTGGCAGCAGGAGCTGTGGGAGATCTCTGTGCCGGGGAGGACCGGCGGAGATCAAACGGGCCAGCAGTAAAAGCAGGCAGCGGGAGCTGCGAGAGAGTTACGCAGCAGAGAAGACCGGCGGAGATCAAAAGGGCCGTCAGTGAGGCCAGTAGAGAGGCCGGCAGCGGCAATGGCTGCAGGAGCTGTGGTAGATCCCCGCACTCGGGGAGACCGGCGGGGATCAGAGGAGCCGGCAGGGAGGCCAGCGGAGGCAACAAGAAGAGTCGGCGAGGGAGTTCTGGCCGGAGGTGGCGGGTGCCATGACCCTGGGGAAGAGGCAAATCCCAAAGGGGATAAGAGAAACCCCAGCTGGGGTGAAGGCACGGGTCCCAACCCAAGGGACACGCTACTCTAGGGGCATTAGGGGCAAAGGGAGCACAGGACTCTACCCGCGGTTGCCCCTCTTTTCTTTGTTTCTCCTCTTAGTCTCTTTCCTCTTGCACTTCTTGTCGTTGCCCCTTTTCTTTTCACATTGGGTGTTCTCATGGCATGGAGTTTTTTCTGGTGGTGAGTGTTCTGTTCCTGTTTTTCTTTCTAGTCAGATCTATTTTGTTCCCTGCCTAGAGCAGGGTAGCCTAGCACACCATACCAGGCTCGGGGAATTAGAGACCCCATTCGGAGATGGAAGACCACATGAGAACACAGCGACTACCAACAGTGTCCATCGTGGAATGCGCAGGGCATCGAGAGGGACAGCCCTGAAGGCAGAGCATCACCAGACCCACCGGCTCTGGCTAGAGCCCAAGGCGCCCATCCACAAAGGAGGACATGTGGGAACTGAGGAAGACATCAAAAGGGGCTAGTTGCAAAATATCCTGAGGCTCGTCTCATAGGTTAGTGTATAGCCGGGGTGTAGGGGAGGTTGGAGCCCCGTAGACATCCACCAAGACACGTGACAACTCTGGAGGCATCCTCCAAGGGAACCCCCTCCACTGAAGAACAATCCAAAGTCATGGCAGGAAAGTGTGGAGGATACCCAGAAGGTTATCGAGGAGCCCTCCAGGGTCTACACGAGCATCCTAGGGAAACAAGACCAGTTGCCCAGGCAAAGACGGCACAGGACTGGGTCATTGAGCAGAGACAGGCACACATATTTCACTTCCTATCATTACCATAGTACAGCATGGAAATTTGGGGTATGGCAATACTTCGTTTAGAGGCACAAAAGTAAATTACATCTCACATTACCTATCATTGATGTCCCCAACTCCAATTTCATAAAACACTTTGAGTAGCAAAGGCCAAACATTCTTGTAGCATAAAGGAAAAGAATTCCAAGGCATTTGTACCAATGTATAGGAGGTTCCAAATATGCACAACTATACAGAATATATACAGTGAGAGCTTTAACCAGGCTTTTTCAGATACCGTGTTGTCCTTCTGAATGCTGTGTCAGTATGTGAAAGAGTTCAATATTTTTAAATTAAGAAAATATGTAATATGTTCTGAGAATTTTTAGATAATATCTGTGTTCAGAAAGAATACCAGTTATATTTTTTGAGCATATTCTATTGGTAGCTTCAGTTTATAATATTTTTTTTCAAATTACATTTTTTTCTGTCTGGCCAGTCCAAGAGATGCATTTTTCTTTCCCTTATCCCAGGGTGACAACAGGCATAGATTTTTAATCCACTGCCTTTCAGATCAGTGTTAACAATGTAATTCATGACACTGTTTACATGCAGCTGAATACTGGTCATTGGCTATTTCAGTTCCCTTTATAATGAAAGACTTGTTAAAATATGGGGTTAAATAATATGGGGGCCTGTCTCAGTGGAAAAGAATTCCTTGTTACAGCTATGGAGGAGTAAAAGTCTGCCTCTTAAAAAGGCCTGAAAGTCTGCCTCTTGTAATCAGATATTGCTATAAGTCAATTAGTTTTAGCTTTGGGTACATTCATGTAAAGTTAAATGCTGCCCTGTCTCCTTATGAGTGCCCAGTAAGAGGCCGCATTGCTTTACAGAAATATGAAATCTTGGGAGATCATATGTAAAAATCAGTCATGCTTTCTTGCCACAGAGTTGTGCTTGATACAACACAATTTGCAGAAGGGCAAAGAGGTATCAAAGTCAGGGTTAGTTACGTATATCCAGAAATTGAACATGGCTAGTTTTAGGAAATGAGCTGGAGTGTCAATCCCAGTGTCCAGTAGGAAAGTAGAGTTTTGCTCCTATTTCTGTAGATTTCCATTTCTGAGGTTATATATACCTCTCCCTGGATCAAAACCTTGTTGTGGTGGAGAGGCTTGCTTGTCTCAGTGATCCTGAGAGCAGTACTGTCTGGAAACTTTTTGTGGTAAGGTGGTGGTGAAATGTTTCCATGGTGGTAATGTCAAAGGTGAGGTTCCAGACAAATAGTGATCCAACCCAAATAACTAGGGTAGGCGGAACTCTTTAGCCCTGGCTCAGCAATCCACCTAGAAGAAGGATACTCCAAAACTAAACCTACAGCCTGGAGATGTCTCTGTCACTGTCCTAGTTCGCTAGGCCACTCATGAGTTCCAGGCCTAAAGAGTCGGGCCAGTCAGCACAAACTGTATTCCACTTTAAAGCTCCACATACAGGCAGGAAGGAAACAAGTCCCCCAAGTCCAACAGCGCCAGGGGTGGGGTGAGAGTGGCAGGTGTAAGACGACACTGGAAGCTGCAGTCCCAATCCTGCATGCAGGCAGCTCAGGAGTACGGGTTATTCTGATGATGACCCAGAGATGATGTCGTCACCCAGCAGCACCCTAAGCATCCGAGCAGCCTTTTTGAAGGATAGCACTTCTTGCTTCTAAATAGGAAAAATGCCTAGAAAAGGTGATCTAAAGAAACACTCATCTCCCTACCACTCAGCTGGCTCACATGGTCAGCAGGCATCCTCAAAGTGGCCATATTACAACAAAAAGGGAAACGAAATCCCCAACCCCCACCTCAAATGGCAGGAAAAAAAGAAAACCTCCGCACCTAGCATGTTTAAATATCCATACAATGCTGGACTCTGAAGATTGTAGTTTCCCTAAGTGAAACTCAGCCTTAGTTGCCCACATCCACATAGCAATCCTGAGTGAGGTGCACCCCCCAGAACAAGGCAGCCTAATAGAACACAGTGTTGGTTACACCCTTTACTGGTCAGGTAATCTGCAGGTGGAATGGTGCCTCTCAGGTGTTGGCTTCATGATAAAGAACTCCATTCTTTCCAGGCTACAAAGATTACCAATAAGCCTTTCTGATCGCATCATGTTCATATGCCTTTCTTTGCATGACGAACATCAAACTGACAAACTTAAGTTCTGTACTGACCTCCACGATCTCATCTAGAAAACACCACCCAAAGATAGGATCATCATCATGGGCGGTTTTAAGAGGTGACTATCTAGCATAGAAAGGCGTGCTTGGAAGATGTGGATTGGGAAATTGTAATGGCAATGGACACTTGCTTCTGGAACTCTGTGCAGAAATGCAGATGACAATAACCAACACCCATTTTCAGCAGAAAAAAGAGCTACAAAACCACTTGGATGCATCCCCAATCCAGACATTGACACCTGATAGATGATATTTTTGTGCATCAGTGTGATCTTGGGGACATCCTTCACACCAGAGTTATGCCTAGTGCTGACTGCCATACCGACCACCAATTCATTTGCTCAGAGTTGTCACTGATTCACAGAAGTTTAGGGCTGGAAGGGACCTTTTGAGATCATCAGGTCCAGCCCCCTGCTCTGGGCAGGAAAGACTCCTGGGGTCAGATAACCTCAGCAAGGTGTGCATCCAGTCTCCTTTTGAAGATCTCCAGGGTAGGTGCCTGCACCACCCCCACTGGGAGTCTATTCCAGAGTCTGGTCACATGAACCATGAGGAAGTTTTTCCTTATAGCCAGTCTGAAACCTTCTTCTAGGACTTTATGACCATTGCTCCTGGTTTTTTCCTGGGGTGCTTTGGTGAATAGTTGTTTGCCTAGCACTTACTCACCCCTGATATATTTGTAAGCTGCCACCAAATCCCTCTGAAGTCTTCTTTTTTCTAGGCTGAACACTCCCCTATTAGTCAGCCTTTCGTGGTATAGCTTGCTCTTCAGGCCTCTGATCATACAACTGGCTCTTCTCTGGACTCACTCAAGCTTCTCCACATCCTTCTTGAAATGGGGTGCCCCGAACTGCACTCAGTACTCCATCTGCGGCCTCACCAATGCTGAGTAGAGCGGGACAATAACTTCCTTAGTTTTGCTTGAGATGCATCAGTTGATGCATGCCAGTGTATTGTTTTCTCTGCTAACTGTAGCATCACACTGGTGGCTCATACTCATTCTATGGTCAATTATGATACCCAGGAACCTTTAGGACACAGTGCTAGCTAGTGTAGCACTACCGAGCCTGTAAGTTTGTTGTGGATTTTTCCTCCCCAGATGGAGCACTTTACACTCCTTAGTGTTGAACAGCATCTAGTTCTGGTCTGCCCATCTAACTAATGTGTCTAGGTCCACTTGGATCATCAGCCTACCCTGAGGCATGGCTGCACTTCTCCACAGCTTAGTGTCATCAGTTAATTTTGCCAGTGTGATTTTCACCCGTACATCCAGATCATTGATGAAGATGTTAACCTGGTCATAAAAGCAGATGAAGTCAGTCAGACATGACCTACCCATGACAAAACTGTGCTGGCTGTCATTCAGAATTTTGCTTTCTAATAGTTTATCACATGTAGACTTCTTGAGAATTGTTTCAAGGGTTTTTCCTGGGATTGAGGTCAGGGTGATCGGGATGTAGTTCCCTGGGTCCTCTCTCCTCCCCTTCTTGAAGATGGGCACAACACTGGTCCTCTTCCAGTCTTCTGGGACCTCTCCTGAGTGTCATAAATTCTCAAAGAGGTTTGCTAGTACTCCTGCAATGACCTTGGCTAGTTCGTTCAGCACTCTCAGATGGAGTTCATCCAGTTTTGCTGACTTATAGATATCCAGCTTCTGTAGCTCTACACTGACTGTTGATAAGTGATCATCCATACTGTGACTATGATCCTTCCACTTCAAGCCTCAGCCTAAGCACAGAGACAACCCACCAAAGAAGTATGATCTTTCCAAGCTACAGAACTAATCTTGCCAACAAAAAATTCAAAAAATACTTCAGTCTAAGCTTGAAAGCCAAGTCCATACTGCAGACACCTCACCTGATGGACTCTGGAAACACATCAAGTCAGTAGTCCTGGAGACCACCAAGGAGACTGTTGAGCTCAGTATCAAGAGAAACTGGGACTGGTTTGATGAAAATGACAAAGACATCCAAGCCCTGCTCACAAAAGAGAGGACTAGTCATCAAGCCCTTCTAGCACAGCGATCTAACCGAGAGAGAGGTGGCTTACCTCCAGGCATGTAACACCCATCACTGGAAATTGCATGATATCCAAAACAAATGGTGGATTAATCTTGCAGAAAGAATGCAACTGTATGGTAACAATGGAGACACCAGAATCTTCTACGAAGCACTGAAATCTGCCTATGGCCCCACCTTCCTGATCCAAAGTACACTGAGGAGCTCTGATGGTTGGACTTTATACATTGATGAAGACTCTGTCTTGGACCAATGGTCTGAGCACTTTCAAACTCTTTTTAGCACTGAACTCACAGTACGTGAGTCTGTCATCAACTGAATTAAGCAGCTCAAGCCCTGAAAAATGGTGGGACTGCTCTACGCTCCAAGCTCCATGAACTCTTCACAGCCTGCTGGGACCAGGGGAAAATTCCACAGGATCTGCATGATGCTGTAATCATCACCCTGTATAAGAATAAAGGTGACATATCAAACTGTTCCAACTACCAAGGGATCAGCCTTCTGTCCATCACTGGGAAGATCTGAGCTAGAATCCTCCTCTACAGGCTGGTGCCTGCCATAGCAGAAGAAGTCCTCCTAGAGATCGAATGTGGCTTCAGAGCAAACAGAGGCACAGTAGATATGGTATTTGTGCTCAGACAAATACAAGAAAAGTGCTGGGAGCAGAACAAGGGGCTGTACATCACTTTCATTGACCTCACGAAGGCGTTTGATGCGGTAAGGCAAGATGGCCTCTGGAAGATTCTCAAGAAGCTTGGGTGCCCACCTATGTTCCTCACCATGTTTAAACAACTCCATGGAGTCAGCATGGACAAGTCAAGTACAACAACAGCCTCTCAGGTCTGTTCCTGATCTCCAGTGGAGTTAAGCAAAGCTGTGTACTCACCCCTACCTTATTCGCCATTTTCTTCATCATGATGCTGCAACAAGCATTCTACAATCGTGGGGAAGGTGAGGATGCCCACTTCTGGGCATATGGAAACCTCTTCAACCTCATATGGCTGCAGGCCTACACAAAGACCTTGCAACAGCTCATCCGTGACTTCTGTTTGCAGATGACTGTGACCTGGTGTCCCACACCCAACACAATCTGCAGCTCATGACTAGCTTTGCTACTGCAGCACAACACTTTGGGCTCACCACCATCCTGAAGAAGACTGAAGTTCTTCATCTGCCAGCTCCACACTAAGCTTATATGCCACCGAAGATGACTATCAAAGGAACTGAGATAAATGTTGTCAAGCAGCTCACCCACCTGGGGAGTGTCATCTTGTATGATGCCACAATTGACAAGGAGGTAGACAACAGACTCTCAAAAGCCAGTAGTGCCTTCAGCAGACTCTTCGTTTGGGCCTGAAACAGTCACAGCCTATAGGCATAGACCAAAGTTAAGGTGTACAGAGATGTTTTTATCTTCACCCTACTGTATAGTGCTGAGTCATGGGTTTTATATCCCTGCAATGTACACCTCCTTGAGCACTTCCATCACGGCTGCCTCCACACCATTCTGAAGATCTGCTGGCAGAATTGTGTCACCAACATGGAGGTGCTACAGAGAGCCAATACCACCAGCATCGAAATGATTCTCCTCCAGACTCAGTTGCGGTGGGCAGGCCATGTGGCCCAGATGGATGACAACCACCTACCAAAGGCTGTGCTGTATGGGGAACTGATGACTGGGAAACATGACAGAGGGATCCCAAGTAAGCGCTTTAAGAACACCCTGAAGAAGTCCTTTTCTGCCTGTAGGTCCTTTTCAAACTGTGGGAAACAGGCTGCAGATTGTGATGCCTGGCAGCTCCAAATCAAAAAGGCAACATCCCTCTTTGAATGTCAGTACAGAGCCACCATAGAGGAGGAGGAGGAGGAAAGATACATCTTCATCTAGCAGCAGTCCACCATGCCCGTGTAACCATTGCAGCAGGATTTGCCTCTCTGCAATCAGTCACCAGGGAGCCTGCTACTGGCATGGGCAGTTACCTTCCTAATTTCTTCATCTGTGAAGAACTGCCAAGAAGGTTATACACAGAAGTCAGGATTTGGACTTGAATTGGTCAGTTTAAGTGAAGAATGTAGTGCGTGAGACAGTAGGTTTGCCAAATTTCTTCTTATCACCATACTGTGCTGATGATGGATTACGTACCCAAATCTCAGTCTTAGGTTGAAAAGAAATAGTGTTCTTTTGAGTCAGTTGTCAACATAGTCTCATTGTAGATATCCCTCATACTCCTGTGGTTTGATCTTAGTCTTGTAGCCCACACAGAGAGAATAAAGGGCAGTACATACTGTGGGCTTCTCAATTCCTTCCAACTGCCTGGTTGGAGATGAAGCACGTTAATTTTTATACTGGTACCAAACTTTATTCCTTGTGGAATTTTGTACTAACTACCTGTTTATGCTGTTTTATTTTTTTTATGATTCCTTTATCTTATTTCCAGCTCTCTTTGCAAGCCTGGGAAGAAGATGCCAAGATAAGCCACTGGACTGTGCCTTGGCACATTTTTTGTCATGCCTTTCCCCCATCTCTTTACTGTGCTGTATCATGAGGTGCCATCATATTGGGCAAGACTCCTTTGTCCTAATTGTCCTCAGTGTCTCAAAGGGTTGATTGTCCTTTTTTTTTTCTTTTTTTTTTTGAGTTGGAAGTGTAATTTTTCAGAGGATGACCTCACTTTAATCCACCCAACACTCATTTGGCTTTAATCTATTAGGAGGACACTTAAAATCCTCTGGAACATTGTGAGCTAACTGCTACCTTATCCCTGAGAGAACTTTCTCCATAACTTTCTGCACCATTGATGTTTCTTCCTGTTCTTTTCCTGCATACCTGAGGCTAACGGAGGCCTTAATGACATGAATTCTTCAGGCATGTAAAATTTCATCAGAGGACATGTCTGAAAGGGGGAACAATCCTTGAACTAAATGGTCGGAGATATTTTCTCTGACATCTGTAACCCAATAAATGGTGGATGCTAGAGAGAGTACTGAAAAGGGAATAGATCACTCTAGAGGTATCTGGTTTAGTGTTCTCCCTTTCTAGCATCCACCTCTGCCACTGTTAGAAATAGGATAATAGTCTAGATGGGCCATTGATCTAACCCTGTGGGTGTGCCTACATGTTCATTAATGCTCCTTTTCTAATGTGCATTAAATGTAGTACTTCCAATTGGAGGTACTAAATTAATGCGCATTAGGCTGTGCTATTGCACAGTAGTGCATTTGCATGCTTTTTTGTGATGCTTAATGTGCAGTAGACTATTTTACTGCACAGTAGCATAATGTCATGGCTTTTATGTAAAGCTTTAATGTGCAGTAAAATAGTCTACTGCTCATTAAAGCACATGTATAGATGTGCCCAGTATGGCATTTCTTGTTTTTATGCTGGCTGATGATATCACTGATTAACAAGGTTATGGACTCCATAAAGCTAGTTTGGCAAATGACAGCATCTTATCCTTGGTCAGCTAAGCAGGCTGAAAATTATTACCAAGTTCCCTCTAGGGAGGGATGAAATATCTTTATTTACAGCCATCTTCACTCATGCTGTCAGCTGTAAACAAGAAAGCAAAACATTTTAAGGACAGGGAGGTCAAGAAATTGAACCAGTTTGAGATAAGGTTATATTAATCAAAAGATATGCAGTTTAGGATTGTGAACTTCCAGGTACTCTTAGCATATTGCAGTTTTGGAGTATACAAATGGATTGCAGGCCTGGAATGTGCCCTTTCTTTGGAATGAAAGGAGATCCCGTGTTGCTGACCTTAGAGGGTCAGCTGGTAGCTAGCAGGGCCCTGAAAGCAGCCATAGATACACCACCTCTCAGTTCATGGCATTGGCAATCATAATGCACCTCCCTTCATGACTACAGGACTTTGGCTTGCCAAAGAAATGCAAACCACTCTTGAAGATCTCCACTGAGAGTACAAATTAAATTTTTCATACCTGCAAGGACTGGGGCCATACTTGATTCACTGGTAGTTTATTCGGTCTTCTAAATGCAAGCTTAAATATCAGGTTTATACTGTGCACAAACGGAACTCCCATCTTTCCACAAGTTTTGTCATCTCATCGTTGCAACCTCATTACTCTGGGGAGCCTTCAGGAAAGTAACACAAAATTCATAAACACCCACCTGCAGCCTAGACATCATCACACAAGGTCTCTGGTTCCAAGCAGAATAGTTTCTATTAGCCACCCTCTATAAAGAATTAACTTTTGGAGAATAAACATCCCTTAATCTCAGATTGGGGATTTTCCATAAAACTCTATTATCCAAAAACACTGGGGACCCAGAATTTAGTCTGGCAGTTTTTCTATGCATAGAAATATCATAAGAATATAGCTTTAGAAACGACCTTCCAGGCCATGGAGTCTAATCTACATTCCCGGGCAGCCTTTGGTCTGAAAGATGCACAGGACTATCCACTCTGACCCATCTTTTACATTACAGGCACAGTAAACCACATGCCAAAGGTAATGAGCAGGGGGGAGAAGGGCGTCATCAATACCTTCCCACTACAGTATCAGGAAACTAGCTAAATTCAAATATGCTCTGATGATCCTAGGAAGAGGGCCATACAGAAGGAGGTAATCTAGCCTGGAGGAAAAGTTTCTTCCTGACCCCAAATCAGGCTGTCAGTTTAACCAAAGTACATGAGCCAGACACGCTCAATAAACACCCAAGATGTTTCTAAAGACTGCTTGAAGCATGAGCCCACCATAGTCAAACTTGCCCATAGCCAGTAGTGCATCCAGTAAAAATAATCCAAAATATAAACTGTTTTATCCTGTCATGCTGCTTCTCAATAAAACATAACATTCAGTTTTATCCTGAAAAGAGTTAAGAAAATGGTTTTAAACCTAACTCAAATTTACCCTATTTAAATAACAGACAAATTACTTTATATAGTTTATATGATATATATTTTATATTAAAAGGTCTTGAAAACAGCAGAACAAATGTTCTCTCTAATTACATCTAAGCTTTTTGTTTGAGTGATGAATGGAGATGGAGTGGGGGGATAAGGCAGAACTAGGCAGTCATGCAAAGTCAAATTAGACATTATGTAGCAATCGCTGAGGGAGGACCCCCTGAGAAGAAGACATTCAGTTATGAGTCATCCCCCCAAGTAGGCTATGTCAGTCTTTACAGCCCACAGACCAATACATTATTTTTTACAAGGTCCTAGTATGACAGTAATTGCACTGGCTCATGTCACCAGATTCTCTCCGTTTTGTCATCACGCATCCTTTGCCTTTCCCATTAAAAGAGTGGACTTGTGTTTACTTTTAGACTTCTTTATCTGAAGCAAATTAGCATTCTACATAAGTAAAACAGCTTGCTTGCTTAGGGTTTTGCCATTAAGGATATTCTTTCTTCTCTAGCTTCATCAGCTGTTTTGACTCACAATTCAGGAATGATGATGCTGAAGCAAATTTAGCAAGCAATTTTTCTGAAGGACTGTGATTCATATTAGTATTGCTGAGCCATCTGCAAGGAACTCTTTTTCAACTACAGAGTTGACTACTTGATGCAGAAGTCTGCACAGTTTCATTACCTACTTCATTGCTTTGTCAGTAGAAGTAACGGGAAAGGAAGAACAGTTGTATGGGTTTAATAGTGGAACAGCATTTAGAAGGTCTGAGTTCATTCTCTCCTCATCCTGATGTTCCTATGTAACTGTAGATGAGCCACTTAATCCTTTTATATTCATCCATGTATGTAAAATGGTGATAATACCTATTTTTGCTCACCCTGTGGTTTGTCATGTAACTGCTTTGAGGAAGAGACTACCTCTTATTTTGTATACCTTCAGGGTGTATAGAACAATGTAGCACCAATTTCTATAGTAATGCAAATAATAATGAAAGGAAAATAGTCTCAGGGTTTTTTGGAGCTGTTTAAGTGATTTAGATTTCAGCTGCTGATGTTTCATATCACCTCAAGTTATCAGAGATATCTGTTGTGATGTTTACTGCTTCATTTAATAAAATAACATGCTGGGAAACTACACTAAAAGTAGTGAACAACAGAAAGAATTTAGTAATCCTGAGTATATACAAAACAAACATGAAACAAGAAAAATATAGCTTTCTTTTCCTGCTTCCATGTATGCCCGTTGAATCTGTTACCATGGGAATGTGAAAAACGTCCTTTCCTTAAAAAAACATTGTGATAATCAGTAAAAAGGTCATTTTGGCTTATAGCCACTCGATTTTACAGTACTGACCTCACATGTTAATAACCAAGTCACAATGAAACACATTTCAAAAGAAGCAACATATTCTTTTGTTTCCTCGATATCTTCAAAATTGATGTGCTTATTACTTTTAATGATTGAGGAATGGCTTCAGGGGCTTAAACTCACAGCACTTTTACACCATTGTAACCAACTGTTACACTAGTGTAACAAAGAACAGGCAGAGTGTAGAAGCCTACAGTGGTATAACTTACTGGTATAATGTCCAGTATAGAATTGCCCCAAGAAAAATCAGAGTAAAATCAGTGTAAGTTACAATGGAAGAAGTGTTGTGTGCCCAGAGCTATTCTAGACTGTCTGTCTGCTGTAGGTAACTAGGCTGTTACGTGCCCCTTGCCACCTAATGGGAGAACACTATAACAGTGCTTAGTGCAAAGGCAAACACTGAAACATTTGGTTGTCTGTCCACTTCAGATTCTGGTGTAATTTACATCGACTTACAAAGTGAATGAAATCTTGTAATGAGTCACGTTATGTAAATGTATTGTGTGTCAAGCTGATTGTTTTAAGTGTTTCAACATTTTAGAAACCTCAAATTCTTAAATGATTTTCTTCATATTTCAAGTCTGTTAAGTAACACTAATTTGTAGTTAAGGTTTGGAGTTGTTGATAAAAAAGCATTATAGTAGAGTGTATGTGCATGTGAGAGGGGGAATAAATGCAGCAGATTAAAATGAAAGCTCAGCAGGAAGAGAGCCTCTAAAGTAATCAAAGGGATTCTTACATTCATGCACTGTCATGGTAAAATGAACCCCTGAAGAAAACACTGAGCATTTCACAGAGAGAACAGGATTAAGGGCGAAGATATATTTTTCCCTGATATACACTATATACATTTACAAAAGCCTATATTGAAATGTACAAAAGCCTATATTCAAATTCTCATTTTTAAATCACAGCACCTTATGAAATATGTCCTGAAGATTATTTGATGTCAATGGTGTGGAAAAGGACCCCAGCTGGGGACATGGCATTCAATCGATGTCCTCTCAATGCCACAGGTACAGTATTACATTTATTGTTTATGCTGACGAAAGAGAAAAAATAGCTTTATTGCTATAATTGTCCTTCTGTCCACATTCAGAAATGTTTAATAATTGCCTAGATACAGCCGCACACACATGTATAGACACACACACACACACACACACACTTATGCATGCACAAGATACATGTACATAAAGTATAATGTGTATAAATATATACATAGGAATAGAAATTAATTGACAGATGTAACAGGCATTTTGCTGAAAATAGAGCAAAGCAGAAAGCTCTTTTAAATAAAAAAGAATCCTACAAGCTAATTATATGAATGACAAAATGTGTTACAGAAATGTGTATTGCCCTGTAAATGCTGCTGCTGCTCATTTGCATGAATCTGTTTTTCTCTGTACTTTAAAGAATGTAGAAGTCGGTCTATGTATCCTTCGTTCTTTCTGATTGTTCTCAGTTATATAAATATTTTCTCTGTTCTTTGTGACTCACAGGCACCACTAGCAGACGCTGCTCTCTCAGTGTTCATGGAGTGGCCTTCTGGGAACATCCAAGCTTTGCTAGATGCATATCAAATGAGTACAGACACTTGCAGCATTCAGTAGGTGCAAAGCCAGCTTTAGTACTTGCTCTGTTTATTTTTTGCTAATCATCAGCATTAAGGAAATTACTTATTTACTCTCCAGTCAGACTTCTCATGAGAAATAACAGGGGGGGAAATGGACCTGAGAGAGAATAATTTGTATCCTATATGTAGATATATATTGATCTGGTATATTTTGTTGCTGTTTGAATGAAAGAGCCTTTTATCGTACTGTTGCAGTGAAAAGAATCATGCAGGCTCCCTTTTTCACTGTTCACTGTGTAAAATTTTTATAGGGGGCAGAGGGTAAGACACATATTTTGGCTTATTAGAAAATAAGAATTATTATAAGTGTGACCTACTAAGGTAATTTTATAATTCTTAAAATCCTTTAACTGCACACTGACAAGTCAGGGATCCTGATACCTTTTCTTGCTATCAAATTCTCAACATCACCTTTAGGTGAAATAAAAGGAAGAATGATTAAAGGGTAAAGCTACTGCACTGGATTGTGAAGAAAATTAAAAAAAAGTCAGGAGAATTATTTCATGCATTTCAAATAGAACTAGAGAAAGTTTTCTTGACAGAATATAGGTGCAAATATGTTAATGATGCTTTTGTAAATGTATTTGTTAAATTTCCTTTCTGCCAGGCAAGGCCTCTCTGGGTCATCCTAACATCTGGCACAGCTGACTCCAAGGTTCTCTTGGGTGGTGATTTTTTTTTCCCTTTCAAGATATATTTTTCTGACATTTTTATTACTCTCCCTCTGCTTCTAAAGTCTACCATTAATGCTGCTCAATTAATTGTTCTGTAGGACACTAATACAGCTGTGTATTTGACAGCTTCCCAGTCTCTCAGTCAAGCACAACACATATGGTAACATGCATCAGTGGCATGAATAGGGTATGGCAAGTGGGACAGCTGCCTCGGTACTGACCTGGATGGGGGTAACAAAAAGTGGTCACACAATTGCACAGGTGATGCAGTAGCAACCAAAACTCACCACTGCTCCTGGGTGTGGCAGCTTCCCTGGAGCCCTCCACATATCATTACATCTCCGACATGCTTAATTTTCAGTGACTTGAAAAATAGGAATGTGACTGTAATTCCTGAAATCTAGTTTTTCACATGGAAGAGACTGTGATGTATTCCCCCTAAGCTGCCTTTCTGTTTCATTAGATTCCAGCCTAATTGAGGCAAAGGATGAAGCTTCAGTGTAAGCCAGTGAAAGTATTATATTTACATTTAGACAACGAGAAAGGTCCTGAATGATTCTCCCTAACAGAGAAAGATTCTTGGGGTGCCTATACAAGTGCAGCAAGGCTGCTCTGATACACTATAATTACAACGCATCAAAGCAGACTCGAGTACTTGAGTCTGCTGAAGTATGGTAGTTACCATGCTTCAGCAGACTCCAGTGTCACATGTTTCAATGTCCCTGAACTGAAAAATGGTGGTGTGAGCACTTTAACTAAAGCTCATGCAACAAGCTTTAGTTAAAGTGCCCTCGCCACCATTTTTCAGCGCAGGGATGTTGATCCACATAGTGCTCTGGATGCTTTAAATAGAGCAGCTCTTGGAGCTGCTCTAATTAAAGCACCCCTTCTCTGCCCACTCCCAGAGCACATCTATAAACACTCTTGGACTCCTGCAAGTGCTCCACTGGGTGTTGCTATGTACCTTTATCCTTCACTTAGAGAGCAAAGAAAACTATTTAGTATTATGCATTTAGAAGTTTTATTCTGCTATCTCTATAATACAGACAGTGTTTATAGTGGATTCCATTAAAAATGGGCAGTAATAACAGGTTTTTTGCATTGCCTCTACTTAAAATATGGAATTATTTAAATACCACAATTAATATAAGTATTATGGGTTGTAAATACACAATTTTAATAATATTCACAATGGCATTTGTCTTTAAACCAGATCAGAAAAATACTAATTCAGAATATTTATATTGGTGATTTCTCTGATTCTTGGAATTAAATCCTCCTTCCGCTGTAGTCAGTGGGAGTTTTGACATTGGCTTCGATGAGGCCAGAATTTTACTTGTCGAGTTTTAAATGTTTTGTTTGTTTTGTTAGGTTTTTTTGTTTAAAAGTCCACATGACTACTGAGATGATATATGTACGTTTAGCACCTGAGGAATACAACTACATCTCCAAATGCAATTCTTGGCATTTCAAACTTCAATACATGCTAAATCACCCACTGCTTGAGAGAATTCATTGAACCTAAGTTCTAGAGAAAAGGCAAAATAGAATAGCCACAAAACAGAATCTAGAAAGTTGTAGTAAGTTACACATACAGAAACTGAATTGTTTCCACTAAAATTAAGTATTAAATGTTTGTGAATAAGAGCTAGCACTTTCACTCTGAAAAGGGTCTTCTCACCCATAAACAAACTTTCTTTTCTGAAATGGTACATCTAAAGACTCCCTGTACAAGCATGCTCTTATGTTTAAAAAATAAAAACCCTGCATAAGTAATGGCTTTAACTAACCAGCAGAGGGTTCTGCAGAATGTTGTCTCCCATCTTCTTGGTAGTCTTCACTTGAGAGGCAGGCCATATAATGAAAAGCCATATATGATAATCCATTATGTCTGGTATTTTAAACCCTAACTCGAAGGGTTTTCCCCAGCCAAACTGGAGGCTTTTCAAAATCTTTTTTTTTTAGAGAAAATGTTGACACCTACAATTTTTTTAGGTTTTTATGTTGAATTGAATATTTGATACTTCATCATTTATCTTTTCTGAAGAGCTCTAGAAGAGTTCAGCTTTTCTGTCTGGAAATTATTCTAATCCTTTCTAGAGTCCTGAGCATCTTCCACCTAAATCCTATATTATGCAGGACATATCAGAAGACGTATTCTTCATTGCCATGGAGTCAGCTCAATACTCAGTCCCAGACTGCTGAGACAGTACAGGCTGAAAGTAATACTAGGTGGCGTAAACAGTTCTTCATTTTACTAAACAAAGAGATTTGTCTGCCTACGTTAGGCACAGTAGAGACCTAGCAAGCCGTTCTGGGCAGAAAAAAACATAGTGGAACAACGCAACGCTTCTTCCCCCACATCAGTTTTTATCCATCTGTGTACTTTTCCATTTTCAAAATATTAAAAATGTTTAACCAGATTGTGAAATAATCTTTTGCCAAATAGCTAAATCTTTTTAGAGTTACACAAGAAATTAAAATCACTCAACTGCTGGACTAAATGTTAGTTTAGTTTGAACTCACGCAAATAAAAGAGACAAATAGATTTGTTTTACACTTAGACATTTCACACAAGGGACTGTCAACATGTCTGACACTTGGTGCTGCTCAGAGTGAAACTGAATGTTTAACTCCAAGACAGTCAGGTGGGTGAGAAACTGGCTGCAGGATAGCATCCAGAGAGTTGTATTGAATGGATTTGTGGGAAGTGGTGTCCCACAGGGTTCAGTGCTTGGTCCATTACTTTTCAACATCTTTATTAATGATTTGGATGTCGAGGTGAAGAACTCACTGGCCAAGTTCACAGATGACACCAAGTTATGGGGAAGCATGGTCACATTTGAAGATAGGCTACAGATACAGGTGGACCTAGACAGGCTAGCAAGATGGGCGGATCAGAATTTGATGAAGTTCAACGTCGAGAAATGTAAAATGCACCACTTTGGGATGAGCAACCCCCAACATAACTACAGACTTGGCAGCACCAAACTGACTAGCACCATGAATTAAAGGGATCTGGAGTTAATAATATGAGCCAGCAGCGAGATGCTGTAGCCACTAGGGCAAATAATACTCTGGCATGCATCAATCAATGCATTTCCAGGAAAACCAAGGAGGTGATTTTTCCACTTTACTCAGCACTGGTGAGACTGCAGCTGGAGTACTGCTTCCAGTTCTGGGCACCACACTTTAACAAGGACATGGACAAGCTTGAGAGACTCCAAAAAAGAGCCCCCTTTATGATCAGAGTCTTACATGGCAAGCCATACAAGGAAAAGCAGAGGGATCTGGGACTTTTCAGCCTGAAGAAAAAAAGGCTGAGTAGGTACCTGGTAGCAGGTTACTGCTTCACTAGGGAAGTACATAAAGGGCTCGGTGAGCAACTGTTCACCAGGGCACCCGAAGGGAAAACCAGGAGTAATGGCCACAAACTCCTGGAAGACCTATTCAGGCTCAACATTAGGAAAAACTTCTTCACAGTCAGGGTATCCAGACTATGGACTAAGCTCCCTCCAGAGATGGTGTAATCACCTACCCTGGAAATCTTCAAGAGGAGACTAAACAGTCACCTTGCTGGGGTCACCTGACCCCCAGTTATCTACCCTGCTTGGTGCAGGGGGCTGGACCCAATGACCTTCTGAGGGCTCTTCTGGCCTTACAGTCTATGAATCTACCTTGCTTTCTGCCCAACTTCTGACTAACATGTCTAACTACCTCTCTCTGCTAGAGAATCATAGACAATAGAGATGGAAAAAGAACTATAAGATCATCCAGTACATCTTTCTGCAAGTGGAAGCCAACATATATGTCATGCTAAGCATGCCTTAAAATATGTTCTTATAAAGAAACTGCTAAAATATGATGATGTCATATAATGAAATGTATTATTGTGCTTCCTTGTTATTATTATTATTATTTTACCAGCTTTGATCGGAAGCAAGCATGTTATATATTAAAATACTGTGAACTGCATTCTCAAAATCTGAGGTCGAGTTGAATATCTTTAAAACAAGAAGCTCTGAATCATACCAAAAAAACCCCCACACACATTATGCAAAAATTTAAACCAATTGAAATTCAGTATGTGAAATGCATATTAATCAGATGCATTATGCAACAGTCCCAGATTCTTTTCCACCTCTTAGACATCTAAATAACACTTGGACAGTTTTTTGGACTAGATTTTCCTCCACCTATTAGGCATGTAAATAGATTTAGGAACCTACATACAAATCTATACCATCCTGTTCAGGTCCCTAAAAATCCTTGAATGCATCTACTTTTGTAACACACCATCCTCTTACCCTTAAGGCCCAGTCACAACAAACGAGCAAGGAGGAGGACCTATCTACTTGAGCAGTATGAAATAGGCATATTGAGACATATTGGCCAGACACTTGAGCAGTATGAAATAGGATCACGCTTATGCACCAAAGTTCATTTACACACACAATATATGGAATAGAATCTGGCCCTAAGTCAGAAAAGAAACAGAAAGGCCTACCTATCTTGTTCCCAACAGCTTACAGGTGCCGTTGCCCAGAGCGTGGAACACCTGGGTCTTCAGACCTGCTCAACCTGAGAAGATGTGACCCCACAGCTCCCAATTCCCAGGAAAGCACCAAAATCACCAACCTATTTTCTAGGAAGGCCTGAGAGTCTCTATCCCTCCTGAGAGTCTCTGTCTCCAAGGCAGAGATTGACTGACTCTGTGGCCTAGTTAGGACACCCTATGGAAAAGAGAGAGCATTAATTCTGTGCCCAGTGTTGTTTAGGAGCGTGGGCCAGAATCCTTAGCTCCTTTTTTCCAGGGGAGTATGAAATCCTGAATTCATAGGGCAATGTCCCAGCAGTAAATTGCAAGCCAGAACCTGGACAACCAGCCATATTTCAAAATATTGTATTCAAAAGTCTGCCTTACTGAACAAATCTCTTCTACAGGTGCTGATATTGAACAAGATATTGGCCATAGGTCACAGGGTTTGAGACCCTAATGTGTTCTAGCCACTAATGATTGGAAGGCACTTTCACTCAAAGCCTACATTGTATCTCAGACAAAGATTTGTGGCCTTTTATGTCTCCTTTATTCACATCTGTAGACATAAAAACCTCTTAGAAGTTGCATGTCAACCAGCCTGGACCATTATTTATAATAACAGCAAGTACAGTTTATATATAAAGTTCAGTAATAGGGTGTGATGCTTTCAATTCAAAGGCCATTTGCAAATCTATTCACAAAAGGTAATAGAATTACTGCAGTTAAAATACTCACATAACTCTAAATTTGTTATACATATTATGTTTGGTTGTTTCACAGTACACACTGCAGAGCTCTCCCAAGCATGTGGAGCTTGCAAAAGGTCCAGGTAAATTCCACACATGTCCCTGAATATCTGATGACCCAACTGGGGTAACAAAGACATATGGCCACAGCAAAATTGTATGATCTAAGCGTATGAACTGTAATATCTATTTAAGGTACTTATATAGCCCCATTATGGTGTGTAAGACCTTTAATAAATTTATCTTCTCAACACCTGCTTGTGACATCACAACTTTACTATCTTATTTTTTTAAAGACAAAGAACAGAAGCACATAGAGTGTAATTAAATAATCGCTGTGTTATCCTTTCTCTGTACAGCACTGAATTATTCTTCCTTTCACCCACTGAGGGTGAGGAAAATCCCAACTAAAGCAAAACCTGTAGAAATAAGAGGAAACCTATGACAAAAGTATGCAAAGAATTCTGTGCTCTCTGAGTTACATGGAACGTTCCTCTGTGGTTCTATAGGGATGCGGTATAGGGATTGGAAGTGGATCAGAAATTATACAAATCCAGATGCCTAATGCTCCCCAGGTTAAGGTACTGAGGAAGATTTATAGGGAAAAATCAGTTAGGTATAGGCTGTAAAATAAATAGATTTTAAGTTTAACGTATGACACCAGGATTCCTTATAACCTGCTGTTAATCTGTTTTACGTGGGTCACCCCATCAATTAAGTCCTCTTTAGAATTATCAGTAATCTGTCTGTGCTTGCATTATCCCATTTGTAGATTGTGTGTGATAATTAAAGCTGGTTGAATAATAGAACCATTTATTCATGAATAATTTATCCATTTGTAACAAAATAGTAATCAAATAGGTCAACAAGTACTGTCTGACCAGCTTATACAGCTGGTTGAGTAATATGAAAAAACTCATTTACCGAATAATTTAAGAGACAAAGGTGCCAAGATCCATCAAATAAACTGCTGTAAAATTATTGGTCAGCTCTAATGATTGATACTTATAGGGTGCATCTACATGAGATGTGCTGTCATGCAGTAGTGTAGTTTACTGTGAAGTAAGCATACGCGTCTACATGTGCATATGCTTACTGCTCAGTAGACCTTGCTGATCATGAGTAAATTTGCTACCTAAAAATGCAAATAGCGAATTTAATTGCCATTACTAACTGTGCAGTAATGCTCATGTAGCCAGCCACCAGCGGGTGGGAGATTTCTCCCTACCTCCAGGAACTGCCTACTGCCAGATGGGGCTTCACCTTCAAAGCCCAGGAGGGGACTATGTCCCCCTGCCCTTGCAGCAGGGAGCTCCAAGTCCCTCACTCTGAGATTGCAATTGGGGAGCTGGGGCTGGGAGATCTCTGTCTCCCAGCTCCCGCTTCACCATCATGATGGAGTGGGGGGCTGAGAGGCTGGAAGATCCTTATCTCCCAGCCAGAGCTCTGCAGTCACAGGGCTTGGGCTGATAGCTCCCTGCTGGTGGAGGCTATGAAGTCTGTTCCCTGCTGCTCTATGAGTGCAGAGCTGGGTGGGGAACAGGTTGGGGAACCTGTTCTGCACCCAGCTCCACTCTCATGGAGCTGAGCGGGGAACAGGCTCTTCAGCCTCTTCCCCACCAAGCTCCATGCTCATGGAACTGAGTAGGGAACAGGTTCTCCAGCCCCTGCTCTTCAATTGTGGAGCAGGGGCTGGGAACTGTCCCAGTCAGGGGCAGCTGCCAGCCCTATGCCCCAATCAGGTGATCAAGGCATAGGACTTGGAAAGAGCTGCAGGGGTGGAATAGGTCCCATCCCCCTGCCCTGACCCACTGGTGGGACAGCTTGCAGTGAACTAGCTGCCCCACTGGTGGATCAAGGCTGGAACCTGACCCTCCCCTGCAGCTCTTTTCAACTCCCCTGCCCCCGATCAATGAGTCAGGGCCAGGAGCTCCCTACTGTCAGGGCAGGGGGAACATTGTACCTGCCACAGCACTAGGCAGCCCCCTGGGGGCAGGGTACAATATCCCAGCCCCAGCCAGATCAGTGCTCCCTGCCAGCCTAGAGATGCCCCTGGTGGCAGTAGGGGCCCATTGCAGGGCCCTAGAAATCAGGAGCAGTTTGCTGCCATTAACAGCAACTCTGCTCCCAATTCCATGCATATGTGGACATCTTTACTCACAAGTAAACTGCTCCCAGATTTAATGCACATGCAGATACACCCAGTGAGCATAATTTGGATTAGTATTGGTTTAGTTCTTTTTGGAGGTTGCTAAGTGATAAACCTTTATTCTTTTCACTCTGGAATCATGTGGTTTGAAGAGCAGCTGAAATCAATAACTTGATGATCAATAGAAGAATGGCATGTACCTCATAGACTATATACCACTTTCCTTTTTGATTCTTCTACAAAGGAACACAATTACTTAAGCTGTCCTCACTGTGCGTGTAACACAGCTTTCCATGAAGGCACTTCTTATCATCAAATTTCATGATTCAAAGCTTGAGTTGCAGGGTCAGAAAGAAATGTTTTCCCTAATTGACAATTGGTTAGATGTATTCTGGGGATTTTTTGGTTGGTTAAGAGTTTTTGTTTTTGCTTTTGTTTGGGTTTATTTGCTTTTTTATTTTTTTCCATCTTCCTCTAAACATCAGATATTGGCCATGGGTGAATATGGGACAGAGCCAATGGCTCACTGGCATCTTGATATAGTGGAGAGAAACCTCTTTCTTAGTTGACCAGTTGGAGTATCTTCCATATTTGCTCAGAGTTCTACTAATTACTAAATTTGGGTTTGATCAGGGATTTTTCTACTGCAAGTAGCTTGTAGATTGGTGGCAAGGAAGATTCTGCACAAATTCTGATAGATATCTGTTGAGAGGAGTACATATCCTAATACTAAGAATATCCTGTAGCTGACTTCTCTGAATACACAATTTCATCTAGGGCCAACAACTGACGGAGTATTGCTTGGGTGTAGGGACTGCAAGAAGGAAAGGGGTAGAGATTTTTTCACAGACAGCCCCCCACCTTGAACAACAACTGTAAATGAGAAAAGGGGCACTATAAGAATGCAGGACAAGAATGGAATAGAAGAGCAGTTACTTATCAGGACCTAATGGGATCTTTCTGGAAGGAATGAATGAAGATGCTAAGATCATTAGTAGTCAAGGCCATTGACAGATCTAACAATACCAAAGACATGGAACCATGGTTAGAAATGTATTGAGTAGGTAGATTTTGTGAAGAAAATATGGGACGTTTTTGCCATATGAACAAGGGTGGTGCTGAAAAAAGATCCAGTCTACAGAGGAGGGGGTCCAGCATTTGTTCCTGGTGATTACCTTAGGCATACATTGCAGATACGTAATTTACTTTGGGCAATGCAAAGCAGATGTGTGGAAGGCAAGCCACCTGACTCTCTACTTCCTTAACACCATTAGTTTTAAGCGTGGGGAGAAAGTGCACATGACAAAGGAGTCCTGGGGTAAAAGAAATGTAATTTGTGCAGGGAGGAGGGGTATGTGTTTCAGACATGCCCCAAGTCCTTTTTGACTAGAACAAGACCCCCAAAGGCAGCACAAGAAAAGGAACTAAGGAAAGAGACAGGGGAAGAAGAGACTGAAGTGATGAAAGGGACCCCCAAAGAGGAGGGAGAGGGAGACAGCATCAAGGTTAACATAGAAGAGTTGGCTCAAGGGGTGGAAAAGGTAGGGAAAGAGACAGGTGCAGAAAATATAGGGGAGAGCAGGAAACAAAGAGGGAAGTGAAACCAGGAAGGAGGGAGAACAAGAGCAGGATGTCAAAGCAAAGAAAGTGGGAGAGTTGGAGGATGAGGTGGAAGAAAGAGCAAAATGGGCAGGAAAGAGGAAGAAAAAAATTGAAAAAAGGGAAGAAGCCCAAGATATATGGAGGTAGGGGCAAGGAAGGAGATGGCTTTCTCCTCACTATTAGAGATGTCATTGATTCTATCTCTGAATGAATGGCAGTGATACTGGAGAAGCAGAACAGTAAAGCAGCAGAGGGATTTTTTTAGAAAAATGAGGGATCAAACATTTGGAGGAGGCAACAGAAATCTGCGTAAAGGAGGAGAATAGCTCAAATATCAGTAGCAATGCAGATGTATAAAATGGAATATTTAACTGCATTTTTAGTGATGGTTTTAAAAGTGGCATCACTGAATATGAGAAGTGTTTTTAGTTGGAAGTGCTGGGATGAGGTGGAGTTCTTCCTGGTCCAAATGAACACAGATAGCTTGTGCTTGCAAAAGTACAGGCTGCCCTGTCAGGTAACTGGGACAACAGTGTTGAGAGGAGGTGGAGTTGGGGGCTCTTGTGGTAGTCAGGTACTCATGAAAATAGGACTGCATGGGTGGCAATTTTCATCAAAAGCCCCCAGGTGAAAATGGTGAGAGTGGAAAAAGTGATTAGTGGCAGACTGCTGTACGCAATGGTAGAAGAAGGTGGAACAGAAATAGAAGTTTATATTGTCTATGCCTCTCTGGAGAAAGAGGCCAAGTGACAGCTCTTTAGAAAACTGGCAGTTTGTGTGATGAGTGGAAAATCCTGGGTGGTGGTGGAGAATTTTAACTGTATAATTGAGCAGGGGGATAGGCAAAGAGGAGGAGATGCTGGGAACCTAGATAGCTCAGGAAGGCTACTTCATAAGATTTTAAAAGAGAAAGTGTTAAAAGATGTTTGGGAGGGAGAAAAAGTGGTGACATGAGTGGACCATAGAGCTCAGGTACACTCTTTCATTGGTTTTGTTTTTAGCTCAAAGGATTTTAAAGTGGCCAAGAAGGAGGATTTACCAGTGGGTTTTACAGACCATTTTATGTTAAAAGTAGAGGTGGGGACAAAGTGAAGCAGCATGAGGGGGCAGGGCCTATGGAAATTAAACAGTTGTTGGAGGAGGAGGAGGAGGAGGAGGTGTGTGAGAATTTTAGAGAACTGTGTAGGGGCTGGCAGATCCTTAAAATCTGTTTTAGACCTCGGTGGGAATGGTGACAATCAGTAAAACGGAAAGAAAAAGAGTTTGGGTGGGGGGAGGTGTTATGGTAGCGAGGCATAGCAGAGTGAGGAGAAGGTTGCAACACAGGTACAAAATCTCTTTCACCATGGGAAGTGGGGCTGGTACATGAAGGAAGAACTAAATGTCACAAGCAGGGCCTTGGTGGAGTGGTTTTTAATTTAAGAACAAGAAAAACAGGTCTTAGCGTGTGCCGCATGAGTAGAAAGGGGAGAAGGCTGATCCCACTTCTCCAGCTGTGGTGGAGTGGCAGGGAGCCTGGATAGAAAGCCAGACGAAGGTGATAGAGGTAATCTGAAGTTTTTATGCTGGATGGTACCAGAGGAGCAAAGTGGAAGAGGTACAACTGCCAAGTTTTATGCGGGAAGCAGAGATGAAGGTGAGGGAGGAGGATGCAGTAAAAATGGAGGAGGAGGTGGTTTTACTAGAAGCAGGGGAATGTTTGAAGACTTTCAAAAAGGATAAAACCCTGGGGCAGGATGGCCTGCCAATGGAATTTTACCAAAGTTTTTGGGATTTTGTAGGGCTGGACCTCACTCAAGTTTTTAAGGAGGTGCTGCAAGAGGGGTCGTGGGTAATGATTTTAACCCAAGAGTGGTTGTTTTATTATAAACAAAGGGAGAGCAGGAGTCCCTGCAAAATTGAAGATCCCCAACACTTTTAAATACTGATGACAAGATTTCAGCAAAAGTGCTAGTTTTATGGATATGAAAAATGTTAGCAGGTGTTATACATCTCAACAGTGCTGGTGGTGTATTGCAAATGCATTAAAAATGATAAGTATTGATGCAATGTATTGTAAGGATAGGTAGTTGAACATAGCCTTTATGAATTTAGGCTTAAAAAAGGCATAGAATAGACTGGCACATACATTTTTATTTAAGGTTTTAGAGGCAATGGGTTTTCCTAGCAGATTGGTGAGTTAGATTAAGATTTTATATCCAGCCACTGTTAGTCACATTTTAATAAAAGGCCAGCTGAGCAAGTCTTTCACTATTCATTCTGGGGTACAGCATGGGTATTCCCTGTCCCCAGACTTCTTATTTGTGCTATGAAACTGCTGGCATGGAAGCTGCGGTGGGATGCAGTCATTAGTGGGGTCCCAGTGCAAGATGGAGGAGGGCAAAAAAACAAAAGCAGTGCTGTGTGTAAATAATATCAGTTTCATGGTAAGGGGTAGACTCCCTGGAATGGCTGGTGGGCAGACACAAAGATATGGGGAGGCGTCTGGGGTGAAACTACATGTGAATAAAAGCACAGTGATGGTGGTGGGGAATGGGTGATAAGTCAGAGTTGGGGGTACAGGTGGAATTTGGGGAAATAAAAGTATTGTGGGTTTTATCTAACAATAGGATGATGGGAGACCAGGAATGGGAAAAGATCTGGAGAGTCCAACAGGTGCTGGAGCTGTGATTGGGGAGAGTTTTATCATGAGGGGGCAGGTGGCAGCAGTTAAAGCCCTGCTATTACTGCTTATTTTATTGGAGGCATAGTGTCCCCCCAACATGGAAACAGGCCATGCAAATTCAAAGGGAGATCTGTGTGTTCTTTGGCAGGCCAAGAGAGTGGTTGGCACAGTAGGAACTTTTTAAATGGAGGCTGGTGGATGGATGGAGGCTCTGGGACATAGACCTATTTGTGTATGCCAACTATATGAGCACATGCTGCTTAGTTGCTGTGCAAAGGGATATGAAGCCAGGGTGTTTTATTTGATATTTTGCAAGGTAGCTTTTAAAGAAGTGGAATGTTTTAAAGTGTTTGATTTTCCAGCTGTGGGCATGGAGGGTCATGGTCAATTATGAGGGTACAGAAAGTTTTTAACAAGGTATGGTTTTGAGAGGTTGAAACTAACAGCTTTCAGAAACCATAGAAAAATAATATGAACTGTTAGTGTGAAGCACTGTGAATCCCGTCAGCAATCTTCATTGGCAGATTTCGAAGAAGGTGTAGAAAGGGACTGCAGACAATAAGCTGGCAAGGGAACATGCTGACTTAGCATCAATATTGGCTTGAGGCATCCTGTCAGTAAGAATGATCCAATGTGGATGGCACTTGGGTAGGACTCCCCAGTGCAATGAGAAATGTTTGAGGGTAGGGGAGAAAACCCATAACTCTCATGTTTTGGCATTTGTTTTCACAGAAAAAAATGTTTGATGTAGAGTGGACAAATGGTTGGACAACATATGGTGCACCGAAACTCTCATAGAAGATATGATTTTATATGGGCTAGATTCCAAAAGGCCAGAAAGTACCTTTTTCAGGACACTTTTAATCTGTTTTAAAATGAGGCTGCTGAAGGCACAGAATCTTCTGTCTTTTAAGAACCCAGTTTTTGTGGTCAAAAATTGTTTGAAACTTGGACTGAGCAAACTGAGATTTTTATAGCACCCAGGAGCAAGACAAACTCAAACAGGAAGAAGCAAAACAAAAATGGAAGAAAAAGGACTCATGACTTCTATTTGTTTTAAAGGACTAAGGGAAAGGAATGGGTTTACAGCTTTTTAAAAGAAAAACAAAAAAGTTTAGTGTTTGAGATTAACTTTAAGAATGTCCATCAGGTTTTGTGTGTTTGATGTGGTAAGAAAAAATATTTTAGGGGCTTTATATATCTAGTTTACTTTGGATTTTAAGCCTTTAAATCAGTTATTTATTGTCAGTGTAATTTCTACAGGGATGTTGGTCCTTGTAATGGTGTGGAATGGGGTGGGATATGAGTAGGTTGAGTGGGGCAGCAAGTAGGGGAATACCCATAGCGGTACACCATGGGTGTGTCTACACATTGCCCAATGTAACCGTAGGGATGATGCAGCAATCATGATTGTACACATGATTGGCAGCTATTTTGCCATAGCAGCATGCTCTCCCGTTTTAGCACACCACTACAGTGAAGCAACAGCAAAATCTAACTGTGCGCTGTGCACATGGCACAGTATGGACAGTTACTGCATGGTGCTTTAATACTTCCAAAAGGACATACTAAACCACAGTGACATGTAGATGTGCCCTGTGAGATAGAATCTGGTCATGAGAAGATCAGGATTCCTGGCCTACTTATTTTTGTCATTTAGTTTTGAGGGTAGGGTAAGAGGAACAAAGTAGGCATGGCTTATAGGGAAATGGGAGTAAAAGGGGAGGGAGTTGGAAGTGGCTAAAGAGAATGTGTAAAGTGAGAAGAAAGAAGCTGTTTGATATTTTCTTCATCATAATAATAAAAGCCTCCTAGGCCCCAAGCTCTGGCTTCTCTGACTCCTTATCTCACTTGGCTCTGCTTCAAATGCTGGATTTTTGGGAATTCCCTTTGGATTTGGTAGTTTGATCTCTGACTCTAGAACCCTGCCCAGGTCTGGAACTTGGACTCTGTCTCTGTATTTCTCCCTTGCATCTGGTAACTCTGCCTTCTTGGATTCTAACTCCTACCTTTCCCTGGTGACTTAACCACTAGGCAGAAAAATCTCCATTATCACAGCTTATTTCCTAAACAGTTTCTAAAGTTGGACAACTAAGTCCATGATTAGTGATCTTAAATGATCTACCCACTATATTATGCTTGAAATTCAGGCTCTTATTCTTGAGGAGAAACACAGTTTTTCTAATTGGTAAAAAAATGTTAACTCTTGAGACACTGGTAGCAGAAATCTGTACATAAAATAGCTGCCTAGTTTTATGATATTGATTTTAGGATATGGGACTTATGAAGATTGTCTCATACCAATATATTAGGAGTTACACTGGTGAATCTTGTATGTCAAAATGATATCTCCCATAAAATGCTTTTCTGCTTCTTCCAGCTTACATCATAATTTTGCTTCCATTTTCTCCTCAACATTATTCAGTATTTTGCAAATGCTGGGATGAAATATAATTTGATCAAAAGAACTCTGAGGTGAATAATGATTTGCTCAGCTGCAGCTCATTAGAGATGATTTCATTTTTTTCCAAATTACATTACAAGGGCAGTTTATCAGCCAGACTGTGTATTCCTCAATGAAATGCCTGTTCTACCCATGTTAATAAAAAAGGCTTCCTCTGCTTGCTTTTGCTACTTTGCTGATTTACTCTTTTTAGATATTTGCAGGGCAAAGTGAGCATTCTTATTTAATAGAGACTTAAATGTGTCTCTCCCACCAGTGCCTCCTTATTTCTGTTTCCTTCCCACTTTTAGCATATTGTGAATCAGGTCCTTCTGTTTCCCAAATCAGTATGTTTAGGATGTTACAGGAATTGATCCTATTCTGTCATCTTTGTAACTTGTTAGGAGGCTGCAGCAGCAAATACTGTTCTACCCTTTTCCAAAGCACCTGATCAAAAGAACAAAGTGGGAAATGGGAATCAATTTCCCTGTCCCTTTACTTAGAGAGGCTGTGGTTTCTTTCTCATTGGAGGTTTTTTAAATTCAAGTAAGATTAATAACCTGAGCTAATATAGAGATAATTCTCCTTGGACCATGAGGTTAGACTGGATGACCTCCTTGAGGTTTCTCTGAGCCCTATTTTCTGATGATTCTATTGAAATTTCTTGAGATTCCAATTTTTCTCATTCTGCATCAAGATTTTTCAAAGTTATTCACAAAAATAAAAAAGGGGAATGAAAAGAAAAAAGGAAACTATTTACACAAATAGATGCAGCAATCCCAGAAAAATATATAGGCTATGACTGTCTTAATGAGAATTAGTTGCCTTTCATCCTTCCTGTTTTTGTACATTCCTTCTCTAAAACCCAAGTATACCCTGTGTCAGGATGCCAGAAAATATCCCTCCCTAATTTACCATCCTCAGGCCTTTCAATCAGGGCTGATTTATAAAGAAAAGGGGGTGGGGGAAGTAGAATTAATTTTATTCCTGGTTTTTCTGTTACTGTTTCTTTATGCTGAGTTATGTTGCAGCAGCAGTCAGAGCTGAGTGCTCCCTGATCACATTGATATTCCAAACCAACCAACACTGCAGCCAACAGGTGAACTTCACTACCTTGTTGGCAGAGAGAAAAAGAAAAAAGAAGGCCATTTGGGATTTAGATAGAAAAACTACTTGTTCAGTTATCCCCTAAAACCTACCAAACTGTAGGATTCTTCTTCTAATGTGCCTTGCAAAATGGCTGTAGGCATTTGGCAAGACAGTTTGGAAAGCACTGATCACAGGACATTACACTTAACATAATCATCCTTGTGCTCCTCCGGTCTGTTTGCTGCATCCTCTTATTGTCTCCTGTCTTGAACATAGATTAAAAAGTCTCTGGGGCATGAGTTGTGCTTTTCTTCTGTGTACATTGTGCCTAGCATGATGAGGCTCCAATGTATGATTTAGCACCTCTGGCCTGTGATATAAATAATGACTAGTTAGTTCTGGTAAGGTAAACAGAAAATGTAAAGTTGTAACGTATAGTAAGAGAGAGGTGGTTTAGGGAAACAAGCATGAGGAGCCCTGGTTATCAAGATGTCCTGTATCAGAAGACAGATCATCAGATGTGCATCCCATCTCTATAACCCCCAGCTTTGGCTGTTCCTTCAGTATGGGCAGCCATGAGACTGAAACCCCTAGCAATGCTCTGTCATAAAATGAAAACAAACCTTTCAGACTTATTCTCTGTCTCCTCAACTCTTGCTTGTGCCAACTTGCATTATGTATTGTTAACACAAAAGTGTAGAAATGTGCCCTCTGGTGAAAAAATGACAACAACAACAACAAAACCCCACACACAGCACTCTATTGTGAACAGGACTAATGCCAGATAATTGCTGCATTTATTACTTACAAAAAGAGTCATAAAATCCTGTCCAACAAAATCCAGTGACAACTTCAAGAAAGAAAGAAATTACAGCAAAAGAAAGAGATGCCCCTTTAGTGACTGTTTTCCTTCAAGTTATTTCTTCTAGGATTGGAGAATAATTCTACAATCTTCCTGTTCAGAAATGTTCTTGCATCTGTGGTAGATTAAAATATAGACACTTTATAATGATATTCTGTACTAAGGGATGCATCATTACATACTTCCAAGTATATCAGCTATTATATTTGTACACCTGTATGCAGCAGGCATCATCCGTCTTAGGAGACTGCAGCTGCACATAATACCTCCTTGGTGATCGAAGCTTTATGGCGTGAATTAGTAGTAATAAAGCATTTGAGGGAGGGGGGGAGTTATATTGGGGAGAGCAGTAAAAAACATCATGAAGGGGAGAGTGGAAACCCTCTATTGGGAGGAGGAGAGAAAGTAGTTTAAGAACTTAGTAGCCCTATGGGCTGTTTTCTTCCTCTGAAAGTATGTAAATGCAGCACAGACAGTAGCTAATTTTATGAGATTATTTTTGCATCATGCACCAAACCATAAGGACTGAGCACATACAGTTTGTCTGGCTTTGGTGCCAAGCTTCAGCTTTCCTGCAAACTGTGTAGAGCAGTGTACAGTTCTGTTGTTTGTGTCTCTTGGCCTGCACACCAACTCTTTTTTTCTTCTTCTTCTTGTTTGGTAATTCAATTGTTTTGGTAAATGTATTGCGTGTGAAATAGGCAATAGGTGCTAAAAAGGTGACATCCAAAGCAGGAATTGTCTGTTAAAAAGCATCCATTTTTGTTCTTATTTACTCCTGTATAAATAAAAAATGACTCCATTGGAGACAATAGAATTGAACTGTAATTTAAAGAGAGGTTGATGATCAAGCCCAATTACTCCACAGATGATGGCCATTGGCAAGGCAAAACTTTTGTACTACCCTGCTAATACCTATGAGGTATTCATCAATAGATAAGAGGAAAGTTAATTTTCCACAGCTTTTTATTCCTTAGACTTTGCTGACCTTTATGATGAGAATGCAAACTATAGTGATGTGGGGTTCATATATATATTGAGTGCATCTACATGTGCACTTTACTGCAGAACTGACTTATTAGCTTTGCTGAAAAGCATCACTGTCTACACGTGAGCTGGTATTAGGGTGTATTCAGTTAACTCCACCATAGGATAGTCCTATGGAGTAATTGTGTGTGCTGAAATGTACATGTAGACAGTGACCAGGTCTGGCAGGCTTGCCACCTAGCCCTGCACTTTACCATCCTCATTCCCCAACCAGCGCCCCCGCCACCCGCTGCTGCCATCCAGAGTTGGGGCTCCCTGCTCGCCGGGGCCCCCTGCCAGCCTAGGTCTGCTCTGCACCAGCTCAAGCTGCTTGGTCCCAAGCACTTATGTGGACATTATGCCTGGGAGCAGTTGACTCTGGTGTGAACTGCACCAGAGTTTATCATGTCACCTTAATAGCACATATAGATGTACCCACTGTGGACTAGACTGAAACCATTGACTAATTTCAGTGAAAACAAAGTGACAAAATCCTTTAGCAGTTCCTTCACAAAGAATTTTTACTCCTAAAGAGAAGAGCCCTTAAATGGGATTAAATTATAGATATTCAAAGCAGCAAGTGTGTCCTGCTATATTTTTATGTTTACATAGTACCTCTAAGATGCTAGGTGTAACTGTAATAATTGTTTGAAAAAATAATAATGACTGAAATAATGTTATTGATTGCAAAATTTTTTTAGCCAATTTGGACCTTTATTCACGTGCTCTGGGAGAGGGGGCACACTTTAATTAGAGCGGCTCAAAGACCCGCTCTAATTAAAGCACCTGGAACGTCTCATATATTAGCATCCCCATGCTTCCCTGCTCATGTATAGGTACCCTTTATGTTTCTATTTTTAAGAAATCTTAGGAATAATATAATAAAATAAACATATTATTTAGTTAAAAGAAGAATACATAATTTTTCAGACTCCATATTCCTTAATTATACCAAGTCATGTTGACTGATAGAGAAAAAATATATTTATGATCTTTTGGTCAGGTCTCAAAGGGATGGATTTCTCACAGGCTACAAACAGATGTTACATTGGTCCCTCGACAAAGTACAGCCATTCAGGTATTCATGTCTGTTGTCTGGGACAAACCCTAAAAAGGTTTGTGGGATAAGGGGCAAAAACCATGACACCGCAGCTATGTTGCCATAGCAATGTGCTCCCTCAGTCTGTGTGTCACTACAGTGACGCAGCAGCTAAAAATAACAGTGTGCTGTGCACATGGTGCAGTATGGGCTGTTACTGTGCCATCATTTGGTACTTCCAAAAGAAGTACCAAATGATGGCGCAGTAACAATGGCGCTATAGGGGCACATGTAGGCACACCCAAGAAGTGTTAACACTTTGTTCTGAGACATTGTGAAGTGCATCTGAACAGTTATCCCAGGATTACTTCACTAAATCAATGGCAGAAAAGCAGCAGCCAGTCATAGATTCATAGATGCTAGGGTCGGAATGGACCTCAAAGGATCATCAAGTCCAACCCCTGCCAGAAGCAGGAAAAAGTGCTGGGGTTATTTGACCCCAGCCAGTTGCTTCTCCAGTCTCATCTTAAAGATCCCCAAGGTAGGGGAGAGCACCACCTCCTTTGGAAGCCTGTTCCAGATTATGGAGACCCTAACCGTGAAGAACTTCTTTCTGATGTCCAACCTAAATCTAGTCTCTATCAGCTTGTGGCCATTGTTTCTGGTTATTCCAAGGGATGCCTTGGTAAACAGAGCATCTCCTATTCCCTGTAGCCTCCCCCGGGTGAATTTGTATACTGCCACGAGATCCCCCCTCAGCCTTTCCTTACAGAAGCTGAAAAGATCGAGGCCCCTCAGCCTTTCCTCATAAGGCCTTCCCTGCAGGCCTCTAACCAGATGAATGGCCCTCCTCTGGACCCTCTCAAGGCTGTGCACATGCTTCTTGAATTGCGGCACCCAGAATTGGATGCAGTACTCTAGCTGTGTCCTGACCAGTGCCATATAGAGGGGGAGCATCACCTCCCTGGACCTGTTCGTGATACACCTACTAATGCATGACAAAGTGCGGTTAGCTCTGCTAATTACTTCATCACACTGAAGACTCATATTCATCTTGGAGTCAACAATGACTCCAAGATCTCTTTCTGCCACTGTGCTACTGAGAAGGTCATCCCCCAACCTATAGGTGTGCTGGTGATTCCCTCCATCTAGATGCAGCACCTTGCACTTGTCCTTGTTGAACTGCATCCTGTTGTTCTGCCCACTTCTCTAACCTGTCCAGGTCCACCTGGATTCTATTTCTTCCCACCTGTGTGTTTGCTTCACCCCATAGTTTGGTATCATCTAAGAATCTGGACAGAGTGCTTTCCATGCCCTTATCCAGGTCGCTGATGAAGATATTGAACAGCACCAGACCAAGGACCGAGCCTTGGGAGACCTCACCGCCCACATCTTTTGAGGTCGATACCAACCCATCCACCACCACTCTCTGAGTACAACCCTTAAGCCAATTTGACACCCACATGACTGTGTAATCATCTATGGCACAGCCATTCAATTTGTTTTTAAGAATGGATGGAATACCGTGGCAAAGGCCTTCTTAAAGTCCAAGTAGATGACATGTACCTCGACTCCTGCATCTAAGCTTTTAGTGACCTGGTTATAGAAAGAAACAAGTTTAGTCAGGCAGGATCTACCTGCTATGAACCCGTGCTGGTTGCTCTTCATCATTATATTACCCACTGGACTCCTACAAATGTAATCATTGATAATTTTTTCAGGGGTTTTCCCAAGGATGGATGTGAGACTAACTGGCCTATAGTTACCCATATCCTCCTTCCTCCCCTTCTTGAAAATAGGGACCACATTGGCCCTTTTCCAGTCCTCCGGGACCTCACCTGAGCGCCACGAATGCTCAAATAGCCGTGCCGGTGGCTATGCTAATTCTTTCAGCCCCCTTGGATGGAACTCATCTGGGCCTGCTGATTTAAACACATCCAGCCCCTCCAAGTATCTCTTTACTAGGTCAGCACTGACAGTAGGTGGGCTGGTGTTTCTTCTGCTACTGTCAGTAATGCATTTGGGAGATTTATCTAGATCCAAGTTCAAGAATACAGAGGCAAAAAACTCATTGAAGAGCTCTGCTTTGTCCCTCCTATCTGTCACCAACTGCCCTTGTCTATCCTGTAGGGGTCCTATGCCGCCCTACGCCTTCTTTTTGCTCCCTATATACCTGAAGGACTTTTTGTTGTCCTAAATTTTTGTCGCCAGCCAGAGTTCTAATGCAGATTTGGCTTTCTTAACTGATTCCCTGCAAGTGCAAGCCAAGGAGGTATACCCTTCCTTGGCAGCTACCCCCTGCTTCCACAGCTTGTATGCCCCTTTTTTTTGCCCTTAGGCTTTCCTGGATTTTCCTGTTTGGACAGGAGTGTTTCTTGGGCCCTTTGCCCCCTTTTCTATGCAGTGGGATTGTCTCCTTCTGCACCCGAAGGATCGCTTCCTTGAGGAATGATCATCCTTCGTGGACCCCCATTTTGTCAATGCTCTTGACCTTTAATGCCTCACTAAGTAATCTCCTAAGCACCCTGAAGTCAGTGTTTCTGAAGTCTAGCACTTCTGCCCTGCTGGTTACTTTTCCCACCCTTCACCAGATAGTGAATTCAATCAATTCATAGTCTCTATCCCCTAGGTTGCCTTGTACCTACAGATCCCCCACCAGGTCATCCCCTGTAGCTAGCACCACGTCCAGCAAGGCATTCCCCCTAGTGGGATCATATACCTCCTGTGTTAGGTGGAGGTCCTGTATGCAGGTTAAGAACCCACATGAATGATTAGTTCTGGCTGGCTGATCCTCCCAGTAGAAGTCAGGGTAGTTTAGGTCACCCATGACAACCATATCTCTTGACTGTACGGCCTCTTAGAGCTGCCCAGAGAATTCCAGGTCTAGCTCATCCTCCTGGTGTGGCAGTCTATAGTAGCCTCCCACTACCAAGTCCCTTTCCCTTCGACTCCCTTGTATCCTAACCCACAGTACCTCAATTCGGCCTTTCTCTGATCCCATCTTGATTATAGAAGATGTATATTTCTCCTTATCATAGAGAGCTACACCCCACCCCCTTTTCTTCCCTACTGTATCCTATCCCATCTGTGCAACCTATAACCTTCAATGCCTACCGCCTAATCATGAGTAGGGTCCCACCAGGTTTCAGTTAGCCCAACCAGATTGAAGTTGTTGCTTCCAAGCAGGAGTGAAAGTTCCTTCTGCTCCTAGCATTAGTGCAGAGACATTTAAGCCCACCAATGGGTGCTCTTGGTATCCCCTTGTCCTGATGTCTGTCAGGCCCCTGAGGAACGTGCCTGTTTGCCTGGCCTATTCGTGTGGCTCAGGAGTGTGGCTCCCACCCAGCTCAGCTATACGGGGATGGGAGGGTGAAAAAACCCTTCCCAATCCCCTACGGCTGGCCTGGCTCCTCACCTCCTCCCCTCACTCTTCCCGGTTTACCTGATTGATGCTTCTGTGTGTGGTTGGGGGGAGCCAAAAGCACACATGCTTCGGAGCACACGGGTTACACACAGTCACTAACCCCTGATTAGAAGGTTGATGTGTGTACACAAGAATACTGCAACATTTTTGTTCTGGGACAAATATAGTCACAGCTGGTTCCATGATAAATGTAATCTTAGCCATGGTGACACTAAATCAAACATTGATATATTGAATAGGTCTATGCAACTTAGAATGACAACAGAATTGTGCCCAGGACTACATTTTTAAGCTTTTAATTTAGATGCCTAACTTTAGACAGCCAAGGTTGCAAATTAAGTCTATAAACTTTCTGATCCTTAATCCCTAGTACCCATTAAATAGTACTAATGATAATTACATGACAAAAATGTTGTGAAGATAATTCATAATTTAATATTTATTAAGGGTCCTCAGATTCTCAATTTAAATATTCTACAGTTTTCTTCTTAAATTATTTAGTATCTAGTGCTAGCTAGGAGGGGGAAATACAAAGGAAAATCTTTGCAGATAATGAAAGATACTTAGATATATTTTTTCTTTCAATTATTTTATTTCATTTTTATTTTTACTTATTTGCTATGCCTATCTCAGAGTAGACCAATGACAACATTAGTAATGACAAAATCTTAACTTAAGCCATCAAACTGCAAAATTTAACAAAAATAGAGGGTGGAACTGCTCTTACTGATTCTTTAAATGTATGATGCTTTAAAATCTTTTATAATTTGCCTAGAGGCTGATGTTTGCAAGCTTTTCAGACTGCATATAGCTATTTGGGTTTACATTAATTACAGTACCATAAATAAAATTGTCAATTTGATGCCAGCAGCCAAGACTCGACTTTGTCAGGATTAATTTGTATAGACTTTAGATGTGTCATACATGCTGACAAATCAGAGGACATAGACAGCTGAGACCCTGAGTCAAAGTCCAGCTAAACATTTCAGTCATTTTTCAAGTACATAGATATATAATGCATGCTGCTAGAGGTAGGGCTGACAATTAAAGTATCACTTTAACAGCTGCTTCATTTCACCATCTCTCGGCTCATAAACTTTATTTTTAATGAGCCTGCTTGAAAGACTACTAAAAAACGACCTTCACAGAATGCTACAAGGATCTGGAATGATGACCAGAGTAACTTGTTTGGGCAATGGAAGGCAGTGTATAATTCAGGGGTGGGCAAAATACAACCCAGGGGCTAAATCTGGCCTGCCAAATGATTCTACCCAGCCTGCGGTTGTTTCTGTTGTAGGAGAATTGTATCTGGCCTATGGCTGTCCTAACTTTCAGCACTTTCTACCCTTCTCTATTCCCTATGCTATAGCCAGCTGCAGTAGCAGTAGCCAGTCTCCCAGCCTAGTCCACCCTGTTCTGTCCCCCCAGTTCCCAGTGTATGCTCCAAGGCAGGCGGGGCTGAGCTCCTGACCAGGCTTCTGCCCAGTGAAGCTGTCTATGCAGCTCCAACCTTCTGGCCCTTTGCAGACCAAGCACCCCAGCCGGAAGTGAGTCAAAGATCAAGTAAGATTCTCCCTGCTGGTGGTAGAAGAGGTTCAGGGGAAAGAGGACCAGGAGCCATGGGTTATCAGGGTTCTGCCAGGCTGTGGCCTGTTTTTCCAATGCACTGCTTCAGGCCGCACCATGTGGGTGCAGCTGGAGTGGCTGCCCAATCCTGGCCTGGCTTCTGCCTGACCCCGAGTCACTGGCACACAGCCAGGCAGGGCACCCACATGGCTCAAAGTGGTGTGGAGGAACACAGCATGGCACTGTCCTGGCCTGGCTATGCACCAGGGACTCGGGGAGGGACAGTAGTGCAGGGAGAAGCAGGGAGCACACAGTGGCACTGGCCTGGCCAAGCCCAGGTAATCTGTGTCTCCTGGCCCCCTTTTCCCTGCAGCCCTTCCCTTGCCCCTAGTCCCCAGCATATGGCTGCACCAGCTTCGCCCACGTGTCCCAAGGCAGTGCGCAAGAACATGGCACAGCACCAACCTGGCCTGGTCATGTGCCAGGCACTCAGGTTAGGGGAAGGGATGCAAGGAAAAGTGGGGAACAAAGGTTAGGTTCTTTTAACCTTTGTTCACTCACCTCTATGCCCTGAGATCAGGGATGGGCAATTATATGGGCTGGAGGGCCACTTAGGGAGTTTTGCTGTGCTGTTGGGCATGATGGGGAAGTGGGGTGGCCCATGATAGCTTACCAAAACTCCTTAAGTGTCCTTCAGGCCCAGATAATTGCCCAACCCTGGTATAATGTAATATATCCTGAATGAAATAACCAGCAGATGGTTAGAAATATTAATGCATATTGTCATGAGCTTCTGAGGAATATAATTTATCTTCTCTCTGGACTTTCAGTACCCATGCAGTGGGTACTATGTGGCAAGATAACTAGTGGTGTACATTTTTATAGGTCCATTGAAGTAAGTAGTGCTTTGCTAGTTCACACCAAGTGAGGTTCTAGCCTGTGATAGTTAAAGATTTCTGTAGGAGCTGCAGGCCTAACATTTACTTTCTCTTGACGGTATTTGCAAGACTCGTACGTTATTGAGCACATGGGCATAGTTATCTCACACAGCAGAATTGATCCTGAATGGCATGGTAGCAGGTAATGGTAATGTGTACAGTTCTGGAAATGGCACTACATCATGTACTACTTTCTGCAGCGTCTGCAGACATTCTTTTGCATTCTTCTTCCTGCCCTCTCTTCCCTGTCCCCACTCCATCCAAGGGTGATATAAATGGTAGCAACATTTTATTTTGGTAAACTAGCTGAGGGGTGCAGCAAAGAACTACATTACATCAAGGGATGTAAATAGCAACACACGAGCATGCATAATAGGAATTGGTGGTGGGGAAGCTGCTCATTATAGATTTTCTTACTCTCTTCTGGTGGTTACTATTCCACGTAGACTTACCTTTTTTACCAAATGACATTCTTTGCATCCATTTTCACTGTTTTACTCTATTGTTGTTTTCTCTTTCACTGATGCCACTCCTGACATTGGCTCCTGTTTAAGACGTTGGTCTTATTATAATTCCATTGCCTGTGGGAAAATTTCTGTAGTCAAGGCTCCTACTGCTGCACCTATCTTTATTCTCAGGACATGGTCAACATTAGCACTTCAACTGATGCTGCTACAGGGCTGCAGAATTCTTCAGTGTAAACACATCCTCACTATATCTGTTTACTCTTTCAAAAACATTAAGAACTCTTGTTCTTATTTTTATTTATTGTTTGTATTTTAATAGCAACTAAGAGTGCCAGTCATGGATCAAGAGATCACTGTGTCAGCTAGAGTACAAAATTAACAAAAAGATGGATGTCCTCTCAGAAAATTTTCAATTTATTTATCATATGAAAGCTGGAGTGGAAGGAAATGGTTATGCAGTATTGAAGAACATGCTGATCAATAGTCACAGCTCAACAGCTTGCTATCTACTGTCAACTATTTTAAGGGCATTATAATAAAGGAGAGCTTTCACAAGGACAAGGAGGTGACTTTCCAAATGTTTCAGAGGAGGTAAAATTCATCTCCCTGGCCTTCTTCAACCCAATCTGTTAACCTCTGCTGATACCTAACATGGCTAGGCATCTGGTAGATTTTGTCACACATCTTGATTTATCACAGGGATAGAACCCATGGGATATAGCCACATTGTTCTAAGAACTTCACCAGTAAGAAGGGTAGCCCTAGATTGTCTGTGCTTCCACTCAATGTAAGAACATAAAAAGTGCCACACTAGATTAGACCAATATCCATTTAGCCCAGTATCCTTCTCTGACAGTAGCAGAAGTAGATGCTAGATGAAGAGCAATGAACTTGATAGATGTAGAGTGATCTGTCCCATATGCATTACCCTCTCAGGCATCTGCCATTATTGGTTTAAAGATACCAAAGGAAAAATCTCCAACTGTTCTGTTCAACAGTCGTTAATAGATCTATCATCCATAAATTTGTCTAGTCCTTTTGTGAACCTGACTGTGTTATCTGTCTCTACCATTTCCTTTCATAGTTTCATAGTAGCTAGGGTCAGGAGGGACCTGAACAGACCATCTAGCCTGACCCCCTGCCACAGACAGGAATGAACGCTGGGTTCACAAGACCCCAGACAGGTGATCATCCAACCTTCTCTTGAATATGCCCAAGGTAGGGGCGAGGACCACTTCCCTGGGAAGTTGGTTCCAGATTTTGGCCACCCTAACTGTAAAATATTGCCTTCTGATCTCCAACCTAAACGTATTCCCCATCAGCTTATTACCATTGTTCCTCGTAACAATGTTCCTGTGGCAATGAATTCCATAAGTTAACTATGCATAGCATAAAAAGTACTTTCTGTAGTTTTAAACCTGTCTCCTACTAACTTTAGTGGATGCCCCCTAGTTCTAGTTTTTCTGGGACTTAGTTCATAACAATTCCCTGTTCACTTGATGATTTTATAGATCTATATCATATCCCCCATCAGGTTTCTCCTTTCCATACTGAAGTCTTAGCTTTTTTAGTCTCTCTTTGTACCGTAACTGTTCTACACCCTTGATCTTTTCAGTTGCCCTTCTCTGTACCCTTTCCAATTCAACAACATCCTCTCCTCTTAGAGATTCAGAGACCAGAACTGCACACAGTATTCAAGATGTGGGCACACCATGATTTGTATAATGGCATGATGATGTTCTGGATTTTGCTTTCTATTCCCTTTTGCATTTCTAATCACTGCTGCACATTGAGATGACCTTTTTAGATAACTTTCTACAATGACGCTAAGGTTTCTTCCATGAGTCATAATAGTTCAGAACCCAGTATTGTATACATATAGTTGAGGTTATTTTTCTTCAGGTGCATTACTTTGCACTTGTCAACATTAAAGTTCATCTGCCATTTTTTGCCCACTTACTTGGATTGATTAGATCTTTCTGCAGCTCCTCTCCAACAGCTTGGGACTTGATACTCAGAATAATTTGGTATCATCTGCAAATTTGGAGATTTCACCATGCATCCCCTTTCCAGGTTGTTAGTGAAAATGTTGAACAAAATTGGGCCCAGCATATATCCCTTCAAGACCCCATTTTTGATCTCCCTTCATTCTGGAAAGTGGCCATTTAGCCCTCATATTCTTCCTATCTCTTAACCAGCTCTCGGTCCACAAAAGAACCTTCCCGTCAATTCCTTGCCAACACAGGTTTTTAATAGCCTTTGATGGGGACCTTGTTGGAAGGTTTTTGAAAGGCCAAATATAGTATGTCAATCGGGTCTCCCTTTTCCATGTCCTTGTTAGTACCCTCAGAGAACTCCACCAGATTGGTGAGGCAGGATTTCCCTTTACAAAAACCATGCTGACTCTTCCCCAGCAGATCACTTTCTCCAAGAGCAATGATTTATTTACCTCAGTAATAAATACAACCCAGATTTCCTGAGCTCCCGAGATTAGAGATGCTAATCTAAAGAGTCTCCTTTCTCTCCCCTATTCATTCTATACTATTTTTACAAGATTGCTTTAAAAGTCAACTCTTAAATCTGACGGAAATCACTGAAAATGAATTCTGTAAACAAGTTTATCACATAATTTCCCTTTTCTTTTCTCTGAACACTGAAGGAGGCATTCTGCTGAAATATCTGTCTAAAGAAGTAATTTGCTTAAATTAATCTTACAAACAGTTGTTTGTTGAAATTGAATAATAATGCTTTTATCTTTTTGCTAATGTAGTTAACTGGATAAAACTGTATAAGACTGGATCCTCACCCTGTTCTGGTTACAGCAGCTGGGTACCTAGCAAATAGAAATCCTTGAGGATTCTCTCAGTAGGGACAACCCTTAGGTGCCAGGTAGCTGCTTCTGATGCTCCATAGAGGTGTAAACATCTAGATACACCTTGGAGCAACTTGTGACTGCTCTGAATTATGCTGGGATATAGTCCTAGGTTTGAAAGACCGACTTTGTTCACACCCTCACCCTTTGTTAATTATATATAGTCTATCCCACAGCAGCTGAGGATAGAGCCCAAATATGTTATAGTCATATTAATAAAAATTCTTAAATATTATATATCAGGGTGTTCTTACGTTCTTATTTGTTTTCCTTAAAATGTAGAGATTTTAAGATACTGAATTTGTGTTACTTTTTTGTAATTAAACAAAAGCAAAAAATAAAAGCATCACCACATCATATCAGTCATCCTTCTCTTTGGATGTTGAAAACCAGGCCAAGATAAAACAGAGGTGAAAGTACATTTTCAGAGATGATGCCACACAGTATGGCTGCTGGCTATAGAGTTGCCTCTGTAGCTACTTTGGTTAGAATGAAGGTCTGTCTGGTGAACTTTGATGCAGAGACATTTATACATTTATATGCAACAAAGAGCAGGTTTCTTAAACCTCTTCATTCTTTTTTCAGCGTATGCTGGCATTATGACATTTGCCCTTGTGATATGCTTTACATCCTACTTATATACTGAGTTGGGGTTCAGGAATTATTGAAATCCACAAGTTCACTTTGACAAACAGTTCCCTTCTGACAAAAGACATTTCTTTCCTCTGCATCCCTATCACAAGCTATATTTGTCAGTGGCCTGGCATAGAACTGCAGGTGGAGATAAGTTAAAAATAAGCCTTCTGCTCCTTGATTCTTGTTCGTATTTCTTCACACTTCCTAAGCATGACTATTATTGCAAGATTTCAGGGATGCCAATTTACTTAAAGTGAACAAGAGGATCAATGAGTGGTTCATGTCCCTTCATTTTCAAATTGGCCAACACAAGTGGACTGGGATAGGAAAGAATATCCTACATTATTTTAAACTTATTTTAAGAAGGCAGCCTGGACTAATTTGGCCCTTTCTCCTGTACAGCTCCTCTTGGGAATTGTCCTGCTTTGAGCAAGGGGTTGGAGTAGATGACCTCCTGAGGTTCCTTCTAACCCTAATTTACTATGATTATGTAAATTTGGTTTCTGTATTAAACACAATGGCTTTACAGCTGCTTTTTCTGGAAAAAGACTGTATGTTCACAATACTGTGGACAGCAGGCTGTGTTTGCAACCCAATCCAACATATTTGTATGAGAACAGTTGTTGAGAAGTTATCAGATTTAATGTAGGGGTAAATGAATGAAATAATAGAAATAAGATTCATTGATTTATGATCCATTTTATCATTAAACTTTATAACTCTATGATAAATTGTGCATTAATTACCATATCCTGTTGTAAAGTCATTTTATGTCATTCTTTAAAATAAGATTTCTTTATAATTGCACAGCTGACCCATGGATTCCTAAAACTCCTTAGAATGTGTTATGTTTATTTTGGTTCAGAGATTTTTAGGTGCAGTAAAGTAGGTTCTGATATTTACTTTCACTCTTCTGATTGTCACAGATTAAAGAGCACCTTGCCAAGGGACAAAGGATGCTGGCTGGTGATGGAATGTCCCAGGTCACAAAGACTCTGTTGGATTTAACTCAGAGGAAAAACTTTTATGCAGGGGATCTTCTTATTTCTGTGGAAATCCTCAGAAATGTTACAGACACGTTTAAAAGGGCAAGTTACATTCCTGCATCTGATGGTGTCCAGGTAAGAGAAATACTGTACAGCAAGGTAATTATTCCGCTTACAATTTTATTCAGCATTCATTGTCATCTATTTACCCTGTAAAGTTAAATGTCCTTATTAAGTGTAACACTTGCACATTACTTAGGAATAAAATGAAGTGTATTGGAGCAAAAGGACACCGCTACATTTAGTATAGCAAATGTCTAAGAATAACAGAGCATCAAAAGTATGAGTCTTTTTACATAAAGATTATTCTAAGAACTTTGCATTCCCTATTCTTTTAACATCACTCAACTCTACAGTTTTGTTTGTTCTAGTTCCTTTCAATTAAAAATCTACCCATGATTTTTAGAAACCTAATTAATTCAGGCATTGCTTCTGCAGTTCAAAAATGTAGAGCTTATTGAAAGAGTGTATAAGTACATATAATACAGGTCATGTCAGTTTTGTATTTTGCATGGTCAGTTAACTTTTCTTATGCCATAGGACAATGGTGCCTGTGCCATGAACACCAGGGTTTTTTCTGTATGATGTGCTGCCTGTCTCAGTGTATAGTGTCCCTAAAAAGTGACTGTTTGTCAGGATGCCAGGATCAAGTAGTATTTTGTCTATATTTAGGATTTTATGTGCACTTTTCTAAGTATGCAGGTATATTTTAAAAAAGGAGGCTAAGATAAAATGCAGTAGTGCATCACTTATTAAATGGTGGGTTTTATGATTGTTCATAAATTAATAATAAAGTAATTTAATGTACAGAATTCTTATTAATGTTTTATGCAAATATAAAGGTAGGAAATGTGAATAAATATAGATGGATGGGTATATTTTAGTCAGAATTTCCCTGGAGTTAAGATTTTGACAGGCTCTCCATTATGTTTCTAATTCACTCACTCACTCTCTCTCTCTCTCTCTATCTCTCTCTCTCTCTCTCTTTTGAACACACACATTTCCCAAGTTAAATTAATCAACCTAATTTGTTTCATATGTGACCCTCAGCCAATTCAGACATTTATGGCCACATTTCTAGGGAATTAGTTTGATTAAAATAGGATGTAGAAACTGAGCTAGAAATATCAGGTTTGCATCCTCCTTTTTTGTGGGAGCAAGGCTTTCAGTAATTTTAGAAAGGTTTGCTCCTAAAACATGGAGTTCTTTACAACAAATCTTTCATGCTGTAAAACAGCAGTAAGCAACCTTTTAACAGCAGACCATGAATACCACCCCAACAGGTGATTTTCCCCCTTCCCCTGTATTTCCCTCCCTGACACATCTCTGACATAGGCTTGTCCAGTCTCCTCATTAGCCTCGCTGACCCCTACCACATGAGAGAGACCATTATAGTGTGGGGAGGCATCAGTGCAGCAACCAGTCTCTGGTACCTACTACTGCAAGTGCTGACACCATGCACTCCCTGTCACCAACTGCTGCCAACTCCTGTCACTGGCAGAACTGGGCCAGGTAGGGTGCTATAAAAATCCCTTGGCTGCTGGCCACACTGCAGCAAGGTCTCCCATGAGGGGTGCAGGAGCCATAAGATTGACAAGGGAAACTCTGCCACAAGCTGGATGACATCTTCATAACCCAGATCCATGTGCTGTAGGTTGCAAACCCTAATACTAAACAATTTGACAGGACAGTTTTGCTTTAGTTTTTCAAGTTTTGGGGGAGCTACAAAAAACTTTGTGAGAACTAGTCTTGAGAGTGGTTGCCACCAGCAATTCAGTTCATGAATGTAGTAGCCTGGAGTAGGTTCACCTCTTCTTCCTGATACACAGACTGAATATAGATCTGAGTTCTGTCTGCTCCCAACCTTCTTCCCTGCCAGAATTGTCTCTTAAATTCTCATTAGAATTCTGCCTGAACCAGCTGGAAAAAACAATTAATATCACATTAACCTGGGGGAAATAATTACTGATTTTTTTTAAGGAAAAAACCCACAGAATTCCAGTGGAAATAGAGTGTAAAGCTACTGTAAACTCATTTTAAAATCCTCTTTTGAAAAAGATGCTAAGTTAAAAATGTGAAATTCAGTAAGTTATAGAATCATAGGAAAGTTGGACTGGAACAGACCCCATCTAGTCCAGACCCCTGCTGAAGGAAGGATCATCCATCAGTAAACCATCTCAGCCAAGTGTTTGTCCAGCCTACTATTGAAAATGTCCAGGAATGGAGATTCTATAACTACTCTAAGAAGCCTGTTCCAATCTTTGACCACCCTTACAGTAAGAAAGTACTTCCTAATCTCTAACCTAAATTTCCTCTGCTGTATCTTGAGGCCACTGTTCCTAGTCCTGTCCCCTATAGCCACAAAGGAAAGCTCATCTCCATTCTCTCTATAACTGTCTTCAGATATTTGTAGACTGTTATCAAATCCTCTCTTATTCTTCTTGTCTCCAGACTAAAAAACCCTAGTTCTTTCAGCCTTTTCTCGTAAGTCATGCTTCCAAGTTGCTCTGCACTGGACCCTTCCCAATCTGTCCACATATTTCTTGAAGTGTGGTGGGCCCAAAACTGTACTCCAGATGAAGCCTCACCAGTGCTGAACAGAGTGGAAGAATCACTTCCCTTGATCTGCTAGTGACAGTCCTGTTGATACAACCTAGTACACAGATGGCCTTTTTTGCAACAAAACCATGCTGTTGGCTCATATTCAGCTTATGGTCTACTGTAACCCCCAGGTCCTTTTCTGAAGTACTACAGCCTAGTCAGTCACACCCCCCACCTCCAGTCTGTATTTGTGTATTCAGTTATTCCATCTTAAGTGCAGGCCTTTGCATTTCTCCTTACTGAATTTAATCTGGTTGATTGTGGACAATTTTCCCAGTCTATCCAGATGATTCTGGATCTTAGCTTTGCTCTCCAGAGTGCCGGCAAGTCCTTCCAACTTGATGCCATTCACAAATCTGCTAAGCATGAACTCAATCCTATAATTCAAATCATTAATAAAGATATTAAACAATACTGGATCCGGAACAGACCCCTGAGGATTCCCACTTGATACCTCTTTCCAACAAACATTGATGATCATGTTGAGCATATTTGTTGAGCACGATGATCCAACCAGTTATGTACCACCCTTACAGTACTTTCATCTACTCTTCTTTTCTTTAGCTTGTTATGGAAAATGCTATGGAAGACAATGTGAAAAGCCTTGCTAAAATGAAGGTGTATCACATCTATTGCTTGTCCTGCATCCACAGAACCTGTTACCTTATGATAGAAGGGAATCATGTTGGTTTGGCATGATTTGCTTGGTGAATCTATACTGGTTGTTTCTGATCACCTTGTTCTCCTCTTGGTACTTCACAATTTAATTTCTTTGATAGTCTCAATGATCTTTGAGGACATACCCCATGATCTTTCCAGGTATTGAGGTCAGACTTGTCTGTAGTTCCCTGGATCCTCCTTCTTTACTTTCTTAAAGATGGGCACTATATTTGACCTTGTCCAATCCTATCTGACCCTGGCGACTTGAAATCTAGATTCTTTAAGTAACCCCTAACCTGTTCTGCTGCTATTCTAGGCTGCTTGACTCCATCTCTATCTTTGCTGTCTTACTTTTGACATGCTTGTAAAATGCCTTTTATATCTCTTGCCAGCTGCCTCTCAAATATGCTTTGGCTTTCCTAATATTCTTCCTGAATGTGATCCTCCGTGTGATACTCAAATACTCTTCCCTAGTACCATGACCACATTTTTACTTTTTGCAAGATTCCTGTTTGAGTTTCAACTCATTGGAGACACTGCTGCCTAGCCAGACTGATCTCCTGTTGCAATTCTCATTCTTCTGTTGTATCAAGATAAGTTCCTCCTCAGTTCTCAGTAGGGCATCATTAATGGAGGCAGCCAGTGCTCCTGGACTCCTTTTTCCCTGAGACTTGCCTCCCAGGGGATCTTGCTAAATAGCTGTTAAGTCTGCATTTCAGAAGTCCAGTTTCTTTATTGTCTTCTTCTTCTCTCCCCTTAGATCTTCAACTTTGTTGTCATTCGGCATGTTTACATGTGACATAGCATTCGTGGGCAAAAACCATGACACTGCTGCTATGTTGCCTTAGCAATGTGCTCCCTCACTATAGCATGTAGCTATGGTGATGTAGCAGCTAATAATAACCATGTGCTACCAGTGCAATACTAAATGATAGCGCAATAACAACAGCACGTGTAGACGTGTCCAGGGTCACCCAAATTAGCTTCCACCTTCACATTCTCAATCAAGTCCTTCTTTCTGAGCAGCAAGTTGATAAGAGCTTCTCTGCTTGTTGACCTGTCTACCATCTTTAGCAAAAAATTATCTGCAACACACTTCAAGAATTTGCTGGACTGCTTGTGCACTGCCTTCCAAGCAGATGTCCTGATAACTGAAGTCTTCTATGGGAACCAGGCCCTGCAATTTGGAAGCTTCTGTCAGTTTTTTAAAGAAGGCCTCATTCACCTCTTCTTCCTGATATGGTTGCCATCATGGCATCTCCCTTGGTGCTTTCCCCTCTGACCTCTTCTCAGAGGCCTTTCAGTAGGCTGACCTTTCACTTCATACTGCACCTTAGGATATATGTGCATCTCCTTTATATATAGGTCAGGACCCCCTTCTTTTTTCCCTTCCTATACTTCTTGAATAAGCTGTGACCATCCTTGACCATACTCTAGTCATGTGAACTATGCCACCATATCTCCATTATCCAAATTACATCATAATTCCTCAGTTGTACGAGGACTTCCAATTCTTCCTGTTTATTCCCAGTGCTTCTTGTGTTAGTACATAAACCTTTCAGGTATCTCACTGATTATGCTGTCTTCTCATTGACAGCATTGCTAAGATTTCAACTGTTTCTTCCCTTTACTACATTTTATCCAGGTCCCATGGCTCTTTATTTCCTTTTTGGCTTCTCTCTTCATCCCCTAGTAAACCTAGTATAAAGACTTTCTCACTAGGTTAGCAAACCTGTAGGTGCAAACATTATTTCCTGTCTTTGTCAGGTGGACCCCATCTCTTCCCAGTAGTCCTTCTTCTTGGAACACAAAGTAACTCAAAGTAAACCTTAAAACTCACATGCATACATGTTAATTTATTTTTATTTTATCTACATAAAATGAGATCTAAATACTCAGAAAGTCATAATTTAGCATTTTGCTAAATTTCAGAACAGTAGCTTATGAATCCTGGTAGTTCTATACTTTAAAATATGTATTTCTCAATAAAAAGCTACTATGATTTGTCCTTAGATCATTGTCATCTTCCAGACTATCAAATAAATTAAATCTTAAAATGAAGAAGGCTCTAAAGTATGTACATGCATGTATTACATTCTTTTGATTTTCACTCTTTTATCTGCTGACAGTGCTAATATTGATAAAGGTAGATGCTGAAATGAATATGATCTATTGAGTTTAGATGATGAGGGGAATAATGAAAGGAATGCAAGGAAATTACAAGATTTTAACATACTTACACAAAACTAAAATGCTGCAACTTCAGATGTTGTATGGAATGATCTATTTATTTAGGCAGACAATATAGTAAGCTCAATACAGGGCTTGTTAAATATGCAGCATTGGTGCCAAGTTATTCATTGTAAAGACCTTATTCTCTTTGCATATTTTAAGAAAAAATTTTTGCAACAATTGAGTTGCTCACACACAGTGTCAAGTTGAACAATAAGCATGCAGGAGACAGTATAACAACATAGGATGGGATTCTGGATCAGTGACTGAAAAATGCAGCACACTGATGAATAGCAAAAAGGGGGACAGTAATTACACCAGAAGCAAGGACTCTTTTCACGTGGGGAATATTTGAACATATACTATTATGAATGAGCACTGGAACACAACAGATGGCAACTGTGTTATTACTTGTAAATAAAAATATTTAGTAAGAGGGAATTAAACTTGTAAATAAATGTGCATGAATTTTAAAACAACAATTCAGAATATTAGCTTAGACCTAGATTAAATCTAATTGACGTATTCTCTGGGCTATCATTAAACAGGGTGGTCCAACAGTTATTATAAGCCAGTGTTATGGTTCCTTGATATTGCTGTTGGCTGGGAACTAGGTTTGTCTCCTGCATGTTATAACAGCCTAGTGCTGTTTAGCTTATGCCTGGCTACTTATGGTTTAGGGGAACAACTAGACCAGCCATTGATCAGCTGGGTTGCCCCAGCCCATTCCCTCAGGACATACTCCCTTTTTGGAATCCAAGCCCAGATCCAAACTCAATGCTTTCCCTTAGTTCCAGTGCACAGGGCAATTCTTGCCTAACTGCATAATAAGATTTACAGCAGCTTTAAGCTTACAGATTGGCTCAGAACGTCTGTATTGGAACAGAGAATTAGAGTCATTATATTTACAGTAAGAAAACATTTGAAAGGAAGGAAATTAAATTAAGAAACCATAGCTTACCAATCCTGACTGTAAGCAGAGTGAGTCAGAGAAAGGACTGGATGGAAATTATGGATCTCCGAATTTGTCTCTTTCTATCATGCTATTTTCTACAATGCCCACTACTGTAGTATCTAAGTACCACTAACAGGAAATGAGGGACCAGAGCTTCCATAAGTACATCTAGCAGCTGTGGGACCATTAGATTTTGTATTTCTATTACCTCTTCAGAATTTAGTTCTCCTGGTAAATCAAACATTTTCCAGTGGTTAGAATTGTACCTGTATCTGTGTCCTGTAAAATGCTTTCTCATATATATACTTTATCTATTGAGACCAAGAGAATTGCAGAAATACTTTTAGGCCTTTTAGAACCAGCATTAGATTCTTGGTTCATATTTTTTCATAATCTAGTCAGAAAAATACATTACAGCTCCTCTCTTTCAATCACATGGACTGGTTTTACCTGTCTGAAAATCCCTGCACATCTCAGGGTCCAGAGCTACCACATACAGGGCATGGAAACAGTATGGGCCTAGAAAAAGAACAGATGTACTGTCGGCACTGGATTTATGATCCAAATACCTTGTTCCAGGCGGATCCAAACCCTCAGATCGACCACAACTTTTCCGTTCAATAATAGGCAAATGTTATTGATACACAGCAACAGCAGATAAGAACAATGTAGGCGAGGCAAACAAAATACCCGCCCCCCATTCAATTCTATATCTACCCATCTAGGGCTGTCACAGAGAGAAGGTACATCTGGGCAGTAGGGTTGTGCAAAACAGCACCGTTTTGTTTTGACTTCCGGTTCACTGTTTTGAAGGGACAGTGTTTCATTTTGTTCAATTCTCCAGCCCTCAGTTTGATTCTCCAGCTCCCGCTTCAATTCCCCAGCTCCCTACCCCGCAGCACTCAGCCACAGTGGCCCCTGCTCCTAGACAGCGTGCAATGTCCTGCCGAACTGCATTGCACATCGCCATGGGGCAGCTGCCATGCAGGTACCAGGTGGAGGGGTCGATACCTGCCGCCCCTCACTGCCCTGTGCTGCATGGGTGGGCTTTGCCACCAGTGCCAAGAGGCCCCAATCACTGCTGCAGCCAGTGAGATGGGACTTTTTTTTTCTTTTTTTTTTTAAGTGCTGGGAAGCTGGGGCCAGGCATGGGATGGGGTCAGGCAGAGCAGCCATGGGGCTTCTCCTGTGGCTCCCCCCACCCAGGGAGAGGCAGGCACAGCCAGAGGAGCTGTGGGAGGACATGCAGCCACCCGGCTGTGCCTGCCTCTCCCTGGCCGATCTGAATCACCAAATCTTTCTGAATCAGCACTGAATCTTCCAAAGTTGATTTGGCCAAATTGATTCAGGACAGTGATCCGAATCAACTCACTGTCCTCTGATTCAGCCAAATCTGAATCCAAATTGAATACTTTCCTATTCACATAGGCCTACTGGGCAGGGCCCTCTGTTCCACAGCAGGGCTGGCCCCTCCCATCTGTTCCCTGGCCGGAGCACCGGCAGAGACTTGCAAGCACAACAGGGTATGCCTGGCTTCCCCCTGCCCCCCCGCTTGATGCTCAAGCAGGAGATATCCCCCTCCCTCCCTCCCATCTCCCACAGCAGGGACCCCAGCCCCATGGACCCTAGGCATGTGGTATGTTAACTAATGCAGACATGTGTGTGTATGTGTCTCCAATTTCACTGGGACAGGCAGACGGAACAGTGACTGCTTAGGGCTATTTGGATCTAATTAACAGGATTTTTTTTTTGCTCTAAATTAGGGCTGTCAAACAATTTAAAAATTGGATCATGATTAGTTGCGTGATTACAAATATTAGTTGCAATTAATCGCAATTTTAATCACACAGCTAAAAACTGAAAATTATGTGTGGAAAAACTCAAAATTATGCAAAATTTTGCAGGTACTTTGCATGGTTTGGGGGTGGGGATGGAGTGTCATGGGGGGATTTGTGAAGGTGTAGGCAGCTGCACGTGTGTGTGTGTGTGTGTGTGTGTGTGTGTGGAGTGGGGTCCCCCATTGCCCTGGCAGGATAAGGGGTACATTGGGTTAGGAGTGAAGGGGCAGCAGCAGGGATGGTGGCGCTGTGGCTTGGGAGTGAGGGACAGACACACACAGACATGCACATACAGACACAGTACCATACAGGTAAGTCTGTGGAGGAAAGGGATGTAGGGAAGAGAAGGGGTGGAGGGGACAGATCCAGGCCCCCATGGTGAGGGAAGGAGGGTGGAAGGGGTAGGGATGAATGGGGACCCAGGGCCAGGGTAGGTCACAGAACAGACCTGCTGGAGGCTTGTTGAGGAGTGCAAGCGGGGGGTGCAGCTCCTCACTGCTGCACGCATCCCAGGGGAGGCATGGGGGGCAGAGGCAGGCTGTGGATTTGTGCACAGGGCAGAGGTGGGCTCCCCACTGTGGGCTGGGGCACTGCGCCCTGCTGCCTTTGCCCTGGGAGATGCCTGCTGGCCATGTCACATCCCCTGCCTGCTCAGTGGCAGGAGGCACAACATGGCATCAAGTGACTCCCAGAGCAAAGACAGCGGGGTGCAGAGCCACAACCTGCAGCAGGCAGCCCACCTCCAGCCCATGCACATATCTAGGGGGCACATGCCTCCCATGCTCCTCCTGGAGGTGCCCGCAGTGGTGGGGAGCCTCCCACCCTGTGCCCTGGATGAGCCGCCCGTGCCTATATCCCACAACCCACCCTGGCCCTGGGTCCCATTCACCCAAGCTCCTGCCCCTGCCCCTTGCCCCACTCCTTCCTTTACTATGGGGTCCTCGATCTGCCCTCCATGCCCCTTCTCTCCACAGACTTATCTGCTGTGCTCTGCTCTACATGCTGCTAGGCTGCATTCCTGGCCATAGATTCATAGATTCATAGATGTTAGGGTCGGAAGGGACCTCAATAGATCATCGAGTCTGACCCCCTGCATAGGCAAGAAAGAGTGCTGGGTCTAGATGACCCCAGCCAGATGCATATCCAACCTCCTCTTGAAGACCCCCAGGGTAGGGGAGAGCACCACCTCCCTTGGGAGCCCGTTCCAGACCCTGGCCACTCTAACTGTGAAGAAGTTCTTCCTAATGTCCAGTCTAAATCTGCTCTCTGCTAGCTTGTGGCCATTATTTCTTGTAACCCCCGGGGGCACCTTGGTGAATAAAACCTCACCAATTCCCTTCTGTGCCCCCGTGATGAACTTATAGGCAGCCACAAGGTCGCCTCTCAACCTTCTCTTGTGGAGGCTGAAAAGGTCCAGGTTCTCTAGTCTTTCCTCATAGGGCTTGGCCTGCAAGCCCTTAATCATACAAGTGGCCCTTCTCTGGACCCTCTCCAGGTTATCCGCATCCCTCTTGAAGTGCAGTGCCCAGAACTGCACGCAGTACTCCAACTGCGGTCTGACCAGCGCCCGTTAGAGGGGAAGTATCACCTCTTTGGATCTATTCATCATGCATCTGCTGATGCACGATAAAGTGCCATTAGCTTTTCTGATGGCTTCGTCACACTGCCGACTCATGTTTATCTTGAACTCCACTAGGACTCCAAGATCCCTTTCCACTTCCGTGCCACCCAGCAGATCATTTCGTAGGCAGTAGGTGTGCGGGACATTTTTCCTCCCTAGGCACAGCACTTTGCATTTCTCCTTGTTGAACTGCATCCTGTTGTTTTCTGCCCACTTGTCCAACCTATCCAGGTCTGCTTGCAGCTGGTCCCTGCCCTTAGGCATGTCCACTTCTCCCCATAGCTTTGTGTCATCCGCAAACTTGGACAGAGTACACTTCACTCCCTCGTCCAAGTCACTGATGAAGACATTGAAGAGTGTCGGTCCAAGGACCGAGCCCTGCGGGACCCCACTGCCCACACCCTTCCAGGTCGAAACCGACCCATCCACCACGACTCTCTGGGTGCGACCCTCTAGCCAATTCGCCACCCACCGGACTGTGTAATCATCCAAGTCACAGCCTCTTAACTTGTTCACCAGTATGGGGTGGGATACCGTATCAGAGGCCTTCCTGAAGTCTAAGTAAACGACGTCTATCCCTATTCCTGTGTCCAGGTGTTTTGTTACCTGGTCATAAAAAAAGACTAGATTAGTCAGACATGATCTGCCTGCTACAAACCCGTGCTGGTTTCCCCTCGGCATAATTTGTCCTGCAGGGCTCTCGCAAATGTGAGCCTTGATAATTTTTTCAAAGACTTTACCAAGGATGGAGGTGAGACTGACTGGCCTATAGTTGCCCGGGTCCTCCTTCCTCCCCTTCTTGAAAATGGGGACCACATTGGCCCTTTTCCAGTCCTCCGGGACTTGGCCCGTGCGCCACGAGTGGCTGTGCAATGATGTTGGCCAGTGCCTTCAGTACCCTCGGATGGAGCTCATCCGGGCCTGCCAACTTAAAGGGATCCAGTTCTTCCAAGTGACTCTGCACCACCTCAGGGTCTACGCATGGAAGTCTGGTGCCTTGCTGCTGCCTCTCTACAATCCCAGTGAGACTTGTCTTGCCCCTCTCTTAGGAACACTGAGGCAAAGAACTTGTTGAGGAGTTCAGCCTTGTCCCCGCTGTCCGTCACCAATTGCTTCTGCCCATTTAGTAGGGGTCCTATTCCTCCCTGGGCCTTCCTTTTACTCCCTATATATCTAAAAAACAATTTCTTGTTATCCTTTACTTGGGATGCCATCCTCAGCTCCATGGTAGCTTTGGCCCGTCTAACTACCTCCCTACAAGCGCGAGCAGAGGAGGTATACTCCTCTTTGGTGATCTCTCCCTGTTTCCACTTTTTATGTGCTCCCCTTTTGGCCCGTAGGCTGCCCTGGATTTCTCTGGTCAGCCAAGGAAGCCTCCTGGCCCCTTTCCCTCTTTTTCCTCGCATCGGGATTGTCTCCCTTTGTGCCCGAAGGATCATTTCCTTAAGACACAGCCACCCTTCTTGGGCTCCCATCACTTCAAAACTCCTACTCTGGAGTTTGTCCTTGACTAATCACCTGAGTTCATTGAAATCAGCTTTCCTAAAGTCTAGCAGTTTCACCCTACTAGTTACCTTACCCACTCGATGTCTTATGAAGAATTCTATTATTTGGTGATCACTGTCCCCCAGATGGCTATTTATCTGTAGGTCCTGTCACAACCCAAGGGTGTGATTTTGTTTTTGTGTGTGCTTTGGCACCACTGAATTATTTTCCCACCATTTTGGAGCTTCCTTTGCAGGGTGCATTTCTTCTTTGCAGCATAGAAATGCACGTTGCAAGGAGTTCCCGCCATTTGTATTAAAATTCGAGCCCCATTATTGGCTTGTGTTAAAATATTCCCACGTGGCAGCTAACGATTGGCTTGCTAGCCGTATAAGAGGCTTGAGTGGTTTCTGCCCAAGTTGGAGGACTCCACAACCATCTGGAGAGAGAAAAAGAGCAAGAGGAGGGCTTCATGTTTTGTGAAGCACTTAAGTGCTGCAGAGCCTATTGGACCCAGCGTATTCAAAGAAGGCAACAGGGGTCTTTTCAGCCTCTAGCTTCTCCCCGTCACCGAGCACAATCCTCGACGTATCCCTCTTCCCTGCGCGCAAAAGGATCTACGGAGCCTCGACAACTCTGTAGGAGTGATCCAAGTACAGTCTGAGTCCTCAAACTGGGGATTTAAGCGGAGCTTTGTCTGGGAAACTGTCCAGCCTACACCACGACCATCTACGGTGTAAGTAAACAATCTTGAATCAACCATTACGCGTCCGTGCCTAATTCTAGTGTGTCGCCTGCTTTCTCCGACCCAGCATGCCCGGGCTGCCGGCCACAGCCCGCGCGGCGCAAAAAAGGGCCCGGATCGCTCCCGGCCCGCATAATCTGTAGGTCCCCTACCATGTCATCCCCCATTGCCAATACCAGATCCAGTATGGCATTCCCCCTAGTGGGACCGTGTACCTCCTGTGTCAGGTGGAGGTCCTGTACTCAGGTTAGAAACCTGCGTGAACGGTGGGACTTTGCTGTCTGCATCTCCCAGCAGATGTCTGGGTAATTTAGGTCCCCCATGACTACCACCTCTTTAGCTTTTATGGTCTCTGAGAGCTGCCTCAGGAGCCCTGAATCTAGTTCTTCTCCTTGGTGTGGGGGTCTGTAGCAGACCCCTACCACCAAATCCCTTTCTCCATGGCCATGTGCATGTTGTGGCTGCTCATGTGTGTGTGTTTGTGTGTGTGTGTCTGTTCCCACCCCCACCTTCCTGTTGCAGCAGCTTGGAGCCCATGCCTGGGCTGCCCTGTGGCTCCTCTGCACTGCCATCACTGTCCTACTGGGTGGCCCGGTGATGGTGGCGGAGCAGAGCCCAGGTGCAGGCTGCAAAGCCACATGTGCGATTAATGCATTTGAAAAATTAACACAAGAACCAATGAACTCATTAATCACATGTGTTAACTGTGATTAATTGACAGCCCTACTATAAATGAAATGTATGTATAATGGGAGGGTTTGTTGATATGGTTATACTTTCAAGCCTTTTCAAATCTATACTAAGCTTAAGTCTTTTCAACATGCTATAAGGGAGTGTCTGGTGCTATTTTCCTTAAAGGGCAAAACAGATATGCCTCTTTTGATCTGAGTCTCTAGGGCAGGGTCTTTGCTCTACTTTCTCACATCTCCTTAAGCATTTTAGGGTGTCACGTGCATAAAAGAGCAGACCCATGTGCTCCAGATGGTTTCTCTGAAGTGATGAGAGACTATCATTTTGCTCTTCACTCTTTCTTACACACCTGCAAAAGCAGAAGTGCCAAATAGAACTGTCTAACTTTGAAATATTGCACTTCCAATTATATTCATAATCTACTTTTAGAAATGGCGTAATTGAGTTAATTTTGTAACTTTCTTAAAGTGCTCTAAAATGTTAGTTAATACAGTAAATCAGTGTATTTTTTTATTCAGATCTATAGATTTTGACATATAATAGGTATCCATCTTGCTAAATGTGTTTACTATCCATTATTAGATATGCAGGGCCAAATCCCATTTTACTTTATATTCCTAAATGGCAAATACACAGCTGCCTAACCACAAATCTTGGCACTCACAGTTTGGCTTTAGCTCTGTATGTGCAAGGCGACAGATGCTTTCCGAGCATGATCAGTGGGGCTGCACTCTGGCCAGGCAACTGCACACATATAGATATAAGGGCAGGTAAATCCTGAATTTTCAGTCACAGGAAAAACATCTTGTGACCCAATTGCTTAGTGGTTAGGGCACTTCTGCAGGCAGTAGAGTATGCAAGTTTTAGCCCCCCTCAGTCGGGGATGTTTGAAGCTCCATCTCCTGCTTCCCAGAAAATTGTTTTTAGGCACCCCTGTCATAGACTAGACATTACTCATATCTTTTCTCTTAGAGTTAGCCCACTGCACCTTGTTTATAGTATTCACAAGATTCATAGTACTGGGCAAGTTTTTGCTGTATTGGGAATGGGGGCCTATTCTAAAACCCAAGGCCTTCTCCTTGCCAGGCCAGCCATCTCCCTAAGGTACACACCCTATGCCTTCTATACATCCTGTTGGTCACACATTTCTGCCTCCCTTGATTGCCCTGTGGGCCAACTTCAAGAGGAGAGCTGCAGAAGTATATATATATGCACAGACTTCACTAACATTCAAATTTGAAATGCGTATGCATTATCTTAAAATCCTTTTTAAAGAAATCAGCATCAACAGACAATCTCTGCCAGCAAGGAGGAAGATATGCCTAAAGCAGGAAAGTAGAGTTTTCATATTATAAGCAAAGATACAGGAACCAATCCCAAAACAACTGTAACATAAACCCACATGGCTTGAGGACATGAAGAGAGCTAGGACAAACTTAGGCAGACAAGGTTCTTTGGATGAATCTGATATCTTTTATTAGACCAACTTAAATAGTTGGAAAACAATTATTAAGCAAGCTTTTGGGTTCAAAAACACTTCGTCAGGCTAAGAAAGTTTCTGAAGTTGGTGTGTGCTCTTCCTGGATGGAATGAAAAGTAAAGAAGCCAGAGGCTGGGCTGGTATGCATACAAGAAAGGTAGTAAGTGAAAAAGTAGATTGAAGAGTCAATAGGTGAGAGACAGGCTGGGGGGGGGGGAGGGGAGGGAGGAGATGAAGGGGGATGAATAGTGGAGAGATACCTGGGGAGTCAGGTGTCAGGCAAGTTATAATGTGTCATAAATCCAATGTCTATATTTAGTCCATGATTTTTACTATCCAGAGGTTGATGAAGTGGAGTTCATAGGCTTGTCTCTGGGAAGTGTTTTGTCAGTTTCCTTTTAGGATCGGAACTGAGAGATTGGAGAGAGAGTGGTTTTCTTGTGAGAAGTGTGCCCCCACAGGTAATTTGGTATTCCTGTCTTTGATAGGTTTCCGGTGTCCATTCATTCTGGTGCGCAGTTGTTGTTTGGTCTCTCCTACATATTTTCCATCAAGGCATTTGGTACATTGGATGAGATATATCACATTTCTGGAGGTGCAGCTGTAATATCCAGGAATGCTGATGGCTCTGTTGTGGGGTGTAGTAATAGTTGGGGTGGTGGAGATATGTTGGGAGGTTTTGCATTTCTTGTCATGGCATGGTCTGGATGCATTTGGTGTGTTCTGGGCCTGAGGAAGTTTGCTTCTGGTGATGAGGTTAGTGAGGTTCAGTGCTTGTTTGAAGGACAAACATAACTTTGTTTGCAAAAGCAGAAGCCAAAAGTTGAAGGTGACATGGAATCTCATAAAGATGCCTATGTCATACTCTCTGGGAGGTTTAATATTTTTGTAAGTTCTACTTGTGACCACCTCTTTCTATAGGAAAGACCCCTTTGCCTTTTGATTTTTCCTAAGAATTGTCTTCTTTTTTATAATGTTTAAGTGTTTCATAATACATTAGCCTATATATAAATTATGACACTTAGGACTGTATCCTTCATTAAACTTCAATGTTCTACAATGTTATTAAAACCAGTGGGGGTGTATGTGGTGTAAGTGAGCCCAGAATTTGTCCATTAGTTTGTATTTTACACGAGGGTAAAATGATAAAACATTAATTGGGATTAAGATATAGGAGCCTAACCTTGCAGGTAAAGCACCTAAAATTCCCATGAAGCAAAGAATTAGGCTTAAATCTACTTTTAGTCAGCTATGGAGTATGAACATCTCAAATATTCCTAGAAATAATTTATAAAACAGAAGTACTGTGAACAAATTACTTAAATACCTCATGATACATTCATGGGAACTATGGCAAATTTAAAAGTTTATTACTAGAAAAGAGATTATTAGGTATTTAAAATGGGTATTTGTTCAAGGAAAAATGATTCTGAGGAGCTGGGCTAGTTTTAGATATATGGTATTAATTAAAGAATTACATTGCTTCTAAGTATTTTATATTATGCTAGTTATACGTGTTAAAAAATAAATGATAGCCAATAAAATTCTATGGGCATTTTTAACATGAAAGTGTCTTTGCATGCCCCTTCATTAACCTTTATAAAATGTAGTGACATTTAAATATTTCATTATGAGGCTTACATCCTTGCATATTTCTTGAGAATTGAAAATAGATATCTAGAGAAAATGGATCACCTTTGGATGGAATGCTGTAGGTTAAATTCTTTTATATTTAATTTTCAATAATGGATTATTGTATTTAGAGTCATTATAACAAAGTGCTGAATATGAATGAATACTCAAAACAGTTGATGATGTGAACACTGAGGAGCTGATTCAGCAGCCATTGATGTTAGCAGAAAAATTCCCATTGATGATTAATGTCAATGGATATTGGATTAAACCTAGAGGTTATTTTTTTTCTGATTTTATAACTTCTTTGGTCCTCACAGTGCACAATAGAATGTTGAATCATTTCCTTTCTTCCAATATAATTTTGTGTCACTGAACCCACTCTTCAGCTTTAGCATCTGCTTCAGTGGGAGAAGAATCATGCCATCATTTATGTACCATTTTGTATTTCCCCCAACTCAGTAAAACACTAAAACACTTATGTAAATGCTCAATAAAACAATTATCAAAATAGTGTACATTTTAATAATGAAACTTGTTATTTATTTTATTGGTATTATTAGCTTTTTCTATCATGGTGATATGAGACTACTTCAGGAAATAAAACATATGCTTTTGGTGCTTTTCTTCTTTACATGATGCAGAGAAAAAGCTTGAAGACTATGTCTTCAAGGGTAAGTTTCCCATACTAGGTTAAATTGGTGAAAATGCTTTTATATGCAAAAAAATTCACCAGCTTAATTTAACCCTTCACTCCCAAGAAATAATATTTAGTCTTGGAACTTTTGTAGTTACATATTTTTAAAAATCAATTGATTTCAAATATGTCAAGAAGTGTGGACTTGTTAGTGCGTTGAAGCAATAGCTCTGTGACAGGCGCTCCTAAGCTTTGGCTGCCTGAGCTTTGTATTTAAGGTAAACAGTCTTTAGAAAAATACTACTTAATGGTTCCTCACAACACCCAGTCAGAAAGACAAGGGAACATTAATCTAGTTTTTGTCAGAGACTTACTGTGTGACCTTGTGTAAAACACTCAAGTTTTCAGAAGTTTTCAGCCCAATTACTTTAACTGAAGTCAATGATTGATTGATAACTACATGCATCGTTTGTAAATTAATATAAAACAATTAGATAATTAACAGACTGTAGACAAAATTGCACAACTTCAGGAAAAACAGTACAGATTTCAGCTGAACAGACTCTCAACTAGAAACTTTAACCTCTGGGGACAAAGAAAAGAAATGGTAAATTAAAGTGAGGATGATGCAGCATATGGAATTAAAAAGGAAAGTTCTCAGAACACTTGTAAAACTAATTTTAAAATAATGTGTGATTTAAAAGCTGTCTAACTTGTAAAGATGGTTGTGACTCCAGGTGTCATTCATGTGATTTGCTTATGATAGTCAAATAAATAGGACAATCAAATATAGTAAGTAACAGCTTGAGGCCAAAAAAGTGAGAGGGAATTATTCCTTTTGTGTTTAAATTTCTAAAAAGACAGAAGGAAATGTAACATTTCAAAAGCTGGCACATGTGGTTGGAAAGAGACCATAGACTGCCCTCTTTATAATGAAATAATACTATTGCTTCATTGTTGAATAAAAGATTTTAAGGGCCTTGCAGTTCAGATTTCCAGTTTGAACAGAAATTGGTGACTCTGAGTCAGGCATTTACTTAGTGTAATTTGTTTATCTACAAGCTGTACACTAAGCCTGTTCTCTTGAAACAGGAGAGATTTAAAAAAGAAACCCTGTCAGTGCACTTAGCTGAGACCTCTGACCAGGCACCTTTGCCATGTCATAATAAACAGCCTTCTTGCTCTCTCCAGCCAAGGCTACTGATTAACACACAACACCTTGCTCCATTCTCTAGCTCCTGAATTTAGACCATGCTGACCCTCCAAATCTAAAACATCCTTTGGATTGCAAGCCTTTAACCTTTCTGTTTTTAGGTACAGAAAAGGTAACTTGGTATTTTTTTCTATAATGTGAAGAATAGTGAGTTTAAGTTTGTCTCCTTTATTAGTCTCTGAGTATAGTGATGGCATCAGTGATTGATTACAATATTTACTGTTCTAATGCAACTCTATTTTACTGTTCTCTTGTTCCTAACATAGAAGGAACAAGGAAAAACAATGTGGTAATCTGCTGTCACAGTACTTTCCAATAAATGTTTACTCATATCCCAGAACCACTGTACTGTACTCAAGAGAGACAAATCAAGAATAACTCAGGACTGAACAACAGTGCATGTTGGTCTTTGGAAACTAATATATATCAGCTTGCACCACTATCTCCCTCCATCCTGTACTTTGATTAGTGTTATGTCTTTATGAGTTTTTAAGAAAGGGAATACCTTGCTTTAAAAAAGAAATTCATTATTAAGGCTTCACTTACACACAGTTTTTGTACTAGTATAATTAGTTTAGAATTTATTTTTTACTGATCTGATCACATTGGTACAACCTCTAGAGTAGATACATTTACTATTGTATAAATATTCTTAAATGCATAAGCTGGCTACAGACATTCAAAAACCCCGAGGTGGAATCAATCATAGTTACACAGTTTTCTGTAAGTGGCATAGTTTAGATCAGTAGTCTAGTTTATTTTCATTCCCATAATGAATAAACTATGCTTGTATGAACACATTTATATCAGTGCAGTGTAACTATGTCTACACCAAAGGGTTTGGACTATTTTATTGATATAGGTGTGCGTAAAAGACCAAAATGCTTTTACTGCAATATATTAAATGTGTTATGTATTAATGTCAATTCATGAAGATCTTCAAGCAAACCTCTTTATGGGGCTTTTGCTTTTGTACAAGACAGATTTTACTATCATGCCTATTATATATCTGAAGTTAGTCTTCCAATGTTAAAGAGTTAAATAATACCACTGTAATAATACTTTCTAATCCTAGGTTTAGGAATTATTTTCTATTTGTACATTCTTTACTGCATTACAAAAGAACCCCTGTCTATTTCACTTTGTCTCTTTCCCAGTTTTATGATGTTATTTCTAACATATTAATTTACTTGAAAAAAATTGTGCTAAAGTGGAAACATCATGCATAAGCAAACCTAAAAACAGTCCCATAAAATTTCAGTTTGGTTCCTTATCCAAATCTTGTATGCATTTTCATGGATGTTATGGTTTTGGAAATATGGCTTTTAAGAAATTTCCAGTACTCCTGATTTTAGCTGGACTAGAAATATAACACTAATATATAGCAGAATAATTCAGCATTTTACCAGTCTTGTGCAAACTAAAACCAAAGAATGTACAGACTCAGGAAAACATGGAAAGACTAATTGTTAACTATGTATGTTGGAACTTCAGAAAAATTGAGATTACCACCTACTAATCTCTGAATACTAATACTAGTAATACTGAACCTGTGACTACAAGTACGATTGGAATGAATGGTTTAGTAATGTGACCCTCTCTGGAAAAAATTACTTCAGCTCTTCAATGTTTTAATCTCTGGATAATGTCTTATAATAGCGGTTTTGAATTTTGCAATTCAAAAGTCCATCACTAAAACAATCATTTGCAATAATGACTTAATGGTATATACTTAGTGATATGAATGGTATTTGTTATATGCTTGAGTTTAATTTGACTTTTTTAATTTCCTTTAATTTTCAGAACTTCTTTCAAATAGTTAGTAATCTCCTAGATGAAGAGAACAAGGAAAAATGGGAAGATGCACAACAGGTAAGGCTTCTGTTGCTATTCAGTTTAAAAAATTACAAATTATATGAATAGAAAGCATTTATTGTATTGCTGAGTAGGAGACCATACATCAATGTAGTGAGGCTTGTTTATTTAGGAAATACCTTTTTAAAAAATATATTGTAAAAGCTAGGATAAAGCATGTTCTGCTGTGAATGTAACAATGAATGGAAAAAATGTTTTGAAATAATCAGGCCCGGATAGAAAAGGATTTTTTTCTTGCCTGCTAACTACTGGGCATCAAAACTATTTTATGATAATGAGAACACTTAGAGACATGTCACACGTTAAATGTAGGATATATTAACTGTCCTTAAAATATGAGGATCCACACATTGAAGAAGTAAAACACATTCTAAGAATGATTGTATCATAGCAAAATTAGGACTTTCCATGGGAAGAGTATATCCAGATAATATAAAGTGACACTTGTTCAGCTATCAGTTTAGACAAAAACAGGATGCGTTTCAATACGGACAAGTGCAGGGTGCTACACTTGGGCAGTAGTAACCACCAACACACTTATAAGATGGGAAACTCCCTTCTTGAGAGCACGGGGGCAGAAAGGGATCTTGGAGTCATCATTGACTCCAAGATGAACGTGGGCTGACAATACAAGGTCACGGTCGGCAGGGCTAACTGGACCCTATCGTGCATCCACAGGTGCATCTCAAGTAGGTCCAAGGAGGTGATCCTCCCCCTCTATGCGACACTGGTCAGGCCGCAGCTGGAATACTGTGTCTAGTTCTGGGCGCCCCACTTCAAGAGGGATGTGGACAACATTGAGAGGGTCCAGAGGTGGGCCACCCGCATGATCCGGGGACAGCAGGGCAGACCCTACAATGAGAGGCTACGGGACCTGAACTTGTTCAGCCTTCACAAGAGAAGGCTGAGGGGGGACCTTGTGACTGTCTATAAACTCACTAGGGGGGACCAGAAGGGTTTGGGGGAGACCTTGTTTCCCCCAGCGCCCCCCAGGATAACAAGAAATAATGGCCACAAGTTGTTGGAAAGTAGGTTCAGATTAGACATCCATAGGAACTACTTCACAGTTAGGGCGGCTAGGATCTGGAACCAACTTCCAAGGGAAGTGGTGCTGGCTCCTACTCTGGGGGTCTTTAAGAAGCGGCTCCATGCCTACATGGCTGGGGTCACTTGAGCCCAGTTTCTCTCCTGCCCAGGCAGGGGTTCGGACTTGAAGATCTACAAGGTCCCTTCCGACCCTACTTCTATGATTCTATGATCATCAGACTTCTCCAAGGAGATAACAGAAGTTCAAGACTCCGGTACAGTGCTGGGGCTGGCACTGACAATCAGAGACCTGTGCACATTAAAACTTGTAGTAAACATTGCCATGGAACTGCTCAGAATACATTCTGTCTTCAATACTGAATAGATTTAACATATACTAAGTGTCTTGTATGACAAGGCCTATATTATAAACAGTTTCATTTTGTTCCATGGGATAATTCCTGATGTTTGAAGACTTGGAAAATATGCACTGTAACTGAAATGACTGAGCATTACTTTTTGTTGACTAAGTGATTTCACTTATACAAGGGAGTAGGTTGTAGCCATGTTGGTCTAAGGACATAGGCAGATAAGGTTCTTTGGGTGAATCTGATATCTTTTATTAGACCAACTTAAATAGTTGGAAAAAAAATTTTTAGCAAGCTTTTGGGTTTAAAAACCCTTCATCAGGCTGAGGAGGTCTGGTATATGCTTTTCCTGGATGGAATGAATAGTAAAGAAGCAAGAGGCTGGGCTGGTATGCATGTGAGACAGGCAGTCAGTGAAGATGTAAATTGAGGAGTCAGTGGGGGAGAGACAGGCGGGGGTGGGGAGGGAGCTGTAAGATGCAGGGATGCTGATGGCTGATGGCTCTGTTGTGGGATGTAGCAATTGTGGGGTGGTGGAGATGAGTTGACAGGTTTTGCATTTCTTGTCATGGCATGGTCCGGATCCATTCGGTGTGTTCTGGGCCTGAGGAAGTTTGCTTCTGGTGATGAGGTTAGCGAGGTTCGGTGCTTGTTTGAAGGCTAGGATGGATGGTTCTGGGAAGAACTCTTTAAGAATAGGGTCTTTTTCTAGTATGGGTTGCAATTGTTTAAGGATTTGCTGTGTGGATTCAAGGGAGGGGCGATATGTCATAACACGGTGTGCGATTCGTGGGGGGGTTTCTTCTGTACTGCAGCAATTCTTCACATGGCATTTCTTTCAGAAGTGCGATCTCTCTCTCTGGAGGAGTGTCCTTGTTGGGTGAAAACCTTTTCAAGATCGGTGAGGTGGCAAGTTTGTGTGCTTGTTTGAAGGTGGCGATCCCGAGTGTTCTCCGCAGTGCAAATTCGGTGGTAGCTGAAGGCTTGGCTGTATATCACAGCTTTCTTGGTGTGCTTAGGGTGATTGCTGGTTCTGTGCTGGGTGGAAGGATGATGATTTTTGAGTTTTTGATGGAACTCAGAGATCGCAGGTTTTCAGTCCAAATGATGAAGAGGTCATCGATATATCTTAAGTATAACAAGGGTTTGATGGTGCAGTCCTTGAGAAATTCTTCTTCCACGTGGATCATAAAAAGGTTGGCATACTGTGGGGCCATTTTGGTGCCCACAGCTGTGCCCATGGTCTGAAGGAAGGTTATTAAAAGTGAAATTGTTCTGTGTGAGGATGAAGTGTATAAGGTCAGTAATATCTTTTGGGTCTATACTCTGAGTTGTAGTCTTGCTCTTCTAGATATGTAAGGCAGGTGTGGATGTCATCCTGGTGTGGGATGTTGGTATATAAGCTGGTAATGTGCATGGCATTTAGGAAGGTGTTGCTGAGAAGGTGGTCTATGTTTTTAAGTTTCCATAGAAAGTCTGTAGCGTCTTGGACAAAACTTGCACTTTGGGTGGCAAACAGTTTTAGGATTGATTCAACGAAACCTAATATTTCCTCAGTTAGGGTCCCATGTTTGGAAATGATAGGTCTGCCAAAGTTCCCTTGTTTGTGGATTTTAGGGAGAATGTAAAAAGTTCCTGCATTGGGTAGTGGGGGGGGGGGGGGGGGGGATCAAGGTCCGTAATTTTTCTTGTAGTTCTGATGGAAATGATTTGATGGTATTTTTTAGCTTCATGCTGAAAAGGGGAGTAGGACCTTCTTGTAGTTCTTTGTAGTAGGTGGTGTCAGAGAGTTGTCTGTTGGCTTTCTTTATATAGTCTTCACAGTTTAGGATGACTATGGCTCCTCCTTTATCTGCTGGTTTTATTAGGATTTTGTGGTTAGATTTTAGAGATTCTATGGACTATCTCCATGGTAGAGAGAGGTCATTATGGTGGCGTGTGTTGTTGATTATTTCATTGTTCATTCTTTCCCTGAAGTACTAGATGTAGCAGTCAAGGTTACAGTTTCATCCACTGTGAGGTGTCCAATCTGATGTTTTTTGGGTTGAACTTTTCCTCAATGTTGTCAGAGGATGAGTTGTTGTTGGAAATGGATTAATTTTGGTTGCAGAAATATTCCTTGAGGCAGAGGCATTGGAAGAATTCTTCTACTTCTCCACTTTGAAGTATTTTATTAGGGTATTTTTCTGGACAGAAATTTAGGCCTTTAAAAAGGACAGATTTTTCAGTTTTGGTAAGTGTATGTGTGGAGATATTGATGATATTTGAGGGTTTGTTCCTGCTTCATTTTCATCAAGTCTGAAGTTAGAATGTTGTACAGTGTTGGTGTTGTCCCTCCGATGGTTGTTTTGTGGCTGGGGAAGTTGTTCTTGGATTAATTTGTTCCAATTCTTTTTATGTTGGAGGAATATTGTAGAAAATTGTTCGTAGTCTCTTTGTATCCATTGTATAATATTAGGGAAGATGTCTGGATTTTTCTCTTTTAAATTGTTGTAGCATGTGGTGATTTCCTTCCTGAGTTGGTCTCTTTTGGAGTAGATTAGGTGAAGTAGATGATTTCTAATCATCTTATTATGTTGTTCACTTATACAACATTTTTAAGAAGGAAAAGATGGAGAAAATCCATTGTCCTGTGAGTTTTCAAGTTCCTTTCAGATCATTAGGATGCTCTGTATCATGAAATCAAGACTTCCAAAGTTACAGCCAAAAAACACATTTCAAGTGACAGAACAACATATGAAACTAGTAAATCCTGTACAGAATATTTAAAAAAGTTCTTATCCTCTGCTAACCACATCAAATAATCAGGAAAAATAAAAATATATGTAATCCTGTGTTATGCATATTTCAACCAGTGTAAACAGTATTAACTAGTTAAAAATTATGGAGAGAGGATTATGGCTGCAGTTTTGAAGTCTGATTATATCAATGTTCTTTTCAAAGACAACAAAGTGAAAATGTGCATGCCAGAGTACTTTAACCATCTTTTTTTACCAGCTTGCCTGAGATACTTTCCTTGAGCTCTGCAGTCTTTCCTAGTTTAGATTCCTCAGATTGTGCTCTATGATCTTTTGGTAGAAAAAAAAGCCTCATTCACTGTCAACAAATTGTTGATTTTCAGTCAGAATACAGCTGCAGTGCCAGAGCATATCCTTTCACTAGATTAAATGCCAGCATTAGAAACCATTAATTACAGGTTATGTAAAGAACCCACTTTAATACATGCCTTTTTAAGAACCGATGTAAAGAGCTGCAGAGAAGCCATTTGCAGTCCCCAGTGATACGTTTATATTGGCTCAACCACACTCAGGAACTATTCTACATATTTTTCATCACAATCTGCCAACACCTTATTTATTAATTAAATAATCTATATCTGTAAAGCTACGGAGTGACTTGGTAACATGTATTGTTCAACTGTTTCTCAGCTGAAGAAATGCTAACAAAGTGAATGCTGGCAGAAGACCATTTTAATTAAAAACCAGCCATGGTCCTCAGTACAGAGCATGTGTTTATTTGTAGTATGGGTGAGACTGGTGTGAAAATGTATTTGTAACCTTACTAATGACCATTAGAAAAAATGAATTTGAGTTTGTTTCACTTGAGGCAGTGAATTCTCCCTATTTGTCAGGATCTTGAACACATCATATAATTAACATAAAACATCACGATGCCTTCACTTTAATGGCCTGGCCAAGCTATGTAACCCAGCATGAAGTTACCCAACTTAGTTTAAATGACAAAGGATCTATTAAAAAAAAAGGAATAAGCTGGAGCATTTGGTTACTGAAACTTGGAGTCTCCAGAGGCAACATGGGGAGGTAACATATTCCCAGTGTCAGACATAAATAGGATGCATATTGCTTACAGATTGCATTTTGACAACCCTTTTACTATAAGGCAAAAAAGGGCATTGTGTACAGAAATATATATATATAATAGACAGAAAAAAATATATAGTATCAGATTACTGAAAATTACCACTTTGTCCATGAAACAGACAGTAGTCTTTATGATGAATTATTTATTATTGATGACTCTATTGGTTTTTAAACTATTGGCATTATTGCTTAATAAAATACACTTCAATATTTTTGTGGTAAATATTAGCATATAACCTTGAAAATTAATGACATTTTCTTGTAAATGAGCTAGCCTTTTCCCTGTTTGGAAATCCTAGCTGGATGTGGTTCTTGTGTTGTAGAGACAACCATGGATTCCCCTTGTTTACTTAATCACCATGATAACAGCATTAAAAGCATAGGAATAATTTTTATTAGTTAACTTTTGTTTTAAATCAACAAAGCGGAATGACACTACCATTCTTAAGGGCCAGATTTTGCCTTCAGATTTATAAATTCCCTTCTATCAACATTATTGGGTTTACCTACCCAGATGTTTAAAAAAACCAAAACCCTGCCTTTTTTTCCCCTGAATTATGTCTTAAATAGTAACCATTACTGAGAGCTATGGTGTACTCACCATATAGCATTGTAATCCTGTTAGGTTAAGTGCAGTGATGTCTGGGCCAACCTAAATTGTTTTCCCACAACTTGAAGGCTGACCATGTTGACTTACCAGGAGATTTTAAGTCAGTTGAAAGCTAAACATGGTAGTTTCAGTCACTTAAGCTTTTAGATAATAAAACATAATGTATACAGTTCTTGTCCTGTCCCACCTCATTTTATTACATTTAGTTTCTGTTTTATCTCAGTGCTACAGAATTGCTGAAGTTCTTCTGGCTATTTTTGTATCTTACTTTTGTTTACTAGATCTATCCAGGATCAGTAGAGCTAATGCAGGTGATTGAAGATTTTATACACATTGTTGGAATGGGGATGATGGACTTTCAGAATTCATATCTAATGACTGGAAATGTAGGTAAGAAATAGGAATTTCTATTATCAAATATTTTATCTATAAAAAATAAAAAATTGCAAGTACATACTTTACAGATGCCAAGTATATGATAGTTTAGATTGCTATCCTCTTTCTGTTCTAAACTTATCTTTTAATATTTGGTCATTTGCTATCTTGATTATTCATTTGCTTAGTATGTTTTATAAATGAATCTTCTCTTTAAATGGGTCTCCAAACTTGAGTGCAGATGTAAGATGTAAATACACTGAAATCAATAAGTTCTTTCAGAGTTTCAGTATTTAATGTTTTGCCTCCTATGAATATCAGTCTGTTTTAAGATAGGTCATTACAGTGAGGCAGAATATGTGATGATTTAAAAGTTAGTTGGTTTTAGAAAACATCACAGAAAAAGTAGGAAATGTTTCTACTGAAAAACCTAAAACATCACCGAAGTAATCATACTGTCGTGCTGGTAGAAATGTGAGGCTTTATTTCAGTATTCGTGATTTATGCTCAATGTAAATCAGTATAATACATGTCATTTGATAATATCAGTTGAATAATTGCCAATAACATATAATTAACAAATTATTAAATATTTCTTTATTTTTCTCAGCTTTTAAAGTTGGGAGGGTAGGATTAATCCTGAAAGGAATTGATTTGTATTGGTTGGATGTTAGTGAATACTAATTGTTAGCTGATTGTTGGGCCTAGCCCTGGGATCATGTGACAGTCTGGAAGTAGCTCTGGTGTCAGTCTCAGCCCTGGGACCACATGGGAGTATCGAACTGGCCCTAGTGTGTTCCCAGGGCTAAGATCATCAGCTGACAGTTGGTCCCATCCCTGGGACTGTACTGGGGTCTGGAACTGGCTCTGGTGCAGTCCAAGGGCTAGGACCAACAATCACTAGCAGTGATTATTCATGTTGGCCCTGGGACCACTTGGGTTCAGCTGGGCTACACCTATCCAGCTTTCAACTTGCCAGTGCAGAGGGAGCCTGGGTTGCTGGGCTCCTCCTCCACTGACAAGAAGTAGTGGCACCCCTGGGATGTGATCTCATGCACATGTGGCATGGTAGGAAGCACAATTATTGGGATCATGAAATTTATATAGTAAAATAAGTGATTGTTTATTACATACTTTTTGGCATGTTTTATTGTACCCTAATCTGTTTGGGTTCTGAAAATTTGTGTTCTGGAAATTGACTTTAGGAATGGCATGAAAGGATTCCATGTACATTTCCTCCACAAAATTAGCATGTCAAGTAGGAAACAACTATTTAACAGAATCAAGAGCCATGCGTTGCACTGGATGCTCTGAGCATGAAACAGTTCTACTTATGAAGTGGAACTGGGAGGAGAGAGGGATATTACTATGGTTCATCTGAAACTGCTGTAATTGTTATTTCTGTCAGCTCCATCCTGCAGTAACTGAAAGTTTAATACTAATTCATTCAGAGGTAAATCACTATGGTTGAGCTTCACTTACTGTAGGATAAAAGCAGACAAGCAAAACAATTTGAGATAATCAGCTGAAACATTCTTATGAGCAGTATCTCCCACCAACTTGAAAGCAATATAATTGTCTCACCACACCAGGTAACTACCTAACTTTCATAGTGTTTCTTTTCTCCATTCTCTTTTCTCCCACACCTAACAGTTTTCCAACAGAGTTTGATTTAGTGGTGTGTCCTTGGACTTCTTTACTGATTTATGTTGGCTACCTAGACCTTGGGTCCTGGCATGTTCCTCTCATTAAATGCTGCTTTCTGCATGTCCTTTCACAACATGTGATGAAGTGAGCTTCAGCTCATGAAAGCTTGTGCTAGAGAGAGAGAGAGAGCACTTCAGATAGTCTGTGGGTGCATCTACACACGCAAGTGCTCCAGGATGGGTTTACTCTAGAGTAATTTACTCAAGTAAACCCACCTCTGGCTGGAGTCTACACGTACACAGAAGTGGGAACAGATTTGCTGCTCCACCCCCGCCAGTCCTGCATTGGCCCCCTGCTGCGGCCAGGGGGAGCTCTAGGGAGCCCAGGGGCTGGCAGGGAGCATGGGGCCAGTAGAGAGCTGTCTCCTGGCAGGGACTGGGAGATTGCTCCCTTGATGCTGGGAGTTGCCTGCTTCAGAGGTGGGCTCTACCATAAGAGCTCAGGAGCAGGCAATGTCCCTCTGCCCCAGCACCAGGGAGCTCCTGGCCCCTGCTCCTCAATGGCAGTGTGGGGGTGAGAGACTCTTACCTCCCATCCCTGGCTCCACAGTCAGGAAGCAGGGGCTGGGATTAGAATCTCCTAACCCCTGCTCCCCATCACAGAGCTGGGGCTGGGAAGTAAGGAATTGGTATACATCCTAACATCCCCCACTCTACAACTGTGATCACAGAGCGGAGGCTGAGAGCTCACTGCTGCTGGGGCAGGGGGACATTGTCCCTGCCCAGGCTCCAGTAGCAGAGCCCACCAGGAGCAAGAAGCAATCTCTTGCCAACTGCTGCCTGGCTGACGGAGAGCACATTTGCAGGTATCTTGTATTTACAAGTAGCAAATTTACTCGCAAGATCAAGTTACTATGCAGTAAGTGTCTGTATGTGTAGATGGTGATGCTTACTGCACAGTAATTTGCTCTAATCTTGAGTAAAGCATCTCATGTAGACATGCCCTGTAAGGTGCAAATCTACTCTGCTGTTAACAAGAAATATTCAATCTTTTGTTAAAATCATTTGTTATTCCACAAGTTTGGAGTGTAGCAAATGTACTAATCTTTAGAAAAGTGATAGATCAAACTTGGGATAAAACTATAGTTTTATTTTAGACCAAATAAATTTTCTCAAGCAACAATGAAAGTTATATATTCATATGATAGGGTCAAAGTGGGATTGCTTTGTACAGGAAAATTGTACCTCTGATGTCAAATAGTTTATTTTAAAGTAGAAGCAAAGGAATGGATAAAGGAGAAGCAACTGACAAATTTATATGAACCCTGTGTAATGCTTTAATCCCTCACAAGAGGTTGTTAACGAAACCAAGTAGTCCTGATATGAAAGGTATTGTCACAGTGGTTGGCTAATACACAGAAAATAAACGGTTTCAATTTTCAGCATGAGAAAAGGTTACTAGCGTCATGCCCCTTAGTGTCTTGTTTTGTTTTAAATAAAAACTGATGTTAAAGGAGGTGATCATAGAATGGCAACAAATGCAGATAGTTCAAAGCGTTTAGAGTAGACCATGAGAAGAGGTATAACAAGGTAAAATGAAAGGACATGCAGTGGCAGAAACAATACCTGTAGGAAGGGCTAGTTAAACTATGCAGACATATTTCTGTATTGCAAAATAACTCAGTGAAAGCCCAGATGAACATTCAGTAGTGGCCAAAGGCACACAGAATATTAGGATGTATAAAAGAACAGCATAGGAGAAATGTGGAATATATGACATGCATATGACCTAGAAAACTGCTTAGTTCTGGTTACTTTGGGCAACGTACAAATCAGTCCTGCCCAACTGGCAACCTGTCACCACATGCAGCCTGTGAGGGGTTAACATGCAGTTCCCAGGCTCCCACTGCCCCCATCCCCCATGCTCCTCCCACTGGGTCCTGCTGCTGCAGAGGCCAAGGTCTTCACACTCCCCTTCACTCCACCAGCTTCTGTTTCCCACCCCCATTCCCAGAAGTGGGGTGGTGGGAGGGTGCTTTGCATGTGACAGGGGGAGAGGTGGGCTGTCCTAGTTGCCTTCACTATCAGCAGGATCAGGAAGGAGGCTATATAGTGGTGCCACTGCTTACAGGTGGAAGACCCAAGCTGCTCATGCTCTGTGCACAGCTTGGAGACTTAGGCTGATTACTTTCTGTGCACATGGCTGGAAGGTCCAGGTTACTTGCACTGCATGCATAGCCAGATAAGCTGTGCAATCTGTGGGCACGGATGAGGGGGTAGAGTTCTACAGCCCATAAGGTGTGCAGTCCCCCACTCTCTAGCCATGATCCAAATTATTCTTATAAGTGTCTAAATGTTGGTTCAGTATAGCAAGAAGTGATTCAGATCAACTGGGCTCTGTGCAAGTGCTTCAGGTTTGGACTGAGTTCAAACACTTGGACAGGAAGTGGGACACATGAAGGAAGGGCCCTTCTCAGCCTGAAGTGATTCAAATCTGCACGTATCATGAAGGCACCAAGTTTTTAGGTGCTGGTATGCCTAAGTGGAAGTATCTACAAAAGCTGTTTGAATCAGGACTTGGAATTAAAATGCTGAAACAACAAGATGTTATTTAATGGAGAATGGGAGTATCCGCATTCATATCAAAAGAATGAATTAGAAGGTATATGAAAGCATGCTCCTGCACATAACCCAACTCCTAACTGGTAAACTCTTGCCCCTTCATTTGAGGTATCTGGCCAAAATCAGAAATGGGAAAGACATAGAAATAAGCACCGTTCTGATCCAGGGACGAGAACTCCTATATTTGTAACCATTTAGTGGGCCTTTTATGGTGGACTGAGTCAAATAAGCCTTTCAGATATTTTTAAGGAGGCAAAGCTTGACCTAAGGGTTAAGTACAGATAATCAAAAAGCCCAAGGCTGAATTGATTCAATCTTCACAGGTTTCTCTAAGCTGCATGGATTGAACCAATACTAAAGTGAATAATAAAATAAAAATAAGAAACAAGGGTCTCAAGTTGCAGCAAGGGAGGCTTAAGTTGGATATTAGGAAAAACTTTCTCACGAGGAGGGTGCTGACGCACTGGAACAGGTTACCCAGAGAGGTGGTGGAATCTCTATCCTTGGAGGTTTTTAGGGCCTGACTTGGCAAAGTCCTGGCTGGACTGATCTAGCTGGAGATAGTCCTGCTTTGATCAGGGGGTTGAACTAAATGACCGCCTCAGGTCCCTTCCAACCCTAATTTGCTATGATTCTATGAATTGATGTTCACTTTTGAACTCAGAAAGGCAGTCAGATACCTGCAAGTGGCACAGGCCAGAAGCCAAGGGGCACTAGAGCATGTCTCCCAGCCTCCAGACCACTGCCAAGGGCACTTGAATGCAGACAAGCAGGACCCACCCCTGATTAACAGCCCAGCACATGCCCCCCAACCTCCTGCTGTCCACCCCTTCTCCCCTATAGGGGAGGAACAGTCCCTCCAGCCCAGGGCCCAGTCAGCACCAGGCATCAGCCTAAAAGGGGGGCATCTCTGCACCTCAGCAGAGGCTGATCCTACCCCTGGGCAGGGTCCCCTGAGCTGTACCACCTATGAAAAGATGGAATTCTTCCCCTCCTGCCACCCCTCAGTTCAATCCAGTACTGGGTTAGCTCTGCCCTGACAGGTACAAGTCGGGGAACAGTCTCTCCAGCCCTGGACCAAGCTGGCATTCAGTATCAACCCACATGGGAGGATCCCTACACTTCAGCAGAGTCCCCCAAGTACTGCCACCAGTGCAGAGGGGGAATTGCCCCATCCCATTCCAGTCCAGGACTGTTCTGCCCTGTACCTACAAGCGGGGGCTAAGTCATCATCAGACCATGCAGAGGGATGGAAAGGGGGAATTCCCCCTCTGCACTGCCAGCAGGGCTTGCAAAATCCTGCCTGGGGTGGGGGTACCTCCCATTGAGGCCTGAGGATCTGGGCTGGCCCCAGGCTGGAGAGACTGCACCCCTCACATCTGTGCATTAGTGACTTGTGTGGGCCTAGGGAAGAACCCTTGTACACCAGGGCTTAGGGCTGGGCCTGGGCCAGGGGCTGAGCTGGGGAAGGGTGTCTGTACCCCCGCCTCACTGGCCTTACGGGCACAAGTAGGAAGGACCAGCACTGCAGAACAGAGGCTTTGCTGCCTCAGCTCTGTGACAGCCTTGGGGTGAGGCCAACTATGCTCTGCTGGAGCAGATAGCGTAAGCCAAAGCTAACCCAGCCACCCTGAGATGGGGTGTTTGCAGGGGAGGTGCAAATCATCCTGGGATGCTGGATGACTGAGTTAACTTGAATCAGGAGGGGAATTGGGACAGAAGTTTATAAGTTTTATAGACTGGTTTAACATAAATCAGTTAATTTTGATACTACTTTCATCTAGGTCTATCTTAAACTGGTTTCAGCCATTTTGAAACCAGTTTATGTGCACTGAATTTCTGTTCTGTTACAGGTTTAAACTGCTTTCTGATTACTTAAACTACTTTATGTGTAATATCTGTCCCAAGCCACGAACACTGTGCATTGGTAGGGTGCTATAGGACAGAAAAGACTTGAAATAGTTGTCATTCTCCTGCATGCTTGCTTGCTTTCTTCATCCTTGTCACATATGTAAGCTTCAGATATTCTTTCCCTCATGCTTCTCATGCTCTTTAAATCCTCTCTTCACCTCATTCCTATTAAGAAGCTTTGACTTGGGGAGAATTTTTTATAGTATTTCTTTTTCTTGAAACTTTATCTTTCTTGTTCAGTAAACTGAGGCTCCAATCTTCCATCTAATGTTTTTTCCCACTCTAATTTGGACATTTTGTAAAAGCAATTCTATATCTTATCTTACCATTTCTATCTTATCTTGCAGTTAGCTTTTTTTTCTGACTGCCTAGGTTTGATGTTTGCCTTGAGATCACCTTTCATTAACTACTGATTCCCCTCCTGTGCTGCTAACAATGCTTTGATCTCCCTTTGCAAAGCCTGCTTCCGTGCTAGTGTTTTTTTCTGACTGATTTCCATTACCCTCTGACCAGCTCTTGTTGCCACCTTCTTGTCTTTAATTTCTGCCAACATTGTAACTCTGTACTCTGTCTCTGCTGAAGACAGAACAGTACAAGTAATTTTTCACTCTTGAAATATAATGCATATTCTTGACTTAAGCATTGATACATTCAGAAGTAAATGCAAGGCTCATTCTTTGCGTTAGAATTTTTACAATAGGAAATTTTGTAATTAGAAAGAAATGAAATAACTCTGACAACAAAAAATCCAGTAATCAGTACAAAGGTATTATTTCAGTCTGCAGAAAAATAAACAGAGAAGGTTATTGTTAAGCATTCTTAAAATGAGATTGAGGCATTTGTAATATGTTACGGTTTTGACCAGAAATGCTGCAAGACTCTGCAAAGACAGACACCAAATGCTTGGGTGAGATAGATGGATGGAATACAAGTTTCTTTAGAGATAGATATTTGATCAAATAAAAAGGGTTGCATACAGAATCAAGATGTTCTTTCTTCATATACACTAATTTACAATATCCACTTAGCTCCTGTCAAATGCGGTAGCAGCATTAATTGCTGCTCTTCTGATGCCAAATTTCCAGATCCATAGGGAGCCTTATGTGGCCTAGTGTGCTTGATCATTCCTGCACTTGGGGCCCAATTGGTGCACACACAGAGGCCAGATCAAGGTGCATGGGGCTGAGCCAGGCTGGTTTAGTGCATGACTGGACTGGAGTGCATGGGGCCTGGTCCTGAATGCAGCTGGCCTGCAAGACTGGTGGTCTGCAAGACAGCTTGGGGGCCATATCCCTGTGCACAATGCCCAATGTGAGATCTAGCCTGTCAACCAGCCCTGTGCCACTCATGTGGTCTATGGGACCATAGGGTTTGGTGCCACTGGTTCAGGACAAAACTGCACCCCTATCTACTATGTCCAATACCTCCTGATGGAGCTTTACTCCAAGAATTGGTCACATCCCATTTAACTGGATTAAGGCAGCCTAAGGGCCAAAAGGGGAGCACATAAAAAGTGGAAACAAGGTGAGATCTCTAAAGATGAATATACCTCCTCTGCTCGTGCTTGTAGGGAGGCAGTTAGACGGGCCAAAGCTACCATGAAGCTGAGGATGGCAACCCAAGTAAAAGACAACAAGAAATTGTTTTTTAGATATATTGGGAGTAAAAGGAAGGCCCAGGGAGGAATAGGACCCCTGCTAAGTGGGCAGAAACAATTGGTGACAGACAGGGGGGACAAGGCTGAACTCCTCAACGAGTTCTTTGCCTCAGTGTTCCTAAGTGAGGGACACAACAAGTCTCTCACTGGGGTTGTAGAGAGGCAGCAGCAAGGCACCAGACTTCCATACGTAGATCCTGAGATGGTGCAGAGTCACTTGGAAGAACTGGATGCCTTTAAGTCGGCAGGCCCGGATGAGCTCCATCCGAGGGTGCTGAAGGCACTGGCCGACATCATTGCAGAGCCACTGGCGGGAATATTCGAACGCTCGTGGAGCACGGGCCAAGTCCCAGAGGACTGGAAAAGGGCTAACGTGGTCCCCATTTTCAAAAAGGGGAGGAAGGAGGACCCGGGCAACTATAGGCCAGTCAGTCTCACCTCCATCCTTGGTAAAGTCTTTGAAAAAATTATCAAGGCTCACATTTGTGAGAGCCCAGCAGGGCAAATTATGCTAAGAGGAAACCAGCACGGGTTTGTGGCGGGCAGATCGTGCCTGACCAATCTAGTCTCTTTCTATGACCAGGTTACGAAACGCCTGGACACAGGAGGAGGGGTGGATGTCGTATACTTAGACTTCAGGAAGGCCTTCGATACAGTATCCCACCCCATACTGGTGAACAAGTTAAGAGGCTGTGATGTGGATGACTACACAGTCCGGTGGGTGGCGAATTGGCTAGAGGGTTGCACCCAGAGAGTCGTGGTGGATGGGTCGGTCTCGACCTGGAAGGGTGTGGGCAGTGGGGTCCCGCAGGGCTCGGTCCTTGGACCGATACTCTTTAATGTCCTCATCAGTGACTTGGACGAGGGAGTCAAATGTACTCTGTCCAAGTTTGCAGATGACACAAAGCTATGGGGAGAAGTGGACACACCGGAGGGCAGGGACCAGCTGCAGGCAGACCTGGATAGGTTGGACAAGTGGGCAGAAAACAACAGGATGCAGTTCAACAAGGAGAAATGCAAAGTGCTGCGCCTAGGGAGGAAAAATGTCCAGCACACCTACAGCCTAGGGAATGACCTGCTGGGTGGCACAGAGGTGGAAAGGGATCTTGGAATCCTAGTGGACTCCAAGATGAACATGAGCCGGCAGTGTGACGAAGCCATCAGAAAAGCCAATGGCACTTTATCGTGCATCAGCAGATGCATGACGAATAGGTCCAAGGAGGTGATACTTCCCCTCTATCGGGCGCTGGTCAGACCACAGTTGGAGTACTGCGTGTAATTCTGGGTGCCACACTTCAAGAAGGATGCGGATAACCTGGAGAGGGTCCAGAGAAGGGCAACTTGTATGGTCAAGGGCCTGCAGACCAAGCCCTACGAGGAGAGACTAGAGAAACTGGACCTTTTCAGCCTCCGCAAGAGAAGGTTGAGAGGCGACCTTGTGGCTGCCTTTAAGTTCATCATGGGGGCACAGAAGGGAATTGGTGAGTATTTATTCACCAAGGCGCCCCTGGGGGTTACAAGAAACAATGGCCACAAGCTAGCAGAGAGCAGATTTAGATTGGACATTAGGAAGAACTTCTTCACAGTTCGAGTGGCCAAGGTCTGGAACGGGCTCCCAAGGGAGGTGGTGCTCTCCCCTACCCTGGGGGTCTTCAAGAGGAGGTTAGATGAGTATCTAGCTGGGGTCATCTAGACCCAGCACTCTTTCCTGCTTATGCAGGGGGTTGGACTTGATGATCTATTGAGGTCCCTTCCGACCCTAACATCTATGAATCTATGAATCTATGAAGGCACAAGCTTCCACAATATATTGTGGCAGTGAGATCCACAAGTTAATTATACATTGTGGCCACATGCAGGCATTATGCTTTTTGTGGTTTAGGTAGTCAGAAACCGTCTATACCCATAACAGAAGAGAAGTTGGGGGCACATAGACTGCTTTAAAAATGGCAGATCCCAGTCTAAGATGGACCTGGATCGATGTAGTATTAGACTTCCTTGATCTAGCAGACTTACTCTATCTAAGTTATACCAGTCTATTAAACATCAATGACAGGTCTGCTCGTGAATGAAAGTAGGTAACTGTCCACCGGTATCTCAGGGGATTTTTTGAGTCCCTTCTAGTGCCCCCCTTACAAGGAGCCATAGCTCGCTTGCTCCAGCTGAGCACCTAGTCAGTCCCACCTCTGAGCTCTCTGTTTGTCAGCTGCAGGAAGGATACAGGAGGAGGGGGCAGCGGGGCTCGCAAGCTGCTGGAGGAAGGTGATGCCAGTGACACACTCTGCAATCCTGACTGAGTTGCTGGGACACAGAATGTCTCTCCCCTGTCCCAAGAGACAGGTCTGTGCACTGGAGTGGCTCTGGTAAGGGCTTGGAGAATTATCCCCTACCCCTTCACCCCCACCCCACTGAGCTAGTGCCAAGTTTCTGGCTGAAGCTTCTTCCACCCATGCAACTCTGGTTCCTGGTGGGGGGAGGGACAGCCATGCCCTTGTAGCTACAGTGCCTGGCTGGGGATGGTTCTAGCGCTGAGATTTGTGGGGCAGCAGGTGTCTGTGCTGGGATGAGCAGGCAGCCACCCCTCCCCAAACCTTGGAAAATGAATTTCCTTGAGCTGAGCCAGTCCAGCTGTCAGCTGTCACTAGAATCACCACCTGCCAAATGCTGCAGCTGCAAGAGCATAGCTGCACACCCTCACTCCAGGAACTGAAGTCCCGTGCCTGCACAGGAGGTGGGGTTTTCAGCCAAGAACTTGGCACTGGTTTGGTGGCAGAAATCCTTCAAGAGCTTCCTGGAGCCACCCACTCCAGTGCATACTCCCAGAACTCAGGATGAGGGAGGGACATTCTGTGCCCAGTCTACCTGGTCAGGAATGCAGGCTGCACTGCTGGCATCACCATCGCTCAGCAGCACATGAGCCCAACTCCCTCCCTGCCTCTGTCCTGCATGTAGCAGACCCCCATATCCCCTACCCCAGATAAAGCCCAGGATCCTCCATGATACTGAGCAGGGGTGAACATGCCTCCCTCCTCTGACTGTTTGCAGCTATGAACTGCCTGACAGATAACAGGGCAATGGGGGGGAGGCGTGTGCTTGACAGCCAATGAGGGATGGCCTCAACTGTACCTGGCTGCCCTCAGCAATGCCCAGCACCCTGGGAGGTATGCAGGAACACCCCAGTCTTCTGGCCTCAGCCACTGTAGGCATCTATCTACCTGACTTGCCCCACCGAAGGGCAAACGTGAGTTCCATTTGCTCCAATCTATGCAGATTTAGAAAAACCCGCGTAGATTGGATAGATTCCACCTCAGGCTTTTTGAATGTCTGGAGTTAGCCTGCATCAAAAAGACCTTCCTTTTGTTAATGTTTTAAACCCAACACCTAGTAACTTTATTTTATGTCGTCTGGTTCTAGAATTTTGAGAGATCATGAAGAATAAATCACTATTTACTTTGTCTGTGCCATTTAATATTTTGTAGATCTCTGTCATGTCTTCCCTCAGGCATCTCTTTTCTAAGCAGAAAAGTCTTAACCTACGTAGGGCCTCGTTACACCTTACAATATGTGCTGCACAAATGTTGATCGGTGTTAGCGCTAGCTCAAGTTTGGAGCAGTCACACTTTAGGCCAGCAGGGTCCTGGAGGACTGACAGAGGAGCTCTGTCCCTGCCCCTTGGGGTTCCCCTCTACCTCCTGCTTCCCCCAGGCCCTGGAGCATTATTTGCTTGTGGCTGCCTGCACTGGCAACCCCAAGAGAGCAGGCAGGAAGGGTTAACTTTTCTGCCCAGCCACTGCTGCTGCAGAGGAGCAGCAGCAGCTGGGCAGGCATTTTTACCCTTCCTTCCCTGCTCCTCTGGGACAGACAGTGCAGGCAGTTACAAGTAAGCGGCAGAGGAGAAAGTGGGCCCAATCTGGGCCAGCAGGGGAGGCGGGATGAGTATGGTTTTTACTAGCAGCTACATCTTAGTGTAACACAAGCTGGGTAATATGGATCACAGACAATTCTTCCCTGAGCTGCTGTAACTTTAAGCTGCATAGCAAGTACTTAAAACTAGTTTCAGGTGTTAATGTACAGACAGTCCTGGTGTTAAGAGCTCCAGGAGGCACCCAAAATTATCGTGTAACAAGGCCTTAAGTCTCTCTTCATGTAGAAGCCCCTCCATACCCCTGATCATCCTTGTTTCCTTTCTCTGTACCTTTTCTAGTTCTTCTATATTCTTTTTTAGGTTCTTCTATATCGCAATGCTGCACATAGTATTCAAGGTGTGGATGCACCAAAGGTTTATAAAGGGGCATAATGATATTTTTTGTTTTGTTTTCAGTTCCCTTCTTAATAATTCATAATGTTTTGTTTTTCTTTTTGACTGCTACTGAACACTGAGCTGATGTTTTCAGGAAAGTGTCCACAATAACTACAAGATCTCTTTTCTGGGCGGTGACAGTTACTGTAGAGCCTATTATTGTGTATGTATATTTTGGGTTATTTTTCCCCATGTGCATCAGTTTTCACTTATCAATTTTGAATTTTGTCTGTAATTCTGTTGCTGACTCACAAAGGTCTGCAAGATCTGTAGTTCTTCACTGTCTGCCTTCGTCTTTATGATTCTGAATCCTAATCCTATGCTCTGAATAGTCTGCAACTCCACTTAGCTTGGTGTCATCATGCAACCAATCTCATCCTCATAATCCTAAATGAAGATATTAAACAGTACTAAACTAGGACAGACTCATGGGGAACCCCACTCAACACCCTCTCTCAATTAGACATAAGATAGCATTAACATTTCTACCATGAGAACTGCCATCCTCAAGGTAGAATTGGCTAGTATATAGCATTCACTGAATTTCTTCCAGGGGTAACATGTCCCTTCTGAGAGAAGATCTTCCAGGTCCCAATCTGGAAGATCCCTCTTGCGAGAGTGAACATTTGTACACTGCCTTCTAGGTCTGGTCTGGGAGGGAAGCAGCAACAGTTGCCTCTTCTCCAGAATGGGGGGAGTCTTTGGTTTGCAGGAGAAGAAGCGGGTACTTTGCTGGCTCCCTCTGGGTTCTCCTTACCACCTCCACTAGCTAGCAGGACAGCAGGAGTGGGGATTGTAAAGTCCTGGGAGCTGGTAACAAGGACCCAGGGAAACTATTCCTGGTCGAGATCCTGGTCCCTGGGCTATATATGCCACCCTCGCTGCTGTGGTGGACAGTAAGGGTGGGGATTGTAAAACCCACAGACTGGGAATCCAGCCCATGCCCAAACATAGATGGCTTCCACTTGTTGCCCTGCTACCCTGCTGGAGGTGGTATGGATATCCCATGGGGTACCAGGAGCCTAGCATAGGAGCAGCTGCTCCTTGCTCCCTACTTGCTCCTCAGACCAGAGACTCTGAAAGCTTTGCCTTGCTGCTCCCCATAAAAAAAAGCAGGGGAGAGACGGAATGCCTGTACTGTGCCCGCTCCTGGAATGATTTCTAGTGGTGAAATGTTTCCCCTGTACTCATTATACTCAAAGACCTGTACGTGGCCTTTGAGTACAACATTCCAATCCCTTATGTATCTACATTACAGTGCTTCCATCTAGACTATATTTACTTAGCTTATTAATGAGAATGTCATGGGAGATAAGTGTATTTGTTCATGGTGACTGAAGTATAGAAGGCATTAAACACTTCTGCCTTCTCTGCATCATCAAATATTAGATTGCCCTCTCTGTTTAGTAAGGAATCAAGATTTTCCTTAGTCTTCCTCTTACTTTTAACATAATTCTTTTACTTCTGACATGACTATAGAATGTTTCTTGTTGACTTTTATATCCCTTGCTAGCTGCATCTCATTGCCTGCCTCAGCCTTTCTGATTTTTCCCTGCACACCCATGCAACAGTCTTACACTCATCTCTAATAATATGGCTGGGATTCCATTTTCATAAGATTCTTTTTTTGAATTTCAGAATTCAATTCCTCAAAGAATTATCTGTTCAACCAGGTCAGTTTCTTGCTGAACTTCTTCCTATTTTTTCTTCACATCATAATAGCCTTCTCCTGCACTTTCTTGGCCTCCTTAAAAAACAACCAGCTTGCCTCAGATTTGCCTTTCATGGGATCATACCCACCAATACCCTGAGTATGATTTATAAAAGTCTGCTGTTCTCCTCCTTTTCTTTCCTTACAATTTTGGACTGAATCATTTCAAGGTCATTTATCAACTAAGTTGGCTTCCAGCTTCACATTTTTAACCAATTCCTCACTTTTTGTGACCAGCAAATCCAGAAGAGCTTTCCACCTTTGTTGGCTTTTCTACTATCTAGATCAAAGAGTTATCCCCAACACAACTCAGTCCAAAAACTTACTGGACTGTCTGTGCACTTCTGTGTTACCTTCCTAGCAGATAATTAAAGTCCCCCATTGATCACCAGGTCCTGCAATTTGGGTATTTTTGTTAGTTGTTTGGAAAAAAAAAAAGCCTTGTATACCTCTTCTCCATGGTTTGAAGGTCTGTAATCTGCCAGGGCCAGATGGTTTGTTTCTGACACCAATTTAATATTTTGAAACCTTCTTTTCTCTGTACTATTTTGCATTGATACCTACCTTGACAATTTTTAATGTGTGCCCAAAAGGCTAGATAAGGCCAGAGACTTGTTTTGAATTTGTTCCTATAGTTATTTTGTAGACCATAAACACCTGAATTCATGGTCTTTATTCCCTTGATTTCAAATGGGTTTTGGACTGAACCCATTATGAAGACAACTTCTAATTCCTCTTCTAAGACAAAGTATCTACACTTTTTGTTTTAACCTTTCTTATTGTTAAAAAGTAAAATATAACTACTTATTAAACAATGGTTAGCATTTCTTCATTTATATTTAACCACTTTGTTCTGACAGATTGGTCCATAGACCAGGGGATAAATAACTTCAGCAAGTAAACAAATTTAGGAGGACTTGATGAGCCTAAGTCCATATTTTGATCCAAAAGCTTTTGCTTCCTTGTCTGAATTCAAAGCTCTCTATGCAGTTACATGCCAAAATATAACTGCTGCTTTTGACACTGGCATGCTGTGATCCTACTATATATGGAGTATGGATGAAAAGGCATTCACCCAGCTACTGAGCAAGTGCAGTAGACTATGCTTACATATGTAGCTGAGCATAGGTTCCAAAATTGTAGCCAGACAAAAATCCTTGAAGAAGCAGACTGTCCTATGTTTTAGCCTAATAGTTAGGGCACTCACCTAGAAAGCAGGAGATGCAGGTTCTAGGCCCTTCCTCTTTTACCCAGAGAGTGCTCTTAGTCATGGGCCACAGCTTAGGTATTAACCAGTCTCCTTTCTAGCCCTTGTCTTTAAGCTGGGCACTACAACTTGGATATAATATTAATTGGGTAAAATGACTAAGGAGTAGTGGGGAAAGTTGTTTTTTCCCGTTAGAAGTGTGTAGGCCAGAACATATGACTTTTTTCCTTCCACAGACGTAGCCATTTTGCTCAACTACATGATCTCTATCTGGCTTTCTTCCTCCTAAACCACATATCCCCTTCTCTTGGCTGCCCAGGATCCCAGCTCCAAAAGTGGGGTTGGACGTGGGAATTGGATCATGTCTCACCTGTGGCCTGCTGGTTAAAACACTGGCATCCTCATATCAAGGGACTGCCAATGATGACAAAAACACTGTGCTGGGAAGTCAAAGAAATGTAAATTTAACCGTACCCCACTGCCCCAGAGTGAGGGTGGGTGACTTAACCCTGAGTCTTCCACTTCCTGAACAAATGCCATACAGTACTAGGTCTATTGATCTAAAATATGGGAGTGCTTCCCTGTCATGAGTTTTTACCCAGTCACAATTTTAGGATTTATACTTGGGTAGGTACCTATGTATGAAGTCTCATATACTTGCTCAGGCAGAGCACAGCCTACAGAATATGCTCAGTTTCCTTGTGGATGCTTGTGCACCCAGTGTGCATGTGGAATATGATTGCTAATTGTGTATAAGTGTCAAAAATGGCAATTAAGCAGCTGCAAAACTGCTATTTGGATGTGTAAAAAAAATCGATTCTGCCTTTGGAGTTCCACTCCTGGGTGGTCAGAGTGATTTAGTGCCTGCCTTTTCTCTAAGACCAGTCATGGTCCAGAAACTGGGTGTTCCTCTGCCTAAATCCCCTTAAGGAACAAATCCAATAGGTGCCTAAAAATTGGGTGTTGTGGCAACAAACTTTCAGGCACTTAGATCCTTTATTGGATCTAATCCCTTGCCCTTAATTCTTTTCCTTTCTGATGTCAAACAAGCATATTATAAGTAAGATATTTTACCTGAGATTTTTTTAGTTGGTAATAGTGTAATAGTGTATAGGCAATTTTCCCCCTCACCTTTCTAAAACTGTCTGATCTGTGATCCTGAAGAAATAACACTGTTAGAATTGTGGATAAAATTACTCATCACCTAAACTTACTGTGGCTTTAGAGAAGAAATGACTAAAACTAGGGGAACAGTTATCAGAATCTCATGAAAATCATCAGCAAAACTACAGAGATATAGCTAATTTAATTTTTCTGCTGTATCCTAAATAAGAGACAGAATTCAGCAGTTAGTTTTTCTTCGGCTATTTATTATTTTGGCAAAGAGCTGGATCTAAATAAGCCAATCCTTGAATATTTAAAAATGGCTACCCCGTTAAGCCAGCATGATCTAATATGTGTTTTCCTTCTCTAACTTCAGTAAATCATTTTGAAGTAGAATAAAGGATTCAAAACAAATTAAAGAAAGTGTTGGCTATAAAAATAAAGGCAACCAGCCTTCAGTCTAATCAAAAAGAATAACTGAACCTGAGTTAGAAGGCAATATCCGCAATACATTAGTGTAAATAACCTTTTATAGCACTTAAGTTCATGCATTTTAGGTTTTTATATTGTTGCTTAAATTTCTGCTTCAGTAAAATCTTTTCTTTGCTGTTATTTATAAGCTCTTTTGGTCCTGAGTAATTAAAAGCAAATGTCTTCAAAAAGAAGCACCTTGTTTATGATAGCTCAGGTGTTAACACGTGCACTTCATTGCTGCCCTGAGAAATGGAAGGTCTGGGTTTACTTATTCATTTGTCCCAAATTGCATCATCTTGAGGTTTTTCCATCAGCAGCTCCAAAAAGCATTAGACTTAGGAACTGAAGCATTATATAGGTTGTCTCAACTTAATGGGGTAAATAGGACACCCAAGAAATTATTATTATTCTTTACTACAGTGACACCAAAGGGCTCCAGCCCTGTTCTCTGAGTTACACTGCAAAAATATAAGAAAATGACAGTCTTGTCTCCAAAAAACTTATTATGTACAATTAAGAACAATGTAGACCAGGGGTTCTCAACCTTTTAAGAATCAAGGCACCCCTAAGAAAATGCTAGCTCTTACTTTTCATTCATTTTTTACTACAGAAAAATAATAGAGTAGTTCTTCTGTAGCAGAGAACATAGAAAGACTGCAACAGGACAGAATGGATCACTATTTGAAAACTCTGGGTTTATCTTGTGAATCACATTTGCACAGCTAAAAGTGCTTCATTTCATGGCACCACTCTTGAAAGTATTTCAATGTACTACAAGGTGCTACAGCACCCTGGTTGAAAGTCACTGAGCACGCCCACACGAGATGGTATATCACCGTAACAAAGAGCAAAAGAAACATAACTCATTGCTACAGTGACATAGTGTCAGCAGGCATGAACCATGATACCAGTGCTACTGTGCAGTAGTGTCAGAAACAACCTGTGCACTACCGGGACTGCACGGTAATGGCAGTTACTGCACAGTCATTTAGTACTTTCTAAAGCAACTAACAACTGCACAGTTGGGGGGCATGTATAGATGTGCCCAGTGTTCTAGAACATATATAAAGCTCTCATTTGTATCGCTGTGTATTTCTAATGCACCTATTACTGTAATGTAAAGTCTATACAATTAGAATGGATGGTTTAGATAGCTATAACGGCTTGTCAAATAGGAAGTGTTGAATAATTTCTATGCTAAAAAGTACCAAATATTATAATAAATTAGACCCATTTCCTATTTTTAATTAAAAAGTAAAGTGTTCCATGGTTTAGATCATGTTTCCTCTGAGTGCACTTTCTCTATTGACTATGCAAGAATCTGCATGCTTAATCCTATTTCTTTGAATCAGCATCTTGGAATCAGTAGCCTAATTTTTAGACATTCCAATGCCTAAGTTGGAGATACCTAAGGCTGCTTGCAGACATTAAAAAAAACAAACAAAACCCCGTGCTTTAATTTAAACTCGGTGTGCTCCTGCACAAAGCCCAGCACATATACAGAAGAGGCAGCATGTTAGTTCAACCCATGGCATCTGTATAGATAGGGCACTTCAGTGGGGCTTTTTTGGTACTTTTATCTAATAGTTGGCTGAATTAGCTATTAGATAAAAATGCCAAAAAGCTGCGCTGAAGTGCACTATCTATACAGACACTGCAGAGCTGGGTCGAACTAACACTCTGCTTCTTCTGGTAAAGTGTGGTTTGGTTTGGTTTTTCATGTCTGCAGCCAGCCTAAGGATGTTTATACGTGCGCTCTGGGGTGGTGGTGGTAGTGGGAGAAAGGGGGTGTTATAGTGAGAGTGGTTCCCTGTCTTAGCCGCCTATGGAGGGTTCGGGATTGAGAGTGTGGTGGCGGGTAGAAAGGTAAGAAAGGTTTATTTACTTATTAAACACACAACTACACGTAAACAATAATGTTACAATGACAGACAATAATAATTCATGTCGGCAACTTATCAGCAGTCCTCTCTGATGCCTGATGTATGACAAGTTTCTCTTCTGCAAAGCTCAGCAAAGTCAGGCTTCCCCGATCAGCGATGTCCAAGGGGTACCGGAAGGACCCTGGTATTCAGTCCTCGGACTCCTCGAGATCCACTAGCCCATGAATCCAGGCCAGCAGCTAATTCCAAATCAGTAGTTTCTTTTATAGAGCTGCATCTTCCTTCTAAATGATTTTTGGATGTACTAGCCAATTTATAACTTTTGAGCTATGCTGACAACTTACAGCCATCCAGATTCTCCCTACTTCAAACTGTTCTTAGGACTGACCAATAGCAGTACAAGCCTTGCATTCTTCTGATAAGGTTAATTTTAATTACTCCACAGGTCCTACTTGTGCTTCTACAAGACTTTGCTAAATTTACTCAGCCTCACTACATACAAGGCCTTATTAACCTTTGATTTGAATTAGGCTCTTAGCAACAACATATAGCTTAATATCAGAACAAGTGACAGAAAAACACTTGGTCTAATCTTCATAGAGCCTTCAACAAGCACCTTTATCACACAGACATAATTTTCACCTGTCACACTCCCATAGAGTGGCTCTAATCTAATCACTACTGAGTCATGTGTATTCAGCGTCCCATATTTCAAAATGACAGTGGGGGCATTCATGAGTTTTAGTTAAAACGCCTCTGCCACCATTTTGAAATGTGCGACACTGAATACACATAACACTATAGCACACGGGAGCATTCTAATTAGAATGCATAATAAAGCCTGCCTTAATGTGTTCTAATTAGAATACATCTGAGCACATGTATAGGCAACCTAATTGGCCACTCTGGTTATAACCTACTGCTATTAATACTATATGTTAAGTTTAGTTTGTAAAGCACAGTGCTATCTAAGAAATGTAACTGGGACTATTCATCCTTTGCTAATACAGAGAAAGTTCTCCTGAATATTTCAGTATTAAAATTACAAGTAGGAACTGTTTAGTGAATGAGAAATGAACATAGGAAAATTAGTTCCATATGTAATATAAAAATACATATTTTAAACATAGCAAAGCAGATCTGCAGCTGGTGTAATTGAATGTAGTTCGCTGAAATCAGTGGAGCTAAGTGTGATTTACAGTCAGTTAAATTGGTGATATAGCCTACCATCTGTTAAACTTTTACATTTGCATCATAGTCTTTTATAAAACAGAGGGGGGAAATAGAACCATCCACTCTGTTGGAAAAGTCCTTTTATAACGTTAGTTCTTGTGTGATGATTGTAGGTTTTAATCACAAATGACTGTAAAATGTGTTTCCTTCTTTCACACTGCAAAATCGAAATGTAACAATTGTGCAAACAAACTGGATAACCACCTTTCATTTTTCCATTATGGGGTTAAATGCCATATGCAGTCAGATAAAGACAAGAACCCTTTTATAGTTAATAAACGGTTTAGCATTGCTTTAGTAATACAGTAACAGAAATAGTTAAGATTAAATTTCCAAACTTTATAAATCTTTTGGCTCTCATAATTCTGATCAAATTACATTGTGTAATTTGTAATGTATATAAATGTAACGCTGGGCATGACACTACATGCGCCCTCACCTGAATACTGGGATCCTGGGGTACCCGGTAGCCAGTAGCCCTGCCCAGCCCCCCTGGGAAGCTGCTGCAGTGCCGCCAAGTGGAGAGCCTCCCTTTACAATCAAGCACCCTCGCAGACAATTCTTAAACTATTTACAAGATTTAATTATTTACAACATAACAAATAATGTTTAAATAAGCACATGGATATACTGACTAATAAACCCTCAAGAACTTATTTACACAGTCTTTCACTTGCACACAGCGTACTAGGGATCCCGTGTGCACTGCCCCTGGCGGGGTATCTCAGGGAGCGGGCTTGTCTGTGTCCCTGCATGTGGTCTATGGATGCTCCCTGGCGCTGGTGTCTGCCTCCGTGCTCCTGGAGTCCCCGGGCAGCAAGCGGCAGCTCCTTTGCAGTTCCTGCAAGACAGCCTTCCCCTGCCTTTGACCCCCTTCCCTGGTTCTGCTTGGAGCAGTGTGTGGGCTGCAGGCTGTAACAACCCTCCTGTCCTACACAGCCTCACAGCCCCGGCAAATACAGCCCCTCCCTGGGCTTTGCCTGCCCCTGGGGCCCCTCACCCATCAGGGAAACTAGGGCAGACTCAGGCAGCCCTTCCCATTCTGTTGAGGTGGGTCCATTTTTTAAAGGCCGCTACATAAACTTTAAAAAATATAGATATTTGGGTTCTGACCTTATTTTCAGAAAACATTCCAAGCCAAATTTTGTATTTACATACCTCTGCAGGCTTTGAGTGATAAATAACTCACTCTGGCATAACTGATTAAGGGAATAGTATGCAATATTGGCAAACACTTGCATAAAATAAAATCATGTCATGCCTTCCCCTAATCATAAGACTACCTTAGGAATCATGAAATGTTTTTAAAATATAATTTGGATTCCTTTTGTTTGCTACTGGTTTCTGAGACTTTAGGGTATACCTAGTTCATGTCTGCTTCTTCTGATTTTTAGACCCCTTTATGATGCTCCATCTCAATACAAAGGGTCCAATGCAGGGGTTGAGGATTTTTAATGAGATAAGCTAAGGTATATTCTGCCAGGATGACTCTATCCTGTCACAGAGCAGTTCAGGAGAAGCTCCATTAACTTGATCTATTTCTTTGCTAAGTTCCATTTCCTGGGTTTTAAAAGTGACAAGGAGCAATCTGTCCCACTGTAAACATGGGACGGTCTTCCTGGTTTCATAGTTTCATAGTTGATAGGGTCAGAAGCAGTTAGTAGGGACCTGAGCAGATCATAAAGTCTGACCCCCTGCCATGGGCAGGAAAGAATACTGGGGTCAAATGACCCCAGCAAGGTGATTATCTAGCCTCCTTTTGAAGACCCCCAGGGTAGGAGCAGGCACCACTTCCCTTGGAAATTGGTTCCAGATCCTAGTCACCCTAACTGTGAAGTAGTGCTTCCTGATGTCTAGCCTGAACCTACTGTCAGTCAACTTGTGACCATTATTCCTAGTTACTCCTGGTAGTGCTTGGGGAAACAGGGACTCTCCTGTTCCCCGCTGGTCCCCCCTGGTAAGTTTATAGATGGCCACCAGATCCCCTCTCAACCTTCTTTAGTGGAGGCTGAACAGGTTCAGGTCCTGTAGCTTCTTCTCATAGGGCCTGCTTTGCTGCCCCCTGACCATGTGAGTGGCCCTCCTTTGGACACTCTCAATGCTGTCCACATCCCTCCTGAAGTGTGGCACCCAGAACTGGATGCAGTAGTCCAACTGTGGCCTGACCAGTGTCACATAGAGAGGGAGGATCACCTCCTTGGACCTGCTTGAGATGCATCTGTAGATGCATCACAAAGTGTGATTAGCCTTACTGACCGCGTTCTCACATTGGTGTCCTCACTTCTAGAAGTGTGGCCTCTGATTTTCAGAAAAATGGCAATACAAGGTAGGTCTACTTGAGATACTACTGCACAGTGGTTACTGTGCATTTATTTAGTACTTGATTATATTGTGCATTTATTTAGTACTTTATTATACAAGTACTAAATAAATGCGCAGTAACTGGAATTACTGCACAGTAGTGTGGGCAAACATCTTTTAAGTGACACTACTGGGCAGTAGCCTAATAATACTGCAGTAGCATATTAGCACTATTTGTGCTGTGATGCACTACTGTGCACTATTATTTGGCTACTGCAGAGTTAACATCTCGTATAGGCATGCCCACAGTCAGCTAGGGACAAAATCATTCAGATTTCCTTGGATGAAAAAGGTATGGCAATTTTTTTTTCTTTTTTTCAGAAAAAAAGTGTCTATAACCAAGGCATCTTGACTCAAACATTTTGCATATTTACCTGCAAATATATAAGCATTCAAGAATACATGCTATATAAAAAGACACACATGTTTTACAATATGAATGGCGGAATTTTAATCCAACCTACGATTCAGGGATCGTAGATTTCTTAGCTAATCGACATCTTTAATGTACTTTTCATTAGATTGTGGTTTTGAAATAGGGTGTTGAAACTGTGATGTCAGTTAGTCATTTGTTACCAGTACTAATGATTTGTAAACTCTTTTTGAGATAGAAACCAGCTGTATGATTTCTATACTATGTCTGCCTTACTGAGGAGTCAAGTGGAGAGGGTTTAGGAAACCCTAATGTTTATGGGGACTAACATATCTGTACTATAGTAGTACATACCTTGGAGCCCTCATATGCTGGAACATGGAGAGAATCTGATCTCTTAACATGCTGTCTCCAGTAGCCAAGACAGATTCTCCACACATGTATTAATGTGTGGGAAATGTTTTGCAGCATTTTTGCCTTACTATATCATCCCAAAATACTTTCTTTTCAATAGAACAGATCAATGAAGAAAACCCACTATCAAAAAAAGGAAAAAAAGGGCAGCCTCTCAGTGTAGTTATAACTTCAAATATGGTACTTTTGCAGTCTACCACCTCTGCACATTCTTTATTTGCTCCCCTTCTGAGTATAATAGTTATCTAAAGCACAGTGAGTTTATTGAACCCTTCTTCCTGATTTTATCTCAGAGAATACGGTTATGAAGATTAAAGAGAGCAGCTTATTTTGCTTTTGGTTATCTTTAAGGAGGCATAGAGTGAAGATTTTAATGACTGGTTATTTTTTTAATTATATTGTGGCATAAACAAAAACACCCCCAACATTCTTCATTCATAATAAACTATATACAAAGAACACTTAATTTCTGCAAAACATTGCCATTTACTTTTAGCAATTTTATCTTACAACTGCTCTCAAACTGAGTAATTTTACTGCTAGAAAATATGGCTTGTGATTTTTATATTGAATCATCTATTTCATTTTCATGATTCTATTTGGAATTCATTTTGATGTAACAATGTAACTATCCAACTCTCATATAACCTTAAGAGATTTATGCATACGCAGGGTAAGGATAAGGAGATCAAATGCTATGTTGATTTGACTATTTATCAAAGCTATTCAAAGAGAGAGGTATAGAGTTTGAAATGGACAGTCGATATTTATACAGTTTTTTATAATTATTTTATGCTATCAGAGAGTATTAAGGGAAGATTCAGGAATTTTCAGAATTTATTTTGCCTGTATTTAAAATATTTGTTTAAGGGGTTGGAAAAGTCAACAAATAAGTAAAGTAAAAGAAATGTGTCTTTTACTAATCTGTAAAAGCCCCCACTCACCAGCTGCTGCCAGGCGGGGGGGGCAGTCCTTGCTGCCCCCCACTGCCCCGCACTGTGTGGGGGGGGTTCTGCCATAAGCTCTCATCCCCCACCCGCTCTCCCAGCCCCATCAACGGCTGTCCCATCCAGTCCCAGTGTCCCAGCATTTAAAAAGAAAAAAAAAGCCCCACACTCATCAGTTGCTGCAGCGGCCATTGAGGCTGCTGGGGACTCATGGCAGAGCCCCCTGTGCAGCGTGGAGCAGTGGGAGGCAGTGGGGATCACCCCTTTTCCTCCCCCCCAGCCTGGCAGCAGCCTGTGAGTGCAGGGCTTTTTTTTTTTTTTTTGAAGAGCCAGGAGCTGGAGCCAGGTGGGGCAGCTACTGAGAGGGCTGGGAGAGCAGGTGGGGGATAAAGGCTTATGGCAGAACCTCCCACAGAGCATGGGGCAGTGGGGGCAGGAGAGACTGCCCCCCGCCACCTGGCAGGAGCCGCCTTTTATTTTTAAAGAGCCAGGAGGCTGGGGCTGGGCAGGGCAGCCATTGACAGGGCTAGGAGAGCAGGCAGGGGGTGGGGCCTGTTTGATTCAGAGATTCAAATGATTCGGCAGCAGCTGAATCTCTGAATCAGATTTGCCTGAATCAATTTGGGACAGTGATTCAAATCACTAAATCAAATCACTGTCTCCCGAATCAGTTGAATCCGAATCTGACGTGAATACTAGCTGCTTCACACAGGCCTAGTAACAATCAGTTTTTCTATATACCAGGTACAAATATCCAATACATTTTACACTAGTGTAATTTATATTGTGTTGGTACCATTATGTAAATTACACCAGGATTTAGTGTGAAAAATAGCTAAGTTAGCAAAGAGGAACAGACTGTTGAGTAGGTGGTATGGAGGAGGTAAGAGCTTGAGCAAAGGTAACCTTGAAATGGCAGCTGACATGATATATACAGTGGTGTAACTTATGCCAATATATAGTTGCTATAGTTCTTTTTTTCCAAGTTCACTGTACACTAGAGTATGTTCACTTGGCACACAGCAGATCAACACTCGAGATCTCAATATTGCGCTGTTGGACAGGAGGTGATACAAAATTATATACACACAAACTACACATACACCACTGAGTTCACATACACATACACAAACACACAGACACGCACTTCTGTGGCTGTGCGTGAACAATATTGGGCATTTGGGGAACCTGGTGCTGGGGGTTACTTAAGGTCAAGGTGCCTTTGGGGTTACTTTGGGTAAATTGGGGTTGGGGTTACTTGGGGTCAAGGTGCCCCAGGGGTGGAAGCAAGGGAAAAAGCCTGGTGGCAAGGAGGAGGCAGCCGGGAAACAGAGAGGCAGAAAACTGATAGATCAGGGCTGAAAGGAGAGACAGAAATCTGGGAGATCAGGGCTTGAAATGAGGCAGAAAGAACCGAGGGAGAAAGCTGGGAAATCAAGGAGAAGGGTTGGGAGGTCAATAAGGCAAAGACCCAACTTGGGGTTTCAAAATAACAGTTTTATTAATCAAGCAGCACACTATACAGCCCCACAAACTTCTTGGTTTCCCCCCCCACACACACACACAATGGTATCAGGAGAGGAAAGGCTTGGTGGAGAAATTGGAGTCAAGGCATGTGGGGACAGAGGCCAGGTCCTTTGTTTGGAAAAGGAAGGTGGTTGATAGCTATCTATCCTGGGCTGTGAGTTGATCCTTGATGGCCAGTTGGGGTCTTCTCCAGCAAGGTCTTGTCCAGAGGGGTTGCCGGCAGGGCTGCTGGGTGGATAGGTGATATGGCATAGTCCTGGTTCAGATGGAGAGGGTGTCCGAAAGAGATCACACTCTACCACCCTTTTTATAGGGGTGGGCTACCTGTGTCTCCTATGGGAAGGACATGTCCAGGGAAGGACATTCCTACTCAGATGCAAACGTGTAGATCCAGGTGTCCTCATTGTCTGGTGGGACACAATGGTGGGGTTGCTAGCTTCTGTGGGGTCTTTGTCTTCCAAATGTTGGGTTCCTGTAGGTCGTTTGTCTTTCAAATGCTGGGTTTTGTCTCTATTCCTGAGTGAGGTCTGTGGTTCCTGGATGAGTCAATGCAAGGCAATGGTCCAGTCGTTGAGTTGATGGTCCGGTCATTGAGTTGATCATTCAGTTGAGGCCTGTTACCATTATGCCTCAAGCACCCTCATTCATTCCCATTCATTCAGGAACCAGTTTACATGAGACTGGTTAGACATGAGTCACAGTTACAACATACTATACAATAGGTTACACCTGGGCAGAGGATACAAGATGGAGGCTTGACATACAAAATGGAAACTTGATATTGCTTGACATTACTTTACAGGCACAGGCCTAAATCATATAACTTCAATATAAAACAATAAAAATCAATACAAACATAATAAGACACTATTTGCAATATAAAAGGGGCTTGTTACTATAAAAGAGTATAAGAACTTATCTTAGTTTATCTAGTACTACTTCTAATTACTTATGAGAGATAGAGAGGGCAGAGATAAAGTCAGAAATGGTTGGGTAAGGGGAGGGAATGTATTTTTAAATTAAAAAAAAAAGAAAAACGGGGTTTTGCTACAAGGAGAATAACTTACACTAGGAAAAGGCTATATGTCATCAATCTGCTCTACCTTTATTTTTACATAAAAGCAGCTCACACTATTGTAAATGTGTTCTGTGTCTGCACCCTGGCTGATAGACACAAAGGCGATCTCTTTAGATGGAAACAGATGTTGCCTGATGTCTCTTTTGTGCAGTCATAATATTCTTATGGCAGCACAAATTGTAAAGAAATTCATGTCTCTACCCTTTGTCATGCCATATCAGAGGAAAATCAGTGGCAGACAAAAGGTAGTAATAGACTCCACCACTTTACTGAGGTAGAGATCTATTAGCTCTATGGCAGGAGAGTATGAGCAGCCTGAGCTGTTTATACTCTCCAGCCACCCAGGCAGCTGCTCTAGGGGCTTGAGGAGCCCTCCAGCCTGCTGCTCACCTGCACATTATTTCCACTTACAGAGAGGCACTCTTAGGAATCTTGAAGTGCCTCTTAATAAAAGGGACAGCCCCTCAGACCACTCAGTCAGATCTGTCCTGGGGAGCAGCTCTGGATGAGCAGAGAAAGTGGGGAGATCGAATTCTGTAGCAGCAAAGTTTGGCACCTGGGGCAAAGCCTGCAGTGTCAGCCTGTGGTTACCGTGTGCACAGATCCGGGGACACATGTCCCCCCCCCCATGCTTACCTGGAAGTGCACACAGCGTCGGGAGCTGCCCTCCCTTCCCTGGCCTCCCACAGCCCCCCAAATAAGTCGCTTGCAGCTCCATCCTGCACCCGCACTGGCTGGGCTGCACCTGTTGGTGCTCCTTTGCTTCAGCACCTGGGGCAGTTGCCCCGCTCGCCCTCCTCTTGCTACAGCACTGAGGAGATCCCATTACCCCTTTTCCTGCACTATCAAGGACAGGACAAGGGGCAACTTGTATCTCACCCAATGAAGTAAGTCAACTGTGCCATGACACATTGTGGCACAGCTGATCTGCTTCATTTGGCAACGTCCATTTCTTGCCTTTCTGTTAAGTGAGACTCCAAAGATGGTCATCCATATTTCTGATAAGGCTATAAGATGTTTACTGAAATAATACACCATTATGGAATGATCCTTCTTTTGAATCAGTCCAGAGTAATTCAATTTATTTCTGCCTATAGACCAGTTTGATTAGATTAGCAGTTGTACATTACTGATTCCTTTCCTTATATTTGTTTATGCTAAATACTTGTCTGTTTCCATTTTAATGTTTGTTTGGGTGCTGGACTGCATTATGAAAAAAAAAATTTTCACAAATTCCAATTACATTTTTGCTCTAAGTGCAACCAGCATGTTGCCTTAGCATATACACACAAAGTCTCGTTCACCAACTGAGACATTCAGCACCTTCTGAGAATGCTTCATTACTATGTAAATAGAGTCAGACCTTTTGCAAGTTATATAGCATAACTATAGAACTCAAATATTTAAATCATCAAGATTTAATTAACAAGTACAGTTCATATCACAATAAGGCCAGATTGCATCCAGGACCCCAGGACTTGTGTAAAAAGTTATTACTTTGGAATAATACAACTGAATAGCCTTATACTGACCCTTAACTTTGTTCCATTTTTGTTCATTTTATAAATGTTTTTATGAATGTTTGCCACTGGAGTGCACTTAGCTTTGTTTGCAATAAAGTACCATTTAGATGCTTTGGGATTAGGGACAGAAAACCAATTTAGTACATCAAAAATATTCTATAAAAGCAATAGCACAGTAAAAACTACATACAGCACAGGAAAAAAAGCAAGTTAAGGCTCAAAAGCAATTTTCTTTCCAACATTCTGTAAAGTCTTGTTTATTAGGTAGCAATTCTATAATCAGTCCATAAAAGGAAAAGCTAAAATACAATAGAATTTTTTGATTGTCCAGTTCAAAAGGGAATGATTTATGTTTGAAAAAAATGCATGGATTATGGGTTGAAATTGGCAAATGGTCAAATATTGGAGAATGGTATGAATTATTTTCTGACTATATAATAGAGCCAATAGCTTAGAAAATGATGTTTCCAAATATAGCACAGGAGTAATAGTATAACTGGATGCAGATGTAAATTATTTGACATTTTCTTTCTTTCTTTCAGAGCAAAAATGTGGGTTATAAAAGTTTTTACTAAATGAACTGCTCATGTGGCATATAAATTCAGTTAGACCAAAGTACTATGTTGAAATAAAGAGAATTAAATAAAGAGAATTAAATAAAGAAATAGTATTTTATTACTATTGGCTAAACTCTAGTTTGGTTGCAAAAAAGAAATTCCATTCTGACCTCTTCATTTCATACTTAAATATTAAAGTTAGTTTTTGCTTAGTATGATATTTCACTTCAAATGGCAGGTAAAAGGTGCTGAATGCTGAGTAACATAAGGCAAGTAAAATAAACCAATGATTTATAGTAAAAAAGCCCTCTTTGCAGCTGAACAACATAAATGGCTACCTCATAATAAATGGCTACCTCATAGAATCATTGGGCATTTATACACATGCTCTGGACGGTGGGGGCGGGGGCTTTTAATTAGGCAGCCGTGCTAATTAAAAGCACCTGAATGCCACATGTATCAGTGTCTCTGTGCTGAAAAATGGCTTGTACAATGAGCTTTAGTTCAAAGCACCCTGCCGCCGTATTTCAGCATGGGGACGCTGATACACGTGATGCTAGAGTCTGCTGGAGTGCGTTTATTTCTGTGCTCCAGCAGACTTGATTAATTGAGTTCTGGTACGCGCATCCAGCGCATCTGAGCTGGCTCCCTGCATGTCTATAGGAGCCCATAGAATCATAGAAAATTAGGGTTGGAAGGAACCTCAGGAGATCATCTAGTCCAACCCCCTGCTCAAAGCAGGACCATCCACAACTAGGTCATTCCAGCCAGGACTTTGTCAAGCCAGGCCTTAAAAACCTCCAAGGGCAGAGATTCCACTACCTCTCTAGGTAACCTGTTCCAGTGCCTCACTACCCTCCTGGAGAGAAAGGTTTTCATGATATCCAAATTAAACCTCCCTTGCTGCAATTTGAGACCATTGCTCCTTTTTCTGTTATCTGTCACCACTGAGAACAGTTTAGCTCCATCCTTTTTCGAACTACCCTTCAGGTAGTTAAAGGCTGCTATCGAATCCCCTCAGTCTCTCTGCTGCATACTAAATAAACCCAGTTTCCTCAGTCTCTCCTCAGGAGTCATGTCTCCCAGACCCCTCACCATCTTTGATGCCCTCCATTTGAATCTTTCCAATTTGTCCACATCCTTTCTGTAGAGGGAGGCCCAAAACTGGACACAGTACTCCAGATGTGGCTTTACCAGTGCAGAATACAGTGGAATAATTACTTCCCTCAATCTGCTGGCAGCGCTCCTACTAATGCAGCCCAGTATGCTGTTAGCCTTCTTGGCAACAATGGCACACTGCTGACTCACATCCAGTTTACTGTCCACTGTAACCCCCAGGTCCTTTTAGGCAGAGCTGCTGCTTTGCCAGACAGTCCCCAGGCTGTAGCAGTGCATGGAATTGTGTCATCTGAAGTGTAGGACTTTGCACTTGTCCTTGTTGAACCTCATTTCTTTTGAACCAATTCTCCAATTTGTCTAGGTTACCCTGAATCCTACCCCTAACCTCCAGTATATCTATAACACCCCCCCAGTTTGGTGTCATCCGCAAACTTGCTGAGGGTGAAATCTATCCAATCTTCCAGATTGTTAATGAAGATGGTGAACAAAATTGGCCCCAGGAGTGACCCCTGGCTTTACTTCACTTGATACCAGCTGCCAGCTAGACATTGCGTCATTGATTGCTACCCACTGAACCTGACAATCAAGCTAGCTTTCCATCCACCTTACAGTCCATTCATCCAACCCATAATTCCTCAGCTTGCTTGCAAGAATACTGTGTGAGAAGATATAAAAAGCCTTGCTGGAGTCTCAAGGTATATTATGTCCACTGCATTCTTCACACCCAGAGAGCTAGCTGTCTTGTCATAGAAGGCAATCAGGTTGTTCAGGCATGACTTGCCCATAGTGAATCCATGCTGACTGTTTCTAATCACCTTCTTCTCCTCCAAGGGCTTAGAAATGGATTCTTTGAGCACCTGCTTCATGATTTTTCAGGGGGCTGAGGTGAGGCTGACTAGTCTGTAGTTCCCTGGATCCTCATTCTTCCCTCTCTTTAAGATGAACACTATTTACCCTTTTCCAATCATCTGGAACCTCCCCCAATTGCCATGTTTTTAAAGATAATGGCCAGTGGCTCTGCAATCACATCATCCAACTCCCTGAGCACCCTTGGATGCATTGCATTTGGCCCCATGGACTTGTACATGTCCAACTTTTCTAAATAGTCCCTATCCTGTTCTTTCACCACTGAGGGCTGCTCACCTTCTCCCCAAACTGTGCTGCCTGGTACAGCAGTGTTGGAGCTGATTTTGCATGTGAAGACATGTAAAAAAGGCATTGAGTACTTCAGCCTTTTCCATATCATCTATCACTAGGGTTCCTCCCCCATTCAGTAAGGAACCCAGACTTTCACTGACCTTCCTCTTGTCGCTAACATACTTGTAGAAACCCTTCTTGTTACCCTTCAGGTCCCTTGTTAGCTGCAACTCCAATTGTGCTTTGACCTTCCTGATGTCATCCCTGCATGCCCAAGCAATATTCCTATACTACTCCCAAGTTGTTTGTCCAAGCTTCCACTTCTTGTAAGCTTCCTCTTTGTGTTTAAGCTCCCCGGAGATTTTTCTTCTGAGTAAAGCTGGTCACTGCTACATTTAGTATCCTTTCTGTACATGTGGATGGTTTGCTCCTGCACCCTCAGTAAGGTTTCTTTAAAAATACAACCAGCTCTCCTGGACTCCTTTGTTCCTCAAAATAGCCTCCCAGGGTATCCTGCCCATCTGCTCTCTAAGAGACTCAAAGTATGCTTTTCTGAAGTCCAGGGTCCGTACTGGGCCGCTCACCTTTCTTCAGTATTCCTTTTGTCGGCATTCTGAACTCAGTCATCTCATGGTCACTGTTGCCCAACTTGCCATCCACTTCTACATCCTCCATCAATTCTTCCCTGTTTGTGAGCAGTTGGTGAAGAAGATCCATTGGTTTCATTTTCAATGCAGAAATTGTCCTTATCTATGGCATTCCATATTCCAGAAAAGGATTTTCTGTAAACAAGGCATTCATTTGAGCCCAAACCTTCTGAGACATAAAGGATACTGTTGGCCAAAATGGAATGTTTTCTACTTCACTGGGCTCCTATTCTCAATCCTTCTTTCATTTTGAATTAAATGAAGGGAACAACAAATTAAAAAACAGCTAGAAAAGAAGAAAAAGATCTATGATGGATTCATTAGGGTATAGCTACTTCATATGTAGAGTCACTGAAGAGATGGTGGATGGATATACTATGTACAGATACTGCTCATATATCTGCTAACAGAAAGGTTGCAGAGCAAAACAGTAGTAACTAAGAAATGGATTTAGAGATTGAAAGTTGTGACAGATTACATTTACATCCTGGATGTCTTGCACAAAACTGATTTCACCTAGTAGATCAGCAAAATTCAGTTTGAGATTAGTGACCAGGCTCTATTGCATCTATTGGGTGTCTAAGGTGACTTAAGTGCCTTCGCTATTCCCATAAAAATACATTCTTCTGATGTACAGGTTAAATGAATTCATGGCCATTTCTTCTCTTGCTAACATTTAGCTTTAAAACTATATACTGTCCCTTATGCTTACCTCTCTGGTATATTTATAGAGACCCCTCATATCATTTTCATTTTTTTATCTAAGCTAAACTAGCCATGCTCTTTTAATCTCTTTTCTTAAAACAGATTTTCCATTGCCTTGATTATTCTAATGACTTTTCTCTGAATCCATTACAGCTCTTCTATCTGGAGTGTTCATGATGAGTATTGTAATACCTTTGTAGCCACGATGGGTGCTTATACACATGCGTTGAGGTTGCTCTGACATGTTGTAATTACAGTGCATCGGAGCAGACTTGATTAATCGAGTCTGCTGGAATATACAAATTACCATGCTCCAGCAGACTCCAGTACAGGGGCAGTACCAGCCTCTTCCCAATGGGGGGCTGGGCCAGGCCAGAAGGCAACACCCATCCCAGTGCCACTGCCACCACCACCCCTGCCTGCGTACCCCATTCAGCTGAGCCCACCTCACCAAGCTCCAAGCCCAGCCCCGGCCTCCCGCCAACCAGGAAGAGGCTGGTGCCACCCCAGCTCTACTCCTTTGCAGGCTCAGCTGTGTGGGGTGGGTGAGCAGGCTCAGCTGCACAGAGTGGGTGGGCAGATAGGCAGTGGTGATGCTGAGAGGGGTGGCTACCGGGGAGCTAAGGTGAATTTTGAGGGGACTGTAGGCTTCCAACACCCCCAGCACTGTCCCTGATCTAGCATCATGTGTATCAGCGTCCCCATGCTGAAAAATGGTGGCAGGGGCACTTTAACAAAGCTCGTTCAACGAGCTTTAGTTAAAGCACCCCCACTATCATTTTTCAGCTAAGCGACACTGATACATGTGAGACTCCAGGCACTTGAATTGGATCAGCTCTCAGAGCTGCTGTAATGAAAGCACGCCCCTCATCTCCCACAGAATGTGCATAAATACCCAATATTTTCTGTCTAATGTATCTCCAACCTGTATGAGTAGTCCAGTGAAAGATATTACGAAACAAATTGACGTTGTACTTATTACTCCAGGTAAGATTTAGCCATGATTTTATACAATGTTACTAATACTTTCCTATTTTTACTAGAAACAGAATTCCTCATACATCTTCTGATGTCATTTGACCTTTTTTTTTTCATTCAACTGTCTCTCATTGGCAGCTAGTAGTCATCCTATAACGAGTAGGTACACAGCTTAGCCATTTCCAGTCCTAAAGGTTGTCTTTTCTGGATGATATACCTCCTCCATATCAATGATGCCTCCAAACTTTGTGTCATCAAATGGCATCAACATGCTTCTACTTTTGTTCCATGGTCATTAATAAAATATTAAATAAGTCCCCACTAGTACTATTTCAACACTATCCTCTAGCATATTTCAGCACTAACCATTGCTGACTCCCCATAGTCAGATCCTTGTCTCCTTATAATTAATGTACTTATCACCATTGTCTCCATTATAACTAACCATTTCCAATCTAGCATCATCAGAAGTTTTGTTTTCAAATATCTTTTATTGGACCAACTTTATAGTTAGGTGAGATGTTAAATAAGCTTTCAGGTACAAAATGCCCTTCCTCAGGCCAGGGGAAGAAGTAACCTAAGCTAAATATTAGTCACAACAGTACTTTTGTTTAATCTTATTAGGAAAATGAAAGGATCACTTAAGAGAAAGGTGGGCAGCAAACCTGTAGAAGAAAGAGATGTTATCAGAAAGTAAAAACAATACATATACACATCTATTTATATAAAAAGATAAGATCATTCAAGGGGAGAAATGGAAGTTATAACCCATGGAACATAGAAAGGTTATGAGAGGGAGCAGATAGGGTATAATAAGCTGTAAAAACATAGTCTGAGTTCAATCTATGTTTTTTGGTGTCTAGTAAAGTTATGAATTTTTATTCCCAGACCTGTCTTGTGAAGATAAAGCCAGTTCAATAACACATACTAACTACCAAATATATCTTGCTTCTTACTTTTTCGCTCGCCCAGCACCAGTTCCAAGAACACTACAGTCTTACTTATTTCTTCACAGTCTATCACCTATCCTTCAGTATATGTGTTTTAATCATGAGTGCTATTCCACTATGTTTGTTGTCCCTATAATGTTTTTTTTTTCCTTCTGCACCTGTAGTTCAAGTTTGTGCATTTTGTTGCTTGATCTCCTGACACTGGTATTCAGACATTTTGGTTGTTTATTACTGACTAAATCCTGTCCAGATGAGGCACAGACCTTTACTGTTTTGTCTACCAGATGGATCTTATCAATAACAGCACTTTCTTCTTATGCTCCATCCTTTCCCAAATATTTATTTATCTGTGTGGTGTCTAGCACAGAAGTTAGTTTGCCATCGATTTACAAGATGAGATTGTTAAATGCTATATAGTATTTTTTTATCTCATTCTTCATAGGCCCAGATGTCTAATTAGTCTTTTTTTATCTTTGTACAATTTGTAGATGCTTAACTGAGATGTCCATAATAACACTGGGATCTTTCTCCTGAGTTATTAAAGTGAATTTAAAATCCAGTTATGTGTACAGATAGTTTAAATTGTTCCTTCTAATTAGCATTACTTACCAGTTGTCTTATTATGGCATCTAGGTGTCTCAGTGAGGGAATGGGACAAGATATGGAGATAGATGCCTTGGAGAAAGATTGGAAGAGATTAAAACACAGAACTGGGATTGTTCCTGTTTCCATCACTACCACAGACTTGATATGTGACCTTGCCCAAGACATTTTAGCTTTTCAGCTTTCAGTTTATCCATGAGGGATAATAAAGGTGTTAAAGGTGACAAAAATAATTAAGTCTAGTAGGGATGCTACATTTTCATTATCTGATCTGCATGGTGTTTTGAGATCATTGCATGTTAACAAAAACTAGGTCTGCACAAAGCTTCAGTCGCTGATTCGATTCAGCAGAGATTCGGCAGCCAAATCCCCAAATCCAAATCAAATCAGGAGACCCTTTAATATCTCTGAATTGAATCGGAACCCTCCAAATCAATTCGGAGAGATTTGCGGAAACATTCAGAGAGATTTGATGATTCAAACATAGACACAGCTTTAAATGTTTTTTCTACATACCTCAAGGTACCAGGTGTCTCATGAACGCTGAGATGGTGGGGTGGGTGGAGCGTTACATGGGAGTGTGGAGGGGGTCCTTAGTGCACTCTGGTCCACTTCTGGATCTGCTGGGGAGCACGTGGGGGGCCCTCCTCCCCATCCCCTGGCTTGGTGACTGGTGCCTCCTTGCTCTCAGGGGCACCCGGGATCTCCCCCATTGGAAACCCACTTCTGGGTTCACCACCAAGCATGCAGGGCCCCCACTCTACATTCCTGTGGGATGCTTTGTCTTCCCCACCATCGCAGTGTTCATGAGCCACGCCTGGTACCTTGAGGTATGTGGAAAAAACATTTAAAACTGTGTCTATGGCCAAATCACTGATTCTCCAAATCAGCATCAAATCTTCAGATTTGGATTCAGCTGAATCAAATCAGGGAACATGATCCAAATCAATGAATTAAATCACTGTCCCCAGTTCAGGCCAAATCTGAATCAAATACAGCCTGTTTCTCACACCCCTAATCAAAACTAATATCTAAATATTAGCAGCTAGAACAGAGGGAGAGAAAGAGAAAATAAGTTGCCATTCCTGACTACGTAGCTAAAAGCCAATCAGACACAATATCCCAGGAGCTCTCACTTCCCTACCATATACAGAACAAAGAAATTCAAAACTCTAAGAAATGAACACACCTTAGAGACCCATCTTACTATCCAACATCTGTAACTAAGGCAGAGGGGGAGAATTCCTTCATAAAACCAGGCTTATAACATCAAGAAAACTGTTAAATTTCTCCTCAAATGTTTCCCCACAGAAAGGGTCCATCATGTTATATTTTCTTGCCCTTATACATTTCTTCCTCTACATTCTTTCCCTGGCACCACTTATTCCCGTTCTGAACTCTGTTTTTTGTTGGGTTTTTTTGTTCTTTAGAACTCCCCCACTTCCATATGACCATTGCCCAACCCCAAGTGCTTTCACCATCTCTCCTTGATAAAAAGGAACAATAATCATCATCACTTTGTTTCAGCATTATAGGGATTGTTAGAAATAAATTATTATTTCCATGTTATATGGACAAGAAATTTAAGAAACCACATTAACTTTTATGTTTCAAACACAAACTCTTTCTTGGCCATCTTTTATCTAGTCTGTAAATCCTGGGGATCTGGGGACATAACTTTTGGTTTAGATTATACTTAATATGTGTTTCGGATGCTCAGGGAATAACTATTTGTTTTATTGTTACTATGGAGTTTGGTGCTTTCAGTTTCTGTACTACAACACCTTTTAGATTCCTCGCCCTCATAGTGGAAATCAGTACCCAGAGTTGGGTTTCAGAGGTAGTTCTGCTAGTTTCTGAACCAGAAATAGCATGAATTCATGCAGTGGTATGCCCAGATTAAATCATGGAAATACTAATTAGCCTCAGTGTGGTAACACATGAATATAGCTTCTGGTTCAGTAGGAAGCATGTTCAGAGAGGCATAATCCAAAAAAAACTTACATTTGAGCAGAAGGCCTCTTAGAAGTAGCCAAATCCAGGGGTCAGCAACATTTTTGGGCAGAGTGCCAAAAACACCTGCGACCTCAACTTGTAAGATATTGGCATTAGGGGCAAATGGTGGGGGAGCCATGAGGTGCCCAAACCTTCTTGTGTCAGTGCAGCCCTGCCCCTTCTCCACCATCTGCCCCAAGGTGCGTGTGCCAAGCAAAATGCCTTTGAGTGCCACACCCTGGCACCCGTACCGGGGGTTGCCTACTTCTGCACTAGACAATGCCAAAGCATTAGGGCATGTCTAAGATCCCTCCTATCATTAATTTAGCCATCTGAGTTAGGCCTCCCACTTAAACACTTCCCATACCTTTGGATCCATAACAGTCCCCCAGGGTAGACACCTGCAAGTTTGCTTTCAAAGACTGTGTAGAGCTCTCTGTTTTCTTTTATAGTATGTTGGCAGGAGGAAAAGGTAGGGCAAATGCCACTTTTATATAATAACCTAGTAGTTAAAGCAGGCATTCTAGGTTTAATTCCCTCCTCAGGGTGAGAGGTTTAAAACCTAAATTCCTAGAAGTATGCTCTTACTATCAAGCTGTACCTGTTTAAACTGTGTCATTGTATGGAATGGGTGCATCTACATGAGATGCTGACTGCACAGTAGCCAAAAAATACTGTGCAGTAGTGTGTCACAGCCCAGACAGTGCTAATACACTGCTACACAGTATTATTAGGCTACTGCACAGTAGCATCACCTAAAATATGTACACCAGTGCTACTCCATAGTAAGTCTGGTTAATACAGGTACTAAATACATGTGCAGTAATTTGCTGTTATCAACAGATACAGGTACTAGCCAATGGTGCTTTACATAAATGTGCCTGAACAAACATGTAGCTACCTACCCAAGAGCAAATTGCTCCCTGTCAGCCCAGGCAGCAGGAGCCTACAACTGTTGCTTGGCTTATGAGTGAGGTAGGAGCTATCTCCAACTCCGGGGGCAGCTCTGAGTGGCACAGAGTTTTTCAATATCTCATCATGAATGTCCAATCACCACCCTAGATCTTACGAATGAGTAAATTCCCAAGCTTTTCCTCCTCCTCCTCCTCCTTTTGTCTAATCAGGATTTCATCATCCTTCAAACAACCTAGTTTAGAGTGCAGACAGAAGTGCAGCTCCCCCTGTGTTTCAGAACACTTTGCAGGAAATGTTCTGAGTTACAATGATCCCCCAAACCAAACAGAGGTTCACTGTTGGTTCCAGGGGGGAGGGGAATCCAGCTGCTGTCTTGGAGTCTGCAGATGGTTTCTCCTAGCAATATCTTCTCCTCCTGCTAGCCTGTGCTGTTTTCAGAATGGGGGGGGGGGTGGGAAGGGGGCCAGAGGGAGCTCATATTGAAGGGACACCATTTTTGTTGACAACTGATGTTCTTTGTACCTTCAATATGTGGTTGGTTAAAAATGCTACTGTCAAGGTCACTTTTCTTGCTCTGCTATTCTTACCATGTCTCCCATCTTTTGATTCCTTTGTTGTGTCTATGAACTTATCCTCATAAATGCTAAGGCACTCTATAATCCTGCAGCATCTGATATATTGAGAATTGTTTCCTCCTAAACCTCCCCTTTCTCCCCTCCCTGTGAGAAGGAGGGACACAAAATAAGAGTAGCTAGAGGAGGTCAGAAACCCAGAGAAACCTGGTGCAAGTCACCATGAATTCCCACAAATGTCAATGAAAATAGAGTACCCCCAGTACCTCTTGAAAAAACCCAGCAACTTGCTGGATTGGGCTCGTATTCTTTTACTCTTGTCTTCACACATTCCTTAATATCCCTGTTTATGCATGGAAGTATCTTCCAATTATTCCAAGATTGCTTCTTTCCATTCGTTATTTAAGAATAATCTCTGAAAAATCATGTTTCATGGAGCATTTCAGCTACCATGTGAACACACCCCTCTATGACTACGCATATGGAATGTGTTTGCATTGCAATCATCTTTATTGTGTACTGTACAGACTCCTGACTTAAATTTGTGGGTTTGAGAAAAAGATTATGTTTTTATATGACAGATTATGTTTTTATACGCCACATTGACCAGCATAAAGAGACATATTCACCTTATGGTGAGCATTGATAATGAATGAATAGTAATAATAATTATGCCATAAAAATGCTAAGATGATTGTTTCTAAGTATCTGAAGTGAGTTAAGAGATGCACAGTTGTAGCATCTGGAACATAAAATTCAGTTGTGATGCCATGACCCTCTTTATATTACTAACTGTTCCCCAGAGACTAAGATTTAATAGTTTCCATCCTTCAAGATCATCTTTTGTTTTTTGGATAATAAAATTTGTATTGTCTGTAACAACATGTTTTAAGATTATAATTAATTTAACTCTAAGATAAGCTAAATTTTTAATTTTCCATTTTATTTCGCATACCTGGAACAAGATATGGATTTGAGGGACAAGGGAGGAGTTCAGATTTTGCCCAATTGATCATACATCCTTATATACAGATTTTTCAAAATAACAAATGTGGTCTCTTTAATTTTTAAAGAATGCCTCATTAAACATTTGGATGATAGGACTGAGCGCACACTTAGGGAATTTGGGTTGGATGGAGTTGCAGATACTTTAGACATCAGGGCTAGGATCTGGGGTGATATAGATAGACTGGGAGGGTGGTCCGCAGTCAACCACTTGGGATGGAATAAGTGCAAGCACAAAAACAGACTGGGGAATGACTGCCTAGACTCAGGTACTGGAGACAGGAACCTGGGGATTACAGTAGACCATAAGCTGAACGTGAGCTAACAGTGTGCTCTTGTTGCAAAAAAGGCCAATAGTATGTTAGGTTGTATTAACAGAAGTGTCACTTGCAAACCATGGGAAGTGATTCCACTCTACTTAGCACTGATGAAGCCTCACCTAGAGTATTGTGTCCAGTCTGGGGAACCACATTTTAAGAAAGATGTAGACAGATTGAAAAGAGTCCAGTGTAGAACAACAAAAATTACTAGGGGTCTGGGAAGTATGACTTATGGGGAAAGGTTGAAAGAAAATTATTTAGTCTGGAGAAGAAAAGACTGGGTGGAGAGTTGATAACAGTCTTCAAATACCTGAAAAGTAATTAGGCTAGGAACAGACATTCAAAAAGCTGGAGCCTGAATTGATTCAATCTTTGCAGGTTAGTCTAACCTGCCTAGGTTGAACCAGTCTATAATAGCACAGACATTGCCTCTGGCCTGAGGAACTGCAAGCACATGCCTGCAGTTGCTTAGGCCGAAGCTGGGAGCTGCTAGAATGTGCCCTTGGTGGCAGGAGGGGGGAGGGGGAGGGGGTTGGGAAACGTGGCCAGCCTGGGCTGAACTGGCCAGAGAGGGATTTAATTCCCCCCTTCCTGTCCCATCATGGTCGCTCCCCTCTCACTGCTCCAGCAGTCGGGTGGGGGGGCAGGGCCAGGCGCCACCAGCTGGGCCCCTTAGGTGGGTGGCAGGGAGTGGGGTTATTCTGCCCTCTGCCCTCATGGCATCATAGTGGGGTTTGCCCACCCAGCCACTGCCACCACCACCGCCACTCTCTCTGTGCTCAGGGCAAGTGGTGCAATAAGCCACCTCCACCAGATGCCTCCCTGTCCCCTCTGCCTTAGGGGGCATTGCTGGCAAGCCTCTGGCCATACCCCTGCCCCTGTACCAGGGAGTGGGGAGTGCCAGGCTCAGATCCATGCAGGTGGGACAGGGATGCATGGCTTAAACCCCCTCCCTGGCCAGTTCACTTGAGGCTACTGCCAGGACTAGCCATGCCCCTGCCACTGGAGCAGGGAATGGAGAAATACTCATGGGACAGGAGAGAGAGAGGGAAATAAACCTCTTCCCTGCCCCCTTTGCCTTAGGAGAGCTAGCTTCTGGTCATGCCCCCGCCTCTTCCCACCCTTGCTCCACATAGGGAGCAGAGGAGTGGGGTCAGCCCTGCTGCGCTGGAGCAGAGAACACAACCCTGCCCAAGGCTGCAGAGCATGCTGGGATGCTGGGGAACTCTGCTTTAACTTAAACCAGGAAGGGATCTGGGACAGAAATTCTATAAATGGGCTCAATGAGTAAAGTCAAATACTACATTCAACCAGTTTTATCTCAAACCCATTTCAGCCATTTTGAAACTGCTCAGGGCTAGGAAAGAAATTACACATAAGCCAGTATAAGTGATTGGAAACTGGTTCAAATCTGTACCAACAGAAGTTCAGTGCACATAAACCACTTTCAAAATGGCCAAAACTGTTTTAATATAAGCCTGGATGGATGCAAAGTTGTGGGTTTTCCAGAAAAATGTTAATTGGAAAATGTTCCAGAAAATTTTCCAATGCCCTAAATAGAACGTGATCTGATTTAGCATGTTTATTTGACTTATATTTAGTACACAAAACTAAAAAAGTACCCCATGTTAATTTTATGTCCCAATAGCCAGTTTTTATGTCCTAGTAGCACAATTTGATGTCCCAATAGCATTACAACTGAAATATTTGATTAGGAAAAAATTAAATACAGCCCACTTAATGTACTTTAAGTTTTATATTCAAACAAATTAAAAAAAGAAAAATTATTTTTATTGGAATACTTGTAAAAATGTAAATACAATATACAGTAGCACATATTTTCCTTACATTGTTTGTTTCAATTTAAGTAAAAAATTAAGGCACTGAAAACTGTTACACTATTTTAGCACACCCAAATAAATGTTCATGATATGCTGTGGTTTTCCACTCATATACTCCAACAGAGTTTAACTCTCTTCCACTGTGGTCATTGGATCACCTCCAGTTTCACTGTCGCTATCTGCAGAATCACTTGCACTACTTATTAGTTCCATTTCAGAATCCGGTTGAGGCAAATCTGATTCAGAACTACTTGAACCAGATTCTCTTTCACTAAAGGATGGTTTTACCAGTGAGTCTATGGGCACGGGCACCTTATCTTTCACTGCATCTTCTTCGCTAATTGTGCTTCTGACTGATTCTCCAGAAGCAAGAGATTTTGAGAAATAGATACAAGCTTAGTGGTGTGTTCATTCATTAGTCTATTCCTCTTTTTTTGCCTTGATTGAGCTGAAAACCTTCCAGTTCTGTTCACAAGAAGCTGCTGTTGGTGTAATGCTTAGGATCCTTAGAGCAATCCTGGACAACAGTTGGGTGTTACAGTATCCCTTTCACCATGTGAGAGGTGACATATTCTCTGCTGCCCACCAAATGATGTCTTTGCTCCAAAGTTTTTCTTTTGCAAGGTACTCAGCAATGTCTGTCATCACACCTATTTTGTCAATGTTGGGGACATTCTTCACTACTTCTATAACTGTATCGAGAGCAGTAGATAATTCATCTTCTGATAAATCCTCTGTGTTGAGAATCCAAAAAGTTTGCTTCCAGATGAACTGGATGAGAGCAATACTCAGATCTCTTAGTAAACATTTGTTTTACTTCTTTTTTGGATAGAAATGAATCAATTAGATTTTCATTCAGTTATCTCTGGAATATTTGAAAGGCTTGGTGTATCTCCTTCAAGTTTCTTGATAGCCACTGAAACTGGTAGTAGCAAACTGACTGCTCCTTGAACTTGAACCCAGAACACATAGCTGTCAAGAATCTGCTTCCAAAAGTTCACGGGAATAGTCTGGGATACTGTGTCATCTATTGAAGCACACTACAAACAGTTCTTTGTGTGCAGCAAACTATATAAACACTTTGTTGCTGAGCCCCATCTAGTTTCTCCTGGCAATAAAAGTGCACTTTTCTTCCCCTTTTCTCTTTCTGTAGTTTCTTCAAAGTCTGATTAGCAATATGATGATTGTTGAATACCTTCACAATTGCTTTACAGTTTGCCAATATTGTCTTCATTGTATTCACACTTACTATGTCCTTTGCCAGAAGATTCAACCCATGAGCAAGAAAGCCAAATACAATTAAATGAGGATACTTTGCCTTTAATATTTACCATGCAGCTTTCATGTTACGCGCATTATCAGTTACGAGGGCTTGTACCCTGGAGACCTTCACTTCCAATCTCTTCACTCAGTAATTTGGCTATGTATTCACCTGTATGATGAGAAGATTTGGTAACAATTACTTTCAGGAATGTTGGTTCAGGTGTTCCTAACATAATGTTCAATAAAGGATTTCCTTGTATATCAGTCCATTCATCTGACATCAGAGTCAGTGATTCTGCTTGACCAATCCTTTGAATAACCATTGTTTGAACTCTGTCATACTCTCTGTCTAAGAGAGAATGAGATAAGTGATAATATGACAGTAACTTATATGATAGGCAAATTAGTTTGTAATGTTCCTTCCAGTATTGATTTTCAGCTATAGAAAGAGGTGTACCACTTGCAAATATAGCTCATGCTAATGTCTCATTTGCTTTTTCTTGTTCTTCTTTTGACATTTTGTCCACAAAGCTTGATAAAAAGGTTGACAGTCTTGGCTGTATTCTCATGGTGGATCACATAGCTGGTGACAGTGACCTTAAAAGCAAGGATCCTGCTTCTTCTTCCCCCAAACCTGGCAGCTCAACATTTTCATTTTCCATCTTTTGCAAATCTGCTATTTCACTTGAGCTACCAAGTTCCTGCAACAAAATGGGGAAAAGATTTTTATTTTAGCTTATTCTAGTCTGGCATCATCCATCAGAAAGAGAAGGAGAAGCAACAGAGAGCTTTCTTCATTGTAATGATGCCACACATTAGATTTTTCTTCTGATTAGGTATTATTATGACTACTTCAGACCAAAAGCACTACAAAACTAACAGAACTTATGCAAACACTTCAAACTTTCCCACATCCATAAAAGAAATGAGACACTGTGCTGTGTGTTTGCTGAACTGAAAGTGAAACAAAAAATAATTGCAGTTTTAATTCTGGTTTTGCTTTCACTTGCAGTCTGAGATGAAATAAGAATTTTAGCTCTGGTTTTTATTTGACTTGCAGAGCCAATTAGGTGAATTCATAACTTGATTTTTGGTTTGGATTATTATGTGAGTGTATTTACCCTCCTGTTTACAAATCAATAAAACATATATGTACTCTCTCATACACTTCCATGGGATAATCACCTGAAAAACATTAATTACAACTTTGAAACTGCCAAGCTTGCCTAATATTGTATTGGTATCCATTTATTGTTACTAATGAATTTTATGAAACAATGAATTTTTGGAAATGGAAAATTTCCCATGGAAAAATAAAGTACCTACCCCACATCTCTGGATAGATGTAGCATCAAACTTAACTGATTTAGGTTAAATCCATTTATTGAACTTCTGTCCCAGATTCCATCCAGACTTAAATTAACTCACAGTCCCTCAGCATCCCAGGATGCTTTGTACCTCTCCTGCAAACCACCCCTTGCAGGATAAACAGGCTAGCTGTGGCCCAAGCTGTCTGCTCCAGGGAGGTGTGCTCCAGTGGCCCCCAGCTTCTGGCATAGGTCACTGCAGGCATGTACCTGCATTTCTGGAATGAAAAGTGAATGTCTGTTCACTTGTTTGTCAGTTCAATTTATGCATCTTAGACTAACCTGCAAAGATTGACTCAATTCAGCCTTAGGCCTTTTGACTGTCTGTACTTAGCCTAGAGGTTCAGTACTATGGATCTCTCTACTCCTACCTCTGTTCTTTGGGATGTCTTACTTCCTAAGAGTTGCATTAAAAGTTAGGTACTGTTTACATAGCTACAATCAGAAAAAAAAATAGCTTCTGTTTAACCACAGCACAAAATGCTACATTGTACAAACTTATACTATTGTGAGGTTTCATGCTTTGCACATCGCTCCATGAGATAATGTTACTCACAATGCTTTGATATAGGTTTATTCCAGCACTGAGTTCCATCACTTCTCATATCTTATTGTTTGGACAATATCAGGTGAAATTATCTATGTGCCAAATAGGGCTGACTTGTATGAGAGGATCCATGGCATAAGTGGAAAAGGTAAATGACCATTTTTGGTCATCACAGAGTGTGTTTAAAATGAAAGATCGGGGGAGGCAAGGTTGTTAAGTGGACAAGGTAAATCTGCTATGAATATCATCTTTAATGTACCCATCTGGCTTTTTGATGATGTGCCAAAATCTCCCTATATATCCAGGGTGAACAGACGGAAAATTAGCTTACTTATTCTGTAGAAGTAGCAGGAGCTTACATGACATGTTAGCAGAATAATTCTAAATGTGTTCAGTTGTTGTGGGTTCTCTTCCTTGTGATACAGATGCTTATTTTACATGATAAAATAATTAAAGAAATATATACGCTCAGTATTGTGAAATTTAATAAAATAAATGCGTTGAATATATTTCAATGACAGGTCTGCTGTTGGCTATTTTTCCCAGAAAATATAAACACATAGTTATAAATAACTTGCCTGAAAGGAAAGGATGGCTATCTGAGGAAGCAAAAGCAATTGGTGTTATCACCTTGCTCAATTAGGAGGGAAAAAACCTATATCAAGTATGCATTTGGTGAGCAAGTCAGAAAAGAGAAACAAGGGCAGTGAGGTGAACAATCATTCCCTGCCCTTATTTTTGCTTATTCTTAAAAGCAAAATATAGAAACTTTTTTTAAAAGTTAGCTTTTTTTAATTATTACAATACTGCTGCCCCCAGGCAGAAGCCGCAGGCAGGTCTAATTTTGAACAGTTTGGTACTCAAATAGCAAATGAGCCAAGCTCCCCCTCATCTTGGCCATAAGTTGGAGGAATATATTTAGAAGTATGAAATCTTCTTTCACGCTGTGGGGGCATCTACACAAGACACTTACAGTGGAGTTGACTAATTAACTTTGCAGTAATGTCTCTGTAAAAGTAAACTAATTAACTCCACTGTAGGTTAGTACTGGCCAATACAAGTTCTATCACACAGTGGAGTTATTTACTCTGTCGCAATGCACATATAAACAGTGACCAGGGCTGGCTGTGGCATGAGGGTGCTACAATGCTGGGCTAGCCAGCAGACAGCCCCTGCATTGTAGCACTCTCGTACTCCAGTCATCCCCTCTGCAGCACATTGAGCTGGGGTGGAGCAGCTCCAGGCTATCAGGCTGACCCCGCCTGTCAGTTGGGGATGCACCACCTTGGCTCAATATGCTGCGGTCCCAGGTGCGTATGTAAACACTATGCCTAAGTGCAATAAACTCCGGTATGAGCTGCACTGGAGTTTATTGTGTCGCATTAATTTCACATAGAAATGCACCCTGCTTTGACATGTGGTATGTGGACTTTCTTCAGCATCAGCATACTGTTACCTTTGTTTAGCTGTTTGTGGTTGTGCACATCTATTTATTGCAGTAGTACCAAGTGATCCCTGCTCTCTAAGCCATCCTCTTGCAAAGGACAGAACTTCTTTCTCAAGTTCTGATATGGAGGTTAAGTCTATTTAGTATTGTGTACGCATCGTGCCACACAGGAGATACATTTTCCTATCTAGTTTCCATAATGAAATAAACTGCCAGTGCATTGAATTGTCTCTGTTCCTCTCTGTTGTAAAAACAGTATGAGAGAAGAATCAGGGCCACAGTTCCCGTGTGACTGTAGAGTGAGGAGAGAAGCACATTTCAAATCCAGATTTCAAACATCCTTTCTTGTGGTGTTCAGATCAGGATTTCATTTCAGTTCTTGATAGAATTTGAGGAGCCAAATGTGAAATCTGTAACTAGATTCTGATCACTGACACAAAGCCCAAGTTGCATTTTGGACCAAAAGCTAAATACTTAAAGTCAATTGTCTATGAGCTCCATGAAATCAACCTCTTTGTGGATCTGATACCCTAACTGGAAGTAGCTTTAATATGATCACTACTGCTCCAAGGGCCTGATTATTCGATCTAACAAATCTCTGTTCAGCATGGGAGCAGAATGAGAAAAGAAACAAAGTTGGCTTCAGGCCTTTTTGGGTTTTTTGGCAGCGGGGTACCATTCAGCTGCTGCCACAGTTTAAGCCACCTCAGGCTACTCTAAATACCACCTGGTTGCTTATGGCCTCAATCATTCTCTTTGGCACTCAGGAGTCACAGGAACACATTGTTATGTCCTGGTCTTTTTGGTCAGGTACAGACATTACACTTTTACTGGTGTAAGTGATTGGAAACCACTCTATACCTATAACAACAGAAGTTCAGCACACATAGACTGGTTTAAAAATGGCAGAACCTGGCCTAAGATTTGCCCCTACCCCACCAAAGGGTGAATGTGTGTTCTGTTTGCTACCGATCTAAATTATGCCACTTACAGAAAAACACATAACTTAGATCCATTTCATCTCGGGCTTTTTCAATTCCTGTACTTAGCCATTGACAGTCATGGCCTCAGTCATGGGCTAAATGGAGTAGTGGGTATCCAACAGTAGACCCTTTAATCTTTCTGTGTAACCCTTTCCCACAGCTATAGCAAGTTAAGTAATCTGTCTCTCATGCTTAAATTGGCTATACCCTGTGCAATTTAACAAACTCAGTGTTCTGCAATTTTCTACAAAGGAATATTGCACAGATTATCCAGTCTTGTGGTTTCAAAAATATGAAGGGAAATGAAGAGTTGTTAAGAATGAATCACTTAATGCTCACAGTATTGCTCTATTTACTAGAGCACACATAGGAAAAGATTTAAACTGACAGCCTACAGATTCCATGCGACCCACAAGGATTTAACATGCAGTTTCTGGGCTTCTACTCAGCCACACTGTTCCTATCCCTCCAGATGCAATAGCAGCCAGGGTCCTGGGGCTCCCCCTCAGTTTTTGCAGCCTGATCCAGGAGGCAGGGCAGTACAGTACAGCCTGCATTGCTGGAGGAGCCAGTAGCCTGAAGCAGCCTTGCAGTGAAGGGCCCCTGGGGAACCAACAGGAAGCTGCAGGTGGAGTAAGGCACCTCACTGTGCAGCAGTGTGGGTGCCCACCCCTGCATGTGCAGTGCAACAGGTGGGGAAGCACCACCTATGCACATGGCTCAGTGGGAGGGTGGAGCACCCATTTGCTCACACAGTGCAGTGGCATGGGGAAGCACCTGCTCACACATGTGGTGCTCTGGAGTTGGGGGTGTTTGCCTGTCTGCACACAGCATCAGGCTTGGGGTCCAATGACCCTAGTGCAGCCTCAACAGTGTGCAGCCCCTAGGGCATGAGATCCACAGCCTCTTAGAAGTTGAATAACCCTGCTTTAAATCAATAATTATGATGGAAGCCTTGTATTTGGATCCATACATATGTGGAATTTAATCCTTCTAGGTTTATACTTTATACTAACATATAGCAAAAACAACTTTTGATTGAAATGATCTCTTTTTTATACTCTCCTCCAGAATGCAGTATATGTGCAGGCAGAACTTTCACTTAAGATATTTGGAATTTGATCTGGAACATTAGGGATGATCGTGATGCTTTTAAAGTGCAGGCAATTCCTTCCATTTCCTTCTGTGACAGTTTACATGTATCCAGAGGAGATTTAATTTATATCTTGGGTCTTTTGCCTTGGGGAGTTATATTTAAATTGTATTCAGAAAGCTATAGAGTACCAATTAAAACAGGCAGTCAAGGAAATGCAGGAAATCAGTACATCCTCCCAACACCTTGGCCATATCTCTACACCCAGTCCTACTAGCTGCGAGTCTTCTGTCCCCAAACCCTCCAGGTAGCCTTCTTTTAATTGGTTTATGCTGGTGTTTACATCAAAACTAAGGTATTTCTTTTAGCTGGTGCACTTCTGTCTCTCAATTGATTCTCTCAGCATTGCCTGGTATATTGCAGTGGCATATTGTATCCCATAATACAAATAAATAAAAATAAGAATTGGCCATATTATGGTCATGTAACACCTGCATCCCTGAATTATGTTTACTGCATGATGTGATTAATCCATAAAAATGATTTACTGAATAACTAATCTGGAAATATGTATATATTATGTTTGTAATATATAATAAATTTAAAGTTTAGGGACTCAGGCTAGCTGAAAAGAATGGATCAGGATCATCATTATCTGAAACATATTTGAGAGAGTTAAATACTTTCTGGATTATGTAAAAAAATGAATAAACTACATGCATGGGGACTTTATATATATTAAGATAAATTGATTTTATTCCAATGTGTTCTCCCTCACTTTTCCATTCCTATTTCCTAAACAGCTCTTCTTTTTTGATCTTTCTTCCCTATTCTCTTTCCCATCTTATTCATTTTACAGTTTATTTTTTTGCTGATATAGTCACTGAATATCATAAGTATTTGGAACTATGTAAGCCGTTTGATTGTATTTTTGGTATTTTACATATATTTTCCCACTGAATATTATTATAACTGAAATATCTGCTACTGTGAATTTCCTTTGGTCTTATTTTTTGTCTCACAAGTTTAATGTTTAGGTTATGAAATTTTGGTAAAAAAATATGGATTATTTTTGTTTTCCTCTAAACAAAATGCTGACTTCAGAGAGCTTGGGCATAAAAACGTGGTAATTTTCATTCAAGTACCAGTAATTGAAACATCATTTCGTAATGCATATATACCATACAGAGTATACAACACAATATAGAGTGAATAAAATGCCATTCTATTTTATTCTCTGTTTGATGCTTGTGTAAGGAAATGACATTTGAGTTTCTGGCATGTGAATGACCTGGCACCTGAATTACATGTATTCTTCTCTAAATGGTTTTCTGATTTCAGTGCTCACATTACAGTGAACAATTATTTTTATGCTGCAAATTAAAATTTAGTCTGAAAGTAATGAAGCCTCGTTTCACAATGGAAATGCAGATGGTCATGCTCCAAGATCTCTCAGTGATGAGTCATATATTAATATTCACTAAGAATGAAATTTGGATTTGAAACTAAAATATGGTACAAATGAAAAATGGTATTGAAAGAATGGTATACATAGAAGCAGAACCCTTTTATATCATGCAGGCATCTCAGTATGGGGCTGAACCACAGGCCACAATCCATGATGTAGTTAGTTGTTCCCACATCTGAGATGACTGTCATACTTTATATTAATGGGCACAATCTGCTGGTATGTTAGCAAAATAAGTAAAGAATAACCATCTATACCGGGGTTGTCAACGAGGGGTATGCATGCCCTTGGGGGTACCTGAACCGGTCCTAGCGGGTACGCACAGACAGGTGGGGAAGGAGCACCACCGCGGCAAAGCAAGGGCAGTGGTGCCCCTCTGTGGGGTGGAGAAGCTCGCATGCAGCAGCTGCTACCACCATGCACGAGCCTGATGAGCTTCCCTGCCCCGGCCCTGCTCCTAGGAGGCATTGGCACTCCATCCCCACTCACCCGCATGCTGTCCCTACCTCCCTGCTCTGTGTCTGGCCATGCACCACTCCCACTCAGCATTCGGGTGTGCGCTAAACACCCCCCCCTCGGTGTTTGGCCGTACACTAACTCTCCCCTCCCCCCCCACTCAGCATCCAGCCACCAGAGGTACTTAGACTAAAAAAGGTTGAAAAAGCCTGATCTATACTGATCTTTAAGGGTTTTTAAGTTTTTAAGTTTTTGTAGAACAAGAATCAGGCATTTTGCTAACTGAACTTCCACAGCTGTTGCTCATGCAGTGCCTGCTTCCTAGCTAAGTAGAGACTAGGATAATTCATAAATGAAACTTCAGAAACATTTGTAGATGAACTGATAGATATTTTACAACTAAAATATACATTTAAAGTAGTCTAAAATGCTGATAATATTCCACATATTTAATTTTATAAACTAAATAGCCATGGTTTTAATTTTTTGTTGAAAATTTAAAAAATATTCCAATTAGGCTCCAATACAATGCATTGTATTTAAGACTATTGTATTTAACATATTAAAATGTTAAAGGCATGTGATACAAATGCAGTGCATTTTATGCTCCAAATAATTCTGAAACACCTGAACTGTTTTTTCCTGTACACCCCCCAGAATTTTACAAGACAAAACATCCCTTTAGGGCTGTGCATTTATATGCCAAATTTCAACCCAGAGGAGACTGCAACTAGCACTGTAAATGTGCTGATGATAGTTTTATAATGGAAAGCCTGAAAGAGCCTTAAGTACAGTCTCACTAATGTAATGCTATAATACATAACCAGTCTAATTTGGAGCTAAAAGCCAGTTATCAAGTAATACTTTTGTACAGCTAATATTGTTAACATCTTAATTTTCCTCCTCTTTTAGATTTGAATTACAGTTTACTTTAAAATGAAATCCACTTACAAGATGCATAATGGCTTTCTACTTTAATTTTGCTGTTGTGATTGGTTTTATAGATGTCCAAATTGTCTTTTTTTAACCCCTCTATGGAGCCCATTGCAGTGAAATAATTATGCAGAACACAATATAGACTCCATGTGCAAATTGTACCAATTATATTATCATAACTTGATTAGGAAAAGGTTTGCAAAGGAAATGAGTATCAACATGGTTTACATTAGGAATGAAGCTAGTGCCCTCAGATTGTTTATCATCTCTCTGAATGTGCATAAAAGACTAGTAGCTCTGTCATGTCAGCTTCTTAAAAGTAGCCTGCATCCCACTAGAAACTGACAGCGTTGCCATGGAGTTGCACTCAGATGTCAAGGCAAAGATAAAACCGATTTCTAGTTAATAACTGAGTTATAAACAGAAAGTAAACTAAGATGGGTAAACAAAAATCAAATGGCCTGTTATAATATTGGATACCTTCTGTATCTCTCTGCCCTTCCTTCTCAATCATGTTATAAATAGTCACTTGGTGCTTTTCAATTAAAGACTTGTATAATTAATATTTGATGGCAAAGAGCTACAGTTTTAAGGGAACAGGTCACCTGGTATATTCAATATTCTGCCTTGTGTGGATACAACACAGGTGTGTGTATACTATGTAAATCTCTTAGATGGGTCTCCCCCCAAGTATGATTGTGCCTGTGCAGCGGATAAAGGCATTTATATTGCTTCATTTGCCTGAATCCAGGAGTTATGCCTCCCAAAACAATTTGCAACATTCCCTTTCTTCTACTGTCACATTTAATCATTTTAGAATAATTTGCAAGGAAGACACAGGTCAGATATGTTTGTCCATGTGAATTTCAGGGCATGAGCTAATATATTCAATAATCCACATGAAAAGAGTTAACATGACCTGACTGATGGAATCAATGCCATATCATTATTCCACAGTAAAATTAGGTAATATACTATATTTACTCAAATATAAGATGATCCTGAATATAAGATGACCCCCTAATAATTAGCTTCTATATATGGAGAATTTATAAATTTGTTACCATTTTCCAGGTATACAATCTAAGTATTGGAGAGCTGTCTTAAATCCTTCCCCCGGCAACAGCACAGGAAGCAGTGGTGGGGATGGACAGTCAGGTGGGCCCCTTGCCCTCTGTTCTGCCCACTTCTTCCCTCTGCAGCCTTCCTAGTCCCTGCCATCTGCACCCCACACTCCCACCTTCCCTCTGCTCCTCCCCCACTCCTCCCAGTCTGCCTCTTCCCACCCACGCCCTGCAGTCTCTGTCCCTTCTCTCCCAACTCCTCCCAGTCTCTGCCTCTTCCCCCTACCCACCTTTATGTCAGACACTTCTCAGAGCACAGCAGATAGAAACTCAACCCTTTCCTGGCCATGCAGCACTGTTAGTGTGCTGATTGGCTGGTAAGGGCTGAGGTTCCAGTGCTATGAGGGGTGGGGAGGAAGCCAGAAGCTCCAGAGTGGAAGTGGAGGGAAGGGCACAGGAGGCTGCTGTGTGTCTGACTCTGGCCCCAACCCAAGCTCAGGGCCAGAGTCAGAGCTGCAACAGCCACCTGATCCCCCCTTCATTTCATATGTGAATGTAAGATGAGGGGATTTTTTTCCCCCATGTTGATTGGGGGTTAAAAACCTTATCTTATACTGGATTAAATACAGTATTAAAAATAAACTGTATGGCCCCAGTTAAAGTAATAAACTTGTCTTATTTGAGCTGCATTATCATATGTTTGTTATTGTTTACTGTTATGATCTCTTCATAATGCTCTGAAGTGTAAAACATGAGATTCATCTGATTTTATTATTTCTTTTAATAGTGGCTAGTATTCAGAAGCTTCCTGCAGCATCTGTTCTAACAGACATCAATTTCCCAATGAAAGGCAGAAAAGGAATGGTTGACTGGGCGCGAAACTCAGAAGACAGGGTTGTCATTCCAAAAAATATCTTCACCCCTATGTCATCAGGTAAATAAATATTCAGGCACAATATTATATTGAAGGAGAAATTTTGCTCATTAGATTAAGGAATCTGAGAATTGTTGTCCCATATGGCTACTTCTTAATGTATTAATATTTCCAAAATGGATATTTTACTTTACTGATCCCCCATATGAATTTGTTGAGGCTTGATTTATATATTAAGAGATTTTTAAGGTCTTGTAGAAATTCAAAGTATTACCAGTTACATTGTCTTGCCTGTAGTTTACAATATTCATGCATCTTAGCATTCATGTGTTCATAGAAAATAAAAAGCTCAACATTGTATTCTCCTGATTCTACTGTAGACATTTTCAGGGACATTTTCCTGTCACCACATTACAGCATCATAGAGACTGATTTTATTTCTACTGGCTGATCCTCTCTAAACTGTTCACAGTGGTTCCAAGGCCAGTATGCAATATACTCTCCCACCCTAAACAAGTATATTGCAAACTCACCCCTACATGTTAAAAATGTCCCCTATAGTTAATTCAAAATGAAATGCCAGTATACACATACCATATTTACCCAAATAGAAGACAATTATAAAACAAACCCCCAGTAATTAAATACTATATGTGGAAAAATGATAACTTTGTTATAATTTTCCAAGCACAGAATGTAATTATTGGAGGTTTCCTTTCAATTTGTCCCTCTTCCACTGTTACAGCAGGGAAAATAAATCTGAGGGGTCAGGTAGCCCCTTTGCTGTTTGCTTCCCCCAAACTTTTTCCCCTGGCAGCCCCTCCCCTCTCTCCTTACTATCAGAGCCTACTTTCCCTGAGCACAGAGAAATGAGGAGCAAATTTGAAAACAATAATCTTGAAATTAAACATGGTTATAGTAATTTGCATATAATACCCATACACTTAGTTAATCCAGACTTGATGCATGTTACCTTTACTCCATAAACACACTTCTGAGCATCACTTTGGCACCTATTACATGTCGTACAAACTACGCATGATATTAGTCCAAAGCCAAAGGCTCATAATTTACCACATTGTTCATTGGGTTGGGCCCCAGCAGGCTCAACAGCATTTCAAGCTTTGGTGATCCCACAGCTCAGCACTGCTCAATATGTGTGTGTACTTCAGATACTCCGCACCCCACAAAGGATCAATGTAGCTGGTTAGCCCCCCACTCATGACTGGAACTGGGTGTTCATGTCACAAGCCCTGGAATCCTTAAAAAGTTTATATGAATTTGAGATGCAGGGCAACCTGGTCTGGCTTCATTTCATGGAGGGTGGGACTACACTAATCATATGTTCCAGGCTGGGAGAGTGGGTGGCAGAGAGATTCTGAGTTAATGGTTTTGGGGTCCCATTTGGTAATGTTTGCCAGGCATTTAAGGCTGGTGAAGAAACACGAATCATTAGACAAGGAGAAGAAAGGCACAGTTCAGCTGTGAAAGTGAAGAGGAAATTGAAATGTATTCAATGTAGTGGCTAACCTTGACTTGAAATAGAGTCAGTGCTGAGGGAGATTGAGCATAATAGGTACTACTACATGTCTTATTCAGATGGGCTGCATTAACCTATCCTTGTGGTAGGTTCCCATCAACACATCAAATGTAGCAATTTTGGCACCAAGAGAAAGGTGTAAGGGCTGGCTCTGGTCCTCCTGGTGTTGGCCTGGTATTGCAGTACCTCCAGGCCTGGTGCCAGTTTCCTGAGGAGGAAACATGCACATGATTTTTCTTAAGGGCTAAAATAAAAAAATATATAATTAAAATAAAATACCTGCACATACCTATCCCTAGCGACATATGCTGGCTAATGTATTGGTAAAGACAATATTTTAAAACATTTAAACTTTTTGGATTCAATTAATTTTTTGTTTGTTTTTTTGTTTTTTTAAGAATTAGATGAATCAACTGTATTCGTGCTTGGAGCAGTTTTGTACAAAAATCTGGAACTTATTTTGCCCACTTTAAGGTAAGAATTTATTTCAGCTTATACCATAGATTGCATTGCTTCAGGGGCATAACTCTAGGGCATGTCAAGATGAAAGCAGTCAACAAAGAACATGTGTGTTCATCATTTGCATTTTTGTACCATTCTTTAAAAATGTACATTTGCAATTCCTTTATGTATTGTGGGGTATGTGATGTCAGGAACCTGTGAATCCAATTGGTATACTGTAACCTGAGGAAAGACAAAAGTTTGTCTAACAGCTCCTGCAACCATAGAGATATCACAGAAATCCTCACCTCTTACACATTTCCTGGCCCATCATGGCTACAATAACACTCCAACTCTACTATAATGTAACTGGCATTTTATCTGAACTGTAGCTTGAAATAAAAGTTTCTTTGTAAGTATGTCAACTGATGAACAGCTGTAAAATAATACTCAAGCTACGTATACTTGGACTTAATACTGCTGTTCTCTAGTAGTGTACATGCTCTAGCAAGGAAAGAATCACCTGGTATACCAGTAGTGCTGGCCCTCATTTTCACTAAAGCCACTATTCTTCGAGTATGTTATCAATTAAAATTGCATTAGGATGAGAGAGCAGGTTGCGTTAGGATTAAGGAGCTTTCTGGGAAGGAAGAAATCCACATATCTCCACAGTTCAAATATATCAGTCAAATATATCATTCACCTCTTTAGGCCAATACAGGTACCTAAACAGAGAGGAAGAGCTTATTTTACTCCTAGTTATGTAAAATAATCCCCTTGCATTACTTTTTCCTTCCCAGATCATCAGTTAAGACAGATTCTTGCTGCACAAGCATTAGCCCAACCTGTACAGTAGTTTCTACTGCTACCTCTGTTGTTGTGTTGTTCAACAAATTACTGTATATTGTATCACAACAGATCTTAGTGAAGTAGAAATCCAGCAGGCCTCCTCTCACTTAGCCAAAGCTAATGGGGAAATCTTGACCAAAAACTGAAATATTTGAAGCAGGTTTATTTGTAGATTCATAGATTGTAAGGCCAGAAGGGACCTCAGAAGATCACTGGATCCAGCCCCCTGCACCAAGCAGGAAAGACAACTGGGTTTAGGTAACCCCAGCAAGGTGACTGTCCAGTCTCCTCTTGATGTTTTCCAGGGTAGGCAATTGCACCACCTCTAGAGGGAACTTATTCCACAGCCTGGACACACTAACTGTGAAGAAGTTTTTCCTAATGTTGAGCCTGAAATGGTCTTCCAGGAGTTCGTGGCCACTACTCCTGGTTTTCCCCAAGAGTGCCCCTGTGAACAGTTGTTCACCGAGCCCTTGATGTATTCCCCTAATTTAGCAGTAAACTGGTACCAAGTCCCCTCTCAGCCTTCTCTTTTTTAGGCTGAAGAATCCTAGGTCCCTCAGCCCTGCCTCGTATGGCATGCTTGACAGAAGAATAACATAATGTAATTTTTTTTTCCACAGCGGTAATCTTGGGGGGCAGGGGAGGAGGAGGGGAGGACATGTGGAGCTTAAGAATACAAATTACTCCTAATGTAGTTCTAAGGTATTATGAAGCTACAGCAATTGGATACAATGTGTGTGTAGTGAGGAGGGGGGAAAGGGGGATAGAGGGGTGGGTGATATCCACAGTGGTACATAACACAATTATCTCCTGTGTCCCAAGGAGCCTTATTTGTCCAAGGGTCTTCTTCAAGTGACAAACCATCTACCATCTCAGGAAGCATTCTTAAAGACTCATATATATTTTTGGCACTGCTTAAATAGTGAATTTTAATGTTCTAAAATGTTGGTGAGCATCTTCGGTTCGATGTGCCAATTCCTAAAATAAACCAGGAAGGAGGAAGTGCTTATAACAGCTGTATCCCTTTATTACATAGTCTGGGAAACAGAGAGAAATGGCTAAAATATTTAGGACTCCCTAGCAAACCTTAGGGACAGGGACAGCCACAGAAAAAAATGTGGAAGTGGTCACATATCTCTCAAACCTGTATTTTGTAAACAGCAATCAATGATCATGCACTTCTAGCTCCATAATTTAAGTTTAGTGAAAACAGGTCTGGATCATTGAAGCCTATTTTTTCTGCCTATTCAAAGCCATTTAAAGTGTTTCTTCCATCTATGGAAACTTGTTATTTTTCACCTTTTTCTGCTCCCATTAAATTTAAAGTTAAAATCCTAAATAGCTAGATTTCTTGGAGGTAGGATTAGGCCGTAAACGTAAAGCAAATAGGGCACTGTGAAGTATGAAGGGAATAGACTTCTTTGTATTCGTTCTTTGCCTTTATCATTTAAGACATTCGGCTGGTGGACCTCTGAACATATCAGCCTCCCATAGAAAGTGGTTACAAGAGCTGCCAGAACTGCATGGCTTGGTAAACTAAATATATTGATTCATAAATAAAAGCTATGGAAGTTCATATATGAAGAAATAATACCTCCCTATTCCTTCTAAAGTATTTGGTATAACTGGAATGAACTTGTGAGCTGATTTTGAATGTTGATGCAAATTGTATGAAAGTAGCAATGTCGATTGTGTTTGTGAATCAGGAATAAAAGCCATGATTAATTTTGTGGTATAATATTACTGCACATTTTCTAGTGTGTGTGTGTGTATATATATAAACCTTTCTAAATTACAGCAATAATGCCTTATATACATCATTGCACCTCATCAATATTTATACTGAAATGAGACTGCTGATACATATGCAATTTAAATCTATCAACTAATCAGGTAATGAAGTGTTTGGGATTTTTTTGCCCTTGGTAACCACATTTATAATTTGATTTCATGACCTCAAGATATAACAACAAAGGTACAACAGCTCTAAATTGTTCTAATGCAATGTTTATTCAGATACAACTCCAATTCTGAAAGAAAAACCCTTTAATGCTTTGTGCTGAATAACTTCATCCATTACACTCTTTCCAAAAAAAAACCCAAACCAAAATCTGAGCTGAAACACACATTCATTAAACTGGAATGAAAAATAGAACAATTCTTATTAAATTAAATGGAAATCAACTAGTTTATGCCAATTTAGGATCTGGTTATTACCACTCCAGAATGAAGTGAAGGATGCTATCCCCATAGTGCAGTGGTCACCAACAAGCAGATCCCAATCAACTGGTCAATCCCAGAGCCTCTGACAGTCAATCTCAGTCAGCATGTGTTCAGCCACCCCAGACTGAGATCGACTGTCAGAGGGTCCAGGATCGAGTGGCCGGGACGCAGTCCAGGAGTGGTGGTGGGACCCATGTGGCTGGGCTGAGCTGTGCCCCCTGCCACCAGGGCTGGGTGGGGCAATCCCCCTCCAAACCCTAGTGCCCTGTGGTGAGGGAAGGGGTGGGGCAGGGACAGGGGCAGGGACAGGGACAGGGGCCCCAGCCAGGCCAGTGGAGGCTCAGAGCCTGGGCGGTCCATCTAGGCATGCAGGGGGCAGGGGGTTCCTGCCACTGCACACACCCTTGCGGACACCCAGGGGCCATGTGCCCTCCAGATATGTGTGTAGGCTAGAGGCAGCAGCCACTTCACATTGGGCTTTGCACCCCGAGCCCTGCACACAGATCAGGGGGAACATGTGTCCTCCAGGCCTCCATCAGGGTCCATGCAGTGGCAGGAGCCCACTGTGTGCCTGGATGAGCTTCCCAGGCTTTGACCCTCCCCCAGCCTGGCCACAGCCCAACTCATCTGGTGGCAGGAGGTACGGAGGCATAGGCAGCAGGTTCTCAAGGCAGCCCAGCCACGAGCTTCAGGTGGCTGCAGCAGGGTTAGGGAGGGGGATGTGCAGTGGTGAGGTGGAGAGTGGAGCAGGGGCCAGTGATGCAGAGCCAGGGTTGGAGCAGGATGGAGCCATGAGTGGCTCATCTGTGGGGGTACGGGGCAGGGGGAACATGCAGCCCAGGAGGGCATGGGGGTTGCATGCCCCTAGATCTGCATGTGGGATGGGGCAGACTGGGGCCGGGGAGGCACATTTCTCGGCTCTTTGGCTCTGCAGTGGCAGCAGTGCTGGGAGGGAGTGGGAGCACTATGGTGAATTTTCAGGAGCCCACCCCATAGCATGGCCGCTGCATGCTGCCCCAACTCCAGCCCACCATGCCCTGCTCTGTGTGCAGATCCAGGAGCATATACCCCCTGTGCCCTCCCAGGCTGCAGCATTCCCCCTTAGTCCCTACACCCCCCAGATGAGCTGCTTGTCCCACGCCCACCCTGGCTGTGCAGTGCCGGCCCCTGCTCCACTCCCCCCTCACCACTGTGGGGTCAGGGGGAAGATTGAGACCCCAGCAGTGAGGGGAGTGGGGCACAGGCAGGAAAAGGGGATGGGGAGGGTGGGGGACAAGCGGAGGCCTGGGAAGCATGTGTCCCCCAGGTCTCTGCTTGTCCCACCACCCAGCCTGGCCAGGCCCACTCCCCCCAGCTCCTGCCATGTCCCCACCACTCCCACTGCCCTTTCGCCTTCCCCCACAGACTTACCTGCTGGGGGGGGGGCGCATCCCCAAGTAATTTTTTATCCCTCCACCTAGATCTGCCCCCCCTTCTCTGCCCACAGACTGACCTGTGGGGGGTTGGTTGGGGGGGTAGACCTGTGAGGGGGTAGATCTTGGGTTGCTTTTTAATTTAAAAATTTATCTCCTACCCAAAAAGGTTGGCAACCACTGCCTTAGTGAAAAGTTGCTTGAGCCTTATTGCTTGAATGTTAAAGCAGAGGTTGCAGCCTTCTGACTAGTGGAGCTTGGAGTGAGTTATTTTTGTGTGATTAGGTTTTAAATAAAAACCTGCCTGGTACTGTGATTACATTCTCCTTACTATTTACATGCATTGTATTTATTCATTTGTATTAAGCTGAACTGTGAAAGCCTTACTCATGTTGAGTCATGCCTTCCTTCTTGAACACACTGATGCTGTTTGCATGCAAGGTGTTATTCATCATGAACAAGGGGAATACAGTCTGCCTTTATATAACTCCTGGAAGTGGGGTAAATAAGCACAATATAGCTTAGAAATCCTGTTGGATAAGTGTTCCACAATGCATTGTGCTAAATAAAATGGCTACTGCTGCTGCTGCCAAAAAATATGTAAACAGTGAAAATAAAGTTAAGCAAAGAAAGAGACCAAAATCTAAGTCAAAGCAGGAAGCCACATGTGGTACCTCTAAAGGCCACCTTATTTGGACTCAAAGGATGCATCTCTATGAGCAAGAACATGCATTTCCCAAAGGACAAATAGGAGTGATTTTCAAAGCATTATTCAGTGACATATTTGCAACATTTGCTGTTCTCTATTCATGGTTTTTATACTCATCTCTCTCACACGAGGAATTATAAATGTAATTCTTTTTTTGGTCCAACAAAATGCTGCTGGATAGGGGAAAGTGAGTGGATATGTCAGGAGACTGGTAGTATGGAATTATATTTTCACTTGAGGTAAGGCACAAGTCAAAAAACCCAAGACTGAATCAATTCAGTCTTTGCAGGCTAGTCTAAAATGCAAAGATTAAACTGAGAAACAACTGGACACACATTTACCTTTGATTCAGGAAATACAGTCACATGCCTGCAGTGGCATGGGCCAGAAGCCAGGGGGAGGGGTCGCTAGAGCAGGGCTCTCTGACACTTCCTCTTCCTGCTGCCCCAAGGACTCTGAGATTTCCAATCCAGCAGGACTCTTCAGAGTTGCTTATCATTTCATTTTCCTGCTGCCAGGTGCATGTGGGCTTTGTAGTCCACAGTCACAGCCAGCAGTAACTTTCAGTAAGTTTAGCAGGGCAGGGCAGGACAGCTCTGTACTTGGCGGAAAGGGAGGATAACCAGGGGAAGTAGGGTTTAAACCTCCTCCCTGGCCCCAGACCCCAGCCGGAGTTTGCCTGGGGGAGGAGGGGCAGTCCCTGCCTATCTCCCCCTCCCCCACACAACCATTTTCTGCTGGAGCAGACAGCACAACCCAGCTCAGGGCTGGAAAGCATGATGGGATGCTGGGGGACTCTGGTTTAACTTGGACCAGAAAGGGGTCTGGGGCAGAAGTTTCATAAACTGGCTTGACCCAAATCAGTAAAGTCTGATACTACATTCAACCAAGTTTATCGTAAACCAGTTTCAGCCATTTTGAAACTGGTTAATATGCACTGAACTGCTGTTATGTTACAGGTTTAATTCAGTTTCTCATGACTTAAACCAGTTTTGTGTCACTTCTGTCCCTAGCCATATAGATTTCTAATTTAAATAAATCCCAGACTTGTAGTGATTGAAATCATGTAATAGTGAAATATGAAAATGCAAAGATGCATCTTCACTTGTAAAAAGAAAGCAGTTTAAATCATATTAAAGAAACCCACCTGATTTGATAGTGATAGTCACAGTAGTAGTTTATTTACATATTTTGTTAAAATAATACAATCATATGAACAATAAAAATATACATAATATTATAATAGTGTAACTCTGGCTGTAGTGCTACCCACAGCCACGGCCCAGTTTTCGGGATCCTGGGGTGTCAATAAGTCAGCTCCCAACCCGACTACAGGCTGGGAGCCACCACTTAGTGGAGTGCTCTCATGTGGTTTTCTCCACACCGGATCACATACTGAATGACTATTTAGAAGAATTTATTATTTAGAATAACAACTAAGATATTAGCAGGTTCAACATCACATAGATATCAAAAAAAAAAAAAATAGTAGACTCAATAATAGTCTACACTAATAAATAAAAGAAAGTACTTATTATATAGAAGGGAAAAAAAGATTAATTAACTTCAACACTCAGGCAACTTATAACAGGCATATACACCTAATCAGCAGAAACTCCGCAGAATCACTGTGCCAGCAGCAAAGTAATCAACTGTGTAATGGCTACAGTTGAGCACCCATCGGAGCTGTGCTCGCTCTGACTCAGAAACGAAATTGCAATGCTGCCATCTGATCAGAAAGTGAAGTTGTCTGTCAGGACCTCAGGTGTAGCTGCTCCAGAGACTGGGGTTTCTTTCCTCTGCCCAGTCTTTTCTTAGTGCCTACAAACAATCACACCATCCCCAAACACTTTCCCAAAGCAGCTGCCCTGTGTTTGGCACCTGGAATCCCCCTTCTCTGCTGTACTTTATTGAGATTTCTGCTAGAACTCCCACAAAGCCACAATTTCTTTTTGCTTCCCTTAGCCCTCCCAGAGAATCTTCCCTAGCTACCCTTTTCCCTGACTCCCTGTCTGTGGGTCCCTTCACCCTGGGAACTTAAGGGGGCGGGGGCAGAGACGGTTTGCACAAACCCTGCTCTGTTAGCAAAGACTACCAAGTGATCCTGGGTACTCAGTAGCTTATAGCTCCTCTGCCCTCATAGTAGCTCTCCTACAAACAGTTCTTCTGGCAGCAGCCCTCTCAGAAGCAAACCTTCTGGCCACAGCCCTTAGCTACGGTCTCAGCCCCGCTTCTGGGCTTCCCACCCCAGAGTTCCAGCTGTCCAATCACGTGCATGTTCTTCAGCTTTTAGCTCCAAATTGGTTATCTCAGCTGCTACATCTGTGTGGACTCCCTGCTGCAGATCCTCTTCCCAACAGTGTGAATCCCTGATTGGAATTGCAAGCCCTGAAAAAACCATCCAGCACCTTTACAATAGTATTTGTATAGTTTGAGGTATAATTTTTGCAAGCAATAAGAATTTCCAATCTACCAGTTTACACAAAATTAAAACAAAACACGGTATATGCTAATACAAAAATAGATAAAATGAAGCAGTGTACAATAAAGTAAAATAAATTGGAGAATTCTGTTCAATTTTGGCCATTATTCTTTGTGCAAGTAACCTGTCTTATGCTCCTAAGGAGTATAGGACAGGCTGAGTATAGGACAGGCTCTGCGTTGTTAGAGAGAGACTAAATTGTTTTTTTCTTCAGTAGCCCAGTATTTAAAATTTTCCACTGATGGCAAAATCTATGTTCCACCTGTTTCTTCAAAAAATAAACAAGACTGCAAATAGTGATTTAAGGCATCTCACATTCTCCTGCAGGAACATATTTTGTCCAAATATGGGGTCTGACACCACTTGCTCATTACAATGCAGAGCTCATACAAGTGAATCACAGTCTAAGGTCTCTTGTTTTAGTTTTGAACCACAGATAGGTAGGTTTCTAGGCCAAAGGAGAGCTTTATTAATCTCAAAAAGGGGAAGTTCAAGAGTCTCACCTCCTGTGTATCTGTATGTATGCCAGCATCTTTAAATCATAAATTTACATCTCATTTTACATGTAAGGAAAATGTTGAGTCAGTGATTTCCAGTTCATTTCTCAGGCCATTTGTCTGGAGGAGAATATAGATGTTATTTAACCATCCAAACAAGGGTTTATTTGGAAAAGGAGGGACTTCTAAAACACACTTCTAAACACCAGGGTAGCTGGTAGGCATAAAAGATTTACTAATTATTCAGTAGTTTAGAATGTTTAATTGAGCTACGATGCTTACATTAATCAGCCCTGTTTCAGTGCTCATGAGCCAGATACCAGCCAGCAGGGCTTCTTAAGCAGGGAGCAGGGATGAGGTTTATTCCCCTCTCTCCAGCGTCCAGTGGAAGGGCCTTATTCTGCTGCTAGCCCAAAACAGGGAGTGAGCAGCAGTGGCAGTCAGGGTGGGCAGACCTTGCTGTGGTCCCCTGGGGGTAGAGAGGGGAACAACCTCCCTACCGATCCCCTCTTCCTCAGGGACCAGGTCGGCCAGCACCTGGCCACACCATGCAGCAGTGAAGGAGGAGCACCCAGCAGACCTGGCTCAGGTCCCTGCCAGTGGGACAGGGAGGGGGAAATTTCATAGATTTCATAAACATTATGTCTAGAAGGGACCTCATAATATTGGGTCCAGCCCCCCGCCTAAGGGGCAGGAAGTCTCCTAGGGTCAAAGAATCTCAGCAAGATAGGCATCCAAATGTTTCTTGAAAGTGTCCAGAGCTTGCACCACCTCTGGGGGAGTCTGTTCCAGGCTTTTGGGGCTCGGACAGTAAAGAAGTTTTTCCTTATGTCCAGTCTAAAATGGTCTTCCAGGAGTTTGTGACCACTGGAACTTGTCTTCCCCTGGGGCGCTCTGGTGAACAGATATTCCCCCTGACCCTGATGCACATCCCTTATGTAATTATAGGCTGCCACCAAGTCACCCCTGAGCCTCCACTTCTCCAGGCTGAAAACTCCCATGGCTTTCAGCCTCTCTTCATAAGGCATGATCTCTTGTCCTCTGATCATGCGTGTGGCTCTCCTCTGGACTCTTTGAAACTTCTCCACATCGTTTCTGAATTGTGGAGCCCAGAATTGGATGCAGTACTCCAGCTGCAGCCTCACCAGGGTCAAGTACAGTGGGAAGATGACTTCCTGGGTCTGCTTCTGACACCAGAGTCCAGATCATTTATAAAGACATTAAAGAGTACAGGTCCAACAATGGAGCCTTGGGGGACACCACTGGTCACTGTGTGCCATGTTGATTCAATTCTCTCAACTACCACTCTCTGGGTCCTACCTTGGAGCCGGTTCCCCAGGCATCAAACTGTAGGGTAATCAAGGCTGCAGTTCCCCAATTTCTCCATGAGGATATCATGGAACACCAGGTGAAAGGCTTTTTTAAAGTCTATATATATGATAGCAGCCTCTTCCCCTTTGTCCATGTGATGCATCACCTTGTCATAAAAGCAAATGAGATTGGTGAGGCAAGGCCTACCCACAACAAACTCATGCTGGCTATCCCTCAGAATGTTGCCTTCTGTTAGCCTGTTGATAATGGTTTCTTTGATAATTTTTTTCAAGATCTTTCCAGGGATTGAGGTCAAAGTGATTGGTCTGTAGTTTCCTGTGTCTTACTTCTTCCCCTTCTTGAAGATAGGCACCACATTGCACCTCTTCCAATCTTCGGGTACTTCACCCGAGCTCCATAAGTTCTCAAATATCCTTGCCCATGTCCACGTTATGATGTCTGCCAGTTCCTTTAGCACTCTTGGGTGCCATCTTTCTGGACCAGCTGATTTATGGGTGTCCAGCCTCTCAACGTGTTCCCTCACAATCTCTATGTCAGTGGTGGGAGTATATTCACCCTCTGCCTGGTCATCCTGCACATTGTCAGGCAGGGTGGTCCCTTTGGGCTGGTGAAAGACTGATGCAAAGTAATCATTAAGCAGATTGGCTTTTTCCTGTCTTCCATCCTTTATAAGCTTCTCTTTTTAGATGTAGAAGGTCCAAGGGGGTTGCTGAGCCCTTTTACTACCTTTCCTACGGGCTGGAATGGACTTCCCTTATGCTCCTTAGATCACTTCCTTAAGGAGCGATCACTCGTCGTGAACGCCCCTCCCTGTCAAAGCATGGCCAATCAGGGCCTTGACAACAAGTCATAGATTCATAGATTCATAGATGTTAGGGTCGGAAGGGACCTCAATAGATCATCAAGTCCGACCCCTTGCATAGGCAGGAAAGAGTGAGGGGTTCAGATGACCCCAGCCAGATGCCTATCTTCCCTCCTCTTGAAGACCTCCAGGGTAGGAGACAGCACTACCTCCTTTGGGAACCCATTCCAGATTTTGGCCACTCTAACTGTGAAGAAGTTCTTCCTAATGTCCAGTCTAAATCTGCTCTCTGCTAGCTTATGGCCGTTATTTCTTGTGACACCCAAGGGCGCCTTGGTGAGTAAAGCCTCACCAATTCCCTTCTGCACCCCCATGATGAATTTATAGGCAGCCACAAGGTCGCCTCTCAACCTTCTCTTGAGGAGGCTGAAGAGGTCCAGGTGCCCTAGTCTCTCCTCATAGGGCTTGGCCTGCAAGCCCTTAACCATACGAGTGTCCCTTCTCTGGACCCTCTTGAAGTGTGGTGCCCAAAACTGGATGCAGTATTCCAACTGCAGTGTGACCAGTGCCCAATAGAGGGAAAGTATCACCTCCTTGGTTCTGTTAGTCATGCATCTTCTGATGCATGATAAAGTGCAGTTAGCTTTGCTGATGACTTCATCACACTGATGACTCATGTTCATCTTGGAATCCACTAGGACTCCAAGATCCCTTTCCACTTCCGTGCTACCGAGCAGGTCATTTTTTAAGCAGTAGGTGTGCTGGACATTTTTCCTCCCTAGGTGCAGCACTTTTCATTTCTCCTTGTTAAATTGCATTCTATTGTTTTATGCCCATTTGTCCAACCTGTCCAGGTCTGCCTGTAGTTGTTCCCTGCCCTCCGATGTGTCCACTTCTCCCCACAGTTTTGTATCATCCGCAAACTTGGACAGAGTAAACTTCACTCCCTCATCCAAGTCACTGATGAAACCGTTGAAGAGTATCGGCCCAAAGACTGAGCCCTGCAGGACCCTACTGCCCACGCCCTTCCAGGTTGATACCGACCCATCCACCACCACCCTCTGGGTATGACCCTCTAGCCAATTTGTCACCCACTGGACTGTGTAATCATCCAAGTCACAGCCTCTTAATTTGTTCACCAGTATGGGGTGGGATACCGTATCAAAGGCCTTCCTGAAGTCTAAGTAAATGATGTCTACCCCTACTCCTGTGTCCAGATGTTTTGTAACCTGGTCATAAAAAGACACTAGATTAGTCGGGCATGATCTACCTGCTATGAACCCATGCTGGTTTTCCCTCAGCATAATTTTTTCCTGCTGGGCTCTCACATATATGAGCCTTAATAATCCTTTCAAAGACTTTGCCAAGGATGGAGGTGAGACTGACTGGCCTATAGTTGCCTGGATCCTCCTTCCTCCCCTTCTTGAAAATAGGGACCACATTGGCCCTTTTCCAGTCCTCCGGGACCTCTGACCCAGTGCTATTTGTTGAGGACGTGTATTGATCTTTGACATAGAGCACCACAGCCCCACTTTTCCTCCCTGTTCTATCTCTTCTGTACAGCCTATTGCCCTTGATATTTACCACCCAGTCATGGGTTGAATCCCACCATGTTTCAGTGAGCCCCACTATGTCCGGGTTTGTGTTAGCTAGCAGGACGGCAAGTTCCTCCTGCTTGTTCCCCATACTATGAGCATTAGTGTAGAGACATTTAAGGCCTCCTGTGGGTATATGCACCACCCCCCTGATCCTAGGGCTGTCTGGACCCCTGCCACTTACCTGGGTACTTCTCCTGAGTTTAAGAAAGTTAGCTTTATAGTCAAAGTGATCAGCTCATGGTCACTGTATTCCAGCTTCCCATCGATTCTTAGATCTCTGACTAGATCATCCCCAGGTCCAGCAGTGTCTTACCTCTTGTTGGCCCATCAACTTGATACAGGTAGAGCTCATCCATGCATGTGAGGAAGCTTTGTGACTGATCAGATTTCATAGATTTCATAGACATTAGGGCTAGAAGGGACCTTGGAAGATCATCGAGTCCAACCCCCTACCCCAGTGGCAGGAAGTCAGCAGAGATCATAGGATCCCATCAAGATAAACATCCAACTGTCTCTTGAAGATGTTCAAAGTAGGTGCTTGAACCACCTCTGGTGGCAGTCTATTCCAAACCTTGGGGGCTCGGACAGTAAAGAAGTTCTTCCTTATGTCCAGCCTGAAATGGTCATGGAGGAGTTTGTGACCATTCAATCTTGTCATCCCTTGGGGTGCTTTGGTGAACAGATGTTCCCCCAGATCCTAGTGAGCACCCCTGATAAACTTATAGGTGGCCACCAGATCACCCCTGAGCCTGTGTTTTTCCAGGCTGAAGAGTCCCATGGCTCTCAGCCTCTCACCATAAGGTCTGTTTTCCTGACCTCTGATCATGTGCATGGCTTGCCTCTGTACTCTCTCTAGCTTCCCTACATCCTTTTTTAATTGTGGAGCCCAAAACTGGATGCAGTACTCTAGCTGCAGCCTCACCAAGGCTGAGTACAACAGGAGAATGACATCCTGGGATTTGCTTGAGAAGCATCTATGAATGCAAGCCAGCATTTTGCTTGTTTTACTAGCTGCAGCATCACATTGATGTCTCATGTTCATCTTGTGGTCAATCATGACCCCCAAGTCCCTTTCATCCATAGTGCTAGCCAGCGTAGCCCTACCAAGTCTATAAGCATGCTGCAGGTTTTTCCTCCCAAGGTGGAGAACCTTACATTTTTCAGTGTTAAACACCATCAGGTTCTCATCCACCCATTTCCTGAGCCTGTCAAGGTCATCCTGGATCACTCTCCTGTCCTCAGGTGTGGACGCTTTACCCCAAAGTTTGGTGTTGTTGGCAAAGTTGGCCAGTCCATTTCTGATACCAATGTCCACATCATTAATGAAAATGTTGAATAGTATAGGTCCCAGGACAGCCCAAGTGTGTCCCAAGCTTAGTTTAAAGCCTGGGCTAGTTCAGCCAAGGCTAGTGCCTGGGCTGGCCACACCCCTTCAGCACAGCTTGCATCTGAGGACATAGTATTTGGCTGAGTGCTCTTCTCATGAGATGTCCAGGTAGTTAAAGTCTCCCATGACAGACATGCATGGAGAGCATGCAGCCTCAGCCAGTTCCCTAGCAAATTCATGGTCAAGCTCTTGTTCCTGATTTGGATGTCTGTAGTAGGCTCCTACCATTGTGTCCCCTTCACTATGTTTCCCTCATATTCTAACCCAGAGGGTCTCCAGTCCTCTTCCTTTGGTACCAATCTCTGCTTGTAAAGAAGTGTACTGCTTCTTCACATAGAGAGCTACACCCCTGTCCCTTTTTTCAGCACCATCTCTCCTGTACATGGTATAGCCATTTATACCCATGGTCCAGTCAAAGGAGGAGCCCCACCAGGTCTCTGTTATCCCTATAAGATCATAGTCATTGCTGTTTAGGAGAAGGACCAGTTCCTCCTGTTTATTCCCCAAGCTCCTGGCATTTGTGTACAGACAAGCAAGTGTGTTGTTGGAGGCCCTAGGCTTCCTTGCACTCCTGTAAAATCTCCATTCCTGGGCTAGGGTAGGAGTGGGTTCCCTTGAGCCTGTGGTTGATGCTTGGTGAGCTTGCACTGATGGTTGTCCGCCCTTCCCCTGGCAAGCTTAGTTTAAAGCCTGGGCTAGTTCAGCCAAGGCTGCTGCCCGGGCTGACCACACCCCTCCAGCACAGCTTCCTTGCAGCTGAGGACATGCTTTAGTGCCCCCCAGCTACTGGCCTGAGCAACCGCAGGCATGTGCCCACATTTCCTCAGTCCACAAGGAATGTCTGTATTGTTACAAATTGGTTCAACCTAGGCAGGTTAGACTAAAGTGCAAAGATTGAATTAATTCAGGCTCTGACTTTTTGAATGTCTGTCTTTGGCAGGGCACTGTTGGTGCCTGCCACTTTAAGGGCTGAGCCAAACAGCCAGCAGGTGCTTGATTATGGCTGCCATTTTAGAACTCTGGTTGCCTATATAACCAGAGTAGTTCACTGCTAGCAGTCCAGACAGAAACATCGCCTAGCTGAGCTGCAGCAGGAACAATCTTGAAGGTAAGGGCAGGAGCTTACAGGGATGGTTTGGAGGCTCCTGGTCGTGGCCATGACCTAAAACTGCACCCTGTTTGGGAAGGGTGGCCTGGTGGGGCTCCTGGTGGCATGGGAGTCCCCAGGAAATGCCAGGCCAGTTACTTCCCCGGTGAAAGGTGAGGAGGGGCACCTTAACCCCAGCCCCCATCTTCAGGTGGGTTTTGGAGGCAGCTGGGGAAGTAGTAGGGGCCAGGTATGCCCACGAGTAGGCACCTGAGCCTAGCAGGGATATAAGGTCCCAGAGACCCCAGAGTGGGTAGTATGGAGAACAGTGGGAGTCCCCACACAGAGTAGGACTGAAGTGTGAGTAGGCCTGAAGGACTATGCGTGTGAGGGGGCTCTGTAGGGCTGAAGTTGGAGTAGATCTGAAGGACATCCCAAGGGGCGTACTGAGTAGGGTCGAATGAGAACAAACTTGAAGGACGGCTCAAGGGCCAGCCCCATGAGAAGATGTGCCCAGTGAGAGGCTTGGAGCAGAATTAGCCCAGGGTTTGGCATAAGGACAGCCCACATAGAATAGGGGAACATGCAGGAACCAAAGGTTCTATGTGGCAAGGCCAGTATGGGAGTAACAAAGCCTGATGGCCCAAGAGGGGCCGCTCAAGAAGGAGCAGGGCAGTGGAGTGTGACCCATTAACAGGCAGTATGCCAGAGGCCCCTGTGAGAGAGGGGCAGAGTGGAAGAGGCCTCTTGTGAAAGGGGAGGTGGTTTGAATGTGTGTGTTTGTGGAGCCCAATTTTGGACTCAGTTCCTCCAGTCTCAGACTGGGAGTAATATTAATCTGGATGCCATCTGAGAGGCTTGGGTTGTGGTGCAGGGGAGGAACAGAGCTGCAGATAGCGCCTCATGGCATTGGGGCAATAATGGGCAGTCTCCCACATTATACCAACAGTTTATGAAAACAACAAAGACGTGGCAGGCACGACTAGGTAGATACACTGAAACAGGTGGGCGGGCCAGCAGGAGATCTGGTGTTGAGCTTGCCCCTTGCTACACTGTCCTTAGCCCCATAGGACAGTTCAGGTGATTTGTAGAGCTGGAGACAGAGTGTTAAAACCTTTCTAAAATATTCATTTCCTGAAGCATATATATGGCATTTACATAATACATGATGATATTGTGATGAACAATGGCTCTATTTGCTTGGGATAACCTTGCTCCTATCATTGCCTCTCTTCAGTAACATGATTAACCTTTCATTGTTCCAAAGGAAAAAAAAAAACTCTGCAATCTATATCACATCATCATGAAATCTCTACTTCTACTTATAATGGTACAAATAAGAGTGAGGTGGTATAAATATTCTGTTATCTATGTACTAAATGCAGCTTACCTATAAATGTTTTGATGCCATAAGTGGATTTTTTGAAATACCATTATAAATTCACATCTGAAAATATATCTAAGGTCTTTGGACATTAGGAGCATGTCCCTATGAATGGGAATGTGTGTTTCCCTGGAGAAAGACCATAGAGGTATAATGTGTATCACTGCTACAGAGAACACCTGTGTCACTCATGCTCTGGGCTCCTGGGGCCCTCTGGGAGCTGCAGCCATGCAGGTCCTGCAGCAAGGAGCTGGCCAACAGCAAGAGTGTGGCTTCAGCTGACCAGGCTCTAGTTTTGAGTGGCACACACTGCTGCCATGTGCACTGCCCTGCTTTTTTTAGGGGCAGGTTTTTTTGACCCTGGGATCTCCCCTGTGTGTCAGGCATGTAAGGTGTGTGGTGCTGCAGATGGGTCTGTGGTGCTGCATATTGTACATTCACGCTCGTCTGGACATGCCCTAGGATTCATCCTCAGTGATACATTGCTCTGAACAGCCAATAGACCTATATTACATATATTTCTCTGATATTTTTCTCTTCACTAAGATGAATTTTGGCATGCTTAGTATGTATTGCTGACTCATTTACTCTGCCTTTCATCCAGTTTTCACTTGTTTCCTGTTTCACATATTTTTACTATAACTAGATTCTCATTGAACAAAAGTTTCAAAGAATAATGTCACTCTTTAGTTATATACAGGGAATGTGCAGAAATATATTACATACTTTATATGTATATAAAGATTGAATCTATAAAATTATAAACCCAATATTGGACACAGCCAGGAAACATTAATCAGTCACAGTTTTTGACTAAATATAAATTAGTAATCACTTATGTAAACTGAGCAAAACTGATGTAATATTTAGAGGCTAGTAAACTAGTTTTGTAGTTTGTAGATATGTAAAAGAAAATCAGTATGTCCTGAAGATTTAGGGTTGTTTTCCTTTAAATTACACCATGCATTTAATTATATACTTTCTACAAAATGCATGCAGAATTGACAAAAATACTCATATTAACAATCTCAGTAGCTTCACAATTCTATATATAGTGCATTTGAAAATTGCCTATTACTCTTATGTGATAGTGCTAAAGAAGTTACTGTCAAAAGGTGTATAGATTTGTCTTAATCTAGAGTGTTACCAAAATGAAAAAGTCAGAGGTTAACCAAAAAGGCATTTTTTATTTCATTAAAGAACTAGTATCTATTTAAATATCCAAGCTCACATTGTATAATTTGTCCAAATAAATTTAAAGCGTAGAATTCATGCCCTGCTTTGGAAAAAAAATGGTTTTATTCTTTCTTGTTAGTAGTGCTAAATTACTAATATTGTAGAAATAGCATTTCATATCTCAGTGCTCCAGTAAAATGGAATCCACTCCCAAACACTGCTCCCATAGGGCAAATTTAAAAATAGAATATCATTTTGATGTCCTGTTATTGTAAAGAAATCTATATTATCTAGACTTTTCTGTGATAAATGGTAAAGCCTTTTGTATTAATATGTGCTCCTATGTACATTTGGACTTATCATTACTGAGTATAGGGGAAACGGGAGCATAAAGGCATGAACAAAATTGTGTCAGGGTCACCAGAAAAATTGCAGCCATCATCTGATGATTCCTTTGGGCCTGAGGGGTCACAGGCAGCCTGGATTATAGATATCATGTAAACATCTGTGTACACTAGCACAGATATCCCTTGATAAGTACTGGATTCTGTCACAAAAGGTGACAATAAAATATTTTCTCTGTAATGACAGATATGGAGATGGTATGAGAAATAGAAAACCTATAACAAAATACTATTTTAAGAGAACAAGTCTACTTTAAAGTGAGATTATTATCAACTTAATCTAAAACATATCAATGGAAGAGCAATGATTGTCTTTAATTGGCTTAGATCAGGTTCCTAAACTACAGGATGTTAACATTTAGCTGTTAAAATACATTTGGATGTGTAGAAAAAAGAAAAAAGAGGGGGCACTGCTGAGAGAGGCAAGGCAGGTAGGAGAGAGGAAAATAAAACAGTTAACCCAATGAGGGATACAGGGTTTATAATAGGTAATCCAAGTAACAGGCTTAGAATTCCACAATTTCCTGTTCAATTTAGTTTTAAATTTTTGTTGTCTAGGAACCGCTACCCTGAGATAAGCAATGAAACGTCCAGGAAGGTTAAAGTGTTCTGCCATGGGCATATCTGTCTCTCTAATATTGATGTCAAATCAGTGTTCATTCATTCTTACACGTAGGGATTGATTGTCTGTCCAATGTAGGTATTGTAGAACAGAGGATACTGTCAGGTACTGTAAGCAGGTTATGGCATACATGGTGACATTGGTAAAGGTGCAGGGAAATGAACATCGGCTATTACAATCCATATTATTTGGTCCAGTGATGATTCAGCCTGTACTGATGAGGGGATATGCCTGGCAACTCAATCCAGCCCAAGGCCTGGTGCCTTGGTGAGAATAAGAGTTACATTGTCTGTTCCTGGAGAGATGCTGTTCATGGTTGGGGAGCTGCCTGAAAGCAAACCATTTTGTCCCCTGTGGCTGGCTTGAGATAGTCACCATTTTCCAGGAGGGATTGGAGGTTACTTATGATATGTCTGAGGTGTTCAGGATGGCAGCTGTAGGTGACAAAGAAATGCTGTCTACATTGCACAATCCTTACTTGTAAGAATGAATGAACACTGATCTGACATCAATACCAGAAACAAGAACAAGAAATCATCCACAGACTGAACTGTGTTAAGTGTGGTCCAAACCAAGGTTATGGATTCTTATCCCATTACCTGGATTATCTTTTTATAAATCCCACATCCCTCAATAGGCTAACTTCTTTTTTCTCTCCTAACCACCTTGTCTCTCTCAGCAGCTTCCTCTCCTTTTTCCTTTCCCCTTGCCTGCCCTTTGTGTTCTAATCACTACTTCCTATTTATCAGCTCTACCTCCTTCAGTCCCTTCATAGTATCTGATGATGGGTCTGAAGTAAACCCTCTGCTTATGAAAGCTGATTCTATGCATCTCTGATTTAGTTAGTCTATAAGGTGCAAATCCACCCTGCCTTCTGCCTGACTTCACACTAACAGGACTATTGAATATGCAGCCACTCATACATGTACTAAAATTAAAATGATTTTTCAATAATTATAAATAGCCTTCCTCTGCATATACACAAGAATATCTGCCTCATAGACTTTCCCAATGCCTTCATCCATCTTCACGTTCTTATAGTTAGCAATCAGAAAAAAAGGCCGAGGCAAGCAGTTTGAAAGAAAGATGCTCTGTCCCTTGTAAAACAAGAGTACTTGGTCTACCTTTAGATAAATGAATGTAGTGCATTTAAAGATTGCCTGAAGGTTTGAGTTATCAATCTTTCTTTTTAATCAGTGAATCATCGCAAGAAATAGCACTTCTGTTACTATGGTTGCACTCTAATCTTTGCTGTGTTTCGTACAGTTGGTAATATGAGTGACTATATTTACCAGTCTAAAACAAACTTATTTTCTAACCTAATCCTTATGCACTGATGCTGCTTGAAAACTTCCACAAGGTATTCATTTTAATTTGATGAAATTATAACTGCCTGTTGATACTAACTTTAATCTTTTGCTTTTAATCATTATTTTTCAGAAATTTTACTGTTGTTAATTCCAAAATCATCGTTGTCACTATAAGGCCTGAACCTAAAACTACTGACTCCTTTCTAGAGATAGAGTTGGCACACCTGTCTAATGTAAGTACTTATGCTGTGAATAATTATCTTTAATTGTATTCACCTTATCTTAGCTTTTTAAAAGTATTGCTAGTAACAAGAGCAATGTATCTAGTAAAAATAAAGCACAGAGAAGTAATTCCTATACTAAATAGAATGTTTGCATGATATATGTATACAGCACAGTCCTGGCCTTTGTTTCTGGCATTTTTGAAATTTTCATTTAAATACCAACTGCTTTGATGGATACAATGTAAAATGTGGTATTTATTCATTGGTTTCTCTTTTGTTACCAGATAAGGTCATAGCACAACTCATACCTCAAGACCTTTCTCCCTCTTTCTTTCTATTATGTGATATATCAAAAGCTAATTCATATGTTACCTTCACTAGCAGAATATGAAAATTCAGCCTTCTTCTAGTTTAGTTTGCAACTTCTATAAATTCAAAAGGTCCTTCATGCAGTTATTTTTCTTCTTTTTTTCATCTTCCGTTCAAAGTATTTTTAAACCAAAAAAAAAGCAATGTTATACTTAGTATTAAAGGGCACACAGCATTGTAAATATCTACAGTAAAACATCATGGGCAGCATGAAATGGAGTTACTGATCTCATTTAGTTCCCAGTAATCAGGTATCAAGGCTATCACAATTGTCACTAAGGGACAGATATTCAAAAAGCCTGAGCCTGAATCAATTCAATCTTTGCAGGTTAGTCTAATCTAGCTAGGCTGAACTGGTTTGTAAATGGACAGACATTCCCTCTGGACTGAGGAAATTCAGGTACATGCCTGCAGTGGCTCAGGCTAGAAGCCAGGGGGTACTAAAGCAGCCATCACTTCTCTTTGAGAGTGCTGTGCTATGCGGGGGGGAGAGGGGGGTGACAAGGCCCCAGCAGGACACTCTGATTAGGGAGGAGTGTAAACCCTCACCCTGCCTGCACCATCCCCAGCTTTTCCCCTGCCTGCACCATCCCCAGCTTTTCTCCACTGGCTGCTGAAGGGGCAGGAGTGCTGCCAGCCCCCACCCCCCTGCTAGCACTCTGAGGCAAGAGCAGGTGTGCAGTGCATGTGTCTGTGGATGATATGAAGCTTTTCAATCTCCCTATCCCTGCTTCTTTATACTGTTTGCAGCAAGCTGACAGACAAGCAGGTCAGCAGAGAGTTGATAACAGTGTTTATCACCTCATTAGCAAAACAATAGCCTCTCTTCATTAGTTCAAACTCTTCTTAAACAGCTTACCAGCTAACCTGTTGATTATCTCCAAAAAGCCCTAAGCAGTCACTGTTCTGTCTGCCTGTCCCAGTGAAACAGGAGACACACCCAGATACCTCTTGACATTAGCTAGCATACGACATGCCTAGGGTCCATGGGACTGGGGGCTGTGCTGTGGGAGATGGGAGTAGGGGATTCCTGCTTAAGCAGCAAGCAGTGAAGGGAGTAGGGTAGGGGGAAGCCAGGCAGACCCTGCTGTACCTGCAGTCTGTGCCAGAGCTGCAGCCAGGGAGCAGAGGGGAGGGGAGGGGCCAGCCCTGCTGTGGAGCAGAGAGCACCCCTCCCCCAGCCCAGAGAGCATGCCAGGATGCCGGGGAGTCTGATTTAACTTAAACCAGCTAGGGGTCTGGGACAGACATTGAATAAACTGGTTTGAGACAAATCTGTTAAGTTTGATACTACATTCAACCAGGTTTATCTCAAACTGGTTTCAACCATTTTAAAACTGGTTTATGTATACTGAACATCTGTTCTGTTACAGGTTTAAACCAGTTTCTGATCACTTCAATCCGTTTATGTGTAACTTCTGTCCCTAACCTCAATGTAAATTTTATCATAAAAGTCAGGAATGGAACAAGGATGGAACCTGAGTTAACTTCTGATTTTTAAAGATAATCTGTTTAAGATAGTGTTGATGCATACCAGTGAGGCAGCATATAAAACCTGTTTATTCTTGTAGCCAGTGTTTTAGTTCCAGCATGGGTTAATGGAAAAATAGATATCTGGTAGTGCTAGGACCAGAAATTTTCTAAAAATAATTTGGAATTTTTTGTGATGTGGACCAAAAAGGGACATGAAGTTAGAGCCCAAGACTTCATATCTATTTATTAGAATTTATTTTGCAAGATATGTTTGCTTTACAGTATTTAGATATGTCAGATTGCCCTGTTCTTCAGATAAGCTAATGATGCATCAAGATATTGGATTTTTTTAAAAGTAATTTAATATTCATTTTGGAGTTACTTTCATAGATCATTATTGATGTTACTTTCATGGATCATGAACACTACAATATTGTTTTATTGTTTTTTAACTTAAATTGTTATGAATGGTCAATCACAAGACCATAAGGCATATGAGTGGAGGGAAATTAGAAGATTGTATTGACTTTGATCATTACTGTTAGATAAGAAGCAAGAAATAATCACAGTTATATCAGTAAGCTTTGTATCAGTGTTGAAATCAATTGATAACCCAGCACAACCAATAAAATACAGCACAACACAAACAAAGGTAGGCTAAGGGAAGGTTAATTCAATATCTCTGCAAGACTTTAAAAAATGGCCTCTTTCTTCAGATTGTTTATTCTCTTATTCTTTGTAGTACTTACAAACCCAGTTTTTGCACATTTGCCAGCACTTTTTAAAAAGTTCATTAGCTTTATTTCAGTAACGGAAATGCAGGACATTGATTGTCATCTGGCTACGTTCATCTTTCTGTAACAGGATATTAACATCTACTGTATTAGAACAGGGCTAGGAAATGCTGAGCTAGCAAGATGACAATACTTTTGCCAATAGATGCTAAAACTAGCACTGTTTTTTGGCCCATTTTTCACACATTTTGTTCCAAACATCTGAAAGTTGTATCCAGTTTAAGGCCCTATTCCAGAAATTCAGTCTATGTACAAAAAGCCCTTTGCTGAGGTCAGTGAGCTGGATCCTAATCAACCTCAAAGATTTTGAGTTACTTTGTTTTTTAAATAATACCTTTTTTAAGGTAAAACACATAGACGCTCCTGGCAACAGAGTCTGGCTCTGTCCTGCCAGGTGAAAATCCTCCTCACTCAGACACAAATGATACTATGACATGCCCTGGCTCTAGTTGGAGCCTGGATGTACCTTTGAGACATTTCCAGGCTACTTCCACACATTGGGTGCCCTTTTCTCCTAAACCCCTCTCTGCTGTCTACTGTTTGACCACTGAGAACTAGCTGAGGTGTACCAGAGGTCAATTTATTGGCCTGTGGTGTCTCAGCTCTACCTGTCTTGCTCAGGCCTGCCCAGCACTTAGCAGAGGGGAATTGCCATCTAGATGGATCATACCCTTGTCTGATTATGTGTCAGAAAAGATGGATCCCTCTTTCTATAGAATAGGCAAGCCTATATGGTCAGATACTCTTGAATCACAAATATAACTGACTGCAAGTGGTTTGTAAAAAGGTAACAAACAGGGCTTATTATAAAGAAAAAACAAGAACAAGTATAAGAAAACAGTGACCATATGTTGAGATGCAGATAGAAATATGAGCAAACAAGCAAGAGAAAATATCATAACAATAACCAATAACCTCTTCTTCCTCTGTCTCCAAAGGTGCAGTCCCTAGTCAGCTTCAACAGGTTAAAAAGGAGACCCTAACTATGATCTTTCTGTTGGGGCCTCCTGCAAGTTCTCCTGTGAGCTTGTTTTTCCCCTCATGCTTTTCTCAGGCTAAGGAACACTAGACTCCACTGTATCTGGAAAGCCACGCTCTCAAAGCATGTTTAAGTACAGTTTCCTATTTGGCTATTTACATATGTCATCTCTTCAATTTTATGGGGCTTACACTATGCCAATAACTTTTTGCCTCCCAGTGGTGCACTTTTTCCAAGTTACAAGCTTTTCCTTTTTCCTATTGGCTAGGGACAGACATTCAAAAAGACTGAGCCTGAATTGATCCAATCTTTGCAAGTTAGCCTAACCTGCCTAAGTTAGACTGGTTTGCAAGTACACAGACATTCCCTCTGGACTGAGGAAATGCACAGGCACAGGCCTGCAGTGGCTCAGGCTACAAGCCAGGGGTTACTAGAGCAGCCTTCCCTTCCCTCCCATAGTGCCAAGCTGAGGGAGGGTGTGGCCAGGCTCAGGCAGGATGCTCTAATTAGGGAAGAGTTTGAACCTTCACCCTGCCTGTATAGTCCCAGGCTTTTCCCTGCTCGCTACTCAAGGGGCAGGAATGTTGTCATCCCCTAGCCCCTGGCACTCTGAGGCAAGGGGGGCGGTGGAGTAGTGCATGCATCTGTTGATGATACTGAGATTTTCAATCTCCCTCTCCCTGATACTTCATACTGTCTGCAGCAAACCTGAGAGGTGAGGGAGGCAACAGGGAACTGATAACACAGTGTTTAGCAGCCAATCAAGAAAACAAAAGCCTTTCTCATTAGTTCAAGCTCTTAAACAGTTTTTTCCAAGATAGGAAGGGAGGGACATTATCAGCTGACCTGTTGATTAGCTTCAAAAAGCCCTAAGCCAACACTGTCCTGTCTGCCTTTATCCTGTCCCAGTGAGTCTGGGGATAAACACACACAGATTCCTCTCAGCATTAGCTAGCATACCATATGCCAGCTGGGGTCCATGCTGTGGGAAATGGAAAGGAGGGCAGGATCCCTGCTTGAGCAGTGAGTGGCAAAAGTGGGTGGTGGGGAGGCAGGGGAAATCCAGGCAGACCTTGCAGTGCCTGCAGTCTCCACCAGGGCTCTGGCCACGGAGCAGAAGGGTGGGGCCAGCCCTGTTCTCTGGAGCAGAGAGCCTAGCCCAGCCCAGGGCTGTAAAGCATCTGAGATGCTGGGGGACTCTGATTTAACTTAAACCAGGAAGGGGTCTGGGACAGACATTGCATAAACTGTTTTGACCCAAACTAGCTAAGTCTGATACTACATTCAAACAGGTTTATCTTAAACCAGTTTCAGCCATTTTGAAACTGGTTTATGTGCACTGAGCTTATGTTCTGTTCCAGGTTTAAACCAGTTTCTGATCCTTTAAACCAATATATGTGTAAAGTCTGCCCCTAACCATTAAGACCACAGGAATATATGCATCCTTTGAGACATGAACATTCAATAATCCAGTATACTGTCTGTCTCCTAATTTCCTCTCAGTAGGAAATTTTCTTCTTTTTCAAGGCATTACTTCATGCTATAGTTTTCCTTGTAAAGTGCACACTCACCATTTTCTGGACATAGCCTAGCTCCCATGCCTCAAAGCAGGTATACAAGGGTGATGAATCAACAAACTCCTGTTAAATGCTAATTTGCAGTGATTTCTTCCTCTAAGTCAGCAGTTCCCAAACTCTGGCAGACTGCACACTACCAATTTAAAATGATACAACCTTAAGTACCACCAGCAATTTTTTCAATTCAACCTTGAGTACCACCAGCAAATTTTTGTCATATAAAGTAATTATAATAAATCTGTTAATGCATACCACTGATGAGTTGTCTGCGTACCACTGGTGGTATGCGTACGACAGATTGGTAACCACTGATTTAAGTGATTAGGTGGAAGCCATTTAAGTTAATCATCACCTTACTAAAATAACCTTGGCAATAGTCTTAGTCCACAAAAGGTTGACTCAGTGCTGCTAACATTGGCTTCAGCAAGGATGCTGGCATTTGTGTAGTGATCTTCCCATTTGATGTGCAGAATTTTCTGGAGGCATCATTTGTGATGCCTCTTCAGGCTCTTGACTAGTGAACGTAGACATACCCGAGCTACAAATAGATGTTGCATTTTTCCTGGGAGAAAACTGGCCATGCATTCAGCCATTCACTGAATAAGGGTGGGCAAAATACCAGCTGTGGGCTTGATCTGGCCTACTGAAGGATTTTGTCCAGCCCGTGGCAGGTCCCGGGCACCCCAACCTGTCCATCCCACACTCACTGCCTGGGATGGGACCCACATGGGCAAGCAATGCTGCCAGACAGATGGGATGGGTCTGCAGGCAAGCAGGGAGAGGGATGTGTAGGCAAGGTCAGGATCACAGGGCAGGATCTTGGGGCAGTGATAGCACAGGGCTAGGGCCCAGGGCAGAGCCACAATCTGCAATCCACATTCCTGCCCACAGAACTGGCACCCATTGCAGGGGTGTGCAGGCAGTGGATCATGGCTCTACCTCAGGCTCCACCCCCTGGCTGTCAACGCCCTGCAATTCCAGCCCTGGCCCTGCCTGCCCACCGTGCTCTGGGTTGCCACTCCTTACGTGCCCATGGCCCCATTCCAGCTGCCCAGCCAATCATGTAGCTGAGCCAGTTAGGGAGTTTTGGTGGGCTGTTGCAGGGAAGGGTGGGGAAGGGAGTGCTGACCTGGCCTGTGACAGCTCACCAAAACTCCCTGTGTGACCCATGGGCCCAAGTAATTGCCCATCCCTGGCCCTGTACTAAACCCTGATTAGGAGGGCAATGTATATGCATGCCAATCCCAGGACTTATCTGTTCTGTGATAAATAAAGGCACAACTTGTCCCAGGACAAAAGCAACACCTATTCTGAGCCCCAAAGTAACACTCTTTCTTCTTTGCCCAGTTTAATTCTAGCTGAATGCAAAAATTTGTCTTTCAAGATCCAGCTGCAGAACTCTGGTTTAAACTTTGGAACCAGGAACTGATAGTACAATATTTAATGATTTTAACGTTGAAGTGGTTTTCTATTCACAAAGAAAGCTTTCAAGCTTTTTACCTAAGGAATTTTTGCTGAAGAGGCAATGGCACATTCCCTGATATGTGTTTTTTGTACTTTGTGACTGAGTTATCTGCATCTTCCTTTTTGCTGTAATTTACCTCAGCTGAAAATTACAATTTAATCTATTTAATTATACTGTTTTAATATACAATAGTCTATCTTTGAACCTTATACATCACACACATAAATTAAAGTGAAAGTGGTTTTACTTCATCTGTTGACACTAAAATGTTATACATTAATTTCTTAAGGATTAATCACAATGTCAATAAAATTGACTAATTTTAAAATTAATTAAATTAAATTAAATTAATAAACAGGAATTAAAATCCAGGCGATATATTCCATACAATCATTTCTGGGACTTTATTATTGCTGTTCCTTTTAAAGTTTTGCTATTTAGCTATTGTTTGCCCTTCACCAATCAAAATGTCTTCATTTAAGTGGATTAATAATTTACTATTTAGACAATCAATAAAATTTGTGTATGTATGGGAGTATGTTCTTTCATTAGTTTTGCTAATTTATTTCTCTCCTGCTCACTCAAACAAAACAACATTATGCCTACATCCAAGATACAGCAATGCTCAGAGCAAGAATGTGGATAATAAGTAACTGTGAAAAAGACCTATCAGTATGTAATAACACCTGTGGTTTATGGTTAAACTATTACTGGAATCTACTTTTGAACTAGAAAGTATTTGCTAATAAATTCCACTCAAAATATCCAGAAAAGATATAGGTCAGGAGTTGACAACTTATGGCCCATGGGCCAGATCTGGCCTGCAAAGAGACTGGAACCAGTCCCTGGGTAGGGGGATCAGTGTGTCACATGGCAACAGAGGCATTTTCTCTGCTCTGTGTTGTGCATTCTTTTGCTGCATGCCAGCATTCACCCATAAAGTCTCCAGTTCCTGTTCTATTCCAAGGACTGCTTCAGTCTCCATTTACCTTCACCACCAAATTTGCAGCTCCACATTGCTGTTAGCAATAGAAATCAGCAGTACTTGATGGCTAGGGTAAGTGAAGGGGGGCACTAGAGTGCTAGAGTAGGCCTGCACACAAAGCAGGAAAAGTGGGGCACTGCAGAGGAAGATGCTGTGGAAGAGATCAGTGTTGTGCGGTAGTAGCCACATCACATGCCTCTATAGGTGAATATTTATATATTATACATACAAGTTAGGCAGTTATTCATAGAAATCAAATTATTTTATATTTATTTAAATTACAGATGAGTAGGGTATTTTCAAATACAAGATGATATTGGGATTAGGATAACTTTAAAATAAGGCTGGCCATGGTACTGTGTGATAGATAGATTAGCCCAGGTTACAGTACCTGACACCATCAGGAATTACCATAGATTGCGTGAATGATTAGTTTAATCAGAAACATTTTTCCATTAGTTTTGTTGAAAGAGGCAATAATGCTGTGCCTTAAGAGACACAAAATTGACCCCAACAAAAAGCCATTTTGTCCTACAAGAAATTTAAATTTATAACTCATAACTTTACAGAGACTCTGCTTTTATATCATGGGGCAATAACAGCAGCAATCTAGCAATGTTATGGAGGTGAAAATTTGTGCCACCTTTACTGCCTCTTACATAGTGCCTTCTAGTTGTCATAGGCCACAATGGCATTGTTTTGCATACCTTCCAGAATTGCAGATCACACCTTGCTAACTGAAAGTACTAGTGTACATCTATTGCCAGTGTATCAAGAGCCTTTGTTGGTGTGTATACAACCTACCAGTAATAGTCACAAAGAGGTTAATAGACAATTCAACTGAAGCTAATTAACTATCTGCCAGCAGCTGTGATAAAAGGCTGCGGCTTAGGAAGGTGGCTTGGCTCCCAGAAAGGTTGGAGACTACTTCAAGGAGACTCTTTACACCTAGCTTGGCAAGGAATGGCTGAGGAGTTTAAACCCAGAAACCTCCTGAGGATGCAATAAGCAGCCAAGGGAATATCCATGGTCCACAATTATTATTAACATAATAATTTCTCAAATCCATGGGAAAATTAAAAGGTGTACAAAATCAGCTAAAGGACAAGTTTCAGTGCTGCTTTCAAATTACACATTCATTTCCTAAGACTATTTGTCATTACCCAGTGAACCTACTGTTTGCTTTTGAAAACTGCTCCAAAAGGGGCAGTCTGTGATCTGACTGCAACACGGTTGCATCAGTTCCCCAAACCTGCCAACAGTCTTTTAGTTGTGTTTGTTTTTGAGGAGCATTGCTTGAAATTCCTTTCCTTTTTACTGTCACTCTTTTGCTCTGTATGAACAGTTGCTCTTTTTTTTTCTTAAAGCATATGAAAGTCTTTTCCTTGCAAAGAGGGACTATATTGTTCAACATCTATCTCCAGGGGAAAAAAAACCCAAATTCTCAGTTACATGAGTTACGTATTGGCATCTGATTATAGTTTAGCTGATATTGGCATGGATTTAAAATATGCTTATAAGTGTGTAACACTGAACATACGCAGATTACTTCATGTATGCTCATAAAATGGATTAACGTACTCCACCAGACAAAGAATGAGTCTGCTCTGAAAGATATGTGTCATCACTCCCTATTTATTCTAATGTTCCTATTCTTGATTCTACCACATCCTTTGCTATTGATACATTTAAATATTTTGGGCCAGTTGTACAACACACATACTCTGATCTTTATATCTTACAGGTGTCTTTCCAATCTTCCTTATTTAGATTATAAATTCTTTGAGGCATGGAATGTAAGCACTACTGACATTTAAACACATACATTACAGAAATACGCTGTTTTAAATGCCCTGAAAATGTAATGAAGTTATTTAGAGTGAACTGTCTATAAAATCAGAACTTCACTAAATATTTCTGTTGTTGGGGTCTTGAAAAGGATTACTTTGGAAAGAATTTAAGAAAATAAGGAATGCATATTTTCTTTTATTAGTTACAGTAGCCAATTTCTATAACTATAAAACCTGTAGTATAAAATCATATGCATGTAGTGGGGTGAAGAAATATGACTCCATTTTATCTTTGAAAAAAGTATTGCATAGCTTATTCCTTGAACCACCAGTAATTTGTACCAGCTTCTTTTTTCAATAATGTTCACATCATGACAAAAGTCATATCAAGTCATATGTAAATAGAAACTTTCAGCTCTTTCTTTATATGGCTGGTATTTTATTCAACTTTTGTTTGTTCGGGTTTTTTCATGTACTGTCATTTGTGTAAAACTGGCCTGGTACATATGAATGTTTATATGGTAGTCTTTAGTCAGGAAAAATGTCCTGCCATTATTAAAATCAGTCTCAGTTTAGCCTGAGGAAAGTTTGCAGAATTTGTCTCAAAATATGAATTTTAATTGCTTGTCAACCCATAATGGGCAAGAGAAAGTAAATAAGAGCAGTAATACATTGTTTTCCATTTTCTGAAACATTACCCCAATTTAATGATTTTTGAGATAATGAGATTTAGAGAACCCAGCTCAATTTCCATTCAAATCAATACTGTTCCAATGTTTGCAATGGTAGTTGAATTGGGCCCAGAGTATGAGAGAAAAATTTAACATTTTTGGGTCGGAATCTCTGCTAAGATTTATGTTCAGATTCATAAGTGAACTTGGGCACTACAGCTGTGACCTAGATAAAATTTAAGTGTCTGAGTCCATGATTGCAAGCTTGTAAATCGTAGTCAGCTCTAGAAGCATCTCAAGTCCATTGGTCCCTCAGTTTTCAGATGCTTACTGTTTTTCTACTGTTGTGATAAGACTAAGCTGCTAATTACTTGGCATCAAGTTCCCAAACTAATTCCTTCTGCCTACCTCACTTATGGCTCTCAGTCTAATAGAGGGGTGCGCAAAATATGGTCTGAGGGCTGGATCCAGCCTGTGGCAGGTCCCTTGGCCCTGCCTGGCCAGCTGCATGGAGCAGCCCAGGCCAAGGTGCTTGTAACTGGCCCCGCCACCACCAGGTGCACAGCAGGGCAGGAGTAAAGGCAGCTTGCTGGCCAGACTTGGCTTCTTGGCAGCCCCTGCCATGGCAGCTCACTTTGCCTGGCTGCTGCTGCTACCAGTGTCTCTGCCACTGGATCCAGCCCCACTGCCCAGACATCCCAGCCCTTCCACCCTGCGCCAACCCCAGGGGTGCCAGACAGAGTGGGTGGATTGTGGCCAGGTAGAGACTCCATTGAGGCCAGCCCAAAACCCCCACAGGAAGGCTGTGCTCAGCCAAGTGGATTGGATGGGGCCGTGGGTGGGTGGGGAGCAGCATCCACAAGTGGGACAGGTTGGCAGGACTGGGGCCATGCCAGGATCATGGACTGGTGACAGCATGGGGCGAAGGCCTAGGGCAGAGCTACGATCTGCAATCTGCCCCCCACACCCCACTGACATGGATGCTGGTTCCATGGGCAGGGCCTTGCAAGGAGCACATCGTGACTCTGCCCCAGACCCCTGGCCCAGCGCTGTCACCACCCTACAATCCTAGCTCCTGTGTAGGGCTGTGGAGGATCAACTGGCACCTCCCCTCCATCACACTGTGCTGGGTTAATATCTCCCTTCCCACTTGCCAGGCAAGCTCACCAAAACTCCTTAAGTGGCCCTCCAGCCCAAACCATTGCCCACCTTTGGGCTAATAGGTACATCATTACAGAAGCTAGGTACTTAAGTCCTTTTGTAGTGCTGGGCTTCAGCCCCTTTGTTCCATTCCATGGGCAAATTCAGTGTGAACTGAAGATGGTCTCGCTAGATCAAGCTCTTAAACAGGACTGCTGTACTGGTCACTTTTATTGTCATGTATATCAGCAACTAATGGTTTTGTTTGTTTGTTTTAGGGCACTCTGAATCCCTATTGTGTGCTTTGGGATGATTCAAGAACGTAAGTCACAGATTTTTTGCTTCTATTACTAAAGATTCAATACTCCAAAACACATAATAATTCAGTAGCCAGTCAGGCAACAAAGGTCATTAGGAGGGCAAGGAGAATGTACTATCTATAGAGTAAAAATATTCCTTTTCTATACTCTGCAGTTATGTTGTTACACGGACTGAAAAACAAACTAATATTGAAGTAGCAGAATATCTCATCAACAAGTATATTTACCTCGATTGTCCATTCAGTCATGATAAGAAAGCTTAAAATTACTATGTTTAGATACTGTAGTTGCTGAATGGCTAGTTCCTTGGAAGCTTATTAGGTAATTGATCAGAGTGATAAATAAGGAAATCTACCTTCAAGTCTTGGTATGATGAATACCATTTTCCATTATGAAAACTTGAGTGATACTTAGGTTCAGTTGGAGGTTCCATTTTAGTTTAAGCAAAATAACATTTAACTTTTGTACTGAATAGCAAAAGACGTATAAACCTCTTATGATAGACTTTTTTTGTGTGACTCCTTTTTTTAATGTAACAATATATATAAAGAAATCTGTCAACGGAAACAAAGCAGAAAGGTTGATTTTGTATATGCTTAAAAGGCGTTTGAGATGGAGGTATTTTGTTATATTTATTTTTTTCATGAATAAGAATAGCCATTAAATTTGCAGAGAATAAGTACTGACTAAGGACTTCAGAAATTGGCCCTGTGTTACAGCTATATTTATTTTAATGACAACTTTTCTAAGTATACAGTGCCTGTATCTAGCTACAGAATGTTGTACATATTTATTAGAAATAGTATGTCTTTTGTTAAAAATAATTTATGTTATTTTTAAGTCTACATTTAAATCGAACTTGGTTGGCAGACAGTGTGAGAATAAGCAAAAACTATGCACTCGATCCTGGAAGCTCTTTATATGCCATAAGTTCCATAGATGACTCATATAAGAAAAAAGATTTGTAGGATTGGATCATAGTTCGTTTATGTGCCAACACATTTCTCGAAGTAAAATATCTGTAGAATAAACTCTTCAAAATAGTTAATGTAATCTATGACAGTATATTACTTTATGTGTATATTTAAGCATGCTACAGCATATTCTTTGATTGTCTCTATAATATTTTACTCACACAATGACACAGTGATGCTTCAGTTACCAATTTTCTTTAGATGTATTGCCCTAATTACCATTTCCACTTTCTCTTTGCCTATGCTGCAATTTCAGCACCCAGCATATTAAAGGAGACTTTACTTGATCCAAGTGTTTCGAGTTCTATGTAAAGAGAATATATATACGATGAGATTAAAATGTGACATTCTGATGAAAAAGTCTACAGGAGTTCAGAATGAACATGTTAATAATTAGTGGTAAAACTACATGAAACAGATGCCCTCTTTTTTTCCTGTGCCATGTTTTTTTACAGAACATTTATTTTGGAATTAATTTATTATAAATTTCAGAAATATTTTCAGTACTTTTTTCTCTATTTCTCTGTATATGAAGCCAAGAATTCAAAAGAAAAGAGAAAAGTGTAAATACTGTTGAAACTTTTATAACTTATATAACATAGCTTTGGGGAAAGAAGGGACATGTTCATGTTGTGGGTAAGAAAAAATATTTCTTATAGTATTTTATTTAATGATGGTTACTACAGCTGCTCAAAAAATTGAAGTATTAGGAATATTCTGGAAATGATAACCATCAAGAAAGAATAGGTAGGGCCTTCAAAGATTCATTTTAAGTACAATTTATTATGGCTATGAGGTGCATTGGATACAGATACCCTGCCCTCAACCCCATGTTATATCTCTATATATGTGTGAGTATGTATATGCGTGCGTATATATGTGTAGGTATACTTTCTTTCATGAAGCTGGTGGTTTTTTTCTTCCTTCAGCATATAAACTGAACACCGGTGATAAGAAAGAGAATTTATTTGCTGTATACTTCTCTTTTTCTTACTCATTTTGGGATAAAATCCACAATGCAGATTTTGTGGTCATTACATGATTAATAATATTTTTTGCCATCTAATTTCTTGCATTGGTGCACCTTACCTGAGTTCCTGTGACCATATTATGGAATTTGTATTCTGACATTGTGAGTTTAAAATTATTGTGAAAGCTCCCTGCACATTGGATGAGTGCCTAATGTTGATAAGCCTAAATGAATAAATATGTACAGCACTACACAATTGGCTGGATGCATTACAGTGATGGTGTGTTGTTGAGGCAGCTTTGTTTTGTTCTTTTTTTTTCCCCTCCACTTTAAAGTAATAAGAATTGGCAAGCAATCAAAGTTAATGAATTAATGGCCTGATCCAGTGTTGCATATCCCATGGAGTTCTGATGTATTCACATCCTTTAAAAATGGCTGATTTTTTTTGCAATCCGGGTTTGGCAAACACTTTGGAATCAATCCAGCAAGAAAGTAGTTAGTCTTTAGATGGAGATGCTTAGCTAATCACTGCTCCACAAATAATGAGAGGTGCTTTAAATTAAATGCCTTTCAAGTACTCTAAATGTTTGCCCTCAGCATCTGTTTAAGATATCCATAACCTCTGAAGTCTCTGGCTACTTAACCTGGCCAGTACCTATTATTTTTATCTCAGTGTACCACAAATCTGTGTGTAGCAACTAATACCTTTCTCCAGTGATGCTATCAGTTTAACATATGCTCCAGGAATGGGGGAAGGAGTTTTGATCATCCTTCACAGATGGTTAGTCAGTGACTGATAATTCTTGTTCCATCCATTCTTGAAGAATGTTCTGAATTTGTACTGTGAGTTGTCTGATCATATCTGGTTCTGTGTCTCCTATCATTTTGATTGTGCATCTTTCTTCTGAAGTCATAGATTCATAGATGTTAGGGTTGGAAGGGACCTCAATAGATCATCGAGTCCGACCCCTTGCATAGGCAGGAAAGAGTGCTGGGTTTAGATGACCCCAGCTAGATCCCTATCTAACATTCCTCTTGAAGACCCCCAGGGTAGGGGAGAGCACCACCTCCCTTGGGAGCCCATTCCAGACTTTGGCTACTCTAACTGTGAAGAAGTTCTTCCTAATGTCTAGTCTAAATCTGCTCTCTGCTAGCTTGTGGCCATTATTTCTTGTAACCCCCAGGGGTGCCTTGGTGAGTAAAGCCTCACCAATTCCCTTCTGTGCCCCCATGATGAACGTATAGGCAGCCACAAGGTCACCTCTCAACCTTCTGTTGCGGAGGCTGAAGAGGTCCAGGTGCCCTAGTCTCTCCTCGTAGGGCTTGGCCTGCAAGCCCTTAACCATACGAGTGGCCCTTCTCTGGACCCTCTCCAGGTTATCCACATCCCTCTTGAAGTGTGGCGCCCAAAATTGCACGCAGTATTCCAACTGTGGTCTGACCAGTGCCCGATAGAGGGGAAATATCACCTCTTTGGATCTATTCATCATGCATCTGCTGATGCACGATAAAGTGCCATTAGCTTTTCTGATGACTTTGTCACACTGACAACTTATGTTCATCTTGGAGTCCACTAGGACTCCAAGATCCCTTTCCACTTACGTGCCTCCAAGCAGGTCATTTCCTAGGCTGTAGGTATGCTGGACATTTTTCCTCCCTAGGTGCAGCACTTCGCATTTCTCCTTGTTGAATTGCATTCTGTTGTTTTCCGCCCATATGTCCAACCTGCCCAGGTCTGCTTGTAGTTGTTCCCTGCCCTCCGGTGTGTCCACTTCTCCCCATAGCTTTGTGTCATCCGCAAACTTGGACAGAGTACACTTCACTCCCTCATCCAAGTCGCTGATGAAGACATTGAAGAGTGTCGGTCCAAGGACCGAGCCCTGCGGGACCCCACTGCCCACACCCTTCCAGATCGATACCGACCCATACAGTACGACTCTGTGGGTATGACCCTCGAGACAATTCACCACCTACCGGACTGTGTAGTCATCCAAGTCACAGCCTCTTAACTTGTTCACCAGTATAGGGGGTGGGATACTATATCGAAGGCCTTCCTGAAGTCTAAGTAAATGACGTCAACCCCTACTCCTGCATCCAGGTGTTTTGTAACCTGGTCATAAAAAGAGTCTAGATTAGTCAGGCATGATCTACCTGCTACGAACCCGTGCTGGTTTCCCCTCAGCATAATTTGTCCTGCTGGGCTCTCGCAAATGTGAGCCTTGATAATTTTTTCAAAGACTTTGCCTAGGATGGAGGTGAGACTGACTGGCCTTTAGCTGCCTGGGTCCTCCTTCCTCCCCTTCTTGAAAATGGGGACCACATTGGCCCTTTTCCAGTCCTCCAGGACCTGGCCCGTGCGCCATGAGTGTTCAAATATTCCCGCCAGTGGCTGTGCAATGACGTCAGCCAGTGCCTTCGGTACCCTCAGATGGAGCACATCCGGGCCTGCCAACTTAAACGCATCCAGTTCCTCCAAGTGACTCTGCACCATCTCAGGGTCTACGCTTGGTAGTCTGGCGCCTTGCTGCTGCCTCTCTACAATCCCAATGCGAGCCTTGTCTTGCCCCTCGCTTAGGAACACTGAGGCAAAGAACTCATTGAGGAGTTCAGCCTTGTCCCCCCTGTCTGTCACCTATTGCTTCTGCCCATTTAGTAGAGGTCCAATTCTACCCTGGGCCTTCCTTTTACTCCCTATATATCTAAAAAACAATTTGCTATGGGGTGTGTGAAGATCTGATCTAACTGTTTGGTGAAAACTTATTTTATTTCACTCCTTTCTATGGAATAGAATATTACTCTTGCATACTACTCTCATATTACCAATCCTTCTTCAGTATATTCACCTTCCTTGCTGATTAATGTAAGTGAGACTATCAATATTCATGGTAGGATGAATAAAGTGGTGCAATTTTTTTCTCAGAAATTTGTTACCACACCTGCATCTCTATTTTTGAAAATTTCTGGCCCTGAAATAGCAATTTCTATTTTTTTATAATATTTTTTGGATTCTAAATATTTTTCACATTAAAGCATAGAAAAACATTTAAGGCAGACAAGGTTTTGGGGGTAAATCCAATCCCTTTTATTAGACCAACTCAAAGAGTTGGAAAAATTATTTGCAAGCATTTAAAGTATTTTTTATTACAATCCTAAGTGCTCCCACTTCCTGGAAGTATTCCTTAAAGAAATTGCTCTGAATAGTTTTGTGGAAACAAGGAAAGATTTGAACCATACCACTATCTTGAGCTCTGAAGGGAGGTATGTGTACCTCTATTGTGGCCTTAAGCACCTATTTCCAGCCCTGGGTCAGGCATCTACATGAGAGCGGATTTATAGTCCAAAACCACTTCTTCACTTAAGTTATTGCTCTGGGTATGGGCAACTGAGTTGCTCTTGATTTCAGTAACAGATGATGATAGTAGTACTACTAGTACAGTATATTATCCTAACACAGAAAAATCGCCCAAGAAGCAGGGAACCTACATTCAGATTTAGTTTCCTCCTGACTTTTTGACAGGATTCAAACCTACATCTCTCTCCATTCAGAAGACTGCTCTAGCTACCTGGAGGATGATTTGGGATGGGAGGCAACTCTCCAGCCTTCCTGTTGAAAGTTGTTGTGTAGTCAAGAATGCAAGGATCATTAATTAGATCAGAGACATAGTGAGAAAGAAGAGCACATCTCCAACCTGGTGTTGAGGGCACTGAATCCCACTGTTCTTCCTAGAAGCATTGCTGAATCAGATCAGTACTATTTTGACTCAGTCACAGCCCTATGCTGCTGAGGACTGGTGTTATATCTTTGACAATGATAGAGAAAGAAGCCAAGAAAGATCAGCTACAGATAGCAACCCAGTGCATATAATCTGTTGTGGTTGCTTTCCTGTCTTCTGATCATCAGGTCATAGCCAGCCACCTTGGCCACTAGCATCGAGTCTCCACTCTTCAGCCTCTTCATGCTTCTCATTACTTTTGTAAACTTGGCTTTAATAGCAGCATAATCATTTATTCTGAGATGAAATGACATAAGAAGTATCACCTTCAAAATAGACAGCAGTCATTGGACAATCTGCCTCCTATTTTCTAGTGCAGATATGTGCTTCCTGATTATTTGGACTTCTTGACAACATTTGGTAAATTAGAGCTACATTTTTTGCATATAGCTTCTCTGGGGATGACAAGTAGAACTGCCTACCTAGGAGACGAGCAGTGTTGCATAAACTCTGCTGTAACTCCTGGCTCTGGCTTCTGGCATCCATCTGCAACCCCTTGATAATAGTAACTCTTCTGGAAAAATGCCTGCTTCTTTTCCTGCATGCAGGCCCAACTATGATACTATTTGCCAACTCTCTCCATTTTGTGATAAAACCTCTGATGCTGTAACAGAATAGAGGAAAACTTTGTAGTTTCTCAATGAATTTAATTCCCTTCCTGAATTGGAAATAAAAATATATGTGGAATCTCATCTACTTTATGCATATCAGGCACTCAGGATGAGTTTCACAAAGGGAAATAGCTTTGGGGATGGTGAGTCAAATGCCTGAGTTCCTTTTCTTTAAATGGAGGTAGTTCAGCACCTGGACTGGTGATTCACATTGTTTAGCACTATAAATGAAAAGCATCAATTGGGAATTCTAAGCCAATCAGTGCAATACATAGAAGAGAGGATGACTGCACTAGCTGAATGTCTGAAACTCTGACTGTTTCCCAGAACAGCTGTTATGGGGCCAGAGAGAGAACAAGCAAGAGAAAGGCAGGAGGGGAGTGCATTCCCCTAGGAGAGGAGGAGTCCTAGGCACCAGTCCTTGAGACTTGAGTCCTTGAGACTGAAGATTCATGTTTGCATTAGTCATCATGGGATAAAATTCACAATAGCATAGGGAACAGACCCTATGTCTGGATCCAGATGTGCAGACATGTGTGGTTTGTGGTGCTATAGACCTCTTTGCAGTGCCACAAACTGCACAAGTTGCCCATTAATCAGTGTGCTGTGCTGCTAATTTGCAGCACAGGGCCAGAATTTGCTACTGGGATTTCTCAGTAGCAAAAAAAAATCATGGAAAAAATGCTGCACAACCCATGCCAAAGTGGCAAGTTCTGGGACAAATGCAGAGACAGGGGAGCAGGTAGCCCAGGGCTGCCTGCTCTTCCATCTTGGTGCACTATGGAGCCCCTGTGCTAAGGCACCCTGCACCCCAACCAGCTGCTTCCTGGGAGACTGGGGCACAGGGAGCCTCAGGATGAGGGACTCAGCAGCTCTGGGCTGGCTGTTCCCCTGTCTCTATGTGCTTTAGTTCAGGGGCTGCACTGCAGAGCCCCCTCACTAACACACCCTGCACCCCAGCCAGCCACGGAGCAGCTGATCGGGGCACAGTGTACTGCAAGATGGGAGAGTAGGCAGCAATGAGCTAGCCGCTCCCCTGTCTCTGTGTGCCTCAGCACAGAGGCTTCACTGCAGAGTTGCTCCACTGCTGGCTGGGGTGCAGAGTGTCTTAGTGCAGGGACTCTGCAATAAAGCCCTTGTGCAGAGGCAGGTAGAAACAGGGGAGCAGCCAGTCCAAGGCTTCCTGTTCCCCTGTCTCGAGGCACACTGTGGAGAGACGCTGGCTAAGACTCAAGGGGCCTCAACACAGGGAGGCTCTGCAGTGCACAGAGATGGGGGAGCAGGCAGCCCAGGGCTACCAGCTCCCCCATTTCCATATGCCTCTCCCCCGCTGGCACAGGGTTCCTCAGTGCAGGAGATGGCAAGCCCCTGCTGAGGCACCCTATGCCCCCCCCCCCCCCCAGAGCACATGGAGCTCATGGGAACAATGTGTCCCGCTGCAAAGCATGCAAGCAGAGTTGTGTACTGGGGAACAAAGTAGTGGCAAAAATTTGTGCTGCTACTATTTATGGGCACAACCCTGCTCATATAGACCCAACCTATGATGCTGTCCTTTCCTAAGTGACTTCTCAGATTTGTCCTTTTCAGGTCTTGAATGCAAGGATGGCATAGGCCCCTAGATTTTTGACTCAGCCAAGATGGCAGTACTTTCGTACTTGTTGCCAACTTTTAGGAAGCTAATCAGTATATGCCTGAAAACTGTCTTCTGGGATGTCTCCAGCACATACGCAGCTTAAGTGGAGTTTCTGTAAGTTTCTCTCTAGGGCAACTGAATTTCACCTGAGTCCCATTCCAGATTTCTAATTTCCTTTGTGAATCTCATCCTTAGTACTGAATCTTGATGTATGCCAGCTGCCCCAATGCCTGGGCCACGCTTGTGTCCCAAATACAAATTAAATGCCACAAGGAGCCATTATAGCATCTGGGAATTGCTGTGGAATATGATGGATAGAAATCTAAACTTTCTTCAAATACAAGTAATGGTATGGGAGCTTTTATGCTAACTGTATGCTATCTATGGATTCTCATGTCCCAGGAGGCCCCTTCGGTGAGAACTTGTGGCAGTAAGAAAACTGATTCATGCAGGAAAACAATACTCCAGTACATAAAGGGTCTGGGCCTAGAGGGTTTTTGTTTTTTGGCTAACACAGGATACCACTGACAACCCTAATCTAAATCACAGCTGTTAATCCTCTAGAGAATAACAGGTATGCTAAGAAAAATTAGGAAAACAAGAAAAATGTGATCTAACTAAACAACCTCAAAACTAAAGAATATATCAGAAAAACTTAAAATTTTGTGGACAAAACACATGCCAAAAGTTGTAAATGCAATTTTCAGGTAAGCCAATTGGAAGGGAAGAGCATCTGTTCAAGTAAATATGAATGTTTTGAATTGCAATTCGAATATATTGCACAGAAGAAAACAATTTTTGGCTGATTTTTTTGCTTGGCTTTGGTGTGATATAAAATAAGACCATCAAGTAGTCCAAATTATAGAGGAACCATCTGGGAGTTGTCATTCACCTATATTATGTTAGTTCCTTTAAAGGTAGCATCTCTTCCTCAGCCCAGATGACTGCCCTAGTCATTAACTAGAGAGTGGAATTCACACTTGGTTTCCCCAGGGAAATGAATATTCAGTTGTTTTAGAAAAGGAGGGTTTGAAATTCTGAAGCCTGATCATAGGTGCATGAATCTGAGTAGGGTAGGATTTAAAATATGTTCTTCTTATCAGTATTTCATCAGCATTTCCTCTGCTAGTGTAATGGCTCCCACGTAGCATGGTGGGTTTTGCGTTGATTCCATTCCTATTCACCTAACGCAAAGTATTTAAAAAGCCCCTGGTGAAACTATAAGTATTGTGCTTTACTTAAAGCACTATAAGTTATAGTGGGAGCAGACTTAACAAACACTTGCTGTTCAGTGGGGGCAGCTGAGCCTGCCCATACTGCTAAGGCCAACAGGTGGGGGGCAGTCCCTCACTCCTCCCAGGAGGCTGCCAGAGTGGTCCCTCTCCCAAGCCCTGCCCCCCACCAGCTGTTGACTATCAGCAGCACGTGGGGGAGACAGAAAAGGGGTGGAGGAAGTGGACCTCACAGACCTGGCTTGGCCCACCCAACACCTGACCCAGCAATTTGGTGGGGCCTGTGCAGCAAAGGGGCTCCCTCTCCCCCAGGTGCCCCAGCCTGTTGACAGCTACAGCCGGCAGCTGCAACACAAAACTGCCTGGCCTGGCATTTGACCATGCTGGGAACTAAGATGGGGGAAGGGAGTCCCGTGCCATGTGCTCCCCTCCCCCAGATTGCCAGGTTGGTTTTGTGGGGGACTGGGCTCAGTCCACATTGGGGGGTGGGAGCTCTTTTCTACTACCTCCACTTCCCAGTGCAACCAAAAGCTGGGCTGGGCAGTCTCATGCTGCAGCTCCTGGCTGCTGCTGTCATGAAGATGGGGTGGGGCGGGGAAAGGAACCTCCTACCACAGGGACCCAGCCTGCCCCCTCCCTGAAGACCTGACCCACCAGTCTTGCAGGGCACACATGGCATGAGGACTCACTCCCTCACCCCAAGTTTCTGGCATGGCTAAAAGCTAGGGCAGGCAGTCTTGTGCTGCAGCTGCTGGCTGCAGCTGTCAAGAGGCTGCAGTGAGGGGGAAAGGAGCCCCCCTGCCACATGGGCCCTCCCCAGATTGCTGGGTTTGGTCTTGCCAGGGCACTAGACCAGATGCTCATGTCAGGGGGACTCCCTCCCCCACTTGACAGCTGTAGCACAAGGATGTCCAATTCTGGCTTTTGGCTTTGCTGGGAACTGGGTGTGGGGGGCAAAGCCCTCCCTGCCACACGGACCCAGGTCAGCCCCCCCTCAAGACCTCTGACCCATCATCCTGGGGGTAGGACTATGCACCTCCAAGATTCTGTTCCCCCACCCCCACCCAGCCATGCAGAGAGGAGACAGAGACATTTTTGTCTTCTCTCTGTAACAACCCAGAGGCAGGGCTAGGCCAGCGCTCTCCCAGAGCAGCTGAGCACCAGCCGAAGTTAACAAACCACTCAGTGAGGGGTCCCGGGACGCTGGAGGAATGTGCCCTACTTTAACTCAGAATGGGATGTGGCACAGATGTGTCATAAACAGCCCTAACTTAAAGCACTTTAGTCTGAGACCACATCCATCCTGGGTTAACTTAGAGCAGGATCCACCATTTTTAAAGCACTTCATGTGCTGTGAACATCCATGCTCTTATAACTGTAAAGTGCTTTCTGCATGCTTAACACACAATAAGTGAAACATCTGTACCTAGCCTGACTCTTTCCAGGCATTGTATACAGAATCCAAGACTTTTGGTTAGGGAGAATATTTTAAAAAGTGTTTGTTTGATTGATTGATATGCAGCCTTTCCCAATGAAGGCTCAGGATAGTTACAATAAGAGAACAAAACAGCCTAAAAGTGACTAGGATATCAACATAGAATAGAGACCCCGAAACAGTATCTCAGTCTAACTTTATATACCAAACACCTATCCAAATGGGAAAGTTTTACAGTACTATTGAAAAAATTCCAGGCTCAAGCTCTAGTGAGCCTTGGACTTTATGTGCTTTAGCATTCAAAATTCTTGTTGAAATCAGCTATTTGAATATGAATGATTAAATCATGGGTTGCAAAGCACCTAAATACTTTTAAATACACATGGTACCTAAATACTTTCTTATATCTGGCTCTAAGTGCTGTGACTCCTATGCCCTCTTTGTGGATCTAGCCTAACTCAGAGCAGTGAACACCTGTACTAAGTAAGGAGTTAGATGTTGCAACACTCAATATTGCCACACCTAAATGCTTTGTGGATGTAGCCCTTAACTACTATGGTTATGAGGGCTATATGAATACATGAATGGGTGGATGGATTGATAAATAGAATGATATAATGTCACACACATACATTTACTTGATTATGGATCAGGTTTTTTTTACCAGTATTTGGTAACTCTTCCCTGCCAGCTTCTGTAGCAAAGGTGAGGCAACATTACAGCAGATTTTCATGTTTCCATACGTTTTCCCACTGAATATATAACTGGTAGGCACACACTGGATTTTTTTAATATCACAACATTTTTTGTCTGGTTAAGTACTAATTTTTGTTTCACAAAAGGTTTACCTGTTCCTAATTTACACTGTGGGAATTCATATCTTTACCTTAAAGTTAAGAAATGATACCTGTCTGCAAATGAAATAAATACCATGAGATTTTACTCAAATTCAGAAATTATCCAGACTATTTCAGCAATTCTGGTAGTAAAAAATAATATTTAAGGTGAAAAATAATGTTTAAGAAGCTTTACCTAGAACAGATAGAATTTTTTTTCCAAAAAGTTGGCATTGATTTGATTTTACTCAATTTTGTAGAGAAACATTCTGTGTTGCACTGAAAATAGTTTTTTACAGAGAAACATTTACCAGTTAAAATGTAATTCATCACATTTTGCCTGCAGGATAAATGTGTTCTTACAGTTCTGCTCGCACCCACAAAAGTGTAGCCCACTAGCATGAGATTTTTTTTCATTTCTCTATCTTAGCATTATGATAAAGCTGAAAAGAACAGTGAACTACCTCTTCCTACTCCTCTCATCTTTATGCTTAAAATCTAAAAGCAGCGCATCTGAATAACTGCTACTCTTTATTAAGGACCAGTTTTGTAATAGTTGTTGAAAAGAGTTAGGAAGGCTTTTGGAAAATTGGGGCCAAAGTGTATCTAGCCAAGTCCCTAAAAACTGAAGTACAAAATGAAAGTTAGTCTGTAATTGGTTTCAGTTCAGCTCTATCCGTTTATACCAAATAGGAGTGTCTACACATTCCTCTTTTAAGTAATTTAGCCTAAAATTGCCATTTTTAACATATATTAAGGACACGTGTCTACTCACACGTGTCCTTCTTGCACTGTAAAAATGACAATTTAAGTCTATGTGAGCCTAAATTTGATATCTGCATAAAGCAGTTACCAAATTTAGGTGCGAATAGCTAAGTCGCATTAGTGCATGTGTAACACTGGATAGACACAGTGTTAATCTGCATTAGCTCATCTGCATGTGCCCTAATGTGACTTAGCTACTTGCGCCTAGATTTAATGTGCTTTAGTGCCTCCACCTGTAGATGTGCACCTAAATTACCTTAATGCACCCTAAGCAAAGATGCATTAAGTTTAGGCATGCATGAATACACATGTAGACATGCCCAATGAGTACCTTTTTACATTATTTGGAGTGGTGAATGCCCAGTTTCTAAGAAGGCCTAGCTCCAGAAGTCTCAAGTTCAGCACGTAAAACATAACTTCATCTTTAAAATAAACAAATAAATAACAAAACCATTGGTTTCTAGCATAGCAAATGAAATATACTATTTGTATTTCTAAGGTAAGGGGTTCCTTTCCCAATTTAAAGTTTTGGTTTTTCCCTATTTAAATTTTTTTTTTTTTCAAGTAGTTCTCTTTCTTGAGATCTGCATATAACTCTATCATCTGTATCTGTATAATGCCCTACCATATAACAACTTTTCGAACACTCCTGTATTGAGATGGATTCAATTAATGCCACAATTCCAAGCAATAGCATACACAGTTTAGATAGTTCTGAGCAGCTGCTTAATAAGGAAAAGGACATATTCAGGCCTATATGAAAATTGGCTCCAGTAAGGATATTCTTTAAAATTTGATTGTGGTGCATCGTACTGTCTTGCAGAAGTACTTATTCCACAACTATTCTGTGTGTGTTGAACTAGAGAAATAGGAGGGTCTTTTTAGAGAGAGATTTTTTTATATATTTAAGTTGTTATAAAATGAATCAGTTTATCTGGGGTGGAATTCATAATTCAGTCACTTTTTGTCACATTGCCTTTCACTAACTCCTACACTATGCTGAATAGGGAGTTTCACTGCCTCCTAAGAATTGCAGCAAAAAAAGGAAATTAATTTAATTATTGCTGATAAGTTTTTAATTTCTGCTGCTAAGTGATGAATCAACCCCATTTTGTAAAGGGTTTAATTGCTATTTATTGCCTGCGTGTAATGTAAATTTTAGGGAACTAAAAATATTATTTTCTTGAGATGTCAGGCAACTATAATGTTCAAATGTAGATAAAAATAGTTAGCTGGTACAGCTTTGTGCCCATCTTTTAAAGATTGAAATATAATCTTTTTGGAAACATGATATCCTTATGTGACGTGAAGAAGACAAATCAGTTAATATAAAAATCACAACCAGGCAGAAGTTGATCACAATGCATATGTTCATTATGTAACCAATAAAGGTGGATAAAATAGGAAGAATGCAGAATCATATGTTCCATATCTCCAAAACACTCATTTTGTGTTTGTATTTTTGCTTTTAGAGTACTTTATATTACAGTCATTGTAGAGATGGGAGACTAAGGCATGAAGAGGCAATGTGACTTGACAAAGATTAGGAGGCCAGTGACAGAGCCAGGAATGGAGCCCTGGAGTCCAGTCTAGTATATTATCTACCCAGCCTCATTCACTGGATGAGGCCTGTGTCATTGGTTTTTTTCTTCCTTCTAAACAAAACAGAATTCAAATATTTTTTTAAAAATATAATAGAATTTCTATTTTTCTGACTGTGAGAGTCAAGGATTTATGTGGGTGATATCTTTTCATTAGAGCAACTGAGTGCCTTGCATTCAAAGGTTGTCTGACTTATCCCAACCATTCAGTTGGTCCAATAATAGAAGTCACACACAAAAAAACATGGGTCTTGATTCTGCTCAAATGTATCATGCTTAATATTATGAGCAACACCATTAAAATAAGTGATGTATGCCAGTAAAAAGACCCATCTACAGATTACACTTAAGGCATGTTTAAGCAGTTAATCAGGCCTTAAGTGGTTACCTGGCCACAGATTCAATCAATTAATGGTGTGATAAAAAGAGGAATAAGCTACAAAGTTATTCCACAAAATATGTATAATAACTTTGTAGCTGCCTCCTATCACACATTAATTGAACATGTGATTAAACACCCCTGTGGCTGGGAGCCCTGACAACTGATTGGGGCTCCCAGCTGGGGAGGAAAGGGGGAAACCCAGCTGCTGTGATTACCCAGCTGTGGGGGGGCACCATGCACCCCAGTGGCTGGGAGACCACAGCTGCAGTGATCACCCAGCCATAGGGGCACACCACACATCCCCATGGCTGGGAGACCAGATGCTGTGATCTGCCAGCTGTGGAGGTGCCCAATGCACCCCTACAGCTGGGAGACCACTGCTGCTGCAAGCTCCCAACCACGAGAGTATACCATGCATTCCAGCAGCTGCTGTACCCCCCTGACTGGAAGATTGCAGCTACTGGTCTTCCAGTTGCAGAGGTGTATGGGACACCTCCCCAGCTGGGAACCCCATCAACTGATAGGATTTCCAGCCATTGGAGCTTGTTTCTTGCTGATTTAGGGCAGGAGAATCTGGTGTTGGGTTCCCCCTGAAGTGGCAATCAGGCGCAATGATATCTGATTCATAGGCGATGCATAGGAGGGCCACAGGGGCCATGTGTCCCCACTGAGATTGGCTGCCACTGCAGCTGCCGCCGGTTTCCACAGGTGGTTACTGCTCGCTACACCCACCCACCTCACCACCACCACCAGCATCTGTGGGTGGTCCCTGCTCACTGCTGACGCTGCTGCCTACAAATGGTGCCCCCACAATCTCAGGAGGCACCAGTCATTCATGATCTGATCTGTGATCTTACAATCACACCTCCTGCCATGCATGTGTAGCATGGAAGGAGATATGTTTGTGTGAATCATGTATTAGATCCCATTGTGCTTTTACCTAAACATGTAGAGGGCCCCTAGGTATGATGAGATCCACCTCAAAATACACTAATGCTGTTCCTTAGGCACCACCTGCATGGTGAGGCATAAGGGTTCAAATCCTTCCTCCAAATCAGGTAGAAAACAAGAGTTGCATCTGGATGTTTCATTTTCCCCCTAAAGTGACTTAAACATTGTTTTTAGAGAAAATCTCTTCCTTCTTTTTTTAACAAGAGGTGGTTAAGAACATAGTGTTGCACTTAGAAACCAAATTTCTAAACCTAGTACTTTAAGAATTGACACAACACTCAGTTGATGAATAGCAGAAAGGCTTGTTTTAATAACTCCCAACAAACTATAAAACTAAATGAAAAACAAAAGAATTTTCCTTAATATTCAATAAATGAGTTATTACAGTCCTTGGATTATCTTAGCTGCAAAGAGATCTTTACCCACAGCAGGCAGGTAGCAGTTCTTGTACAGCTTTACAGAGCGTGGGTCCTTCACTTGTGCACTGGGTGGTGCAAGATGGCTTCTTGATCTATTTTTCAGTCTTTATTTTAACAATGGAGCCTAATTAATACCTGCATCAAATGGCTTATGAAGACAGCGAAGATCAAAGAACATTGGATACAATAGGGCTAGGGACAGACATTACACATAAACTAGTTTAAGTGATCTGAAACTGGTTTAAACCTGGTTTAACGAAACATAAATTCAGTGCACATGAGCCAGTTTCAAGCTTTCACACCTTTCATAGCAAGCAACAGAACATAAGAAGTTCCATTTACTCTGTCACAGCATAGGTCCATCTTGCCCAGTATCCCATCTCACATAGTGGCAGAGAGTGGATGCTGAAAGAGAGAGTGAACTGGGTATGACCAGAAGGTTTTCGACTTCCCTTTCTCACATACAACTGTTTGATCCAGTCTAGGTATATAATGCTAGGGGAAGGTTTGTAGCATCCAAGAATATACTGAGCAGAAGAACATATCTAAGTTCTACCCCTTCCTCAGCGTTTCTGACAAGGTACAAGATTCAGTGTTTCCTTGAGCCCCTAATGGGATTTAGATGGATTTTAGGCAATTAGGACACATCCAGACATGGGTGCACATGCACTTTGCAGTGCTTTTGACGTGCCACAGAATGCATGCAAAGCATGTGAAAAGATTCTCCGCACTGCACATTTGCACTGCAGAGCCAAAATTAGATATCAGGAAATCCTGGTATTTTTAAAAACAGCCTAAAAAAAAGTGAGGCAGTGCATGTGGCTGTAGCATGTACCTCCCTAAACTGGAGCCTGGCCAGCCAGAGCCACCCTCCAGCTGCTGTCCAGGCTCCAGGAACCCAGATTGCCACTGCTGCAGCCCTGGGAGTCCCATCGGTGCTGACCCAACCCTTCTCTACCCCACCCAGGGAATTTCCTCCATGCAAATTCAAGGGTGTGTGCAGGGGTGTTTTCCAGGGACAGATAGCAGAGGCACAATTGTGTGAGGCTGCTATTTGTCCATGGAGAAATACATGTGCATTCTTATCTGGACACACCCCTAAGAGCCAAAGAGCAATTCAAAACTGTCCTTTGCCAGAAACTCCAAACTGAGTAGGCACATAACATTATTAGGTGTTTCCAGTTTGGACTGCAGCTTTCCATAGGCAACCGCACTAGGGCTTCCGCTCAGAAACCAGTTAGGTAGATAGCTGCACCAAAGAAACTAACACCTTCATGAAGTGCACTGAAACTGAAAGTGCTCCTGGGATTAATCTTCTTCATAAATTTGTGAAGAATTCCCTGGCTCTAGTATTTATATATCAAAATCAGTGGTGATATGCATGTTTTGCCCAAGAGCCAGGGTACCTGTACACGTGCAAGACATCTGCTCTGATACATGCTAATTAGATTAATCTAATCTAATTTAATCTAATTGAGATTGATTAGATTAGATTAACTGAGTCTGATGGAGCATACTAATTAGCATGCTCCAGCAGCCTCCACATCACGTATATTCAGCATCCGCGCACTTCAAAATGGTGGTGGGGGCACTTTAACTAAGGCTCAAATGAGCTGCTCTTATTAAAGCATGCCCTGCTCCACCTTGGAGCATGTGTAAAGATGCTCTCAGTGATTAGGTCTTCCACTTCCTCAGTGCTCTAAATTCTAGGCCTTTCTCAACCAGAGGCTATTTGAACCACTGTACTAGAAGAGTGATCTAACCATCAGAATAAGCATATGTTAGGTGAGAGTATGCTCTTCCCTGCTTTTGAAGCTGTGCCACTGCACAGCTGATAATGAATTATTAGGCCAGAAGAAGTAGCAGCAAGAGTCTTCCTCAGTGGTTAGGGCACTTGATGAGGAGTCCTTGGTTACAGTTCCTGCTGCCAGGTTTACTTATGTTCTTAAACAGTCACAGAGGCAGCTTCCCTTTGCTTGCTCACAGCACCATTGATTTTACACAGGATAGTTAGTGGTTAAAAACACAGAAATAAACTTGGCAGCAGGGATTGGAACCAGGTTCCTTTTCCTGACTAGTGGTGGACTCTCTCTCACTTGTTTTCTTTCTGGTTCCATGACTTGGAGTTTACAGCTAGGCAGCAGCAGAAGGGTGGGGAGGTATTCTACCCAAATCCTTTATGGAAACCAGCAAATGGAAGCAAAAGATTTATTCCAAGTCTTAAAAAAAAGTCCTGTGGAATGTATTAGATATGAAAATGACTTAGTCTTGAAGAAACAGAATAGCTACACAAATTAAACTAAGATCATGCATCTAGATGTTATTCAATAGCAAATGAACATTCTTTAGGTTTTTGAATCATTCTATTTAATTTTGTAGCCTAGATATAAATCTGTTACTTCCTATAGGATAGTTCAAAGCACATATAAAAAGATTTCCTTGTCTCCCATTGGTTTTTAAGACTTTTCTACACATCTTCAGCCTCACTTGTCAGACAAGCAACATTTGTCTGAATAGCACTTACAATAGAAACAAAATGTTTACAACCCTGAATAACATTTAGAAATCTAAGAAACCCCTTATAAAATTCTATCTTGGTTTTTACTGTGAACTAAAACATAAATTGCATCTATATAAGTAGTAGTTATACAATAAACAACATGGTAAGGAATATTAAGATACCATCATTTTATGGCTGATAATAGCAATCTGCCTGATAGGGATATTACAAGCTATTTTTACTAAAGTCTATAAAATAAATTTTGGTGCCTCAAAATAATTATCATTTCTCAGAAAATAAATGTATTTGTTATAATTATTATGCTGAGATGTCTCTTGGTTTTGCAATTTCAATTTCCTCATCAGCATTATACCTAAAGCTTATGGTAATCATGCATAAAAGAAAAGAAAAGAAAAGAATGTAGATAACTTAATATGGTTTCAAACCTGAATGGGAATGTGAGGGTCAGGATTACAGAACATGTGCATAAATGGCTTATAAGTAAGTGAAATTGTGCACAATTTTGCACTGCAGTGCATCTGTTAATTTTACACTTCATTGCATACTATCACAGCACAAACAGGAGTTCAGCTAGCATACATATTTTTATTTTTAGGAAGTAGGGAGAATAGAACAATAATTAAGGCCGTATGGAGTTCTTTTGTTTTGTTTTTTAATTTCCAGCGCTCTGGGTCCAAAACTGGTTGAATACCTGGTGAAACAAGTCATTATTCTGGATTTCAAAGCCTTCACTCAATATAACAAAAGTTAGAGTCTTTATTAAAAAGTCCAGGAATAGCACATCAAGAGTGGCGATCATGGAGGATGTGTATTGACAGGACTTTGAAAGAAAAGATGGACCTTACACAATACCTTCAGGCATAACTGAACCTGCTTGTGCTAGGACCTTCAGTGCTAATGTTGTGCCTTTACTTAAGTAAAAGGCATAAGGCCCAAGTAATGAACATAAGCACATGATTACCTTTTTAAGACAATTCATATGTAGCAAAGCACCTAAGCATTTAGTTACCTTTAAACCAATGATTATGTCCCTTTAGCTTGGGACTTAAACACATACTTAAATGCTTGCTGAATCAGGACCTATGGCCTTTAGTTGGAGGTACTAGCAAGCATATTAAACCTTTTCTGGGGACCAGTCACTAGAGGGAAGCATAGACCTGCATGCTTTTCAGAGTTCTCTGTGGCTTTGTCCTTTATGTCCTCCGTTCTTTCACAGCATTTGATAAAGCAAGCTCTTTGCTTATGAAAGCTTAAACTATACGTCTATGATTTATTTAGTCTAAAGCATAACTCTACCCTGCTTTTTGCCTGACTTCATACTAATACAACTAACTACCTTTGTCTGACTACTTTAAGCACCAAATACGTACAAAAGGTTCGCCAGTCTAGTGAAGCTTAAGTCACAGGAGAAGTCATGCCTATGTGTGAGAAGTCTGGCTGATTTCAACAGACCACCTAGAACAAATAGTTATTTGGGCTGGAGCAGCCCCCCAAACTCCCCACTTGCTCTCCTAACTAGAAATCCCCAGTCTGGGGAACAGGCTAGGGGCTTGCCCCACTGCTCCACTCCCCTTCCCTCCCCTCCCCGGCTGGGTTGGGAGAGTACAACCATTCTTTCTTGAAATAAATTTCCTCTCACAAGGGAGATTTTCCAGGCTGACACCTGGAGCAGGCACAGGGGAAGGGAACATACACACTGCTACCACCACCACTACTGTCATTCCTGCCTCTGGCTGGGCCTGCCTCCACATGCAGCCCAGCTGGAATAGGAAAGGAGAAGATCTGGAGCCTCCTGCACCACTCCCAGATCAATGGGGACAATGGCAATGGCAGGCATGGAAAAGAGAGGGAAGACTACGTGTCACGGAGGGGAAGGGAGAATCCTTATCTGACTGAGAAACTTAAAGAAAAGAAAGTTCCCTCAGACATTGACTGAACATTTGTGTGCTCCTGGCTTCTACTAGGAGAGAGACAACATAACACCTATTTGTAGCCTTAGTTGACTATAACCCTGAACTGTACTGTTTCCAGGAAGCAAAACACAATTTTCACTGAATTCCTTTCTTTTCTTTTTTTTTTTAACTAACTTCTCATTCTCCACATGAGTAATTCCTGTGAAAGGTAAATACTAGAGGTTAACATTATATCTTTTAGCATTTGACTAAAGGAATATACTTACTATGAATATATTTCATTATAAATATTAAATAACTGGCAAAAGAATGAAACATTAAAAATAACTGATTTATATTCATCTTAAAATCTCCATATTTTTAAAGATAGTGAGGATAATGTTTATACTACTACCATTTAATATGATTAGACCTTTTATTAATCTTAAGCTATGCAGAATGACCAGACTTAATAAGAATAATACAAATGTATCTCAGGATTTAAATATGTTTAAATGGAGAGTAATATGTTAGATGAACAGCTTCAAGCAAAGCAATTTTCCTAAAAAATACTATGTTGAATAGCTGCAAGATTATGGTTGAATAGATTTTCAACTGAAAGCACAGTGTATTTGTGATTATTTTTTATCATCAACATCATCTCTGATTCTGTTGAGTAAGAGATTTCTTGTATAGATAGTTAGCTTAATGTAATATACATATGCATTCAAGTACACATGCAGGGAATAGCATTCTGCAATCTATGTTATTATTCTGAGAAATGAAGAAAATATCATAATTTAAAATTTCACATTATGGATGTTAATCCCATTTGCACATGGGATCCTAATGCTGCAATCTGTCAGTATATACATACATTCACTCTCCCAGGAAAAAACTCTCCTGGGAGTGTGAACAACTTTGGTTGTTCCCAGGTTATTTTTCTTCTGTAATGGAGTTTTTTAATTTCAGAGAAAAATCCTGAATATCTGTACACTTGTGTTTTTTTCTCGGAAAGCAGTAACTATCCCAGGAGAAACTCAATGTCTGTATGAGACTAATACTGTATATCTGGGGTCCCACTGCAACCCCCCTTATTCTCTGAAACACAGGTAAAATGTTAATTTCAGAAATTAGTCAGTAACATTTGAATACCAAATTATGAATCAAAAGCCCCTCAACAAAGTCCTTAACTTATTGATGTGCATAAATGTGCCCCTACAATTAAGCATGTATATTGTCCCATTGAAATTGCATGTTTAAACAGTATATTTGGGGCCACAGAGCCAGATTCTATCTAACCTTAATTGTCATGTATTGCTATCTTACTCTATGGGTTGTTTCATTGATTTTAATGGCACTGTTTAGTACACAGGCACACATAGAGCAACCACAAAGCAGAAGCAGCCCTGAGTGAACTTCAGTTGCATAACTAAACTAGAGCTTCCCAATAATGCAAGAACAGATATGTCTGCATTATTGTTATTTCAGAGTACTGTGGACATAACCAAGCTAGATTTCAATCTATTAACTCACTTACTAGTAGTAGTCTAGATGTGGCAGCATAGACCTCAGCATGGTTTATAAAATCCACCCAAGAAGCTGGGTAAATATCCAGGCAATTAATCCATTGTGAGCTCCTGCTCCATCTCTAGATTTCTACTGAAAATCTGAAGTTTTCTCCTTTAAAAGGTAAACTCCATGTTTTTCCACAGGAAATGGAAAACCCAGATCCCTGCTAAGGAGGCACACAGCATAACCACATTTAAAGAAACAGTATCATATATAATGGCTAATGCACAATACATCTCAGTGTGCATGGGCAGACACACAAACTCACGTACACACCTCTCTTGCTGAAATTAGTTCAAAAGGAAAGATGTAGAACTTATTTAGGCCTTGCAGGAGTACTAAAGTGGTATTATATAATATGGATAATATTACTCCAGAGCAAGACATGCTTGACTGAATACAATACTTATATGCCACATGCTGCATGTTCTTAGCAGTAAGTAAGAATAATAGCAGACTGACATCTTGAAATAACACACAGTTATGCAAGTTTCATTATATCCCTTTCAGTCTAGTTCAGGGGGAGTAATATAATATACTTGCCAGATACTAAGCTTTTATGATTGATTTCTTTTGTGCTGTAAATTGTTGAAGATATTTGTGTGCGTTTGTTTTTTGGTTGCAACAAATACGGTTTTTTTTCCTCATTTGTAATTGATTTATACAGAAATGTTCAGATTTAATGCAGATTTTCCAGTCCTCTGAGGTTTACCTTATGGTTTGAAAAGTTTCATCTGGATCAAAATTATATACAAATGCCCCATATAAAAGGTGAGAATGCAGAAGGCATTTAGAAGTGCAGATCTGTCCCACTTACTTCGCCAGGTATTCAGTAAAATAAGAATGTTTCCTTGCCTTCCTTTTGCTTTGTGATTAAATGAAAGAAAAAAGATATTGTCACAGCACTTCTCTGTTCTGTACAGTTGTATAGAAACACAATAGTGTAAGGGCAAAAGAGAGTGATGGAAATAGTGCAAGGAAACCTTCCAATTTTGTAGCCTGCAAAGGGTCTGTCGCTAGGGCTGTGTGAAGCTTCAGTTGCTGATTCAATTCAGAAGAGATTTGGTCTTATTCAGTGGCTGAATCTCCAAATCCAAATTGAATCGAGGGACCCATTAAAAGGTCCAAATTGAATCCAAAGCCTCCAAATCGATTCAGAAAAGATTCGGAGATATTCGGAGTTTCGGCTGGGGAGAGGCAGGCACAGCTGGGAGGCTGCAGGTTGTCCTGCAGCTCCTCCGGGTGTGCTTGCTTCTCCCTGAGTAGGGGGAGCCACAGGAGAAGCCCCCAAGGCTACCCTGCCCAGACCATCCCCCACCTCGCTCCAGCCTCCTAGCACCTTAAAAAAAAAGCCCCACACTCACCGGCTGCAGCACCGGGGATCAGGACCTCTGGGAGTTCATGGCAGACCCCTCCCCCCCCATGCAGCATGGGGCACTAGGGGACAGTGGGAATTGTCCCCCCATGCTTGACACCCGCATGGCAGTTGCCCCATGGCACAGGTGCAGTGCAGCTTGGCAGGGCACCATGTGCTGTCTGGGAACTCAGGCCACTGGGGCTGAGTGGTGCCAGGCTCTGGGTGACAGGTGGAGCCGCCCCAGCTCCCAGACAGCATGCAGTGCCCTGCTGAGCTGCGCTGCACCCGCACCATGAGGCAGCTGCTACATGGGTGCCAAGCTGAGGGTCAATCCCCGCTGCCCCACCACTGCACAGGTGGGGCTCTGTGCCTACCTCTGCCCCAACAGGGGGAGCCATGGGAGAAGCCCCCATGACTGCCCTTCCCTTCCCATCCTCCACCCGGCCCCAGCCTAGTCCTGACACTTAAAAAAAAAAAAAAGAAAGAAAGAAAGAAAAGCCCCACACTCCCCAGCTTTGGCAGCAGCGATCGGGGCCTCTGGGGGCTCATCCTAGAGCCTCCCCCATGTGGGTGCCAGGCAGGGGGGTGATCCCCGCTGCCCCCCACTGCCCTGCACTGCACGGGGAGGTGGAGGGACTCTGCAATGAGCACTCAAAGGTCCTGATCCCCGCTGTTACAGCCAGTGAGTGCAGGACTTTTTTTTCCTTTTTTTTATAAGTGCCGGGAGGCTGGGCCAGGTGGGGGATGGGGCTGGGCAGGGCAGCCATGGAGGCTTCTGGAGATGGAGATGCTGGCACAGCCAGAGGAGCCATGGGAGAACCTGCAGTTGCCTGGCTGTGCCTGCCTCTCCCTGGCTGAGCCAAATCTCTAAATCAGCGCTGAATCTCCAATTCTGATTTGGCCGAATTGAATGAGATTGGTGATTCAAATCACAAAATCAAATCATGGTCCTCTGAATCAGCCGAATCCAGATCCAAATCGAATACTTTCCTATTCGCACAGGCCTACTTCAATTATTAGTCACAGGAGAGTGAAGGGGCCGACAGGGGATGGCTTCTTCAATCATCCTACAAGTATAAAGAGAGCCCCCACAAAGCAAAAACAGGTTGAGAGTGAGAATCTATAATGCAGTGAGCAGGTTGAGAGTGAGAATCTATATATACAGTGAGCATTTTCCTTCTGGAGAAACGATTCCTCTGTGAATTTGATATAGATCTCCACTACCTTCATCTCAGGCAATTGTGTGAATATCACATCATGATCCTATGTAAACATTCAGCCTTTTGGTTTATCCAGGCCTAAATGTTTTCATTTGATTATGATCAACACTATGCATTCTGACATCTTGATTACTTAAGGATTAAGAGATTCACAATGTGCTTTCTACAGACAGAGTCAGCAGTTTTCTGTTTTTTGTTTGATTTGAGGGCATAGACCACCTGCAGCCCTTACTATAATATTTGCCTGTTTATAAATGAGTTTTAGTAATATATATTATGCAAAAATATGGAAATAAACTGACCTAGCTCCATTCAGAGAGACTGTGTTTAGGAAAACCTCAATAAATTAAAACATGCTTTATTTTCATCTCCATTATAGAAGGCTTCTTGAACAGCTCTATCACTATTTACTCTTGGAAAAATCAAAATATTTTTTAAATATAAAAAAACTGATCACAAAAGCTAAGCTGACAGAGCAGGCTTCAGGGAAATCAGAATCAAAAGCAATTTCAGAAGTTCTTTGTGGGTAGCATGTGTTCAAAAGTGTCATTTCCCAAACCTTTTAGATAGGTTGGTTGTTGCAGTTATGGGACACAAACAAGAATTCCCAGTTGCTTAAAGTACCTTACTTTAAGCCACCTAAACCTAAACTGGGTTCAACATGTACAGACATTTTTGAAGGCAGCCTGACGTAACTCAGTGGGGAGTGGGGGAGGGAACAGGGTGGCTGGCAGATCTGGGATGGAGTTGGTAGGTCTGCAGCACAGTTGCTCCTTCTGGTGCGGGTGGGGGGCAGATTGTCAGGAGTGAAAAATAGCCCAGTCAGGGTTGGAGAGGCAGGAACAGTAGCTTTGGAGCTGGGGTGAGTTGCTGGGCTTTCCCAGCCCTGGAGCTGTGGTAAACTAACTTCAGATGGGGTGCACCATTTTTAGGGTGGTTGAAGCCCTTGTGACTACTTGCACACCCAGCCAATTATACTGTAACACTTGTACGTACCCAAGATGAATACTAGGCATCCCCTATCAGAAAAAATCATCAGGGGACAATAAAGGGCTGATATACAGTCAGAGAGCAATCTGTAAAACAAAATCAGGAAAGAACAGATATGGAATGGGATTATTATAATATGCTGGGATTGTTTAGTAGATGTAAATTCTCAACTAGGGCTCCCTTGTATTGGAGACAACCTGTCCAAACAATTGTGGCTCCAGCCAGCCAGAAACAGAAGAGAACAAAGAGTGAGAACAACAACAAAATGTCCTTTCTGTTGTTCTCTGTGTAGCATAAAAATACAGAGTTTCTGCACTTACTGGTCACCCTGGAATCTTCAGATTGGCTTCAGAAACACTTTTGTGCAATTTCTCTTCTCATTACAAGCTTTGTCATGAGACAGAATAATTAGAGAACTTAAAGGGTAATATATATCAGCCTTATACTGTGTCACACTTCCTACAAAGAAGAGATTGTAATGAAAGTAGAAGCACACAATCAATCTGTTCTCATGACAACAATTGTAACCAGAAAATAAAGTGGCCTAATTTCATTTTCATGGCAATCTGAAGACTATAATTTTATGATACTTCACAACTGCCATACTTGGGATAGAACAAAGCTGGCAAGTTTAGTTTTAAAAGCCAGCATAGGTCCTATTTTCTATGCTTCTGATATGCAAATAGACCCTAACTTCCCCATGAAATAGAGATATTTGAAAAGTCCTAAGTTTTTACAGCAGCATTTGGTGTGTTTGTTTAAACAGTGCTGTTTTTCATAGGCTTCAATAGCTGTCATAACAAGTATGTGCCATTTATCAGTTTATGTGAGAAGGAATCAATCAGACTAAATATTCTGGTTTTATGGCTTTACTGTCAGATTTTCTTAATATTGAGGTGGCCTGAAATTTGTGGAGCAGAAAAACCCAGTCTCATTCTGCTTAGTGACGAAAACAAAGGAGACCAACCATCTGTGCTTTATTAATAACAATTGTATCTCAGTGTTTTTGATTGCCTCTTAAATCATCTCCAAAAAGCCTAAAAACTTAAAAGTAACCTTTCCACTGCCTATCTTTCTTAATTTGAGTGAATAATGTATTCTGAAACTTAAGAACTAGAACTGAATGGCACATCATTTTTTCTGCCTCCCAAACTAGCACCTCTGTTTGCCTATGTATTAAAATTAATTTAACAAGACAGATAACACTCACACATATAAAGTAGATCCCATTAAGGGGCAAACATCCTGTTTGCAGGGATTACCTGTGTCAGCAGACAGGGCTACATAGCAAGAAAACTAATTAACAATAAAACATTATCAGGAGCATTATAGCGAAAGTTTCATGAATCGTGCCTTATAAATATTCAACTTGTGTTTTTCTGTGCCATGCATTGAATAGTTCCACATGCTATCACATTTGGGTTTTGGTTGTTCTCATTTCTGGTCTCATGTTTTAACCTATTTTCAGTGTGCAGCAGAGTATAAATTTGGATCATTGTTAAATCACATTTTTTCTTTTTTTATTGCATTTTATGCAGCCTTTCCAGAAGAACGTATGACAACAATGACATTTTGGTGTGAGGGATATTTTGCCTTTTACAATAATGTAATCACTGAAATGTGTAGAAACTCCCAAGCAGTTATTTGGGTGGTGAAAAGGAAATAAATAACATATAAAGGACAAAATTTATTTTCAGAAAATCTCCTTTGGGTACCAAACAATTCCATAGTTAATTATTTTTGCCCCTGTTTATTCAGACGTTTAGTTTTAAAATATCTAACTAACTTACCTTTTGGACTGAGGACATATGGTGTATATTTTATTTTCTAAACATTTTGAACATCTGCATGAGGTCTGTTTTTCTAAATACAAAGCTTAAAATACAGTTTTCAATAGCTTTTCAAGAGAGTGGGTTTTTGTTTGGTTTTGATGTACATTTTAGTGGTTTTTTTACAAATGTTGTCATCAGTGATGTCAAGTTCTTCATTATAAAAGTATAAGTTGGCCCATGTAGCTAAATGTTGGTGGATAAATAAAGAACAGAAGTCACAGAGCACTTGAGTATGTTCTTAACTTCAAGTATATGAGTAGTCACATTAATGTTAACTTTGATAAGTTTAGCTTCATATCTACATGTTAAATACTTTCTTTTTATATGAGTAGGACAGCTCATGTGTTTAAATCCATACTTTTCTGGATTCAGACTTCATGTTATAGGTAATAAATAAAGCTTAACTGTAGGATATCATTAACATAAGTGAAAACAATACTGTAGCAAAGGTCTGAAACAAATAGTCTACCCATGCCCATTTTATTTGTTCAAATTCATCTAAACTGATTCAAATATATGCAACTACACCATAAGGTTAGGATGAACTACAAATTTATAAATTGCTGTGTTGATTTTAAATATTTTTGCTTTAAATTACATAAGATATGCTTTCACAGGAAAAAAATAATATTCTAGCTACATCATTTTACCACCCATCAAAGCCTACATACTCGTTGTGGGGAATAGAAAAGTAAAACTATAAAAATCCTTTCTTGTTCCTTTTAAACAAAACATGAATTCATGTTTCAAACTATCATGTTTCAAACTGTCATCAAAACAGATATAATATGAAATTACACACACACACACACACACACACCCCCTATACTGAAATAAAGAGACATGAAGTCAGTTCTACTAAAAAAAATGACTTTGTGAAAGTGGTACAGGGGCTTCCATATCTATTGTCTTTCAATTACCTTGGTTTTACACTGGCTTAGTTTATAGTTTGTTTGCTTGTTTTAAAAAGTGTTATTTCTTTTAACTGTCAGCTGTAGAACTGAATGTTAAGCATTGTTTTGTTCCTTCTAGCCCATCAGGAAATCCATTCTGATTGAGATATTACAGGTGGTGGTCAGGTACACCAGAGGTGTGTACTTCTGTATACTATGAGGTAAAGATTTTTTTAATTTAGACCAGGGTACACAGTTCTGCTGCTGCTATTTTTTAGTTCATTCTCTTTTGTAAAAATAATAATAAATTGATTTTTATGTATACGGCTTCTATCTGTGGATCTCAGAATGTTTTGATAAGGCAAATCTCTAATTTATGTATGAGAAAACTGACTTCCATCTTTAGATTCTGGTATTCAGAAGGAAAAAAACACATTCTAATGTAATGCAAATTCAGAACCCATACTCTTTATTTGCTGCTGCTAAGCCATCTTCATGGATAATCAGAGACTTAACTCTTTCCAATAGCTCCAATTCTTCTATCATATAGGAAACAAACTTCTTATCCTTTTTTCATATATAACTTAACATCTCATGGTCTGCTGAGTTTTATCGTACTGCGTTGTCAAGTCCAGCCTAAAATTTTAGTCTCAGTCTACCAATTCTACCTGCCTGAAAAAACAAAATAACCCCCCCAAAAAACAGATCCTTCTTTTCTCCAACAAGCATTTTGGTCATTCCATTAAAACAGGAAAATCCGTCGCCTTATCCCAGTCATAATGTTTGAAATTCAACTTTAAAATTTCCCTTTAGAATTAGTAAGGAATATGGTGAATTGCAATTATAGCTTCTGTTTTGTTAACACTTGGATATATCTATAGGTGCCTGTAGATGTGGGGGGAAGGTTACTCTGACACACTGTAATTACAGTGTGTTGGAACAGACTTGATTAATTAAGTTTGTTGGAGCATGCTAATTAACATGCCTCCAGCAGCCTCCAGATCTCATGTATCAGTGTTCCCATGCTTCAAAATGGCAGCAAACTAAAGTTTGTTCAATGAGCTTTAGTTAAAGTACCCCAACACTATTTTGAAGTGCAGAGACGCTGATACATGAAGTGTTGCGGGCACTTTAATTAGAGTGGCTCTCAGAGTAGTTCTATTTAAAGAGCCCTCCCCTTTGCACCACCTCTGGGGGGAGTTTGTTCCAGACCAGTTTGTTCCAGACACACACACCATAAAGAACTTTTTTCTTATATCCAGTCTAAATCGGCCTTCCTGGAGTTTATGGCCATTATACCATGTTATCCCTTGTGGAGCTCTGGTGAACAAGTGTTCACCCAGGTCCTGATGTACCCCTCTTATATAATTGTAGGCTTTGACCAAGCCTCCCTTGAGCCTTTTCTTCTCCAAACTGAAGAGTCCCAAGTCCCTCAGCCTCTCCTCGTACCGCCTTCCCTCCAGGCCATGGATCATACGAGTGGCTCTCCTTTGGACTCTCTCAAGCTTCTTCACATCCTTCCTGAAGTGGGGGGCCCAATACTGGATACAGCACTCCAGCTGCAGTCTCACCAGGGCCGAAAAAAGTGGGAGAATGACTTCCCTGGTTTTGCTTGAGATGCATCGGTGGATGCATGCCAGAGTTCATAGTTTCATAGTAGGCAGGGTCAGAAGGGACCTGAGCAGATCATCAAGGCCGACTCCCTGACATGGGCAGGAGAGAATTCTAGGGTCAAACGACCCTGGCTAGGTGATTGTCTAGCCTTCTTTTGAAGACCCCCAGGGTAGGAGCACCACTTCCCTTGGAAGTTGATTCCAGATCCTAGCCGCCCTGTGAAGTAGTGTCTCCTGATCTTGCCTGAATCTACTCTCAGTCAACTTATGAACGTTAATCCTCATTATTCCTGGTAGTGTTTGGGGGAGCAGGGACTCTCCCATAGCCTGCTGGTCCCCCTTGGCCAGGTTGTAGACAGCCACCAGATCCCCTCTCAGCCTTCTCTTGTGGAGGCTGAACAGGTTCAGGTCCTGTAGCCTCCACTCATAGGGCCTGCCTTGCTGCCCCCTGATCATGCGAGTGGCCCTCCTCTGGACCCTTTTGATGCTGTCCACATCCTTCCTGAAGTGCAGCACCCAGAACTGGACACAGTACTCCAACTGTAGCCTGACCAGTGTCACATAGAGGGAAAGGATCACCTCCTTGGACCTGCTCGTGATGCATCTGTGGATGCATGACAAGGTGTGGTTAGCTATCCTGACCGCGTCCCCACATTGGTGGCCAACATTAATTTTCCAATCAATAATGACACCAAGGTCCTTTTCTGCCTCTGTGCTGACTAGAAGGGAGTTCCCCAGCCTGTAGGTATGCTGCTGGTTCTTCCTCCCCAGGTGCAGTACCTTGCACTTGTCAGTATTGAATCCCATTCTGTTCTCATCCACCCACCCCTGTAACCTGTCTAGATCTAGTTGCAGCCTGTCCCTCTCCTCCAGTGTGCCCACTTCTCCCCACATTTTAGTGTCATCCGCGAATTGGAACATGGTGCTTTTCACCCTCTCGTCCAAGTCGCTGATGAAGATGTTGCATAGTGCGGGCCCAAGGACCGAGCCCTGGGGGACCCCACTGCCCACATCTCTCCAGGTCGAAAAAGACCCATCTACCAGCACTCTTTGGGTGTGGCCCTCCAGCCAATTTGCTACCCATCTGACTGTGTAGTCATCGATCCCAGTCACCTAATTTCTTAATGAGAATGAGGTGAGAGACAGTGTCGAAGGCCTTCCTAAAGTCCAGAAAGACTACATCCACTGCAACACCTGCATCCAAGGATTTTGTGACCTGGTTGTAGAAGGCCACCAGGTTGGTCTGACAGGACCTGCTTCGAATGAACCCACGTTGGTTGCCCCTAAGCATGATCTCCCCTGCTGTTCCCTTGCAGATGTGCTCCTCGATAATTTTCTCAAAGAGCTTTCCAAGGACCGAGGTAAGACTAATGGGCCTGTAATTTCCTGGGTCCTCCTTCTTCCCTTTTTTGAAAATGGGGACCACATTCACCCTTTTCCAGTCCTCTGGCACCTCACCAGAGCACCATGAGTGCTCATAAAGCTGTGCCAGGGGTCCCGCAATGACCTCTGCTAATTCCCTCAGCACTCTGGGGTGGAGGTCATCAGGACCTGCTGACTTGAACATGTCTAGACCCACCAGAAGTTCTCTGACTAGGTCCTCACTGACCCTGGGCCTGGCAGGGCCTCCCCTGGGTCTGTTGGGGATCCCAGTGTGGGGGATGCCTCAGTCCCTGCTCAAGAAGATGGAGGCAAAGAAACTGTTAAAGAGGTTAGCCTTGTTATCTGGTGTGACCATCAGATTTCCTAACATATCCTGCAGAGGCCTTACGGTACCTGGTACCTTCTTTTTACCCCCCATATATTTAAAAAAGGACTTCTTATTGTCCTTGATCCGGGTCACTAGTCCCAGTTCCATCTCCGCCTTAGCCATCCTAACAGCCCCCCTACAATCTCAGGCAATGGAGATATAATCCTCCTTGGCCCCTCCCTTCCATTGCATGTACGCCTCCTTTTTAGTTTTGAAATGTTCCTGGATGCTTTTGGTGAGCCATGGGGGCTTTTGAGCACTCCTGCCCCCTTTGATCCATGGGGGGATTGTCACCCTTTGGGCTTGGAGGATCATCTCCTTAAGGACTGACCACTCTTCCTGGACTCCCAATTCCCCTCCCTTCTGGGACCTCAATGCCTCCCCGACTAGTCTCCTTACCTCCTTGAAATCTGCCCTCCTGAAGTCTGGGGCCGTTGCCTTGCTGCAAGCCTTTGACACCCTGTGCTGGATGGTGAATTCCAGTAAATGTTGATCACTATCACCCAGGTGGTCAAGAACCCACAGTCCACTCACCAGGTCATCGCCCGTGGCCAGGACCAGGTCCAACAAGGCATTTCCCCTGGTGGGACTTTCCACCTCATGGGTTAGATGGAGGTCCTGTAATTCAGCTAGGGACCTAAGTGAGCAGTCAGATCTGGCTGACTGCTCTTCCCAGCAGATGTCCGGATAGTTTAGGTCACCCATAATGACCACATCCCTTGACTTAACTGCCTCTGCAAGCTGACCTGAGAATTCCTGGTCCAGCTCGTCCCTCTGGTTGGGTGGCCTGTAGTAAAACCCTACAGTTAAGTCCCTTTCCCCGTGACCCCCTTGTATACAGACGCAGAGCACTTCAGTCTGCCCCTCTTCTGACCCAGTGTTGTTTGTTGAGGATATGTATTGCTCTTTGACATAGAGTGCCACACCCCAACTTTTCCTCCCTGTTCTATCACTCCTGTGCAACCTATAGTCCCTGATGTTTACTGCCCAGTACTGTGTTGGATCCCACCAAGTTTCAGTGAGCCCCACTGTGTCCAAGTTAGTGTTAGCTAGCAGGAGGGCAAGTTCCTCCTCCTTGTTCCCCATACTATGAGCATTAGTGTAGAGGAAGTTAAGGCCTCCTGAAGGTGCATGCACTGCCCCCCCCCCCAATCCCAAGACTGTATGCGTCCCTGCCTCTTACCTGGGTATTTCTTATGCTTGTCGCCTGTCTTGGCTGGGCTGTTCTTGTGGGTGACTCTTTGTTCGATGTTCCATGGCTCCCTCCGTCCTCAACTTTCCCTTCCCCCAATAAGCCTAGTTTAAAGCCCACTAGAGGAGATTGGCCAACCTGAAAGAGAACACACGCTTACCTTTGGGGGAGAGGTTGAGCCCATCCCACCCAAGCATGTCTCTTGTCCTGAAGCATGGGTCATGGTCCAAAAAGCTGAAGCCTGCCTCAAGACACCATTACCAAAGCCGCAGGTTGACTTCCCTGATGTAGGACTCATGGCGTTGTCCACGTCTGCTGACTGGAAGGACAGATGAGAAGACCACCTGTGCCCCTGTCTCCTTCAGCTTGCTCCCCAGGGCTTGGTAGTCCTTCATCAGGTGATCAGGGTTGCTCCTGGCCGCATCATTAGTGCCCACATGGATTAGGACCATGAGGTAGTAATCGGTGGGCCAGATAATGGCCAGGATTATATCCGTCACATTATGAATCCTCGCTCCAGGCAGACAGTAGACCTCACATGACATAGGATCCTGGCGACAGATGGGACCCTCTGTACGTCTCAGGATGGAGTTGCCTATGACAAGCACGCGGTGTCTCTTCTTCCAGGTCAGCTTGCCTCCTTCAGTCTGTTCTGCACATAGACTGGCCCCCTCTCCAGAGGTGTCCTCCTCTCCTTCCTCTTCCTCCAATGCTGCCAGGGCCTCATACTTGTTCCCCAGCTGGACTGGGGGAACTGGTACTGCACTGCTGTGAGCAGCCCTGGCTCTGGAGGGAACCGTCTGCCATTCCACTGTGGAGGACACCTCCTGGGGTTCTTCTTCCTTTGGTGCTTGGCCCTGCAGGGAAAGGAAATACCCGTCAATTCCATCCTCTGCTTCTCTGAACCCACTCAGCCTGCTAACCTCCTCCTGGAGCTCCCTCACCTGCCCCTCCAAGGCCCTAAGATGGGCACCTGTGGGACAGGTGTGGGGACTCCCATCTTCCCCCACTGGTCCCACCAAGCATCCCACGCAGGCCAGGGGGCAGGGTGACACCAGCCCCCCCATGGGCTCTGTCTGGGTGGAGGACTCAGAGAAGCCCTGGGTGGGTGGCGCCCCCCTGGCAGGGGCCCTAGCAGGACTCTGTGTCCACACCATTTTCTTTTTTTTTTTGGGTGCGGTGCCTTCACCTTACCCTTGCCGAAATCTTTTTCCTATCCCCTCCTACTTGCCCGCCTGCGTGAACACTGGCACAAACACCGGCACACCCTTACAGAGCGCGCCTGTTTGCATGCTCTGTTCACGCGCAGCTCAGGGGTTTGATTAGCTTTGCCAGCCACAGCATCACATTGGTGGCTCATATTCATCTTGTGGACAATCAAGATCTCCAGGTTCCTTTTGGTCATGGTGCTAGAGAGCGTAGCACTGCTGAACCTGTAAGTGTGCTGGGGGTTCGTCCTACCAAGGTGCACTACCTTACACTTCTCTAATGAAGGCCATCAGGTTTTGATCAGCCCACCTTGAGAGTGTGTCCAAGTCAGCCTGTATCCCCAGCCTATCCTGTGGTGTGCAGTTACTGTAACATTTGTAATTTTTTTCATGATAATAGTAATACTTTTTTTAATCTCGTCTTTGCAGCCAAAATGATTCTGCAATGTTTGTCAGGTGATCTGACACACAATGTAGTTGTGTTAGTGGCACACAGAATATTTAGTGCCTATACCTGTCATAAGACACTCTCAACAGAGTTTCTTATTCAGCCAAAAATCATAGTTCTTTTTCCTGCAGGGTGCACAGCTCTGCTTCTCTGAACCTGCTCCCCCATGCCAGGAAAGCAGCTATAACTTTCTCCAAACCACCTGAATTCCTGTTCCACCAACCTATTTTATGTGAGGGAGTGTCTCCTGTTCTTTCAATTCCTCCAAATTAACTCCAATAAAGCAATAGGGCTCAAATCTGTAGCCTCCGATGAACTATTTAAATACCAAAGCATTCTGTTAAGCTTGTGTGACCAGCGAGATAGTAATTGTTTTACTACTGCTTGCAGAAAACATGGTGTCCACCGTTCTCCATTTGTTTCTAACAAGTCATTGAATTTTTGTTTTCCTTTCACTTGAATCAAAAAAGCACTGTTGCTATAAAAGAGGTTCCACATTTACCTCCGTCATAGTGTGTCACCTTCTTACCAACTCTGATCCTCATTATCATTGTGTGTAAGCAGGCCTACCTCTTAATATGTGAAGATGTTGTTTCCACAGGTTTTTCTCAGGGGTTCAATATTCTAGAAGCATACACACCTTGAAAGAGGCTTTAAAGAACCCTACGCCTGCAGAGTTCTCCATTTTATCAACAAACAGTTTGATCATTCTCTTATGAATAGAAAAGCCATCTCTTTTTCCTATTACTTGTAACCTCTTTGTCCTGTTTTGTATCACTTTAAAAACTCCCGTTTAGTAATCTGCAATCTAGAATAAGCAAAATAGATGGTGAGTTGCAATTATTTACCAGGGCTAGGGACAGACATTCAAAAAGCCTGAGCCTGAATTGATTCAATCTTTGCAGTTTAGTCTAACCTGCAAAGCTAGAACTGATTTGGAGGTAGATAAACACTACCTTTTAATTCCAGAAATGCAGGCACATGCCTACGGTGGCTCAGGCTAGAAGCCTGGGGGTGCTAGAACAGCCCTCCCCTCCCTTCAACAGTGGTGAGCTAAGCAGGGCATGGCCAGGCCCTGGCAGGGCACTCTGATTAAGGAGGGGTGTAAACCCCAAGCCTGCAGTCTCAGACTTTTACCCACTGGCTACTCAAGGAGCAGGAGTGTTGCCAGACCCTGCATCTCTTGATATCAAGTTTTTCAATCTCTGTCTCCCTGCTTCTTCAGCCTGTCTGCAAACCAGGTAATTTCTAACACTTTTCTCTGTCCCTGCTTGAAGACTTACAGATTGAAGCCCCCCCATGGGCTTGGTTGCTTGAGAGAACAAAGTTTATCAGCCCATCAAGCCCTACAGAAGAAAACATCTCTCTCATTAGTTTCAAGCTCTCCTTATCTGCAGGGTGCAAGTTACTAGCTGTCTGCCCTTGTTCCAGTGAAATTGGAGACCCACACAGACACCTCTCAGCATTAGCTAGCATGGGGGGAGCATGGCCAGATGCTGGGTCCCTGCACTGGGGTCCCTGCTGTGGGAGAGGGCCAGGAAGGGGGATCCCTGCTTGAGCAGCCAGCAGAGGGGGAGGGAGGGGGTACTGGCAGCTGCTGCAGCCCCTCAGCTAGCCAGACCAGTGATAGTGCTCTGGCTAGGAAGGAGAGGGGCAGGGCCAACCCCGCTCTGCTCCAGCAGACAGCCCCGCAAAGCATCTGGGATGCTGAGGGACTCTGGTTTAAGTTAAACCAGGAAGGAGTCTGGGACAGATATTGCATAAACCAGTTTGACCCAAATCAGTTAAGTCTGATACTACATTTAACCAGGTTTATCTCAAAACACTTTCAGCTATTTTTAAACTGGTTTATGTGCATGGAATGTCAGTTCTGTTACAAGTTTAAACTAGTTTCTGATCACTTAAACCAGTTTATGTGTAATGTTCATCTCTAGCCCAGGAGCCAGATTCAAAAGCTATTAGACACCTTAGGCCATGTACAGACATTACACTTTTACTGGGATAAGTGATTGGAAATCACTCTATATCTATAACAGAACAGCAGTTCAGCACACATAGATTGGTTTAAAAATGGTGGCACCACCCTAAGATTTGTACATGCCTCCTCCCCCACCAAGGGGTGAATGTGGTTTCTGTTCACCACCAATCTAACCTATGCCCTTACAGAAAACCACATAACTTAAATTGATTCTACCTCAGGTTTTTTGAGTGTCTGTACCTAGCCTTAGTGCCTAAATTCCTCTGGCTTTTTCTAAGATGCTTAGATATTTTTTTAATCAGGCCCTATGTGAGTAGCTACAATACATAACAAAGAATACTTTCTTTGAAAGTACTGTGAAAAAGTTGATCTAGTTGGCAGGATAAAGGGTAAGGCTGCTACAAGAAAGAAAAAGATTTAAATACGTCAAGATGATTAGACAGAAAGCATCAGATCTGAAGTTCTCCATAGTACTTCACTTTTTGAGGGAGAAGTTGCAAGAAGCAACATCAGCTTGCACATTAGGGCAAAGATTTGAAAATTTTCTATGTAAGACAGTGTTGCCACAGCCACAGGAATTAAGAGTGTATATAATTAAGCATGTGTATAATTGTTATTGATGTCTAGCCCTGTCACAGGGTATTGAAGAAGAAAACGATACCAGGAGTTCTAGCTGCCAGTGGCTATGGGATTATTCAGCAAGAGCCCATCTGATGAGGGTTGACTGGTTTTACACTGCATTTTGGAGGGGTTTTTTACTACTTTTAAAGAATCATTTTGACAAACTCCCTAGTTTTCCTGAAGGCTGACTTTGCAAGGATCAGGATTAGCGACTTGACACAATTCCCATGTAGATTAGGAGTCACTCCAATAAGTTCAGTGATTTAAAATTCATTTTAGTGAAGTGAAATCAGTATGACTATGAACAGAATCAGGTTCTTCACATTTCCTTTGATCAGAGCCTATGCCTTCACTTGTCATTTGGTGCCCTTTAAAAGACAGATGGAGCCCATAAAAACATTCTGACATTTCTAATTCTCTGCAAGGAAATTCCCAAACGTGCCTTTCCCTGTCTTAAAGTGGCTCCTGAATTTTAAAGTAAGCTTGCTTAAATTTACATACCATAAGTAGTCCAATTGAAATCAATGGGGAAACTTTAAATGTGTATAGCTGAACAGAACTGAAGCCTTTTGCTATTTATGGCAAGACATTTTGCAATAACTAATAAAAAATAAAATTAAAAGAATTCCCCAAACCTTGTTTAAAATCCATTTTTATTAGCCCCAAATCTCAAAATCAGTCTTCAAATCACCTCAAATTTGAGTTAAGAGACATGCTGGCATTTTGTCTTCCTGCTCACTCCTCTCATAAAGATTTTGGAATAAGGACTAAGAGGAGAACCAAACTAAAAAGGTGCTTTTTCCCTTTGTCTTTCTTGTATGTATAAAAATTGCAACAACTGTATGTGGCTACTGGCAGAATTTCAGTGTTTTGCTTGTGATGAACTGCAAAATAACACCCACCAAGATGCATCCCACATTTTGCTATTTCTAGCTTCCTTGATTTTCATTTCCTCTGTGCTGTGACATTGATCACAATATTCCAAGTATCACTGCAGATATATGCCATCTCTGAAGGCATAAGCTTTCACAGGGGGAAATAGCATTCAAAGGTATGTCTACATTGCAAACATTCAGTGTGCTATGGTGAAGAGATACTCAGAGAAATGCATCATTCTTGGTGTCTCTAGTGAAATTCTCTCTTCCTAACTTATGTGCATTTCTCACAAATGAACAAAACAGGCAAAAAACTATCACTGGCCTAAAATATATAAAAGATTGAAGGTATAACCTATCAGAGTGAGAAATGACTCTACACACCCTTGAAAAAGGAAAATGGTCAGATTTTTATTAATAGAGACAGAATTTTTGTTTCAAAAGGTGTCAAAATATTTCAAACTATGATATTTTCTTGTATACAAGCTATTTGAAATCTTTTTAGAGGTTTACGTTTCTTATTTAGAGGCCTATGCAGCTGGACATATACAGCAAAATCCTGTTTCACTTTACATGCCCATATAGCAGTTACCCAGCCACAGAACTGCCATTTTTGGCACTTATCACTGTTTGCAATCCTACTCCACATGCAGTGTGGATGTATAGGCATTTACATGGCTACAGACCATGGGCAGTAGGCTGTTCTCTGGCCAGGCAGGTACATGGTTCTGTACGTATGCACTTGAGTGAGCATAAGTCACAAAACTGTTTTAAGGCAAAACCCCATGACTTGTGAAGCTGGCATCTCCAGGCACACAAGGAAACAGCTTCAAGAAGCTAACAAAAATGCTAGACATGGGAATCCCCCCCATTAGACTGCTCACTTAGGCAGCACCTTACGTGCCTCCATCATCTTGGAACCCTATTCCTTTTATCCAAGAATATATGCCCAGGAAAGAGAAGACCTGTATTCTTCTCACTGATTCCAGTCCTATTATAACCCACCTTCATCTTAGCCTTAAGGGCCAGGTCCACATGAGCAGGGATATGCCCACAAATAGTAGCAGCACAAATTTGTGCCGCTACTTGGTGCCTCAGTGCCTGCCCCTGCACATGTACTTTGCAGTGGGACATGTTGTCCCACTGCTCCACGTGCTGCACGCTGGCCTGGCTAGGGCACCGGGACACCATCCTGCAGTAGCCATCCCCTGCGCTGAGGCACCCTGTACCCTGGCCAGCCAGGAAATGGCACATGGAATGCGGGAGCAAGCAGCCCAGGGCTGTCTGCTGCCTGGCCATCTCTGTGCAGTGTGAAGCCCCCATGCTAAGGCACCGTGCACCCCAGCCAGCTGCTCCCTGCCTGGCTGGGGCACAGTGTGCCTCGAGGCAGGGGACTGGGCAGCCTTGGGGACTTCACTGCAGAGCCCCTGTACTGAGGCATGTGGAGCCCCCATGCTGAAGCACATTGTTCCCCAGCCAGCTGCAGAGAAGCTTGCTGGGGTGCGGTGTGCCTTGAGATGAGTTTCACTACTACAAACCACATGTGCCTGCACATCCAGATCCAGCCAAGATATCTAAGGTAAGATGAGGAGAAGACCCAATAACTTTCTCCCATCTAGGAAAGTGAATGTTTGTGTGGGATATAGAGTCAAACCCTTATATGCTAGTTCTGTCCGCATGGCTCTTCCATTCCTTTCCCTTCGGTGTGCCAGGTTCCATTGGAATGATGGAAGAAACCCACAGCCCTGCATAGCCTAAAGCCTGGTAGTTAGAATAACCTCCTTTAAAAAGTAGGACTGCATTTAAACCCTCTCAGGTCTTTGAGGGCCTAGAATCCAGGTCTCTAACATCCTGGGGAAATGCCTTCGTCACTGAGTTACTGGAGAAAAATGAAAGGTGGTTGGGCCTCCTTCTCATGATCTGTATGGTGTAAGGATAAGATGAAGTTATATTAGGCCAGGTACACATGTTGCACTTTTACTGGTATAAGTAATTGGAAACCAATCTATACCCATCACAGAACAGAAGTTCGGCACTCAAAACCAGTCTATACCCATAAGAGAACAGGAGTTCAGTGCACACAGACTGGCTTAAAAATGGTCAAACCCAGTCTAAATTTGTTTCCCCTCTCCTCCCTCCTCAATCCCACAATGTGTGCACTGTTCACTATCCATCTAAACTATGCCACTTACAGAAAACCACGTAACTTAAATTGATTCCACTTTGGGCTTTTTGAATGTCTGTACCTAGCCTTAGTGAAGTGACTGCATGCCAGTTTTCCAGGAACTTCAGGAATATAGAATTGTAATAGATCTTAGAAACTTAGGGGCAGAACTCACTTTACTGATGAGGCATGCAAGTGACACTTACCTAGTTTTTAGGCAGCTCAGTCAGGAAACAGTATTCTGCTTTGGCCCATGTAACGGCATGAATTACGATAACACAAATTTCTTATGCATCTGCGTTTTTGCCATGTGTGATGAAGCTCATCTACTACAAATACTCAGAAGTGATTTCATATAGCCATAAAGGCATCCAGCTCCATTTACACTGAGTTGCAATTCAGTTTCACTGTAAAAATACAGAAAAACTTCATGAGGCCCCAAAATTAATGGATAATAATTAATAATCCATAGCTAGTACCTGTTTTTCCCAGCTTGCAGTATGGTGGTCATGGTTTCCATTTCTTGCCTAGTACCCATTGACTACAGTACTTACCTTGTACATGGGAGACGCAGGCTATAGGTTTGCCCCCCCCCATCAGAGGATTTAAACCTGATCATTTATGTTACAGGACAATGATCTGGTCACTAGGCTACAGACTAGGTAAATCCAAGCACATCTTGTTGAATCTAGGCCACTTGAATAATAAACTTGAATTCCTTGAAGCCAAGGAATTAAGGAGTCCTGGGAAAAGAAGGATAACAAATAAGAGGAAGCTGGGCTCCATGGCCCAGGAAGGTGGCCCTTATCTAGGTAGGCAAGGCCCTGACTTCTAATGTTATTTGTATATTTTACAGTAAATAGTTATGGGAAAGGTATAAACAATACTGCAGAAAGAGGGCAGGCTTCTTCACTTTATCCTTTTAAGTCTTAAACTGTCTCCCAGTGGGGCTGGAATAGGTAGCATTACTTACAATGGTATTACTTTAGATTTACATCAGTGCACTTGACATTAAATAATTATTGGTTAAAATATATAACAACATTGGGAGGAGGAGGCAGAACCCAGGATTCCCTCCCTGGCACTTAGGTAGTTTTTAGGCAATTTAAGGGAAGCTGGTGGCACTTGACAGCATCTCTGTCCGTGGTGCCTAAATTGCTAATATTACGCCTCAACTTGTCCGGTATAATTTGTGTAATGCAGTTGTGAATATAGCACTCTTGTGTGATGCTGTTTCTCAAAACTAGTGCTTACAGCTTTATGTCTGGAAAGTGAATGCTTAGAACTCAAGTTTCCAGAGTTCAGGCTTCATTCTCCTGGTTCTAGATGCATGTAAGTAGCTGCTTATTAACTTGTATCAATCATTTTAAAATTATGTCAGATATTTTCTTTTTTATTGGAATGTGTTTATTTTGTATAAAGCTGCTATATAAATATTTGTTAAATAAGATAAATTTACTAGAGAGGAATAAGTAAAGGTCAAATCTTGCAATTCTTATTCCTTACTGTGTGAAAATCCTTTTTCTTTCCATTGGAATATTTCCCAAGTAAGAAGCATAAGGTTTGTACCTCATATAATAAACGTAAGTGTTAAGACTGCACAGTTCTTAAGAGACTATATGCTATCATGTTTCCATTGCAGGAAAAACATTTTGACTAACATACACACTAATCTGAGCAATTATGAACTTTTCATGGATTTAACTACCTGTTTCTCATGGGAGTAGAGTTTACATAACTCAGATATCTTTATAGCTTCCACTCAGTCCTTGAATGAAAGGTAAAGGGGTCTTTTAAGGAAGATAAGACAGACCATTCAGAGGTTTCTTTTTACTATAATATTCTGAAATAATACAAGCCTTTATTTTGAAGATTATATTGATCAAAATCTTTCTTGTATACATATGGATATGCTCTGCCTTCATATTTGAGTTCTTTGATCCCTACTTCCAGCAGTTAATAATCACTCATTTAAAAAAAAAAATCCTCTGTACACCTCTGTTAGCTAACAACTGTTGAAATGTGCAGGAAGCAGAAAATTATTATTATACCAATTCTGTTTCTTATTGTATCTTTAATACCTCATTTTTAAAAATCTAACCAAAGATGTGAGTTTGGAAAGAGAGGAAAATATTTGTATAGGAAGAAACTTAGCTATTTGAATAGTGGGAACTGAAGCTTTGGCTTGCTTCTTTGTATAGTTGTCTGTCCTTTGATCAAGAAGCCCAGTTTGCTGGACCATGTCTAAAGGCAGAAATAGCAGTTACTCTGAAGAGATAAGGAGCAATCATTGTATTTCATATTGAGTATATATATGGTACATGGCTAACAAGATAGTGTATATTTCCCCCTTTCTTAATTAATATTGTAGAATAGAAAAAAACTGGCTAAAATGACAAATTTGAGAGAAATAGTTTGTTGAAAAAAAATCAAAGTCTATCAAAATAAGAGTTCCATTCCATTTAAGGGCTTGTTTGTACTCCTATTAAAGTAAATAGGAATCTTTCTCTCTATCTATGAAAGTATAATCAGGCCTATAGTAAATATTATTTTTAGGCAACTGCTAGTGCTGCAATAAGAAAATGGGGAAAAATAACCCTGTTCTTAATATTGCCATTTCTTTTTCATTTTTCACATTATGGACAATTTTTTAAATATTTCAAAGCAGCCCTTCTGGGGAACGTTAAAGATTAAACTTGTACATATGTGGATTTACAGGCACACAAAACCAGAAAACTTTCTAAGTCAGCAGTTCTTTAAAAAAGTCATCTGTTTCAGTCTGCTGCAAGTACAAAATATACATTTGCTTTTTGGTCAGCAAAAGCTGCTATAAGCAATATTTTCTACGGTTATTTCAGTTCATGTTTCTTTCTTAAAACTTGTGTGTATAATTTCAATAAAATGATGATCTCTCCCCTTCTGCTATAAAACACAAGGGAAATCTTCCAGTTAATGACTCTCTCACTCACTCATTCTTGCTCTCCCTCTCATATATACTGTATTTCACACAGAAGTACCTCAATTTGTTTAACTCAATTTCACAGTTCTACTAAAATTCCAAGCTTACAAAAGACAATTTAGAACTAGACAAAACAAATAATAGAAAACATGGTTGCAAGCAATTTCTATGCCTCATGTGGTACAAGACTTGATTAGAGCTACCTTTAATATGCATAAAAACAAAATATTAATATCATACTGCTACATTTTCTAACAGATTATTGAAGTGTAGAGTTTCCCAATTTCTTTAGGTGCATTCCAGAAGTTCCATATGAGAGTGGAAGTAGGTTATAGCTGAAGATATTGTGAATGAATTTCTCTCCCTAAGAAAATCTTTTCTTGGAAAACAATCACTTCAGGTAGTTTTTTTTTCTCTAAGTTACCTCTTTCTAGCACTCTTGTATAGTAGCTGGGGACATCTTTTTATGTTTGCCTCTTCATGGTATTGCTTTGAGAATTCAAATATTTGAACACTAGTTGTTTCTGATCCAGTTTATGCATCCATTAAAGTCAATTTAGCAGTGCTAAACATCAGAGCATTGTGCTCAGAATAAATATACTTTGTATTTTTTAGCACAAATAAGAATGATACTTTTTTGGTTTCTATTCCTGAAGCTACTATGAACAATACCCATTTTAATACCTCAGTGGCATCATCTACATGAGACAGTTCACTGCACAGTAGCCTAATCTACTACGCAGTAGAGCATCATCTGCTACATGTACACAGCATTTACTGCACAGTTGGCTACTACCTGTATATATAGGTAATAGATTTACTGTGCAGTAACTACTGCGCAATAATACACGTGTAGACAGCTGACCAGGAGCAACTTCCAGTCAGCCAAGGCAGCGGGTGAAGGGAACTGGCCCCTCCCCTGGGCAGCTACCTCCCAGCCCCTACTCTAAATCGGCAGAGGCTGGGAAGCAAGATGCTGCCCAGGGCACTGAACTGCTCCTGTCAGGAGAAAATTTGCTCCCAGTAGGCCCATGTGCAGACCTATTCCTGGGGAAAACTTATTGCACCTTATTTTACTGTGCCATAAGCTTAGAGCAGATTCATAGCACACATAGATGCACCCAACCTGGATTAAGGTTTATCTATCAAGGTTTTATCACAATGAACAACAAATTTATTCAAAATCTCACACCAAAAATATGACAAGAAATAAATATTGCTCCTTATCATAGCAGAAATAAATAACATTCATGGCAGACAGTGCCTGGACTTTGTAAGAACAGCAAGCAAAACAAATTAACTTCCTCAGTAAAGGAACCAGGAGCAATTTATTTCTTTAGTATAGAGAATTCTCCTTGTCCATGCACAGATGTTGAGTTTCTACCAGGAGAATCATCGTTTTTCCAGCAGAAACCAAAAGTGTGCAAACCTTCAAGCTTTTTCACCCAGAACAAAAATTGCCACTTCAGGAGAAAAATAAGCCAACTACAGTGAAGCTGAAATCACTCCTGGGAGTTTTTTTCCTCTCTGGAGACCAAACATCTGCATACTTTCCCCTTGTTTAACTCCTTTTAGGGAAGAGTGGAGACAGGAAAGGCTTCTGTGCCTTCACGAACAGGCTACCTCAGTCTGGAGAAGGTATGGGGAGTAGTTGCTCTTGACCTTTCTGTAGACCAGGAGGGAAGGAGAGAAGCACCTACCAGCTGCTCCCCATCTGCTTCTCACACTGGAGTTCCTGGTGTAAGACATAGGCAGGGGCTTTGCTGTGCCGCTCCCTCCACCCCGCAGACAAACACTGCCAGCTTCTCACACCAGTGACACCAGGTTTGCCCCACTGCTCTGGTCCCCTGGGAATGGCAGAACTGGAGCAGGCCACACTTTCTCCAGACTGGAGTCACCCCTGTCCCAGGAAGGCTTGGTCAGGGAAGCAGGGGAAAGAGGACAGGTACAGACTGAATGTCTGTATTTCTGCCTCTCCTAGAATAATTTCTAGCAGTAGAAATTTTCCACTGCTGGAATTGAATGTTTGTACGTGGCCTCTGGGAGCCCTCCTGTGACAGGAGTATCATCCCTCAGGGTACCCTCTGCTTGCTTTCATTTCTCTTCAGTAAGCAAAACTTGAGTCTCTTGCTAAGTTTGCCAACATGCATGAGACTCCGAGGCTGTTCTTTCTCCATTTCAACTCTCCACATTTACAAATCTCCAAATATATAATACAAATATCCATATTTTACAGCTCTATCATCATAGTTTCTTGATATATGAAGACAGTATCAATATTGACTACCTGGGCCATGATATATTTGCTAAAACTTTTAATCCTGCTCCTCTTTCCCTTCTCTCCTACCTCTTCTAAGCATGTAGTCTGTACACAAGGTCACACACAGGGCATGATTGACATTTCAAGGCCCAAAGGCAAGATTCAGAATATATTATTTTCTAGCAACAGAAGCAGCAGCAAAAGCATCTGGTGCTGTGCCTAGCTCCGTTAATTGGTACACTGGTAATTGTGATGCTGCCTCTGGGACAGATCCAGAATCTGTCTGCTGAAAGATTGTTTAGGACGTATTGTCTTCCAGGATACCAGCTTCTTTTAACAGACTTGAATTTCAGAGATGTGCATAGTGTCTAGCAGTTGGATTACAGATACTCCAATTGGACCCAAATGCATGTATTTTAATAGGGCAAAACGTAGTTTTCAAAATTTGATTTTAAATTTACATTCAAAAACAATTATCTAGATTAATTTTAAACTTCATCACATCTAAAACATTATTATAATTTTTTTCCAGCTGCTGACTTCTAACAGCAAATTGAAATAAAACATTAGCATTAAGTGTTGTGGATACCCAGACTGAGGCATTGAGACTTCTTGACAAGCAGACTTTAATAAATTTCAAATCCATATGGTGCTGGGAAAATGTTCTTTGCTCTGAAATAATTGTTCCATAGAAATTCTCTAATTTAAACACATCTTTGAACTCCCTAGTATTTATTTTGGTTCAGTAAACTACTAACAAGTTTCTCATGTGTATGGGTTCTTAATTAAGGATGCTTAATTTCTCAAGAAACCAAATTTAGAGGAATATTTCTGATACTACAGGCTTCTTTTCATAAAAAGTGAGATGAGAAACAGTTCTAGTGTAATTCACAGTGCCAAAAAAGCAAGAAAATAGTGTGTTTAAAATATGAAAACATGATATCATAACTTTTTGCCATGTCAGGCTGTAAATCAGTGCATCACTGGGGAAAGGACCAGAAGGAACCTCTTAGGTCACTGACAGTCCTATTCCAGGCAACCACATCAGATAATCCTGGTATTAAATTTATTGACCTCCATATTAAAACTAATAAACTGCCTAGCCCCTCTTCTCCTATGGGACAGCTATTCCAAAACTCAATTGTGGTAATAGTTTAATTTATTCTATGGATTTACTGCCTAAATTTGTACATAGCCAGTTCATACCCACTTGTTTCTGTGTCTCTCTTGTCTTTTCCCTTAAATAGCTTTTCTTCCCTAATATTTAGTTACATCAGTGTTTATAGAGAGCAACTATATCCCTCCTTTACCTTCTAGGCTAAAAAAGCCAAACTCTTTTAGTCCTATTAGCCTTTTCCTCAACCTGTTCCAGCTTGAATTAATCTTTCTTGAACCAGGGTGACAAGTATTGTGCAGTAGTATAGTGTTGTGCATTAATGAAGTGGTAGATCGTAAAGACCCAAGTGCCAGCATAGATAAAAGAGAATTTCTTTGGTCAAAACTGCATTGGGAAAGGATGACATAAGATGTTCTACTGGATAGGGCTGATGCTAGACTCATAAGATTAAAGATTTGCTAACCTCTAGGTCATCTGTAAATATAGACAACATTCTCCTTACTATTACTAGAGAGAAAGATACTACTGGAAACTGTATCCTAAATATATATTTGAAAATAAGTTCTAGAAATAATAGGATAATAGTAATAAGATGTAATAGGATAATACTAGGATATAAGATCTGAATATTTTTTATTCACCAAATAGTTGCTAAACCAGCAAAAACTAAGGCCCTTTTTGTACACTTTGGGCACATCACACATGCAGTTAATGCCCAGAAAGCTTTCTTCAGCAGGGTGCTTACACATGCTCCCATTGGGAGCAAGTTTGCTCAGGATAGCCATGTCTACACGAGTGTGGATGTTTGGTTCCCCAGGGACAAATAGCAGTGGGACACCTTGTACCACTGCTAGTTGTCCCCAGGGAACGCCTGTGCCACATGCCCTCTGGGATGTGACAAGTTACCCTGGGTGGTGTAGGGTTGGCTGGGGCCAGCACTGGACCTGGAGTCCTGGGGGCCTCCTGGGGCTGCAGCAGCAGCGATCCTGCCATTCAGAGCCCGGTCAACAGCCAGAGCATGGTTTTGGCCAGTCAGGCTCCAGTTATGAGCGGCGCATGATTCCCCTGCATGCACCGCTTGTCTTTTATTTTGCACAGGGTTTTTTGACCCCTGGTTATCCAGGGGTCAGCACCCCCCTGCCCCACCCACACTGCTCCCTTGCAGTGTGGTATAAAGAGCTGAACATGCAGTACGTAGTGCCACAGATGTGTCTGCAGCGCCCCATACTGCCGGGCCATGCTTGTCTGGATGTGGCCGATGTGAGCAAAGTTGCTCCTGAGGGGAGCAATTCAGTGCAGGGCTACTCCAGCCCCACTGTGCATCCAGGGAGAGCTCCAGGATCCTTTGGGTACTAGCCCTGGGCTGGCAGGGGGCACCAAAGTCAGGCCCTGGTCTCCAGAGCATGGTGAAAGCTGTCCTGCCTCCAGGGTAGCTGCCTCCTAGCCCTGTGCCCAGTCTTTGGATTGGGGCATGGGGCTGGTAAAATGTGCCATCCCACACCTGCTGCTTCCCAGCCCCATGCCCTGATTGACAGATTTCCTGCTCAGCTTGGGCCTCGCTGCTAGCTGCCCCACCAGTGGGACAGATCCTGCCAGCCCCTGGCTGAGCAGAGAGGGAAGAGCTCCCCAGTCCCAGTGCTGCCTAGCTCCCTGCAGCTCCAGGATGGTCAGGGCAGGGACCCGATCGCCATGCTGATCAGCCTACAGATCTTAGGGGGAGCCAGAAGCAAATTATGATCCCAATCAGTGTCTACAGAAGCCCTACTGTACAGTTAGTTTAGTACCTGTATTTATAGGTACTAGCTAATTGCGGCGTAGACTAATTTACTATGCAGCAGTTTATGAGCACAGTTACATGCTGATGCTTTACTGTGCAGTAGATTAGTGTATTGCACAGTAAAGCATGTTGTGTAGACACACCTTTGTTTCAGTAACCAGTAAGGATGCCACAGAAGATTTAGTCATAGACAATAGCCTTGGATTGAGTGATTATGATGTAATTCTATAAAATTAAATTTAAGAGTAAAAAAAGTTGGCCAACTAAGCTTTTTTATTTAAAAATGCAAACTAATAGATTTAATGAAGTCAATTGAACTGACAACGCAAGGACTTAAATGTGGAAGATGTCTGAAAAAGCCTTAAGTCAGATTTTAAAAACATATCTGGAGCTTTAACCCCAAGCAAAGTAGGGGAACTTTTAGAGAAAGGCTGCAGACAAAGCTGCATAAATAACCAGTAAGCAGACAGAGCAGAACAGAAACAAAGGAAATATAGCAAAAGTCATACAGATCAATGTAGAGAAAAAACATCTGTTTTTCCCTAGAATTGATTTTTGAGTCAGGGGGAGGGGGAAAGAACAAGTCAAAAGGAACAAAATATTTTGGTTAAAATGTAAAAATTAAAATAGTTGTAAAAATAACTGTTAAGGAATGATTAAAGGTTGCTGTAATCAGTTCATCATCCTACAGGAATCACACTTGGTGACCTAGGAATTTCCAGTTTTTCACTTGTTTGTGAAAAAGCTTCAATACTTCAAAACTTCAGCTTGTTTGTGGCTTTCTTTTCATCTCTAGGTGTTGATGGGAAACTTAAAAGGGAATTGGATAAAAATAAAACTACTAAGTTGCAACAAGGGATATTTAGGATGGATATCAAGAATAATTTTCCCTTAACAAATGATCACATTTGATTAATATTTGCTATAGAAATATTTTTTTTCTGAGTAGAAAAAACTGATGACTATTATACAATCAAAATAATCAACTTTTTCATTGCAATTAATTTCAGAAAGTAGCAATATCAACCCAAGATCCCTTAGAAAATAACAGACCTAGAGGCAAGAGTAACACAACTAATGTACCAGAGGAGTCCAAACATTTGTGACAACATGCCACTGGCACTGGGAAAATGTTTTTAATTGTCACTTTGCTATCTTTGTCATCTTTAGCATTATCTTTTTTTTTTATCTTTAGCATTAACTTATTTTCAGTTTTAAAAGGACTAAAATATAACCCAGTTATAAAGCTTCCTATTTAGAATTATGTTGATTTAGGAAGCACATAATTCATTTTAAATTATACGAATTAGATGCATAGTATTGATTCCATAAGGAGGGCTGGTTAGAAAGTAGAAGTCTATGGCAAGGGAGATCCTAATGGTTTTAATTTTTTTTTTGTCCTTAATTAAGCCAAAAAGTTGACATTTTTGTCAATATTTCCAGAACAAATATTCTGAAATATTCCAATTTAGAAACATCAAAACTCCTCAATCAAAAGGAAACACTTTGATACTTAAAAAAAATGTATTTTGATAATGTTAAAACCTTAATACAGTGCAATGAAAGATAACATCATGATGAATGAAATAAGAACATCTTAACAAAATGAAATAAAATGAGAAAAAAAAATCCATTTCCAATCGAATCGCTTGAAAACCTTTATGTCAAAAATGTAATCAAAATAGATGAGTTCCAGGGAAAAATATTTTGATGAAAAGATGTTTTTTGGTAGAAAAATTCTATTGCAAAAATATTAACTAGTTCTACAATACACTGTAGGCCAAGTCTTCTACGTGTTGAATGCCCCCTAAACCTGCAGCTTTCAGCCGTCCACAGGAAACATTCATCTCCACAAAAGACTAATCTCTAATAAATGAACAGAAGAGTTATAGCAAAGATAGACAACACATGAAAATTCATGCTATTTATTTGCAGTCAAATTACACCAGCTGATAATCTGGCCCGTAGTGTTTGTGCTGTGTAGTGCCAAAGTATTATGTATTTGTGAGCTTCTGTACAAGTTATTTAGATTATTTGCCAGTAAATGTTTGCAGAATCTCTGTTAGCCTACACAGGCCACATACTATGAAAGCAGTCTTCCAGAACTGCACTTTATTTTAGAACCCTACATTCTACCATTGCTAACATTTTCTGAGACTGAAAAAACTGGGACGAGAACCAGTATTATTCACAGCTTGAAAGAAGACATTAAGCACAAAAGTGTTATATCTTCTAAAATCAGTGCAGGATCTTTTCTCCTGCTGGTTTTATTAAGAATCGAGAACTATGACTTGAAATAAAGGGGAAAAGCCCCCAGATCCATTTGTGCCCCTAAAATACTGCATAAAATAGTCTGAGGATTCATCTGGATGGGTCATTTTACATTTTGATCTTTGTTCCTGTGACAAATTGACCCTTTTAAATCTATCAAAGTTATATTGTACATTTTGCAGATTACTTTCAGAACCTTGTTATTTGTCAGATCCAAAATGCAATCCACCTTTTCTTTTTCTTGTGGCTCAGAGAGATACTGACTTCACTTTTACTCTACTCCAGGGGTATGCAACACCTGGCATGGGTGCAAGAGCATGGCACGTGGAAGCCTTTTGCTTGGCATGCAAACCTTGGGGCAGACAGCAGGGAAGAGGTTTGGGCTGTGCTGCCACAACAAGGATTGGGCCCCTTGCAGGTCTCTCACTGTCCACCCCGGCACACCAACATCTTACAAGCTGAGGTTGTGGGTGCTTTTGGCTCTCTGCCGCAAAACATTGCTGACTCCTGCTCTACTCTCTTATGCGTATCTTGAATATGTGTGTGGCTTTAGTGCATTTGTTGCTTCTAGTAGTTGTGGCCTATTGTTGCTGCTGTAGAGACCAGTGGCCCCTAATGGCAGGACCTATACAAACACGGAATGGTAAACAGTTCCTTCCCAACAGTATACAGTCTAAGTAGTCAAGACAGATAAAGAGGTGCAAGAAAAACAGAGCTTCAAAAAAGTGAAAGTTTGCTTGGATAGCAGAGCAGTATCTAGTCATGTTTCAACATTTAATCATTAAGCAACCATCTGTTAATTTCCTAGCATCCATTAGACTACATTTTTTCCTGATAATGGTACAAAAACTATTGCTATCTGGTATGTTTTTCTGTTAGAAATCCCAACCCTATTACCTATTGAAATATGCAGAGTGTTTTTTACATATGCAATTTAGTTATTTAGATTTTATTATTGTAGCCTCCTTAAAAATGCCTTCTAAAAGAAACTGCAAAAAATGTAGTTATCTTACAACATTTGGATTGACCAAGATACTGTCCAGCATGCATCTTTTTTAGCATTATATCATATAGTATATGCCAAATGATATATTGTATGTTAAATATTTAAGAGTTTTTTAATTAATCTTCCCTGCTTCATTTTTCTGATTTCATTTAAACACAAACCCAACATTATCCAGATTTCTTAAATTAGTTCCTTTATACTTGTTGTATCCAGAATGGGCAAAGAATCAGGTAGTTTTGCTTAGGTCTGCACAAGTAACCTAGTGAATTATTTAGTATCACTGCACAGTTGTCTACAAGAAATATCTTCATGATCTCTTTCTATTACATAGTTCTGTGTGAAAGAGGGACAGAAAACATGGTGACTTGGCTTTGTTGTCTTTATAAGATTTATGTTTTTTCCAAAAACTCAACATTTTTCACAAAAATGAAATTTACTTTTCTGTCTAGCTCTATTGAGTTCTTCTAGTATTTGTGTCCCCTGAAGTCCATGAAAGGATTTCCTTGGTACAGGTTTTCACATTTATGTGCAAATAGTAAATATGGATATAGAGAGCATGTTATAAACTGAAATAATATAAATTCTTTCATTAAGCATCTGATAAGTATCTCTAAAGACTTCAGATCTGATTTTACTCTTAGTTTTATCCTTTTACTACCACTGGAGCTCCCATGGACTCACTCCATGGGAGAGCTACAGAAACAAATACCTTTTCCACCATGTCTCTGAAAAGAATTTTCCTCAAACTGTATAGGCAGTGTGCAGGATGGAGTGGGGGAAGAACTGGAAACAAAGGAAAATGTCCACACTTAAGTCAGTGGAAATCTTTTCATTAACTTCAATGGATTTTAATCAGGTGGTTCCAGAATTCCTAAGCTGCACACTGATGTGAAGTCTATAGGTCTTTGTTGTCCTGAGAACTCCTTATTGACAAGTAAAGTTACTTCAACTCCCTGGAAATTCAGTTATTTCTGTTTTAATAATGGCTCATAAAAGTCAACGCCTCTCCCTGATGTTGGGCTCACAGCATGTTGAGACCTTTAAAAGTGGCCATTTATCTGGGTCCCAGAACATGCAGCTGCATCCCAGGCTTAAAGTCCTAGGGCACCATGACAGGGTCTCCTGTCAGGCTTATGGTACCCCAGGAGCTTTAAAAAGCAGATGTGCAGCCCAGATCCCTGATCCTGGGCTCATCATCACATGACCTTAACAAAGCTGAACTGCAGCCTACCAGAGACAAATTGGTTTCCCCACACTGGGCTGCTTGCTTGCCTTTCCAGTTGCTGGTGTCTAGGGAGCATGTCATCAAGGACCAGGTACCTAGTGCCGGGCTTCTTGTGCCGGCAGTCACATGACTGGGATCAGAAGAATTTTATCCCTGATCCCAAACAAGACATATCCTTCAATGCACATTTGGCATGTCAGGACTCATGATTTTTGGGACCCGGCATAAAATTCCTGTGACCCCAATCACATGATTATATGAATGTCTGCTGGGGCCTATGAGTCACTACGGATGATGTTGAGGATTCAAAATCTAGTTCTTTTTGCTCAAAGAAATGCAACAGCAGGAAGGGGCGAGGGGGATGGGGGGAGGGCGGGTAGGAATCATACTCCTTGCAATTAGTTTGTTGTTTTTTATTGTATTAAAATTTCTTGAAATTCAGATATCTGCTCCAGGTGAAGTACATTCGAAGTGATCTTCAAGATGACTTTGAGGCACAAAAATTCTGAATACAATTTCACTTCCACAGCCCATTAATGACCTAATATCACAGTGATCCCCCATTTCAAGATCACCCTATCTAGTCATGTGGCTTTATTTGTATATCCTGAGAAGACAATATTGGCCAAAAATGAACCTGTACTACAGTTCTATTTTTGACTACCAAAGCAAGTATGATATTTCATTCTGAAGTTAGATATTGAAACAATTGAAACATTATTTTGTCATTTAAATGTCCAGTCAGAGCAGAAATATTTCCCTATTATTAATAAAAACACACCACAGCATTTTCCCTACATATTTTAACATTATAGGTTGTAAAACACAAAATACTTCAGACTTCAAAGGATTTTAGATATTCTCTCTAATTTCCTCTAAAATTCACCAGGTAACAGTAGCTATAGGTAATTATTATTTACCATCTTTTTGCATTTTACTCCAAGTCAGAAACAAAAGGTAGGCTCTTTAAAATCCTGAAAGTGCCATGCTATTCAGCCAACCACTTTCCAAGTACTTATTTTTTCCTTATAAAAGCCCAGTACAAATCACTTCCAAATTGTGCATGCTGAGGTTGGTATGTATTTTTATCTTTACTTTTCCTTCTGGATTGCCCAGCCTTTTTTGGGAATTCTTAGAAGTGTACTTCTTGATTTAAAGAGCAGTAGAAAGACATTTCTTTGAAGACTTTGCCTTTTTTCCCGCAAAAATAAAAGAATCAGTACCTCGACTAGTCCTCCATTCACAAGATTCCGACACATAAAGCTATGCCATAGTTGTCATCAGTGTGACAGCGTTGGATATAATTGGTTCTTAGATGTGTTTTTCTTATCCATAGACAAAGGGATAATCATTTTCTCACAGGTCTCATCTCTTTTAGTATACTAAAAGAGATGGCATGATATGTGAGAAGCTAATCCTTCAAAAGAAGGGATTTGCATCTCAAGTAATTGGCACTCTCCTTCAGTCTAGAAAAGGCTTGAGAACAAATAAAGCTTTAATCATTATTACCCTACACATTCAGCTTCCAGCCACATAAAGAGAATCAAATATTGTTGTGATGAGTGTCATACAAATGCAAAGGTAAATGCGGTAGTTAAACCACAAAGAGTAGCTAGTGACTGTCTGTTTCAGTATACTGTTGACAGCACAGCTAGAAATTGCCCAGTACATTCCATTATAAAAAGTACTTTTTCCTTGTGTATAACTTTGCCAAATTTTGGAATGCCAGGTGGACCCCTTCAGACTGAAATTTTGGGGGAAATTTCAGAAATAATTGTGCCAGCTACCCATCAGCTTCTGTGTGTAACAAAACCTTCTGTGCTGATTCTATAGAAAAATATATTGTTTTGCTCAGGTTAAAAAAGAATATATGGCTTCTTCACTGAAAAGTTCTAGTGCCTCCATGTCTGTGAGAAGAGAATTGAAATGTCACTGGGGAGGAGAGGGTAATTCTGCTGACAGATATTTGCTTTTAGCCATCACTGCTAAAATCAGCTCAAATTTTGCTAGATAAGTCTCTGAAAACTCAGTTTCTGCATGTATAGTATAGATTTGTATGAGCGTGAAGGTCTCTAAAGATTCCCTCTGTCCTGAGCATGGTCCAACCGAGAGCTTCAGATACTAAAAAGAAACTTTCCCTACAATTTCTCATCCTAGGATAACATAGGATAAATTCTCTACAGTTGAATCTAGGGTTGTGTGGTAAAGGAGGCTGTTGTCTTGTAAGCTTCTGCTTCATTTGTTACAGAAGTTTTACTGTAAGGAGGAGCAAATAAAGCAGGAGACTACAGCAAGAGAAAAGACCATCTCTTAGTTAAGATGGTTGAATATTGTCTTGGAAAAAATAATTTTTCTCTCTCCCTTCACCACAGAGTTCCTATCTATTTATTGGATCACTTAAACCACATTTCACAGTTCCACCACTTAGCTATTCCTTAATTTTCTGTGTCCCTGATATGACACCACAGTGTTTGAGTTTCAAAAGTACTGATCACTTACAGCAGGTTTTGCCAACTGGGGATACACATACCCCCAAGGGTACTTGAGAAGGTCCTAGAGGGTATATGTGGGCAGGCAGGGACATAGCACCACCTTGTACCATCCCGCACTGCTGCACAGGTGCTGCCCACTTGGCCGGATGCAGGGGGAGCTCGCACATGGCACCTGCTGCCACATTTGGCTGCGCACCCCTCCCCCGTACTCCCACTGCAGGTACACTGATCCAAAAATGTTCAAAACCCCCTGCCTTACAGCTTTAAATAAGTTCAATGGCAGCTATGTTTTAACCATATATGGGGCATCTAACAACACATTTACTGCAGAGCTCCTTATTTAGCTGTGCAGTAAAGTCTGCATCTGCACGTGCAGCTCTATTCGGTCCCAGTAAGCTAATAAATGCCACTGTAGATTAGTACTTGTACATACAAGTACTGTCCTGCGGTGGAAATTATTTACCATGCAGCAATGTACATATGGGCACTGATGGGGTTGGCTGGGGCATAAGGGTGCTTCAATGTAGGGGCTGCCAGCTGGCTAGCCCCATACTGGAGCACCCTCACGCCCGAGCCAGTGCCTCCACAGCATGTGGAGCTGGGTCAGAACAGCCACAGGCTGACTCCCCAGACCACCTGCCAGTTGAGGCTGCTCTGACCCAGCTCAACGTGCTGCAGTCCTGCATGTAAATGTGGCACAATATGTGCCAGAGTTTATTGGTTCAAATTAATTTCACATTTAGACATGCCCACAAAGTAATATAAATGCTAAGTACTTTGAAAAATCAATTAATAGCCATATCACATTGGGCATTTAAAAATGAATGGATACTTTTGACTACAATCATTTTTCTCCTTCCACTCTCCATTTGTAAAATGGAGATTATTTATATTTCCACATTTCATAGGGGTATTGTAAAAATAAATTACTAAATATTCATGATAAATTCAGATACCATCATGATGAGGGAGGGCTGTAGAAAAGTCCATGAGGAAAATAATTCTTAATATCTGTGCATTAAAGTCTAAGGCTATATATACATTGAACAGTGAGAATGAAACAAAATATTGAATAGCTATTCATGAGAAGAGTACTGTCCATTCTGTGCCCTGAAGGAGGCAGGGATCCTGTGAAAAAAAATAGGATGTAAGCAGGTAATTACAGATTGTATCCTAAAACAAATACACAGGGAGGCCATTTTAAGGGGAGCATAAGCAATATTACTTGCTATTTCCTACCTTAAGTTCTTGACTTTGCAACCTTAATAATATTCTATCAGTGTAGCCTTTTTATAAGGAATGTAAGTATATGAGAAGAACTTTCCCTTAAGCCTGGCAGTCTGTTTCCTCATGAAAGCCTTCTTTACCAAACAAATCAGACATGTTCTCACTTGGGGCCTAAATCTAGCCCTTCATGAGCTTACTAGCATTAAGAATAAAAATAATCTGGGCATATATATATTCAATGCTACATTGCCATAGCAACAAGCTACGTCACCATAGCTCATTGCCACAGCAACATAGCTTCACCAGGCACAAACTGTGATGCCAACGCTACTGCGCAGTAGCATGGGGGAAAAAACATGCAGTGTCAGGACTGTGCAGTATCGCAAATTCCTGCACAGTCAGCACATGTGTAGATGTACCCTCTATCTTGTCTTTGTAGTAAACTCTGTGGTTAGGTTGACCAAGGAATGTGAAGTCTTTTCAGCTCTTTCTGGGTAAAGCTGAAAAATAGATTTCTTTTACAATCTGAAGTTTCCCTTCTGCTAGTGATGCTATTTTGACACCTACAATTAGTTATTAATGCTCATGTTGCCATAGTAATCCTGATTCTGCAGTAGACTGTAGCCTTCTACCCAAGAAACATGGTGAAAGCAGTCTCTAGAGAATGTCCCTGGCATGCAGGGTCTCCCAGACACCACAGATCACTTGCAACAGCTCTACCATTCCTCTTTTCCAGCTGCAAGATTGTGGGCTCAGCTGCCTGATGGTTCAGTGGGTGGGAAACTGGCTGCAGGGTAGGACCCAGAGAGTTCTCATGAACAGATCTGTGTCATCCTGGCGCGAAGTGGCCAGTGGTGTCCTTCAGGGGTCCATGCTTGGACCAGTGCTTTTCAACATCTTTATCAATGATTTGGATGTAGGGGTGAAAAGCTCGCTGGTCAAGTTCACGGATGACACCAAGTTATGGGGCAGTGTGGCCACACCAGAAGATAGGCTGCTGATATAGGCAGACTTGGACAAGATAGGGAGTTGGGCAGACCAGAAGCAGATGAAGTTTAATACTTCCAAGTGTAAGGTACTCCATCTGGGGGCAAATAACCCTCAACATACATACAGGCTCAGAGGTGACAGCCTGACTTGCACCACGGCCAAAAGGAACCTAGGGGTAATGACTGACCATCGCATGAACGTGAGCCATCAGTGCGATGCAGTGGCCAGCAGGGCAAACAACATGCTGGCATGCATCAACCAAAGCATCTTATGTAAAACTAAGAAAGTGCTACTCCCGCTGTACTCAGCACTAGTGAGACCACAGTTGGAGTACTGCATCCAGTTTTGGGCGCCACATTTCACTAAGGATGTGGAAAAACTTGAGAGGGTCCAGAGAAGAGCAACCCGTATGATCAGGGACTTGCAAGGCAAGCCACATGAGGAAAGGCTGAGGGACCTGGGCCTCTTTAGCCTAAAGAAGAGAAGGTTGAGAGGGGACTTGATAGTGGCTTACCGCTATATCAGAGGAGTGCATCAGGAGCTTGGTGATCTACTTTTTACTAGGGCACCCCCGGGGAAGACCAAGACCAGTGGATATAAGCTCCTGCAAGGCCGCTTCAGACTTAATACCAGGAAAAACTCCTTCACAGTCAGGGTGTCTAGACTATGGAATAAACTCCCTCCAGAAGTAGTGCAGTCACCTACCCTGGAGGTTTTCAAGAGAAGACTGGACAGTCACCTCACTGGGGTCACTTGACCCCAGTTGTCTTCCTGCCTAGAGCGGCCCCTAACAATCTATGAATCTGTGCAGCCACCAAGCATACAAAGTGTGCTAGTACCAATTCTTCCTTCGTCGAAGGTGTGCCCATAAGGGGCATTTATACCTGCACATAGCTTAAAGGCAATGTGGAAGCTGCTGTAATTTCTTTGAAGTCTAGGTCCAAAATATAGGAGATACAAAGGGGATTTCAGGCTATGGTTCTTTCTGATACCTCCAACATTTCTGTTCCTGTTCCAATGGTAGGAACAAAGAATCTTCCCCAGTGTGTTTTGATGCTTCCTTTTATGTTTCTGAGTGTTATGTTAGCTTCTTTTAGGGAAAAGGTTACACAAATTTCTCAATGTGAAAATCTTATAAATAATTAGATTGTTGCTTTACTCTGCAAGATATATTATCCTAGAACTTATCCTGTTAATATTGCCACTTTAATGGGTAATTTTTGTTCATGTCATTCCTGGAATCCAGTTCAGTCTTTGTGAAGTTAGGTACTGTAGACCAAATATAGATTGGTTACCTAGGTGCCTAAATGAGACTTAGCTACCAAAGTTCCAAGAGCAATTTGTAATGTTCCTGCACTAGCAGCCTGGATGCCTTGGCCACCTTCTTTTTACACTGCAAAGTTTTATAGGTGTCAACACTAAGACTTCCATGCTAAGAAGCAATTCAAGTGCACGACTCAGGCATTCTATACTATCTAAATCCTGCCTAAGCTCTGTTGTGGTTCAGGTTGCTGCTGGGAGTCACCTGGATTCTGCCCAGTCCCCAGAAAGATATCTGGCTTAAAAATTCCAACTTACTCATATCTACAGTATTGAAATCAGTTCAAGGCCAGTGGTGATTGCCCTCCTCCACCCACTCCTTTTGCCCAGAAGTCTACTGCTTAGAATGCTTTCCCAGAACCATCTAGGTCCACCTAGAACTCACCACCACCATTGAAACCTTGTGTAGCCAATTGCTGTGATCAGGGACCAGAACTCAAGACTCTCTAGTATTTCTCCCAGCAAAGTGGCATATTCATAGGCTATATAAGCAGACTCTCTTTTTCACTATTTAAATCCTATGTCTCCTATACTCTTGGTTTGTCTGTGGCCCAGCTTCTAAAGGAGAAATAGAGAATGCCTTCACCCATCATATTCTGTAGCTAGGTGATGTGGAGAACTGTCCTAGAAACTGGAAAAAGAGGAAACATAGGGAATCTCCTTGCTATGAGAGGTCATAGACCCAGAGTCTCTGTTTACTGGATAAATGCTCCAACCTATTAAGCAAAAAGTGTGAATCACCATGATGACTATCTTTAGAAGTGAGACTTGGCATTATAAACATAAATGAATGCAGATGTATAATAGACAAGCTAAGCCATGCATCTTAGCTTCTGAGAGGGGTAGAACTTCACACAGGTTTCTTTGGTAAGTAGTTCCCATTCAATATCCCTACAATCCTCTGGTCTTTCTGAAGTGCCCTCTGGAGGTATATACCACTCTGTATTTTCCCTGTACAGTCCTGGGGTGTTAAAATGTCTATTTCTTTCAGGAACACTGTATTGTATGCACCCAGTCTTGTCTGGTCTCAGAAGCTAAACTGTCCTGGACCTGGGTAATACTTGGATGGCAGACCACCTGGGACTTATAGGTGCTTCAGGCTTCTAGGCCACCCCTGACTTTGGGTGGCCTAAGCACAACCCTTTATTCCTGTCCCCCCATATGACTCTATTTATAGCCCTGGATTAAACACTATTGTCTAGTTGTATGTAGCCATCCCATTAATGGGGAAGACCTTCAGTTTAGCTTCCCTTTCCATCTCTAATCTACAGTTCTAATTTCCAAAGTCTGTCCATTGGTTTAGGGGGTTACTTGCTACCTAACATGCCATTTGGAATTGCTGTCCTGAGATAGATGCTCAAAGACTTAGTAGGGAAATGCCTAAATAAAGGTGCATACCAAATCCTGCTCTGTACAAATAATGGCATACTCTCTGTATCAAAAGAATTACAATCTAAACACACATGACAAACCCTGGGTAAAGGGAGAAATGAAAGAAGATGACTTGATCAAGGTCACACAGCAGGCATTTAATGGCAAAGCTGGGATTAGAGCCTACCAGAATCACAAAAGTTCAACTGTTAGGAGTAATTTATTTTAAAAGATTGTCTTGCATTTGAATAAAATGGGCTATAATGGAAGTCTGTCACCTGCAATTTGAGGGGAATAATTTATTATATAGGAACCATACAGATCATTTACAATAGTCCTTCTGCATCTTTAATGTATAGTAACTGTAATCATAGAATTGCTTTTGAAATCTTATTTTATGCTACTTGGCAGTCCATATGGTAGTTGGAGACTGAAGGAAAAAAATATCCTCCAGGAATCACTGAGCCAGGCTTTAAGCCAGGTAATCTACTCTAACACTTTTAGAGCAAGCCATACTATAAAAATGTAAATGTGGTAGCAATACTTCCTCCTTGAACCATTTTTCAAAAGGTAAATCTGAGTGTTTTTCGAATCACAGTGCAGCTTGAGAACATTTGTAAGGACATAAAGAATCTCAGTTACTCTGCGTAGGTGGCTTTACATACCTATGACTGTGGAAACTTCCTGATATATATCATCTTTGCCCATCGATAAAAAGACTCTCAGTAATTGCAGCAAGGTGCCATTTTTTCCCCTCCTTCCTTTCTTTCTTATTTTTTTAAGTGATACACAGCTTCTGTTTTAAAAGTCTTTTAGGGTCAACATTTGGGCTTTCAGCCCTTCCTAAGGGACCTTAGTGCACGTTACCAGTTGAGATGTAAACCTTCAGATGTAGCCAAACGGTTTAAGTCAATCAGTTGAACTTTACAAGTAACAGGTAAGGAAGGAAATATGGATATTGTGAAAAGGAGAAACAAGAGAAAGAGTTAAACATGCACTAAATAAGAAATAGAATGAATGAGTAGCAATAAGGATATGAGGAATCAAATAGCAAAAGACAAAATGAAAAAAAGAAGGGAAGAAAGCTGAGAGAGAAGCTAAGTAGTGTCTTGGTTTGGGATGGAAGCCAGTGATTCCTGATACTCACTGGGGCCTTGTTTTGTCAGTCTCTTTCCGTTTTAATGGTAACGACCACTTACCCACCTAAATTATAGGATCATGTGATGATTACCGAGTACTTTAGGGAGAAAAAAGGGAACGATCATGTTCTATTATAGCACTTGAAAATGGAGAGAAAGAAAAACAGAAGAAAGGTGAAATAAAGGAAAGGGAGGAGAGACAAAGGTGAGGAAAGAAAGAGAAAAGCAAAGATGGAAAGAAAGATGACTAAGGCAGAGAGATGAGGGTGAAGAAAAAAGGGGAGTGAAAGGAATAGATAACATGGGTAGGGGATTAAGGTTATCAACTCCTCCCAACAGATGTTGAAAGAAATAGGGTAATGTTGAGGTGGTGTATGGGATATCTCTCCCAAGATGTAACAGTGGTGAGTCAGAAGAAAAACATAAGCAGAATGATTTGGGTTTTTATCCCTTTTAATCCACAAATCTGAATATTAGCCTCCCCTATGGGTAGACTCAAAGCCTGAATCCATTTCTAGCAAAAGTTCAGAGGAATTTGGATGAAGAGTTCCTGTTCATACATGTATTTATCCAAAATAATAAGGAAAATGTTTAGGGACAGACACAACACTTAGATCAGTTAAAAGCAGTTTAAATTGCAAATGTCCAGTTTATAAGCCAATTTAGACTGTTTAGAACCTCCTGGAACATTTCAGCAGCATACCAAGATAATCAAGTATTATTTTCAATGGGTCCTCCTCAAACCACTTCAGTGTTATACTTAGGCATCAAATGTTCTGTGACTAGTATCTGGTCAGTCCTCTAGACATCCATCCCACATTGCACCTCTCTTCAGCCCCCTGCTGCAACCCATGCATGACAACTGGGAACTCTGGTACATGGTCAGAATACTACTCCAGTATTGCCTGCACTTGTCCCAGACTTGTTTGGGTTGAGGGGAGTGGTCAGGTGGAGAGAAGAGATGCTCCTTTTTCTGGGTTCACTGGGTGCTGAGTGCTCTGAAGCAATGGCCCAATGTCTCTGCAGCTTTTAAACATCACTCTCCTCCAAGCCACTTGTCAGTTTCAGTCCACTGATGACAACTAACCTTCACTGCATCTCACACTGATTTGGACTTGGACAGAAGGTGTCTAGGATTATAGATGGGGCCCCCTGCTTCTCCATTCCCAGGGGGGGATGCCCAAAGTCTTCACAGTTTTTAAACAGCACTTTCCCCTAAGCTACTCCTCAATTTCATTCCATTTCTGGCATTTGAAGTGGAGACCTTGGACGCCCCCATCCCTACCAACTGGCTACCCCTTCACCCTCAAACCAGCCTGAAATACACCAAAACCTGGTACTTTGCCAGGATTTGGACTAAATTGATAAGTGGCTTTGGGGAAATTGTTTTTTGAAAGCCATGAAAGCTATGGTAATCCCAGTGTATGCAGCTCCTGGGAACCCAGGAGCAGGGGAGGGGGTCAAGGCATCTTCCCCCCATAAATACACTTAAGTACCCCCAGTCAGTATATCACCACACCGATTTTAGTGTAGTGCAAGAATGGTCTTTATTCTTCAGGGAATACTGGGAAAACTGGGGCAATTGCCACTGGGAAGCAAGCTGGGCTGGTATTCATTGCCATGTGACTCTGTAACAGAACTGGGCTCCCAGGGGTAGCCATGATGCAGCCTGGTGGCCATATGGCTCCTGCTCAGCTTGATCTCGAAGATACCCTCCCCTGATTCCTCAACTGCCATGCCTTGATCTTATTAAGAGATTAAAAGAGCAAGGCTGCCCACGGGTCTTAGGGTGAACAGTAGTCAAAACCCATCAGCAGATCCCCTCTTTCTCTGATTTCATTGGTCCAACCAGTCTCTTCTGTTAAGATAGCCCTCCTGGCCCACATGTGCCCCCAAGGCACCCATCTCCTTATAATGGAATCACAGCCTCTGTATTTCCCCTACAGCCATATCCATACATCATAGATGTCACACATCCAGTGGGATATTTGTCCCCAGAGCCACCAGGCTAACTCAGGACTTTAGGCTTCCCAGCTTCCACCTCTTTCCTCTAGCTGGCCCTTATAGCCTGGGCCCACTGTTCTAGACTTGGCTTTTAGGCATGAGCTCTTATCTCGATTACATTGGATCTGGGCCCTCTAGCCCCAAACTCTGCCCTTCTCTGGGCCCTGGGCCCTCAAGCCTTAGTCTATACTTTAAACCTGATCCCTGGCAGGACTCAAGGTGGTCATGTGCCTCTTAGGCACTATTGGAACCTCCAAATCCCCCTTAGTCTTTCTCACAAGCCACCAGTATAGAACTCTAACCAAAAATAAGCCTTCTGGCTATATTATAAATCCTCAACTGGGTTTGTGCCAAAACCCCAGCTCCTTGGCACCATCACTCAGCCCTCCCGTACTCTGATCCTATTCCCCTGAAAGTCAGCAGCATTTCTACTTGCACTTCTCCCAGGGTAGTCCAGGCATCAGCCAGGAGCTCCTCTACAACTCTCCTACCCTGAAGCTCTTCTGTCAGCAGCTCCCAGAGTGCAACTGACTCCTCTGGCTCAAGCCCTGGGTTTATATGGCTAGAAGCCATACCCCATTTTGGTCATGCGAGTCCCTGAGCTGCTGCAGATGATTTCTGATTTAGCTTGCTAGCTCAATTCCAGGGAAACTTACTGTTGCTGGCCTCTGCTGTAATAATGGCATGAAGTAGGTAAATCCCCAGGTACTTGTTCCCTGACTGCTTATAATGGGTAGCTTTCCCCCTCCTGGGGCTCTCCCTGCTGTTCCTTCACCTTTAAAGTAACAGGAGCCTCTGGCTCTCTGTTATAGACACCCATATTTTCAAAAGGCTCTAGAGAGGGTACAGGGAACTACAGGCCAGTGAGGCTAACTTCTGTTTCTGGAAAACTGGTAGAAGCAATAATTAAAAAAAGAATGGTTCAGCCAGCACTTGGATGTATATGATTTGCTGAGAAGGAATCAACATGGCTTTGTCAAAGGAAAATTATGTCTCACCAACTTACTGGAGTTCTTTGAGCATGTCAGTAAACAGGTGTATCAGGGCTATCTAATTGACATAGTGTATTTGTACTTCAAAGAAGCCTTTGACAAGATCCCCCATCAGAGGCTCTTAACGTAATTAGGCAGTCATAGGATTACAGGGAACATCCACTCATGGATTTGAAATGGCAGCAGCAAAAAAACAGGTCCTTGAAGCCATTTTTTTTTTTTTGGTAGGCTAAATTTTTTTTCCAGTTTATTTTAATGTTAAGATTACATACACATTATCTTAGTGACTTAATATCTTTAATTGGCTTAGTATGTATTTTCTTTATTTTGAAGTATTTTGGATCATATTTATCAGCAAAATAACCAGATATAAAAACCTGACTTACAGTTAGCTGACAAATGTTCCCTAAAATACTGCAAATAAAAAAAGTAATAAAAGCAATTTAAGAGCTTATGGATCTATGGGGTAATTTTAATCTATCTGGAAATAATTGAGATTTGACATTCAGTAAGTAGACTTATACTTTTATGTAAAGATGCTGTTTCTTTCCTCTGAGTTCCTTGATGCTTTAAAACAATCGTCCCAAAATTTAGAATAAAGGATGATTGTCAACCCTCGGAGTTTCTCACAACTCACTCTGCACTTCATCATGGAACTTTAATTAACAAGCTTTGGGGAAATGGATGCAATCCCTGAACAATTTAGCAAGGTAATTCAATAAACAGTGGTCTGTGGACCATGTTTTGGAAAACAATGTTTTAAAGGAAGCCTATTTTTTCCCAAAGCTGTTTCAAAAGTTCATATTTTCAGAAGCATCTCTTGCATGATCAAAATTATTAGTTCTATTTAAAGTTAGAGTGTAGTGCTGTTCAGAAAATAGACTCTGTAACATACCCTGCTTACTGCCTGATAATATTGTCGGGTTTTACATTCCACATGAATTTTGTCCAGTTCACAAATATAGAGATTTTTCTTAGCCATTCTCCCTGCAGAAGATCACCACTGAGTTCTTTCATTCCTAACATGTCATTGCCAGCAATAAAGATTTCACAAGCCAGCTTGGCTAAGTATAGGCAGTCAAAAAGCCCAAAGCTGAATTTATTCAATCTTCGCAGGTTAGTCTAAATTGCATAGATTAAACCAATAAGCAAGTGAACAGACATTCACTTCTGATTCTGGAAATGCAGCCACATGCCTGTAGTGGCCCAGGCCAAAAGCCAGAGGGTGTAGGGTACTAGAGCATGCCTCCCTGCTTGGCTGGAGCAGACAGCTTGGGCCAAGGCTAGCCCACCCACCCTGCAAGGAGGGGTTTGCTGGGGAGGTGCAAAGCATCCTGGGATGCCGGGGAATTGTGAGTTAACTTGAATCTGGAGGGGATCCGGGAGAGAAGTTCAATAAATGGATTTAACCTAAATCACTTAAGTCTGATACTATATCCATATACGTTTATCTGAAACCAGTTTCAGCCATTTTGAAAGCAGTTTATATGCACTGAACTTCTGCTGTATTACAGATCTGAACTGGTTTCCAATCGCTTATACTGGTTTATGTGTAATTTCTGTCACTAACCATTAGGGAATGTGTGATACATGTGAAACCTTTTTTTAGCTGTAAATGGAGCATATTTGATATAGAGTCACTGAGACAATAAATATGAGATGGCACGGTGCCATTTTACAGTAATTTCTCAGACTATATCCATGCTTCAAAGTTTTATGTTTAAAGTAGAGATATTTTTATTTTCATTATTCTTTAGTGTAGAGCGGACAATACTAAGCTCACTATCTCTCTTTTTTGTCAAATATAAGAGCCTCCATTTTTAAAAGGCTTTAGGGCAAGTTTTTTTTGTTTTACAAATGTAGTCTATGAATATTCAATTTACAGATACATATAAGACTAACAGGCAGATGTTCTCAATTGATACAAATTAGATAGTTCTATTCAGTTCTCCTCCCTGATTTTTATCATGATTATACTAGCTGAGAATCTTTCTCATCATACATAACTGCCTGATTACCAGGGCAAAATTTGTACCATCATTTCAGGTTATGGGTTACCTAGTTTCCATGATTTGTTCTTACAGCTAAATGCATATGCAAAATTGTCACAAGGCACACATTAGCAGCCACTTGTGAACATGTAGTGATAAATATTTTGCTAAAATATTATTATTAAAATATATTGCTAAATATTATTCTTTGAGAAGCAAGAATTTCTTACAATTATATCTTTTATTGGACCAACTGTGAAGTTGGGAAAAAATTAGATGAATGTTTTTTATTGCAAGACCTTCTTTGTGAGAGCTGATGAAGAATGTCTTGCATTCGAAAGCTGGTCTAACTTTATCCCAACTACACAATTGGTCCAATAAAAGATATTACCTTAAGAAAGTCTTGCATTTCATGTAATTTCTGGACCATCCTGGCTACAACATCTCTCTTACACTAAAGTTATTCTTTCAGATTTTAGGATGGGTTTAAATATATTGTTACCTTCTTCAAAAAACAGAATGAAAAAAAAATCACAGGTGCATTTGATAGTGTTGTAAATAATACTAGATAGAATCATCTTGTTTGTTTCTTTGATAGAAAAACTCCCTATAAAATACTCCAATATTTTTTGTAAAAGAAGTACTCCTCAAATTTGGCTTTAATAGAAGTTATAGAGGAACATTCAGTTTGACTCCCACTCAGAGAAATCAGCAATCTGTCTCTAGTATTGATACATTACTACAGGCTACATAGGTGGGAGGAAGAAATCCATAACAACAAGGAGGAACAGGTTAAGAGGCTAATTAAAAGAGGGGAAAGAAACACTTAATGATGAATTGTAGAGCATAATTCAACTAACAATACAGATCTCTTCCAATAGTTTTAACAGACCTAGTAAGTGGAAAACCCTTCTACTAAAATAGAAAATGGGTATCTATGATGGAGCTAAAGAAACCTGGCTAGTTCTTCAGCTGTTCACATTGAGCTAGCCCAGTCAATTGACTTAGCCATCTCTGAACTGCATAGAATTTCAGCAACTAAGGATCCGGCCTACCAATTTTTAAAACAGTTTAGTTTAGTTTCCCAGAACAAGAGAAAAAGAATGGAGAACTGCCTTAAGTCAGTCTTTCCATTTTCTGATTGAGAAGTGGAGAAGGTTAAGAGCATGCAGATAACAATGCAATTGGTTCTGAAAGCATTGGATTGAGCAGATAGCACACATCATCAGATTAAAAAGAAATGAGGGGAGAGATTACTTATGTCTACAATTTAAGAAATTCACAGATTATAATGTAGCCTAGATTTGTGAGGAAATTTTAGAAGGCAGAGATAATGCTAATTCAGAAGAGGGTCATGAAAAGATGCAGACAGAGCTGATCCAACTTAAATTTCAGGGAAAACATTTGGAAGAATTTTTAAGCCTCTGAGTGTGGAGCAGGACATCTTATTTAGAAACGGCCACTATGGACCAAAGAAAGGGAAACATCCTACACCAGGGGAATTTTTTCTTCCTCTGGTTTCCTTTATTTTATTTACTGGTTTAGTTACTCTTAGGTTTTTGGAGCAATACTGCCAATAATGTTCTTGTTTTCCTGAAACAAAGGTGTGAGATGTGTGTGTCAGCACTGGATTTGAAGAAGTCAGTTGTTTTCTTAATATTTATAGGTACAAGAAATTAAAAGGTGCACCTTAAAAATAACTTTAAAAATTACCTTTTAAAAATAACTTGCTTCAACAAAATTAATACTTGCCTATGTATATACATATGGATGTATGCTTGTACATACTGGAATTTACAATAATGGGTACATACAAAAGTAAACCATCCACAAATTTAGATTTAACCAGTGTGTACCCAGGTTCATAGTTCATTCTTTAAGGAACAAAATATGAACCTTAGCTGCCAATGAGTTACTGAAGGAGTTTCAGAAGAGTTCTTCAAATACATCAAGAGGTTAAAAAAATAAAGGCAGGGATAAGATGAATAATTATTCAAAATTCATGAGATATTGAACTTTTAATATGCTATCAGTAAGAAAATAAAAATCAAAAATAAAGTCAATATGACCTCTATAAATAGATAAAAGGAGTAAACACCATGGAGGAAGAAGGGAAGTTAGGTAAAATTTAACTTAAGTTACTTTTGGGAGAAGTAAAAATGGGTATAAATTGACCGTGAATAAATTTTAGGCTAGAAATTAAAATATACTTACTATCAAAGGAGTGAAATGTTATACTCACTTCCAAGTATGAATAAGGGCAGACATCATCAGTAGTTTTGCAAGGACTACAGAAACATGATTATATGCCATAATAATAGCTGGATACCGGGGTACAATTACCCAAGGAGTCTTTTCCATTCCTATGTTGTATGTGCTTATGTAGTTACAAAGGAAGACTAACTCGTAAAGTTTTTTTTCATAGAGATGGCAGTAGCATACTTGGAATATATATGCAAACAGGCATGTCTGGATGAATTGCTTTCTAGATATTCAAATAATTACAAACTTTAGCGAACCTACTGGTAATCATTTTTAAGAAGTTTTAGATAATAAGGAAGGAGATGGATAGAAAAAATAAATTTGGGACTGATTTCAGGAAAAGATGAGACTGATTCCATAAATCTAACTTAAATATCTTGAAAAGCATTGGAATAAATATTACATCATTAATATATAGGATAATGGAGCCATGAGCAGTAAGCAGCACAGATTTGTAGGGAATAAATCTCATCAGTCAACCTTAGTTATTTTTCTGATGCAATTACAAAATTAATGAGTAAGGGGAATGATGTAGATTTATATATCGGGATATTAGTGAAGCATTTGGTATGCTGTCTCCTGAAATCTCAGCTTAGAAATGTGATGCATACTGGCTTGGATAACAACAGGATCATGCAAAGATGAAAACTGGCTAAAAGACTTTTGACTTTTTAACAACTTTATTTCACAAAAGATCAGGTACAGAAAGCAAAAAAACCATCAAACCACACCAAAGAGAAACCATTCCAGGACATTCAGAACATCACACCGTGACAAACACCTTCACACTAATACACATCGTGTCTAACATGCTATTTATATATATAGCCCTCGAGAAACGAACAATTCCACCCTTCCCTGTCCCATAGTACACGTACAAAACCCTTCGACTTCTCACCCCAAGAAAATAAACAAAAGCAGCCTGGTGAGGGCCCAGCACAAGCCGGAAGCCACAGTCCGCCACCGTGCCCGCCCGGTCGCCCAGACCGGTCATGACATCAGAGCGCGTATTTGAGACGGCCGTCCTCCACGTGGCACAGCGCTCCCCCGAGGGCCCAGAGTGCCTCGAAGGCGGGCACCCCCCGCCGGAGCACAGCGTGCTCAAACTCCAGCGAGAGGCGCGCCCGCACTAGGAGGCCAAAGAGCCGCGGGGCATCGTCTGAGCCGGTGCCGGCAAGCCAGTTACGGTGGCTCTTGAGGACGGCCATCTTGGCCTGGCCCAGCAAAAAGTTGGCCAGGCAGATGGCACCCCGCTCGGCCGCCCAGTACAGGTAGGAGCATATGTAGGTGGTCTCTGAGAGGCTCCTGCCCAGCGCCTGCAGCGGCAGCTCGAGGGTGGCAAAGAGCGGCCGCAGGCGGGGACAGTCCAGGAAGGCGTGAAAGAGATCCTCCTCCATGCCCCCCAGGGCAGAAGGGGCAGGCCGTCGAAGCGGCTGGTCAAAGTGGGACGCAAACGTGCCAGTGGCTAGGATGCCGTGCAGCAACCGCCACTGCAGGTCGCCAATCTTCTTGGCGGTCGGCGGCTTATACAATGTGCGCCACGCCGGGCGGGCCGGTGGGGAAGCCGGTGGCCCCCTTAGGGCCATGCTAATCTTCTCTGTATCATTCCAATTTTAGTATATGTGCTGCCGAAGCGAGCACAAGAAAGAAAGAAAGACTTTTGACTTTTAAGAGACCTTTATTCCCCGAAGGGTGATGACTCGGAGCCAGTAAAAAGCATGTACAAGGATGCCCGAAGCTCTGGGCCTCATGGACAAGGCCTGGGCTCATGGCCTGCAAGGCCTGCCCGTACACGCTAGACAAAAAAAAACAACCAACACAACGAACATAAGGACTATTTACAGTATTTACAGTTCTGCCAGCAGGGACACCCATGGAGGCCTCCGGGGTCGACCCGCATGAGCAAAAGTCCAGGGCCTCGGCCCGCTTGACGCGTCTCTGCGGCTTGAGCAGCCGGTGGCATCACAGAACGAGGATCAGGCGTCCCGCCTCGAAAATCTGTATGTCTCAAGTGTCATGTTAATTCGGCTCCCATGGACTTTACTGCTGTGCACTGACAACTCCTGGATACCAAAGTGCTCCTTGTCTCATGAATGAAGGAATAGCAGTGGCAGACAGAAAGAAAGAAAAGAGAGAAAGAAAGAAAGAAAAGAAAGAGAATCCCCACCCTCCCCCAATATACCATGTTGTGAGGAGGAAACTAGCATGTACATCAGGGATTGGTGTGAGTTTTTTTTAATATCTTTATTAATGATCTGGAAGAGGGAGTAAACAGCACACTAATGAAATTGCTAAATAAAATTAAATTGGAAGGAGATGTAAACAACAGTAAGACAGAGAACTAAAGGAAAGGGACCTGGACAGATTACAAATATGGGCAGAAATAACAAACAGTATTCATCTTTGAAAAATGAAAGTTAATTCACTTCAAGGGGAGAGAGATCTGAAATGCTTGCATGCTGACTGGAGGAGAGAAATATGGAAAACAGTAGTGACTGGAAAGGAGTAAGAGTGAGGAATTTGTTCAGACTAACTTGTGACAGGCGCTTTTATATATATTTGTCAAACTAGGCAGAATAGCCCACAAGTCCTTGTATAGCCATTGCTATAATAATCTCATGATCTTCTCTATAGTACCATTAGGTGACATAATGCCTCAAATAAATCCAATCTAGGATTGGAGACAGTAAACCTTAGCCCCACACCTTCTGCACTGACCAAGGAAATGATCTTTTAGTAATAAACAGGAAAAAGATATGGCATAAATTTTCTGTTAGCATTAATATCCCAAATAACGCAGAAGCCCCACTGCTTGGGGCCCTAAGCCCCGAGGTATACTGTACAAAAATTCTAAAGGATGGCATAAAGAAGTGAGGTAGACTAGGGCTATGGACAGACATTATACATGAACCAGTTCAAGTGATCAGCAACTGGTTTAAACCTGTAACAGAACAGATATTCAGCACACATAAGCCAGTTTGAAAATGACTGAAACCGGTTTGAGATAAAACCTGGTTGAATGTAGTATCAGACTTAACTGATTTGGCTCAAACCAGTTTATGCGAGGTCTATCTCAGACCCCTTGCTGGTTTAAGATAAACCAGGCTCCCTGAACATCCTGGCTTGTTCTCTGGGCTAGGCAGGGCTCTGTGCTCCACAGCAGGGCTGGTTCATCCCCTCTGCTCCCTGGCTGCAGCTCCAGCAGAGGCTCGCAGGCACAGCAGGGTCTGGCTGGCTTTCCTCTGCCCTGGTCCTCTGCCTCGCCCTTTCCCTCCCCCGCCACTTACTGGACAAGCAGGGATCCCCCCATCCCCACCTCCCTCCCTCCTGTTTCCCACAGCACAAACCCTAGCCCCACAGACCCTAGGTATGTGGCATGCTAGCTAATGCTGAGAGGTGTCTCTGTGTGTGAGTTGCTCCAGTTTCACTGGGACAGGCAAACGGAACAATGACCACTTAGAGCTCTTTGGAGCTAATAGGTCAGCAGGTAAGCTGTTTAAGAAGAGTTTGAAGTAATGGGGAGAGGCTCTTGTTTTGCAAATGAGGTGATAAACACTGTTATCAGTCTCTTGCTGGCTGGCTTGCCTGTCAGTTTGCTGCAGACAGTATAAAGAAACAGGGAGGGAGAGTGAAAAGCTCCGTATCAGCAACAGATGCAAGCACTGCATGCCTCCCCTTGCCTCAGAGTGCTAGCAGAAGGCTGGGTTCTAGCAACACTCCTGCCCCTTGAGCAGCCAGTGGGGAAAAAAAGCCTGGAATAGTGCAGGCAGACCTCCCTAATCAGAGGTCCAGCTGGGGCCTCACCAACCACCTCCCTTCAACTAAGCACTATACAAGGAAGAGAGGGCTGCTCTAGCGCCCCCTCTGGCTTCTAACCTGAGCCACTGCAGGCCTGTGCCTGCATGTCTGGCATGTCTGTGCACTTACAAAGTGATTCAGTCCTAGCCAGGTTAGACTAACCTGCAAAGATTGAATCAATTCAGGCTCAGGCTTTTTGAATGTCTGTCCCTAGCCCAGATGACTAAATTGTTTTCTATCTCTAATTTCTCAGTGCCATCTTGTGATTCATTCAGAAATGTACATGTACCCTTCAGCCAGCAGGTTAGAATGTTCCATCTCCTGAGATACTACCATTAACACCAGTGAGAATCTGGCCTATACATGATGCTTTTGGATTTTTCTAGCACTCATATGATATGCTAGGAATATGGCTCTCATATCTAGAGAGCCATACTACCCCTAGAAAGTACTTAATCTCCAATAGATTCCAGACCTAGGTCCTCCATTTTTATCCAAGGCAATGACAGGCTTAAACTTGTTTTCTGTGTTTGACAAAAACTAAATAATAAATTTCTTGAACAGGCTTTATTGGTTTTGCATAAGATGCAGCAACTGATGTTATGTTGTCATTAAGTTCCATAAACATATCTGCTTCGTCAAAGTGCTTTATAAACTCTGCATTGTAAAAAACATTAAGCTGCCAGTGTATAAAAGAAAGGTTATTAGATACAAGAGAAAATTGAATCATCACTGGATTTTGATCATAGAGTAGCCTGTATCAGTCTTTCTCAGTCAATCTAATGCTATTATCTGAAAGGCAAATCAGTTCTTCGAGCACTTGCTGAATAAAAGAAAAATAGTGTTTCACAGTGAAAAGTGCTTCATAAACTTTGTCTCTTTACCCTTTTGTTTCAAGAGGATATGTAGCTTCTTATGGACTGTTAATATCCAAACTGTGGGATTTCAAAAAACCATGTGGGAGGAACCAGTGTTCAAACTTGGGTAGTACATCATTCCAGTCCATCACAGCATCACCTATGTACACAATGGATAATATCTATTCCTGCTTCAATTCATCAGCCCATAAGGGCATGTGCTGATCAGTGCACACATGTGGTTTGTGGTACCTCAAAGCAGTTTGAGACACTGCAAACCACACGTGGTGCACATGTACCCATTCACCATGCTGTAATTTACAATGCAGTGGGGGGCGGTTTACGCTGGGAGATCCCAGTGTAAAAAAATATATATGGTGTGTAAGAAAGCAGTGCAGTGCACACAGCAGCAGTGTGCACTGCCAGAAACCTGACCCTGGCTAGCCAGAACCATACTGTGACTGCTGGCCAGGCTCCGAGCAGCCTCCTCCATGCTGCTGCTGCCCTAGGAGGCCCCCAGGATCCGAGGTAAGGCTGCTGGGGCAGGTCCCTTTGCTGCATTCCAGAGCACATATGCAGAGGCATGCTCAGGGACAAATAGCAGCAGCACAAATATTTGCTGCTGCTGTTTGTCCCCCCGGGAAATATGCAACCCTGCACATGCATTCTTGTCAGAACATACTGTAAAGGGATAAATAGATTATTTCAAGTCTGTGCCTCTTTCCTTGCTGTTTTAATGCCTCTTTCCTTGCTGTTTTAAATGGGGTTAGAATCTTGTACTTTACCTTTTTGTTGTTGTTAATCTGATAGTTGTTGCAGGTGAGATTTGTACACAAATGAGTGGCATTTAATACAAGTAACATGTTAGTGCCTACTCTTGTCCTTTCACAAAACAGCTGCCTAATAAAAGTCACATTTTGTAGACAATTACATTTCTATTTCTTAAATATAAACTCAACTTCCTTGACCATTTTAAAAGACTAACAGAGGTCCTTTAAGTAACCATGATTAAACTGTACTCCTCATTAATAATTAATAAAATAAATGAAAATCTTGTATTCTTAAATCCACAGTTTAGAAAAATAGAAATTTTAGAAGAACAGAAAATCTTCTATTCTTAAATCCACATTTTTCAGAAGTGATGATCCATTTTCTAGACATCTGCATATTGATTTCTTAACTCTCAAATAGGAAAAATGTGCAGTCATAAGAACCTCCACTCCTGCACGGTGATCGCCAATATTTTGGTGCTCTTCAAATATTAGCCCATCCTCAGACTGAGGCCAGGTACAGACATTATACATAAACTGGTCTAAGTGACCAAAAACTGGCCTACATCCAAAAGAAGTTCAGTGCGTATAGACTAGTTTTAAAATGGCAGAACCCAGTCTAAGATAGCCCTCAATCAGTGTGCACTCAAACTTAATTGATTTAGGATAGACCAGTGCACTGAACTTCTGTACCAGATCCCTTGTCAATTCATGTTGGGTTGCTGTCTGCCAACATCCCAAGTGCCTTTCCAGCCACCCTCTAGCCCCGCCTTGCAGGGAGATGCACTAGCACTAGCTTTGTGCTTGGCTTCTGTGGCTGAGTGCCCAGCAGGCTCCACCCCTGGGTTCACAGAGCTGAGCTAGGACAGACTCTTTCCCCAGTCTTGCCTCTTGCCTCCAGCCAGCTGTCAACCACAGCAGGCTGGGGGGAGGTGGAGTCTGTGTCACTGCATGAGCCATGGCACTAACAGCAGCTGGTGGCTCATGCTGGGCAGCAGGAACAGGGGGACTCCGGACTCCACTGAGGGAAAAATTGGGTACTTGGAGCTCGGTACCAATGGTAGCCGGTGGCAGGAAACTTCAGGCAGCCCAAGAGGCTTCTGCCAAGCTCTGGAAAATGGCAGGTGGTGGCAAGAAACCAGGGAACACTCCTTTCCTCACTGTCTGGCATGAGCCTCTTGGGCTGCTGGGTATGTCCTGCCACCAGCTGCCACTAGTGCTGAGCTCTGAAGGACCCAATTCTTCCACTGGAAGAGTCTCCCTGTCCCCACTGCCCAGCGCGAGCCTCCCAGGCTACTGGGCACATCTTGTCACTGGCTGCCACTGGTGCTGGGACTTGTGCAGGAACACAGAACTCCTTCCCTCCCCCCCCCCCACCTGCGTGTGGCTGACAGCTGGCCAGAGGCAAGAGTCACTGGGGAAAAAGTCTGTGCTGGCTTGGCTCTGTGACAGGCATGCAGGAGCACCCCCAACCTACTGGCCTTGGCCAGTGCAGGCAGCCTGCATGCCCCCCAAATCAAAGGGTGAACATGTATTCTGTTTGCTCCTGATCTAACCTACATTGCTTACCATGTAGGATTGATTAATTCCAGCTTGGGCTTTTTGAATGTCTGTACCTAACCTGAAAGATATGTCTCTTGTAAAGCCAACATCACTGCTACTCTTGTGAGATTTTTTATCCAATAAGACTAATTCTGGTTAAACTCTTATAGGGGTTCTGAGCAGAGAGCTCTGGTTAGTCCCTAGTCTAATAGGCAGCCATAAATGATAAATCCTTATTGCTGTCTTCATTGCTGCCCCTTAATAAAATATCTAAACTCTCCAGTCCAAAGAACTGTAGATCTAAATCTGATTTGCTTTCTGCTTGTTGTCCTCTCCTAGCAATCAGATATTGGCATTTAGCAATGAGCACCCAACAAGTACTGGGCATTTATCGCATTTTCCCACATCTGTTTCCTCTCAAAGTAATTACCTGAAACAGTTAAACTTTGAAATTATAAACCATATAACATGAAACTTTTTTATTCCACATATAATGCAACAACTAAAGTAAGTAATCTGAAGCAAAAATTGAAAAAACAAAAATAAAATATATAAACATAGACTCCAACTGTTTGTAAGAACATCTCAGTTTGATTAAAGACTTTGCAGGGCATGTCTACATGTGCCCCCATGGTGCTGTTATTACTGCACTGTCATTTAGTACTTCTTTTTGGGCTCGATTATTTTTAGGCACTATGTTACCATAGCAGTGTGCTAGAACAAGGGAGCTCATCATTACAGTGATGTAGCTGCTGCATCATGGTTTTTCTCTGTGGACTCAGCTTTACGAGCACTTCTGATGCTCTGGCGAGGTGCCAGAGGGCTGGAAAATGACCAATGTGGTCCCCATTTTCAAAAAAAGGAGGAAGGAGGACCAGGAAACTATAGTCCTGTTAGTCTTACCTCGGTCCTGGGAAAGCTCTTTGAGAAAATTATCCAGGTGCATATCTTTGAGGGACCAGTAGAGGAAATTATGCTTAGGGGCAACCAGCATGGGTTCACTGGGGGCAGGTCCTGTCAGACCAACCTGGTGGCCTTCTATGACCAGTTCACAAAATCCTTGGACACAGGTGTCGCACTGGACATAGTCTTCCTGGACTTTAGGAAGGCCTTCGACACTGTCTCTCACCCCATTCTCGTTAAAAAAATTAGGAGATTGTGGTGTTAATGCCTACACAGTCAGATGGGTCACCAATTGGCTGGAGGGCCGCACCCAGAGAGTGGTGATGGATGGGTCATTTTTGACCTGGAGGGATGTGGGCAGTGGGATCCCCCAGGGCTCGGTCCTCGGGCCTGCACTGTTCAACATCTTCATCAGCGACTTGGACAAGGAGGTGAAAAGCACCTTGTTCAAATTCACAGATGACACTAAGATGTGGGAAGAAGTGGGCACGCTAGAAGGGAGGGACAGGCTGCTATTGGATCTGGACAGGTTACAGGGGTGGGTGGATGAGAACAGGATGGGATTCAATACTGACAAGTGCAGGGTACTGCACCTGGGGAGGAAGAACCAGCAGCATACCTACAGGCTGGGGAACTCCCTTCTTGTCAGCACAGAGGCAGAAAAGGATCTTGGAGTCATTATAGACTCCAAGATGAACATGGGCCACCAGTGTGGGGACACAGTCAGGAATGCTAACCACACCTTGTCATGCATGCATCACGAGCAGGTCCAAGGAGGTGATCCTCCCCCTCTATATGACATTGCTCAAGCCACAGTTGGAGTACTGCGTCCAGTTCTGGGTGCCGCATTTCAGGAGGGATGTGGACAACATGGAGAGGGTCCAGAGGAGGGCCACTTGCATGATCAGGGGGCAGCAGGGCAGGCCCTATGAGGAGAGCCTACGAGACCTGAACCTGTTCAGCCTCCACAAGAGAAGGCTGAGGAGACCTGGTGGCCATCTATAAACTGACCAAGGGAGACCAGCAGGCAATGGGAGAGTCCCTGTTCCCCCGAGCACTATTGGGAGTAACAAGGAATAACGGCCAAAAGTTGACGGAGAGTAGATTCAGGCTAGATTTCAGGAGGCGCTACTTCACAGTCAGGGCGGCTAGGATCTGGAACCAACTTCCAGGGGAAGTGGTGCTCACTTCTACCCTGGGGGTCTTCAAAAGGAGGCTAGATAGACACCTAGCTGGGGTCGTTTGACCCCAGTACTCTTTCCTGCCCGTGGCAGGGAGTCGGACTTGATGATCTGCTCAGGTCCTTTCCGATCGTACCAACTACGAAACTATGACTCTACGTTGCCGTAGCACATTGCTTTGGCAAAATGGCATCGTGTAGATGTGGCCACTGTGTTGAAAAACTTCATAAAAAGGTGTATAATCTTACACACATGAGGAAACAAAAGACAGCAAGTTTATTTTTAATCCATATCAATAAAATAAAAGACACACAATCACTTACCTATTTCAAGAGATAGCCTTCCAAAACTGTTAAAACCAGTAAAGGGGTTTGAAAAATATATGCCTTTCTCTTTTTGTCATAAACCACTCTTCACACCACTGAAGAGAATGACATAAATTTAATGCTTTTCTCACAATGTTCTTTGGAGACATTATTGTATTCCTTTCAGTTCTGGGCTGCTATCCTGAAAATACTTTGAAAGAGATTGAAAATACATGACCACCTTCAGCATGAGTTGCATGCTCTCACTCTGAAAAGAGCAGCCGATTATCTGGAATATGTTGTATCTAAATAACAAGTGGTGAGAATTGCACATTTTATTTTAAATTGCATTGTTTGAAAACCTGAGTGAAATATTTACTGCAGAATAGTAATTTCTAGTGCAACATGTGCTATAGGCAAACTATAATGTATTTGCTATTTCCTCTTCGTGATTACTCCTATTCTATGCATTTGAGAGTCAAGAGAGGTTGGTAACTGTGCTAGCCTGAAGTGAAGCAGAAGGTGGGGAAGGGTTGCACCATATAGGCTAACTCATTCAGAGAGCATGAGCTTGGGTATGCTACAGACTACTTCAGTAGATTTTATTTGGGTGTCAGTCAACATTGCTCTTACCTTGCATAGTTATGAATACTAAATCATAACAGCATTTTATACCTACCTTGCAGTGGTGTAAATTGGTCCACAGGGTTCAACATACTGGTGAAACACAGTGGGCCCATCTACACGTGCATTAAGGTGCTTTTTTTAATGCGCATTAAATTTAGTACCTCCAATATGAGGTATTAAGAAATACACATTAGGCTGCCTTAATGTACAGTAACAAATGCACATGTTTTTTACGTGATGTTTAATGCACAGTAGCCTATTTTACTGCACATTAACATAATTGCATATTTTTTATATGATGCTTTAATGTGCAGTAAAATAAGCTACTGCACACTGAATTGCACATGTAGATGCACCCAGTGTGGGTGACTATGGAGTGCTGACTACTATTTAAAAAAAGAAAATAGATTTGCTGCCTCCAGAAATTAAAAATAAAAATGTATTTGAGAATTATTTCTGAGGGGATTACAAGATATCTTTCAAAGTGCTTTCTTTTAGCAATATTCTATTTGCAAGAACAAGAGAGCCTCCCTCAGTTATCCTCCACTTAAAGAAATATTTTTTCTATGATACAACATGACTAGACTTGCTCTATTCTTACTCAATCATAATGACCCTTTATATGACACATGTAAAAATAATGAGTCCTTGTTCTTTTCATTGTTGCAGAGAGAGGTTACTGGGGTATTTTTGCTTTTACCACTTTAGCTTCTCATTTACCATTTAACTTACTAGCAAATGCATTTGATAGTCGTACTGTTGATAGACTAGTAAAATAGTGTAATGTTGTCAGCAATTTTTGATGGCTTCTCCAGATTAGAAAAGTTATTGAGGTGCCCAGCAATTGCACATCCTTTCTTTCAGAAACTGGCTGGTGAATACAAGAGACAATAAGTTTAAAACTCATAAAATATGCATTGTAGTTCTGGCTTTAGAACCAAATTTACTGGTATAACCTGGCGGCATCTTGCTGTTTCAGCATCACAAAGAGTCTTTAAACCCATCTGTTAGCACAGATAACACATGGTAGCCATTTTTGAAGCCAGCCCCAGTTGCCAGCACCTGGCACTCATCTTTAAAACCTAGCCTACTCTGTGCTCTCTGGGCAACCAGTTCCTGTGCTCAGAGGAGCAGTGTGGCACGTACAGAGGCAGTACGCGGCAGCTATGTTAGTGCCCACTGTGCCTCCCTGCACTATGGCTGCACCAGCCCCTAGCCCTGGCAGCAAGGAACAGGCTTCCAGGATCCTGCTGACTGCCTTGGTCATTGTGCTGGCTCCCCGCGCTGACTGATGGGTGGCCAATGGCCAGCTGTCCCTGCCTGGCTTCCCCACATGAAGCGACTGCCTGCCTGGCCACAGTGCACCCTCCCACTGCCCCTGCCACCGCTGCATAGCTGCCGCCACCAGGGATGCTAATAAGGGGCTTCAGGATGCCACCTCTGGGGCTTCCCTCACCTTCCTGGGACTTCAGTCCTGCTGCCTCTGGGCCCACCATGCCAGACAGCACTGGCGGTACCACCTGATGCAGCACACCTGGGATGACAAGCAGTGGGTGTACGCCTTTTGGCTGACCTGGGCTGCCTTCAGGGACCTGATCCATCAGCTCCAGCCCTATCTGGAATGCCAGGACACCAACATGCAGGCACGTCTCCCTGTTGACACCTGCCTTGCCAAGGAGGTTATTGCCACTGGCATTGACCCCTTCCTTGGGGTGAGAGAGGCCTGTGTCCATCCAGCTCAAGGGGCACAGGCCACTCAATAAAGTTCTGCACTGTGTCCTGCTTCTCTGCATGCTGTGGGGGTGGGGGGGACCTGGGGCCAGGGGAGTGTGGGCAGGCCAGGCAGGAAAGGGGGGAAGAGATGGAGTCAGAGATGGGGGTAGGGGCAGGGGCTAGGGCAGGAGAGCCCTCCCCTCAGTGTGGGGCTTACTACATGTCCAGGGCTGGCAAGGCTGGTGGCTTGGTTCAGTCCTCCCCATTGGTGATGGTGTCTGGCTCCACCTGGTGTCCTTGGCTCATTGTGCATGGTGTGCAGGCACCCAGCCAGGGACCCTCCCTAGCTCTACTGACAGCTGGCAGTGTCATGGCCAGCCACTCCTTGTGGCAGGGTCTAGGGCTACTCAGCTGGTGAGGCAGCCACTCTCCAACCCTCCCCAAGCTGCTAGTGGACTGAGCAGCTGAGGAGCTGGGCAGTGTGTGACACTGAACACTCAAGAGTCCCTCCTTTGGTGACATGTCACTGGAGGGGTCAGGGTGTGGCAGGGACTCAGGGAGGCCACCCATGCTGTTGTAAACCACACGGCTGCAGCCTGGGTCCCAGAGCATCAAAATATGGGTCATCTGTCCCATAAAGGGCATGGTCTTGTGGGCATGACCGGACCAATGATTATTGTTGGTCATGGCCACCCACTGTGCCCACAAGACCTTGACCTTGATGCAGCACTGCTGCACTGACCAGGAGTGCCCATGCAACCACATCTCTCCTGACAAGGCCTCATAAATGTGGACATTTGAGCTCTCACCCTGCTAGAATGAGCCAAGGACTCCTGGGGTCATTTGAGCCCAGTTTTTCTCTCCTGCCCAGGGCGGGGGGTCAGACTTGATGATCTACAAGGTCCCTTCCGACCCTACTTCTATGAATCTAAGAACAGCCTCTGCACCTCTGGATTGCCCAAGAGCACCATGAGGTCACCAACCTCCTCCTGGCTCCTGTTGGGGCCCTGGGTATAGGGCATTGGTATGCACACATGAACAGGGGTGGACCTGGACGGAAGGATGAGTCCATGCTACTGTGTCCCATGCCAGCTTTCTGGGCCCCCACGTGGCTGTCCCCATGTTGCCAGCCCTGGGTAGCTGCCAGCAGCACCCAGTGCAGGGTCACAGCAAGGAACTGACAGCCGGGTGGCAGAAGCTATGCCCCACAGCAGCTACAGGTTCCGTGCAGACTGCTGAGGTCTGCAGCAGGCAGCTGCTGCTAGCCAGATGTGGTCTGCAGGCAGCCCTGGGGGGATGACAAAGCTGGCAATGTTGTCCATGCTACTAGCCAGGCAGTGTTGTCCATGCTACTAGCCAGGCAGCAGGTTGAAGCTTCAAACCTGAGCAGGGCCATGCTGCAGCATACACTTCCAGGAAGACATGGACAGCAAGGCTGTGGCCTGCCTAGGAGAACACATAGAGCCTGCACTACCCTCAGGTTGTCTGTGGTATGTGCCCCAGGGCACAAAATGGCTTCAGATTTTTATAGCTTGCAGGTAGGGGCTGCTAGACACAGCTTAGCTCCGGGCCAGGAGAGGTTCCTAACCAGGAGCCCTGGGGCTGGCCTCAGTCTGGCCCCCTAGTGGCAGGGCAGACCTGGCAGCATATTTGCTGCTGGGTCACGTCTACCCGTGTGTTACTGTGCAGTAATTAATCATGATTAAATTTGCTACCTTCATTGTCGCAAGTAGCCATTTTTACTGCTCAGTAAGGGTGTACACACGTAGACACTTGCCCATACCCCAGAGCAAATTAGGCAGCCACGCAATAACTTGTCTTGTGTAGACACACCCAAGGTGATATATATTGTTGGCTTAGAATTGCTCAGAAATCTGTAGAATCTTGATCTGTTTGGCAAACTAAGCCTGACCTAATTCAGCCATTTATGAAAAATCACCTTTTTGCAAAAAGCTTTTCCAAATTAAACAGAAATTGAGGATCCAATACAGTCTATAATTTTAAATGTCCCAGTATAAGCAGCTAAAACCAGTAATGCCACAGAACAGGATGTATCATGCATTTGATAGCTGTACTTCTGTTGAGCACATCTCAGAAAGAGTGCACTGCTTGTGTACCAGGAAAGCGGCAAAATGCTATAGCTATCTGTGGCTGTGTTATCCTCACACTTTTCCAATGCAGAATTCTGGATAAATGCAAATGCAGGGGCCAACATGCATAGCAGCTCTCATTTTGGGTGCTAGACCAGCTGCATTTCAGTAGCACCATAGTTTATTAGCTGATTAGCATTCATAACTGCTGATAACTCTTCCTTCCCATGGCCCTGATTGGTGGCTACTGATAGGTCAAAAGTGTGGTTTTAGTTCTAAGTATTAGCTACCTATTTTGTTTGGCTGACTATACGATTATACATAGGAAATGGATTGCAATATTAATTATAAGAAAATTACCATATAACTATTTTAAGGATGGAACAAAAATTGTATAAACGCAAGAAATGTCTGAGCTAAGGCTTCCAAGATATGTATAACTAAAACCAAGTTGTAACTAAATTTCACAAGCTATCTACCTTTCTATTTCAAAAAACAAGACTGTAGAAGGATATTAAAGTGCATGTGCTGATTATTCTTTACAAATTTGTTATAATTGAGAATCATAAGTGTTGCTGATTGTTTCAGGCCATAATTGGAAATAATTTATCATCTTAGCAGTCATGTAAAGGTAAATGTTTGTATTGTGTTATGTAGAATGAGCACTCTTATCAGAAATTTGAAGCTAGCTGCTTAAGAAATTTGAGTCACTTAGAAAAAATGTTGTTATAATTAAATCCTTTGTTCAGTGATCCCTAGCCTTGCAGAGCTTGAGAGCTACTTCATTCCTGAATGGAATGGCAGAAGTCACGAGGGAGTGGTCTGCTATTATAGCACTGTCACAATGTTTCACATTGTAACATGTATCACAGTGTTGCACAGTTTTACGTCTTTGCATCACAATGTAAAATCATGCCTGTGTGCCATGATGACACACAGCTATTTTAGTGCAATGTCAAGATACCATTTCATGACTATTTTGTTACATTGTTTCAATATGCTTCACCCAATCTCTAAAATTCCAAAGGGAGAATGAGTAAAGAATAAATCATAACTTTCTCTTAGGGGGAAAAAACTCAAATTAAAAGTATGTGTTACCAGGTGCTATATTGCAAAAGGCTGCATGCAACACGAACACTACATTTTGAAGATCAGTGTAATTTGTGCATTTAAAATACCAGGTCTCTGGAGATGATCTCATGGAAGCCAACACATCTGCTTCCCAAAGATATATGATCCCATAGAAATCAAAATTCTATGTATATAAAAGGCTTAGTCTGTCTGTCTGTGTGTTTGTCTGTAATGCTTTTAGAGCACTCTGATTGGTTGTCTTGGCAGCCAATCACATTGCTTAATGAAACAACCAATCAGAGTACTCCGCACAGACAGCGTGCTCCACACAGAGTGTTCCACGGAGTGTCGCCATGATGATGGGGACGGAGGGGGTGGGGCAGGGAGTGAGGCCAGTGCTGCTGGTCTCGCCCCCTCCCCCGGCTCTGCTCCTTGGAGGTGGCAGCAGTGCAGGGTGCTGGCATAGAGGGATGGAGGGGACGGCATGGACAGAATGGGATGGCAGAGCACTGCCATGACTCTGTCCCCTCCATCCCCACCATCATGGCGATGCTCCACCATTCTACTCCATCCCCACCCTGGAGGTGGAGGCAGTGCAGGGTGCTGGCAGAGGGGGACACAGGGGATGGCAGAGCAAGCTTCCCCTCCCCCACTGCGCCTGGGAAGCAGCGGCAGCATGGGGTGGTTGGTGGCATTGCTTCATCCTCGCCCACCCTTCCCCCCATCATTCTTGACAGGCAATTCACTGCTTATGTAATTACTGTAAACTAAAATAATCCAAATTAGGCCTGGTTGTGTAAATTATGGGGTTTTTTTCAGTTTGGCTGCCAAGCTAGAAAATAATAATAGGAGTAATAATAGTAGTAGTGGTGGTGGTGATGATGCATGGTTCAGCTTCAGGTTAGATTATCCTTGTATTTTACAGGTATGATATTCTGTATTGCTCATCAAAAAAGAAAATTGAAAAAAAATAATTGTTCCATGCAAAATTTCATTTGACCTAAAATAAAAAATTGTCATTTTCGGCACTTGTTAAAAAAATGAGAATGAAGAGTCCAAAAGGTCATGGGTTAAAGCACTTGCCTACTATCTAGGAGACCCATGTTTAATTCTCTCCTCTGTCTGATGGAATATAAGCCTGTATCTTGCAAGAGTGAGTCCTAACCCTGAAATAAAAGGGTATTCTGGAATGATAAAATATATCCTCTTAGTACTATTCCACTTTGTATGAATAGTTAAACATCCACTGAGAATAATACCCAGATATCTTTCCATACAGGAAAATGTACTGACTCTTAGGCTAGAGAGTTAGTCTTACACTCTTGTCAGGGTGACTATTTAAGTATTTGATATCTCCAACAGGTGGGATTGAGGATATTCTGCCCCAGGATAACCTAGAGCCTGATAAGGCCCTCACATGTAAGGAACTGAGAGATGTGCATTCAAATTCCCTCAGGCAATGAAGATAATATAACCAGGGTCTCCTGCAATCCATCTCAGTTCTCTAGTCCCTGAGCTTTTCAAAGGAGTTGACACTTTCTCCTCTTGAAGTTTTGTGAATTTACCCCTATTTTTCCAGGTACAACAATTCAGCTAATTTGGCCAGAATTCATGAGTAGTTTTAGGATAACCAAAACTACCTTTCTAAGGGCACTGACAGACATGGGAAAAAATGCACTTTACCAAAAGCAGCAGCGCATTACTTGAACCTGGCTGCACAGCATCTGTATAGATTGGGCACTTCAGCAGGGTTTTTTAGATAAATCAGCTATTAGATAAAAGCACAAAAAAGCCCCACTAAAGCACCCGATCTATACAGATGTTGGGAAAGCTGGGTCCAACTAACATAATGCCTCTTCTGGGCATGCACTGAGCTCAGCACGGGAATGTGGCAAGCTTAAAGTAAAGCACCATTATGGGGTTTTTTCACATCTGCAAGCTACCTAAGTGATTTTAGTATTCATGGGAAAAGAATACAAAAAAACCCAAACCCAACCACTTATACTACAAATGAATATTGCCAGGCTCAAATCATCTAAGTTCATGTGTTCTGCTAGTTTGACAAGGCCAAATAATATAGTAATGGCCATATGAAAAAAAGGCTAGAGCAAGTTAATTAAATGATTTCAAAATGTTTGGTTTTCTAAGCTTTTACCATGTGTAATTTTGGTCAGGTCACTACAGGGAAATGAATTCACACTGGAGATCCAAGAAGTAAAACAAAGATAACAAAAAGATTGCTGCCAGGAAAAGTGAAAAGGATTAAATACACTTAACCTGATGTCATGATCTCCTGCTCATTAGATCCTCTACAGCTTTTGTTTCTCTGAGCTGCCACTTGTGGCCCTTGGTTGCTTCCCTCTATTTGCATCCATTGCAATACTCTCAGTAGGACCCCTGTGTGTGTTGGATGGGAGATGGACTATATACAATGTTATGTTTTATTTATCATTAAAACAATCTTCCTTTGCTAAATTGTTTGATAATGGCTTAGATTTTTCTACAGTGACTCAGTCTCCTATGGACACCTTCTTCTTTACACTAGAGCTGAATCTGTCCATTGACATTGTCACCTCTGGGGTGTTATTTCTGGCTGCCATCTGGTTCAACCTATTTGCAATTCTTTGTATCATTCAAAAGACAGGGCAGAAAGAAGTAACCTCTTCAGAAGTTCTTCCCCAAGATAAGATGATTACAACTAATGCTTTCCCCAGTCAACAGACTAAGATTTCTCTTGGAAGAGCAAAATGTCAGCAGCATACTGCAAGAACATTTATAGAACTCCATGTGGGCTTACACATGCGCATACACACACACACACACGCACACATTTATATATGTTAATTATATATGTGTGTATGAGCATGTGTTTTGTTGATTTTATTTCTATCTCCCTTAACTTCAATGGTCTTTACACTAAAACAAATCAATAAAACATGTTAAAGGACTATATTTTATAAAAATATTTTGTAATTTTGTGAATGCAAAATTGTTTATGTATCTTTTGACACAAACAATTACTGCAGTAATGTGTGTAAATGGGTATTTTCAAGTATGAATTGGAAGTCTCCTACTAAATTTAATAGACTTCGGCTCAGGCCTTTGGTGGTTTTCTACTGTATTACATGTATATGTGCAAATACATTTTTTCAAGTATACAAAATTTATGTTTACATTTTTACAGGCACATATACACGAGATGCGTGACTGCTGAGTAGAGCTAATTATTGCATAGTATGAGTTGCCGTCTACACGTGCTGACCCTTACAGGGTGTGTCTACACTTGCCCCTGACTGTGCCGTTGATACTGTACAGTCATTTAGTACTAAAGTAGGTACTAAATGACTGTATAGTACCTGCCAATACTGCACAGTCCCAGCACCACACAGCTCATTTCCAGCCCTAAGTTACTGTAACGATGAGCTATGGTGACATAGTGACAGCATAGTTGATTCCAATTCTGTCGGTCCCCAGCCAGCTCTGAGCTGCATATGGAGATTTCCCTGCACAGCCTGGGACTGGCCTGGAACTGTCCCGGTCAAGGGCAGGTTGCAGCTCCATGCCCTGATTGGGTGATCAAGGTGAGGGGCTTGGAAAGAGCTGCAGGGGAGGGGCAGGTCCTAGCCCCCTGCCCCAATCTGACAGTGGAGCAGCTAGGAGTGAGCCCCCAGCTGGGTGGGGAATCCTGCACTCGAGTTCCCGCCCAGCCGGGGGCTTGCTGCTAGCTGCTGCACCAGTGGATTGGGACATCAAGCTAGGACCTTCCCCTCCCTTGCATCTCTTTCCAAGCCCCCTGGCACCAACTGGGGAGCTAGGTCTGGGAGCTTCCTGCTGCCAGGGCAAGGGGACATTGTCCCCACCTAAGTTCCATCACCAGAGCCCACCCCAGCAGCAGGCTGCTCCTGGGGGCAGGGTGTAATCTCTCAGCCCCTGCCAGGAGACCACTGCCGGGAGCAGAAAATCTGCTTCGGCATCCCTGCACATATAGATGCCTGCCCAGGGTGTGTTTACTCTATTTACTCTAGAATAAATCCACCCTGCACACACAAATGAGTTAAATGATGCACCCACAAATAAGTTAAATATCTGGAAAGTTTAACCTATCGCATATATTTAAAATCAGTAAATAGAAAATGTTTTTAGTTTCCCTTTAGAAGTGAAATTTGTATCAGTAAGGAATAACAAACTGGTTCTAAGTGAGCAGAAGCACTGAGAATAAGCAGTATACACAAGCATATCACAAAGCACATTCATCTTTGGATGCATTTAAACAGACAACAAAAAATAAAGTTTAATTAATTCATAAATAAGCAGACCTGAAATTTCTGAAGCTCAAAACTGGAAGGCATAAATTGATTGTAAAGATTAACTAAGAATGCAAAGAGACGTCACTGTTGTGCCTCCATAATTTTTTTTATGGAGACACAAGTTGCAAGGCAAAAGACTTCCTTGCTCTTTGTCACACTTCAATTGCCCCAAAATGTTTACGTGGCCAAACTTAGTCATATTTTATGCTGGAGCAAAGGAGAGGATATCTGTTCACTTATTGTATGCCCCAGGATTCCCCCAACAGGGAATTCCCAGGATGCTCATCTGAAACTTGGGAACCTCCATGTGGATTCCCTCACTTGCATGCCTTGGATCAAGGTGCAAAAGCAGGAAAAGCGCATCCCAGGAATCCCCATGCTGATTCAGCTGACAAAGGGTAATTTTATCTGAAAGCTTGCAAAGAAGAATTTCTCTAACTATTTGAGTAGGTCTAATAAGATTACCCAAAGTACCTAATTGATTTACCCAAAGTACCTTTTCTTGCTAAAATCAAGGTAAATCACATCTACCCATCTCCCCACATCCACAGAGCCAGTCATCTCATCATAGAAGACAAGGCATGACTTGTCCTTGGTGAATCCATGCTGACTGTTCCTAATCACCTTCTTCTCCTCCAAGTACTTAGAAATGGATTCCTTGAGGATCTGCTCCATGATTTTTCCAGGGACCGAGATGAGGCTGACTGGTCTGTAGTTCCCTGGATCCTTCTTTTTCCCTTTCTTAAGTATGGGCACCATATTTGCCCTTTTCCAGTCATCTGGGACCTCTCCCAATCACCATGAGTTTTCAAAGATGATGACCAGCGGTTCTGCAATCGCATCAGCCACCTTCTTCACCACCCTCAGGTACATCCCATCTAGTCCCAGGGACTTGTACATGCCCAGCTTACCACTTATAAGTTCTTTTGCCACTGTTGGCTGTTTACCTCCTCCCAAAACTGTTCCACCTGGTGCAGTAGTCTGGGAGCTGACCTTACCTGTAAAGACTGAAGTGAAAAAGGCAATGAATACTTCAGCCTTTTCTGCATCCTCTGTCATTAGTTAGCCCCCCCCCATTCAGGAAGGGATCCACACTTACCCATATCTTCCTCTTGTTACTGACATACTTGTAGAAACCCTTCTTGTTACCCTTCACATCCCTTGCTAGCTGCAACGCCAATTGCACTTTGGCCTTTCTGACTTCATCCATGCATGCCTGAGCAATGCTCTTATACTCCCTAGTTATTTGTCCAAGTTTCCACTTCTTATAAGCTTCCTTTTTGTGATTTAGCTTATTGAAGAGTTCCCTGCTAAGCCAAACTGGTCTTCTGCCATACTTGCTAGTCTTCCTGCACATTGGGATGGTTTGTTCCTGCACTCCTTGTAAGGCTTCTTTAAAGTACAGCAAACTCTCCTGGTCTCCTTTTCCCCTCAGTCTAGCTTCCCAGAGGATGCTGCTCATGAGTTCCCTAAGCAAGCTTAAGTCTGCTTTTCTGAAGTCCAGGGTCCTTCCTCGGATGCTCTCCATCCTTCCTATTCTCAGGATCCTGAACTCAGTCGTCTTGTTACTGCTGCCCAAGTTGCCATCTATCATCTACATTCCCCACACATTCTTTCCTGTTTATGAGAAGCATGGCAAGGAGAGCATGGCCCCTATTTGGCCACTCTAGCACTTGCACCAGGAAGTTGCCCCAACACTCTCCAAAAATTCCTGGATTGCTTGTGCATTACTGTACTTGTAGCAGAAAGCCCCCTTTTCCTCTTGCCTGCATTTGCTTTCCCCTCTTTGGATATGTTTCTCCTCTTCTACCTTTTCTTCCTTCCTCTTTCTTTCACTATAAGATAAGGAATTGTGTTTTAAAGTTTGTATGTGTGCATTTTGTATCTCTCCTTTTATTTTGATATTTTTATCTATTTGTGTGCCATGGCATTACTCTTGTAGCTTATATTTTATACTCTTCACCTTTTAACTAAATGTGTTTTAGTTTTAGGAATAAGTTATACACTGTAACAATGTTAACAAGGGCAGGAATCAAACTACCACTTCCATGTATCAGGCGGGCCCCTGAAAGAGCGAGTGAATCAGTGATTGAATGCGTAACACAGTAGCAAGCTTCAGTAACAAGTGGCAATTAACACCTAGGGAAACCACAGATCAACCAAGGGAAGAAATCAATAGGAGACAATGTAGCAACCGGGAATTCTCTAAACGTCACTGTTCAAGGGCTAGAAGCCCCGGTCTGAGTTAATCAATGCCAGGGACCAACTTTTAGGCCTGAATATCTCCAGTTCAACCACTCCCAGAGCCCTATTCATAACAGTGGTAAATTCATCAATGGACTCCCAAACCTGCATGTACGTGTGGACGACCCCTGGGGCTGACAGATGCTATCCAGTAGCCACCAAGGGGGAAGTCCCATGAGGATCAACGACCCCTGGATTGGGCAAACCTGAAAACTGGGGAGTCACCAAAGTCTGCCAAGGACAGATAAAAAGCAGTGAAAAGTGACCCTCAGCGGCGCCCTCTTGATCTCCATCTTGACCAGCACCCGACCTGTCCAGCTAGAAGGACCAGCCAGTGACCCCCTTCTGGAGGATAACACCACACTGGAAGAAGCCTTGACTGGCCATTGACGGCAGACTCCAGCACTTGTGGGATAGGTATATCCGACTCTGGTGCCCCTCCCCCCCACCCAAATTTGTAGCTTGCTACTGTGTGTGTGCATGTGTGTGTGTGTGTGTGTGTGTGTGAGAGGAGACCAGCCCCAAGGTTTATGATTTGACTTAATTACGGTGTTTCAATCCGCCTAATAAACCAGAATTTTAAGGATCCCGAGTTGGACATTTGTAGCCAACATATTCACCTCCCAGCAGATGTCAGGGTGATTGAAGTCCCCCATGAGAACCAGGCCCTGTGATCAGGAAACTTCCTCTAGCTGTTTAAAGAAAGCCTCCTCCACCACTTCCTCCTGGTCTGGTGATCTATAGCAGGCCCCCACCATGACATCACCCTTGTTGCTCTCTCCTCTGACTGTAACCAAGAGGGTTTCAACAAGCCTATCTTCAGTTTCTTATTGGAGCAATCATATGACACTTTTACATGAAGAGGCAGATAAGAGGGAAGGATGAATTACTGCTATTTGGGTCAGTAGAAATAGAAAAATAAATCCTGACTAGAGACAGGAGGGGGCACAATGAGTGGGTAAGGCAGTAGGTAAGTAGACTGAAGATCAAGGAGATAGAATGGACTGTTTGCTTGGTGGTTTCCAAACTCACAAGATGTATGGGAAAAGCATATTGCAAACGGAAGGCAAAGACTGAAAACCTGTCTCTGTGAAAAAGTGGTCTATATTATGTATTATTCAGGGAATGTCTATCAAAGAAAAACTCATTCTAAACACCAGAATTCTTTAGGAACATTTCACAGCATCTGATGAAGTAAGTTGTGCTCACCAAAGGTTATGCTATGTATCTCTGATTTAGTTAGTCTATAAGTTACACATCTACCCTGCTTTCTACATTCATATATAACCTAGCTGTGTACATACACAATGGTGTGTTTTGTCAGTCAGAGAGAAATAAAGTTAAAAGGGGGCTGACTTTGTGAACTGATTTTAAATACAGGTTTCCCTCAATTTATGCGGGTTCTTTATATGTTAATTCACTCTTATGTGATGGGTATATTTAGACCCATAATTCGTTATATGCAAGGTAAATTTGTTCTTATACAATAAGCATAAACGCCCCCTCACCCTTCCTACCCAAGCAGTTAAGCCTGTGCAGGGAGGGGAAAGGGCCATGGCCCCACTCACCACAGCCCTGGCTGCAGCAGCCCTAAGAGCGGCTGGCACCAGCAGCCTGCAGCCGCTGGGCTGCACCATGCTCCACCTGTTCCCCCCATGCCTGGGCTCTGTTTGTCCACACTCACTTCTGTTCCTGGGTTGTGCAGTGCCCTGGTGCAGGCAGCTGGTGTCAGCTGCTCCAGGGGCTGCTCCAGCATGGGCCCTGGTGAGTGCAGACAAGCAGATGCCTGGACAGCATGCGGCACATGGCATAGCACTCACCCCAGTCCCAGCTGCAGCAGCCCGAGGAGTGGCTGACACCAGCTGCCTGTAGCCTCTAGGCTGCACCATGCCCCAAACCCTCCGGGGCTCTGCCTGTCCCCACTCACCCCAGCTCCTGCTGCAGCAGCACCGGGAGTAGCCGATGCCAGCTGCCTGTAGCTGCTGGGCTGTACCATGCCCTGGTGCAGGCAGCTGGTGTTGGCTGCTCCCGGGGCCACTCCAGCACGGGCTAGGGCGAGTGCCATGCCCCACGCCGCCCAGGGCTCTGCTTATCTGCACTCATCCCAGCACGTGTTGGAGTGACCCCAGGAGCAGCTGACACCAGCTGCCTGCACCAGCGCATGGCACAGCCCAGGAGAAGAGGTGAGTGTGGATAAGCGGAGCCCAGGCGCAGAGGGACAGGTGGAGCACGGTGCAGCCCAGCAGCTGCAGGCAGCTAGTGCCAGCCACTCCCGGGGCCGCTGCAGTCGGGGCTGGGGTGAGCTCCCTCTGCTTTGCTGCCTTGTGCAGCTCTGGGAGGGGCACCCCTTCCCCGCCCCTTCCCAAGTCCCAGCCTCCTCCCTCCTTCACCACCATGGGAACCGATCCCTATTTGTTACATTGTAAAGTGGGTTCACTTTATGGGAATTCAATTTATGCGCCATTCTCCAGAAACGCTTGTACCGCATATATTGAGGGAAACCTGTATATCATAAATTAGAGTAATAAAGAGTATACATGTAATTCAGGAAAAACTAAATATGTATACACTATATGTACACATGCATATTTATAGATATGTATCTTCTCTGTAGTTTCCTCTGAAAGTTTTATGTACTCTTTCATAATATGCAGCTTCCTGCATTCCAAATAAATTCAATGTGCAATGAATCTTCTCAGATAAAAAGCTCCTTGACTTCCTAACTTACTTTCAGATTGAAGGTCTTCTACCAAAAAACATGTAGCACTTCACTGCCTTAAAATTGCTCTACACTGAATGCAGTGATTTGGAATTATTGTAGCACTATAGATTATAAGTGTCTCTCTTAGTAAATGGTTAGTGTTCTGGTCTTACAAAGTATAAAATAATTTAGACTTATTGGTGTACTTCACATTTTTAGGAGATCTTCATTCTTTCAAATTGGAATTCCAATTTGTGAAGCACTTCAATAACTTTAAATTGCTGTATACTCTAAATCCCAAACCCCAATCTTTCCAAAGTGAAAGGCTTATACAACAGTTGAAACCCTTTAATCATTAGATACCAGATGCATGACCTGAATTTCAATTTCAGTTTTATTTTTAAATACATAATTAAAATTTTGTAACCCAAAGAAAATGTTTAAATATAAAGTCAAGGCAATGCTATCAAACTGAGATTTTTTTAAATTCTGTTATATTCAAAACTTTTTATTTAATTATGTGAATGTCAGAGCATTGTGAAAAAATAGTTTTATGCCCAAGGATATAATCTCCTAATGAATGGGCACCACCATCAATTTGTGCCATGCTCATGTGTACTTTTCAGATACATACAGTATATCTAGCCAGGGGCTGAGGTATAATAGCAGGTAGATGTGTGCATGTGTATGTGTATGAAACAACAAAGATGACATTACTGATAATTAATTTTCTGTCTAATTCCCAGGTTATGCAAACACTGTATCTGTATACATATATTGTATGGAAATACTAGGACATGAAACATTTCTCATATCCTTAGTTAATTCATTTATAAATAGGAAGAAAGAATACTGTCTTGCCACATAAAAGCTATGATCAGAAGGAACCTCATAAGGACATCTAATCCAGCCCCCTGCTCAAAGCAGAATTGTCTCTGACTAAAGCATTCAAACCAAGACCAGGTACAGACACTACATTTTTACCAATGTAAGTGACCAGAAACTGGTCTATACCCATCACAGAACAGAAGTTCAGTACACAAAACTAGTCTATACCCATAACAGAACAGGAGTTCAGCACCCATAGATTGGTTTAAAAATGATGGAACCAGGTCTAAGATTTGGACCTCCCCAACACCAAAGGGTGAATCTGTGTTCTGTTTGCTACTAACCTAAACTATGCCGCTTACGGAAAACTGTGTAACTTAGATCTATTCCACCTAGGGATTTAGGAATATCTGCACCTACCCCAAATATCTGTTCAACTTGATCCAAAACTTCTCTAGGTAGCCTGTTCCAATGCTGGACCACTCTTGTATTCAGAAAGTTCCTCCTCATCTCCAATCTACTTTTCCTCTGCTGCAGCTTAATGTGATTGCTCTTAGTCATGCCCCCTACAGCCACAGAAAAAAAACCCTTCCCCATCCTCTCTTTAATTGCCCATCAGTTATTTGAACTTTCCTATCAAATCCCCCTCAGTCTTCTCTTCTCCAGTCTAAAAATCCCAATTTTTTAGCCTTTCTTTACCTGGACACAGTACTCCATATGAGGCCTCATCATTGCCAAATCACTTCCCTTGATTTGCAAGTGACACCTCTGTTAGTACAAGCCAATATACTGCTTACCTTTTTTGCGACAAAAGAACACTGTTGGCACATATTCACAGTATGGTGTACTGTAACCCCCAGGTCCTTCACTGCAGTGCTGCAGCCTAGCCAGTCATTCTCCAGTCTGTATTTGTGCATGCAATTATTTTGTCCCAAACGCAGGACTTTGCATTTGTCTTTGTTGAATTTCATCTGGTCAACTGAGAACCATTTCTCCAGTCTATCCAGATTACAATGGATCCTAGTCCTCCAGAGTATCTGCAGCTCCCCGCAACTTGATGTCATTCACAAATTTGCAAAATGTAAATTTAATTATATCATCAAAATCATTCATAAAGGTACTGGATCCAAGACAGACCCTTGAGGAAACCCACTTGAAACCTCCTCCCAACTAGACATTGAGCCACTGATGACTACTTGTTAGTCATGGTGATCTAACATTACGCATCTACTTAGAGTAATATCATTTAACCTTTTTTTAGCTTATTAATGAGAATCTCATGGGAGAAAATGTCAAAAGCTTTGCTGAAGTCAAGGAATATCATATTCACTGCCCTCTCTCCAAGCCACCAAGCCTCTCAGGTTATTATAGAAGAAAACCAGATTGGTCATGCATGACTTACTCTTGGTAAAACCATGGTGGCCATTTCTGATCACTTTGTTCTCCTCTAGTTGCTTCATAATAGATTCCTTGATTTTTCCAGGTATTGCGGTCAGACTAATTCTGTAATTATGGGCTGTAACAGGCTGAAATTCCTGGATCCTCCCTTTATACAGATGGGCACCAGATTAGCCTTTTCCAATCATAGAGGACCTCATCCAACCTCCATGAGTTCTCAAAGAGAATAGCTAATGTCTCTGAAATTAATTCAGTCAATTCCTTCAGTACACTAGAGTGTAGCCCATCCAGCCCTGCCAACTTGAAAGCATCTAGCTTTTCTAAGTAATCCCTAAATTTTTCTGCCATTACTCTAAACTGTTTGACTCCTTCCCTATCATTGCTGCCAGCTGCACTTGTAGGGCACATCCCAAGGAGCAAGTATGTGCAGGGGTGCATGTTTCCCGCTGAACAAATAGCAGCAGCATATATTTGTGCTGCTGCTATTTACCCCAGTCACATCCCTGCATGTGTGCAAAGTGGCTCAGGTGGAGTAGGGGAAGCTGGGACCAGCACTTGTGCTGGCCACAGCAGTCTTCTCTGGGGTCCTGGGGCATTCTGGGGCAGCAGCAGCACTGAGCCAGTCACTTGGAGCCTAGCTGAGAGCCAGAGTATGGCTCTGGCCTGCTAGGCTCCAGTTTCTGGCAGTGCATACTGTTGTTGCATGCACCGCACCGCTTTCTTAAATCATGGGGTTTTTTATACTGGGAACTCCCAGTATCTAATTTTGCCATTGTGCTGCAAATATGCAGTGCAGCAAATGGGTGTGTGTATGCTGTGTATGGTTTGCAGCACCTCAAACGGCCTTGAGGCACAGCAAATCACATGTGCATTCATGGGGATGTGCCAATTATCTGATAGTTAGTTGCTTCGATTTGGGAAGACTGATGTAGAAAAGGGATTAGCTACTTCAGCCTTGTCTGCATTTCCTGTGGAGGTTTTCATTCTGCTGTTATATCAACATAGTTTGCTCCTGAGCCTTTAAAAAGGCCTTCCTAAAGGGCCTGCTCTCTTGGACTTTTTTCCCTCATATTTGTCTCCCATAGGATCCTGCAGTTCCCTGAGTCTGTTAAAGTCTGCTTTCCTGAAGTTCAGTGTCTTTGGTCTATTCTCCTTACTCCCCCACTTTAGGTTCTTGGACTTTATTATTTCATGGTCACAGGTGGGTACCATCCACCTTCATATTCTCAATCAATTCCTACCTGTTTGTGAGCAGCATGTAACAAAGAGCTCTGTATCTGTATCAAAAAGTTATCCCAAGTACAATCCAATAATTTGCTGGATTGCTTGTGCACTGCTTTGTTTCCCTCCCAGCAAATACCCCAATAATTGAAGCCCGCCCTAAAAGCCAGGTCCTCCAATTTAAAAGCTTTCATAAGGTTTTATTAAAGAAGGCCTCAATCTACCTTCTCCTTCTGGTTTGGAGACCTTTAGCAGGTGCCTACCATGACATTCCCAGTATTTCTCTCCCCTCTGACCTTTTCTCAGAGGCTTTCAACTAACCAACCTTCCATTTTGTACTAGACCCCAAAACACGTGTCCATTATATATAGGGCAACGTCTCCTCCTTTTCTCACCTGCCTGTCATTCTTGAACAAATTATACCAATCCTTGACCATGCTGCAGTCATGTGGAGTCCAGTCCCACTGTATCTCTGTAATCCCAGTTACATAATAATTCATTGATTGTACTAGAACCACTTATTCTTCCTTATGATTCTTGCATTACTGTATAAATATTTCAGGTGTCTAATTCAGGTCTGTCCAACTAATGGCCCGCAGACTACTTGTAGCGTCCTGAAGGGTTATCAAACAAAACCAAGGAGGTGATACTTCCCCTCTATTGGGCACTGGTCAGGCCACAGTTGGAATACTGCATCCAGTTTTGGGCGCCACACTTCAAGAGGGATGTGGATAACCTGAAGAGGGTCCAGAGAAGGGCCACTCGTATGGTTAAGGGCTTGCAGGCCAAGCCCTACAAGGAGAGACTAGGGCACCTGGACCTCCTCAGCCTCTGCAAGAGGTTGAGAGGCGACCTTGTGGCTGCCTATAAATTCATCATGGGGGCACAGAAGGGAATTGGTGAGGCTCTACTCATCAAGGCGCCCCAGGAGTTACAAGAAATAATGGCCATAACCTAGCAGAGAGCAGATTTAGACTAGACATTAGGAAGAACTTCTTCAGTTAGTGGCCAAAATCTGGAATGGGCTCCCAAGGGAGGTGGTGCTCTCCCCTACGCTGGGGGTCCAAGAGGAGGTTAGATAGGCATCTGGCTGGGGTCATCTAAACCCAGCACTCTTTCCTGCCTATGCAGGGGGTCGGACTCGATGATCTATTGAGGTCCCTTCTGACCCTAACATCTATGAATCTATGAATCATGTAGCCTATGGGCTCCTGCCACTCTCCCTCCTCCCCTCCCAGTAACTCCTCCCATGGTGACTGGCAGGGGACTGGAGTGCCCGAGTTCTCCACATGGCAAAGAGAGCCAGTGAGCCCGTGTGTGTGTGGTTCATAATCCCCACCCAAGTAGACTTTTTCTGCCTCACTCTGTCAATAATGAATGGACCCAAAATCCATCATCTGAATTCTCACAGACTTGAGAGAGTGGAGAGAGTGGAGATTGAAATTGTTTTCTTGATTTGACACATCCACATAAGGAATTAATTTATACACTGTTTCATGTATATAATAACTCTGTGTGTATATATGTGTGTATACATATTAATATGCATCTCTATTGGGTATTAGAGTCACCATGGTTCAGTGGTAGAATCCTTGTCTGCCACACAGGAAACTTTGGTTTGATTTCTGGATGCTTATGCAGTTACAGCCATGGAAACACCAAATATCTGGAGTCAATATGGCCTTTAGATTCTGTCCCAGCAGTCTAAAGCGGGGATGGAAGGTCTGGGCAGCCTCCACTCCTCCAAACTCCTGCCTAGGCATATGCATTGAAGGTCTGGGTGACCTTTCATGCATGCGCCAGGATCTGGAAGGATTGATGGTTGCCAAAAACAAAACCATTGGGTATCAAAATGTTAGGAGCCACGTATTTTCTACAGGCCTAGTACAAGAATAATTGCAGAAGAGAGAAAGAGAATTCTCAAGTTAGATACATTTGAAGTTGGATTTTCAAAGCTGGAGAACCAGATTTACCAGTAGACTTTTCCTGTTTTGTACTGCTAGTATAGAGCAGTACTAAGCAGCCAAACTGAGTTTATAGGTGTTGCATATCACTTGCGTGGTACAAACTAGACAGAGTATATCAATAAACCTGACTCAGTGTCACATACATTGGAAACAACAGGTTTGATACAAAGAAGAAAATATATATGAATATACTATCTTTCTAGTAATGACTGCAATATGACTCTACCTAAAAGTAGACATGTTCCTAAGTTATTTCTGTATATTTATTGACTGGTATAATGTTGAGAGTATGAGGTTGTTTCTGCATTTGCATTTAAATAAGATGAAAGATCTATGAAAACATAGTGTTACACATGAATATAAATTAGGTCAATTACTTCCTTAATTAATTTCTGTTAACAGAATAAATAAATCTGCTAAACTTTTGGTTCAACTTTGAGTCAAGCAGCTGAGAGCCCTTAAAACACTTAGCATAGACAAACTTTCCTCTGTGACCTATTCACTTATTAGCAATCTCACTTTCACCTTGTGTTCCCCCATCTGTCATAATCACCTAAGCTCTTAGGAGCTCAAAGCTATCCTTTGTTTTAAACATATGGGTTATCTTCATGAAAGGCAGCTACAGATGGCCAGACAGTTAGGCACTTAGGTGCCTAAATCTGACCTTTAAGTGCCATTGGCATTCAGAAAATCCCCATTCAGCTCCTGCCTGACTCTCAGTTTCCTGAAGTTCTGACTTGCCTGCATTCCTCCCAGTGGATGTATACAAGGACCTCTAAGTCTTAACAGTACTATCTTGCTTAGCAGCAAAGGCAAACTGGGTATTCTCCAGTTATCTCACCTGAGGGGCTTGGTTTCCTTAGGCATGCTCAGAACATGTCTTTCTTCACACAAAGGCAATCACAGGATAGGATTGTGCTGTTACCCTGAATAATCTAGTGATTATGTAGTAGTATGTGTAGTAATGTGTAGTATAGTATATAGTATAGTAGTATAGTAGTATAGTAATGTGTAGTATGTGTAGTAATGTGTAGTAATGATCAAGAGTAGCAATTTTAAACCTCAGTTCTACCTTCCTAGGAGGTTATCCAAGTCACTGCACTGATCTGGTGAAGCTATTTGCCCAAGATGCTTATATAATCTTTGGAGTAGGGACAGTAATTCAGCAGTGCTTTAGATGGGTGCCTTAACCACCAGTGAATAGAATTTCTCTATACTAATAAACATTTAAATATTTTATACAAAGAGAAACAGAATCCACTGGAAAGACTAAGAGGTACCCACCTAACTATTTGAAAAATAATTAGCATATCAAAAATGATTAACCTGTCTTGAAAGGAGAATATATGGTAACTAATCTGGTGCCATTTGTCATTTTAAGAGGGGGATATTTCTTCCAATTTGCCATTACTGAGGACATAGGAAAAAGACTTTCCTACAGAAATGATGGGTGGAAAACATTTCCTCAGTTATTCACCCAAATGCTGGTTTAAATTGCCTGTGGCTGAATTCAAAACATGGAAAGCCCTGGTCAGATTATGTTTCAGATTACACTCTGTTCATTATGTGTAAATAGTTCTGCTCTGTGTATCCAGTGACTCCCCTTCTTCTTTTGTAGGCTTTTCTCCATTCTCATTAATTTTAGTGTAGCAAGGCAGTAAGACACTCCTTTTCCACAACATCCGTACTTATTCTGGGGTGCCCAATCGTGATTTTTTTTTCCCCTTCGTATTCTTTGCATGCCTTGCCAAATTCCTCTTGCAGTCCTTATATTCTAGAGTCATCTCATACCTCTGTACCTGATACAACCTCAGAAACTAGGGCTGTGCAAATTTTCGGTCACCTATTTGATTCAGAGAAGATTTGGCCTAATTCAGAGGCTGGATCACTGAATCTGAATTGAATTGGGAGACAAAAAAACCATCCAAATCAATGTGGAGCTTTAGAATCGATTCAGAAAAAGATTTGGAGATTTGGAAGGCAGTCTTGCAGGGAAACAGAAACCGAGAGAGGAGGAGGGGGATGGAGAAGACTGACATCTGTAGCTGGCCAGTGACTGATCTTTCCCTGAGTCCCCTTCTAATCACAGTGCTCTGGTGAGGCATATAAGCCTCTGTCTGCAGCCTTTCTGTCCCTTTTGTGAGCTGTTTCTGCCTGAGCAAAAGAGAGGCAGGCAGTTAGCCCAGAAACAGGTGTGTGGAGATAGAACTGGCACTGGGAAGGCCCCCTCTTACAGGCTACCATCCCTGCTGTTTTCATCCCTCTGTGCCTTAACACACACACAAAGTCACACATCACAAGTTTTGCTTTGAACAGTTTGAGGTACAGTTTCCCAAGAACCCATGCACCTATCTCCTTGAAACTTGTCAGGCCTCATGCCCTCAGAAGGGGCTACCATCCCTGCTGCTGTCATCGACATCTGCCAAAAAATTACAAAGTTATAGGTATTTATGTGATTCCCCATTATAGTCTATGGCCAAATCACCAAATCTCTCCAAATCAGCACTGAATCTTCTGAAGCCAATTCAGCCAAATCAATTTGGGACAGTGATCCAAATCTCCAAATCAAATCACTGTCCCCTGAATTGGCTCAATCGAGATCCAAATTGAATACTTCCCTATTTGCACAGTCCTATCAGAAACCTCTCTACCTGGTGGCCCAAAGACAAAAAAGGAAGGTGATGCTATTTCTACATTTTAAATTATTTCTTTGTGTTGAGCCTCAGAATAATAATTCAACTCATATGTGGGCTGACATTGTGCCACAGCCAGAACTATCTGAATAAGAAGCTCAGCTTGTAGCAGAGTAGATCAATGTATCAAGCAAAAAATATGAAGAAAACCATCCAATCAATAGAATTGCTCCAGGAATGAATTGTGCCTGTATAGTTTTAAGCCCATTCTTTTCTTTTTCCTTAGCCACAGAAGTCATGTCTATACCTCCATGGTGGTGCTTCACAGTCTGGCACTGCTGAGTGTCTCCCATCCACTGCCACAGGCAGAGAAGTTCTAAGCCCAGGAATACTTCCACAAGGCTGTTTGGTGCATCACTTTGTGCTACTTTTGAAACTTTGATCTTGGTGTTTTTGCAAAAGGCCACTGGAGCAGCCTTACCAGTGTACTTTGATTTTGAAGCATGCCTGTGGGAGTGTATGGAAGAGTAGTTCCCAGCAGAATCCCAGTTAGGGAATGCAAACACTATGGTGTGGATATAGTCAAGAGGAACTCATCAGCCAAGGGGCAAAACAAGATTTTTAACGGTCAAATGTACTATCATGGTTCCTAGGTAATGTGTATTCTAGTAGGTGAATCACTATATATTTCTATACATAGCTGTAAATCTGTAAAGCATTTAAAGAGTATCATAGTAATAGACAACCATCTACTGTGACCATATACAATCCTTCATATGTAACATGGAGGATTGTAATCAGCTGACCTCTCTTTACCTAGAAGTATGGGATAATAATGTTCATGGGGATTAATATTACAGTAAAATCTCCATTATCCAGCATTTAACTAACCAGAAATTCCATTAACTGGAATTTCTGGCTAGCCGGCTGGATATGGGAGGGAGGTGGGAAGGGGTAGGGGAAAGCTTGCACATGGCGGCCACAGCTGCCACCCACCACCCTGCACTGTCACCACTCCATGTGCAGCTGCTGCCCCCTCCCCTGTTCCATCTGCAGCTGCCCTACCCTCCCTCCCCACCCCCCGCTCCACATTATCTGAAAACCCCTGCTGGGGATTTTCAGATAGCTGGAATTTTTACATAACTGGCAATCCCCGGGGATGCCGGATAACAGAGATTTTACTGTACTATACTATTACAGATTGAGTAACACAACTGGCAACTCAGGCTATGGATAATTCATTCATTTGTATTATCAGGGTTAAAATCATCTTGTCTCCACTCACATGTGAGAATATTATTGTGATACAAATGGTGTAAGAATCTTTCTTTTTAGTTTTGAATATTTTTTTTTAATTCAAACTGGTAACTTTCATATAATTTCAATGAAAAAGAATTAAAGAGGCAAATTTTAAAGATGAACCCTATTCATCCAAACATCCATAGGCCTCATTAAACCTACTAAAACTCTTTGCTGAGTTTCAGGTCTAAATTATGCAAGAGGCAAGGATTTTTAGGGTGATATTTTTTACTGGACCAGCTGTATAGTTGGAGAAGAGTTAGAGAAGCTCTTGAATGCAAGTCATTTTTCATCAGGTCTGAAATATGAGATGAGGCTTGTTTTTCATGGCTTCACATGAAATTGCAATCATTTCAGAGAGCTTCACCAGAAACTATTATATTTGCTCCACAATTCAAATTATGTGCCCTTTGGGATTTTGTTTCTTGGTTCAGGCCTAATATTATCAGCTACCTTTAGTATATTCTTTATTTTAATAATTTTGTGTATGTGATGAAATTGTGATAAAAATAATTATTCAAAACTAAAACGAAAGATGTGATGAAATTGTGTAAGTTATATATTATTTTAGAAGAATGATCCACAGACATCTGAATTTTCAGAAGACAATTTAGAAAGTAGTCTTATGCTTGTTACAAAATAGCAGGTGACATTTAATTCAACCCAGACACTTAAGACTTGATGCTAAATTGTCTGACCTTGAGCAACTGGCACTATGTGGGTACAGAGGCCCTCTAAAGCAGACCCAGTTGCACTGCTGAGACCTAATACTAGTTTCCTAAGGCATCACAAATTCAATGCAAATCATTTAAACAACCATATAATTTTTGTGTTAGAGCATTTGGAGTATTAAGTTTCAAATCACTGGAGAATTACATGTACTCATAGCCAACAAAGGATAGCTTATCAGAGAAGGGTGATGTGAAGTGGTGTCTATCTCCCCCAAGTAATATCTATTTTGGAAGCATTAAATCGTAGAAAATTTCTAGACATCCAAACCTTGTCATCAGTTTGGCAAGCAGACAGCACAGATGTGGCAGAAGGAATATTAAGGGCTAATTTTATAACATCAATCTGTTTGTCATCAGCATATAAATGAAATTTAAGCCCATGTTGACAGATCAGGTTATGTAGAAGAAGCATGTACAGATTAAAAATCAGGATGCTGAGAACAGAAGCCAGTGTGACACCTGCAAAAAAGATTTCATGGAACAGATCAAGCCACAGGATGTAGGCTGCTCTCCTTTGGACAGAATGAAACAGAAACAAAAAAATAACACACCAGCTCTAAACAACTCACAAGCCATTTAAGGAGAATCAAGTGGCTACTTATGTCAAAAGCAACTATGATATCTAGGAGGTTAAGTGCAGAAAATTTACTTTGCAGCATTGTACAAGAGACCACTGACAAGTTTGAATGAAATAGACCTGGAACTGAGTTGTGGTCAGAAAGCAGACTGGATAGAAACAAGCAATGTAAGCAGTTTAGCTGTAAACTCAGAATTAAAGATGTCATGGAAGTTAAGATTAATTTCAAGGTCCTATGTAGCTGTTTGCAGACATGAACATGAAAATAACTATTTCTGGGCTAAGTACAGACAGCCTAAGGCTGAATCAACTCAATCTTCACAGGTTATTCCAAACTGCTTAGATTGAACTAATAAACAAGTGAACAGGCATTCACCTTTGATTCCAAAAATGCAGCCACATGCCTACAGTGGCCCAAGCCAGAACCCAGGGGTTGCTTCCTGCTTGGCTGGAGCAGACAGCTTGGGCCACACCTAGCCCACCCACCCTGGGGGGGGGGAGGGGGGAGGGGGCATTGCAGGGAAGGTGCAAAACATCCTGGGATGCTGGGGGTTGTGGGTTAACTTAAACCTGATGGGGTTCTAGGACAGAAGTTCAATAAACTGATTTAACCTAACTCAAGTTAATTCTGATACTGCATCCATCTGGGTGTATCTTAAACTGGTTTTGGTCATTTTGAAAGTGGTTTATGCAAATTGAACTTCTGTCATGTTACAGATTTGAACTGGTTTCTAATCACTTATACCTTTTTATGTATAATTTTCTGTCCCTAGCCCTGATGAAGAAATTAATATGGTACATAATAAATGGAAATAAATTATTCTCATGAAGCTAAAGCAGACTAGATGAGGGGCATATGTAATATGTAAATATTTCCTCATTAGTGGAACAGTGCAGAGACAGCTTGCCTACAATTTAAATTTGAGAAGCACTTTAGCATTCTTTGGTTATGAAAGGTAAACTATGTAAGCTATAATTAGCTCATTAATAGCTAATAGATATTTTCAGGACTGGTGTATTTAAAGGATTGGAAACATAAATAAATCTGGATACAAAAAGAGAAGAAAGTATGGCGAGAGTATGCAATGCTGTTTTCAGCTGTAAGAGATAAGGAGGGATTTATCACCTTAAATTTGCAAACAGAAATAAATGTTATTTTTTTACAAAAATGAGAGGTGATGCAGATATTTATCCAAGGTGTCAAACAGGACTCCTGAGTTACCTTGAATTTTTGCACTGAGGACAGAAAATTAAATTGGCTCAGACAGAAACAAATGCATATCTTTAAGTGCAAGCATTAATCTTTGTGGAAATTAGTACTATAATAGTCAATATGTATCCAGTGCAAACATATTGATCACAGATAATAAAAGACTGATTACTGTGCCCTGGGGATGCTACAAATATGACTGTATAGATGATTAGAAGATATCCATAGTATGTTAAATCAGATTGGAACTATTCAAGTGTAATCCAAGTAATTCCATCCCATTTTTCAGTCCTAGAAAGTAAAATTTCATGGTTCGTAATGTCAAATGTTGCAGTAAGCTCCAAGAGAATAAGGAGGAAAGGAAAATTCTTGCACTGTTTACCAGCAGACCATTTTATTCTCAAAAGAGCAGCCTTGCTGCTGTGTGAGACCTTAAAGCCAGATTGAAAATGTTTTTAGTTTCGTTCCAGAAGGGCAACAATTTGAATGGCAACTGCATGCTTGATAACATTAATAAAAATGGGGAGTTTAAAATTAACTTGTATTAACAAAATAACCTATGGATTAAAGAAAAGCTTTATCAAAACTTGCCTAATTGCTTCAATCATAAATGTACAATTACAGCCAGAGAGAGGGAGAATATGATATGTATCATTGAATAATTATTAAGCTTATAAATGTAAAAAAAGATTTATCACTTCAAGGCAGAATTTTACAGGTGATTAGCCCTTGATAAATATTTGGTGTTTTGTGTATACCAGGGGAAACAGTTTTCAAAAGAACATTTTCCTTCAGGATTCTTTTGTGTTTGTTTTTGCAAGTCAAATAACTCATATGCACAAACCTAATCTAATGTTTCACTTTAGTTCTATTCCTATTGCTTTGAATTGCTTGACTAGTGAATTATTAGTCCTAAAATCAGCATAGCTAGCCATGGGACATCACCTCCATGTAGAAGGATTCTCTTGTATTGTGAAGTAAGTCTAGAAGCTTCTGTTCCTTCCTTCTTTCATGTTGAGTAGAGAAAAAGAGCCATGAGCTATCAGCGTGTCCCTGATCCACAGCCACTTGAGAGCTAGCATGATTTAGAGCAGCCTTGAGGACAGTCTGAGTCACCTTATAAAAGCAAACCATCACCCAAACCTGGGCTGATAGAGCAAAAAACACCCCACCTTTGCACTCTTCTAACCTGTGTAGTGTATCTATTAACCACCTGGGCCTGGGTGCTAATGTACAGTGATCAAACCTAGAACTAGGTTTGTTCTATTCAAGGACACAAAAAAAAAAAGTTTTTCAGGACCATACCTTAAATTTCATGTCAATTACTCTCATTCTTATTAGAAATGGGTGTCAACAGTGTACTTAATGGGCAGTATATGAAAGACGAAAGAAATATAAATAAGTCATAATGTGCATATATCTCTGGAGAGAGAGTTTACTGCAGTTTTAAGAAAGTCTTAAATTTAATGTATGTTGTAAAGTATTTCATCATACATTGCAAGCTTATTTCCACATCTGAGTTACTTTTCAACATGGCCAGTTCCTTGAGAGACTCTTCACCCATCGCTGAACAAAGCCAAGTTTTAAGTATCAAGGATTTTTGTGATATAATTTATTGGACCAGCTGTATAGTAGGGAGAGCCACTGGAGAAAGTGACCTCATGCCACCAGAAATTTGTCCAACAGCTCTCCCAACTATACAGCTAGTCCAATAAATGATATCACAACAAATCCTTGCCTCAAGAGCAGCAAATATCAACATGACTGAGTAAGAGCTGTGCTGTGTAGCACTGCAACAAGCATGGCAGGAGTGTAGTGAGGGAGGCGTCAGAGCAATATGGCTTTGGGACACCTTAAAGTGCTGTTTTTAAAGGCAAGCCAGGGCTTCCACTGCTGCTTTTCTTTGTGCAGCTTCAAGAGATTGGGGTATGAGCCCAGCTGGCTATGCTGAAGAGCATGGCTCAGGACTCTGTGCTGCTTAATACATTCCCTACTGGTTTCATATTAGGCAGTTTGTTCTCTCATTGCAGTAGCAGCAGTGCTGGCCACATGAAGGAGAACAGGGAAGAGAGGAGAGAAGAGTGGATCGGATCATCCACCGGAGCCACACTTGTGCTGGCTCCCAGGAGCTCCATTTATGGCTCCACGCAACTTACCAAATATGAAGCTAAAATTGGTTCCTCGTTCCCGGTTCCTAGCTTCTAGTTCTGAATTTGCACTTTCAGCTCCTTTTTTAAATTTGCTCTTTCCACAGTTATGAATTTGTCAGCAGTGAATGAGATGATAAAGAATTCCAGGTTTCATCAAACATGTGTATTTGGTAATAAAAATGTAATATTATATCAGAAAACTAAAACATTGTGCTGAATAAGGAATCTAGTTGAGCTGGGATTATGGGGCAAAATTTACTTTGGGTCACCCCAAACAATATACCACTGCCATCAGGGGGCATTCCAGAAGAAGCCTGGGCAGGGTGCTAACTGACCCAAAGCTTGGTTTTCAAGTGACATGAAGCCAGATGCCAGCTTCCTGGGCCTATGTTCTATGTATATCACACTGAATAACGAGCCACTTGAAAAACTGAGTTTCAGGTTGGGCAGCACCCTTCTTTATGAGAGTTCCCTGATCACAGAGATGTCTCGTTTGCAATGACCCAAGACAGATAAGGCTAGAGGGCTGTCAGGTTACACTCCTGGAAAAAAGTCCCATTCTGCTGCCACCCCCCCCTTTCAAAGAAGAGAAACCTTGCCCACTGCAGATCGAAATGGGAAGTAGACAGGATGTTGGTAGAGCCCTGGATTGTGGTACAGTTAGTTGCCCAACTTGCCTTAATGCAGCCATGCAGAAGAGCAAAATAAGTAGGACTGTTAATTAAAATTACCCATAAATAGGAAAAAAAAACCTTGACAACAATAGGAATGTGAACTTCTAAATTACTTCAGAGTCAAGCAGCAAAGCCTCCAGCTGGACCATATGTGAGATAATAATCACCAACAACCAATCCATCACCATTCAAATCATGCAGCATCCACTGAAATGACAAAAAATTAAATAAATGTTGAAGAAAATTGGAGCTAGCTCATCAGTTTACAAGTGCATGATTTAGAGTTTGTTGTCATTAAATAGCACTAAAAAGCACTGCTGTCAAAGAAAATAATGTAAAGTTATGTATTAGAAATATAATGATAGAGACTAACACCTTCTTGAAGAATTCAAATCTGCAAAGGTAATATACACAAAACAAAAGCATTGAGTTGAGGATAATAAGATTGCAAGAGCCTTAAGAAAAACTGTAGGGGGTGGGTAGTTTTAAATTCTCCATTAAAGAGACAGATTAAAAATGAAGTGTTACAGTCTAACTTATTATAGTTTGATGAGTGTAGCTGCCAAATCATGACTAAACCCTGCACACACTGATAGAGTAGATAGGTAACAGATAGAATGGCATGCTCAGAGGTTCAGTGTGATCAGTATAGTAATGATACCTAGGTCTGAATAATTATACTGTATTATCATCTCATATGATGGCGAGGACTGCAGAGCAGACATAGATTTACATAGCAAACTTGGATATTGCTTTTGATGTAGGAAAGGTATTTTAATTAAATGAGATCTAATGAATTAATTATTAGCCATTATTTGTCCATTAATCATTATAGTACCATAGCTATGCACATCTTAAACATCTTGCATGTTACATGGCTTCTCTATCAATAAGTGACAATTTTCTTCAAAGCTGGATTGATAAGGTTCACACCAACTGCAGTGCTGAGGCTATAATCCCCAAGTGTCCCTAAGGCCATGGCTGTACTATTTCTCCATCAATGCTACATTGACCACTGAGGCTATAAACCAGATTCACTTATGACTTAGGAGTGCACCAGAACCAATAATTAGACAGTGCAACCAGCTCAGGGTCAGCCCCACAACCTGTATACAAGCACATCCTTTTATTACTGTGCTCAGGTTTTCTGTTATCGTGAGCCACTTACATTGGCTGGGATTGCTAGGCTCCAAATGCAGCCCATTATGAATAGATAGGACTGATTTTTTCAGTGGTGAACCCAGGAAGGTGATATATAAGTGGTCTTAGTTGAATACAGGCAGAATTTTTCCAGGGTCCACCACTCATAGAATAATAGAGAAGCAGAGCTGGAAAGGACCTCCAGAGGTCATACAGTCCAACTCTCTGCCTGAGGCTTGATCATCCCTGTCCAAACCATTCTATACAAATCCATTATCTAACCTCTTCACAAAATTATGCGATCAACTCTGACACAACCGCAAGAAATAGCAATACCCTAACCTGCCACAGGTAAAGCAGGGGGACCACAGTGACCAAAGTCTTGCTGCTGTAGCGATTGTTAAAAAATGCTTGAGAAATCCAAGAAAGATTGCTACATCCTCACACTACACAGTAAGGCAAAACCCCCCACAGACTATACCAGTCTGACCATGCGATAAAATTATTTCCTGATCCCAAATAAGACAGTCAATCTGGCCCTCCCTGAGCAGGCGAACAAGACCCTCTAGCCCAGAACCCCTGGGTTTAAGATCCAACAGGAGCATTGGCACACTCCAGTCAAAATCCCCAGCCTTGGTGGGAGCCAACACCCAAAGCCCCTGAATAAGGCTTTAAAAAACCCTGACACATGTAGAAGCAGAAAGAGAAAACATTCCCTCCCAGCCCCATGTAACAGTCAGCAAAGACCATAAGCAGAAGTAATACCCATCATAGAACACAAGCATAGCTATGCCTAGATCATCTGCAACCAGTGCCTGTCCAGCTTCTTGTTAAGCATCTCCAGTTATGGAAATTCCACAACTTCCCTGGGTAGTCTATTCCACTACTTCACTGGTCTAACTGTGAAGAAGGTTTTTTTCCAGATATTCAATCTAAACCTACTTTGCTACAACTTCAAGTCATTGGTCCATGTCCTGCTCTCTGCAGCAAGAGAAAAAAGGTGTTTCCCCTCTTCTTCATGGCAAACCCTAAAGTATTTGAAGACTGCTATCATGTTCCCTCTTTAGAGCCTTTTCTGAAAGCTGAACATGCTTAACTCCAAAATGTGGAGTCCAAAATTGCACACAATACTCTAGATAAGCCCCAACCAGTGTGAAGTACAAGAGACACTACCGCCTCCCATGTCTTGCACCTAAAGCTTCTGTTAATGCATCCCAAAATAGTATTTGTCTTCTGTGCAGCTGTATCACATTGCAGACTCGTATTGTGTCTGTGATGTACTAGGATTCCAAGATCCTTCTTCTTAGTGCTGCCATATAGCCAAGGATGTCCCCTTTTTATACAGGTACTCCTCACTTAACGACCTACCTGTTTAATGACCGCGTGGACTTATGACCAGCGAGAACTGGTCGTAAGTACGAGAACTTTGGTCGTGGAAATGGCAGCGCGGCGTCTCAAGCCAAGGCACGCAGTATCAAGGGGCAGCTCCTCGCTTATCGGCCAATTCGCTTAACGACCTAGTCGCAGGAACGGAACTCGGTCGTTAAGTGAGGAGTGCCTGTATTTGTATTTTTTACTTTTCTTTCTGAGTTGTAGCACCTTGCATTTGTCAGCAGTGAACTTCATCCTGTTAACTTCAGCCCTGGTTTCCAATCTGTCAAGATCCCTCTGAATTGCTCTTCTGTGGGAGAGTGGGGGGGCAGATCTTCCACCAATCAGGACATGGTGTGGGGGAGCAACAAAGCCCCGATGTGGATATGTGGGGGATGGGGCAGGGTGGGGTCAGATGGAGCAACCTCTATGCAGATGTGTGCAGGGGACATCCCCAACCCCATCTGTACATGCGGGGGAAGAAGGAGCAACTTGTAACAATCTGAATGCATGGGGGACAGGCCCAGCCCTGATGCTGCTGCATAGGCGATGGCCCAGGCAAAGCTGGATCGAGCCATGTGGAGCTTCCATCAATCCCTGCTGCCAAATTTTCTGATCTCTGGGGATCCATGCAGGCCAGATGACATGGCTCTGTGGACTGAATTTGGCCCATGGACCACGGGTTGAGCACCCCTGACATATAGTATTCAACAGCTATCACTGAAGTCAATAGGAGCTGTACGCTCAGATCAATGACAATAGGTGGACCATAAAGCTTCCCAAAATTATAGTATATATCACATACAGGGCTCTATATCACTTAGAGGTGATATGGTCTGTCATTTCTAAATAATATCATAGGGCACTCAGAACTACACAGGAGGTACCGAATATATGCAGGGATAAGCCATTTATAGGCCATTTTTAACCTTTGTTTTAGAAACTCATGAGTTAGATCTCTAACTCACTTGATTACTTAGTCTAGCAACCTAAGTTTAACTCCTTAGGGAAAAGAACTTGTTATTGTCGCCTGAGCCATTTTTTAATTCTGTTTTAAAATCCAGTTGGCTTTCATTATAATAAATATTGGGGAACTTCTCATTTAAAATCAATGTTATGCAAGATTACTATGTCCCCTCTATGAAACAATAAAAGATAAAAATATTTATCAAAACTATTTTTTATTCTCATTGATTTGATTGTGAAATGCTTTTAAACTTGGGTTTCTCAGGATGTTAACTCATTAGTGTTATTGAATTGTTATTAACCAAAAGAATTCTTTTACTTTGGATGAACTATTCTGATCTTATAAAATAATTTGGGCTCATTTAAAAATGCAGTGTGACCTTTTAAAAGGTTTAACTCCACCTCCCTTTTTTGTAAACCATAATAATTCCACCACTCTGGTTAATGCTCTCATTAAAATATTACTTATGTGCTTAAAGTTAGGTAGGTATTTAAGGACCTTACTGAATTAGAGACTAAATACATTATACACAAAGTACCACATTTCCAAAGTTAGGCAAAGTGCCTGACCATGTCATTTATATACACAGACATGTACTGAGAACTAGACCCACAGCCTCTCTGAAGTCATTTGAAAGACTTCTATTGACTTCCGTGAGCTTTCGCTCTGGCCCTGGACATCTGTGTTCACATTTTTACTTGTAGATTCTATCCAGCTCTAAGTGCCTATTTAAGAGCATATTTGTGTCTCCCAAAAGGCAAACACAACTTGATAAGGAAAACAAATGATGTCATGACCTGAACCCCATTGTTAGCTTTGAAAACTTCATACGTTTACCAGGAAATTAATTCTATACCTACATAGAACTCATATGTATTCCATCTATAGGTGTGAGGCATAAAGAGATGTAGTTAGTCATGTTAGTCTGAAATCAAGTAAAAAGCACGGTGCAAACACAAAGAACAACATGCTTATCTCAGTTAAGGTTGAATATTTCATCAGACGGCTGAGAGAAGTCCAGTCTCCAGAAGAAAAGTGGGTGGGGGCAAGAAGCTTCCCAACTACCTTATTGTATCAAAGGAATTTTAAAGGTTGGGGCAAGAAAAGGGGCTGTAATATTCCCAGGAGCAAGGGAGCAGAAGAGAGACATGTTACAGATGGTACTTGGGTTTACTGCATTCCATTGTCCGGTCAGGGCTGGAGGATAGTATCTAATATCAGCTGTCACATTTCTTTCCCCATCCCAGACAGTGTAAATCTTTTCCTCTTCCTGCTCAGTCCTCTTGCATTTTCATCTTCACCAGCAATCATGGCAGTAGTGGTAGAGAATGAGTTCTGTGCCCAGGATTTGTTGGGTCTCACTGGGCATATCTACATGTGTGCTTTAATGCACAGTAGCCTATTTTACTGGACATTAAAGTGTCACATCAAAAACTGTCCTGATACGCTGAAGTGCAGTAAAAATAGCTGCACTTTAGGCATCACTTAAAATGTGTGCTTTCTCTACTTTGCATTAGGGCAGCCTAATGTGCATTTATTTAGTGCTTCACATTTGAGGTACTACATTTTATGCACAGTAGCAAAAGTGCATTAATAAATGTGTAGATGCACCCACTGATTATAGGAACTTTACCTTTTTAATCCAAATTGGCTGATGTTCAATGACTTTTTTGCCTTCCTCGCTGTATCATGAAGTCACATTTGAGATATAGGGTTTAGAACTTCTGGGGCAGAAGGGAGGATGGAGGAACTCAGAAGTGAGTTAAGTCCTAAGAAGTAACGATTTATACCAGTGGTGCCGACCTTTGCTGGCCCCTGGCTATCACTAATGAACAAGTAACACATCTCTTTTTAAGAGATAAGTCAGTGGCCTTTTGCTGAAGAGGCGTTGTTTTTGATATTTGTGTGTCAGTCAAAGCTAGACTCTAGCTTTGAAGTCTGTGTAATTTGCCACTTTTAAAATTAGTCTTGAATTAAGATGCCTGTTACCTTGAGCACAAGGGAGGAGGTGGAAAGAAATAGATCTTTTCTTAACATAAAATATTTAAAAATTGTAAAAGAGGGTATGGAAAAATGGTCTTCCTCTCTTATGTTAGAAAGTTGACACATAGATTAACAAAAGTGTTTGAGTGATATGATCAAACAATGTTTTAATGATTTATAAATCTACTGAAATTCCTTAGAGGAGTTACACAAATGAAAGATTAGGTGAGAAGAGGAGCAATTATATTGATAGTGAATATGGAATGAAATATAGCATGTGGCTGCAACTTGATAGCTCGGCTCATGACAATATACATGTTCTAAGTTCATGAGCTTTTCACTTGGGAGACAGTGAAGAATTGGCTTTTTCAAAGAAAAACTTTGGTTATTTTATATACCACCTTTTCCAGCTGTGGGCCAGAATGACCTACCCTAGGTCAGAGGAAGGCAGGAAGGTGGGTGCTAGGACTCCACAGCACAAGGAAAACAGCCTCAGCCAGAATTTTTCCCTTCAGCAGCATGGGGAGAATGCCCATATGTTCGGGTCTGGCTGGAATAGTTCCAGATTTCAGAGGCCAGTCCCAGACAGCCAGTGAAAATTAAAACCACTGTCCCAAGTGCAGGGAGCAGGGCAGGGAGGCAGAGTAGCACAAGCTGTGAAATAGGAAGTCCTAGAAAACAGCAGAATTGCCCTAAAATAGGTTAGCTTGATTAGTAGGAGAATGACCATTAAAAAGGGGAGACGATTGCTAACTTGTATAGTAAAGAACAATGTGTCATTAATAGGCCATTGACTCCCTTAGCTTCCTGAATAGTAATACTAAAGCTGTACTACATTGGCCCTCCCCACTTCTGCCTGCAGCAGCACTGCTGACTGGAGAGGCAGGAGTCTGGGGTGTCCCAGATTTCACATTGTTCCACGTGGTCTGTGCAGAAGATGTCCCCTGCTCCCAAAGGCCATCAAAGACCCACATCAGCAGGCCAGTTCCTCAGGCCAGATTCAGCCTATGGACTGTAGCTTGCTAACCCCCATTATATATTGCTTCGCCATTATATACAGCCATCTCCCTACACTAATCCAAAAAATAGAAAGGGTCACTTAAAACAATGAGTACTGTAGTACTCTAGCATATAAAATATTCTGTACATTCATGAAAACACGGCCAATTGCTTAAAAAAAGTGCAGAAATTACAAAATTTCTAAAAGCCCTCTGCCTTTATTAATATGATTTTTTATTTGTAGTGACAAACAAGTACTCACTGCACATGCATTTGCCACATGCATGTTGTCTTATGGATTCAAAGGACTTTCTCCAAATTGTTTTCCCTTAAAATGTAATGTGATCTTTGTACACTTTTCACTGGGCCCCCTGCATGATGCACAATAAGAAGCAGTGTCCCCCCTTCCCCTGGGATTCCTAGTTCCTTTGCTGCCCCACATAGGTTCCTGACCGGACCCATTCTTCACAACAAGAAATGGGTCAGTGCAGGACCTTGCATGGTTCAGCATGGATCCTGATAGGGTGGTACAGAAACTAGGTAATCCCCAGCACTCTGTACCTCCACGTAGGTTCCCAGGCTGACTCATGTCTCCACCTAGCATGGAAGTGAGAGATTTCTCAGCTCCTGCACCTGTCTCATTCCCTCCCATCCCACAAGGACCTGCAGTGACCCATGCCTCCATATGAGGCATAGGTCAGCACGAGTCTCATGGAGGCCCAGGCCCCAGTATGGAGGCATATAGTGCCTAGGATTCTCTGTGGCAAATACATGTTGACCATAATAAAACAGCACCTTTTGTCATGCCACTGATGTCTATTTGCTCAGCATTTGTGCTGCCATAAAAATTATTATGGTGGCACAAATTCAACATTGGGCAACATATGTTTCTTCACATACTTTCACAAGTGTAACTGGGAACATGAGTAGATCTCACCACTGCATATAGTCCTAAAATAGTTTTAATTTCTGTAATCAGCCACATTATAGACCCTGATTCATCAAACATTAACATGCATAAATAACAGGTTGCTCACATATATGAAATCACATACCTTAAGGTATGCATAATCAGAGCCTTAGGTCTATGTCTAGCTTTCCTGATTTTTTTATCAATTATGAAAAGAAGGTACTAGGTTTAAGAAGGCACATTTAATTTAAAGGAAAAGGAAGTGCTAGATATAATAATAGCTGATATGCTTTTCATGTCAATTATTGATTAAAGAATCAAATCAATTCCTTTTTAAACATACAATTTAGCTATCGTTAAGGGGAAAATGTAGACTTCCTTATAAGTATATTGGATTTTCACCATTCTGCACAAATACCTATTCACAAAGTCTCTCTTTTCTTTTTTAAAATAAGTTTGTCAGCTGGAAAAGATCTGTCAGAAAAACAAACAGACTTAAACTATGCTGCTTTTTCTTATTCAACTCTGTTTTGATTGATAGAAGGCACAAGTCTTCAGCATTCAGTTTTAGGTATAAGTGTCCCAGGAAGCAGGCAGAGAAGGGTTAAACTGCCTGCCTGACCCCCACTGGGCTGCTGCTCTTCTCTGTGCTGATCCTGGCCCAGAGATTGGTGCGGCAGTGGCCAGGCAGGCAGGTTAACCCTTCCGTTCCTGCTCTCTAGGGGTAGACAATGTGGGCAGCCACAAGTGGGCAGGGGGGCAGTGAGTAGGAATCTGGGGTGCTGAGAAGGGCAGTGGAGGCAGTTGGCAAATTCAGGCCAGAGGCGAGTGCTGGGTGGGGTGTTTATGTTAAGGTGTAAGTGTACCATGGGCTGAATAACATGGATCAGAGATAATCCTGCCCTGGACTGGTATAAAATTGAGCTGCCAACAAGTGCTTAAAACCAGTTTCCAGTGTTAATGTGTGGATGATCCAAGTGTTCAATGCTTCAGGCATCACCTAAAATAATGTGTAACAGGGCCATTACACTACCAAAAATCAGTTAGACACTCTTCCTAAATCACTTCAGAGGTCTTGGAGTCTTGTATACACTAAAACAAATTGTTGCACTTGGTACAACATCTACTACAAAAGTACATCTGCTAAGAATGTGAGTGCTAGTGTGTACATACTTTGGGTGGTTTTGCTATCAAGTTTCAGCAAAATTGCCTACGCCCTGTCTACACACTAGTGCTTACACCATTGGAAGTACCAGTGCAGCTATACCATTGCTGAATGAAGATGTTATGTAGGCACTAGTTTTTCTAATGCAGATACATCCCCAGAGGCTGTGCCGCTTGAATGGTGTTGCATAGAGAGGACTCAAAAACTGTTCGGGGATGAATTATCCTATCCATATAGAAAATATTACAGTACAGTCTTTACTGGGACCTGCTGATTCAGTCTGACAGCTTTATTGGGACTTCTCCCAAGAAATTGATTCAGCCTAATAACAGTGAATAGCAATGACTACTAATTAAGTGGGACAGTGTTAGCATGAATTCTGTTTAATGGGGATAAATTTACTGTGGCTATTGCCAAATGTTTAAATAGGTGTTTAGTGGATGTGAAATTCTAATCTCTGCTTTCCTGTGATAGAGGCACCAAACAAATATTAAAGGGTATGTTTTTCTCAGTTATCCAATAAACAACACCAGGGGGTTCTCATGGTCTTGGCTAAGAGTACTGGGCTTCAAGTGTCTTCCGTTAAAGTTGATTGTTTAGGAGGCACCAGGCTGAATAGTTCCACATTACAGAATTAACTAGACAGCTGGACAAACTGGTTTGTTTGTTATTTTAGAAGAGAAATTTAGAGGGGAACCAAATATATTTCATGCAGAATATGAGTATTAACAATCTTCTATTGAGATCCCCTCTACACATTGTAGTTATTATGCAATTAACTGGTTAATTGCACAATTAACTGAGACTAGCTATACATGCAAAATAGCTATCATGCTATAAAAAGCTCCAACCAGCTATAAAGCTGGCCCTTGAAAATGTATACTAGCTTTATAGCTAGTAGCTATCCAGCTTTAATTTACCCATGTATCAAGGAATACATTGCATGATAGCAAACTGATGGTCCTCCAGCATCCCAGGGTACATTGATCCTGCTCCAGTGTAAACTTCTCTGAAAAAAGTCAAGGAGAAAACCTGTGCCCCAGCATAGACCTGGGTTAACTCCCCCTACCCAGCAGTGCCAAGCAGGAGACAGAATCTACACCCACCCACCATTTGATCACAAAGCAGGTGAGCAGAGACATCCCTGCTATGCCAACCCTGAGTCCAGGCTCTCCTGGGTGGCAGCAAAAATGGGGGGGGGGGGGGAAAGGAATCCCACAAGCACACGGAGCTGGGGACCCTGGTTTGGCATACCAGGAATGTCTGTGCTCACCTGCTTTGTGATCAAATGGTGAGTGGGGCTAGAGTCTTTCTCCTGCTTGTCACTGCTGGGTAGGGGGAATTAACCCAGCTCCCTGTGCATATGGGAGGAAGTGCAGGGAGGATTCCCTCCACCCTGCAGCTCGCTTCCTGGGGAGACCCCGGGAGTCCTGGAGGATGACTCTTTAGTGGAGTCATCTAATTCTTTCAGGGGTGCTACTGACCAGTTCTCACCCCTTCTGTTCAGCAGCAGCAGCACAACCTCTTATTTCTTTTTCCCTCCTCCTGACAGCCTGTCTATGCACATGTAGTCATGCACATAGCGCCATGTCTTCAACATGCAAGAAAAGATATGCCACAATTAGAATAATGTCTAGAGCCACTCTTAGAAGTATGTTCCTGTTTTATCTATATTGCAATAGAACCCTGAACACCCCAAATCAGAATGCCTCAGTAGGCTAGGTGCTATGCAAACAAATACACGTAGTAAGTGCCTGTTACAAACAGATTACAATTGGAAACCTTCTTTTTTATCATTATCAAGTATGTGTGAAATAATGGAACCTAGAGTATGGACAGGCATTTCTACAGGGGGGGGGGCGTGGAGGGGGGCGGAATTCCACTCTTCCATTAGCAACTAGGAATGTACAGGTACTTATGGAGTTTCTCCTGCAGGAAACATGCTGATCCCTGGAGAAACATCTTTCTTATTTCAACAAAGATCTCTCCTGTAGGAACAAATGCCTGTATGCTTCCCTGCTTGGGCTTTCCCAGTCCAGGGAAATTGTCCACATGCCTTCCCAAACTGCAGTCATGCCAGTCTGGGAAACACACAGAGAGCATTTCCCAGAAACCCAACTCTTTCCAGGACCAGGAAGAGTTGAGCTGCCACTGCTCCCTGTGGGGTCTCCAGATGGGGTCACCCTGATCTAAGGAAAACATAGCCACCTTTGCCACTCCACTGCTTCCAGGAACCGGGAGAAACAGAGCAGCAACTGCTCCCAGCACCTTCCTCCAGTTTTGGGAGGAGTCAAGCGAGGGAAGCATACAGGCATTCTTTCTGCAAGAGACTTTCTGCTGCAGAGGAGATCTTCTGTGTTGGAACAAGGAAGATTTTTCTCCTGGAATCAGCATGTTTCCCATGGCAGAAACTGCATGAATGCCTGTATGCTGTCAATTTCTAGTGGTAGAAATGAATGCCTGTCAATGCCCATAGGGTGCAAAGTGGCATGCCCTTAACACCACTGTGTTTTTTACTGTGCATGCAAGCTTCAGATTTTTTTTAAACTCCATGAGATCTACATTCTTGATCATGAAAATGACCAATTACCAATATTGTATATTGTGATTTGTAGTCATTTGTATGTGCATAGTTTTGTAAATAAGACCATTAACCTTTTGTGCCTTGACTTCATAGACACAGATTTTAAGGCCATTAAGGATGGACCATTATGATCATCTAGTCTCATATACTATATAATACAGGCCATAGAATTTCACTATCTGTAAAATGTGGTTAATGATCCTTATTTATTTCAAAGCATGTTTTGAGACTTAATAGATTAATATTTTGAGATTCTCAAAAGGAAATTACTATAGCTGAGATTAGGCAAAATACAAATGTATATGGCTAGTTTTAAGCATATGAGTAAGCCCATTGAAGGCAAAGGAACTACTCACATTTTTTAACTTAAAGAGATACTTAAGTGTCAGTCTGAATCAATATCTAGAAAAGTATTAAGTTTTTTTCTATTTAATCAGGTAAAAATGTTATGTTTAAATTATCCTGTTTCATAGATAAGCGATGCCTTGGAGTTGGATTATCCAAGCTAAAGACAAGCCATGTTTGAGGAAAATCAGTTCAATGACATTTTTTCAGTTTGCACTCCTTATAATGTAATATATATATATATATATATATGTGTGTGTGTGTGTGTGTGTGTGTGTGTGTGTGTTTATATATATATATATATATATATATATATATATAAAAACATCCACGACTTATTATATTAATTATCATATAATAAATGGCCTAATTCAATCAGTACTGATAGAAATTTAAGTTCATTTTGATGGGAGATAGATTGGAACATTAAGGCACAAGTAAAAAGAAGTGAAGGTTGAGGTCTCAGTCTCTCTTTTTGGTTGCCTGATTTTGAGTTCTTGATTACTCTGTTTCTAAATTATAGTAATGCTGTTTTTGCATGCATATATTTATTTATATACATAATATACACACATACATATATACCCCCCACAAGAGTGTGTATGAATACATATATGTGTACTTGTGTGTCTGAATATGAAAAATAAAACATAGTTATGTCAATAAGTATGTTTATTTAGAATACTATAGAGATTGTAACGCATTTTATTGGTAATATTTTTGTATTCTTCCACTTGTAAAGCTAGCTCCTTATCTACTGACAGTACTGAGGACAAGTCATAGAAACTTCCCAAAATGACTCAGAATACTTTTCTATTCCTATAAAATAGCTTCTCTATACATTTTCTTTAAAACATCATGACTTTAAGGTCTGATGGCTTGCAGCCCTCCACCATCAGAAGCAAATATTGTGTCTCCAATTGGAAAAGTGGGAATCTTCCCTTTACAAGCTATTGGCTCTAGCCCTGCAGAACTGCAAAATATTGGGCTAAAAAGCAGTGACCTTTTTAAGCATAAAAAAAATGGTATTGGTCCAGATGTAAAATTTGCCAAATTTAAGGTCCAAGGAAGTGTAATCTTGTGGAGAGAAAGTCCATACTTGCAGAGAAGAAAATGTTTTTGAAAATATTATTTTTGTTCTTGTTTGTTATTGTTATTATCTTTAAAGGCATGAAGCTATTGTTAGGATGAATCCCAGGGCAAATGATTGGTATTTATCCCATGGCCCAGCAATCTGACAGACAGATACCACCTTCATGTATGACTCATATAGATATAAAATATGTGTATATTTACATCTTGCCCCTCAAAAAACACCTTTAAGGAACAATTACTTCCTGAGCTCCCACTGTAGCGAATATGGGCAGTGACCTAAAACTTCACAAGTTTATTGAAAAGACTCTGTTCATGGGGAAAACACAGCCTCCAACATCCATTTAGGAAAGAAAGTAAAGATACATGCAGTTAGAAGAATTAAAGAGAATCAAGTTTGGATTTTAAAATTGCTGAGTGGTAACATCCTAAAGTCAATTAAAACATTCCTATTCGTTGCAATGTTAGTAAAGTTGGGTTATCATTAAAGCGATTTTGAACCCGCCCTCCCCAGTTTAAAAAATTAAAGAATTGGGAGATCATCTACATGAGACTTTAAATACGTCGCAGACTAATTTACTGCACATTAGTGCATCATGACAAAAGCCATGCTAATGGACAGTAGAATTAGGCTACTGCCCATTAGCATCACTAAAAGACCATGTACTGGTGCTACTGTGCAGTAGTGCTGGTTACTGCACATTGAGTTAGTACCTGTAAGGTACTAAATTTAATGTGCAGCAAGAATAGCACATTAATGCGCATATAGACGTGCCCAGGATATCCTTTACTCACACTAGTTAATTGCTTCTGAACATTAAAGTTCCATTCTGATTATGTATCTCCCCACGTACAATGCCAAGAAATTTAATAATCATGGTTTATAGGTATCGTAACACTCCCACTATAACCCTGCTGCTTTCTCATGTTACTCCATCCTTCAAAGATCCTTATGGTTTTAAATATAAATGGCTGCTATACATAGGTTCAAAGATCACCAAACCAAGAAGTGATATAACAGAAAACAAAGTTTTAAGTCCTACCTAATAGTTACTGCAAACTCCTCTCTGAAAGTAATAAAGCTGAAAAATATTTCAGTAGCTTGACATGTTGAGCCATGTGGTTCAGGGCCAATGTTGGGCCCATCTTCAAGAAGAAGAGGAGAGAGGACCTGGGCAACTATAGGCCAATTAACCTAGCTTCTATCCCAGGGAAAAGCCTGGAAAAATTCATCAAGGAGTCTATGTACAATAAGCTTGCAGAAGGTAGGATTCTGAATGGCAGCCATGCCAGCTGTCATTCAGAATCCTACCTTCTGCAAGCTTATCATCGCAGGCAGGTCTTGTTTTACCAATCTCGTTTCCTTCTACGACCAGGTAACTTGCCACCTAGCTAAGAAAGAGGAAGTTGACATTGTATATGTAGACTTCCAAAAGCCCTTTGATCTGATATCCCATGATGTTCTCATGGGAAAATTGTAGGATTGCGGGCTTAACTGTTCAACAGTTAGGTGGGTAGGAAGCTGGCTGCGGGGTAGGACCCAGAGAGTTCTTATGAACTGTCTGTGTCTTCCTGGAATAAGGTGGCCAGTGGTGTCCCTCAGGGGTCGGTGCTTGGTCCAGTGCTTTTCAACATCTTTATCAATGATTTGGATGTGGGGGTAAAGAACTCACTGGCTAAGTTTGCAGACAACACCAAGTTATGGGAGAGTGTGATCATGCTTGAAGATAGGCTACAGATACAGGCAGACCTAGACAAACTGGCAAGTTGGGCAGATTGGAACTAGATGAAATTCAACATTGAAAAGTATAAAGTGCTCCATCTTGGGACAAATTATGTCCAACATACTTACAGGCTCAGTGGCACCAAACTGACTAGCACCATGACTGAAAAGGACCTCTGGGTAATAATAGACCATAGTATGAATATGAGCCATCAGTGTGACGCTGTAGCCAGCAGGGCAAACAATACTCTGGCATGCATCAACCAGTGCATCTCAAGCAGAACCAAGGAAGTTATTCTTCCACTTTACTCAGCACTGGTAAGACCACAACTGGAGTACTGCATCCAGTTCTGAACGCTGAACTTCAACAGGGATGTGGAAAAGCTTGAGAGAGTCCAAAGAAGAGTCATCCGTATGATCAGAGACTTGCAAGGCAAGTCATATAAGGAAAGGCTGAGGGATTTGGGTCTCTCTAAAAAATAGAAGGCTGAGAGGATAGTTGGTAGCAGCTTACTGCTACATCAGGGGAATACATCAAGGGCTCAGTGAACAACTGTTCACCACGGCACCCTTAGGAAAAAACAGGAGTAATAGCCACAAATTACTGGAAGACCATTTTAGGCTTAACACCAGGAAAAACTTCTTCACAATTACAGTGTCCAGATTGTGAAATGAACTCCCTACCCTGGAAATCTTTAAGAGGAGACTAGATGATCACCTCACTGGGATCACCTGAACGCAGTTGTCTTTCCTGCCTAGTGCAGGGGGACTGGACCTGATGATCTTGTGAGGTCCCTTCCAGCCCCTTACAATCTATGAATCTATGACATATTCCATAGCATCCTTGAATTAAAAAATAAATGTAAGCTTCTTTTGATACCTAGTCAATACAAAGATGGCCATTTACATGTAATTTCAGATATTATTTATCTATCTCAGAGATAAAAATATAGTGTCAGATTGTGATGTCACATTGATACAATTACACTGAAGTCAGTAGGCTAATGCAGCGCTCAATGACATGGAGTGGATTTGTGGCATTCCCTAAAATACTCTATAACACAAGCAATGAATATATTATGATCATCATTATATAGTTTCTGGGAAATAGATTCTAACTAATAAGTTTTATATTAAGTATAATATAATTCAAGACAAGTTACCTAATATAAATTAATTGTATTCTTTATTTTATTGCACAATTTGAAATATGAATTATGAGAACACAACAGAATGCAATTTACTCAAACTATAAGAAGGTACAGCAGTTTCCAGAAGTGCTACATCTCTCTGATGGGAAAGGCATGGCAGAGTTTGAATTTTTAACTGCACTGTATTGCATCCCTGGGGTACTTCACAGAGAAAAAGCCAACTTGTGGTATGCCTTTCATCTCAATGAGAAAAGTTAGTTGCATACTGCAAATACTGCAGTCTCAACTGCCTACTGTTATTACTTCTGTTGGTCAGATATATAACATTTGTATGGTCTGAATAATTTGAAGTTACAAAAAAATCAGCAATAGGATATCTGTATGTATTAGCTATGCTTTCATTGTAGCCTAAAAGAAACATAACTTCTAAAAGTTTATATTTTACCCCTGACTCTCAAACTTAAATTCCTCATGCCTCATTTTCAGATAAAGTCTTACATAATGTAAAAGTATTAATAATGTTGCTATTAATTAATGAAGAATAATTTTGGCCAGTCCTTCTGCAGCTCCACAATTAGAAAGCATTGTAATGCCCTCCTCTTCTACGCCTACAGAAAGGGTGGCCAGAATTACATCACCTGCATTCGACGAGCATCAGGGCTTCTACTGAGTTGCTTCCTCCAAGAACAACCCAGCAAAAGAGGCATGATAGAAAAAAGAGCATATCTTTGCTTTGCTGACTCATATTTACAAAGATATGTTGCTTCAGTCCTTCATCCCTAACCACTTTTTCTGCTTTAGAAAATTAATCATATTTAGCTAGTGTTAGCTAAAGCTTGTTCACCGATGCATTTTTCAAAAGCAGACAAAGACTGAGGTATATAACCATACTTGTATCAACCCAGAGGTTGCCCTCTTGGATTTTAAATGACTAGCAACACATTTTTAAACTTTTCTGCCATTTTCTAAGGCAATGGGAGACAACTTTTCTGAAAGTCATGCCAAAAATTAGCCCTGCACCCTCCTTGAGTGCCACCTTGATTTCTTTCCCCTCCTCCTTCTCCTGCTCTGTTTTGTGCTCCCTGCCCTGATCTACTGCTCTCCTTCCTGCTTCCTGTCCTATCTTCTGCTGTGCTACCTGTCCCTTCCCCCACTCCCACATGCCACACACATAGGTTGCCTGTGCCATTTGTGGCCTGAGTGATACACATTGGCCACCCCAGTCTAAGGTGCTAAGTGGTGCTGAAAAATGTATCAGTAATGACTGTAATCACCCATTTACTAATCACATTTTTTTCCAGAATCTGGACAGGGCCTTTAAGGGAGGTGGGCAATTACTTCTCTATTCCACTGTGCCTATCTTCTGCTAACATAGGCTCTATTATGGAACTGATAACTGTGGTGTTATAGCTTTCCAGCAACAACTCTAAGTGAATGTTTGAGATAGCACTGAAGATGTCTACAGTCTCTATTTCTTGTGCCAGGTAGATCTCTGGCTCTTAAGAGAACCTGTTAACTAACCATGTATTTGTTTGGGTGTGTGATCATTGTTCTTTCCCTCCTCCATCAAAAAAGTGAGGCATGCTACATGCAAACAGATACCTTATTGCATTGTTAGACTTGAGATTATGGACAAATAAAATGGGCCAATGAAATATATAGGTTTTTCCAGCCACTATTGTTCACACATTCCATACATGTTATATGTGGCATGCAAGTTAGCACTGTCTCACACAGTTGTGTCAAACATGCAGCCAGCTTTGCTCAAAGTCAGCCACATCTTTTTTTTTTTTTTAAATGTCAATTTCTAGCTTGTGTGACTGTGAAGATAACTTTCCGTCTGTGAGCCAAGTGGGACCCATATACTGTCATCTTCCAGAGTCCGCAAACAACCTGGAACAACGTGTTTTAGATTCATGCTGTGTGAATCTAATAAGGGTGTTACTTCTAAACCTAAGAATGGTTCTTTAATAATGACTTCTTTACCCCTCTGAACATACAGAAATTCATTCTAGACTCCTAACACATATTACCCATACAGCTTCTGCTCTAAAGAATCTCAATAAGGAATCAGGGACTAGGTCTGCAGAGAGATTTCGGTCAGATAGACACCTAATGGCTACTTTAGGCACTTAAAGGCACATTGAAGACCTCAGTCTCTGATCAGTTTCCACCTAATTTTGAAGGCTTACCCCACTGGCATGCCTAGAATGCCCTAAGTCCTGACAGCGTTTTTTCTCTTTCTCATGGCTAAGTCCCAAGACTGCGATTCACAAGTTAGTTGTTCCCCAACATATCTTGACTGTGGAATGTTCTCATAGACTAATAGGCATTTTCAGAGCACACTTAAAGGTTCAGGTACCACACAAAACATAACAACTAGAAGTGGTGATGCCTTCTTTTTATCCAATAGCTCAGACTATTCACTTGAGAGATGAGAGACTTGGGTACAATTCCCTCATCTGCCAGAGGGAATTTGCATACAAACCACCTGGGAGAGTGCCTAACTACTAGACTGGAGGTACTTCTGGGGTGGGGAAGGCACATTCATTTGCTCCTGTTGAAGCAGTTCTACTTTGTGTAGCAGAATTAAATATTCATTAGGTGAGAAACACACATGCTTGCACATGACTGTATAGGCCATGTGCTTATAGAGCTAAGGCTCTCACCTATAAGTGGGGAATCTTCATTTTCAATCCATGTTCCACTAAATATTTAATAATAAGAACCCAAATATTCAATGGAATAGGGACTAGAACCTATGAGTCCTTTTCTTTCTGATTAGGGTCCTGACCACTGGGCTGGAGAGCCATGTGTATGTTTGACTTGGTGACTCCAAAATGGAACAGCTTCAACAGGAGGAAATGAAAATGCCTTCCCCATCCCAGAATATCCTAAGAGGGCACTCACCCAGTAGGTTTGTCTTCGGATCTCCTCAGGAAAAGGACAAAGCTGAATCTAGGTTTTCCATATCATGAGTGAGTATTCTAATAAACTGTTGGCTAGAATGATTGCTTCACCTCTGCCCATCTTTCAAAAGGAGGTATTGATCCTCTTCTCAGTGTCTAGGTAGGCACCAAACTCCAGAAGAGGGCTAGGGTGGAGTGACTTTAGAGTCTCTGAAGTTTAGTTAGGCCTCCAAGTTCCTAAGAGGGATGAAACTTAAGACACGTGCCTTTTCAGTATTTTCTGTAGGTTTTAGGTGTCTCCCTTCTTTTGTAAATTCCTCTTTAAGGCTCCAGTCTCTACCCTTGCATTAACAGAGAGCCCTGATGCCTAGCTCAGGACTATAGATCCCACAAGGTAGCTGGGCACCTACTAGCTAGGCATGGCAACACACAAAGACTTTTTGTGGATCTAGCCTTTAGCGGTGCAACTATAAAAAACAAAAATAGAAAACATGGTTTTCTATCTTTTCCATTCACCTCTATTCACCTCTATTTCCATTCATCTCTATTCCTCTCCATGCTAATTATATCTGCCCTCAAAACTTTCATAATGATATAACTCCTAGACTTTTATTGCTAATCTTGTCATTTGGAAGAAAACATTAAAGAAAGCTTCTGGCCTGTTCCAATCTTTGGCAAACTTTCCATTTTTAACTTCCAAGAAGAAGTTCTGACCTAATCTTTTGCATCCCTTGGCAATAAGCATTTTAACAAGGTGCCTTGGTGCTAAGGATCTTTGTAAATAATGGTAAAATTTGACAGATTTCACAGGTTGATCATAGGGAAAATATCAAATTGCAAAATTTCCCTCAGCTCACCATAAATCTTTATAATTATTTATACAGCCTGAACAAATGGTTACCAAAGATTATGCCTATTTTGTGATGAGAAAAAGCTAATAAAAATGATTTTCCTACCATGAACTTCATATTACTCTTCTACTGAATATCTTGTAATGCTCCCCTAAAAAATTGACCTAATTAATCATACACGATTTCCATCACAGCTGAAATGCCACTAAACTCAACACTAAAAATATAAATCAGAGGAGATATATTATAATATATCAAGATCCTTTATACAAGTCTTTCAGTATTTGCCACATAGAAGCCAAACTATTTCATAATGTGGGTTAAATGAAGTGCCAGATCTCTCAGCATCAACACAGGGAGTACATGCTTACAGAGTACAGTGTGATCTCTCAGGAGTATTCTTCAGCATTGTGTTAATCATTATCAGGTATTTTAAACAATCTCCTTTTAACTGTCAACAAACTTGACAAAACTGTATTGTTATGGAAAAAAAACAGTCAGAGCAATAATGACCACAACTCACCCATCCCCAAATGTGGAAAACCTAAGAAAGAAGCAAAGGAGCTCTGGAATTTGTAGTAGAGATGGGCAAAAATTTCTAAATTATGTTTTAAGGAAAACCAGGGTAATTTTTTCACATTTTCCCTTTTTTTGACCACCCCTGGTTTCTACATAAACCTCCCTCTCAAAAGAGTAGAGGCTGGTATGCTGAGGGAATAGAGCAGAAAGACGTATATAATCTCGTCTTGTCCCAAGGTTGTAGAAAGAAAAGGAGCATAAATTCTCAGAAGTAGGGCTGGACCATCCTATGTTGTTGTTCTGTTCCCTTCCTTGTTTACAGCATTATCATAGCAGAAGGGACTATAATTAACTCCTAAACAACTTCAGCACAGAATTGTTATTAACATCAGAAACAAATCAAACCCCAGAAATCAGTTTACTGCTTCCTAGATCTCTGTGAAGTCTTCACCGTGCTTGAGTTCCTATAGAGGATTTTTTGTAGAATGTCAGCAAGGTCTAGAGACAATGTTGTGCCTCAACTATCCCCTAGGCAGTATCTGTTGCTTTGGCTTGTAGAGATTAGTCGTCCCATTAGTGGTTTGACATATATGAACAGTCATGGGTCCTTCAGTTTTATTCATGAGTATACCAATGTATGAGAATTACTCATAGGCATAGAGGACACATCTAAGGTTTCATCGTATAATGTCATCTTCTGTTTATCTTATCATGTGGTAGAGTTTATCTTCCTGGAGTTCTTTGTAATAAGTTCTCAAATGCCACATGAGTCTCAAGATCTATATGGATCCTTTACCCAAGTGTCATTGCACAGTTGCCCTGGAAATCCCTTTACAAAGCAGTACGTTTGCTTCTAGAGCAATATTTGCATTTCAAATTGACTGTCCTCCGCTCCTAAACTTTCTCCTGAGAGAAAGATCATAAAGTGGAAGGGCAGACAGATTAAGATAATACTGAAGAGGTCAGCGTTACCTTATGCCAAACATTGAAAAATAGGAGAGAGTCATCTTCTCTCCTAACTACTATAGCTACAGAGGTGCTTCTGTGGAATAATGCTCTGGTACTGATAGTAAGAACACCTGAACTAACCTGATGAGTTGCAGATCCTGATGAACAAGTTATCTGATGCATGCATCAAGTTTGGCATGGCAATCAGTATCAAGAAAACAGTTGTCATGTCGCAGGGTACCAACACCCCACCCACAATCTATGTCAATAATGAAGCTGTGCACAGTGTAGACCATTTCTGCTATCTCAGTTCAACTCTTACCAGCTCACTTAGCCTTGACAGAGAACTTAACACAAGAATCAGCAAAGCCTCTGTCACCTTTGGCAAACTTACCTTACATGTCTGGAACAACAAGCTGTTAACCCTGAACACAAAGGTGTCCATCTATCAAGTTTGTGTCTTCAATACCCTCCTTTATGGCTATGAAAGCTGGGTCATGTAGTCTAAGCAGCAGCAGAGATTAAGCAGCTTCCACCTTCACTGTCTCAGAAAAATCCTTGGAGTCAGTTGGAACCAACAGATCACCAACAATGAGATCCTTGAGAGGACCGGTCTACAGTCTAGGCAGACTACACTGGATGTTCACTGATTACCCAACATGTAACAGCCCTTTCAAAGCTTCCTTCATTGCTTACAGTAATGCCCAGGGCCTTTAACTTTTCTATGTGAAAAGATATTGACTCTTAGTCTCCATTTCCACAGTGCCCTTTTCACTCCTGCTACTCAGCATCACTTCTATTCTGACTGCTTGCTGTCCACTCCCCATATTGGAAGTTTACCCAGCCCCTTGCCAACGCCTGTTGGAGCTTTGACACTGCATCCAGCCACAAAGCTCCCTGATACATTGTTTTTCCCTTACATGTTGTTTCAACTCATTACATCTAATGGGACATGAAGCTGATCCCTCATGAAGTCCAACCCCTACTGGGAAAGCTTTTATCCCTTTCTAAAGCTGACCTGCAGCTCACTATGAAGAAGGGGTAGACAATTAGAATTATGAGATTGCTTGCTGAGAATTGCATCATCAGGAGTCAAAGCTTACAGGTGAGGTACCTTCTTGAGCATGAAGCAAAATAAATGGGCTTAGCAAAGACCCTGAAAACAGCTGGCCCAAGGCAGGGCAACAGAATTCTTCCTGTCTTGCAAGTGGGTTGGCTGGGCCGCCTGCCAACAACTACTTTAGGTGTTGCAATCAAGAATAATTAAAGTTGATAGCTCTCTTTACAATATTAAAACATCAACATTTTCAGGAAAAAAGTTTCTTATTCTAGACTCATTTGCAAATGACAAAACAGCTGAAACAGTTTGCAACTAGCACCCCAAAGAAAACCAACAGCTGTATATCTGGCCATATATGAAGTATTTTATCAATACACATCTTATCTGTGGGAAGATTTGCCTCACTACACAAAGAAATGAAGTATAAGGTTAGAAACTTGACAGTATAATTTTACCTATTATTTGTTAACACTGTGGTGTTTCCACAACAAAGTTTCATAGGGACATCCAGCTAAAGAATAAATAACTTAGCTGCTGATTGTTCTGACAGAACTTGCAAATGTGAGACTTGTTTAAGAATCTAGTTATGTGGGAAATGTAGGTCTGGCCCCTGTAGGTCTGGCCCCTGTAGGTCTTCACAAAAGAAAAGGGAACATTCCTCAAGCTGCAGTGAACTTGTGGAGAGACCCCCACCCATGTCCAAAGAAATCCTTTTCTAAGGAGAGAGGTTATCTTAGCTTTTTACTGATATTTAAGTTCCAAGTATGTGAACCTAGCTCAGATTCTAGTTTTAGCAAAGTCAGAAAAGTGGAGATAACAGAATCACTTTATTTTTTTCCTGGCAATAAGGCAGCTGGTATACTTTAGATATGGCCCAGGTTAAGTACAATCTGGCCACCCCAACTGAGAGAGAAGAATCTGGCCACATGGAACACATGCCTCAAGATTGCCTGCCAAAGGCTGTGCTCTATGGCCAACTCAATAACCACCCACTATGCAGAGGAAAGCCAATGCTCCACTATAGCAACAAGGTCAACCAAGGTTTTAAGAAAATCAGCGTTCCCACTGACAACTGGGACAACCCTGCCCACATCTGCTCAGTCTGGAGAAGCCAGGTCAAACCTAGTGCAGTCACCACAGGGAGCCACCAGAGAGTCCACGCTGAGGCCCACAGGCGAGCCAAAAATAGAGTGCACTTCAACTTCCATCTGGCAAGTGGATCTGTAGCCACTGTGGGAAGGCTTGCCACTCATGCATTGGCTCTTCTCCCACACCACTGGCAAGCACCATTGACTGACTGATTTCATTGAATTTCCTTTCATTTGTCAAGATGTTGGACAGCCATGACTGATAGTGAGAAGATCAAGAAAAGAAGAAGATACAGGCAGAGGTATTAGAGGGAGTGAAATACTTCCCAACCAAACATTACTCCCCACTTCCACAGCTCTATTTTGGCTGCATCAAATCTGATTTCCTTTGTGTACCATATTGGAAGTAAAATCAAGCATGATATTTTCTCTCAGGATCTTCCTTGTGAAAACGGGTGGTCAGAGATTATGAGACAGTTAGTGTAACAATTATTATTTGCTTATTATTGTAGTGTCTCTATTATAAATCATTTTTTGTGTGCTGGAGATATGTCTACTCAAATCACAATGAAATAAAACTTGTTTTCCAGCCTTGTTCAATGTTTGTTTTACAAAAGAGAAAAAAATAATAAGATGATTCCTTTCTTATTTCAAAATCAGCAAAATCTTGGGGTATTTTTACTTTTTTTTTTTAAGTTAAACTTCTAAATTTACAAGTACAGTACTGAGAAAAAACATTTCATGTATCTATTGGTAAAGTGGCATATTTCTTTATGTGTCTGAAGAAGCAGTGTCTGACTGTGGAGCTCATTGCAAGATTTTCATAGTCACCACCTACCACAGTTCTGCCTGCTGGCCTCCCACAAAGTCAGTGGGCATTTTGAAAGCAGTATGTTCTATAATGTATTTTTGTCCAGCACATTTACTTTCATTTTCATGTTTCCCTTAGGTTTTTTTTTTTTTTTTTACTCAGTGGAGTGGATGAACCAATACTGATGTTAATAGAAATGCTACTTCTGAATAACATTGTCTTGCTAAAATCCTGTTGTATAACAATGTTGTGCAAATGTCTGGTTTCTGTATTTTTTTATAACTAGCAAGGCATTCAGTGATCAACCAGATACTTGCAGCATTTTATTGATCATGAGAAGATTGATCACAGTAAGAATTATGCTAGATCTTTCTCCAGTTTGTGTATAAGGCAGAGATATAAAGCAATGTAGTTTTATTTTCCCAGGCCAACCCTGTGTGGACCTCAGGGAAAAGTGTGTTAGGAGTAAGCATATAGGAAAAGACTTGGGAAATGAATGGAGCGTTGGCTTTCTCCTCTCTATTTTGCCAGCAGCATATCTACTCAAATGGTTGTCCCATGAAGCTATTTTAAATAGATATTCTACCTTTATGGAGCAAGGGATGGGAGTAAAATTCTATGGCCTGATTATTTTCCTGTTTTTCTAGTAGTAGTATTGTTCATGAAGAATAGACTAGAGGCTGAAGGCTAAATATTGCTTTGTCTCCATTTGTATCAATTTGAGTTGATATTAGGTAAAACTCAAAGACAATGTATGTATCTCCAGTTCTTAGTTTTAATTCCAAAAAGTAATAAGCAGAACAAACATATTAGACAGCCAGAACTGGTAGGAATATCTGTAGATAAGGTTGGTTAACACTTTCTGTTATAAGACCATCTTTCCAGTTGCTTAGAACTTCACCAAATTTTTGCCATTAAGAGTAGAAACTTTCTATTTCAAATGTCTGTTTCAAGCTGGCAGTGATTTTGTTATGATGGCTTAGGTTGCCATTGTTCTTTTGTTTGGCAGGAGGAGAGACTTGGGAGTTGGGGATTTTTTCAGATGTTTCATTTCAGTAATTCACTCTGCCCATTTCTGAGTAAGAATTTAGAAGGAAGTGTTTAGATCAGAGACCTAAAAACTAGTAAACACATTTTTCCCGTTAGGCATGTTCTTAAAAATCTGATTAAACATATAACGTATAAGTCCTTAAATACTGCAGTTTGCACATGCTTGATAGAATTGTGCTGACCTGGAAATTAACAAATTCAATTTGTTCCAACCTAAACAGTTCAGACATATTGACTGGAATAAGCACGCTGCATTTAGAAAACCAGGCATGCTTATTCCCAAACAGCTCATGTAGATAAACTGAGATAAGCATGCTGTAATGCTAGACACCAGAACTGTGAGTGGGGATACCATCTCATCTGTGCTCTCAGTGCTCAGTGCACTGAGGAATCATCAAATGCAGAAGGGTAAAGAACATTGTGCAGAAGGAAATATAATAGGTCCCTCAAAGTCTTTGAAGGACTGGAAGCACAGTGGACCAGAAGAATTGAGGGAGGGGAAGGTACACAGGGAATTGAGAAAGATTTGTTGAATACAATAACAGAAAGATCTATAATCCTTAAAATGCACTTCTCTGCAGTACCTGCAATTAAACCCAGATTCTTGAGTTCCTTTATTTGTCAGCATCAAACTGGAAAGCCAATAAGATAAAATACCTGTCTATAAGTGAGCACTGGTGGAGAAAGATTTCCTGTGGAAACACTGGTTTCTCATCATGTAACTAAAGAGTATATCATAATGCAAGAACTGAAGGGGACTGAATTAAGGTTGCATGGGGCAAAGTTAATTATGGCATTTCCTAACAGTTGAGGCTTTGACTTTGTACCACATTATTTAAATAGCACAGGTTTTAAATATGTGTAATAATATGAAGTTTCTCTTCATCCCTTAGAATATAAAATATCCACTAGCAAACATTGCTAAAATAAACCATCAGCATACACAAAAACAAATGGTAAACCTCTTGTTCACACTGGTCATCAATTACCCAGACAAGGAATCCCACTGGAGTCGCTATTTACCAGTATGGCCAAACAGTTAACAATCTGGCCCATAATAAACCTTTCCTGTTTTCTATTACTGAATAGGGCTCATCAGAATAGAATAACTAAGTTAGCTGATATACATTGTAAAATAAATCCATTATTTAGTGTGCACTTTTGACAGTACTTTTGACAGTAGTGACATTGCAGATTTTCACTAACTTTTGACAGTAGTGACAATGCAGATTTTGACTCATCTTTCATTTTTAAGTTGACAAAATAATACCAGAACTTATAAGACATATATACTACTAACTTGACCAAATCTTAATAAATGGTTATATTGTGTCATGAGACCTGGAAGAATACTGCAAAGTAAGGAAAATGTGGCTGTTAGCCTATCAAATGTGGCCTGATCATCATTCTATGTAAGTTTGGCAGCTACATCTGCATACTCTTACTATACAAAAATGCTACTGCTTTACAATACGCATTCGCACTGCAATATCTGAGGCACTAGCTCCATTGTTTTTGGTAATTGTTAAGTATATATAAGATATTGCATGAAAAGTTATTGAATAGTAAAATATAACTGCTTCTGGTGTTCTGTGCATGATAAAAACTGTTCTGTGAGCAATATGGAAGGTCATTTTGTGGCACATTATGTTCCTGATCTTTGATTATAGCCAAAGAGTTCTCATTGCTCTCAAAAGGGTGGGGGTGAGAAGGGAAGCTTTGTAAAGGTGGTGTTAAGGAACCTTTGCATGCCTCTTTTCCTAATCTCTGAAATAGACAGGTCTCAAGACAAAAAATTGATCTTGTTTGTACTAGTTGTCTTTGTCATGGTAACCCTGGATCTTTACAGTCTCCTTTTGCTTATCCATAGCAGCGCACCAGCAGTGGTGGACCAGTGCTTCCTGGTCCTGGAAATTCCCTTTCTTTTACCATGTGAATCTATCCTGACTGAACAAATCATCTTTAGCACAATAGAATAAAGCAAAACTATTAATAGCAGGAATTACTATGGTTTTTATTTCCTAACTCTCCTTGCTATAAATAGGATATGTATTAATAATGCCTATAATTCCTCCATAGCTTAATACATGATGGTTTGTGGAAAGAGTGATAAGGACTTTTTGGGGGTGTGTGTGTGATAGCTATAGGTTTCTTTCCCATGCATCAATTTTTAAACAAATAGCAACAAATGAGATTTATAGACTTATTGACAAAACCTATAAATTTATATGTATGTGTCTTAAAGGAACAAGAAAAGTTTAATAGGAGGTGGGAGGGATCACAAGACATAAGATTACATGACATTAAGTACATAGAGGTGAGCTGAATATAACTGCACATATTGACACATGTAGGCACCAGAACCATTTGCTAAACTACATTCATCATTCATCTTTTATCATTTTCCTCTTTTATCTGATCACTGTCCCATCTCTTCTGGGGGGCTTAGTGTAACAATTTTCACCAACCTTCAGTTTCAAAATAATTAACCTACCACAAACATGGTAATTCTTGTCCTCAAAATATGGTGTTTCTCTAGAAAATTACACTGCTCAAAAGTGAACTATGAGCAATAGTCAGTCTCAAATATGAAATGGTTGAAATTGCAGTATGTCACAATCCTGTAGGGCAAGAAGTGGAAGTTTGATGGAAAGAAAGGTAGGATGAGGTTGTCAAAAATGTTTACATTTGAATTTAAATCAATAGGAGTTTTGCCTTTGAGTTCAATTGGAATAGTTAAGTTCTATAATGAATATTTTTTAAAATGCTATCCTAAATCTTTACAGTATTTTTAATATAGTTGTGTTATGAAATATGTGGCACATATGGAATACCTGATGGTGTGTTGGGACATAATGACTTTATTAAAGTGACCTGTTCAATTCATTCTTGACTTTAATTTCTGATTTACGTTAGTTATCTGAAAGCAGAATCAGACCCACTGAAGCCAATGGAGTACTTTTGATTTACACCTGTTTAATTGTGATCATAATCATAACCATTTTACTTTAAATAAAACTGATCTATATGGCCATCTACCTTTTATTATTATACCTTGCCTAGTGCTATGCATTGGATACCATCTCGAAAGATTTAATGCTAGATCACTACATTGTGTATACAATACATTTCAACACAAGTTAAATTCAATGTACTAAATCTCTCCAACTGAATAACATCACCCTTATGTTTTAAAACATGTCAATTTCTCTTAAACTATCATTCTTCTTTAATACTTAATCAAATCAGATAAATGTGTTTCATTTGGCCTTAGCTGTGTGTCACAATAAGATAAGAGGCAGGAAAGCTAATAAAATTAATTCATAAGGTTAACTAGATGATATGTCTCAGAATGTATTCACTTTAAGTAAAATGCATGACTACTTAAAGTAGATGTTGATTTTGTATTGTGTCTTTGTGCAAGGGACAATTTGTGAATGAAGGCATCTGAAAGAAAGCTTCACAAGCTTAAAGATTCAGTTGTTTGTTCTCATTTAATAAACCTCAGCTGTTTACTTTGTTTTTTCTGAGACAGTTTAGAGTACAACATGATGCCAGTGTTGCCTCTGCTGGGTATTGAAGTGCTAGTAAGGCAAGATGTCAGAGTGGGCTTGCATAAACTGTACACGGACACTCAATTTAGGATCACAAATTAACACTTCATGAAGTTCCTGGTTTGTAGGGTCACCCAGAAAGAGGGATTATCAGAAGCAGAAGAGATGAATCAAAGGTTGACCACAGTGAAAGGAGATTAAATATAAAATTATTTCCCTACCCCCTTTCTTCCTGTTTTCTTTCTTATTTCAAGTCACTTAGTGACCGAGGGTGAAATTGACAGGAATTGACAACACACATGCTGTTGCTAGCAGCAGAGTCCCTGCAGTTAATCCCTAGACATGAAAGGAAGAAAAAAAGAGAATCAATTGTTATACTCTAAACATGACATATGTAAAGATAATGGGTTTGATTTAGTAGAAAACGACCCCTTTCTCCTGCAAAAATAATCCCAGCGCTATGGTTCAGAGGAAGGGGAGGTGATTGCCTCTCCCCCCACCCCCTCCCCGCGCACAAAGGAAACGTGGGTTGATACCATTTTTATTGTTCTTCTGGGGTGGGTTTCAGAGCTCGCCTTAGCATTTTGAATGGCTAATTGAATCGGGGGCTGTTTTAATCTTGTTCCTGTAGAGGCAGCCGGTGGAAAGTCCCAACAAATGATCGCTTTGGCTTGGGGTTAGCCCGGTGCTATTACCCCAAGAAAGAGAAAAGGGAAAGGGGGAAGGGAGATACGAAAGGCGAGTTGGACTGAGTGATGCTTGGAGGGCGAACTCCCATCTCTTTGGTGATGTTGTGTGCTGCCGTGCTGAAATCCACCCCTCCTCTGGAGCCCAGGCAGTGGGAAGAGTTGGAAGCATCTGATGCTGCCGTTTCCAGGGTGAAATTTTCACGGCTGGCCAGCGAAAACAACCACCACACAAAAAATCCCCAACACAAATAGCCGGCAGAGAAGAAGATCCGACAACATCCAGTCCAACCAGTGTCACCTAAGCAGACGTTGAACAGACATCTGCCTTTGCTCTAACCGCACGCAGGCTCACACGCACACAAAAGAGACAACACAAATAAATGCCCGCCACACATACCAGGAGCTAGACACAGAGCCGGTATGAAAGAAAGAAATCGGCCCCCCTTGTTTTCTTCTTCTTCCCCCCTGCCTTCCCCCTCCGAGTTTTTGCAGCGAGCTGGGGAGGCTCGGAAGTGGCTGGCAGTGCACAAGGCTGCTGCTGCTAGCAGAGGGCTCTACAGAGCTAGTCGAGGTTTCAGCACCACGGACGCTGAACAGCTCCCGGCACGCAGCGCAGCCGCCTGCCTGCTTCTCCTTCCCCTCTCCCCTCGCATTACTGTACAGCTGGAGATGCATCTAAATTAAGTCCTATTCAACAACAAGTAGATCTCTTCTGTCCGGGAGCTGCACTAGACTCGCCTCTCAATTAAACTGCATTTGCTCCTCACGGAATTGGCCGTCAGGCGTAATTATCCCGATTTTTTTCTCTCTCTCTCTCCTTTGCAGGAACGACTCTTTGGGAACCTGGTCCACCCAGGGATGTAAAACTGTGCTTACCGATGCATCCCATACGAAATGCTTATGTGATCGTCTCTCTACCTTCGCCATTTTGGCTCAGCAACCTAGAGAAATAGTAAGTAACAAAGACAAAAATCCAGGTTTAATGCAAAGGCGGGGGGGGGGGGGGTAGCATTCTTCCCAGCTTTATTTCAGACGTTGCATTGAGGGATTGTTTTAATATTGCAGTTTGGCAAAATGATGATCGTCTCCTGTTCACACCAGCAGCTCAGATAAATGATTTCCACAATCTGTGCTAGAACTAAATCGTAGTCCATTTCAGGTTTCTTACAACTCCCAATTTTCTAGGAAAAGGCTTCTAATTGTAATGCAAATGCATTTGAAACTTTCATATCAAACCATTATCAACTTGCCAGCTTTTAAAAGGATGTAAACCTCTCAGAGTGATGGAGAAGGTTTTATTATTGCTACTGATAGGAAAACCCTAAATACTGTACTTAAACAGATTGCAGATCTGCATTGGACATTTTCAGCACAGGTTTTCTATGCTGTCCGTTGACATCTTGTAAGAAAAATAATCAAGCATGCATGAAACAGTGGGAGACATCAAGTGTATGAGCAGTCAATCTAAGCATCATTGCATTAAGATAGTTGGAAAAGGAATATTTGTGAAGTTATCCCCAGAAGGGATTTCCTGTTTGGAAGTGTCTGATCAGAGACTGTTTTTAGAAGTGAAGCAGAGCTGCTTGAAAACAAAGTGGATGAAATAAAATGTGACTTTCTGTCTAAAATCTGGCCTAAAAGTAGATTAGTTTTATCTCATGTTTCAGTGACAAAAGATGTCTTGATAAAACGTAATTTGCAATGCATCCCTGAGGCTTTAAACACCATATTGGTTAATCATACAGAACATTCTTTCAAACTTTTAAGTCTACACCTTTTAGATTGTAGTAGCCTGTACCAGGTTTATTTCAGAGTGCACACACACGCACAAAATGAACAATATTGATATCAGAGTGAATAGTTTGCATTTCACACAGAAAAAGCAAATCTGTCTTTCAAGGTCATCAATTGATTTTCAGCTGTAATTAATGAATGAAAGCTCAATTAAATAATTCTAGATGTTCCGCTTCTTCATAAGGGGTATAAGATATTTTCTGGTCTTTATATTGCCATTTTTCCTATATGAGTGGAGTCCCAAATAAATTAAGTGTGTGAGAATACTGGACTCAAGACAAAGTTATCAGAAGTCAGAAAGTTTGGTAATGCTGCAGTGAACATGAATCAGATTTTTGGCCAAATTACCAGAAGGCATTTAACAGAGTACAATAAAAACATGCTACTTGTTTATCACATTACTTTAAAAATATTTCTCTCCCCCAAAGGAAATAAGTATTCTAATTAATTTTAACAGCACAGCATTTAAAACCTAAATTTATGCTGTAGTCTCCTATTAAGTTATAGTATGACTCTTGTTCTTTACTTTACAAAACATTATGTAGGTGGTATAATACATTATTTTAATGCTACTAGGCCTTTGGGGATGATAATCAATAATTAAGGAGATCTTAAAGATGTGTATGGATCAGATTAGGAATGAAGTAGATGTCTGCTTGATAGGTAATAGTACTGAGGCTAGTTTTGACACACTGGTGTTTTATCTTTTTTGCTTTATATTGTTCTTTTTTGTTTGATGTGCCATTTTAATTTCTGAAAGATGGTTTTCCCTCATAGCTGTTTATTGTAACCTACAGATCATGGAATCATCTGGTACACCTTCAGTAACCCTAATAGTAGGCAGTGGTCTTTCGTGTTTGGCCTTGATCACCCTAGCAGTTGTCTATGCAGCACTATGGAGGTATGTAATGCATTTATACGATTGAACATTAATGCATACTTATCTGGATTTAAATTAGTAGCTAAGGGCACAATTAGTTACATGTTTATCTCCTTTATTTAGAAAAAATATCTGCTTTTCATAAAATGTTGTGAATGTTTCAACTGACCAACAACAAATCAAATTAGTATAACTGATTTTCTTGTCTATCCTGGCCTGTCAATGACAATATAGTGCTTAATTTCACCCCTAGTTCTTCAGACTTAATGATACTGCCCTTTCAGTGAGATAGTCATACAACAAATAAACATTTTTCAGGGTTCATTCACAAGTAAAACAGTTAAATAATGTTTACACTTGATCCATGGTCTATGGCCTTTTTCCTGACCTACTTCTCCATTTACATTTGAACATGAAGTCTATGAGTAATAAAAAAGCTGCATTTCAAAGTCAAAGAAGTTCCAAGTTTTGGAGGTTGACAGATGTTCAACCTACTTTGCCCATTTCAGCTACATAATTCACTGAAGGGCACAAAATGTAGCAGTCTGCTTTTGAAAAACATGTTTAGGAAGGACTATTTGGCACAATCCAATATTGAACTTGCTTTATGCTTCCTACTTTCAAATCTTGTCTAGGAATATAAATACAACTGAGAGTCATACAGAAATTTTATCTGGGTTGGGATTTAAAATAAAAGGATAAATAAGTGTGGAAAAAGAAGACTGAGAGGAAACACATGATAAAATAATGAATATTAGAGTGGGAATGAACTATTGGCTTCTGTTTGCCCTCTTCCATAATACAAGATAAAAAGGCATGAATAGAATACAAACTTAGAAATGTAAAATTGACCAATGAAATCTGATGCTAACAGAAAGTATTGAAGTAAACAGCTTAAGAATTTGACACATGCCCTTTCTTTTTCACATATATACACACAATTAGACAGATATTTAATAAATATACCAAATCTTTCTGTGGTTATTCCTGCCTCTTCTGACATTTCTATTGTTGGTGAAAGGCCATCAGGGAATAGGCACTAGTGGTGATTTCCAGTGTGACTACTTTCGAGGTGGGAAAAGAATTTTTTAAAATGGTAAGGAAGGCCTAAACAATGGCATGAGTGAAACACAAGAGAGGACAGTTTAGACAGATATCAGGAAAAGTTTCCTTTCAGTTAAGTGTTTCAACTGTACAAAGGTGATTTGCCATCTCCTCATGTTGATTATTTAAAGTTGGATTGAGCAAGCAGGAATGTACTTTAGTCAACAGACTTGCCCTAGGAGAAGGATAGACTATGATGCTAATAATTTTCCCATCGCTTATTGTTACATTTCTATGAGTATGAACATATCATCCTTGGGCATATTTTTATACAGCAGAAAATGTCTGAAGTTTGGCTTGAATCAAAACACCACACAGGAAACATCAACAACTGTAGAACTGTGGTATTATTAGTTAGAAGTAGTGCTCTATAAATAATGAATCTTTTGGTTTGGCCCCAATTTGAAAAATCAGGGGAAAATTCTATTTGGATCTAATAAAAAAATAAAAATTGGGGTTTTTTCCCTCATCCAAATGAAAAACTAGAAAGCATTCATTTTCATTTCAGGTACTGTTCACAAAACCAAAGCATTAGGAATGAAAGGCTAGACACTGGAATAAGGTGCATTTGCTAAATTTA